>NW_027362764.1:211760579-213128496 GCF_046119375.1 Phyllobates terribilis
CAGCTGTAATTTAAAAGCAAAGTTAACAGAGGACTAATATAGTTGCATGGGTTCATGAGGGTCACATGCTGGTGTGAGCCCCCTTCCCTGGTACAGTTAATGTAGCTCTGCTGGATAACCGGTCTGGAGCAGGAACCTGGGGGATGTTTTATGAAATTATATATAAAATTCTAGGTTATGAGGAAGGATCTGACAGAGCAGTTTAAAGCCTAAATGCCCAAGGGATTATGGCCAAGACCGTAAATATCAGTTACATAATGACTCTGAGTTACATAAAAGCCGTCATACAAGATAAGACTGCCAAGTGTAAGCTTGCAAATTAGAGAAGGCAGTGATCTGAATTTTCCCATGCTTTCAAACTTTTGCAGTGTAGTCATTTAGCTAAATATTCATTATAGTAAGTGCTGGAATTGAATGGGAACTGATTTCTGGGTTGTGTTTTTTTAGATTTAACATTGTGAAATGAATTACTGTGTATAATCCTGTGCCTAGTATTTAGTGATCTTTTAATAAAAATATTCAATTTTTAAAGCCATAAATCAAAATTATTTAGGTTTCTGGGGTCGGCAGGAAACAGAATAATATAACACATTGAACTGTGGTAAAATAAATCAATAAATAAATTCAGAATTGGAGGATTTCCAGATTTGAAAAGGAAGTTGTATAGAAGCAGAAGAGAACTAGTGGTACTGGAAGCCTCAATGAACAGCAATAGAGTTGAGCATTGTCCTTGGCTGCTGATCCCCCAGCACAGCCATCATTTCTGTACCTGGCATTCTGTGCAATTCTTGCACCTACTAGGCCCCTTGACGTACACCATGACTCTGAATGAGGCCTAATGACTAAGCCTCATGTAACGTCATGACATTGCAGGGCAATGACATGAACGAGGATGCCGGCACAGGAGTGTTGAATGCCCTGGAATACCATGCATTGGAAGCCAGACCATGGCAGAATCGTTCTGCTCCGTTCTAATTGGTAGTACTCTGAAGTAATCCATCAGCGAGTGATAAATTCACTTGCCGCTCTCCAGAGGGGAATTGAAGTATTACAGGGTAATGCAGATCAGGTAATTTACTATATATTTTTTTATTTTTTGATATATAAACCACTAGCCTTACCCCAGATGAAGCCACCTCCTGTGGCGATACGAGTAAGGTCCTCTTTCTGATATGATGCTTTTTCTATTCGCCAATTCAACTGGTGACTATGCATATGGCACTTTGTTGCACATATCTATTGCTTATTTTCTTTTATATACTCTTTTGATACTGCATTATTTATTGTCTGTACATGTGCATTGCACCTTTCTTTATTACTGAATACTACTTGATATCACTTGAGGGGATTGTCCATTCATACTTCATAGAATCATAGAATAGTAGAGTTGGAAGGGACCTCCTGGGTCATCTGGTCCAACCCCCTGCTCAAAGCAGGATTCACTAGATCATCTCAGACAGATGTCTGTCCAGCCTCTGTTTGAAGACGTCCATTGAAGGGGAACTCACCACCTCTCGTGGCAGCCTGTTCCACTCATTAATCACCCTAACTGTCAAAAAGTTTTTTCTAATATCTAATCTGTGTCTCCTCCCATTTAGTTTCATCCCATTGCTTCTAGTCTTTCCTTGTGCAAATGAGAATAAAGATGATCCTTCTACAATGTGACAGCCCTTGACATATTTGTAGACAGCTATTAAGTCTCCTCTCAGTCTTCTTTTTTGCAAGCTAAACATTCCCAAATCCTGCAACCGTTCCTCATAGGACATGGTTTGCAGACCAGTCACCATTCTGGTCGCTCTTCTCTGAACTTGCTCCAGTTTGTCGATGTCTTTTTTAAAATGTGGTGCCCAAAACTGTACACAGTATTCCAGATGAGGTCTGACCAAAGAGGAGTAAAGACCGATAATGACTTCACGTGATCTAGACTGTATGCTTCTGTTAATACATCCCAGAATTGTATTTGCCTTTTTTGCTGCTGCATCACACTGTTGACTCATGTTCAGTCTATGATCTATTAGTATACCTAAGTCTTTTTCACATGTACTGTTGCTTAGCTCTATTCCTCCCATTCTGTATATGCTTTTTTCATTTTTATTGCCCAGATGTAGTACTTTGCATTTTTCCCTGTTAAAAAACATTCTGTTGGTTGCTGCCCACTGCTCCAGTTTATTTAGGTCTTTTTGAATCCTCTCTCTCTCTTCTCTAGTATTAGCTATCCCTCCTAGCTTTGTGTCATCAGCAAATTTAATCAGTTTACCCTCAATTCCTTCATCTAAATCATTGATAAAGATGTTGAACAATACAGGTCCCAGGACGGAGCCCTGTGGTACCCCACTTGAGACATTCATCCAGCTGGATGTGAAGCCATTTACAACCACCCTTTGAGTCCGATCACTAAGCCAGTTATGAATCCACCTAACAGTTGCCTGGTCCATTGCATACTTGGTCATTTTTTCAATAAGGATGATGTGAGATACTTTGTCAAATGCTTTGCTGAAGTCAAGATATACTATATCTACAGCATTTCCCTGATCCACCCAGTCAGTGATTCTGTCATAGAAGGAAATTAAGTTAGTCTGACATGACTTGTTAGTTACAAACCCATGCTGACTCTGGTTAATCACTTCATTCTTATCCATGTACTTACATACATGTTGTTTAATAATTTGTTCAAAGATCTTTCCTGGTATAGAAGTCAGACTCACCGGCCTATAGTTCCCTGGGTCCACCTTCTTCCCCTTTTTGAAGATAGGAACAACATTTGCTCTTCTCCAGTCTTCTGGGACTTCTCCTGTTCTCCAAGAATTTTCAAAGATTATGGAGAGTGGTTCTAAAATTTCTTCTACAATCTCCTTCAGTACTCTGGGGTGTAATTCATCTGGACCTGGAGACTTGAACTCATTTAAGTTAGCTAAATATTCCCTCACAATCTTTCTGTTCACTGATAACTTGGATTCCTCTATTCCTTTAAAAGGACAGTGAAGATCAGTTGATGTTACATTTTCTTTCTGAGAGAAAACAGATGCAAAATAGGAATTAAAAAGTTCGGCCTTCTCAACATCCTCTCTTACCATTTCTCCATTTTCATCCTGTAAAAATCCTATAGCATCTTTGACTTTTCTTTTACTTTTGACATACCCCCAAAATCCTTTTTTATTGCTTTTGACATCTCTTGCAAGCCTTAATTCATTGTCAGCATATTTCCATGCCTCTATTGGTTATCATGCCTGTTATATGAGTTGTTTCCCAGTGCCAATTTTTGGTGTAGGAAACAGGCTCAGCCACAATGTCACAATTTTAAATGTTTTTGTTTGTCTTGTCTGTGCTTAAACCCCTTGACGACCACCGATACGCCTTTTGACTGCGACTGTTAAAGGGCCGATTTTTAACAGCGCCAAGAAATAAGTCAATAGTGCCCCCTAGTGTGGGAAAATCTCCAGGGTTTTAGCCACCAGGGATAGTTGAGACCCTGGAGAACATGATCAGGGCCTGATTTCCGATCCTCTGTCACGTGATAGTCTCCGAATAACGACGATCACGTTAAAAAGTAAAGCCCAATTTAAAAATCATTTCTCTCCCCTCTGGCACGATCTGACATATCAGAGGAGAGAGAAATGATGTACCCAGGCACCCCATGGTACCTTGGTACCAGTGACACAAATCCAAGCCCTCCTCCTCCTGTTCCCAAAGCAAAATGGCGGGCGCAGTGCGGCAATAGCAAAAATGTTGTTTATTTTTATTTTATTTTATAATTTGCATTTCTTTCTTTTTTTGCCCTTAGCTAGGGTTAGGGGTTTGGGTTAGGCCTTAGGGATGGTCTTTAGGGTTAGGGTTCGTTCAAAAGTAGAAAAAAATCTATATAGAAAATAAAAAGACTATGATTAGGTTAGGCTTACTAGTGTTAGTTTAAGTTCGTTTTTTGTTAGCCATTCGTATAAAATAAAACAATGGCCTGCAGAAAGTTTGCCGCGGAGCAGGCATACACCCTGCTTTGCTTCAGCAGTTCTGGGTGTGGTACTGAACTAGCTTCTGAAGCAGAACAGTTTTCAGCCAGTGAGGACTCCTCTTCTTCCACGGGATCCCACAACCCGATGGGATTGGAGTTGGTTGTCACTGCTGAATTGTCAGAGGCAGGTCCAAGTTCCACAGTCACCCCTCCATTGTCTTATCCCGACAATGCATTTTCCCCTCAAATTCCCCCTTTTTTTTAGCAGCCCCTGGAATAAAAATAGAGGTCACCAATTTTATCCCCTTTGAATTTTTCAACATTTTCAACATTTTTGTTACCCCAGTAGTTTTATAATTAATTACACACCAAATCACTTTATATGGCTGACAATATATTTCCCAAAAACCCACATCCTTTCATTCCTGTTCATGGATCCCCACAAATGTCCATGAAATAAAAAAAAATTAAGGGCCTTACCCTCAAAATGTTTTTAGCAAAAAAAAAAATCCTTTTTCCTCTACTGGGCAACAGAATCTGTCCACAGCACCCTGTATTTGCAGCTGTCATGTCCTGAGCCCGCTATGAAACCCTAATGAGATTCATTCATTTAAATAATTCCCAAGCAACCCCATGGAATGACCCCAACTATGATCGCCTTAACAAATTGAGACCCCTATTTTCCCTCCTAAAAGATTCATTTCTAAATTCCTATTCCCCAGAGCAAAATGGTGAATCCCTGATGAGTTTCAAAGGCATTCCGCCCATTTATCCCTCCAAGAACGCCAAATATGGTGTAAAATTGTACAAAACGTGCGAGAGCACAACAGGGCACACTTGCACCTTTCTAATTTATGAAGGTAGGGACCACCAAATTAACCTACCAAACTGCCCCCAGACACATGGCATCCCAGGTAAAATTGTCTGGGTACCCAGTGAACACCGATAATTACTATAAAAACTAGTGAAATTAAATTTGAGGTGTGTTCCCCAGAACGTAGAAAAAAGACTCATGAAAGTGACAGTGAAAAAAATGCAAATTGTGATTTTTCAAACTTGTGTTGCATCAACTGCATAAAATAATGGTGGTATCAAACTACGCACTACCTCTCTAGATAAATACATTACAGGGTATAATTGACAAAAAAGACATTTACAGGGGTTTTCGGTTGCCCTTGAACCACACAGGCTCTGCAAATCTATTCCAAATAGAGCCAAATTTGTGTTCCATAAACAATCTGAGAATCGGTGGGATGCGTTGAAGCGTTCCAGAGTTATTACCACATGAAGTGACACTGGTCAGATTTCTAAAATTTAGCCCGGTCATTAAGGTCAAAATTGGCTCCGTCACTAATGGGGTTCATGTTTGTTATTAAATAAATATTTACATGTTCAAATTTAGGAAGTGCAACTGATCTTTTGTAAGTGTTTCCTCTTTTTTTGTGAAAAGTTTTACAGATGGTTCATCAAAAATATTATATTGCGCAAATTTCCAGGTTCCTGCAGAAATACTTTATGTACTCTCTCTAGTTTAGCTATTTAAAGTATGTCATGAATAAAGGATTCCCCTCTTTATGTTCCCAATAGTAGTGTAGTGTGTTTGAAATTGGTTTTCCATACTAGATAATAGATTTTATGTAGAGGTAGCCAAATGGTGGTGTGAGTACTGGTCGAGTAAGATTCTATATTGCTAAAAACGAAAGCGCTGTCAAATAATATGAAGTACAAGACGAGTATTCACATTAGCTGGAGTGTTTATTGCTGTTTCCATTGCACAGGAATTCTTCCCACACATTCTGGATCGCATTTAAAAGGGCAGTCACAGGCTGGCATGCTGTATCATGGAATACTTTCAGTGTGTTTGGCATGGTTACAGTGGGGAATGGTTTTACACTAGGAAGCGAGTTTAATATTTCAAGGACATAGAGTTCTATATATAAATGCCATGTATTACTAAAGAACACTTATCAATCTTTTTCTGCTTGGGCCTCACCAGCCAGATCATGGTAATGTAGCACCCCGAGGACTCGGCTGCTACAGGAGTATTGCACCTCAAACCAGAGGTGTGGTATTCCACTCCCGGGTAAGGATGGAGTGTGGGACAGAGCTCAGATAGCTGCATGCACTACACTCACCCCATTTCCGGGGGACAGATCAACGGTACTCCCACCAGATAGATGTGCAGGTATGACAGCTTCTGTCCCTGGCTGGAGTGGGGGGGGGGGAACATCCCAGTGGTGTAGGAGCAGACAGGGGAGGGACTCTGGGCATAGGAAGGAGCCCATTGGGTGCTTGTCACCTGGGCTCGGGTGTCAGAGGGAGTATATAAGGTGGGCACCATCTTAGATCAGGGTTCAGTTCAGGCAGGAGGAGAAGAGGAGAGGAGCTCAGCCAGAGAGGGCTGACAGGGAGCTGTGGCTCCGTCTGGGCCCAGCTCCAGAGCCAGGCCTGAAGCAGAGAGAGAGAGAGAAGGAAAAAGGAGGAAGAAGAGAGACGCAAGGAAAGGCCCAGAGACGAAAGCATAGAGGGAACCCTGAGATCCCACGAGAGAACGGAAACGGGTGAAGGGTTGGCAGACAGGGTACCGGATCCCAAACTGGTGGAGGTCAATTATCCTTAGCCAGGAACCAGAGGTCGTGGACAAGTTTTGGCGCGACCCCTCGCCATATCCACCAGGAAGGCATGCCACGTATAGGGTCAGGGAAGCCGGGAAAGGTTTCACCACCAGAAGGCCCGAGGGAGCTGGACAAAGGTGGATCCCTGGTGGGGACGGCCAGTAGGAAGGAAGAGAGGGGAGCTCAGGACCACGCTCTGGAACTGCCTGGGAGTTGGCCGAGTCCCTGACCTGGTGGACGCAGCACGACTCGGGTGGTCCTACTGTGCACGGGCGACCTGGTAAAGAACTGTGAGTAAAGCTTTTGAAACTGCACTTCAAGCCTCCGTGTTTCGTCGTCGCACCTGCACCATCAGTACTGGGACACCCGCACCATCACTCCCATTGTCATCTCTAACATAGCTGCCCTGAGGCCATACCCCTCCCGTTGGGGGTTATACCATCCACGCTGCACATCCGAACCACCGGCCTCGGCGGACTGCCCTGCAGCGGCGGCTTCATAGCCGCATTCAACGGGTGGCGTAGTCGGACACTAATACCATCATATCAATAACGCCACTTAGTTTGACACCCTGGGCACGGACCGGGTCACCGCCACGAGGACTACTACCCCTATCTGATCCGGCTCCGGGTATTCCCCGCGTGCGCAACGCTACACAAACATGGCCCAGGGGGCGCGTCAGTAATACTTGGGTCTTACAATTGGTTAGAGTAAAAGTTAAAAGGGTTGTCCCACGAACAAAAGTTAATTTTAATCAATAGATCTTGGAATAATAATAATTTCCACAATTGGATGTGTTTAAATAAAATGTTCCTGTGCTGAGATAATCTTATCAATGTGCCCCTGCTGTGTACTGTGTAATGGCTGTGTCTGACCGTACAGGAACATGGTCTGATCATACCACATCTCCTGGGCAGGGGGGAAGCAAAAGAGTATACAGACATTACAGCACGGGATCGCAGCTGATTCTTTTTGTTAGGTAAAACATTTCCCTGCCTGTTTTTAAACAACATTTTACCTCACAGAAATCAGCATCTGTGATCCTGTACTGTAATGTCTGTATACTCTTTTTCTCCCTCCTCTGCCCAGGAGCTGTGGTATGATCAGACCATGTTCCTGTACGGTCAGACACAGCCATTACACAGTACACAGCAGGGGCACATTTATAAGATTATCTCAGCACAGGAACATTTTATTTAAACACATCCAATTGTGGAAGTTATTATTCCAAGCTCTATTGATTAAAATTAACTTTTGTTCATGTGGAAAACCCCTTTAATCAAAAAGATTTGTAAGACCCTGGTCCAGGAGCCACTTTGGTAGTCTTTGGCCACCGCGCCAGAGACCTGCGAACCTCTTCCTACCTTCTAGCATCCCCGGCGCTTTGTCTGATTAGTAGGCTCTGTGACATCTTTGCGTTGTGGCACAATGGGACATTGTATCGGGCCTTCTAATCAGAGGGTGCTGCCAAGTAGTAGGAGGTTTGCAAGGGTCTTGGTGGCAGCTACAGACTCCCAACGCAGCAGCTGGATCAGGGTCCTGCAAATATTTTTGCTCAATTCTAGTTAGTCCATAGTCAAATTTTAAAAAGACACATTGTCTTAAAATGTGTTACCTAAAGCAAATAAAACATTAAAATAAGCACAAAAGGAGTCTGTTTTGTGGTTATGCAAGAAATGCAGATTCAGCCAGAAGAAAGCCTGTGCAGCCGATATTCTGTCCCCTCATCTGGTTCTCGCCAACAACGAGGGGCATCTCACTAATGAGGCCAACCTTACAGTTTGAGAAACAATTCTGTAATTAAGTCACATGTACATAAACACACTACACGAATCTTACATCCCTTTCAATGACCTGACTTTCACTAGATCTGGTTGCTATTACATTTCCATTGTGGTAGATGAACTCCAGAGTATTAAAATAACTGAGATATTAAAATGGCAAAACCGTGAAGCCGGTGTAAAATGTTAACTGCTGAGGGTTATGGTTACAGATTACTTAAGAATGCTTAATGCTGTTCAGAAGTGACCTACAAGATATTTTAGTTGATTCACATCTCCCTGAATTTCTCGAGTGTTGCATCTACATATGTATTACTGTTTTAGACTTGAGTATCTCCATTCAGCAGTCTATTCAGATCTCAGCTTATTAGTACACGTCAGAGGATCACACGCCGTGTTTATATTCTGACTCGTTTGTTGGGACATCTAGATCCCTGTACTATTAACTGCAGAAGATGGAACAACTGTGAGAAATGACTTAAGACAGAGGTGCATTGTCTGTTTTCTCTGATTGGTTAAATATTTTTGTAGTATATAATCAGCAGTAGATTTAAATATTGATCCTCAGTGGAAAATCTGTGAGAGCGGGCGACTCCAACTGTAACACGCCATTTATTGTTCTGCTGTCCTCTTTTGTGGCAGGCCAGATATTTGTCTCCCAGGGTACAAGTACTGGTACATCCTCAATAGTTATCCTCCTCAATTAGTGACCAAGTTCCTTTTTTTTTTTTTTTTTTTTTTTTTTTTAAACAGTGACTTGTAAACTATCTAAACTATCTTTGTCTAAATGGTATATGCATTTCTTGAGGCCTGGTATGGCTAAGAAGAAATAATTTCTCCATTGTGGGCTATGTAAATAGCAGGTCATGATGATCTTTTAAGGATCTGTTCACATCTGTGTTTGGAGGTTCCATCAAAGCTGTGCATAGCTGTTCTTGCTATAAAAATAGCCATCTTGACCCCTTTAAAGCGCACCTGTCAGCAGGATTGTGCTCAATAAACTACACTGCTCAAAAAAATAAAGGGAACACTCAAATAACACATCCTAGATCTGAATGAATGAAATCTTCTCATTGAATACTTTCTTCTGTACAAAGTTGAATGTGCTGACAACAAAATCACACAAAAATCATCAATGGAAATCAAATTTATTAACCAATGGAGGCCTGGATTTGGAGTCACCCCCAAAATTAAAGTGGAAAAACACACTACAGGCTGATCCAACTTTGATGTAATATCCTTAAAACAAGTCAAAATGAGGCTCAGTATTGTGTGTGGCCTCCACGTGCCTGTATGACCTCCCTACAACGCCTGAGCATGTTCCTGATGAGGTTGTGGATGCTCTCCTGTGGGATCTCCTCCCAGACCTGGACTAAAACATCCGCCAACTCCTGGACAGTCTGTGGTGCAACGTGACGTTGGTGGATAGAGCGAGACATGATGTCCCAGATGTGCTCAATCGGATTCAGGTCTGGGGAATGGGTGGGCCAGTCCATAGCTTCAATGCCTTCATCTTGCAGGAACTGCTGACACACTCTAGCCATATGAGGTCTGGCATTGTCCTGCATTAGGAGGAACCCAGGGCCAACCTCACCAGCATATGGTCTCACAAGGGGTCTGAGGATCTCATCTCGGTACCTAATGGCAATCAGGCTACCTCTGGCGAGCACATGGAGGGCTCTGCGGCCCTCCAAAGAAATGCCACAGAACACCAAGATTGGCAAAAGTCGCTACTGGCGCCCTGTGCTCTTCACAGGTGAAAGCAGGTTCACACTGAGCACATGTGCCAGATGTGACAGAGTCTGGAGACCCCGTGGAGAGCGATCTTCTGCCTGCAACATCCTTCAGCATGACCGGTTTGGCAGTGGGTCAGTAATGGTGTGGGGTGGCATTTCTTTGGAGGGCCGCACGGCCCTCCATGTGCTCCCCAGAGGTAGCCTGACTGCCATTAGGTAACGAGATGAGATCCTCAGACCCCTTGTGAGACCATATGCTGGTGCGGTTGGCCCTGGGTTCCTACTAATGCAGGACAATGCCAGACCTCATGTGGCTGGAGTGTGTCAGCAGTTCCTGCAAGATGAAGGCATTGAAGCTATGGACTGGCCCGCCCGTTCCCCAGACCTGAATCCGATTGAGCACATCTGGGACATCATGTCTCGCTCCATCCACCAACGTCACGTTGCACCACAGACTGTCCAGGAGTTGGCGGATGCTTTAGTCCAGGTCTGGGAGGAGATCCCACAGGAGACCATCCGCAACCTCATCAGGAGCATGCCCAGGCATTGTAGGGAGGTCATACAGGCACGTGGAGGCCACACACAATACTGAGCCTCATTTTGACTTGTTTTAAGGACATTACATCAAAGTTGGATCAGCCTGTAGTGTATTTTTCCACTTTAATTTTGGGGGTGACTGCAAATCCAGGCCTCCATTGGTTAATAAATTTGATTTCCATTGATGATCTTTGTGTGATTTTGTTGTCAGCACATTCAACTTTGTACAGAACAAAGTATTCAGTGAGAATATTTCATTCATTCAGATCTAGGATGTGTTATTTGAGTGTTCCCTTTATTTTTTTGAGCAGTGTATATGTATGATTGTATGTATATATACATATACATACGGTCACTGCCAACTCCACAGTAACGAAAAGAACTACTAGCTGCCACCAACAATCGTTTATACAGACTGATTGGACCCCCGTTACAGGTAGCGTTTGGCTTTACAGAGCAAGAGGAACAGAGCTTTTACATTTTATATATGTAATCCAGAAAGGTAGTCAGTGTTTATAAAAAAAATATACAAAGATGATACAAAATGGGAACAAAACCATACTATATATATATATATATATACAATTACATAAAATGAAAATGAATAACAAAAGAGAATTACTAAACCTGATGTTGCAGGAATGGCTCTTATCTTCATGGAGGGAAGCGCTCCGTTTGGGGAAACTGGAACACTCTCAGAGTGAACTATGTCTTCCAGAATGACCAAGACAGACTTCCAAATTCTGTTTTTTATTAGATCAAGGTTATACTCTCATACCTACCCTTGGTGAGCTCATACAGTGGCTGGTTGTGGGATGTGCTAGGTCTGTTAGAATTTGATGAGATCCCTAACTTTCAGGATAACTTCGCCCCTAAAGTTCCAAGGTGATAGATATTGACGTCATGTTTCTTATTGCAGTTATATCTGTCTATTGAGATGAAGCATGGCATGGATAGTGCTATCCATCAGACCAATATTAAGTTGGAGGGATGCTGCCTGCCTTATGGTGATGTGAGCGAATTCATTATGCACGTCCCTTCACTGCGATGCAGAAAATATATCTCCCATAAATATCAGATCAATGCAACTCCCAATATTCATAGCTGACCACTGGCTCCAGCTGGTCTACTATCAGTGCTTTGATCAGAGGAAGCTCTTTGGTTTGGAAGCTTACTTCCCCACCTTTGCTTAAACGTATCTCAGCCTTGGTGTCTTCTTCCCAGGAAATCTTCCTGTTGTAATTACCTGGTCACTGCAGAAGGCCCCATCTTCAATGGAGATGGAAGTGTTAGATCTCTCTCACTTCCCTAGTTATAATTAGTTTCTCTCTTTCCGAGTCTCAATTTATCCCATTTGTTCAATGTGAGAGTGAGATGTCCCCTCTCCAGAGATGTCTTATGGACTTGAATTTATCTCTATGACAATAGTTATATTCAAGATAAATTCAGGAATATTAATGTATTGTGTTTCTTGAATTTTGTATATCGCCACAGATGTACAGATGGGCGTGTTCCATCTAGACTGCCTACCAGCAATTAACTGATTAATCAATCCACATGTGTACAAGTTCTTCTAGGTGTTTTAGGTAGTGTTGGTTTCCCGTTGTGTAGTATTTTATACCATGAGCAAGAACCACTTGGTATGTCTGTAATTTTTTTTAACACACATATGTTAAATCAAGTAATAAAAGACAAGTTTTTTTTATACAGAAAATGAGTGCTGGAAATTCTAGATACAATTCAGATATGAAGTCCAACTTGGCTTTATTTTAGTCTGAAAAAATAAACAATATAGAGCTTATACCACATTCAAATAACCATCCCATTTGGGCTCTAAATAGAAACGTATACAAAATGAAGTGGCCAATAATTTAATATAGTTGGCAATGTATTTGGAGATGTTTCAGTTCCTCTCCCAATTCCACCCGCCCCCAGTACCCCGATTTTTGTGTGGGGTTTACATAACACCATCTCCTTCAGCCCAGACGTCCCAGGAAATGGGGGACAGTTGGCAAGTATGACATGGTCTTCAGTGTCACTCCACTGCTTGCTGTACACCTTTGCACAGTTGTCCTAGGGTGCTATATAGGGGAATAAATGCCCACACCATGGAATCAGGACTCACCCTATTTTCTACTTTTGTTACAACCTTATGTCTGAAGAAGGGTTTATATACCCGAAACGTTGCTACTATATTGTCATCTTCAACTGTATAATCAGTGTGAACTTTATAATCTCATTAATAAAGTATATTTTTTAAGCAAAAACACTACACTGCAAAGTGTTGTGCTGTACCCACAAATTGTTATAAAATTGATCAGTATTTGAGCATCAGTGGTCTTCGCTCAAGAATTGTGCACCCAAAATCAACATTGCATCTCATGTGCGAGTGCTTCCTACAGATTTATCCTTCTGGATAGTATTCAGTGGGCCATGCTTCCCACCGCAGGCTCCTGTGACCCTGTCTATATTGAGTGGAGCCCTGAATTGACTGAGGACCCTACAAAAATCCCATAGTGGAGGGAGAAGAATCTGCAGGTCCCACTACCAGCTTACCCACCTTTCCATAAAAATCCCGGCCCAACATAGAAACTTATCGAAGACCTCAGAGAACTAGTTTTGCTTAATTGCTTAAGAAATGCATCTTTCCTGGATTCCTTTTATCTCACCTATCTTAGAAATCTGGGTGAAATAAACAATTCCTCCAGTATGTTCCCTGTTGTAGGCTCACACTATATATTCTGTATACATTTCTGATGTATGGGGGAACCTGAAAATCGAGCCGACATTTTAATTCTTATGACATCAAACACTTTAAGAACCTCTGTAATAGCGCCTAAGAGTAAGGAGCTGAAGATACACTGGGGTTTTATATCCGTAATAGATGCACCTCTCTCATATATTGATCTTTTAATGTACACGCTTCTCCTTTGATGTATGAACAGTAAATTTATGCTTTCACTCCTGTAGCACTTGTTTGATGATGTGTGATAGCTGGGAATGCTTTTGCACCGCGTCTATATTTGGTTGCAGTCAGACGTCTGGTTCAGGCAGAGGGCAGAGAATATATGGAAAATTGTGAAGAAATCATGCTGGGATAAAGACATTTGAAGTGGCTGTGTTCTTTTCTACATTTTGAACCAGCTGTATAGTTCCTGTTCGCTTTCTCACTTTTTCACTTTCACAGAACTTGGTAACATTAAATTGAAAGGAAATATTTAATGAGTGGAACCAAAATAGAGGTAGATATCATCTTGCACATTGCGTCCGTAGATCCTTTTTTTTTATAAGTCCAGATGTACTCTTCCCATGTCAGCTTATGCTGTCACAGTTGAATATGTTTTACATTTTACACCCAAGGGACAGGAAAGTTGGGAAGGAAGTGTTATTAATAGGACATTTCTTTTTATATTGTTTTACTCTTTTCTATTTCCATTGTAAATATGGTACTTCATATATGTTGTGAGATAGTGAGGGGAATCATATACAAGTGGCGTTATGTGTCCCCCAGGATGTGCATATAAAACATATTGAACCCGCTGGAGTGCATTGTAATCCGAGCCACAGCGGTGGTTACAGCACAAAATAAAAGTAAGTGGGGACTGGGTCAAGCTATTTGACCAAGTAAGATTTAGGAAAACCAGACATGGGCTTTTATTTTTGGAGAGATCTGTAGGAAGGTAGTGGGACGGATTTTTCCCTCCAGTACGGGTCTTGCAAGTGGCCCATTGCCACAATTCACATTTAATCCTGAAGGTAATAATTGGTTGTGTCAGTTGTTGTTTTAAAGTGTGAGATTTGAACACAGACCAGAGCCAGCAATTTGGGTAAAGCTGTTACTGCACCCAGGATACCTACGGTGGTGCAGATGCCCATGGCAATGGACTATATGCAAACTTTTCCAGCTGCTATCCAGATGATGAAGGTTTGGAACTTTACTTTGTAAAGTTTGGAAAATAAAGACTTTGTTTTCAAACTTACCTGGGTCACTGCGTCGCTACCGTACTGGCGTGAAAGCCGCTGCCTTACAATGTTAATTTGCTGTTATCGGAGTTAAAATTTCACTATTTGGTATTTTTTTTTAATTTATACTGAAATTCATTCTCGTGTATCCACTGATTTAACTCCTTGTTGTAATAAAGTTCTCAGCTGTTTTTCTGTATAAAACTTTTTTTTTTCAAAACCATTTATACATAATAAGGCATCCACTAGTGGGAAGAATTAAAATAATTTATATATTTATTAAACCTGTTCAAACAGAGAAATGATCAATATATCAAATATACATAAGCTGGCATAGTGCTTCAACCCCTCAGGCCGATTTGACATGTCTGACATTCACAGTCGGACTGCGATATCTGGATTAGCTGCGGGTCTCCTGACTCAAACTCAAGAACCTTATATATGCCAACATGTTTGTGGAGTTAGAATCCGGATACCCGTGGCCGGACTGTGAATGTTGAATGCGAGAAACCGGCTGTAATGTGCTTTTAACCCTAAGTTATTAGGGTTAGTTGCAGTTCCATGCTCGGGCAAGTTGCTACTGTGCAAGAAGAATGGCCCTAAAAACAAAGCTATGGTTCCTTCATTTTCTGGATTCTTAAAGGTTCCAGAATTGGGCAAACAAGTTTAAAGGGGTATTTCCATATTAGGCATTTCTGGCATGTCTACTGGACACTCCACTAATGTCTGATGGATCCGCGTCTTACCACAGGTAACCACATCTGTATCGAGAACAGGGCCCTATATATACAAACACTATGTAGCAGCATGCAGTTAATTGATATATAAATTCCACTATTGCTACACGCATAAAAATGTGAATTACCCATTTAACACTTATTATCAAAAGTGTATAAGCCATCAACCAGTGACCAGATTGGATGGACTCTAACTCTGTTGATTCACCTCTGGCTGCCTAACCAGGGTTCAAATAAACTTAGAAAGAGATGAGATCCAGCTGAGCACTTAACAGGACTATCTGTCTAGTGGTACTGTGACTGGAGAGGTGGCCATGCATTTTCTGAACTCCAATAGACAAGAGTGCAGATAGCCAGGCTTTCATTAGGTGCTATATGATGCCCCTTTCCCTAGATAGGTGCCAATTGAACATGATAAACCCACATCATTAGGCATTTAGGCTATGTTCATATAGCGTTTTAGCCTACGGTCATTGGCTCCGTTTGGGCTTAATGTCTGAAGCCCTGAAAAATGATTTGCGCTGACGTGGCCATTGACTGTAATGATGCAGACAGAGTCACTGTGTGCTCTTTAGAACATAATTTCTGGCACTATACGCCTATTTGAGGCAGGCACCAAAACGTGGTTGACTGAATTTTAGAGCTGGCGTCAAATAGCCTTTTACTGCCAAAATTATGTCCGACAGAGCACATAGTGACTCTGCATCATTAAAGTCAATACTTCCGTCAGTGCAAATGTCCACATTCGGTTTTCCGGGGCTTCAGACGTAAGCCCGACGGACCCACTGACCATAGGCTATAACACTATGTGAACGTAGCCTTACAATTATTTCTGAAATTGGAATATCCCTTTAACAATAAATTGAATTGTAGTCACAGAACAATTGGACTTTTTAAAAGCAGGGTGGTGTTTCTTTTCCATGGGCTCTGTATGTTGCTTTTGTAGATAGAACACATTTTGAATACTGATAAATTATTGAGATGGACGGAAGACGTGTATTATCTTAGTTTACTGCAGTAAAGTAACAGCAGCTGTTTGGCTGGATCTGTAAGAAAAAGGGAGTAGAGGTCATCTTGTATCTCTGTTGCTTGACGTTTGAAGCCATCATTCAGATTGCAGGGCACTAGAAGCCACAGGCTTTAATTTTTGTACGTTCACTGTGTCGTAAAGCACAGTTAATATCAATGTGATGTACACTTTTATAAAAGGTATACATAGAATCATAGAATGTGAGAGTTGGAAGGGACCTCCAGGGACATCGTGTCCAACCCTCTGCTTAATGCAGGATTCGCTAAACTATCTCAGATAGATGTCTGTCCGGCCTGTGTGTGAAGACATCCATTGAAGGGGAACTCACCACTTCTCGTGGCAGCCTGTTCCACTTATTGATCACCCTCACTGTCAAAAAGTTTTTTCTAATATCTAATCTGTATCTTCTCCCTTTCAGTTTCATTCCATTGCTTCTCGTGTTTCCATGTTCAAATGAGAATAAGGATAATCCCTCTACACTGTGACATCCCTTCAGATATTTGTAGACAGTTAAGTTTCCTCTTAGCCTTCTTTTTTGCAAGCTAAACATTCCCAGATCCTTTAACCGTTCCTCGTAGGACATAGTTTGTAGCCCGCTCACTATCCTGGTCGCTCTTCTCTGAACTTTTTCCAGTTTGTCAATGTCTTATTTAAAATGTGGTGCCCAGAACTGGACACAGTATTCCAGATGAGGCCTGACCAAGGAGGAGTTGAGGGGGATAATTACTTCACGTGATCTAGACTCTATGCTTCTCTTAATACAATACATCCCAGAACTGTGTTTGCCTTTTTTGCTGCGACATCACACTGTTGACACATGTGCAGCTGTGATCTATTAGTATACCCAAATCTTTTTCACCTGTGCTTTTGCTTAGTTTTATTCTTCCCATTAGGTACATGTCATTTTCTTTTTTCTTGCCCAGATGTAGAATCTTGCATTTCTCTGTTAAATACCATTCTATTAGTCGCCGCCCATTGTTCAAGCTGATCTAGATCCCTCTGAATCCTTTCTCTGTCTTTTAAAGTGTTAACTATCCCTCCTAGCTTTGCATTATTTGCAAATTTGATTAGTTTACCTTCAGTTTCCTTATCTAGATCATTTATAAAAATGTTAAACAACACTGGGGCCAGGACAGAGCCTGGTAGCACCACTTGAAGCACTCTTCCAATTGGATGTGCAACCATTTATTACCACTCTTTGAGTACGATCACTGAGCCAGTTCTGAATCCACCTAACCGTAGCCTTGTCAATCCCATACTTGGTTATTTTTTCAATAACTATAGTATGAGATACTTTATCAAATGCTTTGCTGAAGTCAAGATATACTATATCTACCGCATTTCCCTGATCCACCTAGTCAGTGATTCCATCATAAAAGGAAGTTAGATTAGTCTGCCATGACTTGTTTGTTACAAACCCATGCTGACTCTGGTTATTTACTGTATTCTTATCCATGTACTTATACACATGCTGTTTAATAATTTGTTTGAAGATTTTTCCTGGTATAGAAGTTGATGACATGTTGATGACCACTTGGCTGACAATTTAAAGCGTACATATGGTTATAAAATAGTTAACTGAGCAACAGAAAAAAGATCACCTCAAAAATCCATAAACCAAATATAAGATCAAGTGGCCCAATGTGTTGAGGTAAAGTATGGACAAGCTGAAGCGACAGACACAACACCAAAAGGAGGTGGATGTATGGATGAATAAATGTGAATGTGGATGCTATTTATCCCACTACATTGTCATACATTCATACATCCCACCAAGGACAATATCTGCAAAGAGTGTGTGGGTTTCCTCCTGTTAATCCGGTTTCCTCCCACACTCCAAAGAATATACTGATATGGAATGTAGATTGTGAATCCCAATGGGGACAGTGCCGGTAATGTATGTAAATTGTCTGAATTGTAAAGCGCTACGGTGTTAGAATCTATGTTGTTTTACTTTTCAGCCATCTTTTTGTGGTTTGCTGGCTTCTAGTCTTTTCCTCTGGTGCTGGGTGTCTTGATCACGTGATCTCCTCACTCTTTATTACTCAGCACCTGTCTCCCATTCCTTGCTGGACATCAGTGTTGTTACGCTTGTGCTCTGGCTAAGTTGCCTTGTTAGTTCTTTGTGCTTAGGACAATTGATATCCTGGGACTTCTTGTTCCACCAGTTTTGTTCCCTTTAATCTTTGTTTCTGCAACTAACTTTTCTGTTAGGAGGTCTCCTGTTTTTCTTCACAGTCCTTACATTTTTGAGGGACCCCTTTCCCCTTCCTTCAGGTCTTCTTTTGAGTTCAGTGCAGGAGTGTCGGTGGGGCTATTCACAAGGAATAGGGCACCCACCCCAGCGTAGGGTTTAAGCTGAGTCTCATTGCAGGGACAGCTTTTCCCTCCTATTCCTTAGTTCTTAGTTGCCGTACATGACATACGAATATGTAGGCGCTATATAAATAAAAAGATTATTATTATTATACATCTCAATCATACCTCCATGTATTCGGGTGTATAAAAGTCTCTTTTGTCACTCCTTTTCATACATCTTTACAAATTCCCCCTTTTTATTTCTCTCTGCTCACACATATACATATATTTATTCATTTTCTTTCACTGTTCTCCCTTGTCCATCCTTTCACAATGTGCTGTGCCCATGGCACATGAACGTTCATTTACACTCCTGTTTCAGTCTTACAGATGCATTGATACAAATGGAATTCTGACATCTGTCTTGCATCTTTCATTTCTTCACATTTATGTTCATGGCATCCGCATATTAGTATATGAATTTATCTTACTGTATTGCATTTATATGTATACGTGTGTGTGTATGTATATATATATATATATATATATATATATATATATGTATAGATACATATATATATATATCAAAAGGATGCAGCAGCACTCCATATGGCCAAGATACGTCTTAACAATGAAAATATTAGATCTAAACTGTTTTGCTTAGCAACAAGTACTTACAAACAATGAAGGTTTTTAGCGCATAAATTGGCCAATTCATGTGTGCCCATCAACCACGGCAAGATAACCTCCCCCTGATGGGTAACTACTCTGCCTAACATGCCACTTTTGGGCTACAAGTCTACAACTAAACGGACAAACATGTCTTCTTCTGGGCTAAAAACACCTTCATTTAAAGGGCAAGCAGAGCTGTTTATTGTTAATCCGGTTTCCTCCCACACTCCAAAGAATATACTGATATGGAATGTAGATTGTGAATCCCAATGGGGACTGTGCCGGTAATGTATGTAAATTGTCTGAATTGTAAAGCGCTACGGTATTAGACTCTATATTGTTTTACTTTTTGGCCATCTTTTTGTGGTTTGCTGGCTTCTAGTCTTTTCCTCTGGTGCTGGGTGTTTTGATCACGTAGGATCTCCTCACTCTTTATTACTCAGCACCTGTATCCCATTCCTTGCTGGACATCAGTGTTGTTACGCTTGTGCTCTGGCTAAGTTGCCTTGTTAGTTCTTTGTGCTTAGGACAATTGATATCCTGGGACTTCTTGTTCCACCACTTTTGTTCCCTTTAATCTTCGTTTCTGCAACCAACTTTTCTGTTAGGAGGTCTCCTATTTTTCTTCCCAGTCCTTACATTTTTTAGGGACCCCTTTCCCCTTCCTTCAGGTCTTCTTTTGAGTTCAGTGCAGGAGTGTCTGTGGGGCTATTCACAAGGAATAGGGCACCCACCCCAGCGTAGGGTTTAAGCTGAGTCTCAGTGCAGGGACAGCTTTTCCCTCCAATTCCTTAGTTCTTAGTTGCTGTACATAACATACACTACCTCTTGAAGCTCATCAAGGGAATACCAAGAGTGTGCAAAGCAGTCATCAAAGCAAAAGGTGGCTACTTTGAAGAACCTAGAATATAAGACATATTTTCAGTTGTTTCACACTTTTTTGTTAAGTATATAATTCCACATGTGTTAATTCATAGTTTTGATGCCTTCAGTGTGAAAGTACAATTTTCATAGTCATGAAAATACAGAAAAATCTTTAAATGAGGTGTGTGTATATATATATATATATATGTATGTATATATATATATATATATGTGTGTATATATATATATATATATACATATACACACACGACTCAAAAAAATAAACTGCTCAAAACACTTAAACAACAGAATATAACTCCAAGTAAATCAAACTTCTGTGAAATCAAACTATCCACTTAGGAAACAACACTGATTGACAATCAATTTCACATGCTGTTGTGCAAATGGAATAGACAATAGATGGAAATTATTGGCAATTATCAAGACACACTCAATAAAGGAGTGGTTCTACAGGTGGGGACCACAGACCACATCTCAGTGCCAATGCTTTCTGGCTGATGTTTTGGTCACTTTTAAGGTTGGTTGTGCTTTCACACTCGTGGTAGCATGAGACAGACTCTACAACCCACAGAAGTTGCTCAGGTAGTGCAGCTCATCCAGGATGGCACATCAATGCGAGCTGTGGCAAGAAGGTTTGCTGTGTCTGTCAGCGTAGTGTCCAGAGGCTGGAGGCGCTATCAGGAGACAGGCCAGTACACCAGGAGACGTGGAGGGGGCCGTAAAAGGGCAACAACCCAGCAGCAGGACCGCTACCTCCGCCTTTGTGCAAGGAGGAACAGGAGGAGCACTGCCAGAGCCCTGCAAAATGACCTCTAGCAGGCCACAAATGTGCATGTGTCTGCACAAACGGTTAGAAACCGACTCCATGAGGGTGGTATGGGGGCCCGACGTCCACAGATGGGGGTTGTGCTCACAGCCCAACACGGTGCAGAATGCTTGGCATTTGCCACAGAACACCATGATTGGCTAAGTCGTCACTGGCACCCTGTGCTCTTCACAGATGAAAGCAAGTTCACACTGAGCACATGTGACAGACGTGACAGTCTGGAGACACCGTGGAGACCGATCTGCTGCCTGCAACATCCTTCAGCATGACCAGTTTGGCAGTGGGTCAGTAATGGTGTGGGGTGGCATTTCTTTGGAGGACCGCACAGCCCTCCATGTGCTCGCCAGAGGTAGCCTGACTGCCATTAGGTACCGAGATGAGATCCTCAGACCCCTTGTGAGGCCATATGCTGGTGCGGTTGGCCCTGGGTTCCTCCTAATGCAGGACAATGCCAGACCTCATGTGGCTGGAGTGTCAGCAGTTCCTGCAAGATGAAGGCATTGAAACTATGGACTGGCCCGCCCGTTCCCCAGACCTGAATCCGATTGAGCACATCTGGGACATCATGTCTCGCTCCATCCACCAATGTCACGTTGCACCACAGACTGTCCAGGAGTTGGCGGATGCTTTAGTCTAGGTCTGGGAGGAGATCCCACAGAAGACCATCCGCAACGTCATCAGGAGCATGCCCAGGCATTGTAGGGAGGTCATACAGGCTTGTGAAGGCCACACACAATACTGAGCCTCATTTTGACTTGTTTTAAGGACATTACATCAAAGTTGGATCAGCCTGTAGTGTGTTTTTCCACTTTAATTTTGGGGATGACTCCAAATCCAGGCCTCCATTAGTTAATAAATTTGATTTCCACTGATGATTTGTGTGTGATTTTGTTGTCAACACATTCAACTTTGTACAGAACTAAGTATTCAATGAGAATATTTCATTCATTCAGATCTAGGATGTGTTATTTGAGTGTTCCCTTTATTTTTTGAGCAGTGTATGTGTGTATATATATATTGTAATGCAGCAGCTTGCTAGCATTACTGTAAATGGTCCAGGATGTGTTTACCGGACCATGTACCTTCCCCTTAAACTGACTGGTCACATGACTGTGACATCACACAGGTCCTGTATGCACAGTAAAGCTCTGTACACATGACTGGGACAGCACACAGGACCTATACACACAGCTGACTGATCATATGACTGTGACATCAGCAAGGTCCTGTCAGTATGTGGCTGTCTGTGCACAGCATATATAAACCCTGCTTAATTTGAGACCGGTGTGTTCGGTGTGAGGCGTGAGGCCTGTGCTCTGTGTGTGTGGGACACCGTTTGTGAGAGGCCTAGTGAGGCCGAGTGAAGCCTGGCAGCCTGAAGGCAAAGACTGGATCCTGTGCGGATGCTAGTGGCCTTGGAAGGCAGCGGCTTTGGAGTGAAGCCTGGTACCTGGAAGGTCGAGCCTGGATCCTGTGTGGATGTCAGTGGCCTTTGAGGGAGAGCCGGCTTGAGTAAGAGTCCTGAAAGGCAGAGCCTGGATCCTGTGTGGATGTCAGTGGCCTTTGAGGGAACGACGGCTAGAGACCCCTAGCTGGGAAGCCACAAAGCCACAGTGGTGGCAACCGTAATGGACTGAGACAGCTAAACCCGGCAAAGGTAATACCCTGTGCTATATGGACATTGTGATATGAACATTGCTACTTTATTACCTTGCCGTAAGCTGTAACCTGGAGCAAGTGGGCCTGTGTACCACTTGGCTCATGAATTGTGATGTGTGTAATATGCCGGTCTGCCACTTGAGAAGCTCCCGGAGGTGATAGGTGTAAACATGCCGGGAGTATGCTAAGATGGACTGTGTGACTAGCGGTTTATGCCGAAATAATAAACTGCATTGTGGTGAAAAACGTAAAGACATTGCACGTGTGCATTGATTGACGCAGCGAAGCGAGTTACCCCCAGTTTGATGACTAGCGCTGCCTTACAATATACATATACAGTGGGTACGGAAAATATTCAGACCCCTTTAAATTTTTCACTCTTTGTTTCATTGCAGCCCTTTGGTAAATTCGAAAAAGTTCATTTTTTTCTCATTAAAGTACACTCTGCACCCCATCTTGACTGAAAGAAAACAGAAATGAAGAAATGTTTGCAAATTTATTAAAAAAGAAAAACTGAAATATCACATGGTCATAAGTATTCAGACCCTTTGCTCAGACACTCATATTTAAGTCACATGCTATCCATTTCCTTGTGATCTTCCTTGAGATGGTTCTACTCCTTCTTTGGAGTCCAGCTGTGTTTAATTAAACCGATAGGACTTGATTTGGAAAGGCACACACCTGTCTATATAAGACCACACAGCTCACAGTGCATGTCAGACCAAATGAGAATCATGAGTTCAAAGGAACTGCTCAAGGAGCTCAGAGACATAATTGTAGCAAGGCACAGATCTGTCCAAGGTTACAAAAGAATTTCTGCATTACTCAAGGTTCCTAAGACCACAGTGGCCTCCATAATCCTTAAATGGAAGAAGGTTGGGACCACCAGAAGTCTTCCTAGACCTGGCCGTCCAGTCAAACTGAGCAATCGTGGGAGAGGAGCCTTGGTGAGAGAGGTAAAGAAGAACCTCAAGATCACTGTGGGTGAGCTCCAGAGATGCAGTAGGGAGATGGCAGAAAGTTCCACAAAGTCAACTATCACTGCAGCCCTCCACCAGTCGGGCCTTTATGGCAGTGTGGCTTGTCGGAAGCCTCCCCTCAGTGCAAGACATATGAAAACCCGCATGGAGTTTGCTCAAAAACACATGAAGAACTCTCAGAGTATGAGAAATAAGATTTTCTGGTCTAATAAGACGAAGATAGAACTTTTTGGTGATAATTCTAAGTGGTATTTGTGCAGAAAACCAGGCACTGCTCATCACCTGCCCAATGCAATCCCAACAGTGAAACATGGTGGTGGCAGCATCATGCTATGGGGGTGTTTTTCAGCTGCAAGGACAGGACGACTGGTTGCAATTGAAGGAAACATGAATGTGGCCAAGTACAGAGATATCCTGGATGAAAACCTCTTCCAGAGTGCTCTGGACCTCAGACTTGACCGAAGGTTCACCTTCCAACAAGACAATGACCCTAAGCACACAGCTAAAATAACAAAGGAGTGGCTTCAGAACAACTCTGTGACCATTCTTGACTGGCCCAGCCAGAGCCCTGACCTAAACCCAATTGAGCATCTCTGGAGAGACCTGAAAATGGCTGTCCACCAACGTTCACCATCCAACCTGACGGAACTGGAGAGGATTCAAGGAAGAATGGCAGGTGTGAAAAACTTGTTGCATCATTCCCAAGAAGACTCATAGCTGTACTAGCTCAAAAGGGTGCTTCTACTCAATACTGAGCAAAGGGTCTAATTACTTATGACCATGTGATATTTCTGTTTTTCATTTTTAATAAATTTGCAAAAATTTCTACATTTCTGTTCTTTTTCAGTGAAGATGGGGTGCAGAGTGTACTTTAGTGAGAAAAAAAAATGAACTTTTTAGAATTTACCAAATGGCTGCAATGAAACAAAGAGTGAAAAATTTAAAGGGGTCTGAATACTTTTCTTACCCACTGTATTGCACCTCAGTATCACGATTCCTGCATTCTGTGTGGGTGTAACATATCTGGCGGCGTCCTTGCATAGTGGTCCATCTCCCACTGTGCAAGAGCGCGCACTTGATCTCCAGTCCAGTCTGCTAGCCTGGCTTCCCTCCATGCTGTCTGCTTGCCTCTGTTTTTGCTGCTTAAGGGCGGCGCCCGATCACTTCCTGTTTCTTGTAGCTGCTGCAGACACACCCCTGATGCGTCCTCAGCCTATTGCTGTCTGTCACCTGGTATTTAACCTAGCCCCTCCCTGGAATCCTTGCCTGAGCATTGTTTTCTGTCAGTTGGCTTCTAGTCACTGATGTGCCAGGTCCTGTCTTTGTTTCCTGCCTTGCGGTATCAGTTCCCGTGTCTGAACTGTGTCCTGTCTGAACTATCTCCTAGCCTGTTGTCTTCTGACTATCCTGGAGGCTGTATTTCCAGGCCAGTGTGAACCCGCTCCTAGCATGTTCTTTCCGCCTTCTAGGGGCCGCATACCTAGACCCGTTCCTGTATCTTGCCTGTTCCTGTCTGAACACGCTCCTAGCCTGTTCGTTCCGCCTTCTAGGGGTCGCATACCTAGAACTGCTCCTTTATCTTGCTGCTGTGTCTGTTCTTGTCTGAATACTCTCCTAGCCTGTTACCTGTTTTTCTCTATGTCTGTACCTTCCCTTTTCCTGCAGAATCTGATCCCGTACCTAACTCCTACTCGTTGTCCCTGTACTCCAGTTTGTGAGTTTAGGGTCCACTCGCTACTTCATTACAAGTATTGTGTGTGTACCTGGTTCTGCCTCTCCCTTCCAGTCTGTTCCGTGTGAACAGAGCCCTGTCCCCTCTGCTCTGCCTTGCTCACCGCTCCGGCGGTTCTTGCCTGCTCAGCCTTGCTCTCTGCTCCGGCAGTCTCGCTCTGCTCTGACCCTTTCCTCGCTGCTCCGGCAGTCTCGCTCTGCTCTGACCCTTTGCTCGCTGCTCCGGCAGTCTCGCTCTGCTCTGACCCTTTGCTCGCTGCTCCGGCAGTCTCGCTCTGCTCTGACCCTTTGCTCGCTGCTCCGGCAGTCTCGCTCTGCTCTGACCCTTTGCTCGCTGCTCCGGCAGTCTCGCTCTGCTCTGACCCTTTGCTCGCTGCTCCGGCAGTCTCGTCCTGCTCCTCTCGCTCACCGATCCAGGCGGCCTTGTCCTGCTTTTCTCTCGCTCACCGCTCCAGTCGGTCTCGTCTTGTTCTGCTCTTGCTCGCCGCTCTGGGCGGCCTCACTCTGCTGTGTTTGTCCACCGCATCTGCGGTTCTGTTCCTGAGTCCCAGTCTGTACTGGGTCCTATCCACTCGGTGCTCCAACCTGTCGTACCTGCCAGTACCTCCCTGCCTGCATACCAGTCGTGCTTACCAGCATCCGCCAGTCTGCATACCAGCCGTGTCTGCCTATACTCAGCAGTCTGTGTGCCAGCCTAACCTGCCTGTTCCTGTATTCCCCTGTGTGGGTCAACAGCCGTGTCCGGGGTCTGTCCTGGAGCAGCACCTGGTCCCTCTGCTCGGTTCCTCCTTGGTGCACTGGCGTCGTATGCCGTCGTGCGACCCTGGTCGGATCGAGTGGATACTTAGTTACGCCCCTCCAGGCATTCACTCTCCGGCACGGTCCAGTGGAATCACTACATATACACGCACACGCCACTCAGCCCGGGCGTGTGCATTACAGTGGGATTGCTATGCTGTCCTATTGAACTGGTTCTTGCTGTGTTTTCTTGGACTGCTTGGCTGTCCAATCCTGTGAGTGGCAAGTCGGGCTCCTGGTGCTTTGATTGACAGCTCGGCTGTCCAATCTTTGATTGGGATTTGCAGGGCAGTCTCCAGGTGTTCAGTGTTCTGGAGATTGTCCAAGCTATTTAACTGAGCTGACTGCCCCCTATCCTTGCCACACGTAGTTTGTGCTTCCTGGTAAGTGTTTGGCTCATTCTGTTGTTCTGTGTTCTGATCTTCTGCTGCCTGACCCTTTGGACCGTGTTCTGACTACCCCCTTGTCTTGCCCTATGGCTTTGTCCTGCTCTCTCTTGATATTGACCCTGGACTGTGACTTAACTTACGCATCCGTCTTTTACCTTGGAGTCTACAGGCCTTCTTGGTATTGACCTCGGAACATCTGACTATCCGCCTCATGGTCGCTCCGTGAGTTAGTGAGCAGCATCACATTACGTCTGGCCATACATTTTTTTTTCTCACCAATGGATCTAGTTCGTGCACTGTGTCATCAGGTGACGAGTCTGACACAGATGGTTCAGGATCTGGCCAGGAATCTCCAGAGGCTAGAATCCTCACAGTCCCAGCTGCAGGGTCAGTTTAGTACTCTGGGTGTGTCCCAAAGCTCTCAGTCAGCGACAGTAGTTATGTCTTCTGGACCTACTGACGTACAGTTGACCTCCCCCGAGCCAGTTGTGGCACTTCCTGACAAATTCTTGATGGGGAGGGATCAATTTAGGATGTTCAAGAAGAGCTGTAAATTATTTTTTACTCTGCGACCCTGGTCTTCTGGGGATGAGTCCCAGCGGGTGGATATAATCATGTCCCTAATGCATGGGGGTCCTCAGACTTGGGCATTTTCTTTGTCCCCACTAGCCCCAGAAAAGTCTTCTGTTCACGCCTTTTTTGACGCTTTAGGGATGATTTATGACGAACCTGACAGGGTCCAGGTTGCAGAGGCTAAGATCACAAACCTGACGCAGGAGTGCCGTACCGCTGACGATTATAGTTCAGAGTTCCGGCAATTGTCCTCTGAGGTTTTTTGGAACGATGCTGCTCTCAGGTGGCAGTTTCGCCGTGGCCTTACGGATACTCTTAAGGATGCTCTGGCCTTGCCTCCTTCACCCTTGTCTTTGTGGGAGGCTATGACTCAGGCCATTCGTATGGACCGCAGGTTTCAGGAGAGAACTGATGAGCGAAAAGGGGTTTCAGTCATTCCTCCTGAGCCTTTTTTCTTACCTGAGACGGAATCAATGGAGGTTGGTGCAGCCTGCTCACGGACCGTGGAGAGGAGACGTCGGCGCGATCTCGGACTCTGCTTCCAGGTACCTTTTTACTCCTCAGATAAAGTACTGTTGGACATGGAACTATGTTTTCAGAAGTTATCTGCACTTGCTTTCATTGACTGTGGGTCTGCTGCAAACTTTATTGATTCTGGACTAGTTCTTAAATTAGGATTAGGGAAAGTTAGATTGGAAAGTCCAGTTCAGATTGTCGCCATTGACAAGACTCCGTTACTCCAGAACTTTGTCCAGCTGGTAACGGTGGAATTCACACTAAGAGTGGGAGCACTGCACTATGAGTCAATCTCCTGTTATGTGTTGGATAATTTATTTGCTGGGTTGGTGTTGGGGTTTCCTTGCCTGCATATTCATAATCCTGTTATCGATTGGTGACAAAATGATATTGTTAAATGGAGCCCCAACTGCCATTAAAGATGTATTCGTTCTGTGCAAATTTGCTCCGCTAGTCTGGAGGGTCTGCCGGCGTACCTGAAAGACTTCGGAGATGTGTTCTCGGAAAAAGAGGCAGAGATACTACCTCCCCATCGTCCTTATGATTGTACTATTGATTTAATTCCTAATGGCAAATTGCCTAAGGCTCGCTTGTACAATTTGTCGGGACCTGAACTGACCGTTATGAAAGAATATATTAAAGTACGTTTACGGAAGGGTCATATCCGTCCTTCCTCCTCGCCTGTAGCTGCTGTTTTTTTCTTTGTGAAAAAGAAAGATGGTGGCCTCCGTCCCTGCCTCGATTTCTGTGAACTAAACAAAATTACTGTTAAAAATACTTACCCCCTTCCACTCATCCCCGACCTATATAATCAGCTTACTGGAGCTAAATGGTTTTCTAAACTTGATCTCAGAGGGGTCTATAATCTGATACGAATCCGGGAGGGTGATGAGTGGAAAACAGCGTTTTTAACGTCCGAGGGTCTATTTGAGAATCTGGTCATGCCTTTTGGTTTAACCAATGCACCTGCTGTTTTTCAGAACTTTATGAATGACATTTTTAATGATATCATTGGAAGGTTTATTGTGCTATAACTTGATAACATTCCAATTTTTTCGTGTGATCCAAGTTCACACTATGAGCATGTTCATTTTGTTTTACGAAGACTCAGGGAGAATTCTTTGTTTGCCCAATTAGAAAAGTGTACTTTCTCTGTTCAGGAAATATCATTTCTGGGGTTCATTGCATCTGCAGAGGGTTTTAAAATGGATCCTGGGAAGGTGCAGGCTATAATTGATTGGGTTGAACCTCACGACCTTAAGCGTTTTTTAGGATTCGCCAACTACTATAGAAAATTTATAAGGGGTTTTTCCAGATTGTTAAACCTCTTACTGATCTCTCATGTAAGGGGGCTTATCTTAAGGTTTGGTCTTCAGATGGTATTGGGGCCTTTAATAAACTAAAAGAGTGCTTCATGTCTGCTCCAGTTCTGATTCAGCCTGATCTTCAGAAGCCGTTTATTGTAGAGGTGGAGGTCTCCGAGGTTGGGGTGGGGGCTATTTTATCCCATGGTCCCAAAACCCTGACGAATTTACGGCCATGTGCATTTTTTTCTAGGAAATTTTCGTCTGCTAAGCGAAACTATGATGTTGGAAATCGTGAGCTGCTTGCTATAAAGTTAGCTTTTGAAGAATGGAGGCATTTTTTGGAGGGAGCTATTCATCAGGTCACGGTTGTGACTGATCATAAGAATCTGGCTTACATTGAATCTGCTAAACGTTTAACCTCTAGACAGGCCAGGTGGTGCTTATTTTTTCTAGATTCAATTTTTCCATCACATTCAGACCAGAGTCTAAGAATGTCAGAGCTGACTGTCTGTCACACAGCCTTGAGTCTGTTTCTCCTCCAGAACCTCCTTCCTCCATTCTTCCTAAAGGTATAGTAATATCGATGGAGTCCTACGAATTGGAGGCTGAGATTCGCAAAGTCCAGTCGTCGGCTCCTTCCGCTACTCCTGGATCTAAATTATTTGTGCCCGTGTATCTAAGATTATGTTTGTTGCAAGAGTTTCATGACTCTATCTTGAGTGGTCACCCCGGGATCACTGCTACTCAGAAGGTTATATGTAGAAACTTTTGGTGGCCATCCATGCTTAATGACATTAAAAGTTTTGTATCCGCTTGTGAGGTTTGCACATGCGCTAAAATTTGTCATGGCCGGCCGGGGAATTGGCTCCTTTGCCTCTTTCAGAAAGACCGTGGACTCATTTGTCCATGGATTTCATAACTGATTTGCCTTTCTCTTGTGGAAAAAACGTTATTTGGGTGGTGGTTGACCGATTCAGTAAACAAGCTCATTTTGTTCCATTATCAGGGTTACCTAATGCTGAGACGCTTTCCCGGTTATTTATCAATCATGTGGTAAGATTGCATGGCATTCCCTTGAACATTGTATCTGATAGGGGGGTGCAATTTATCTCCAAATTCTGGAGAGCGTTTTGTAAAAGATTAGGAATTGACCTATCATTTTCCTCTGTTTATCATCCTGAAACTAGACCAGAGAGAGAGGACCAATCAGTCATTGGAGCAAATTCTTAGATGCTTCATTGCGGCTCAGCAGGGAGACTGGTCCTCATTCTTACCTCTTGCTGAGTTTGCCTTTAACAGTCGGGTTAACCAGTCTACTGGAACCTCGCCTTTTTTTTGCAATTATGTTTTTCATCTTCATTTTGGTGAATTCTCAAGAATGAGTTCTGGTTGTCCAGGAGTAGAGGTTGTCATACAGAAACTTGGGGATGTGTGTAGGGAGGTTCAGAATAATATTGGGGTAGCCCAGCATCGCTAGAAAGGGAAGGCTGATAGGAAACGTTCAGGGGGTCCCATATTCAAACTTGGTGATAAGGTATGGCTTTCTTCCAAAAATATTAAATTGAAAGTGCCATCAGCAAAGTTGGGTCCTAAGTTTATTGGTCCATAAGAAATTTTGGAGGTAGTTAACCCAGTGGCCTTCAGATTAAAACTCCCTCTGTCTTTAGGCATTCCAAATGTATTCCATAAATCTCTTCTGAAAGAGTTTGTCCCTGCCGTTTTGTCTCCTTCATCTCCACCTCCGCCAGTTTCCGTCAATGACAGTTTGGAGTTTGAAGTACAAAAGGGTGTTGATTCTCGGAAAGTCCGTAATTCCCTCCAATACCTCATTCATTGGAGAGGTTACGGACCAGAGGAGAGATCCTGGGTCCTTGCACGAGATGTAAATGCCGATCGTCTAGTCAGGGCCTACCATCTGAGGTTTCCTGGGAAACCTGGGGGTCCGGTGGCCCCCCATTGAAGAGAAGGTACTGTCATGATTCCTGCATTCTGTGTGGGATTGCTATGCTGTCCTATTGAACTGGCTCTTGCTGTGTTTTCTTGGACTGCTTGGCTGTCCAATCCTGTGAGTGGCAAGTCAGGTTCTCGGTGCTTTGATTGACAGCACGGCTGTCCAATCTTTGATTGGGATTTGCAGGGCAGTCTCCAGGTGTTCAGTGTTCTGGAGATTGCCCAAGCTATTTAACTGAGCTGATTGCCCCTGTTCCCTGCCAGACGTAGTTTGTGCTTCCTGGTGAGTGTTTGCCTCAATCTGTTCTGTGTTCTGATCTTCTGCTGCCTGACCCTTTGGACCGTGTTCTGACTACCCCCTTGTGTCTTGCCCTTTGGATTTGTTCTGCTCTCTCTTGATATTGACCCTGGACTGTGACCTGACTTACGCATCTGTCTTTTCCCTTGGTATCTACATGCTCTCTTGGTATTGACCTCGTGTGACTATCCGCCTCACGGTCGCTCCGTGAGTTAGTGACTAGCGTCACACTCAGCTTCTGTAGAACCGGATAATATCCTGTAACCAAGAGTCTGCTATAAAATTATGTCACGGAATGAATGTTTGCTAATATATCCCTGCTTATCAGTGTACTCTGTATTGTTCCCTTAATTTTTACCAATGACTTTTGTTCAGGGCACTGAATAGACGTTCATATCCAGCAATGTTACAATTTTGATTATTTTGTCTATAGGTAATTGGTCCACAATTCTGTGCTGTGTAATGTATGGTGAGGGCTTATTTAGACTGCACACTCAGGCTGGCCTGTGGACTGTGGTCATGTGACCCTGAAGATGTCATCACAGGACCTTCTGCACTTCTACCCATGGAGACTGCATTGATAATACTAGCACTTCATTATCAGTGTAGTCGGTATTTCATGTGCTGAGGTGTCCTCCGACTCGGGAGTGCAGTGCTGGCAACCCTCTGTTTGGTGCAGACTAAGGAACTGATAGGAGATTTACCTGGGGAAGGGGGGAAGTCGTGCCTTCCCCCATGCTCTAAGCTGTGGTGGGGGTGTGTTCTTTCTCGAGTATGTTGCTGCCTGCTTATGATTGGTCAGCATCTGTACTGAGAGAAGAAGTACACACCCCCAGTGAAAGCTTTGTGATAACAAGCACTTGGACTTTAAAAAAAAAAGTTAACTCATTAAGTGCCAAATAGATTGCTAATATCTTTCCAACCGAAAGGTAAAATTACAAAAAAATTATAAAAACATTTTAATCCTCTCTGCAGCCACTATTACTTTGTGTCTCCAGTTCGACATGAAAATTTGTTGAAAGTTCATCTTTAAGACACTTTACAGGTTTGAAAAGTGCACATTTTTCCAAAGTTATTGTTATGTAAAGTGACGCATGCTAGATCTGAAAAACTGACCTGCGTCCCAACATCCCAAATAGACTGCGTCATTAAGGGGCTAATAGACCTGTACGTTAACAAATTCCCACAAGCCTCTGAACTTAAACAGCGTTGTAAAGATGAGAATGTTTAAATTATTACAGAACAACGTGAGAGACCGATGCACAAAATTATTGCTTCAAATTATTGCTTCTAAAGGTGATTCTACAAAGCTATTGATTCACGGGGTGTACTTAATTTTTCTCACTGCTTTTGCATTTTGGCCTGGTTTTTGTTAAATAATGATATGGTGTAACTTGTGTTATTGTTCATCTGAGGTTGTATTAGCCTAATTTTAAGATCTAAGGGCCAGATATTTTTTATTATGTCTTGATATGTAAAACCGTAGAATTCAAAGAGGGTGTACTTATTTACTGAGACTTCATTTGTGTGAAAAGTATGAATTTCTTCAGGCTGAATACGTGCAGAGCACATTTGAGAGAGTATTTTTATTTAGCTTTCCTGTTAAAAACGGATGAACTAATCCACCAATGTTCTCTCATTTCCAAAGATAATGTTTAACGATTTGTCCATGGAAATATTTAATATTAACAACTTGTCCTTGGAAATATTTGTATATTGACCTTGCTGCACAGTTCAGTTCCTCTTACTTAGTATGCTGCGTGCAGTCCTTTCTGGGTATTCTCACCGTCTTGTCCTTATTTAGTATTTAATGAAGCAAAGTGTTTAAAATGCAAAAAAAATTACTTTCAAATAAGTTACATAAATATAACTTTGTGGAGTTGTTGTAAATGAACTCCTGCTAAGAAAGTACAGCTCATGATGTCCTCAGTAACCAGCTGTGCCTTGAAGTTAGTTCAGAACAGTGGCAGCTACACTCCTCATCATTGAAATTGCAACACCAAGAAGGAAAAATTGTGAAGTACAGGGTAGACCTCTGGTTGAGGCCTCCATTGCCATCTGAACCTTAATAGACTTTGAGGGCTGTGGTGTGAAGTCAATAAAACACCTGTACCGGGATGCCTGGCACTTAGCCCAGTGTCATGCAAACTCCTTCAGATGGTTTGTGTAGACAGTGTTTGATGCCTTGGGATCAGTCCTAGAACCAGTGGTATGGCCATTTCTCCACAGTGTCCCAGGAGCTGATTTTCAATAAAACAGTGCCAGGGAGTATGTTTTTCATGCTATTGTGAGCAGCCTGTGTGGCTTTAAAGTGCTACCATGACCTGGAGCATCTCCGGACTTGTCTCCCATTGAGCACATCTGGGACATCATTAATCTGCAATTGCAAAGTGAGCTGCTAGCGGCGGATCTTGATGATTTGCGTGCCCAAATGCAATCAGCATGGCAGAACATTCCTCAGACATTAATAACCTCAATAATAGCAGCAAAGGCATGTAAGTGTGGGGATTTCTGAATTTTGGTGCTTAAACTCAAAACTGAATAAATCAACTTTTGGTTACATTTTTTCATCATTTGTAGATCATTACATGTCTGTTGATCCTGTGATTTTTACTTCTTCATGTTGCAATCTCAATGTTGAGTGTATTTAGAGAGTTACAATACACATTGAATAAATAGCTATTCTTCTAATAATTATCCATTTAGATTGTGAGCTGTGATTGTCAGGGAACGGTTGTCTTTTTGTCTTCTTCATTAGTTTTGTGTATCTGTCATTTTATCGCCCTAATTGTAAAGTACTGTCGCATATGCTGGCGCTACTTTTTTATTATTACCTAGTGAATGTCTAGGTGAAGACATTTCCTGCTCAGCTGTGACCTCTTTATAAGCTTCATTGTGCCCTCTGTAAACAAAGTGTTGCTTTTCATTGCCAAAAAGCTTTATTTTTGTTTCATCTGTCCACAGAACATTTTCCCAGAAGGATTGTGGTTTGTCAAGGTACTCTTTGGCAAAGATCAGTCGTTGCTTTTTATGTATTTTCTTCAGCAATGGTTTCTTCCTTGGCCTTCCCCCATAATGCTCTGATTGGTTTAGTGTGCAGAGTATGGTACCTGTTGAAACCATAACCACATACTGTTCCAGGAGTTGGCCTTCAGGTCTTTGGATGTTTGACGTGGTGTTTTTTCCACCACTTGACCCAACCTTCGAAGACATCTCTTGTCAATTTTTCTCTTTCCCCCACGGAGGTTCTTGACGGTTCCATGCTTGGCAAACTTCTTAATAACATTGCGCACTGTTGAAATTGGGATACCAAGGTCTTTGGAGATGGCCTTATACCCTTTGGAAGTCTTGTGTTTGCTAATAATAGCAGTTGTGATGTCTTCAGACAGCTCTTTTGTCTTCACCATTGTGACAAAGGAACAGGGCTTACCATGTGGTTTTTTAAAATACTGAAGTCATTATTCATTGGTTAATTCATGTCACATGGGCACCAACAATTAATCACAGGTAAATCTCTTTTGTGATTTACCACAGGCGAGTCAAAATGTGTTTCCATACTAAATTAATGTAAAGGGTGCCAATACCAGTGACACAGCAAGCTTTAGGTTTGTCTATTTTTCCTTCCCATTGTTTTTTGTTTAAATTATTGTTTATCATTTGCTCTTTTGTGTTTAACACGAGTGCTCTATACGAAAAACTGTTTCACTTGATTCATGTTTTTCAGGAGATATTCCACATTATGTACTTACATGTGTGCCAATAACGATGAGCAGGATTCTGTGTCATATGGTTACGTTGTAATGCCCAATGTGCTAACAAGTGTTTCCACACCTTATATGATGAGGCAGATTTTTTAATATCTAAAAGGGATATTCCCATCTGACATTTTGAAATCCTATATCACAGTGTGAATAGTCAAACCATCTAGGAGAGAACTATTAATTGTAAGAGTATTCTTACCAGTATACCTACATAAAGGAAGAACAGATGAGGGCACTAGATGTGTTTGTCGAATATGGGTGTAAGCATGGGGACACTGAATAATGGCAGTAAAAAGTAGGCAGGAGGTAGGAAATTTTGTGGTATTGGAATGCTGTAGTCAGAAGGTTAATGGGGATTGCTGCACAAACAAATTTGAATAAATAGAGTTCAGAAAGTCTTATGAACCCTAAAACCGTAATGGTAAAATGATAGCTCATCTTGCAAAAACAATTCCTAATAGAACTCCATTGACAACCAAATAAAAAGCTATGACTGCCAGAATGTGGCCAAAGCCAAATTGTACATGATGAAAAGGAGAAAAAAAAAGTTGATATCAGCTATCACCATTGGCGTACTGACCCATAAAACAAAGTTACGATGCCAGAATTTGTTTTCTTTTTCATCTTTTCTCCTCTCCTAAAGAGCATTGATCAACATCATAGTCATTTGATGCTCATTTATTTAAACATTTAAATGCATTGTGACATGCTCACTATCCTTTATCCCCATATAGTCTGCATTCTGTCAGCAGTACATCCCCTATCTACATAGGGAGATGTACAGCTGTAAACCGATAATTTTTAGACCTGCATAAAAGTCGTGGTCACCAAAAAATGAGCACTGGGGATGTTCACCTGGAACAATGATCGAGCCAATTATCCGCCCATGTAAAAACGCCTCACAATACAGTCTCTGTCTATGCAGTCATTTCAGTTAACACGAGCATAAAAGTAATAATAATAAATATGTAGTGTTTTTTTGTATCCAGTGCCATATGATTTGCTGGATGATCGTGCTTTCATGTATTTATTTGAATTTACTAGATAAAGATTTATTGTATTGGGCTTTAAATCCCTATTTTGCCCACACAGCTGCTGGGTGGGGAGAGGTGCAGAATGGATTTTGCTCCCCTGTCAGTGTGTTTGCTGTCAATTAGCTCTGCGGCACGCTGTATGGTGGTAAAACATGTTATGTGATTTATGTAGCATAGCAGCTGTGCTTTACAGGTAAGCCAATCTCTTGCACTGACATTAATAATCAACTGCTGAACGCGCCATGGGCAATATCTTCTGAATTTGAAGTATTTTTTGTTTGTTCTTTCTTATATCTCTTTTTAGTTTTCCCATTCAGATAACATTTTATGACTATTATACAATCTTTGTATGTGTGTAAGTTGTCATGAAACATTTTTGTAATGATGGTGGTTAAACTAGACTGGAAGAATGTGTAAAGAATTTAACCCTACCCTTCCGCACCTTGGAAGGTTATCTGTACCATCTACATATAGTATGAAAGTTACTAAATCTTTCAACTGAGCATCTAACCTACATACAATATGCACAACAAACCTAATTTCAGCAAGGAGTTGTCCGTTGTCCTAGGAGGACTAACTTTGAAGTTAAACTTTGGACCTTTTTATGGTTACTTTGCATTAGATACTACAAAGTTGGAAAATAGATTGAGTTAATTTTATTTTAGTCATCCAAGCTTGTGCATGCAATGGAGTTATTGGGTTATCCAATAAGGCTATGTGCCCACGATGCAGAAATGCTCCCAATTTTTTCCTGAGCGTTTCTGCATCTCCCTGGCAGAAAAAACGCATGCGGATTGTACATGCGTTTTTCTGCCAGGGACAAGGGTATGTCCCACGTTTTTCACATGCGTTTTCGCATGCGGGTTGTCAAGTGCTTTTCCAAGTGATTTTAGCATCACTTGGAAAAGGGCTTGACAACTTGGTCACACTATATAAATCCATGCAAACGGCATGGATTTATATAGTGTGACCAAGTTAATAGTAAAAGAATGGTAAAAAAATAAACATTATACTCACCTTCTGAAGGCCCTCGGTCACCTTGTCCGGTGCATCTGGTGTGTTGGGTGGCTCGCGGTGGTCTAAGAGGACCTTCCATGACATCACTTAGTCATGTGACAGGTCACACGACCGCCGACGTCAGCGGTCGCGCGACCCGTCACATGACTAAATGACGTCATGGAAGGTCCTTTTAGACCATCGCGAGCTGCCAGGGAGCCTGGACACATCGCTAAGGAGACCGGGGGCCATCAGAAGGTAAGTATAATGTTTATTTTTTATTTTAAAATCTTTTTTTTTTTTTTTACAGGTACTATGGTACCCGGGTCTGGATGAGAGTCTCCTCTTCTCCAGACCCGGGTACCATCCGCACATTGAATTGCTTAATATCCGCATGCTCACATGTAGTCATGCGGATATTAAGCGATTCAATGCAAGTCAGTGGCGGCAAAAACGCCGTGCTTACGCAAAATAATTGGTAGCTCTGTGGATTTTTCCGCAGTGATAATCCGCAGCGGAAATTTCCGCAGCATGTGCACTGCCCATGCGGATTATCATTGGGGAACATGGCAGACCTTCTACCAAGCGTTTTTTAAGTGTTTCTGCGGCGGAATTGCCGCTGCGGAAACGCTTAAAAAACACATAGTGGGCACACAGCCTTATCCACATAACTGGATAACATTGGTTATCTCATACAGTCTGCATTGTGTCAGCAATGGAAGCAGGAAAAATGGGCAAGCGTAAGATTATAAGCAACTTAGCCTATCAGACTGATTCATCAAAAATTTTATGCCACAAAAGATGGTGTAAAAGCTTTGTATGTAGTACATATTTTGCGCAACGCTGGGTAGCACAAAAGATCTATATGTTTTGGTATTTTCATGCCACTTTGGATCTGCTCTGACTAAATGGGTGAAGCTGAGATGGGATCGTGCGTGGTCCTGCCCACCCATCTGGTTTATGAAAACTGGTGGCATTTTTTGACCAAGAAATGTTACACCAGTCCTTGACTAAAGTAGTTCTGGTGCAGCGCTCACCACCCAGAAGAGGCACCGAATTTGGTAAGTGGCATGTGCCTCTTGTACTTCATCAAGAGTGACGTAGTGTGAGCGTGCGCTACAACAGTCTTGATAAATCAACACTTTTGTCTGGTCCTACTATGCAGTGGTTAAAGGGAACCTGTCTTGTCAAAAAACACTGTTAACTTGCGGATATGAGGTTAGTCTACTGGTTAATAGCATTCTGCAGCCATCGTACTGAGAGCCCTGCTGTCAGGAGGAAATTAACTTACTGAATGCTGCAGTATGGTGACATGGTCACTATCAGAAAATGCATTTTCTGATAGTGACCATGTCACCATACTGCAGCATTGACAGCTTACAATCACACAGCTAGCACAGTCCGCTTTATATTCATGAATGGTATACATTCACTACATATCCCAGCAATACAACCAATTTCTCATGAAGATCTATGAATGGCCGAAACGTCAATTTAAGCTGTTTGTTATGGACTGTCCTTGATTGTTAATAAATCCACAATTTTTGCATAGCATCCTATTGGGTGCCGAGTTTTACTGCTACTCATATCACGGATTGGAGCACTACTCGAGCACCTCGCCACCCACTATCAGAGTGCAGTATACAGTCTGTTTAATGTGATATCACTAGGTAGGGGAGGCATGGGTCCATACCTCATTAATGTGATTCTGACCATGAGGATAACATGCAAGGTTTGAACGATAATATATAGAAGGGTAAGGTAAAATTGTCAACAATGAGTTGAAGAAGAGAGACATTAAATTCTCCCTCTTGGCAACACTATCCTTCACATATACCTTCTCCTTGTCTAATATCCAGGGAATATGCAGAAAGTAAACAACAGCAATATTTAATAACCCAAAACAAATCAGGAAGAAAGAGAAAGAAGCGGGAAGACCAGAAAAGGCAGAGTCTTCCTCCAAGCTTCTAACCTGTAAGGAAGGAGACATGCAAATCCACTTCAATCAATTTGGTGTAGGAATCAATCTCTCATCTTCAGATTGTTGTATCCAAGATATCCAGATATTTTCAAATAATGTAGCTGGCTCTACTGTTTTAAGTATTTGTTCAGCTGTACCCTATGATTTTAGAGCTTAGAAAAGTTTGAAATCTAGGTATGCTGTGTGAACACATTCAAAGATGGATTTTAATGTATCTTTTAAATGAAGCCTAAAGATTTTAAAATTTTCTACGTTATTTACGGGATTTCTTTGGTTGTTTTGGAGAGAAATGCCGCACCGCGCTACCAAGTAGCAAAGGAACTATGCATGTGTGAGCAATATATTCTGTGTAGACCACTCTAAACTGTTATTGGTGCCCAAGCTCATTGATGCACATGGAATGGCTTGATCCAGCAGATGAGCTATTGCTAACTCCAGGTCTGATGAACAACATTTTCTTTTAAATGGTATGGACGGCCAAGTAAATGTACGTCCCTTAACTAGGTAAAAGATGACACCATGCTATACTATGGAAAGAAAGGACCACCTACTTAAACAACGATGCAGACCAAATACAACAATTCATGCAACTGTATTTTTAATGATAGTGGCATTATCAGGATAATATGTCGTCGTCCCCCCTCCCTCCCCCCAATTGCAGAAACTTTTTAGGAATGTATGGAAGAACATGAAAAAGACTTGGCCTTCGGGAACATACCCAGTCGTTCCCTACAGATCAACAGAATGAGGGTGCCCACTTTCCTTCAGTGTTAAAGGGAATCTGTCACCACATCTGTCACCACCATATTAATATGGGCATACAGGTTATAGACTTCTGATAAGTCCTACTTATATGCCTCATATCAGATGTGTTGTTGTTGAGAAATCATCTTATATCACTTTATATAAATGACCTCTTCCAGGCTCTGGGGAGGACGCTGCCTGGAAGATAACTCTGACCCAAGAGCTTATTTTACATGAAGGGGGAGTTACCAGTGTGATGTGTGATGGCCGCTCTCTGCTCTCCTGATCTCACTGCAGAGCTGTGTGTGATTATACCTGACATATCTGCAGGCTCCTCTCAGCTTCAGCTTCCATCTCACAGGCAGACAGGGCTGCAATATTGTTACAATACAGCAGAGCTGAGAGAGAAGCAAAAATGTGTTTGCAAGAAGACAAATTTCAGTTCTCCTGTTCTGTGTTAGTTACTTGTCTCACACTGGTAACCCCCCCATCATGTAAAATAAGCTCTGGAGGCAGAGTTATCTTCCAGGCAGAGTCCTCCCCATAGCCTGTAAGAGGTCATTTACATATAAGAAAAACGTGGAGTAAGACATCGGATCTCAGATATCGAGGTATCATTTTATTCAGCTTCCTATGACCTACGTGCCCATGCGGACTGCTTAGGGGGGCTTATCTTACTGACAGATAGCCTTAAGGTTATGTGCTCACGATGCAGAATTGATGCAGATTTTTCCTGAGCGTTTGTCTCTCCCTGGCAGAAAAAACGCATGCGGATTTTACATGCGTTTTTTCTGCCAGGGAGAAGCGTTTTTGCATGCATTTTCGCATGTGGTTTTTTCAAGCGCTTTTCCAAGCGATTTTGAGCATCACTTATTCTGAAAGGAACTGCATTGACGTCATTTAGTCAGCTGACAGGTCACGCGACCGCTGACGTCGGCGGTCGCGTGACCATCACATGACTGACGTCGCCGCAGGGTGTCAAGGACAGAGGTCGCCACCGGAGAGGAGACCGGGGGCCACCGGAGAGGTAAATATAATGGTTTTTTTTTATTTTTTACGTTTTAACTCTTTTTTTTACTGCTGGTACCCGGGTCTGGAGGAGAGTCTCCTCTTCTCCTGACCGGGTACCATCCGCGCATTGAACCACATAACATCTGCATGCATACATGTATGCGGATGTTATGCGGTTCAATACAAGTCAATGGCGGCGATTTCGCCACGATTACGCACAAGAAATGGTTGTGCTGCAGATTTTTCCGCAATGATAATCCTTAGCCGAAATTTCCGCAGCATGTGCACAGCACATGCGAATTACCATTGGGAAACATGGCAGACAACTTAACAAGCGTTTTAATGCGTTTTCGCGGCGAAAATGCCGCAGCGCAAACGCATTAAATCCGCATCGTGGGCACACAGCCTTAAACAAGAAAATTGCTGGAAATAATTTTTAGGATTGGATGGGACTGAGTTGGAGTGTTAGTCCTAACTTTCGTGTTCTTACTCATTTGACTTTGACAAAGCTTGCTGTATTTTTGCAAACATATTTATGGGCTATAAATTATAATTATATATCCATCTCAATGCACATAATGCAGCTTGTCTGAGACATCCGGCCACACAATAAGTGTAATTTGTGTTAGACAGTTATGGATCTCTAGAGCCCCTTTCTTGGTTATGTGCTCTGAATTAAATCTGCTTCTTAGCACTTACTGAGAATGCGCCAGGAAGCTGATTTGGTAGGTTGCCATGGTTAGGTATTCTCCTACCTGATCTCCGGAGAGCCGCAGTTCTGTAAATAGTCAATGTTTTCTAGTTTATCATGCTAACAAGCTGCAGTTAGATTCATTTTTCGGCTGGTAGACTAGCCTCTTTTGTTTTTTTGTTTTTTTTCTAATTCGTACAGATCTATAGTTTTCTGCTTGTGCATTTCTGTTCTGTCTTAGGAAGAATTGGACACACAAAGGGACGGTATTGCCCTCATTATCCTCTCTAACAGCACCTTTGAAGTAAAATCACTGCAGCAAACAAACACTTTACACTGATGTTGCAACAGCCAAAGATGAGCTGACTCCAGAGGAGTGTAATGCTGTCATTAGCTATGATTGTGTTTTTTTTTAGAAGAACATTCGCTTTTATTTTAACGTTTTAGGTGAAATTCTGGTGATAAATAACGTACTTTCAAGACCAGCAAATTACAATTCTACTTTTACAGAGTTGTTATCAGGGCCGAACAGGGATTAAGAAGCAGACCTGCACACAAACCCCACAAGACCACGTCCAATAGGGCTGACCACACCCCATATACCAGAACGATAGCTCTTCAACAGGCATGTTTCAGCAAATTTTGCGTTGAAAGAAACCTGTTACTCAATTCATGGTGCCCAAACTATGGGCAGTATGAATCCGAGCCTTGCTGGACAAGGTGGGTACTTATCTGAAACACTCTATCTTTCCAGAGAAAACATAGTTTGAAGATCCGCTGGGCTTTTCCCCGGCCGGGTCCTTTTCACATCACTTTAGTTGATTCACAGGTCTCTCCCGTGTGTATACATAGGGAAAGACCTATTCTGTGAGAGCATGACGTTGAGATGGTGTAATACTATCATTAGTGATGGGATTTCGGAATTTTTTTGAAGTCTTTCCATAGTCCTCTCTCGATTTGTTGTGCAATTTTTTCAGAATCAACTGACGAGAAAATAAATGTAGATCCTTCGTGGCTGTAAAATAGTTAAATGAATTGTTAGGTACAAAAGTCAGGCCAAGTCGTCCCTTCTAGCCTTTTTCCCACTCCACTACTGGCTTTGTCTAATAATGAAGCATCCCAACTTCATACATAAAAAGTCACCTTAAGGCTGTGTGCCCACAATGCATTTTTTCCGCTCTGGTTTCCTGTCCAACCCTACCACAAAGTATTATATAGTTCCAGCTCCTTCCTTCTTTCTCTCTCCTCTGAGCCAATAGGTCTCTTCTTCCTGCTTCATCCTCCTTCCTTCTCATAGAACTTCCTATGTTCTCTACTCCCCTGCTTGCTTCCTTACCATGCTTGCCTACTGCTCTGTTCCTTTATTTTCTCCTTCCCTCTTCCTGCTAAGCTGGATCCTTCTAGTCCACCGTCTCCTCCTCTGGCAGCCGTCTCAGGCTAAAGAGAAGGCGGAGCTAATGTTGAGCCCCGCCCATAATCCTCTTCAGCATGTAAAATGAAGCAGTGGAGGACTGAGTGGCCCACCGGGAATCTGCTCAGTGAGGTAGATTGTCAGTCCGAGCCTGTTTAGTACCAGAAACAAAACAGACTTTATAGAGAAAGCATTAATTTATGATTCATTCTGATCCATTTACGTTGTTTTTGCCAAAATAGAAGCTACTATTATATCTTATTTATGGCTTGCAGTACTGTTAGGTCTTTTATTCAACAGCTCATGCAAATGGGTTGTCCAGCTAAAAAGAAAATGTCTTTTTAGATGTGTTTGAGATATATACTACTTCCTAATACTCTGTAATTAACAAATATCCCCAATGTTCCCCTGCCACCTATAAATTTTGGTCCCAGCGGTTCCATTTCTTACTTTTATTCAACACAGGAAAGAGCTACATGTCTCGTCACATCAACTGTACTGGGTGTGAAGGAAGCTAAATGACTAACTTATTTCAGTTGCCCAGCCAACCACCTTCTTTATCACTGATGATTCATAGATTGACAAGGGGGTTACCTTAACTATTAAAATGAACCAGTCGGCTAGCCCCCTTCCATGTGCGGAATTTGTGACATGCCTATACAGGAAGTAAAGGTGTCAGGACCATTAGTTATAGTGGGACTTCGGTGGGCACTTGACAATGGCAGTGCATGGGTTTGAATTCATATTTTCACCTATAGACATATATTACTAGTAATCGTTATGATTTATTATCACAAAAAAATAAAATAAAGAAATAATCAAGCCAGCAATGGCTTTACTTACAGATTTCCGTTATAACCGAGACCTGAGAACTGTATAAAAGTCATTCCAAATTCTTAATGTTTTGTTAAGTAGTTCAAGGATGACTTTAAAGCATTTTGTTGGATTGTTGCCTTGTTATATTCCAAAACGTAGCTTTCTTTTCTGATTGACACATTAACTTCCAGGATTTGTCGATTTTTAATAGAGTGCATTCGTATAGCCAATTTCTAATAATCTTCTACTTCTTAGTATTGCCCACAGAGTGCAAATGAGACTAACCACAGAAACTAATAGTGTATGATATTTCTGCTTTTTTTTTCTATTTTTAAATTACAGTAAAATATTTTTCTGCAATTTTAACAACGCTTAAAAATTGAGGAGAAGTAAAATAAAAGAATTGAAGGATCAAAAGAATAGTTTACTACAGTGGCTCTCTCTTGAGACGAGTTGTCATTGGTGGGATTATCATGAATATTGGTTGGGGCATGGACTCCTCTGACATAAGTACAAGTGATTGCTTGTTTTTCTGATACAAACAAGTTAAGAACTGAGTGAAGCTTTATATTTGTGTTATATTAATCTAATTTGTCACCAGAATAGGAATTGATTCAACTCGAGGTAGAAGGAAATAATTCCTGGGGAAAAAAAAAACATCTTTAGGCCTCATGCAGACGATAGTCGAAAAATGCCCTCACAGTAATGTTCACTTTCCGCAATCTTCATCTTCTAAATATTGTAGTAAACAGCTGTATTGTATATTATTCAAAAAACGGCAGCTTTAGAGACCGGAGACATTTACAATGAATTTTCACGTTGAGTGCTCGTCATCTTTTTGCAGTATTTTTCCATCAGATCCAAATAGAGACTTTGTTAGTAGCAAGTTCAATGAATACCCGCATATAGGCTGTGACTTTTCGGGGACATTCCCCCTTCTCCAGAAGTTGCACACATGTCTTGTAGTTAATCAAACAGTTCGGCACTGCTCCATTTAAAGTGACATACCCATCCACCAATAAGAGAAAATTGGAAGACAATTGCGCAAAATAAGGTCTTACCCGGATATAGGATATAAGAACGATAAGTGCAGGGATGTGCTCACCTGGCAGGGTTGTGTGCCACAACACCAAAGAAAGCTCGGTAAAATGGATGCTGCAGATCCAGGATACATGCAATGTTAGGAAACACCATAGAGGGTGGATCTTTAACTGCACTGCTGAAGACACCATATGATGAAAAAGGAGGTCCAGGAGTCGATGTGTTGAAAATTGCGGTTTTATTAGTCAACGCGTGTTAAAGTTCACAGACTTCTTCATCAGGACAAAACCACATTACCCATCTACAACACTTACATATTATTAAAATACTTACAATATAAAAAAAACGACAGATGCAGATTTTGGAATAAACATGTGTTAGGCTTCAGGCTGTTGCTGGATTCAAAATGGATCCAGAACCTTCTGTGGTCTCCCATCTCGGTCCAGCCGGGGCTGATGCTGCTCAGCATCGTCGTCAGCCCCAACACCTAGCTGGTCCACGAGATGTTCAGATTGTCTCTCGGGTATTTGTGCCTAGCAACGTTAAGCGTAGGTTGCTGAGGGAGACAGGGCTGTTGGAGCCTAAGTCCAGGATTCTCCGCACTGAGCAGGTCCGTGACCTGGCGGACCATGATTGGTGGTTTGGCAACCACCTAATCCGGTGACCTGGCACTGCCTGATTGGTCGCGGGTGACGCCACCAATAGTGCGAAGGTGGGCAGGGCTTAGTCTTTAAAAGACCCGCCCACAAATATGACGGCGCGCTCTGATCATTAAGCAAGTGATGCTGTTGTGTGAACGACTGTGTTCCACATAGTTTCTATAGGCAGGCTAGTTGAAATAGGCAGGCTAGTGGAAATAGGCAGGTAGCTTCGCCTAGCAATCTGGCTCTGCCAAAGCAGCCTGCAGGCGTCCTGTCCACGGCTATCGCCTGTCAGCCACGTGGAGTAGTACCCTTCAGTCCGGTAGCACGCCGGCTGGAGGCACGTGTACCCGTCGGCGTAGTCACACACGCATCCTAGCGCCGCCAGTGTAGTCCCTGTGTAGTTAACAGGGCTACAGCTACTTCCCCGGTCGCGCATCTCCCGTGTAGTTAACGGAGATGGAGCGAACCGCTATACCCGTTCCTGTGTGCATTTAAGTTGGTTACTTTCCTTTCCACCCGGAAAGTGTTCGGCAGCAGTCCACCAGGCTGCATCGTGGACCCCGGGGTCGGTTGCATTCCATTATAATAAAGTTGTCTGCAACAGCCCTCCTAACACATTGTATATTACGATTACCTTTATTTACGATCATCATTTACTATCATTTTCTGTCAACTGTTACATGCTGCCCAAAGTGCGTGCAGCATTAATCAGATCCTGGCTACAGTCAGGTATAGTCCTCTGTGAAACACTGCAGCATTTCAGGGAAGATACATTTAATGAACTACCGTTTTGGTAATTTGTCGAGTGATTGCCAGCACGCTTACAAATGCTCGTTCCTGCTTATTGGCTTGTCTAAATGGGAATTTACGGTCCCCATTGACATTAAACAGTTGTTGGTCGGAAAATTCCTATCTCTTCTGACTCACCCATAGACAGAAAGGCTCGGCCGAGCATTCCTCAGTTCTCTGTAAGAGAGCCGCTACCTGAGGCTCAACTCCCCACCTAACAAAAGGGTCAGCCATTGAAATTCAACAGGCCAGCCCCTTCTCTCCCCAGACATCACTTGTTGGTAGAGTCAGGAGTCACCCATACACACTAAACTATCAACTGATCCCCACATTCCCGAAATCAGTCATTTTGGAGAGCTTTTATATAATATGTATGTAGGCCTTTATTGCATTGCCTTCTATAATCAAAATGCATTTACAGATATAAAAAGCTGGAATTAATATCTGTACAGAAAAGCGTTAATCAAACTACTTGTACGTAGTCAGCTGTGATATGTGAAGCTGCATTTCAGTCTGTTATTTCCGACTTCAAGCTATTCTTGTGCTTGTTTTGTAACCCGCTGGCTCTTTCTACATGCGGAGGTCACATTCCATGAGTGGGATACTAGGTCAGTGAGCAGGAGCGGTGTCCCTTGTCTGTTTACTGTCCTACCATCCTATTGAGAACATACATTGTGATCATATGGGCACAGCGGCACTGCTGACTGTATAGCCACTTCTCTGTGTCTTCCAAGACGTGTGCATTGATTGTATGGCATTGAAGCGATGTCATCTGTCTCCATAGCTGCTGCAGTAGCTTCTTATGTTTTGCATGAAAAATACAGATGGCGCAGTAAGTAGCATTGCAAATTGAGCTGTAACTCATCCAAAAATCACCCAGCTGGAGACTTTCTCTGAAAAATTTGCCATATAATTGTCTGAATACGTAAAACCTGGATGCTTGTGAAGAATGTGAAGAGGATTTGAATTTGGACTTCTGGCAATCAGTGACCTTTTATGTTCTCAACTGTGAAATTGCAATTTATTATTTCATAATTATCACGTAGGACATTTGCTATTTTACAAAATGCTTGTAGACCGCAGCGAGGCACGGAAATGGTGGTCCTTCTACTTATTTGAATTTTTCCATTTTTGCATGTGTTTTGTAGAACATGTAGCCGCTGGGAAACCTACTTCTTTGCATATTCACAGTGAATTCATTAATATTAGATTACCTGGCTATACTTTATTAAACCTACAAAGCACTGGCTAAAGTGCAAGTGCCATTGTATAAGGTATTGCGCCTGTTACTGAGTTATTGTGCACATACATTACCATGCACAAATAATGTAAAAATAGAAAAGTCTGTCAGTCATTTTTTTTGTTACTCTTAGGACTGACTTAAAAGACAAAATGTACGTTCACACAGTTTTTTTTTTTACTTGGATATTGTAGCTGAAAAATATGGTAAAAAAAAACATTAAAAATTCTAATTTTTCATTTTTTGGGTAGTGTTTTGTTTTGTTTTTTCAGACGTTTGGGCATTTTCTGCTTCTGTTGATTCAATGGTCAAATTTGGAGCATTTTTTTTCCATGCAGAAATACCTCAAAAATTATCATGTTGCTTTTTTCTTCACATTGAAACAGAATCTGAAAAATAAATAGTTCTATATGTACTAAAGGCATGATTTTGTATTTTCCCTTCGATTTCAATAGGAACCTTACTATGGTTATGTGCTCATTGGGTTTTAGGAGGTTTATGAGCATGTTGGCTTAAACGCATTCAAGGCTCTTCCTATTGATTTTTATTGTGGAACCACTTTGCTGCTCATATGTTCAGTATTTTGAGCATTTTTTTCCACTTCAGGTATTGAAAAACGCTTGGTTGGATAAAAAGATAGTACATGTTACTTTGAAGTAGCTCCTGAGATAGATCCTCTTCAAAATAGGCACTATTCAATCAAGTCTGCAAAAAAAGTTATTTTCTAATGAGGTTTTGAAGACTTCTCAGCAGGAAAAGATGACATGTCATATCATTGATGTGAATTCCCGGTGGACACTGACGTCAACAGGCTGCAAAAAATGCAAAGAAAGAAAAGCTTCAAATGAGTCCTCAAAACTGCATTAAAACTAAAAACCTAGTTACAAAAATAACCCACATGGATTCTGATCTCTTGAAAACCATGTCAAATCTTTCCGCTTCTAAAAACTTTGTGTGAGCACAACCATCGATCTCTTTTTCAGTGTGTGTTACACAAACTCTAATCACTCAGGAATAGGGTGTTATATATTCGAAAATATATTTGCTGTCTGTCATCTTCTTATATTAATGAAAGTATGACCACTGTATTCAGAATTGATCAAAATCTATAGAAAACCTGTAACGCCAATGCCGGCGTCCCTGTATGGTCCTTCTTCCCGGCAGGGATGCTGACATACTCACCGCCCTGGGCGCTTTGCTGTGTGTTCTTCCTCTGCTGTGGCTTCCGGCTCACCTGGGCCTGTGCACATTATGCAGGTCTCCCAGTGATATGCTTAGTGCACATTCGCTCCCCGCTGCTTAAAGGGGCAGAGTGCGCATGCTCCCCTGTAGTGCCTAAGCAACACTTCCCCTTTGGTTAGTTAGTGTTGGTGCAACTAGTTTGTTGCCAGGTCCCTCTCCCTGTTCTAGATAACCGTGTTGTCTAAATCAGAACCTGTTCTTGTTACTCGTGTTGTCTGAACCTGTAACTGCTCTGGCCGTACCTGAACCTGTAACTGCTCTGGCGGTACCTGAACCTGTAACTGCTCTGGCGGTACCTGAACCTGTAACTGCTCTGGCGGTACCTGAACCTGTAACTGCTCTGGTGGTACCTGAACCTGTAACTGCTCTGGCGGTACCTGAACCTGTAACTGCTCTGGCGGTACCTTAACCTGTAGCCACTGTGGTGGTACTTGAACCTGTAATCGCTCTAGCGGTACCTGGACCTGAAACCACTTCGGCGGCCCCCGAACCTGAAACCGCACCTGTTGTACCTGAACATGAAACCACTCTGGTGGTACCTGAACCAGCAACACTGTCTGTCCTGTCTAGTGTTACAGAATCCACGCTGTCTGAACTAGTACCGGTGTCCGTCTTGTCCAGTGACCCAGAATCCGTGATTTGTGTGAACAGGTTCCGACATCTAGTCTACCAGTGATTTCGAATCCTGTCATGCCAGTGACTCAGTCCGTGTCCATGACTGCGATCCTGACCTTTGGGGTCAGCTGCTGCCTTTCCGGAGATTGCCCTTGGAGTGGTACTGATCAAGTGGAGAAAAACGGCTAAGTTGATTGTTTCAAACAGAAGTTTCAGTTAATCCATTATTTTAAAAAAATGAGGCCATAATAGTTGGCCGTGAAACTTCATTAGGCTTCGGTCACATCCGGGTTGGAGGATCGGTTATGAGCCTCTATCACAGATTCTGTCAACTTTACTAGAAGAAATAAAATGACAAACCTGATTGACCTTACTAAACTCATTGGGATCTATCATGCTCCATTCGCGTCAGTCAAATGACAGATCTATGCACTGCATGAATTCTATTTTTTTGGTTCAATAACAAAAAATTCCTAACAAAGATATGAATATGGCCTGATATGTTACTTTTCTGCCATGTAAGAATGCTTTAAAAAAATAGAAGTGTTGATAATTCATTGTTATTAACAAAATGAAGAAGAGATCTAAATCAAATCAATATTTGAAGGGACCACCCTTTTCCTTCAAAACCGTATACATTTTTCCAGGCACACTTGCACAATGTGAGGGATTTTGAAAGATTATAGACCGTTGTATAAGTAGCTAATAATGCCAAACAGGTGATAATGATCATTATTTTCATAGGTTAGAACAGTCATTAACGAAGACATAAACAGCTGAGCTGTGTAGGAGACTTAAAATTGGCTGAGGAACAACCAAACTTTGCAACAAAGGTAAAGTTGTAGAAGACCATTGTATGTCATAGGTCAAACACCATGGCGAGACTGAGTACAGCAATAAGACACAAGGCACCAGCAAAGTATGTCCCAGGCAAAGACTTGAAAGAAGACTGGGATGTTCAAGCACTTTTGAAGACTCACCAAGAAATGGGCAATGTTGAACATCATAGACGCAGTGTTATAATTGGTGCAGCAGATGAAAAACTCATGCTTCCTGTCAAACGTAGAAGTTGTTCAGCAGCGTCTTCCATAACCTCACTTTTATAGTTGAGTTTGGCTTTTCCTCACCCAGTTTTAAGTCTCCTGCAGAGCTGTTTCAGTTAATGACTGTTTCAACCTGCATATGAAAATAATGATCATTATCACCTGTTTGATATAATTATTTAATCATACATCTGACTATAATCCTATAAATTGCATGACTTTGTGCAAGTGTATCTAGAATAATTTATGCAAACGGTGGTCACACCAAATATTGATTTGATTTATACTTCACTCTTGTTCATTCATCTTGCATTTTGTTAATTCATAAAAATAAATTAACACTTCTGTTTTTTAAAACATTTATTATATATATACATATATATATATGTAACATTCATTATATACTTAACAAAAATAGAAACACAACATTTTTGGTTTTGCTCCCATTTTTCGTGAGCTGATCTCAAAGATCTAAGATTTTTTCTATGTACACAGAGGCCTTTTTCTCTCAAATATTCTTCACAATTATGTCTACATCTGTGTTAGTGAGCAATTCTCCTTTGCCGAGATGATCCATCCACTTCACAGGTGTGGCATACTAAGAGGGTACAGGGGGGGTCAGAAGACCAGTCAATATCTGATGTGGCCACCATTTGCCTCACGCAGTGCAACACATCCCCTTCAGGGGATCAGGTTGTTGATTGTTTCATGTTGGTCCACTCCTCTTCAATGGCTGTGCGAAGTTCTTGCATGGCCAGCATACTCACCAGACATGAGCATGTTTGGGATTCTCTAAATCGGTGTATGCGACAGCGTGTTCAAGTTCCTGCCAATATCCAGCCATTGAGAAGGAGTGGACCAACATTTCACAAGCCATAATCAACAACCTGATCAACTCTATGCGAAGGAGATGTGTTGCACTGCATGAGGTAAATGGTGGTCACACCAGATACTGACTGGTCTTCTGATTCCCCCAGACCCTGCGAATACTGTAAAACTGCATATTTTAGAGTGGCCTTTTATTGTGGCCAACCGAAGGCACACCTGTGTAATAATCATGTCTAATCAGCATCTAGATATACCACACCTGTAAAGTGGATGGATTATCTCGGCAAAGGAGAAGTGATCACTAACACAGATTTAGACAAATTTGTGAACAATATTTGAGAGAAAAAGGCCTTTTGTGTACATAAAAGAAGTCTTAGATCTTTGAATTCAGCTCATGAAAAATGGGAGCAAAAACTAGTGTTGCGTTTATATTTATGTTCAGTATATGTACAGTTGTGCTCAAAAGTTTACAGAATTTTTCCTTTCATAGCCTTGTTTCAGAGAATATGAATGATATCAAAAAAAACTTTTTCTCCACTCATGGTTATTGGTTGGGTGAAGCCATTTATTGTCAAACTACTTTGTTTTCTCTTTTTAAATCTTAATGACAACAAAAAACATCCAAATGACCCTGATCAAAAGTTCACATACCCTGGTGATTTTGACCTGATAACATGCACAGAATTTGACACAAATGGGTTTGAATGGCTACTAAAGGTAACATCCTCACCTGTGACCTGTTTGCTTGTAATCAGTGTGTGTGCATAAAAGCTGAGTGAGTTTCTGGGATCCAGACAGACTCTTGCATCTTTCATCCAGCCACTGACGTTTCTGGATTGTGAGTCATGGAGAAAGTAAAAGAATTGTCAGCGGATCTACGGGAAAAGGTAGTTGAACTGTTTAAGGCTGTGTGCCCACGATGCGTTTTTAATGCGTTTCTGCAGCGTTTTTGCAGCTACGGAAACGCTGCAGAAACGCATTAAAAACGCATGGTAGAAGGGCAGCAATGTTCCCCAATGATAATCCGCATGTGCTGTGCACATGCTGCGAAAATTTCCGCTGCGGTTATCATTGCGGAAAAAAACGCAGCACTACCAATTATTTTGCGGAAATGCTGCGTTTTCGCCGCCATTGACTTGCATTGGAACGCACCAATTCCGCAAGACTGCATCTGTACTTGCGTAATTGGTGCGTTCTAATGTGCGGATGGTACCCGGGTGTAGATGAGAGGAGAGTCTCATCCACACCCAGGTACCATTAAAAAATCTGTAAAAAAAAGAATAAAATAAAAAATAAATGTATATTTACCTTCTGGCGGCCCGCGCTGCGCTCCTCCTCACTTCCCGGCACTTTGCAGTGGATTGAAGGACCTGCGCTGACGTCAGAGTCATGTGACTGGTCACGCGACGCTCACGTCGGCAGGTCTTTCAATCCACCGCTGCGGGCACCGAGCGAAGCAAGACAGCGCGGGCCATCGGAGGGTAAGTATATATTTATTTTTTTATTTTTAACCACTCTCTCGGGTCACACTATATAAATCCATGCAGTTTGCATGGATTTATATAGTGTGACCTAGTTGTCACAAGCACTTTCCAAGTGATGCTAATCGCTTGGAAAGCGCTTGTCAATCCGCATGCGGAAATGTCAGTGAATAACACTCCATTTCCGCATGTCCTTGGCAGGAAAACGCATGTACAATCCGCATGCGTTTTTTTCTGCCAGGGAGATGCAGAAACGCTCAGGAAAACATCCTGAGCATTTCTGCATCGTGGGCACATAGCCTAACACAGGAAAGGGATACAAAAAAATATCCAAGGAATTGATAATGCCCGTCAGCAGCGTTCAAACTGTGATTAACAAATGGAAAATCAGGGGCTCTGTAAAAACCAAACCACAGTCAGGTAGACCAACAAAAATTTCAGCCACAACTGCCAGGAAAATTGTTCGGGATGCAAAGAAAAACCCACAAATAACATCAGCTGAAATTCAGGACTTTCTGAAAACTAGCGGTGTGGCTGTTTCAAGATGCACAATAAGGAGACACTTGAAGAAAAATGGGCTGCATGGTCGAGTTGCCAGAAGAAAGCCATTACTGCGCAAATTCCACAAAGTATCTCTCCTACAATACGCCAAACAGCACAGAGACAAGCCTCAAAACTTCTGGAACAAGGTAATTTGGAGTGATGAGACCAAACTTTTTGGCCACAACCGTAAAAGCTATATTTGGAGAGAGGTCAACAAAGGCCTATGATGAAAGGAACACCATTCCTACAGTAAAGCACGGAGGTGGATCACTGATGTTTTGGGGATGTGTGAGATACAAAGGCACAGGAAACTTGGTAAAAGTTGAAGGAAAGATGAATGCAGCACGTTATCAGCAAATACTGGAGGCAAATTTGCACTCATCAGCCCGGAAGCTGTGCATGGGACATACTTGGACCTTCCAACATGACAACGATCCAAGACACAAGGCCAAGTCGACCTTTTATTGGCTACAGCAGAACAAAGTGAAGGTTCTGGAGTGGCCATCTCAGTCTCCTGACCTCAATATCATTGAGCCACTCTGGGGAGATCTCAAGCACACAGTTCATGCTAGACAGCCCAGGAATTTACTGGAATTGGAGGCTTTTTGCCAAGAAGAATGGGCAGTTTTACCATGTGAGAAAATAAAGAACTTCATCCACAACTACCACAAAAGACTTCAAGCTGTCATTGATGTTAAAGGGGGGGCAATACACGGTATTAAGAACTGGGGTATGTGAACTTTTGATCAGGGTCATTTGAATGTTTTTGGTTGTCATTAAGATTTAAAAAGAAGAAAACACAGTAGTTTGACAATAAATGGCTTCACTCAACCAATAACCATGAGTGGGGAAAAAGTTTTTTGTTATCATTCATATTCTTTGAAACAAGGCCAAGAAAGGAAAAATTCTGCCGGGGTATGTAAACTTTTGAGCACAACTGTATATACAGACTTTTGCACAGTATACTATATATATTTGCATAGTACTATATATGTAGATACAATGTATAGCTTGATTTGTACTACTGAATATTTTGAACCAGGCTTTTAAATGTCTGACATAAGTAGCTTGTCCAAACCTGTTGTTGGTATTATAGGAATTTCCTAATAAAACAAGATAAGGTCTAGACATGGTGTATTATACATATGAGAGATGTTTTTAAGGTTATACCCTAAGGACATTTAAACCATTCCTTTTTTTTTTGCATTTTTTTCATTAAATATTCACACTATAAATTATCATGTATACAGTACATACAGTTATGGCTGAAAGTGTTGGCACCATTGAAATTGTTCCAGAAAATGAAGTATTTCTTCCAGAAAATTATTGCAATTACACATGTTTTGTTATACTCGTTTATTTCTTTTGTGTATATTGGAACAAGATAAAAAAAATTTAAAAAAAAAGGCAAATTGGACATAATTTCACACAATACCCCAAAAATGGGCCAGACAAAATTGTTGGCACCTTCAGCTTAATATTTGATTGCACACCATTTGGAATAAATAACTGCAATCAATCATTTCCTATAACCATCAACACGCTTCTTACACCTCCCAGCTGGAATTTTGGACCATTCTTCTTTTGCAAACTGTTCCAGGTCTCTCATATTTGAAGGTGCCTTCTCCCAACAGCAATTATAAGATCTCTCCACAGGTGTTCAATGGGATTTAAATCCAGACTCACTGCTGGCCACTTCAGAACTCTCCAGAGCTTTGTTTCCATCCATCTCTGGGTGCTTCTTAAAGTATGTTTGAGGTCATTGTCCTGTTGGAAGACCCGTGACCTACTGCTTTCTGACATTGGCCACTACATTGAGACCCCAAATCCTTTGGTAATCTTCAGATTTCATGATGCCTTGCTCACAGTCAATGCACTCATTGCCAGAAGCAGCAAAACAACCTCTAAATATTTTTGAATCTCCAGCATATTTGACTGTAGGTATTGTGTTATTTTCTTTGTAGGGCTCTTTCCATTTTCGGTAAACAGTAGAATGATGTGCCTTAACAAAAAGTTCTATCTTGGTCTCATCTGTCCACAGACGCTTTCCCAGAAGGATTTTGGCTTACGTACAATTTGGCAAACTGCAGTCTAGTTTTCTTATGCCTCTGTGTCAGTAGTGGGGATCTCCTGCCGTAGCGTTTCATTTCATTCAAATGTCAACGGTTAGTTTCGCTGACACTATTGCACCCTGAGCCTGCAGGACAGCGTGAATTTCTTAGGAAATTGATTGGGACTACTTATCCACCATCCGGACTATCCTGCGTTGCAACCTTTCATCAATTTTTCTCTGCCATCCACGTCCAGGGAGATTAGCTAGTAAACTTGTTGATTATGTTGCGCACCGTGGACAAAGGAACATCCAGATCTCTGGAGATGGACTTGTAAAGCTTGAGATTTGATATTTTTCAACTATTTTGGTTTTCAAGTCCTCAGATAGTTCTCTTCTCTTTCTGTTCTCCAAGCTTAGTGTGGCACACACAGACACACCATACGAAGATTGAGTCAACTTCTCTCTTTTTTATTTAGTTTCATGTGCGATTTTCATATTGCCCACACCTGTTACTTGCCACAGGTAAGTTTGAAAAAGCATCACATGCTTGAAACAAAGTTGTTTACCCACAATTTTAGAAAGGTGCCAACAATTTTGTCAGGCCCATTTTTGGGGTTTTGTGTGAAGTTAGGTGCAGTTTGCTGTTTTTTCTCTCATTTTGTGTTGTTCCAATATACATAAAGGAAATAAACATGTCAATAACAAAACATGTGTAATTGCAATAATTTTCTGGTAGAAATACTTCATTTTTAGAACAATATCAAGCATGCCAACACTTTCGGCCATGACTGTATATCTACTTTTTAGTGTTGCTCTTTTGCTGCCACTACAGTTTGTCTGTTTGGACATAGATGCTGTCATATGTTTCTACTGTTATGTTTAAGTGTATTTGTCCAAAGAAATATTTCAGCAGCTGAAGGGAAGGAAGGGAGACACAGATCCATTACTAGTGGGTAGGCAGAGCCCCACAGGATAGTTCACCTCAGATTAGAAAACGTGACGACCGGCCCCTCCAGCTTAGGCTCCTCCTACTCCCATGTTCTTCAGTCTAAAATTTGAGGTCGCAGAGGATAGTCGCTGCCTTTGCAGCTCCTCAGAAGAATTTTTTATTTTACTCCGGAGACCTGGACCCCACGTGGTCTAGAAGTCTCAGGGGGTCTTGGCGCTGCTGGGACCCCTGACCCTCCCCTGGCAGATCTGTGTACCCCCTAAGGAGGTCCCCGCAGAAGCCTGCCGGCCCCAGGGAATACAGGGCGCTCCCTGGCGGAGACGCACACCGCTTCTGTGGGGTCCCTGCGCGCTCCGCCGTGGGGGGGAGCAAAGGGCCACGGCACCACACATCCCTGGGGGTCCCTGTGGCGCTCAGCTGGGTAAGTGCTCTCTGTGGTCTGAGTGCTTCAGCGGCTGCTGTGGCAGCCGCTGTTACTGTTTTCAAGTGGTGACTGCTTGTTTTGTCCCTGCAGGAGGATATCTCCGCTGCAGGCGTTTGTGTTATCGGCAGGGGAGCCAGGACGGAGGAGCGCGGGCTCCATTGGTAGCGGCGGCGGGGGGCGTGGCTTCGCGCCTCTCTTCTGCCTGTCATCATAGCTCGGACAGGAAGTGCCAGGAAAGCGCGCGCTGGAGCTGTCCCAGCCCCCTCTTCTTCTTCCGGCCATTACCTCGTGCTACCTCCTGCTCCCTGCTCCCCGCTCTCTACACCAGACACCGAGCACTGTGTAAGGAAGAGCAGTCACCCCGGCCAGCTGGTGAGTCACTTCTGTTTTTAAGGCAGAAGATTCCTTTCTCACACTATTGCAGCGCAGAGCACCTTACTGCTGGCCTCTTAAGGCAGACAGGGTGTGCTATATACAGCGCTGCTACTTCCCCGCTGAGGGACTCGCACACCGCTATCCTTCTAAGGCAAAGGCGTATTGCGTGGTCAGCAGCATTAACCCCTTCTGAGGGTCTGGCCTCAACAGGGCATTTAACCCTTTCTGGACCCTAGTCTGTTAGGTTAACTTTTGCTCTGCAGGCAGCTGGGGTAGCTCTTCTCCCTTTAAGGAGGAGCTTTAACCCTTCAGTGTTTGGGGGTTTTGTGTGTAGGACCAGGCTGTGGTAGCAGAATCACACATCCTCGGTTCCCGTACCCATTGTAAGGGGTTGTTACCGCCTTATCCACGACGCTCGCAACTTCGTGGGGGCATGTCGTATCAGGGACCGGGGGGCGCGGACCTCTCTCCTGGTCCGCTTCAGGATAGGTCACGCGTATCTGATACGCCGGGGTCTTCGACGGCGTCAGGTTCGACACTGGTCGGGGGTCTCAGTGATGTTAAAGTGGAAGCGCTCACTCGCTCCATTGACAGTCTGTCTGACCTCCTGGGTCATTGGGTATCAGCTAAGTCCCAACGGACGTCACGAGGCAAGAAGCGCCACAGGCCTGTGGTGGCGCTGTCTCCTCCGCGCAGTGCGTCAGAGGCTTCGGAATCACCGACAGACTCTGCTGGTGAGATCTCCAATTCTGATGAAGAGGATCGGCAGGGTCGCTCTGCTTTCCTTTCGGGCCGCGTGGACGCTTTTATTGGGGCTATGCGGGAAGCGTTACAGCTGTCTGAAGACGTGACGAGGCGCCCTGGCAAGTCGGCCCGGCTGTATCAGGAGTCGCGTCGGGCTCGTTCGACGCTGCCGGCGCACAATGAACTTAACGAGGCCTGTGTCCGGATAAACGCTTCCAGGGGATGCGGTTTTTTGATGCCCTGTATCCCTGCTCCACGGAGACGATCGCTAATTGGGTCCCCTCTCCTGAAGTGGACGTGCCATTGTCTCAGCTGAGCAAATCCTCTTTGCTTCCTGTTAAAGGGAAGGCGAGTCTACAGGACCCGCTGGATAGAAGGACGGAGTTAGCGGCGAAGTCCATCTACGAGGCCGCGGGTCATGGATTTCGAGCGGCCTTGGGGGCCATGTGGGCTAGTGAGGCTTCTCTGCGGTGTTTGGATCAGCTGCAGACGGCGTGGCAAGATGGGACTCCGCTGTCTGAGGTGGAAAGGCTCTTCCAGCTGTTGGAAGAGGCGGCCCGAAATGGCAGGGACGCAGTGCTGGATGCTACTTCGGTTTTGTCCAGGGCTCAATCCTCGGCCGTCTCAGTCAGGAGAGCACTGTGGCTTAAACAGTGCACTGGAGACGCGGTATCCAAACAAGGTTTGCTGAGTCTGGCGTACAAGGGCGGTCAGCTTTTTGGTTCGGACCTCACGGAGCTGATTGCTAAGGCCAAGGCCAAGGATTCGGCTTTGCCGCAGCGGAAAGCAGCGGCTTCTACGTCTGGCAAGTCAAGTGCCGGTAGTGGTCGTTGGTCCTTTCGGCCCAGGGGACGGTTCGGTCAGCCCTCTTGGAGATCGGGTCGTCCCTCGTCTTCCGGAAAGAAGACCACCCAGAAATCCCGTACACCCTGGAAACAACATTTCCGTCAGGACAAACGGGAGGTTGACAAAAAGCCCGCTAAGGCGGACTGACGCCAGGAACCCCCTCGAGGGCTCTCGGGTGGGAGGTCGTCTGCTTCAATTCGGGTCGATTTGGGCGTCCAGCGTATCGGACGCCTGGGTGACGCGGGTTATGTCGGCAGGCTATTTCATAGAGTTTCATTCTCGACCCCCGGACAGATTTCGTCAGTCACGCATCCCGTCCGAGCCCAAGGTGGCTGCCGCACTGCTGTGAGAGGTCGACTCTCTTCTGCAGCAGGGGGTGGTGGTTCCGGTTCCGCCGGAGGACCGGGGAAGGGGGTTTTACTCCAACCTTTTTGTGGTCCCCAAAAAGGAGGACAAGTTTCGCCCCATTCTGGACCTCAAAGAATTGAATGTTCATGTCCGGACCCGGAAATTCCTTATGGAGTCTCTTCGCTCTGTCGTGGCGGCCCTGTCGCAGTACAATTTCTTGGTGTCGATCGACATCCGCGACGCCTATTTGCATGTCCCTATCGGCAGGACTCACCAGCGCTTCCTGCGTTTGGCCATAGGTCAGGCCCATTACCAGTTTGTGGCCCTATCATTCGTATTGGCCTCGGCGCCCAGGGTTTTTACAAAAATTCTGGCGCCGCTCATGGCGCTCCTTCGAAGGCAAGGAGTTACGATTCTCCCCTACCTGGACGACCTGTTAATTGTGTCATCCACAGCGGAGGAGGCGGTGACGACTCGCGATCTCTCCCTTCAGCACCTGGAGGACTTCGGGTGGCTGGTCAATTGGAAGAAGTCATCTTTGGAGCCGTCGCAGTCAATCCTGTTCTTGGGGATGCTTTTCGACATGGTTCGAGCAGTGGTGTCCCTGCCTCCGGACAAACAAGCGAACCTTCGTCACCATGTCGAGGATATGAGATCGGCGATGGCGATGTCCCTTCGGAAGTGTATGCACCTTCTGAGTCTGATGGTGGCACCAATGGAAGCGGTACCGTTTGCACAATTTCATTCCCGGGGTCTCCAAAATCTTATTCTGACCCATTGGGACCGATCGCCGGCTTCGCTAGATCGCTGTGTCGGTACCTCCCGCAGGGTGCGAGAGTCTCTTGGATGGTGGTTACGTCCGGAGGCTTTATCCCTGGGGAAATCCTTCCTCCTCCCACGGTGGTCGGTCATTACCACCGATGCCAGCCTGACTGGCTGGGGGGGGTATGGAACGATCTCTGGGTTCAGGGGGTCTGGTCGTCAGAGGAGTCGTCTCTGCCGATCAACATCCTGGAGTTGAGAGCGATATTTCTCTGCCTCCGACATTGGACGGTCCCCTTGAGCGGTCTGCCGGTCCGGATTCAAACGGACAATGCGACAGCGGTCGCGTATATCAACCATCAGGGCGGGACGAGGAGTTCCAGACTCATGATGGAGGTCTCTCGGATCCTGGTATGGGCCGAGTCCAGGGTCCCAGCCATCTCCGCGATTCACATCCCAGGAGTGCTGAATATCACGGCGGACTTCCTCAGTCGCGAGCAGGTGGATACCGGAGAATGGAGTCTTCATCCGGAAGTTTTTACACTGCTGTGCTCCCGTTGGGGGACTCCCCAGGTGGACTTGATGGCATCCAGGCTGAACGCCAGGGTTTCGACGTTCATGTCCAGGTACAGGGACCCGGAGGCTGTGGCGGTAGATGCTCTAGTGGCCCCGTGGGACCAGTTCGAGCTGATCTACGTGTTTCCGCCGGTATCCTTGCTTCCTCTGGTCATCCAGCGGATCAAGCTCGAACAAATTCTGGCAATTTTGGTGGCGCCGGATTGGCCGCGGAGGGCGTGGTATTCAACGCTGGTGTCTCTTCTGGCTGCGTCTCCGTTTCCACTACCTCTTCGCCCAGACCTGTTAACCCAAGGGCCCATTCGTCATCCGGACCTGAAGTTTCCTCGTTTGACGGCGTGGCACTTGAGACCGAGATCTTGACCCGTCGTGGGTTTTCGGCCGAGGTCATTGTCACCTTGCGGGCAGCCAGAGGTCCAGCTATGACTAGGATTTATCACAGAACTTGGGAGGCCTTCTATTCATGGTGTTCTGGATCGTCAAGGAACCCGAGGGTTTTTTCCATTCCCAACTTATTGGCTTTTCTGCAATGTGGTTTGGCCAAGGGTCTGGCGGTTGGTACCTTGCGGGGTCAGGTATCTGCACTATCCGTGCTTTTTCGGAAGGCTATTGCCTCGCGCAGGGATGTGCGCTCGCTTTTTCGTGGGGTTGCACGTCAGTTTCCACCTCGGAGGGCGTTTGTGGCTCCTTGGCTTCTCAATCTAGTCTTGGAGGCTCTTCAGCATGGGCCGTTTGAGCCTATGAATTCAGCTACGCTTTACTTACTTTCTTAGAAGGTGGCCTTCCTGGTGGCGGTCACCTCTTTGAGAAGGGTTTCTGAGTTGGCGGCACTGTCTTGCTCGCCCCCTTTTCTGGAGTTCCACTCGGATCGCGTGGTGCTTCGTACCCGTGGTGATTTTCTGCCTAAGGTGGTGTCGCGTTTCCACGTCAATCAGGACATCGTGTTGCCCTCCCTCTGTCCGAATCCGAAAAGTCCAAAGGAGCGAGCCTTGCACTCTTTGGATTTGGTGCGGGCTTTGAAGTTTTATCTTTCAATCACGCAAGAGTTTCGGAAGTCGGACTCTCTTTTTGTGATTCCTGCTGGTCGTCGGCGTGGTCAGCGGGCCTACAAGGACACTATAGCTCGGTGGATACGTTCGGCTATCCTGGAAGCGTACCGGCTCAAGGGCGAGCCTTGTCCGGTTAAGGTTCGAGCTCATTCCACGAGAGCTGTTGGTTCGTCGTGGGCTTTTCATCAGGGGGCCTCGGCAGCGCAGCTCTGCCGGGTGGCTACCTGGCGCTCCGTTCACACTTTTACTAAATTTTATAAAGTGGACGTGAGTGCTTCCGCCGATGCGGCCTTGGGACGCAGGGTCCTGCAGGCGGTGGTGGTTTAGGTTATCTCTTTATCTAGTTTTGGCGCTTGTTGCGCGCTTGACTAAGTTGTTGGGGTGTTGGCGATTCTGCCACTGATTCCCACCCTTGAGTTCTGGACTGCTTTGGGACGTCCCACTAGTAATGGATCTGTGTCTCCCTTCCTTCCCTTCTGCTGCTGAAAGACGGATTTTGGTAAGAACTTACCTGTAAAATCCTTTTCAGTGAAGGAAGGAAGGGAGACACAGCACCCTCCCATGGCAGAAGTGCATTATTGTTTTCTAGATGTGGCGCGACTCCTCTCTGATGGCGGTCATCTGGGCGTGGGTCGGCGCGCTAGGGCTCTGTTCCAGCATTGCCAGCTCATCGCAGTGGTCAGGTTCAGTGAGTAGTGCCTGGGACTGTGTGTTTTTTCTGTTATATGCATAACCTGTTCTCTCGCATTTCTGAATTTTCAGAAGGGGTTGTGTTGTTCCGCTGGTGTTGTCTGCTCTTCCTTAGCTTGTGTACGGACTGAAGGACATTGAGTAAGAGGAGCCTAAGCTGGAGGGGCCGGTCGTCACTTTTTCTAATCTGAGGTGTTCTATCCTGTGGGGCTCCGCCTACCCACTAGTAATGGATCTGTGTCTCCCTTCCTTCGCTGAAAAGGATTTTACAGGTAAGGTCTTACCAAAATCCGTCTTATACCGTGTAGTTGGTGCATATTAATAGGCAATCATTTTCTTGCTTAAAGGGTTTGTCCGGTTAAAAGTGGTAAGTCTACAGTCACTCTGTGTGACTGCAGACTTATGAATCCCCCCCAGCGCACGCACTGTGCACTGCAGGGATTCGCCGGTATGAGACCCGGGACCGGAGGCTATGTATACTTTATACATACCCCCTGCACTGGGGGGGATTCATAAGTCTGCAGTCACACAGAGTGACTGCAGACTTATCACTTTTGACTGAACAACCACTTTAAAGTAGCATCGCTTGTATGCTTGCAGAAAAAAATATGACTGCACTTGGATGCCCAACAACATTGGTTAATATTATCATTGTCAAATGCCTACTGGCCATCATAGTAACACATAAGGGCGGATTTGCTCATCTTAGTTTTTAAACACCTTAAACTTCGACTAGACTGTCTTAAAATATGCCAAATTTATTTAAGTGGCTCATTATGTTTAATACGTACATTTGTCACATCTTTACACCAACCATGTATGCTTACTTTGCAGAAGAAAATTGTGCCACAATTTTGGCACACAGTGAAGTATCTAAGTTCATGCCTTTTTCTGGCAAACCATGCCACCCTTTCAGCTATACAATGCCTCTTTGTGAAATAAGAAAAGGTGTCTAAGGCTGTGTGCACACGATGCGTTTTTAATGCGTTTCCGCGGCGTTTTTGCAGCTGCGGAAACGCATTAAAAACGCATGGTAGAAGGGCAGCAATGTTCCCCAATGGAAATCCGCATGTGCTGTGCACATGATGCGGATTTTTCCGCAGCGTAAACGCTGCGATCAAAAGTCCGCAGCATGTCCATTAATTTTGCGTTTCCGCATGCGGAATTGCCTTTGCAATGCAATAAAAAACGCAAGGCAATTCCGCATGTCGAAAAACGTGTGATAAACGCTTGCGAAATTCCGCATGCGTTTTTCCGGGAAACGACATGCGGAAATGAAGCGCAAATTTTCCGCTTCATTTCCACAACGTCGGCACATAGCCTAAGACTATGTACACACTACGTTCAGTCAGCAATAGTTTAATTGCTTCCATCCAGGATGTGTAAGTAATCAGGGGGAAGTGAGCGGCCAGGCACAGCTCTTTCTTTCTCTTCATTGCATATACATCTGAAGGTGGGGACAGTGACACCAGCTCTGATTGGTTGCAGGGCTCACGTGTCATAACCACCTCATGAGCGCACTTGGAACGCGAGTGCCGACACTGCTGGAACAGCTCCGAAACGGCTGGAACAGCTCTGACACCGCTGGAACGGCCCTGGTACAGGAGGTAAGTAGAAGTATTTTTATTTTCACTAGGGCAAACATTCAGATCCAGAAGTAGTGGACATCCCCGTTAATGGTTATTCCATTGCTTAATATGAAGGCTCATAACCACCATTGTTGACCCTTGAGATTTCACTGAAAAAGACTCAACCATTGTCCAATCCCTTGGCATCTAGAAGTGCAAGGATTGTCCCTGCTGATCTTGTGGTTTATTAAAATTAAATGTTGACCCAAATGGTTCAGTCCAAATATGTGATGATCAGGTTTTTAATTACCTGTCTCTGTGCTTTATATTCTTGATTGGTCAATAGCCATGGGAGGATAGGCTGGTTGACCAATTTGGGTTCTTTATAGTTGCTTCATGACTTTTACAGACAGATTAGATAGAAGCCTGATTTAATTTAACATCCTAACTACTATTTAATTGTAAAGTAATCTAAATGTTTGGAATAATGGGTATGATTGTGCAGAATATAAAACAATGCAGTATATATAACCTTGCCATGGAGACTTGCTGCAGACAGTAAAACAAGCGATAATATAGTGTTAGTTACCTATTTTCACTCATGTATATTTATGAGATGCTGAATCGCTTTCTGTTATTACTATATAGTTCTTTTTCTAGTTATTTTTTGGAAGCTAGAGAGGTGGTAAAATTGTATCTTATGCAAATCAAGCTCCATGTGGATGTTATCCAGGCAGTCTGTTAACCCAGTGGAAAATCTTGCTGTGTTTAGCAAACATTTCTCCTTGAAGACTAATGGTTTATAAGCACCCTCTGTGAAAATTCCTTTCTGGGCACTCTCATGCCTGTTACTACATGGCCAGTGTTTAGGGGCATTCTCTAAATTATAAACTGGACATTTATAGTCTTGTACGTCTGCCAATTAAGCGAGTCCTTGCAATGTCATGATTGTAGGAGTGAATACAACAGTCTGTTACAAGAGAAAAAACATTTTTATCTTTCCAATAAAAAAGACTGAGGTTTTCTGAGATTCTTATTTGGATTTTTTTAGCACTTGACGTTACTTCTATATTCTTAGCATGTGCCCTTGAAAATACATTCTTTGTGCAATTCAAATTTTTGAATAGCTTTATGAAAATACTTTGTGTTTCTCTGTGCATCCTCAACAAATCCAGTACAGAAGAGACCTAGCTAGAAGATCTTGAACTCAAGCTCAGAAGCTCAACCTAGACTCCCAAATATGTGCCCATCTATCACCTAGCGTAGAAGTAATATGCACATGAAATGATTACATTTTACTTAAAGAGGAGCTTTATCACCACTTTTATCATATTAAACTGGCCACATCATGGAATCGTGGCTGCAGAGCTGAATAAAACATAGGGCCCCATTCATCAAGACCAGCGTTGTTCACACCAATCTTGAGGAGATTTGCAGGAGTCAGAAGCTCCTGATTCATGAAGAGGCTATCAGGAGCATCCTACGAGTGGCATGCACCTCTTCGTATGCCTCACCACAAATGCTACTCCAGTCAAGTGGTGGTCACTATGCCCCCCATGTTTTCTCAGATCTGCTCACTTTGTCCGAACTGAGCGAAAATAGCGCGAAAATACCAAAACTCTTAAAATTTTAGTGAAGCCTCAAGTTACGCCAAAATTTTGCGACTTTTCAAAGCTTTTTACTCCAGAAAACTGCATAAAAGCATTGATGAATCAGGCCCATAGAAGAGATATTAGCTTGTGAGCTTCAGGTGATAGTTTATGATAAGCCCAACTGGGTGTTATAGATACTTATCTGGGAGTGTGTACTTTTTCCCCCGCAGGACATTGACCAATTAAAAGCAGGAGGCTTCATTCAGAAAAAAAAAAAAACATGCCCCCAAAAAGTCATAACATTCTTACTCCCGTGAGACCTGTAATGGGAGCCCTACTATCAACTCTGATTTCTGCAGCTACTGTGTAGTATAACACAGTATAATCACCTCCAGATCTCCTCTCAGGGCAGTCAGACTGGGGGAAAGGAGAATATAGCAGATCTGAGTGTGATTACAAACACTTCCAGATCTCCTCTTACAACAGTATCTGTGTTGGGGGAGGGAAGGCTGAGGGACAGAGCTTTCGCCAGAGAGAGGAGAGCTACAGTTGTAGATGTGTCTTAGTAATGACACTTAGCTGTGCTATTTTCTCCCTCTCCCCACACTAACTGCTATGAGAGTCGATCTTGAAGTGTTTGCAATCATACTCAGTTCTGCTCTGTACTACAAAGTAGTTACAGTAATTGGGCTGAGAGCAGGGTGTGTACTTTTTTTTTCCTTTTGCATGATGCTCCTTGTTTATGATTGGACAATGTCACTTGGGGGAAAAAGTACAAGCCCCTAGAGAAGAATCTCTGGTAACGCCCAGTTGGGCATATAATAAATTACACTGTGTTCCAAATTATTATGCAAATAATATTTTCTCAGATTTTCCCAAATTACCTATATGAATTGCAGTCATTGTAATTTTCCAGTCAAATAACTATTAGAGTACAATTGAAAGGTTTTTGTACAGACTGCCTATGATAACAGTATATTTTTAAAAAAATAAAACACTCAAACTGCACTCAAAATGCATGTTCCAAATTATTATGCACAGCAGAGTTTTCAACCTTTTCATTTTAATAAAGAACAAAAAAAATGGTCATTTTTGAAATTATAAGCATTAGCAGGTTATTACAAACTGAAATCAAACAGTTTTCAACTCAAAACTTTATTCTAGGTGATGCTACATTTAAACATAGGACCCCTTGTTCGAAAGGAGCTTCTGAACTCTCTCATCCATTGAATTTGTCAGGTTTTGGATGGTTTCTGCTTCAATTGTTTTGCATGAGGACAGAATACCCTCCCAGAGCTGTTGCTTAGATGTGAACTGCCTCCCGCCATCATAGACACTCGTTTTGATGATGCTCCAGAGGTTCTCAATGGGGTTGAGGTCAGGGGAGCATGGGGGCCACACCATAAGTTTGTCCCCTTTTATGCCCATAGCAGCCAGAGATGCAGATGTGTTATGTGCAGCATGAGACGGTGCATTATCATGCATGAAAATGATCTTGCTGCGGAATGCACGGTTCTTCTTCTTGAACCATGGAAGGAAGTGCTGTTTGAGAAACTCAACATACATTATGGAGTTCATCTTTACCCCTTCAGGGATCCTAAAGGGGCCGACAATCTCTCTCCCCATGATTCCAGCCCAAAACATTACTCCACCTCCTCCTTGTTGGCGCCGTAGCCTTGTTTGCATGGGGTGTCCATCAACCAACCATCCTCCACTCCATCCATCTGGACCGTCGAGCGTTGCACGGCACTCATCGGTGAACAAAACAGTTTTGAAGTCAGTCTTCATGTATTGTTTGGCCCACTGGAGCCGTTTCTGCTTGTGTACAGTGGATAGAGGAGGTCGACAGGATGGCTTACGCACAGCTGCAAACCTCTGAAGGACCCTGCATCTTGTTGTTCGGGGGACGTTGGAGGCACCAGCAGCTTCAAAAACTTGTCTGCTGCTATGACAAGGCTTTTTTGCCGCTGCTCTTTTAACCTGACGTAATTGCCTGTAGGAAAGAGTCCTCAATTTTCCCTTATCAGCACGCACACGTGTGTACTGTGAATCAGCTACATACTTCTTGATTGTGCGATGATCAGGATGAAGTGTCTTGGCAATGTTGATTGTAGTCATGCCTTGACCTAAACACTCCACAATTTGTTGCTTCTCAGCAGCCGACACATCCTTTTTCTTTCCCATTTTGGCAGAAAATGTAGGCTGCTTAATAATGTGGGACAGCCTTCTTAAGTAGTCTTTCCTTTCATTGGACACACCTGCCAAACTAATTAGCACAGGTGTCTGCAATTGCTTACAGTGATATAAAGAGCCCTGACACACATCACCATCAATCAGTTTAACTGACAAACAAACAAATTCTTACCTTATCACTCCTAAACACTTTTTGCATAATAATTTGGAACACAGTGTATAACCTAAACTGTACAAGATAATATATCTGCAATGAACAAGAGAAATTAAAAAATAAAAACAAATTTTTACTCAGCTCTGCAGCCACTGTTCCATGATATGGCCAGTTTAACATGCTTAAATTGGCAAAAGGTCCTCTTTAATAGTGTAAGAGCGACATCTGCCTATTCATGAAGCATATTCATGATCCGTGGAGGTAAAGTTGCACCTGCCAATGATTGGTACATGTTTTATAATTGGTTATTGGTCCTCTTGTCCAGTAGTACCTGGTACCAGGTGTTCATTAGTACCCTTCTTTAAAACTTATTGCTTATGGACCCAGGCTGGAGAATTAAAAATAAAACCTCTATTCACCTTCCGGACAAGCGCCACACTTCCATACTGCACTAGCCTTTGCAAAAAAATCCTGACCTGATGAAATGTGATGGCTGTAACCCACCATCACTGTCCCGTTGATTGGCTACATCCATCACGTGACCTTGTTTATGCAAGGAGACCGGTGGGGGACACAAGCCAGTGTGAAGGAGCGGCACTGGTCTGGCAAGTGTGTACAGGATTTATTTATTTTTTAAAGCCCATTTCAGATGCTTGCCTTGCTTATGGAGGGTGGTGGATTCACCAACCTCCACCCTGAGGTCCTTTTCAAGACAAAATATTGGAATAGTATATATTTTCATGCTCACTAATGATGTTTTAACCACTACCAATGGTGATGTTTTAATCACCATTTTATCAAACCTGCATGGTACACCTCCATAATCTTCTCTATTATTTTTACGTAAATTTCTTTCATATTGAAATGAAATAATTTATAATATTTTCAAAATAGCTTTGTTTCTGGTCTATAGAAGGTCTACAGATATTATCTGCTGCGGCTGTACTTTGTATGCTGCTCGCCTCCCATTGCATCAGCTTTGAGCTCTCTGACTTAAATAGTTATTTCTGAAATCTCTTTATCTGCATAGCACTATCTCCTTACATCAATAAACACAGGAGGCTTTGTATGCCTTGTAAGTAAAGAGCAAAATATAAAAAAGCCAACAGAACAGATACCCACATGGAAGGCAGTGGGCATTGGTCTTTAGAATTGCAGTGTTTCCTTTTTGATTCCCTAAATTTTAATTTTCTGTGCTTTCTCGTTTTATTTATCTTGTTAAATAATGCATGTACCATCAAAAGGGAAAGGCAATTAGCACATTAATAGCGAATAATGTTAATGATGCATAGTTTGGTTTAATCACTATACTATTACATAATTATAGCACATCAAAGTGCTGTGGAATAGGTTCTTGGGATATACATACCCAATCTTATTCCCTTAGTGACTGCCGATATGCCTTCTTTACGACACTGATAAATAACTATAGTGCTCCCTTACATGGCAGGATGGAGCGAATGTTTGCTGTATGGTACAGATGACACCCTGTTGCATCGGCCGTGACTGTTGTTAGCACCAATTGTGATTATTTAACCCCCTTGATGCTGCTTACTGTAGTGACAACAGCATCTAGATTGTTAACAAAGACGGGCTTCCTCTTTCTCCCATTGGCAAAATCTGCCCACCTGATCGTAAGGTGTCAAATGTTGGTATGGCAACCCGAGGACAAGTAATATCCCTCGGGTCTGCTGGCCATGATGGCCTGTTAGGCCCTGTCATACATAGGGTCTAACAGACATGTGTCAGTGTACAGTGACCGGTATAATGCACTGCAATACAGAAGTATCAGACCAGCCATCAAAGTATAAAATTTTCAAATTTCATAGTGGGACAAAATAAAATAAAAAAAGTAAAAAAATAAAAAAGGAAAACCTTCAATAAAATTTGAAAGGAATATATAAAAAAGGGGAAAAAAAATCACAGAAAAATGTTTGTCACTAAAAAGACAGATTTTATTTAAAGTAAGAAATAAACAAAAAACGTACACATTATTGGTATCACTGCGTCTATTAAGCCTCAGCTGATGAGAACCCCAGTCTCCTGTATATGACCTCATGGCTGTTTGTTTCCTGATGCAGATTTTAATAAGGACGAAAAAGTATTAAAGGTCCCTGGACCTTAAATATTTTGAGAAAAGGTCAAATTATTTCTTTTAGTTTGACCACATGAAGGAAGTTAGACTCTTAAGTTCATTAAAGAAGCACTCCTCCTCCCATCAAAATTTTTATCCTCTTAGTCTTCATATATTGCAGTCATCATATTATATGGCACTGTGTACTTACAATTACTTGTACTTGCATACTTGTTTGCAATTACAGAGGTCAGGTTCTGGGGCTGTCGCTGGGCAACACTGAGTTTCAGCTCTCTCCAAAGATTTTCTATTGGGTTTAGGTCTGGAGACTGGCTAGGCCAATCCAGGACCTTGAAATACTTCTTGCAGAGCCACTCCTTAGTTGTCCTGGCTTTGTGTTTTGGGCCATTGTCATGCTGGAAAACCCAGCCACGACCCATCTTAAATGCTCTTAATGAGGAGAGGAGGTCGTTGGCCTAAATCTCACGATACATGACCCCATCCATCCTCCCTTTAATACAGTGCAGTCGTCCTGTCCCCTTTGCAAAAAAGCACCCCCAAAGTATGATGTTTCCCTCACCATGCTTAACTGTTGGGACGGTGTTCTTGGGGTTGTACTCCTATTCCTTCTTCCTCCAAACACGGCGAGTGGAGTTGATACCAAAAGGTTCTATTTTGGTCTAATGTGACCACATGACTTTCTCCCACGCCTCCTCTAGATCATCCAGATGGTCATTGGCGAACTTCATACGGGCCTGGATATGTGCTTAGGTGAGCAGGGCGACCTTGCATGCCCTGCAGGATTTTAATCCATGATGGCATAGTGTGTTACTAACAGTAATGTTTGAGAATGTGGTCCCAGCTCTCTTCAGGTCATTGACCAGATCCTCCTGTGTAGTTCTGGGCTGGTTCCAGACCTTTCTCAGAATCATCCTTGCCCCACAAGACGAGATCTTGCATGGAGCCCCAGACTAAGGAAGATTGCCAGTCATCTTGTGTTTCTTTTATTTGCTAATAATTGTGCTAACAGTTGTTGCCTTATCACGAAGCTGCTTGCCTATTGTCCTGTAGCCCATCCCAGCCTTGTGTAGGTCTACAATTTTGTCCCTGGTGTCTTTAGACAGCTCTTTGGTTTTGGCCATGGTGGAGAGGTTGGAGTGTGATTGTGTGTGGACAGGTGTCTTTTGTACAGGGAACGAGCTCAAACAGGTGCAATTAATACAGGTAATGAGTGCAGAGTAGGAGGGCTTCCCAATGAAAAGCTAACAGGTCTGTGAGAGCCAAAATTCTTGCTGGTTGGTAGGTGAAGAAATACTTATTTCATGCAATAAAATGCAATTTAATTATTTAAAAATCATACAATGTGATTTCTGTTTTTTGTTTTTAGATTCTGTCTCTCACAGGTGAAGTGCACCTACAATAAAAATTACAGACCTCTCCATTCTTTGTAGGTGGGAAAATTTGCAAAAGCGGCAGTGTATTTTCCTCATTGTAGCAGAGATGAATTTGTTAAGATGTGTTAAGACTTTCTTGTGATCACTTAAAGGGTTTTTCCGCCTTCCAAAAATATGACTCCAAACGCTTATATACATTTTAAATAATAAACACTGCATGTACTCACTTTCTCCAGGGCCATAGCGGACTTTCGATGCTGCTTCGGTTTCTGTTTACCGACTGCAGTGGTGATCTCACAAATACAGTTCAAATAACCGTTTCAGTCAATCAGTGATTTAAAGGGCTAGTGTTGGCTACTTCTGCACAGACGCTGAGCTAAGTGATTGGCTGAAGCTGTCATGTGCGCTGGAGTCATGACGTCATCACTTCCGCCAGTAAACAAACTGAGCAGGGGTGGACCTGGGGAACGTGGGGAACTGATGTGTTTATTTTATATGTATAGAATAGAGATGAGCGTTGTTCTACTCGAACTGTTCGCCAATCTCAAATTCGAGCTGTTTTGGGCGGTGTTCGAGCCGGTCGGCGAACACGAACAATTTGAGAAAAATTCGGCTGTTCGAGGTTATGTTCGATAACTGTTCGTGCACCAAAATCATAACTGGATTTTTTCTCAGTAATGATGAAAATTAATGTTAATACGCAGTTTGAGTGTACAGCGGGGCGGGGGGAGGGGCAGGGGATGGATCTCTGCAGGAACAATGAAGATCTCCATTTTTTTTTCTCTTTCCCGCATTTGCAGTGGGGAGGTGCAATCTGTCAGCCTATCAGCAGCGCACACACGGAGCGAAGTGCTTTTTTTCACACAAGCAAGGGCATGTGTGATTGGCAGTGTATGTCACATGTCCTTGCCCTATAAGACCAAGCCATTTTCCCCGTCGCCACCATTTTCTCACTGCTGCAGCTGCGTGTTAGACGGCACCGCTGTTGCTGTGTGTGCTATACCTTGTTAATTTCAAGCCAATTTTCGCACAAATATACAGATAGCTTGGGAGTAGGGAATAGTTGTGATTGCAGTCCTTTTAAGGACTAGGTTACAGCATTTCCTACGACTTTTATCAGGGAGGTCTGTGCTCTTAAATAGATAGGTTGTGGGAGTAAAGACTAATTGTAATTGGAGTCCTTTTCAGGACTAGGTTACATCAGTTCCTATCAGTTTTTGCCAGGCAGGTCTGTGCCAGTGCTGTGCAAGTTTTTTTCACAGCATTTGGCTGAATCTAGCAAAGCTAATCCTTTTTGGCCTATTGCAGAGTGTGTTAGTCAGTGGAGTAGCCTATCTGTGTTGCAAGATATAACACCTGTGTATAGAATACCAATTTTTTTACTGCACCTAGTGAAGTAAAATCTTTTGGGCATAGCATCATTCTATTAGTCCATCTATACTGACCTCCATCAGGTTGCAAACTGAATATAATTTTTTTCTGCATCTAGCTGTGAAAAAATATTTGGGCTTCTAGCGGTGTGTGGGACTTGGTCTATTAGTCCATCTATACTGACCTCCATCAGGTTGCAAATTAAAAATAATTTTTTTCTGCATCTAGCTCTGAAAAAATATTTGGGCTTCTAGCGGTGTGTGGGACTTGGTCTATTAGTCCATCTATACTGACCTCCATCAGGTTGCAAATTAAAAATAATTTTTTTCTGCATCTAGCTCTGAAAAAATATTTGGGCTTCTAGCAGTGTGTGGGACTTGGTCTATTAGTCCATCTATACTGACCTACATCAGGTTGCAAATTAAAAATAATTTTTTTCTGCATCTAGCTCTGAAAAAATATTTGGGCTTCTAGCGGTGTGTGGGACTTGTTCTATTAGTCCATCTATACTGACCTCCATCAGGTTGCAAATTAAAAATAATTTTTTTCTGCATCTAGCTCTGAAAAAATATTTGGGCTTCTAGCAGTGTGTGGGACTTGGTCTATTAGTCCATCTATACTGACCTCCATCAGGTTGCAAATTAAAAATAATTTTTTTCTGCATCTAGCTCTGAAAAAATATTTGGGCTTCTAGCGGTGTGTGGGACTTGGTCTATTAGTCCATCTATACTGACCTCCATCAGGTTGCAAATTAAAAATAATTTTTTTCTGCATCTAGCTCTGAAAAAATATTTGGGCTTCTAGCAGTGTGTGGGACTTGGTCTATTAGTCCATCTATACTGACCTACATCAGGTTGCAAATTAAAAATAATTTTTTTCTGCATCTAGCTCTGAAAAAATATTTGGGCTTCTAGCGGTGTGTGGGACTTGGTCTATTAGTCCATCTATACTGACCTCCATCAGGTTGCAAATTAAAAATAATTTTTTTCTGCATCTAGCTCTGAAAAAATATTTGGGCTTCTAGCAGTGTGTGGGACTTGGTCTATTAGTCCATCTATACTGACCTACATCAGGTTGCAAATTAAAAATAATTTTTTTCTGCATCTAGCTCTGAAAAAATATTTGGGCTTCTAGCAGTGTGTGGGACTTGGTCTATTAGTCCATCTATACTGACCTCCATCAGGTTGCAAATTAAAAATAATTTTTTTCTGCATCTAACCCAGCCAATAGTTTTGGCCTAATACCACAGTTTGGCCACTCAGCTCTGCTCGGTTACCATCCATTGTTTTTTTGTGCAAACAACTCCAGAGTTGTGAATTAGTTAACCACCAAAATGAGTGGAAAAAGGCCTGCTGCTGGTGGAAAGGGGAATAGGCATGTTGGGAAGGGGAAAAAAGGTTGTGTCCGTGGGGTAGGTGCAGAAGAAAGACCATCTTCCAGCCAAACTAAAATGTCTACTTCTTTTAGCGGACAATGTGATAAGATCCCTTTCTTACGGTCACGCCAATCGCTACAAATTCCAGATGAGGCACAAAAACAGCAGGTGCTTCAACGGATATCAAGTGCTCCTTTAAGTGGGCTCTCCTCCACATCAACTTCAACATCACAAATACTCCAGTCCTCAAAGGTGTCACCCAAATCGCACTTGCTTCCTCACAGCTCCCAAATCTCCAGCTGCCCGTCTGAGTATGAGGTAGAACAGATGGTTGAGTCTGCAGAGCTGTTTACTCATACTATAGCCTGGGAATCAGAGGTCGACTCCAGCGCTTCTGTGAATCCAGACGAGGAAATGATCTGCACTGATGCCCAGAATCTTTGAGTCGGATCCAGGACCAGACGCAGAAGGTTCTGACCATAATGTAGACCCTCATTCCCAAACTGTAACTCCTGTTGGTGGAGACAATGAGGAAGACGATGATAAGACTCAAATACCTGATTGGAGCGACAACTTTAGTTTTTTGTCAGGGCAGGAACAGGTTGGCTCTGAGGACGACGGGTGTGATAACGCACAGGGTGATGATGATGAGGTCGGAGATCCCACTTACTGTCAACCCACAGTCAGCCAAGAGATGAGGTCAGCAGAGGAGGTGGAGGAAGATGCTAGTGACGACGAGGTCAGGTTGCGCCTTCCTGGACAGAGACGTAGTACTGGAAGCACGTCAACAACTGCATCCTCAAACACAACTCTGCCTCTCACCACAAGTCGTGGTGGCTCTTCAGGTCGCATGGGTGCTAAGCCTTGCATAGCCTGGGCATTTTTTCAGATCGATAAAGATGACCCAACTCGTGTTATCTGTAACATTTGTCAGCAAAAGCTAAGTAGAGGCCAAAAAATACATAGTTTGAGTACTTCATGCATGAACCGGCACATGGACATGAAGCATAAGTTGCAGTGGGAAGCTCAGTGTGCTACAATGCGGCCTAGCCGGCCGGGCCAATCACCGTCTGCCATATCTTGTGCATCCGCGGCCTCTTCATCCTCTGTGACTGGGGGGACAGCAGTCACACCTGTTTTGGGGCGCAGACCTGCCACCTCTTTACCCGCAACAGCCAGCGTGATTGGCAGGTCATCATTTTCTTTGGAGGTGGTAACACCAGCTGGTGTTGAGCGCTGTCCGACATCGATAGCACCACCTTTGGATCAAGGCAACCTAACATGTCCGCCTGCATCTTCCTCACAGACCGGCAGTTTGCCGGGGACACCCTTATCAACCCCGTCTAAGCACAATAGCCAGCCCTCGGTCCCTCAGATGTGGACAAGTAAAAGACCATTTCCTCCTAGCCATGAGAAAGCTAAGAGGTTGAATTTCACCATCTGCAAGCTCTTGGCTACAGAAATGCTGCCTTTCCGCCTGGTGGACACAGAGGATTTTCGAGACCTTATGTCCGTCGCAGTGCCCCAGTACCAGATGCCCAGTCGGCACTACTTCTCAAAGAAAGGTGTGCCTGCGCTCCACCAGCATGTCGCACACAACATCACCGCTTCTTTGAGAAACTCTGTGTGTGACAGGGTGCATTTCACCACAGACACTTGGACGAGTAGGCATGGACAGGGGCGTTACATGTCGCTGACTGGGCACTGGGTAACTATGGTGACAGCAAGACAAGGGGCTGCTGTCCAAGTCTTGCCGTCCCCACGAGTTGTGCGTCAATCCTCTTTATGTCAAAGTTCCTCCACTGCTTCTGCCTCCTCAACCTCCTCTCGGTCTTCCACCTGCACCCAAAGCCTGTCTGGTCATGCCACAAGCTTTCTAACTGCGCAGAAGGGATCCTGCACACCTCCTTACTATGCTGGCAGTAGGGCTCAACGTCATCAGGCGGTTTTTACATTGAAATGTCTGGGAAATGTGAGTCACACAGCTGAGGAGTTGTGGTCAGCTCTGGAGAACCAATTTCATGAATGGTTGTCTCCACTGGACCTGAAACCAGGGAAGGCCGTGTGCGACAATGCTGCAAACCTGGGTGCGGCCCTTCGCCGGGGCAATGTCACACACGTGCCTTGTATGGCTCACGTGTTGAACCTGGTTGTCCAGCAATTTTTAGCCCACTATCCCAGACTAGATGGCCTTCTGCAGAGGGCACGGTCGCTGTGTGCTCACTTCCGCCGTTGGCATCCCGCAGCTCAGCGACTTACATCTCTACAGAAGTCGTTGGGCCTGCCACTTCACCGGCTAAAATGCGATGTGCCTACCCGGTGGAATTCAACTCTGCACATGTTGCAGCGACTGTGGCAGCACCGACAAGCCCTGGTGCAATACGTTCTGACGTATAGCCTGGGCCAACGAGATTCAGAGGTGGGGCAAATCACGCTGGAGGAGTGGTCTCAGATCAGGGACCTATGCACCCTTCTGCACAGTTTTGAAATGGCGACGAAGATGTTTAGTGCTGACGATGCCATTATCAGCATGACTATTCCGGTGATTTACATGCTGGAGCACATGTTAAACAGAATTCGGAGTCAGGTGGTGGCACAAGAGGAGGTGGAGGAAGTAGAGGAGGAGGAGTTGTATGCGGAAGGGCTAACATCTGCAAGGTCCAGACGGTCGGCAGCACCAAGGCGGCAGGCATGTGAGGGTGGGGGAGATGGTTTTACCAGGGCGCATGGTAGCAGCCAAACTAGTGAGGAAGGTGCAGGAGCCCAGGAAGAAGTGGAGGACGAACTGATGGAAGACTCATCAGATGAGGGAGACCTTGATCACATTTCTGTTGTGCGAGGTTGGGGGGAGAGGACAGAGGAAGGAAGCATGATTGTTACCTCGCCACCAACACAACAGGGACTTGGTGCTCCTGGATGCGCAACACACATGAGTGCCTTCTTGCTGCACTACCTGCAACATGACCCTCGAATTGTGAGAATTAGAAATAATCCTGACTACTGGGTTGCCACACTGTTAGATCCCCGGTACAAAAGTAAATTTGCAGAAATTATTCCTGCCATAGAAAGGGATGCACGCATGCAGGAGTATCAGCAGAGACTGTTGCAGAATCTTACATGTGCTTTTCCACAAAATACCAGTGGTGCACGTAGTGAATCTCACAGTTCCAACTTGCCAACCGTGGGACCGTCAAGTGTTCAGCACTCAAACCGTAACAGAACCACAGTATCTGCTGGTAACATCAATTTTGCGGAATCATTTCACCACTTTTTTAGCCCATCCTTTGCAAGGCCACAGGAGACAAGAAGTCTGACACATAGTCAACGCCTAGAGACGATGGTACAGGAGTATCTCCAAGTAAACATTGAAGCCACGACTGTGTCACTGGACCCTTGCTCTTTTTGGGCTTCCAATCTGGATAAATGGCCGGAGCTAGCCACTTACGCCTTGGAGATCTTGTCATGCCCCGCAGCCAGCGTTCTGTCTGAACGTGTGTTCAGCGCTGCTGGTGGTGTGCTGACAGATAAGCGCACGCGGCTCTCCACTGATAATGTAGACAGACTCACGTTCATAAAGATGAACAAATCATGGATCCGAAACGACTTTTCTACCCCTGTGTCATCCTGGGGAGAGTAAAAGCTTGATGATTGGTTAAAATCACCCTACCAACCGTTTTAAGCTTTCAAATTACTAATCATGTTTATCTGTATCTTGACTGGAAAATAATTTGGGCTTTGTAGCAGTGTGCAGCACTGATCCTATTAGGCCATCTATACTAAAGCTTCACCAGATTTAAAATTAAAAATAATTTTTAGCTGCATCTAGCCCGGAAAATAATTTTGGGGCTCCGAGATGCGCAAGGCACATAAGTGCCTTCTTGCTGCACTACCTGCAGCATGACCCTCATATTGTCAGAATTCGAAGTAATCATGACTACTGGGTTGCCACACTCTTAGATCCCCCAAACTTTTCGATCAACCTTTTCATTTTAATAAGGACCAAAAAAATGGTCATTTTTGAAATTATAAGCATTAGCAGGTTGTTAGAAACTGAAATCAAACAGTTTTCAACTCAAAACTTTATTCTAGGTGATGTTACATTTTCACATAGGACCCCTTGTTCGAAAGGAGCTTCTGAACTCTCTCGTCCATTGAATTTGTCAGGTTTTGGATGGTTTCTGCTTCAATTGTTTTGCATGAGGACAGAATACCCTCCCAGAGCTGTTGCTTAGATGTGAACTGCCTCCCGCCATCATAGACACTCCTTTTAATGATGCTCCAAAGGTTCTGAATGGGGTAGAGGTCAGGGGAGCATGGAGGTCACACCATAAGTTTGTCCCCTTTTATGCCCATATCAGCCAGAGATGCAGATGTTTTATGTGCAGCATGAGATGGTGCATTATCATGCAGAAAAATGATCTTGCTGTGAAATACACGGTTCTTCTTCTTGAACCATGGCAGGAAGTGCTGTTTGAGAAAATCCACATACATTATGGAGTTCATCTTTAGCGCCTTCAGGGATCCTAAAGGGGCCGACAATCTCTCTCCCCATGATTCCAGCCCAAAACATTACTCCACCTCCTCCTTGTTGGCGCTGTAGCCGTGTTTGCGTGGGGTGTCCATCAACCAGCCATCCTCCACTCCATCCATCTGGACCATCGAGCGCTGCACGGCACTCATCCGTGAACAAAACAGTTTTGAAATCAGTCTTCATGTAATGTTTGGCCCACTGGAGCCGTTTCTGCTTGTGTGAAGTGGATAGAGGAGGTCGACAGGATGGCGCATGCACAGCTGCAAACCTCTGAAGGACCCTGCATCTTGTTGTTCGGGGGACGTTGGAGGCACAAGCAGCTTCAAAATCTTGTCCGCTGCTATGACAAGGCTTTTTTGCCGCTGCTCTTTCAACCTGACGTAATTGCCTGTAGGAAAGAGTCCTCAATTTGCCCTTATCAGCACGCACACGTGTGTACTGTGAATCAGCTACATACTTCTTGATTGCCAAGACACTTCATCCTGATCATCGCACAATGTTGATTGTAGTCATGCCTTGACCTAAACACTCCACAATTTGTTGCTTCTCAGCAGCCGACACATCCTTTAGAAAATGTAGGCTGCTTAATAATGTGAGAGAGCCTTCTTAAGTAGTCTTGCCTTTCATTGGACACACCTGCCAAACTAATTAGCACAGGTGTCTGCAATTGCTTACAGTGATATAAAGAGCCCTGACACACATCACCATCAATGAGTTTAACTAACAAACAAACAAATTCTTCCCTTATCACTCCTAAACACTTTTTGTATAATAATTTGGAACGCAGTGTACATGTGCTTTTCCACAAAACACCAGTGGTTCACGTAGTGAATCTTACAGTTCTAACTTGCCAACCGTGGTCTGTATGGAGTTGTTCAATAAAGGGCCCAAAATTAAGATAACATAGATGGGAGAGGTCTCTATGAATAGGAATTCCTAAGTATTTGATACCCTGTGAGGGCCAGGCAAAGGGAAAGTTGGACTGGATGGAATCCTATATGGATTTGGGGAGGGAGACATCGGGGGCCTCAGACTTCGCTGCATTGATTTTAAAATTTTACCATGTAACAAAGTGATCTATTTCAGCCATAACAGCATGGATGGATATATGTGATTGAGTGATATATACTAGGACATCATCAGCAAATAGAGAGCACTTGTACTCGGTGCCTCCCACCTCAATCCACCTAATATTGGGGTTATGGCGAATTGATGAGAGCAGGTGCTCCGTCACTAGGATGTATAAGAGAGGGGACAGAGGACATCACTGCCTTGTCCCATTGGTGATTGTGAAAGGTGATGAAAATGTTCTGACGCACCCCCTGGGCCTTGGGACACCCGGAGCCGGACCCTTTTTGGTGGATGCTGGTGGTTGTAGTCTTCGTGGCGGCGACCCAGTTCCGTGGCTCAGGGCGGTCAAACCAGTGGCGGAACTATTTATGTGGTTTTCATGTTTAAATGTCCGACTACGCCACCCGTGGATTGCGGTCAGAGTGAACCGCCGCTACAGGGCAGACCACTGAGGCTGGTGTTGTGGGTGCAGCAGAGCGTAGCATAACTCCCCACGGGAGGAGTATAGCCTCAGGGCAGTGTATGCGGAGGATGGGGGTGATGGTGCAGGGCAGCAGCAGTAACGACACGGAGTCAGTGATGCAGTTCAGGGCCTTTACTCACAGTTCTTATTATCCAGACCACGTCTGCAGGTAACGGCTGCCCACGTCGTACTGTGCTCACCAGGTGAGGGGCTCAGACAACTCCCAGATAACTTTGGAGCACTTCACAGGACCCCCTTTGTGTGTCCTTTGTCTGGCCTTTCTTACCAACACTTCTGTCCGGCTGCCTCGGGCCTCCTCTTGGTAAACTTGGCTCCAGTTTCCCTGACCCTATGTGGTGCCTTCCTAGCGGGTGTAGCGAGGGGCTGCGCCACATAAAATGTCAGAGCCTCCGGTTTCTAGCTGAGGGTCGTTTCCTGCCTCCACTAGTTCGGGGACCGGTCTCCCCCTTTGGCCTGACCCCTCCACGCAGGTGGATTCGGGCGTGCGGTGGCGACTCGCCCGTCCGCACCCCTGGGATCCCTTCATTCCTCGTTCCTGGAGCCTTCTCCGCTCCTCTTCCTTCCTTCTCCCTCTTCCAGGCCTGGGCCTCTGTTACTAGACCCGCCTCCGGAGCAGAGCTCATGCAGAGCCCCTGCTCCCTGCCACTTCTGCTCAGACTTCTCTGCACTGAACTAAGATGGTGCCCATCTTTTATACTCCCTTCTCAATGCACCCAGGAACTGCTTCCTCCCTGCTCCTGCACTACAGGGTTCCCCTTCCTCAGTGTTCCCTCCCCCCACTCCAGCCAGGGACAGGGACTGTCGTGCCCATCTCAGGGGCATATTGGTCGCCCTGCCCCACGGCAATGTGGTGTAATGCATGCAGGTGTCGGGTCCTGATCCACACTCCATCCTTACCTGAGAGTGAGATATCACACCTCTGGGTGAGGTGCAATACGTCTTTAGCAACCGAGCCCTCAGGGTGCTACAGTTCCATTTATCTTCAGCCTAGGTGACGTATTGCGATACAGGGCCGTGATTTTGGCTATAAAAGGGTCCCCTAGACCCCTACCCCAAGCTTTTTAAGAGAATCATATATGGCGTGCCAGGAGACTCTATGGAATGCTTTCTCAGCATCCAACGAGAGTATCTAATTACAAATTTTTAACTGCATCTAGCCCAGGAAATACTTTGTGCCTAGTAGCAGTGTCTGCTAGTAAGCGGATTATCCCGGCTGTTAAGCAAGCTGCACCACCTGTAGTTTAGACACTTAATTTTTTCAAAGGAAATGCTTCGGGACCATGGGATACTTAGTGAAGAGCATCAGGAGGCACCCCAAGGCATAGGGGCTGGGACTGGCAGTAGGATGCCTTGCGGTGGACAGCCGAGCTCGATCCTTATAAAAGCTTTTTAACTGCAGCAGCTTTAGTGGACGCTACTGGAGCTGGAATTACCGCGGCTGCTGGCATGAGACTTGCCCTCCAATAGATCCTTGTAAATGGATTTAAAGTGTATTCATTCAAATTAGAGAGACAATTTAAATTAAAAAGCTTAGAGCTGCCTCCACCACAGGGGGGCTCGCTCGACCCACCAGCGGACAGGCACCAGTATTGGGAGAAGGGGGCTGGCCGTCAGGGTTCACCGCGGCTCTGGCACAAACCCGGCGACACGGAGGTGGCACGGGCAGGAGCGGACTGGCCGTGTCGGCTTCTCACTTTTTGGATTTTAGAAGGGCATGACATGCCTATATCTGTGTCTCCCCCTCCTTTTACTCCTCCACCTCTTTTATTTTCGCATGACTATATGTACTTGTCACTTTTCCATGTGTTAGTTATGTCTTCTGAGCAGTTTGTCAGCTTTTGGACACCTTTGAAGGTGTTTTCTATGTGTTTCTATGTGTTTTTGTTTGCCTGCCATTGGTTTTAACGGTGTTCGAAGGTGTTCGACGAACAGTTCGGCGAACACACGGGTGTTCGACGAACCGAACCGAACTCGAACACTACGGGGGTGGCTCAACACTAGTATAGAAGCATTTGGAGACATATTTTTTGAAAGTGGAAAACTCCTTTTAGTGATAACAAGGAATTCCTGATAACTTGTTAACAAATTCATCTCGAAGACATCTGTATAGCTCACTTGAAAGGAGTTTATTAGTATTCATAGAAGAAATATTATTAGCTACAAGAGCGCTAGGCTATAATCTAGGCTTGTCCTTGGAAACCAGGTTTAAAGGCCTCCTGAGGTGTGTGTGTGTATATATATATATATATATATATATATATATATATATATATATATATATATACACACAGTACAGACCAAAAGTTTGGACACACCTTCTCATTTAAAGATTTTTCTGTATTTTCATGACTATGTAAATTGTACATTCACACTGAAGGCATCAAAAATGGGGGTTAACAATAGCGATTAGAGCATATATGGTGTTCAAATTTGAGGAGAAACGTTTGATGGGGCTTTCCAACTTTAAAGATGGCGACTGTAACATTAGAGATGCACTGAGCATGTCCGATGACATCATGAAGTGGGCGGACCAGGCTTGTCCCGATCATGTGATGAGATAATGGAGATTTCCTGGGAAACATGCGCAGTTGAGTTTTTCAGACGTGAGGATAGCGTGGAGTAAATAGCAAATGTGGTTTTGCATGATTGCTGCAGGGTGAGTCGCTGCCTCAAATATATTATGATTTATAATGTACACCTGGCACTGATAGATATCAATTAAAGCACTTATCACTTTGAGAGTTATGGATACTGTAACTGATGATAATAATATTTTTGTAAAAGATTTTTTTACTATGTATGTAACTGGATGATATTTTGAGAAATGCACTATTGCACTTTTTTATATAATCATGTTTTTGTATAAATTGATTCTAATTATGGCATCACTGTTTGTAACTATATATATTGCACTATATGCACTTGAACTCTGCTTGAGAAAGGTTCTGTGAACCGAAACGTCGCCTTTGGGCTCATTAACCCCTTAAGCCCCGGAGCATTTTTCGTTTTTGCATTTTCGTTTTTGCTCCCCTTGTTCCCAGAGCCATAGCGTTTTTATTTTTTGGTCAATATGGCCATGTGAGGGCTTATTTTTTGCGGGACGAGTTGTACTTTTCAACGCCATTACTAGTTTTATCATATCCTGTACGGGAAAACGGGAAAAAAATTCCAAGTGCGGTAAAATTGCAAAAAAAGTGCAATACCACAGTTGTTTTTTATTTATTTTTTTTACCATGTTCACTGAATGCTAAAACTGACCTGCCCTTCTTATTCTACAGGTCATTACAAGTTCATAGACACCAAACATGTATAGGTTCTTTTATATTTAAGTGGTGAAAAAAAATTCCAAAATTTGGTAAAAAAAAAAATAAAAAAATAGCGCCATTTTCTAAGACCCGTAGCGTCTCCATTTTTCGTGATCTGGGGCTGGTTGATGGCTTATTTTTTGCGTGCCAGGCTGACGTTTTTATTGATAACATTTGGGGTAGATCCGATGTTTTGATCGCCCGTTATTGCATTTTATTGCAATTTTGCGGCGACCAAAAAACGTAATTCTGGCGTTTAGAATTTTTTTCTCGCTACGCCGTTTACCGATCGGAATAATTATTTTTTTATATTGATAGATCGTGCGATTCTGAACGTGGCGATACCAAATATGTGTATGTGGGGTTTTTTTTTATATATTTTATTTTGAATGGGGCGAAAGGGGGGTGATTTAAACTTTTATATTTTTTTATTTTTTTTTATATTTTTAAAAACTTTTTTTTTTTACTTTTTGCATGCTTCTATAGTCTCCATAGGAGACTAGAAGCAGCAACTATCCGATCGCCTCTGCTACATACAGGGGACGAGCAGGTCCCCTGCATGCAGCAGAAATGGTCCTGTGCTATGAGCGCCGACCACTAGGTGGCGCTCATAGCGACAAGATCATGACAACCACAGGCGTCTGCTGCAGACCCTGGGTTGTCATGCACGCCCATCGGCGACCCGCGATCACGTGACGGGGTCGCCGGTGGGCGGGGCTTATGACGCGCTACCCGGAAGCGCGCGTTAAATGCTGCTGTCGGAGATTGACAGCAGCATTTAACTGGTTAACAGCCGCGGGTGGATCGCGATTCTACCCGCGGCTGTTGCGGGCACATGTCAGCTGTAAGAATCAGCTGACATGTGCTCGGTTCAGTGAGGGCTCAGCGCCGGAGCCCTCACTGAACCGGCGGTACGCAGATATGCGTACTAATACGTCCCCGGTAAGTAAGGGGTTAAAGTCCATTTTTTTTCAAAAATTTCTTGGAGTGCTGCCTCTTTATATTTTTTCTATATATATATACAAGTTTGAACACACCTTCTCATTTAAAGATTTTTCTGTATTTTCATGACTATGAAAATTGTACATTCACACTGAAGGCATCAAAACTATGAATTAACACATGTTGAATTATATACTTAACAAAAAAGTGTGAAACCATTGAAAATGTATCTTATTTTCTAGGTTCTTCAAAGTAGCCACCTTTTGCTTTGATGACTGCTTTGCACACTCTTGGCATTGTCTTGATGAGCTTCAAGAGGTAGTCACCGGAAATGGTTTTCACTTCACAGGTGTGCCCTGTCAGGTTCAATAAGTGGGATTTCTTGCCTTATAAATGGAGTTGGGACCATCAGTTGTGTTGTGCAGAAGTCTGGTGGATACACAGCTGATAGTCCTCCTGAATAGACTGTTAGAATTTGTATTATGGCAAGAAAAAAGCAGCTTAGTAAAGAAAAACGAGTGGCCATCATTACTTTAAGAAATGAAGGTCAGTCAGTGCGAAAAATTGGGAAAACTTTGAAAGTGTCCCCAAGTGCAGTTGCAAAAACCATCAAGCGCTGCAAAGAAACTGGCTCACATGAGGACCGCCCCAGGAAAGGAAGACCAAGAGTCACCTCTGCTTCTGAGGATAAGTTTATCCGAGTCACCAGCCTCAGAAATCGCAGGTTAACAGCAGCTCAGATTAGAGACCAGGTCAATGCCACACAGAGTTCTAGCAGCAGACACATCTCTTCAACAACTATTAAGAGAAGACTTTGTGCAGCAGGCCTTCATGGTAAAATAGCTGCTAGGAAACCACTGCTAAGGAAAGTAAACAAGCAGAAGAGACTTGTTTGGGCTAAAAAACACAAGGAACGGACATTAGACCAGTGGAAATCTGTGCTTTGGTCTGATGAGTCCAAATTTGAGATCTTTGGTTCCAACCACCGTGTCTTTGTGCGATGCAGAAAAGGTGAACGGATGGACTCTAGATGCCTGGTTCCCACCGTAAAGCATGGAGGAGGAGGTGTGATGGTGTGGGGGTGCTTTGCTGGTGGCACTGTTGGGGATTTATTCAAAATTGAAGGCATACTGAACCAGTATGGCTACCACAGCATCTTGCAGCGGCATGCTATTCCATCCGGTTTGCGTTTAGTTGGACCATCATTTATTTTTCAACAGGACAATGACCCCAAACACACCTCCAGGCTGTGTAAGGGCTATTTGACCAAGAAGGAGAGTGATGGGGTGCTGCGCCAGATGACCTGGCCTCCACAGTCACCAGACCTGAACCCAATCGAGATGGTTTGGGATGAGCTGGACCGCAGAGTGAAGGCAAAAGGGCCAACAAGTGCTAAGCATCTCTGGGAACTCCTTCAAGATTGTCGGAAGACCATTTCCGGTGACTACCTCTTGAAGCTCATCAAGAGAATGCCAAGAGTGTACAAAGCAGTCATCAAAGCAAAAGGTGGCTACTTTGAAAAACTTAGAATATAAGACATATTTTCAGTTGTTTCACACTTTTTTGTTAAGTATATAATTCCACATGTGTTAATTCATAGTTTTGATGCCTTCAGTGTGAATGTACAATTTTTAAAGTCATGAAAATACAGAAAAATCTTTAAATGAGAAGGTGTGTCCAAACTTTTGATCTGTACTATGTATGTATGTATATATATATATATATATATATATATATATATATATATATATACTCACTAAACTCTAAACATCAAAAGTGATTGAGCTCATAAACCTTGCTTACATAAAACTCAGCTTCCTTTTCAGATGTATGAGCTCTTCTGCTGTGGGCTGCAAAGCAGAGGTCAGGCGCTTAGAGCTGTGATCAAAGCTGTGCATCCAGCACTCTGTGATCTGTAAATAGCCCTATATATATATCTACAGGAGAGAAAGCAATGCCAATGTGTTGATTGGCAGATGTAAGTTCATACTGAAAGGTGAAAATCCTCTTTGAATCAAGTTCAAAGCCAATAGTGTTCCAGCAAAGGATGTCCCAGAAAAGCCAGCATTAATAGCCATTGTTACAGTCGGTACAGATTTATATAATATAGCAGCAAAGTACCGAGGCCCGCAGAGTCTTAGACGCACAACGTTTTCATCTCCCCAGTATATTCCAATAGCTATAGCACATATATGGAGCGCACTATTATCATTTCTGACCTCCGTACTGCTACCATGAACTGTTAGTGATATGAACTTTATTCATATAAACTGCCCTAATTTATCAAAACTGTCAATCAGGAAAGCTAGTAGCAACTTATCAGAGCTGCTGTAGGAAACAATGGCAGTAGACCTTTTTAATAACGGAGCATTTCGTTTGCGGGCTAATGCCTCATATTTGCCAATTATATGAGCCAGAGTTTAAACTAGCTAAAGGCTTGTTCACATGCTGCCTTTTTGCCACACTTTTTTTCTAGGGTAAAAAAATGCTGCACCTTACAGTACCAGCAAAGTGAATGAGATTTCTGAAATCTAATGCACATGCTGCTTCTTTTTTCCTTGCGAATTTGAACCATCCATGCGTTTTTCATATTTGCAGTGTGTCACTTCTTTCAGCTTTTAGCATTGTTTTTCGCAAGCAAAAACACACTTATGTATTTTAAGCAGTGTTTTTCCTGCCAACTCTTTCATGTTTTTGTGTGCAGAAAACTCTACTGCCAATACTCAATGTGTGCACATACTGTGTAAGGCTATGTACTACACACTGTGTCGTTGCCCTTTGTCGGGCATATACACTCAGGAGTTATGCACATGACAGTGGCCAAAGTCAAGATGGATGACTAGGTATCAGTCCACCATGGGAACCTATGTAAAACAAAAAAAACATACACCACATGCTATTTCTTTGTAGTGGCCTATGGGAACATAGCTGCAGTTCTGGTGTTTTTTGTTTTTTTTCAGCTTCAGTGGTTAACATGGTTTAAATAAGTTTATATTTTGTTCAGTGCTTTTTTCAACGATTTTTTCTTTTTTTAGCACTCCAAAGGGACATGAACCTGTGATCATTACTTCAGTAATGTAGCATATAGAAAAAGAAGTGAGCTCCTCTGAAACCCAGCCACGTGCTTCTCACAACTTACTCCTTTAGATTGACAGGTCTCTCCATGTGTTTGTATAGGGAAAGACCACTCAATCTAGGGGAGCTGGACAGGTCGAAGTCAACAGGAACCTGCCTCTTGGTATAGTCATCATCCCCATCCTCCATTTCAAAGCATGTTTTCCCTGAAATTCTAGGGCAGGGATTGCCTGACAAACACGGGCAATCCCCGCATGTTTTGTGGTTGTGTAACAGCCGTGAAACATGGGCTGCGGGGACTCGAACATGTCACTCAAGCACCCGCGATACTCTGCATACCCGAGTACCCTATGCAAACTCGAGTAACGAGCACTTGCGCTCATCACTATTATTTCTGCATGTACTTTAATGTGACAGGTTAGTACAGAGTACAAACATAAAAGAAATATGTACCAGATGGATAGTATTGGATACTACTGCTTACTTGTGCTGAACAGCTCAGATGATAATACACATCTACATGGACCTTGGGCTGGTGTTATTGCACTTTGACTCTACTATACACAAGAGGGTGGCACTTAAAGGACTAATTGTTAAAGGGTCGTCCTATTATCAAATATTTATGGTATAGATCATACAAAATAGCCAAGTTTGCTATTCACATGATACTAAAATACTAAAAAAAATATATATTACCTAGTATAGTATGGTGCCAAGTGCATGTCACCCTACTGGGCGGAGTGCTGGTGGACACACATGTTCAGTCACTTTATTACGGTCTCTATTTATTAACGATGCACACTAGCCAATAGAAATTGGAGCAAAGCCTCTGCAGGGGAAGTAAGAAGCGACTGTATTGTCAGCTACCAGATGACTTATTCTGCTTAGAGCCTGCCCCGGAGCAACACCTCTGCCGCTCCGAAGGGACACATAAAAGCAATAATTATGGGAAGTATATTTATATGTTAGAAACACTGGAAATTACAGCTTTTTATAGAAATAGGTTTTTCAGGACATTTGGTATAAGAATGATTCAATGGAAATATGATACAATGTCTCCTAATGTTGATAGGTTTCTCGTGTCTTTCCTTTATCGAAGCCCTGGCTTGGAAAGTGTGGAGCGAGATTCATGCTGTGTTTTCTGGTTGCAGTGTGCTCTTTTACCTGCCACCTTTAATTAGTACATTTCTAATTGCTTTGACAAGTGACTTCATAGCACTTTTAGACAGATTGAAAGGCAGTTCTCTTTTCTGTGCTACTTACGTTTTACTCCGGGTCTTAATAACATAGTAACGTAGGTTGAATAAAGACCTAGGTCCTTCAAGTTCAACCTTTCTCCCCCAATTGTTCTCCCTACACTAACAACACACTAACTTACTGGAACACTAGGCCTTACAAATGTATTACCATTTTTATTATTACTGCACTGTTACAATTACAAAATGAATGCAGACCTCTTACTGCGATGTCATCAATGACCCCTACTCCACCATGACTCAAGTATACACACAGTACCTTGCAGACCAGAAGTGGTGCACATATAAAGTTCTACAAAAAAAAAAGTAGGTAGATATACAATGATGCTCCTCCTCAATATATTTACAAATAAATATATTGAGAAGGGGCCTGGCCTAGCTATTTAAGGGAATCTGTCAGCAGGTTTTTGCTATGTAATCTGAAGATAGCAGGAGATAGAGGCTAAAGGCCCCGTCACACTTAGTGACGCTGCAACGATCCCGACAACGATACGACCTGTCAGGGATTGTTGCTGCGTCGCTATGTGGTCGCTGGTGAGCTGACAAACAGGCAGGCTCACCAACAATCAGGGGAATCTTTCCACGATGTCCTGCTCCTGGTTACGAGCCTGCTGAAGCAGGAGCAGGCTGGTAACTATGGTAAACATCGGGTTACTAGGGGCACACGCGCTCCTAGTAACCCGTTGTTTATCATGGTTACCACTCTGCTACAGTGAGTGGGAGGCTACCGCTCACTTTAGCAGGCTCGTAACCATGATAAACAACTGGTTACTAGGTGTGCGTGTGCCCCTAGTAACCCGATGTTTACCATAGTTACCAGCCTGATCGCTGCTCCCGCTGGTCACACACAGCGATGTGTGCTGACCAGCGGGAGAGCAACGAACAAAAAATGGTCCAGGACTCTTTGCAGCGATCAGCGACCTCACAGCAGGGGCCTGATCGTTGCAAAGTGTCACACATAGCGACATCGCTGGTGAGGTCGCTGTTGCGTCACCAAAGCCGTGACACAGCAGTGATCTCGCTAGCGATCTCGCTATGTGAGACGGGGGCTTAAGACACAGAATTCAGGGATGTGTGTGGTAGTGTTTACTTATAGTGAAGATTTTAGCACTTGTGATTAGCATTGGACTACATTAGTCCGGCCACGCCCCCTGCGATAAGCACCTAACTGCTAATAGCCATTGTATATAGAGTGGCTTGTGTGGGCTGGGCTAGCTTTCTCAGCTCTGCTGCATTGCTAAATCTAAAAGCTTTGAATCTGTCAGGACAGCTGGACCAAGTAAACTAAGTGATACATCGTTGGAATCAGGGTCTCTTTGCCTACATTATGCTGCTCTCAGATGAATTACCACAATGTCACAAAGTCATATATGCATATCACTTCTGTATAATCATCAAAACACAGCCCAAGAAAAATATATAATCCCAGGTTATAAAGTGCTATACGCTTAAAAATTTAAAAATTCAATTTTTATTGGAAAACATAAAAAATGCAATGATATTAAGCCGGTGAATTGAACATACAGCTGTCAAGGCGATGTGAAGCAGTTAGTATATTTGAATATAGATTGTCAAGTACATATAATAAATATATTCTCAATTCAGGGTTACGCTAAAGTGCAAGTGCTTATATAGTAGTAAGTTACGTAGTATCATATCCTCAGTATATGCCTGTTTAAGAGAGCATCCTATGTAATAGCCAATTTATGTAATCCATCTACACATTTAAAGTGCAAATGCCTGTTTAGTAGTAAATTCCCCAGCATAGCAGTCTTAGAATATGCCTAATCTAGAAAGTATCTAAAGTGACATTAGAACACTCAAGGTACACAGTGTAAATGCATAGTCTGTTTATATAGCTAAAGTAGTACCGAATAAACTCACATGCCAAGTAGCTGACACCCCAACAACACCGTTTCACCACGCTTCCTCCAGGGGACGCCCTGTTACTACTATATAAGCACTTGCACTTTAGCCTAACCCTGAATTGAGAATATAGTTGTTATTTTTGTTATTAATTTTATTGCATTTTTTATGTTGGAACTGCCTTGACTTTGGACTGTGCATATATCTGAAAATCGGGAAACATTTGAAAATTCAAGTTTATTATCTCTATAGATTTATATTATTTAAATATTTAACAATAATATTTTTGGAAATATTAATAAGAAAAATAATGATAAATTAAAGGTATATTTAATAGCAAGGTCCCAGGGTCATAAAAGTTGACGATCTGAACTTATAGTCAATATCTTTAATGCTCCAATATAATAGTGTAATGTGCCATATTAGTTTTCTAGACCTTCAAGAGCTGATGATGGTGATGAGAGACTTGTGAAGTGATATTAGATACTCTTTGGAATAGATGGAAAGCACTGTGATTATCCTTTATTGTGACCTTTAGTAAAAAAATACATTTATCTGGCATTTCATCCTTCAATAATATTTCACATCATGCCTTCAGTAGCAATCTTGTTTGTATAAATTATATAAACAATTATCCATTTGGGTCCTTAATATTTCTTTTTCTATTTTGTAAAGTGTTAAGAAAAACTCTGATTGCTATCATTGCCCTTTGTGGATTATGTGTCCTTAAATTGGTCCAAAAGCGGAAAAAAACATTCTATTGGAGAACTATGTGATGTGTTGTGTAAATCAATACTTTCTTTAGTCAGACTCATTGCTTTTAGCTGAACTGGCCGTTTCAACTTTCCATAGTTGTTTAGTTGTAAAGAGGAAAAAAAATAAAAGCACAAGGACGGTAAAGGGGTTATCCAGTGATATGATTTTATTTTTTTAAAACAGCTGCCAGTATAAGTATCAAAAGCAGCCATACTCGCTGTGAGGATCTGAGGTTGTGGGTTGTATTAATCACCTAGGCAGGTTAACGATGCAGTTATTTTTATTTCTTCCGTCCACGGTCTTACTGCAACTCCTGGTAGATGGCCACAATGAGATACCCCTAGTCCACAAGATCCCAATCCGGGGCTGGTAATTCCACTGCCCCCGTACCAGGTGATATCCACTGTCTTCCAACTTTTGGATGGCCCACAGTTTTGTATCTCTTGCCGGTATAGTCTGCTGTCACAGCCTATGCTCCTCCAGACGATGGATACCACGACCATAGCGCGTGTATCTAGCTCCAGCCAGCAACAACCCACCATTCCCTTGTCAGTGTCCGAAGTACCCAAGCCGCCCCATAGAATTGAGCCCAGTCTTTGGGAAACACCCTCCTACCTTCGAAAGCTAACTGTGCATTTTCCTGAGGCCAAGCCCCTCACCTGGAACTGCACGTGAGACCCCCTGTGGTGATGGCTCCCCTGGGTCTACTATCTCCATCCACATAATGGGACTAGTATCTGGGAGTACAATGGCTTAATTGATGTTCCTAAGACACTAAGGAGAGTAATTGCTCTAGGGTCTGGATGAGCATGCTATGTGTACTTGTGAACTGTGTCTCCCATGGCGCCTCTCCAGATCCATTAACATTTCATTGTGCACCTTAAACTGACGAGCAAGCAAATCTCTAATAAAACACAACAACAAGATCGAAGTAACCAGTGCTCCGCATTGGAAAAACTCTGGATCCCTTAGAGCCGTGGACTCCGCTCTACGCCCATTGGTCCAATAGACTTTAGTCATTTAGTCAGCTGTCAGGTCACGCCACCGCTGATGTCGGCGGTTGCGTGACCTGTCAGCTGACTAAATGACGTAACGCTGGTCCTTTGAGAACACCATGGGACGCTGAGGACAGAGCATGCCACCGGAGGGGAGACCGGGGACCACCGGAGAGGTAAGTATAATGTTTTTTTTAATTTTTTACATTTTAATTCTTTTTTTACTAATGGTACCCGGATCGGATGAGAGTCTCCTCTTCTCCAGACCCGCGTACCATCCGCGCATTGAACCGCATAACATCCTCATGCATTACATGTATACATGCGGATGTTATGCGGCTCAGTACAAGTCAATGGCGGCGATTTCGCCGCTATTACGCACAATAAATGGTTGTGCTTTGGATTTTTCCGCAATGATAATCCGCAGCGGAATATATGTCAGAGGCTCCTGACCATGTCTCTGACGCGGAAGTATATGTAGCCTTATATGTTTATAATCTGCTAGAATGAAAAATGTAAGGCTAATGTACAATTAGAGGGTGTGTGTTTCATCATTACCACTGCAGGAGAAATATGGTATTACAGATAATTAATTTAAAAAAAAAAATTGACAAAAAAAGAAACTTTTTAACGGACATTAGCAGAAACTTTCCACAAAAAAATCAAATCACACTTGGAGATCTAGCAGGTGGACTGTGGAAGTAATCACAATGCACCTCTACTTTATCACCAGGCCAGTCATACATTGTCATCTAAGCTACAGTGGCTTATGGTTGGCACTCGTGGCCTAGGGAGAAAGTCTTCATTATTCAATATACAGTATACTCAGAGCCTCCATGTAGCTGTGGATATATAAAACAAAAAAATAAAATTAAAACAGAATACTTTTTGTTTTGCTTATAGAGATTTTCTGAGATACTACAAATGTACCTGTATGAACCTGCTTAATTGCTCGCCAGTCTCATGCTCTCTATCGGTCTTTGTTCCCCTGGCTGCAGCCATTACATTGTTAACCCACATGACTGCTGCGGCCAATCAATGGCCTGGAGTGATGGAAATTTCTAGGTTCTTTTATTATTTTATACTATCTTGCCTCTCTGGCAAAGTTTTCTAGGATCTCGGAAAACCCCTATAATATATCAATTTAAAAATAGTGCAACATATCTGTATTAATTATCTAATGAGGAAGTGTTACTTATTCTCATGTACAGTATCTTTAGTGTCCACCACATAGGAGGAAATCCTTTCTGTCCCCCTGGGTTCACATCTGCAGTTTCCAGATGACGGCTACAGAACTCTGTATTGGCCTTCCGGGTTCCAGACTCTGTGACGTTCAGTGAGCGCTATAACAGTACAACATAGGCTTTCCAGCTTCCTGGTGACACTTTCAGCTCTCATAACAATAGCAGATAGTGTAACAAATACATATTAAATGACTTGTGGTTAGTACCTAATGAAAGATGTTTGACTTGTGTAACCAAAGTCTGGTCTACACCACCCTTCACTGTGTTCCTTCACTTGACGTAATACCGATATGTCACACACATATATTTATTACACTTGTAGATATTAGCAGCCATTGTTTAAAATGACACATCCATTGGGGGGGGGAGAGAGAGATGGACAAATAGTGCAACGCGTTTCAGACGTAGCTCATTTGACAAAGTACGCCTGAGCTGCGTCTGAAACGCGCTGGACTATTTGTCACATGGATGTGTCATTTTAAAGAATCTTGACTAACTGAACTGCTTTTAATGGAGCTGGAATACCTTCTCTTTTTTTCTGATTTTTTATTGCTCCAGTACTTCTAAAATGTAGTAACTTAAAAAAAAAAAAAGAAAGTCTTGTGTGTACAGCTCCCAATATGTCTGCAGATTACAATAAAAAGAATAAAAAGATGCAGAATCAGATCTTAAAGACATCAGCTCTTATTTCTCTGCCTTATTTATTGGTGACCTACCGAATGTATAGCACTAAGCCCCCATACACTGTAGATGCCTGTCAGCTGAACGATGGTTTGGCCGATCGTTTGGCTAGCAGCTATCTTACCTGACTGCCATACACCAGAGCACTTGCTCAGCTGCGCGCTCCTGTGCCCCCTATAAGTGTGCCGCTGCCAGAGTAGTCTGGCAGCGACTTATCTCTCAGAGAACAAAAGGATAGGCAGTTAAATCGGACATGTTGGATCCTTATCTTTCCCGACAATCACCTGTCCAGGGCCCACATACACATCAGACTGTTGTGCAAACCTAGAGATATCTGTGGGTTTGGCCAACGTTAATCTAATGTGTATGGAGGCCTTAGGAAGTAGGGGAAGAAAGAAAAGAGTATGACCGCGGGATCAAAATGTGGAAACGCACAGGTCTACAAAAAAGCTGTAGACATAATGCAGTGAAATAACCAAAAGAAAAATGATTCTAGAAAATATCTCACAAATATCTTAGATATATAAAATATTCTAACAGATTTTGTTAAAAAAAAAAAAAAAGAGTAGCTTAATGGAGGCCTAACAACAAACCTCCCAAGACTATAATCCGTATATACAGCGGGTGAAATAAGTATTGAACACGTCACCAATTTTCTAAGTAAATGTATTACTAAAGGTGCTATTGACATGAAATTCTCACCTGATGTCAGTAACAACCCATCCAATCCACTCAGGCAAAGAAATCAAATCATAGATGTCTATAAATTATGTGTAATAATGAGAAATGACACCGGGAAAAAGTATTGAACACATGAAGAAAGACAGGTGCAAAAAGCCATGGAAAGTCATGACACCAGCTGAAATCTATCAGTAATTAGAAACCAATCCTGACACTTAGTGAAAAATAATATCAGCTGGTTCAACTGATAGTCTATAAAAAGGCATCTCATTACCAAGGTGTCACACAAGAAACATCTCAGGATGGGTAAAGCCAGTGAGCTGTCTCAAGACTTTCGCAACCTTGTTGTTGCAACACATACTGATGGCAGTGACAGAAGAATTTCTAAACTGCTGAAGGTTCCAGTGAGCACTGTTGGGGCCATAATCTGGAAGTGGAAAGAACATTATTTCACCATAAACCGGCCACGACCAGGGTCAATACTTTTTCCCTGTGTTATTTCTCATTATTACACATAATTTATGGTCATCTATAGTTTAATTTCTTTGCTTGTGTGGATTGGATGAGTTGTTACCAACATCTGGTGAGAATTTCATGTCAATAGCACCTTTAGAAATATATTTACTTATAAAATTGATGATGCGTTCAGTACTTATTTCATCAGCTGTAGTTAGTATGCTCATATATCTACTGCAGTACATTCCCTAGTGGTTAACATATACATCAAATACCTGAGTTTAGGATGCAAACTTACATAGTAGCGATGTGGAGCCTTGTTAGGTTTGGAGCCCTGTGCCCCAACATTATACAGTGTAATAATTTTTATTTACTCAAGACTACTCAAGTTGCTTCATTTCTCATTTTAGATGCATTTGAAATGTTTATTACATGGTAATAGCCTCTTAAGGGGTTATCTAATCCACAACATTTCTCAGCTATTCTCAGGTGATCAGCGGGGCTTCACCATCATCCTACTTGAGGTGTAAATGTCCCATCAAGTAGTCACGTGACCGAGTAGTCAATCAATAGCCTCAGGAGACTGTAAAGGTGGGATATTATCACTTTTAATCCCAGTGGAAAACATCAGAGCAGCTGGGATACTGATAGATAAGGCTTCATTCAGACGATTATTTTGATCAGAATGTGATCAGAGTGTCATCCATTTTTCTTGTACATGGAGAAAAAAGTAAAAAAGTTTCTCCAACTTCTTTGTGACATTCCATGATAATTGGACCACACTCGCATGTCATCAGAGTGCAGTCCGATTTCTTTCATGGGACCCATAGACTTACATTGCCAATTTTAATCTGACCCTTGGATCAAAATTAGACATGTGTCTGCGATTTTCTGCAGATTTCACGGTGTGCGGAAAATCATAGGCATGTGAATGGCTCCATGAACTATCACAGATATGAATGCTATTTGTGGAAAGCACAGATAGGATTCATACCTGACTTCTGAATGAGGCCTAAGTAACAATTCTTTCATTTTTTTTATAACAATCCCTTTGCTTTGGCCAATTTCGAAAAAGAGATGGAAAACTCTTTAATCGCTGCTCCATAGCTGTGTAGGACATCTTAATCTCATTAGTTTGACCTTACATATTGGCTTCTGATGTGTGATAAGCAATAATGAAGTAAGGTTTTTACTTTTAGAAATTTTTATGATGTGATGATTTTATTTAATCCCTTTGATTTGAGGCATTTACATGGACTCCAGTGTTTTTAGCCTTCTATTTTCTGTGCAGATTGTTCCAATACCCCACTGGTTTCCTCTTAAGATGTTCTTCCTCTTCGCTGCTCACAAGAACTGAGTTCGCAGGGGAGAGCTTGCCTTGCTGATAAACTAATAACTACAACAGTGCCATGTGTCTAACAACATAAGGGTAAATCGTTTTCCTGGCAATGCTGTTCTCAGCATTCCCTGAAATCCCCCGGCCACATTTCTGGAGATGAAGGCTCTGACATTTACACTAATGGTCACTATAGGGGACATTTAGAACATGAACTATAGTTGTAAGAAACCCTTTAAGTGATATTACTTTATAGAAACCAGTCATCTACGAAATGTTTTACACACGTCAATAGAAATGAAGGACAGGGAAAGTTAAATATGTGCAGTAGATAGATCTCAGGAGGTTTTCTCAGGGATCTATTCCCCAAAAGTTGCTTCTTTAATTAATCTTCTTAATAAGAGATTGTGTCTAGAAAAAGCACAGTGATGTTGGATTTGTGGGTTCTATCAGGAGGTTATCCATACAGATTAGTCAAGAAACATGACTACATGAGATCATTTTGAACGCATTGGAATGGATCTATAACAGCCTTCAGCTGAAGACCGTGGTCAAGCTGTTCCGACCATTAATCTTGTCCATATGTACTAATATAATCTAATACAATATCACAAACACTACTCATTACCTTCCAAGTCCTTGTGGCACTATATTACTTAAAATGAAAAACCTTTGCACCTACCTTTGGAGAAGTTAAAGAATTGAGGGTCCAACCTTAGGAACACCAATTACTTGTACTGTGAAGGTGCACTGATGCTCTAGAGACTTGTTTAATTCACATTGAGGGCTTATCCTACAATCGCTATTCCCAAAAAGTTGGGAACCTGTGTAAAATGTAAAGAAGACAAGAATGCAATGATTTGGAAAGCTTTTATATGCAAGTTTTATTCATAGAAGAACACAGATCAGAAGTTGAAAGTTAGACATTTTTTCCTCTTCATTAGAAAAAATTAACTAATGCAAAACCAAAGAAATGAATCAGAACAGAAGTTGGAATAGAAGCATGTTCACACTGTGGCCATTTAACAGACAAAACCCAAGATAAAAAATTTGCATATACCCTACAGTAAGTAAAGAGTAATAGTACAAGTAAATAACATAGAGTACTTATTTAAGACACTTTTGATCAAAAAAGCATAAAAGCCATCCCACTTCAACAAGGTGTACCCAATCAGGATGGTCCTAGCTTATAGTTTTAAAACCTCACTTTGTGTCAGCCTACCTGAATATAGATGGAGGCAGAGCAGTCCCCAAGCCACACTATTCAGACACCTGCCCATGGGAATATGAAATGCCTAGCTCAAAATGTGGAGCCACGCCCTTGTTTGTACAAAGTACAAGAAACTACAGCAAAACCAAACGAATGAGCCGGAAGAAATGCCTTCAAACGTAGAAATTTGATGGTATGATGTATGAATTAGGCCGGTTTTACTCTTCCAACATTGTTGGTCCCAGTATGGATTACAATGTCCAGACCAACCATGGGTCTTCTAACCCTAACTCAGCAGCCTTGTGTATGCCTATGCAGCTATTGAGTTCGGGTCAGGAAATTTGTTGCTAGATTGGACATACTCTGGTCATGAATGTCAGACACGTGAAACAAGCCTTCTTTTTTTCATGTTTGCACAATAAAAGTCAATGTTCACTATCAGTATTATAACTGTTTATGGTGTAGACACTTCCATAAGCCTATTGTCGATCAAAACAAGGTATGCAATTACATATATACTTTGCTGAGTTTTAAGTGCACGATCAAACTATAATGCGTCAGCTTGCCTAGTTTTTCTCATTTGGTATCTCAGTAACACAGTGGATGGAAAAATGAAATATGTATGAGCACATACAATGCTGATTGTTTGCTGTACTGTTGCGTATATTGGATGTCATGACCACAAATTCGCTCAGAGTTCTGGAGGTCTTCTGCAATGCACTTGGATAATTTACTGAAGGCCGTCTTAGACATAGACATGGTCTTAGATATGATTTCATCACCTCCAAGGAAACTAAATCAAACATAGAAGTCGTCTAAGATAAAGATCATGCTAAACATAGAACCAGTAATAGTGCATGAAGCATAGAATATAAGTATGTATGTAATACTCCATCATCCACTTCCACAATGCTATCCATGACACGTTTACCATTCTGAGCATTTTCAGAATGTACCGGTAGTGTTTAAAATATTAGGAGCTCCTAATCCCCTGCTTCAATTATTCATGTTGTAGAGCTAAATAGTGAAACGGTGGTCTACACTTAGGACTAGGGCTCGTTTAGGAGTTTTTCATTGATGGGTTATGCCCATCTCGGCAGAATATACTGTAAATGTCTCATAGATGCAGGTCCTACCTCTGAGACCCACAACTATCTCAAGAAAAGGACCCCATCTCTGGAGAGATGGCTGCACATGTGCTGCTCACCATTAACTTCTATGGAAGTGTTAGAAATGTGCAGAAGATTAGGACATTATGGCAATGTTGACAACATATCCAGCAGTCCCTGATCTATTTCACCCAATGTAAGGGCAGCATATTACATCTACTGGTTTGTATTGCAAACCTGCTCTCAAGAAAATGGTGGTGTTTGGCTAGAAGAGACTCTGAAAGAACACATTGATTGCTGTCATTTCATAAAATAGTCACGGAGGAGTCTTGAATCACTCGCTTTAGGCCCTTTTGTACAGTAAATCGGTGTATCTCTTGGTGACTGCGGGCCAGAGCATCGCTTACCTATATTGGCATTCTGATTCCAGCCTTAAATCTTTAATGCACTAAAACCTTTATGTGCGGCGTGGCACTGCCATTCTGCTCTTGTTTGTTATCGCGTCCTGTAAAGAAGTTGAACTCTAATGTTTTTAAGTTCCTTTTAATGCCAAAGTCAGCTGAATAGTAGAAAATGTAATCAATGACATGGCCTGAAAGCACAGCTATCGATTTCCTGCCTTCTCTCCAGCAGCTAGCTTACACTGAAGCCACACTACACCAAGCATGTGTCCAATGAAGTTAATTGGCAACGTCGAGATACCTGACCATTGATTTATCAAATGTGATTCAAGGAGATCAGATTGCGGCTGGTGGTTTTCATCCTGGAGGCTTATATCTTCTACTATCTTTAAAACATCAATAGGGTTTCATGTAATTTTTTATTTAACAAGCAGCCGCAGTCGACTCATGTTTGTCCTTTGATAGCTGATAGTAATTATTGTCTCCCGCTGTGGAAAGATAGATATAGGTGATAGACAAATAATCCCGGTACATATATGCTCCTTCATATCGTTATTACAAATACATTACATGCAAGTGAGAAAAATACATATATAAAATAGAAAAGAATATGCTACATGCAGAGCATCTCACATATATTTTCTTGCCACATTTCACTGGATAGTAATATACAATCAGGTAGTCAAAAATGATATATTTGCATATATATAACTCCTTGGCGCCTCATCTATTTTTCATTTGTTTTCTTTTTTTTAGTTGCTACTTACTTACTTTTTTGTGTTGCAATATTCTAACACTATATCAATTGCTGTATTTTGGAGCCATTTTTTAGATATATTTTGAATCATTGGATTAATGTAAGCATAACCACTCATTTCTTTCTTGATATTCATAAGATCGTTTCCACATACATGTTTTAGATTCTTTTATATGTTAATGATAAAGTTATGTCTTTGAATTCTTTATAGTGCGTATAGTCTTTATAGGTTTAATAATTGTATATTTGACTATAGCTAGTATAATTGGTTTACCCCTGGCTCAGAGGCTTTGTCCAAATTCTGTAGGTTTTCATATTCTAAAATCCATAACGGTTTGCAGATTGAGTGAGGCCCTGTTCACACTGCGTTTTTTCAGTGCATCAATGAATCTGCCAGAGGTTCCCTTTAAATCTCTGAAAAATGGGCTTCAAACAGAAACGCGACGGAGGCAGAAAAAAATGACACAAACGGAGTTCAAACAGACTACATTTGTGCTTTTTTTTTTCTTGTATTTTCAGATAAGCATACAAATGTAGCAGACATAGGCTCAATTCATTATTTGATTTTTTTTAAGTAATATTTTGGGTCTGGTCTTTCATTTTGCGCTGGCAGATTTGTGCCAAATACATCATAATAGGTGCAGTATTTGATGAATTAGTTCAAATTCAAAGATGCTTATATTTTTTGTTTCTTTGGCTATATTCACACACGTTGTGTTTTTAAGCGTTTTTTGTTGCAGATTTTTATGCAAATTTGCAGCTGGGTTTTTGTAAAATAGAGCAATCACTTCTTGCAGCGTTTTTTCACCCATAGGAAGTAATGGGTGTTGAAAAAAACGCACCAAAATTTGCATCAGCAATTTTTCAGCATTTTTGATGGCAAAATAGAATGGGGTTCTTTTTTTCACAGAACGTTATGTACATGCATAAATAGAGACAGAAGGACAGTGAACAAAAATGCTGAAAAAACGCAGACAAACCTGCATTTTTGACGCAACAGATTTCCTGCCAGAGATCATTTTTGCTGCAGATGTGTGACGTTAAAAAAAAAACAACCTGTGTGAACATAGCCTTTCACTTTTTTGCACCTTTTTAAAGTAAAAATTTGTACAGTTCTATTAATAAGCTTTCAAATATCACTTGTTAATCTTTAACTTCACAAAAAAAATAGATTTCATATTCTAGAGTACTGGAGTACAAATGCCAAAAAAATGTAGCAATATTTTTAAAGGTTGCAAATGATGAATCAGGCTAAAGCATGTGGATAACCAAAAGCACACCCATAATGTTGAACCCCGTCCAAAAAAAAAAAGAAGAAACCAAATTAAATCAACTTAAAAATGATGCAAATTAAATCATGAATAATGCGCAAATAAACAACATCATTAACTGGAACTATTTTAATTCCATAAAAAAGCCATGATAAATCAGGCCCTAAAGTACAAGTGCCCGACTGAAAAGACAAAAGCCGTCAGAAAAAAAGCAGAAACTGAGCGCATTTGAACTCTGTGTGTCATTGCACTTTCTGTTTTTTTGGCATTTCATTGTGTAGTAAGGTTCTATCGTGCAACATATTTCTTAACCAGTTGCTCCACAATTAAATCAAGGGACAGCAGATTTTAAAAAGTGAAGTGCAAAGTGGGCGAGACTTATAGCTCAATCAGGACACGGACACATTTATAAACTGCAACCTTTTTAAAAAGTCACAAAAAAAGTTTCAAATGGGAAAAAAAAGTCATTCCTTCAGAAAGCCTGGCGTAAGTAAGTGCCGGAATTTTAACTTGTTAAGTTAAAATCATTGATTTATGTTGTGACAGATTTGTCAAAAAAGTCAGACGTAGCAATAAATCTGCAGCAACAAATGCCGTTAAATTACACTAGGTCAAGATAGTGGCTAAAATTGTCATCTTTAATAAATGTGGCCCACTTTTTCTTTAGCGTTCTTAAAATGTTTTTGAATTTTTTTTTACACAGTTTTAAGTATTTTTGGTTGTGATAGAGAAATTAGATTGTGGATTGTGGACTTTATCGGGGACAGGAGCTGATGTGAATGGTGATTTATTTATTTTTATTTATTATGCTTACTTATATAGCGCCATCATATTCCAGATATTGTCATTGCTGTCAACATTGGGGCTTACAATCTAAATATTGTGTACAGCCCTGCCGAATATGTTGGTACTGTTATAAGAAACAAGTGTTTGACTATAATATATGACTCTGTTATTGGGGGTGGTGACAGAATATATCTGGGGCCAAGAACAGAAACCCCCACTTCAAACATTTCTGACTCCTGAAATGTCAGGAACAGGGCACCAAGCTGTTAAAATACTTTCAGGGGTATTGAGGAACTCTCTCAGAAAAACTGGCCAAAAGTTCCTAATGATTAAAAAACGTTTTGGTCATATTATCTTTCTGATGTGTTATCTTTCCGTGCAAAGTTTTCAGTACTCCGTGTGTGGGTACATCATGTCTGGTGTTGAAAGGATGCAGGAAACTTCAAAGCACCAAAAAGGAAGGAGATAGCCGAAAACGAGTTTCCCATAGAGGACAAGTCTAGCACAATGAACACAGTCTCCGGAAATTCCTGCATGAGAATAAGTACAATTAATGTGAACCTCGACTGGCGTTTAGCACGTCATTGCTTCTATTTCTGTAATCAGGTGCTTCCAGCCTCACCCTTCTACTTTCTACAGCCTCTGCTCTGTATTTTGATAGTCGTGCCCTTGTTCTAGAGATAAAATCCACGCAAATATTTGTATTGGAAGAGAATGTTCAATCAGACAATTATATAAGGGATTATTTTTCTTTTGTATTAATAGCCATTTCTAGTGCTCAGAAAGAACAAGTCACAGATTCCATATGAAGGTCTATCTTAAATATGTTAGATTTTAAAGGGGTTTATGCAGTGGCGTAACTAGAGTTTGATGGGCCCTGGTGCACGATTTGGACTGGGGCCCCTCCATCCTCATATATATACCCCATCCTGGTATATGTCCCTTATTCTGAGCCCCATCCTGGTATATATATCCCCCATCAAGGTATATACAGTGGGGAAAATAAGTATTTGATACACTGCTGATTTTGCAAGTTTTCCCTCCTACAAAAAATGGAGAGGTCTGTAAATTTTACACTTTAACAATGAGAGACAGAATTTAAAAAGAAAAAAAACAGAAATTCACATTGTCTAATTTTTAAATAATTAAATTGAATTTTATTGTATGAAATAATAATTTAATCACCTACCAACCAGCAAGAATTCTGGCTCTCACAGACCTGTTAGTTTATCTTTAAGAAGCCATCCTACTCAGCACTCATTACCTGTATTAATTGCACCTGTTTGAACTCCTTACCTGTATACAGTGCCTACAATTAGTATTCAACCCCCTGCAGATTTAGCTGGTTTGATAAGATGCAAATAAGTTAGAGCCTTCAAACTGCAAACGAGAGTAGGATTTATGAACAGAAGCATAAATCTTACAAACCAAAAAGTTATGTTGCTCAGTTGAATTTTATTAAATTTTAAACATAAAAGTGTGGGTCAATTATTATACAACCCCTATGTTTAATATTTTGTGGAATAACCCTTGTTTGCAATTACAGCTAATAATCGTCTTTTATAAGACCTGATCAGGCCGGCACAGGTCTGTGGAGTTATCTTGGCCCACTCCTCCATGCAGATCTTCTCCAAGTTATCTAGGTTCTTTGGGTGTCTCATGTGGACTTTATTCTTGAGCTCCTTCCACAAGTTTTCAATTGGGTTAAGGTCAGGAGACTGACTAGGCCACTCCAACACCTTGACTTTTTCCCTATTGAACCAGGCCTTGGTTTTCTTGGCTGTGTGCTTTGGGTCGTTGTCTTGTTGGAAGATGAAATTACGACCCATCTTAAGATCCTTGATGGAGGAGCGGAGGTTCTTGGCCAAAATCTCCAGGTAGGCCGTGCTATCCATCTTCCCATGGATGCGGACCAGATGGCCAGGCCCCTTGGCAGAGAAACAGCCCCACAGCATGATGCTGCCACCACCATGCTTGACTGTAGGGATGGTATTCTTGGGGTCGTATGCAGTGCCATCCAGTCTCCAAACGTCACGTGTGTGGTTGGCACCAAAGATCTCGATCTTGATCTCATCAGACCATAGAACCTTGAACCAGTCTGTCCCAGAGTCCTCCAAGTGATCATGAACAAACTGTAGACGAGCCTTGACATGACGCTTTGAAAGTAAAGGTACCTTACGGGCTCGTCTGGAACGGAGACCATTGCGGTGGAGTACGTTACTTATGGTATTGACTGAAACCAATGTCCCCACTGCCATGAGATCTTCCCGGAGCTCCTTCCTTGTTGTCCTTGGGTTAGCCTTGACTCATCGGACAAGCCTGGCCTCGGCACGGGAGGACACTTTCAAAGGCTGTCCTGGCCGTGGAAGGCTAACAGTAGTTCCATAAGCCTTCCACTTACGGATGATGCTCCCAACAGTGGAGACAGGTAGGCCCAACTCCTTGGAAAGGGTTTTGTACCCCTTGCCAGCCTTGTGACCCTCCACGATCTTGTCTCTGATGGCCTTGGAATGCTCCTTTGTCTTTCCCATGTTGACCATGTCTGAGTGCTGTTCACAAGTTTGGGGAGGGTCTTAAATAGTCAGAAAAGGCTGGCAAAAGAGATCTTTAATCCACACATGTGAAGCTCATTATTCTTGGTGCATGAACTACTTCTTAATACTTTAGGGGGACCAAACAGAATTCTTGTGGTTTGAGGGGTTGAATAATAAATGACACTCTGAATTAACTTTTTACGTTTTAAAAAAAAAATAAAAAATTTGCTGCAGTGCATTTCCCACTTCCAGGCTGATCTACAGTACAAATGTCACAATGCCAAGTTAAATCCGCATGTGTCAACCAGCTAAATCTGCAGGGGGTTGAATACTAATTGTAGGCACTGTAAAAGACACCTGTCCACACACTCAATCAATCACACTCCAACCTCTCCACCATGGCCAAGACCAAAGAGCTGTCTAAGGACACCAGGGACAAAATTGTAGACCTGGACAAGGCTGGGATGGGCTACAGGACAATAGGCAAGCAGCTTAAGGTTGGTGAGAAGGCAACAACTTTTGGCACAATTATTAGAAAATGGAAGAAACAGAAGATAACTGTAAATCTTCCTCAGTCTGGTGCTCCATGCAAGATCTCGCCTCGTGGGGTAAGGATGATTCCGTGAAAGGTCAACAATCAGCCCAGAACTACACAGGAGGACCTGGTCAATGACCTGAAGAGAGCTGGGACCACAGTCTCAAACATTACCAATAGTAAAACACTTTGCCGTCATGGATTAAAATCCTGCAGGGCACGCAAGGTCCCCCTGCTCATGCCAGCACATGTCCAGACCCATGAAGTTCCCAGTGACCATCTGGATGATCCAGAGAAGGCATGGGAGAAGGTCTTGTGGTAAGATGTGACCAAAATAGAACTTTTTTGTATCAACTCCACTTGATTGGAGGAAGAAGAAGGATGAGCTCAACCCCAAGAACACCGTCCCATCCGTGAAGCATGGTGGGGGAAACATCATACTGTGGGGGAGCTTGTCTGCAAAGGGGACAGGGGACAGGACGACTGCACCACATTGAAGGGATGATAGATGGGATCATGTATCGTGAGATTTTGACCAACAACCTTCTTCCCTCAGTAAGAGCATTGAAGGTGGGGCGTGGCTGGGTCTTCCAGCATGACAATGACCCGAAACACACAACCAGGGCAACTGAGGAGTGGCTCCTTAAGAAGCATTTCAAGGTCCTGAAGTGCCAGTCTTCAGACCTGAACCCAATAGAAAATCTTTGGAGGGAGCTGAAACTCAATGTTGCTCAGCAACAGCCCCAAAACCTGAAAGATCTGGAGAAGATCTGTATGGAGGAGTGGGCCAAAATCCCTGCTGCAGTGTGTGCAAACAAGAACTACAGGAAACGTCTGACCTCTGCATAGTAAACACAGTCTTCTGTACCAAATATTACGTTTTGTTTTTCTATTGTATCAAGTACTTATTTCATGCAATAAAATGCAAATGAATTATGTAAAAATCATACAATGTGATTTTCTTGATTTTTTAAGATTCTGTCTCTCACAGTTAAAGTGTACCTACGATAAAAAAAATTACAGTCCTCACCATTCTTTGTAGGTGGCTTGCAAAATCAGCAGTGTATCAAATACTTATATTCCCCACTGTATGTCCCTTATCCTGGGCCCCATCGTGTTATTTATATCCCCCATCCTTGTATATATCCCTCATCCTTGTATATATCCCTTATTTTGGGGCCCATCCTGGCATATATATATATATATATATATATATATATATATATATATATATATCCATCCTGGTATATGTCCCTTATCCTAGGCCCCATCCTGGTATATATATGCCACATCCTGGTCCCCATCCTGGTATATATATCCCCCCATCCTGGTATATGTCCCTTATCCTGGACCCCCATCCTGGTATATATATCCCCCATCCAGGCCCCATCCTGGTATATATATCCCCCATCCTGGTATATATGTTCCTTATCCTGATCCCCATACTGGTATATATATCTCTTATCCTGTCGCTTTGCCTAGACTGGATATACAGCGCTTGTATCTGCTGCCAGTAGGATTGTATACAGGTTTTCAGTATTTGAATGTAAAGTTTTGCCTTTTGCATTGGAGGCTCAGATGCAATGACAGAAACCAAAATGACTACATTACAATGAATGGGGTCAGTTGGGCCCCATTGGTGTCCATCATGCGATGGATCGGTTACAGCTGGGAACTCTGATTTTTCTGTTTCCTTTGCACAATAGAAAGACACAATCTGATAGCACACTTTGTTAATTTTGAGACAATCACTGTACTGAAGTAGCCTGTAATTTACAGTATAATATCGGACCAGTTGTTTTTGAACAGTTGCATTATATGTACATGGTAGTCAGCCTTTGGAAAGTCTGCTAGGGAATTTTCGGTATTTACAAATTTCTAAGAATGAATGTTTTTCAAGTTTCCATCTCACATGTTGACACCATTGTGTCTCATCCCCATCTCTCGCCAGCTACAGTAACATCTATATTTAAGGGGCTGTGTCTTCACCCCTCCAGCCATCACCTTATCTCTCTTCGAAAAATATATGTGCTGTGAACTGTCATATGACTCCTGTTTAACGACTGTCATATGAACTTCATTGTTAAATCTCCTAAAGTTTAAACCCTGATCCATTTCTAAGTTACTTCACCAAAAATGCCCACATTAAATTTACAATTTCATAGCTGTAAAATCTTTATAAACTGCCACTGTTTATTCCCTAACTGTTGGTTCCTATAGATTAGGAGTCGCCAACCTGTAGCTCAGGCCTACGATGTGTGGCTAGCAGCTGTCTGTCAGCTTGTTACATTAGCATCCGGTCTAACAAGCAGTCAAAGAGAAGACCATATCTTCACGCACATACACTGGATTAAAGCGCACCTGTCAGCAGGATTGTGCTCAGTAAACTACATACACTGGCAGGTGGGTGCCATTACACTGATTAATATGATACCTTGGATGATGAAATCAATCCTGTGGTTCTGGTATAATCTTTACTTTCAGTTTGGAGATAATGATATGCCCGTGCTTTGGGCGGCCTCTGGGGGGGGGGGGGCTCTATCTGGTGCTCTGCTTATGTATTCCTATGTTTGCCTTGTGACCGGTCACTGTGCCTTCACTGACCTGCCTCCTATTTTAAATACTGCATTTGTAATTCTGTGGTTGAAATGAAGAAATTTACATGCAGCAAAATGGCCCCGCCGCCCGTGCATGCGCAGTAGCATCTCTTGTTTACTGAGAGATGCTACTGCGCAAGGACCCACTTGCCCTTTTCTACCACACTTTTTCTTTCCACTCAACGTTCCATTAATATGCTTGGATACAGCTCTCTGTGAACAGCCAGCTTCTTTAGCAATGACCTTTTGTGGCTTACCCTCCTTGTGGAGTGTGTCAATGACTGCCTTCTGGACATCTGTCAAGTCAGCAGTCTTTCCCATGATTGTGGAGCCTACTGAAACAGACTAAGGGACCTTTTAAACGCAGCAGAAGCCTTTGCACCTTTGCAGGTGTTTTTTGTTAATTATTCTAATTTACTGAGATAATGACTTTTGTGTTTTCATTGGCTGTAAGCCATAATCATCAACATTAACTGAAATAAACTCTTGAAATAGATCACTCTGTTTGTAATGACTCTATATAATATGCGTTTCACTTTTGGTATTGAAGAACTGAAATAAATTAACTTTTTGATGATATTCTAATTTAGTGAGAAGCATTTGTACATTGCTTTTTACAACATTCAACACTATTGTTAGCTGTCTCTATCTTCGATAACCTTTAGGGTCTTTGACAAAGGAATGTTCGTTGTCCATACACATCACAGTTGTCTTTTCTATTGGCCTACACATAATCTTTTCACTTACTGTATTGTTGAAAATGTTAATAATCATAATATATTCCAGGAGACTAGCAAATATATACGTGGTGGATAATAAAAGTGCAGATGTAGCACCGCTGGGCTTTTGCTCTTTTAATGTTCGTTGCGATTTTATGGGATATTACTGCCGGTAGACTTTGAATGGCCATCCATATTAGCTGTGTATCGGACCTCAGCCCACCGTCACTTTTATCTCAGTGGAAATAGGGAATCTAATCGCTGACATAAACCCGTCTAGCAGAGGCTTATATCATCTGCCAGGGATAGGTGGGGCAGTCTGATGTGTATGGGCAGCTTTATGAAGTCACTGTGCACAAAAGGAGCAGCTGTGCTACATCTGTATGTGCTTTTATATATGTTACATGCACTCAAGTATCTCAATTTAGGTTTTGTAGAAAAACCTAAACAAAGTTGCATTTTGCAGACTATAATTTTCTATTCAGCACATTGTGAATAGAGAGGAGCCTAGGGTGACCTCAGACTATTTCAGCTGTGGAAAATGAATAACTTAGCCTGTGCCGACCATAGTTTTGTTAGTTAAACATCAACAGTGCGAAGCCCGTGACTTTGTGGTATATAGATTACTGTAGCTGGACATGCACAACCTGCAAGTGAATCCGATAATGCTACAGCAAACAAATGTTACAGTAGTAACCAGTATAAAATGTACATAACCTGTACAATGTGCATATTACATCTAGCATATCCAATAATTGAAGATTTACTTGAATGTGTACTTGCACACTTCTACAACAACATTGTGGAGGTGAAGCCTTTGTGTAGTACTGCTATCAGTAGGGCATTGGATGCAATCTGCAGGGATATTTACATTAGGGTCTCTGTCAGTGACTAGTATTTGGCAATCGGTGGTAAATTCTGCACCTGAATAGATAAGAATTAGCATATCCAACATATTGCACCTAGTGGTTAGAAGAACAGGTTAGAAACCCACTATGCTAAGGTCAGTACATTTGATGCAAGAGAGCCTCCAGTGCGAACTATTAAATGATGAATAAATGGAGAGTGGACATAACAGTAATAGATTAGGATTCTAGTGACTGGTGATTTATTATTTAGGGTGTCATCCCTTGTAAATAGTAACACAGCTGATGTACATTTGGCTGATAGTCATGATCTCTCACCTTTCGGTCCGAGGTTTTGAGTCTAGCATAGTGCATCCTTTCTGCTTCCTTTCCATATTGGGTTGTGATCTCTACGGTAGCAGGGGAGAGCTCGTGCTGTAACTCCTGTTAGTCAAGAGGATAAGATAATCCTTGTAATAAGTGACGTGAATTTTTGGTAGGAGACAGACAAGTGCTTGATTATATCTTGAGGTTTCCAGACAAAAAATATGATCCCTGTCTGCATTAGGATATCCATAAATTCAATGGGTCTCATGGTTCAATCAGTCTGACAAACATATTAAACAAATATGTGGCACTCCCCACATAGTAGTAAAACCATGAAGGTATACCATGAAGGTATTTATTTCATAGATAAAATATTTGGGGGTTTACTGTAATAATGGATTTCAATGAAGTCACTGGACAAGGTCTTCAAATCGAGGAACATTTCACTGCCGATGAAGACACAGCTTGTACATCGTTTGTTTTTTTCAATGGTACCATATGGATGCGAAACCTGGACGATAAAAAAAACAAGATAGAAGAGGAATCGACACCTTTGAAATGTGGTGCTGGAGAAGGATGTTATCAATACCAAAGATGACAAGAAGAACAAAGAAATCCATTATGACTTGCCTAATTTGGACACATCATACGAAGAGAGCAGTCATTGGAGAAGGACATCATGATCGGGAAGAAAAGAAGGAGCAGGGTGAAGAGGAAGACCAGAAACCCAATGGCTTGATACAATCAAGATAACAGTGGAGAAGACCCTGGTAGACCTCTCTAGATTTGCACAAGATCAGTGGAGAAGACCCTGGTAGACCTCTCTAGATTTGCACAAGATCAGTCTTTCTAAAGAGGGTTCATCCATCAAGTCGACTTGGCTCGAGATGGAGCTGAAGGTCGTTAAATAATAAAATAATATAACAGCAGTTTTGCACTCAATGCATTGAGAAAGTAAATTGTGTGCCAAACGGTCGTTGGCAACCTGTTGACCATTATTTTTGTAAGCCTCATTACTATTTTATCTGTGGAAAAAAAATATTTATGGAATTTACTACTACGCATGTTTATTCTTTGTGGAATGCCATTTTGGACTTCCTTTGAAAGCTGATCACCATTAATGTAAAAACTGTTTAATAGCTGTACTTGGGACTCCAGCTGATGACTTGGGTGGCACTGCCGGCCGGCCGTGTGTTCTACCATATGATTATTTGACAAATGTGACTAGAGACATCGATACATAAGTAGCAAAGTTAGCACCCATAGCAATAAAGATTCTCATGTGATCCATTCACTTCATATGCGTTGGTTTGAGGAGTTAAAAACTATACCTTTTGAAAACTAGACATACACATAATTTAATAATTTTTCAAACCCACTAATTTAGGCTGGATCAGCTGAATATTTAATATACTGTATGTGGGAGTGTTTGGACTGTCAGCAGACTCTAAATATTGGGGGAAAGACTGACCTGCAAGTTGGATTTCAAGCTGACCATTTCTTTCACAGAAATTTAGCTGAGAAGGGATGACTGGTACTTATCCCTCGCTCCTCATTAGAAAAGCGGGCACACTTAGCTGAGCAGAGTGTGCACGTTTATAATGGAGTCTGCAGGAGTAGCTGATGGCCACGTAAGTGCTTCGCTGTAAGCTGTATAATGTGTATGGCCAGCTTCAGTCTGAACAGAAGTACGATTACCTTAGATAAGGTTACACATTGCCGATTTGCTGTCGATACTTTCTGCCGATACTTTCTGCAACAAAGCCGCAAATCCTGCCAGGAAATCAGCAGCAGATCCACACAAAATTATGAGGACATTTCTGCAGATTTTACTGCAGAAGGGCAACAATAAAAAAAATAAAATAAAAAAAAAAGATGAAGCTCCCCTTTGCGGATGACTCCTTTGGTCCCAGTAGGGCTTCTGTACCCGTCTTGGTGCATTCTGGGCTGCTGTGGTGATGCCCTCGCAGCCTCTGATTTGGCTGTGGCAATGGACAGAATGTAAAGACAGGAGGACGGGATTAGGGGCATAGAGTCCCTGCTGGGACCGGAGGAATCTCTAGCAGAGGTGGCTGTCTGGTTTTTTTTATTTTTCAGTTTTTCACATTCAGATTTTGCATAGATTCTGAAGCTGATCCACATCAAAATTCACAATATTTTGTTTTTATTGTGGATTTAAGACACCCCATTTATATTTATAGGGAAAATCTCTAAGAAATATGTACATGAAATTGACATTATGCCATTTCAAAAATCCGCAAAGCCGGTAAATTTCTGGCCCAAAAGTAAAAAAAAAAAAATCAATCTCATCCACTTTGGTAGCACTGTACACTGTATTCCACTGCAGATTTCCTTTCCAAAATTTTCTATGTAAAATATACAAACATTTCTTATTTTTAATATTATTTTTGCTGAAGTGAGCGCCAGTCATGTTGGGTTTTCTCTTGTCACATTCACTTGAAATGAAGCCAACTATTTTGAGTCTCATGAAGTTGCACTTTTCTGCCCTCTTAATTACAATACTCTGCCCGTCACCTCTTGGTGAGTGGCAGCACTCGTTTTGTAGCGCCGTTTGATCTAACGCCCCAGCCCTGCACACTGACACTGCAGTGGCTGAGTTCCCGCATACATTCCGCTCTCCTGACTATAGCCGCCATTCACTACACACAGGATTACAAAGCAACGCTGGCCGATCCTAACAGGAGAGGGATGAGAATGCGCAGTGTCAGTGTATGCGCAGTGTCAGTGTATGCGCAGTGTCAGTGTATGCGCAGTGTCAGTGTATGCACGCTTTCATCTCCCTCTCCTGTGTATAGTGGCCGTATGCTGCGGTGTGATCCTGTGTGCAGTGAACGGCTGTTATACACAGGAGAGGGATGAGAACTCTGCCCCTACTCACACTATGTATGCAGGCACTCGGCCACTCCAGTGTCAGTGTGCGCAGGGCTGAGGAGGGTAGATCAGGGGGCACTCCACATAATCAGTACCCTGATATGAAGGTCCCCTATATGAAGGTCTAAGTAGTTCAATTTCAGTTTTGGGGGGTGACTATTAACTGTAAAAATAAATACAGATAAATACATTTTAGATGTGGTATCGACATCAGAATTGTATACTTATGGCATCCACTCATTTTTCTAACCGCTACTATTCTTTGTTTTCCAGCAAATGAAACTGTCTTTCGACTCCCTCACTGAAGATGCAATAGACTCGTGAAGAACCAACGTGGACATATTGTTCAAAAGTATTTGCACTTACAAGTTCATGCAATGACTATCCTCCAGTTTACCAAGCACCTCCCTTGGCTTCTCAGGTTGAACTGTATTTCATTTTCTGTATTGCGTCTCCTGCGTTAGATCCGGTGCTGGCATGTGTGGTTCGGATGATCATATATACTTTAGCTTCAGCCCCTGGTTGCTGCATATCTCACTTGGTGGAGGATCAAGAGTATTCATGAAAACCTGATGTGATGATGTGACCACACTTCCATCTGGATCCAGACTGCTGACATACAGTACGGCCTTGTTCTGTGTCATAAAGGTTTCTGCTAGCCCACAGACATAACCACGTTACTCCACGCTGTCCTCGTACATAACAGATACGTGATAGAAGACTCCATCTTGTGCTGAAAACTGTTAATTTCTGCTTCTATTATAATGTTTTTTTCTGCAGTTTTTTATATTTGGAAATTACATACTAATAATGTTCCACCTTTAGTAAATCATGGTCTAAGCGGCAATTCACCATAAAAATTAGGAATCTATTGTATATAGGACAACATCTATATAGACGTCTAGTTTTCAGTAGCCCAGTACCAGTTGTTTTATCTTTCCAATGGACCTAGTGTATCACAACATATGAAGTTGAAATGATTGTCCAGGATTAGATAAAATAAACCCTGCTATTCCAAAAAAACGCGCCACACCGGTCATTGGGAGGTGGCTGGTATGGTAGCTCAGGTCCAGTGATTGGAAAGGACCGTGAACCGGTGTGACGCTGTCTTTGGAAGAAAGTCGTGATGCCCTTTAACAACTTTATTCTCAGTATTACACATTCATATGTCATTTTCTATGTCTGATGAAGATCACAACAGATCAATGTATACTTTATTATTATGCTTCATATCAAACGGTTCAGCATAATGTCAATTCTGTAACCTTTAAAGGGTACCTCTGAATTTCAACTTCATAGTGACATATCAAACGTTTTTATTGGCAGAGGTTCAGATGCTAAGACCACCACTGATTAAAAATTCTAATATATCACTATAATACGTGAGAATTTTGGTAAAAAATCATAGGGATCCCATAAAGAGAGTTTCATAAATTCAAGAATAATATTTTTGCTGATTTATCACAGAAGATATGTTCAGAGGACCACATTGGTTGACTATGATGCTCTGTACACAGTGCCTGAACTCCTATGGCTTGGCTTGCACAGATCTAATTGACAATGCGATATGTGTGCGATTTGCTTTGAAGAAGGAATTTGCCAGTTTATAACTTTGTAAATTGGTGGAGGTCTGTCCTCACCGACTCCGCTGATGTGGTCTTTTACCTTTTAAATGGAACCAGTCACCAAATTTTTCCATTATTAACTAAATCCAGCTCCTTTATCTGCTCTATTCCTGCAATCCATCGACCTGTATCTAAGCCCTGAGCTCCGCCTGCATATACCAAAAAATACCTTGTATACTTCTGTCATACGGTGCGGTCTGATGGGCTTTTTGTTTCTTTTTTTGGCGCCTCCTCTATGTGCAGTATCTCCTTCCCCCTGGCTTGATTGATGTGGATGATGCCTTCTATGTCATCCATCGTTATCGCCGTGAATCTTGTACCTGAGCAGTTGAAGTGCAGACCTGCGCAGGGGCTCTATGCTCTGCCGCATTAACGGTAGAGCACAGTCCTATAATGCACTAACACCTATTAATGAAAGTGAAGTCAGTGCTGGCGCATGCGCAGTAAAGGACTTTGCTTTGCCCCTTAGTGGGTACAGGTATGCCTGTGCTTCAACTGTGTAGGTACAAGATTCACGGCGATCTGTGCGTCATCCACATGAGTGAAGCCAAGAGGACAGCAATTCTGCACATAGAGGAGGCACAGAGAAAAGTAAAAAAACGCCCATCAGACTGGACCACTCCGTATGCCAAAAGTGTATAAGGTATTTTTTTGGCATATGCGGGGGGGGGTCAAGGCTTAGATACAGGTCGGCACTACAGTAATAGAGCAGATAAAGGTGATCGCTTTAGTTTATAATGACAAAAACTGGTGGCAGGTTCCCTTTAAACTTGTATGGGTGACACCACTTCTTTTGCCTGTTCAGGGTGCTATTAACTGTACGCAGTAACTGCACGCGGATTAGCTCTAAGTGCCTTGTTGCGCTAGTACTTGCCGTGGTTTGTGCAGCGGTAATTCGCTGCTCATTTGTACATGTAGTAGCACCCAAAAACTTATTTGAACCCTGAACACTAATATTAGGTGCGAAAAAGAGTGTGGATTCATTGCCACCATTACTAGATTTACATAGTAGCATATATACATTTCCTCTACCACCACGACAAGTCCCACTGAGGAGGAGACAAGTATTTCACAGATATAAGATACTGACCACTGCTAAAACTAGCAGGGGTAACTCTATAAGTATTGAACTGTGTGCAACATGATATTTGTGTGTATTACCGGAGATCTCATGTAGATATTATCCGCATTATATAGAAATAGAACAATGTTATGTTTTGTTTTTTCAAAATAATATTTCTAAACAAATAAAAAAGGTTCAAGAGGTTTCCACTACCCTAGCATTGATGACCTTAGGATAAGTCATCAATGTCTGATCAGTCGGGGTCTGACACCCGGCACCCCTGCCGATCAGCTGTTAGCATTGGCCACCGGCCAAAACTACTCACTTGATGAGCTGGCAGTGGCCACGGCAGGGTACTACACATACGCCTATTGATTTGAATAGGAGGTGGATGTGTAGTACCCTGCCTCAGTCACTACCAGAAGATGTAGCAGCTCCGCAAGTAATTACCTCCGGCCAGTGGCCAATGCTAACAGCAGGTGATTGCTGGGGATGCCGGGTGTCGGACCCTGGCTGATCAGACATTGATGACCTGTCCTAAGGATAGCTCATCAGTGCTAAAGTTGTAGACAACATCTTTACTTTGCCTGGAGAACAGGAAAAAAATATATATATGTTACACAGTATTTGTAGTAGTCATGAGGAATATTAGCTTTACTCCATTACAGAAGGGTTTTTTGTGTTGTTCCTTAATAGTTTATATGCTGCTTAACACGCCACCTAAAGAAAACTAAATTACTTATATAGTGATCCAAGGTTTGGCAGCGTGGGCATCTACCTATATAACAAGGGCATCTAATAGTAATTTGTTTCCACATAAGCCAGAGGCCAAGTGGCGCTCCAGGGGTGTCACCCGCAGGACCTGGCAGGGGTTACTGAATAATGGCCTGTATGTATGCCGCCCACTGGTGGCCCAACAGCAATTAAAACATCAAATTCATTAGATATTATGCAGAAGTCCCTAGTGAATAATAATTACTTACTCATAAGTAAATGTATGGAGCCACACAGACATTGTTTGAATGGGTGTATTTTGTGGTAATTAAACTAGTTTTATACAAATCAGAATTGGTGGGGGAGGATTATAGTCTTTAGCATTTTACATCAAATGGGTTGTCCAGGATCAGAAAATATGCTTTGCTTCTTTCCAGAAATAATAACATAATTTCTATCCATGTAAATAGACATGTGTTGCAATACCAGATATAGCCCATGGGCTAGGGTAGCGCTGTTACGGGGTACTCTCGAAAACCTTTCACTGTAACACATTTGATATTCTCAAGTTTTCCACATAACAATAACCTGGATGGTACAAAGAAAGATAAATTATTCTGAAGATAGATAAATTATTCTGAAGATAGATAAATTATTCTGAAGATAGATGGCTCCGAGCCCAACTTACAATTGGATATCAGACTGGATGTACTTAAAGGAACTCTTCTCTTTTATGTTTTATTTTTCACTTTGTATTGGATTGTTCTTGTAACTCGGGAGTTTTATGTGATAAGCAGTAACCTGTGAAACAAGACTTTCCTTATGGTGTATGGTGAGCATTAACACTTCTCTGTGACTGTTCCTTATTAATGCATGCAAATAAATATCAGAAACCAGCAGCACGTGTCCTTGTATCATGTGTAATATGTAAAAGAAACTGTGCCAGATCCTCCGCTCTAGAATTCTGCACGGGGCCAAGACAGGAACCTGGATATCACACAGGCTGCAGTTTGGCTTTTCAGGCTAAAATAAAGCATGTTCATGTTATAAAATATGATGGGATGTAGAATCCAGCACTTAATCCTTCATTAAATATTAGTATGAACATTGTAAGGTTTACTATAGAACAGATGCATGGAAACATCACAAAATCTAACCAGATCAGCGAGAAAATGTTACAATAAGTAAAATGTACAGTACAGACCAAAAGTTTGGACACACCTTCTCATTTAAAGATTTTTCTGTATTTTCATGACTATGAAAATTGTACATTCACACTGAAGGCATCAAACCTATGAATTAACACATGTGGAATTATATACTTAACAAAAAAGTGTGAAACAACTGAAAATATGTCTTATATTCTAGGTTCTTCAAAGTAGCCACCTTTTGCTTTGATGACTGCTTTTTCACACTCTTGGCATTCTCTTGATGAGCTTCAAGAGGTAGTCACCGGAAATGGTCTTCCAACAATCTTGAAGGAGTTCCCAGAGATGCTTAGCACTTGTTGGCCCTTTTGCCTTCACTCTGCGGTCCAGCTCACCCCAAACCATCTCGATTGGGTTCAGGTCTGGTGACTGTGGAGGCCAGGTCATCTGGCGCAGCACCCCATCACTCTCCTTCTTGGTCAAATAGCCCTTACACAGCCTGGAGGTGTGTTTGGGGTCATTGTCCTGTCGAAAAATAAATGATGGTCCAACTAAACACAAACTGGATGGAATAGCATGCTGCTGCAAGATGCTGATGCTGTGGTAGCCATGCTGGTTCAGTATGCCTTCAATTTTGAATAAATCCCCAACAGTGTCACCAGCAAAGCACCCCCACACCATCACACCTCCTCCTCCATGCTTCACAGTGGGAACCAGGCATGTAGAGTCCATCCGTTCACCTTTTCTGCGTTGCACAAAGACACGGTGGTTGGAACCAAAGATCTCAAATTTGGACTCATCAGACCAAAGCACAGATTTCCACTGGCCTAATGTCCATTCCTTGTGTTCTTTAGCCCAAACAAGTCTCTTCTGCTTGTTACCTGTCTTTAGTAGTGGTTTCCTAGCAGCTATTTTACCATGAAGGCCTGCTGCACAAAGTCTCCTCTTAACAGTTGTTGAAGAGATGTGTCTGCTGCTACAACTCTGTGTGGCATTGACCTGGTCTCTAATCTGAGCTGCTGTTAACCTGCGATTTCTGAGGCTGGTGACTCGGATAAACTTATCCTCAGAAGCAGAGGTGACTCTTGGTTTTCCTTTCCTGGGGCGGTCCTCATGTGAGCCAGTTTCTTTGTAGTGCTCGATGGTATTTTGCAACTGCACTTGGGGACACTTTCAAAGTTTTCCCAATTTTTCGCACTGACTGACCTTCATTTCTTAAAGTAATGATGGCCACTCGTTTTTTCTTTACTTAGCTGCTTTTTTCTTGCCATAATACAAATTCTAACAGTCTATTCAGTAGGACTATCAGCTGTGTATCCACCAGACTTCTGCACAACACAACTGATGGTCCCAACCCCATTTATAAGGCAAGAAATCCCACTTATTAAACCTGACAGGGCACACCTGTGAAGTGAAAACCATTTCCGGTGACTACCTCTTGAAGCTCATCAAGAGAATGCCAAGAGTGTGCAAAGCAGTCATCAAAGCAAAAGGTGGCTACTTTGAAGAACCTAGAATATAAGACATATTTTCAGTTGTTTCACACTTTTTTGTTAAGTATATAATTCCACATGTATTAATTCATGGTTTTGATGCCTTCAGTGTGAATGTACAATTTTAGGAGTCATGAAAATACAGAAAAATCTTTAATTGAGAAGGTGTGTCCAAACTTTTGGTCTGTACTGTATATACTAAATACATTTAAAATCACAAAACTATTAAAGGGGTGTTGCCCGCAAAAAGAAACATTTCAAGGAGCATTGAGCTGTAAAAAATAACTAAGTGATACATGCCTATCAGCTTCAAGCTGGTTCCAGCGCAGTCCACACTTCAGTCTGTACAGGAAGAAGAGACGTCGGCGTTCCATCAGCAGCAGGACCGCTGTGACCTGTGATTAGCTGCAGTGGTCAGGTGACTTGATCAGCGAGTCATCACGTATTTTTGTAATGACACGCTGCTCAAAAATACCTGACCGCTGCAGCCAATCACAGGAGCAGCGTTCATGCTGCTGGTGGAATGGTGACGTCCCGTTTTCCTGTGTCAGTACAGACAACTAAGCATGGGCACCAGAAGGTGTGACGAAAGCCGGCCGGTGGGTGCAGCTCTCTGGCGCCCCCTTACCTCTCAGGTCAGTCAAGGTACTGCACCTAGAGAAAGTAGTGCCAGGTAGCTGCAACCAGCGCAGGGAACACGGTAGTGTGTTATCCCTTCAACGTCACTACACAGCACAACTCGCTAGCGCCCTCTTAGCCTCAGGTCAGTCAAGGAACTGCACCTAGGATAAGCGGTCGCCAGAGAGACTGTCCTGTAACCTACTGGGTATCGGGGCCCTCTGTAGTGAGGGCGGTATATATATCTTCCTTGGCCGCGCCAGGAATATATATATCTGAACCTCCGACCGTCACTACCAGCCTTCCCCAATCCCCAGTTGGTATGCTGCCACCAGTCCCTATTTTAGATATACGCCCAGTCCGTGAATGGGCCTATATCGGGTCAGGAACCAACCCTGGGTAGCGTTTTTGGCTTGAGCCGAGCTCACACGGACGTGCGTTCGTTATGCAGAATAAAAGGCAGGCCCACAATTACTTGAGGTAATTGATTATAATAATACACTAGATACACGATATACAACTAAATATACACAGGTATAAGGTCAGGCTAAACTATACAACAATGGAATACAACACACAGAATCACCACAGCATATCAGTTACCGGTTTCTTGATTTTCTTGTGACGCAGGGAGAGGATTCTGCGATCGCAGGCACGGTTCTTTGTTACAGGCTGAGGCCTACCACCGCATGGTCAAACTGCTCCTCCCCTTGGTGGCCTCAGCTGGTGCTCAGATGTTCAGCACACCACTCTTGGGTCAAGACTGACTTATCTCTTGTCTGTCCTGCTATCTTACCTGCCCCGTCCCGCCCACTGCTGGTGAGGTCAGCTGGCTCAGTCTCCACCCTCAGGTCTAACTTCGATCAGAAGCCCAAATTCTATGGAACCCAATAACTTCTTCTGGGATGGTCTCATGATACCCCCAGGGGTTCCCATGGATTCGGGCCGCCGTAACCGACCTTTTGATATCAATTATGATACCATACGGTCCTCAGGAATGGCTCCGCGCTATATCTTGGCTTCCAGAGCACGTACAAACGTCTACCGCGGAGGCTTGTGTGCGCAATGGCTCCGGGACGCCGTGATATTTTTTTATTGGCCCATCCCATGCAACATGCGTGTACTTTTCATGTTTCTATATCTTATGCCTCCATGCTTGTGACAGACAAAGAAACTAGTCCTATGGGACAAATGGTCAGGTACAGATAGACGAAGCACCCCCCCCTGCTGGCTGTGTTTCCTCTCGAAGTCTTTGAAGCTCCTAGCATTCAAGTGTTAAGTAGGCTTCTTATCTTACAGGAGCCTGGATGGGGGGAAACTATCTAGTTGACGTTTTAACAGAAGGTCCCAAGGGTGGGGGCTGCTGAAGTGTGGCCATCCCTGGATATGATTTATCATTACCAAGATGGCGGCTACAGGTTCATCACACCTCCCCCTATACGAGGGCGCGAGGGGGTAGCACATTCCTGTGTTCCCCCGTGCGTCCTTCTGCACCCTCCCCTTGCCGGGATAACCCGTCAGCGTTACCGTGGTCACGGCCTCTTCTGTGGCGAATGGAGAAGTGGTACTGCTGGAGAGCGAGGCTCCAGCGTAGCAACCTGCCATTCGACCCAGAGACCGTGTGTAACCAGCTGAGGGGGTTGTGGTCCGTCTCCACGGTGAAATGGCTCCCGTACAAGTAGGGCTGCAGACGCTGCAGGGCCCATACAATTGCCAGGCATTCTTTTTCCACCGTGGAGTAAGCCACCTCCCGGGGCAGTAGCTTCCTGCTCAGGTACAAGACAGGATGTTCCTGGCCTGTCGTGTTGACCTGACTTAGCACAGCACCGAGGCCAAAGTCACTGGCGTCGGTCTGTACCACAAACGGCCGGTCGAAGTCGGCAGCTTGCAGTACAGGGGAGCTACTTAGGGCGGCCTTGAGTGCCCCGAAAGCTGTCTCGCAGGCGACTGTCCAGTCGACTGCGACGGGCAGCTTCTTCTTGGTGAGGTCCGTCAGGGGCTTGGCCAGGGTGCTATAGTGTGGGACGAACCTCCTATAGTACCCGGCGGTCCCCAAGAAGGACATCACCTGCTTTTTGGTCCTAGGAGTGGGCCAGGATGCGATGGCATCCACTTTCACCGGTTCTGGCTTCAGAACCCCCCCGCCTACCCGGTGACCCAGGTAGAGGACCTCACTCATGCCCAGCTGGCACTTTTCCGGCTTGATGGTCAAGCCTGCCCGGTGGATCCGACCGAGCACCTGCCGCAGGTGCTCTAGGTGATCCTCCCAAGTGGGACTGAAGACTGCAATATCGTCCAAGTACGCAGCCGCGTACCCTTCAAGTCCCTCAAGCAGCGTATTGACCATCCGCTGAAAAGTGGCAGGGGCATTCTTCATGCCGAATGGCATCACTGTGGACTCGTACAGTCCAAAAGGGGTGATAAAGGCAGAGCGTTCCCTTGCCGCGGGGGTCAGAGGAATCTGCCAGTACCCCCGGCTCAGATCCATGATGGTCAGGTACTTAGCCCCGGCCATCCGATCGAGCAGGTCATCGATGCGTGGTATGGGGAACGCATCGGTGGCCGTTACAGCGTTGAGCCCCCGGTAGTCCAGGCAGAACCGTGTAGTTCGGTCCTTCTTTGGTACGAGGACTACAGGCGAGGCCCACGCGCTGCTGGATGCCTGGATCACCCCCAGCTTCAGCATCTCGTCTATCTCTTGGCGCATGTTTCCCTGCACCTCGAAAGAGACCCGATATGCTGAACGCCGGATCGGCGGGTGATCGCCAGTGTCCACGTCGTGGACAGCCATCTCAGTCCTTCCGGGCAGGCTGCTGAACAGCCCCCGGAAGGGGTGCAGGGTGGTCCCCAGCTGGGACCGTTGGTCCTCCGTGAGCTGGTGGCCAACCCCCACATCCTCGATGGACCCACCCGCCTTGGCTTGGGTGAGCAGATCCAGGAGGGTTTCTACCTCTCCTTCCTCGGGAAGGTTGCACACTGGGTGGGCAGTCGCTTCCCGCTCATGATGAGCCTTCATCATGTTCACGTGGAAGGCCTTCCTCCTTCCACGGGCGTGATCCAGGGTGACCAGATAGGTGACGGCATTGAGTTTCTGGTGCACGAAGTAGGGACCTTCCCAGGCTGCCTGAAGCTTGTTCTGTGGTACGGGGACCAGTACCCACACCTTTTGACCCACCTGGTAGGTCCTCTCACAAGCATTCTGGTCGTACCACCGCTTCTGGTCGGCCTGGGCCTGGGCCATATTGTCCTGCACCAGCTTTGCCAAGGCCATCATCCTGTCCCGGTGGCGCACGACATACTCGATGACCGACACCTCGGGGGTGGCCAAATCCCCTTCCCATGCTTCCTTCACCAGAGCCAGGGGGCCCCGTACCCGTCGCCCGTACAGGAGCTCAAAGGGGGAGAACCCCGTTGAGGCCTGCGGAACCTCCCGGTAAGCAAATAGGAGGTGTGGGAGGTAACGCTCCCAGTCTCTCCCGTGGGAGTCGACCAACATCTTAAGCATCTGCTTTAAGGTGCCATTGAACCGCTCACACAGGCCATTAGTCTGTGGGTGATACGGGCTGGCCACCAGATGTTGCACCTGCATTTGCTTACAGAGGGACTCCATCAGCCGCGACATGAACTGGGTCCCTCGGTCGGTGAGCATTTCCTGGGGGAAACCCACTCTGGAGAAGATCTCCAGTAAGGCGGTAGCCACCTTGTCGGCCCGAATGGACGACAAAGCTACCGCTTCCGGGTACCGGGTGGCATAGTCCACTACCGTGAGTATGAAGCATTTCCCGGAGTGGCTGGGAGTGGACAGAGGTCCAATAAGATCCACAGCGACCCTCGAGAAAGGCTCTTCGATGATTGGCAGAGTTACCAGTGGGGCTTTGGGGCGCGGCCCCGCCTTCCCCACCCTCTGACAGGTGTCACACGAACGGCAGTAGGCACCCACCGCGGCTCCCATCCCAGGCCAGTAGAAATGCTGAGCTATCCTGGCCTTGGTTTTAGCGATCCCTAGGTGTCCGGCCATCGGAATCTCGTGTGCGATCCGCAACAATTCCGCCCTGAACGGATAGGGTACCACTAACTGTCGGTCCCTGGGCCACGCCTCCGGTGAACCCTGCTGGACCGTTACCCGGTACAGCCGTCCCTGGTCCCAGACCACACGCTCGCAGTCTGACTCCATGGGAGGCTGTGCCGCCTGTTCCTTGAGAGCTTTCAGGCTGTCGTCTGCTTCCAACGCAGCCTGAAATTCCTGACTTGATGTGGCCAGAATCGACGAAACTGCCACATCCTCCGTCAGCCCCTCCGGGCATGTCACCTGGCCGCTGTCTGACCCGGCAGACACTTGGTCAGAAGTGGGGAAGCCGTCGGACCTCTGCAAGGCTCCTTGGGCTCCGGCGCTCCCACTCCTGGTGACAGCGGCTATGACCGCTGTGACCGTGGGTAGTGCCTGCTTCCCCTCTGTTTCTGACCAAGCCGCCCGATCAGGCAGGCTTCCTAGGCCTTTGGACATCTCGGATGTGGGGAACTCCTGCCCTGGGGTCTTACCTGGCGGCTCCTCTCTTGGGACACCCCCACCTCCCATGGCCTGTTCCTCCCCCTGCAGTGGGCCTATACTCAGCAGCCTGGATACCCCTGGGAGCCCTACACTGCCGGTAGCTGCCCCCCTCTCCATCCCTGAGCTTCCCTCTACAGAATCCTGCCCGCCCCCTCCCTCACCGGAGGACAAGAGGTCACGGCACGCCGGCTGAGCACCTCTGCGGGCATCCCCACACTCCCCACCTGCTTTCACTAACCCTGTTTGTGTTGTGTCTGTGCAGGTGTTACCCTCAGGTTTCACTCCCTCCTCCTCAGCAGGACACACACTACATACAACATGGTTGGCATTAGCAGCAGACAAATCAATACACTCTTGGGGGGCCGAACTTGGGGGTTCAGAGGGTACATACTGCGATACTAGACGCCCCAAGTCGGTCCCTAATAAAACATTTGCGGGAATATTTGGCGTTACTCCCACCTCCCGCATCCCCCTTCCGGCACCCCAGTCCAAATACACCATGGCAACGGGAAGTGCCGGCTCCACGCCTCCAACCCCGGAGACGGAAAGAGTCTTTCCTGGTACCAAGTCCTGGGGGGACACCACCTCAGGCCGTACCAGTGTTCGTTCAGCGCCCGTGTCCCGCAGTCCCATGACCGCAGAACGGCCTATGGTGACGGGTTGGATGTTGTCCAGGGACCTACCACCACCCCCTCCCACACACAAAACATTGGGCGCTCTCTGGGAATGGGATGGGGTCTTTTGGCGCTGGGGACACTCAGCCCTAAAGTGTCCTGGTTTGTTGCATAGATGACAACGTCTTACGTCTGGTCCTTGCCTGGAGAGGGCAACAGGGGGATACACCCCTTGTGTTCTAGGGGCCGGGGAAACAGGGGCATGACTGGGCTTACCCCCTCTCCAGGTGCTGCTGGCAGACTTCTTCAGCTCAGGCGCCCTGTTATTGGCATACTCGTCTGCCAGGGCGGCTGTAGCAGAAGCCCCTGTTGGTTTTCGGTCACGGAGGAACTGTCGGAGGTCCTCTGGGCAGTTCCACAAGAACTGCTCCGTGACGAACAGTTCCTGGACCTCCTGGCGGGTAGTAAGCGCTAGACCCGAGGTCCAGTGCTCTGCGGCTCTCAACAGCGCCCGCATATGATCGGTCCAAGTGTCCTTGGGGCCACGCAGCAGGCTCCGGAACTTCTGGCGGTACGACTCGGGAGTGAGGTTGTACTGCCGGATCAGGGCCCGCTTGATGCAGTCGTAGTTCTGTACCTCCCCGGCAGGTAAGTCCCCCAAGGCATCCAGGGACTTACCCCTCAAACGGGGGGTCAGGTATCTGGCCCACTGATCCCGGGCCAGATGGTGCTGAAGACAGGTCCGTTCAAATGCCACCAGAAAGGAGTCCAGGTCCCCATCCTTCTCCAGTAGAGGGAAGTCCTCAGCTCGGACTTTGGACGACTTGGTCTCCTGATGGGTTGGTTGCTCTAGCGGAAGCCCCCGCTGGGCCAGGTCCAGTTGGTGCTGGCGCTCCGCAGCTCGCTCTGCACGCTCCGCAGCCTCCCGGCGCTCTGCAGCTTCACGCTCCGCAGCCCGCTCCGCAGCCCGCTCCGCAGCCCGCTCTGCACGCTCCTCCTCCGCTGCCTTCTCTGATGCTGCCAGGAGGGTTTTGTAGACGGCATCGCCATGAGACTGGAGACTTGCCATAGCCGCTTGTAAAAGGGCTTGTGATCTGGACAGGCTGGGCTGGGTAGGTGGTGGGCAGCCCACTGCGGGACCGTATACTGGGGACTGGCTCCCTGAGGTGCCCGGGCTGGACTCCTCCTCGCCATGAGTAACAATGTCCTCCCCTCCTGCCACACGGACCGTAGCATTAGCCTCCTGCAGGGTCTTGCTCCTGGTGCCGTCTGCCATCTTGGTAACCGACACCGCTGCAACCCTGAGTTTGCACACACCTTGTTATACTTTTAGCCTGACCGTCTAACGTTGGGCTGACCTTAAGACTCCAGCAGTGGAAGTTACCACTGGCAGTCTTTAGTGCCTGGGAGTAGGGGTCCCACAACACTATTATTCTGCAATCCCACCGCTCTGCCACCAATGTGACGAAAGCCGGCCGGTGGGTGCAGCTCTCTGGCGCCCCCTTACCTCTCAGGTCAGTCAAGGTACTGCACCTAGAGAAAGTAGTGCCAGGTAGCTGCAACCAGCGCAGGGAACACGGTAGTGTGTTATCCCTTCAACGTCACTACACAGCACAACTCGCTAGCGCCCTCTTAGCCTCAGGTCAGTCAAGGAACTGCACCTAGGATAAGCGGTCGCCAGAGAGACTGTCCTGTAACCTACTGGGTATCGGGGCCCTCTGTAGTGAGGGCGGTATATATATCTTCCTTGGCCGCGCCAGGAATATATATATCTGAACCTCCGACCGTCACTACCAGCCTTCCCCAATCCCCAGTTGGTATGCTGCCACCAGTCCCTATTTTAGATATACGCCCAGTCCGTGAATGGGCCTATATCGGGTCAGGAACCAACCCTGGGTAGCGTTTTTGGCTTGAGCCGAGCTCACACGGACGTGCGTTCGTTATGCAGAATAAAAGGCAGGCCCACAATTACTTGAGGTAATTGATTATAATAATACACTAGATACACGATATACAACTAAATATACACAGGTATAAGGTCAGGCTAAACTATACAACAATGGAATACAACACACAGAATCACCACAGCATATCAGTTACCGGTTTCTTGATTTTCTTGTGACGCAGGGAGAGGATTCTGCGATCGCAGGCACGGTTCTTTGTTACAGGCTGAGGCCTACCACCGCATGGTCAAACTGCTCCTCCCCTTGGTGGCCTCAGCTGGTGCTCAGATGTTCAGCACACCACTCTTGGGTCAAGACTGACTTATCTCTTGTCTGTCCTGCTATCTTACCTGCCCCGTCCCGCCCACTGCTGGTGAGGTCAGCTGGCTCAGTCTCCACCCTCAGGTCTAACTTCGATCAGAAGCCCAAATTCTATGGAACCCAATAACTTCTTCTGGGATGGTCTCATGATACCCCCAGGGGTTCCCATGGATTCGGGCCGCCGTAACCGACCTTTTGATATCAATTATGATACCATACGGTCCTCAGGAATGGCTCCGCGCTATATCTTGGCTTCCAGAGCACGTACAAACGTCTACCGCGGAGGCTTGTGTGCGCAATGGCTCCGGGACGCCGTGATATTTTTTTATTGGCCCATCCCATGCAACATGCGTGTACTTTTCATGTTTCTATATCTTATGCCTCCATGCTTGTGACAGACAAAGAAACTAGTCCTATGGGACAAATGGTCAGGTACAGATAGACGAAGCACCCCCCCCTGCTGGCTGTGTTTCCTCTCGAAGTCTTTGAAGCTCCTAGCATTCAAGTGTTAAGTAGGCTTCTTATCTTACAGGAGCCTGGATGGGGGGAAACTATCTAGTTGACGTTTTAACAGAAGGTCCCAAGGGTGGGGGCTGCTGAAGTGTGGCCATCCCTGGATATGATTTATCATTACCAAGATGGCGGCTACAGGTTCATCACAGAAGGTGAGTATCATATAGTTTATTTTTTACAGTGCCAATCCCCAGGAGAACTTTTCTATTTCCCTTTAACTGTGTTACTCTACTTCTTCACATGCAATTCTCAAAGATACTTTCATTCACATCACAGGATATAAATGGCTGCATGTTACTTCGCACAGAATGACGCCCCTTCTCTGACATTATTTTCTACTCTGTAGTTATTGGCTGAACCTGCACCTCACAAACCACATGTTCTGTCCACCCCCTACATGCACTGTGTACATAATACTAATATATAAAGTAGAGGTTCCTTCTACTTTATGGTCCAAATGCAAGAGGAAGCAATTAAAGGATGAAATGAGCTCCCACTATTGCTAGTATTATTTCTATACAGCATGAACACAGGGCAGAGGTAGAGCAGAAGCTTCAGGTAATAGCTGCAAAGCATTGAGTGATGGCAGAGAGGGGGCGTTGTTTTGACAACTTCTGTGCAGAATGTTAAAACTCAATTTTGTTTTCTGAAGAAACTAGTTTGCTAAGCATCTTTGAAATAACAGCTCTCATGTAAAGTCACTATATTAAATCCACTTTGATAAATTGTGAACATTTGCTGTCAGTTTAAAGGGGTTGTCAACTACTCAGATAACCCCTTGTGAATCTCTGTTTCCCCCCTGTAAAATAATAACACTTACACTCACCTCCAGTGCCGGCACCGTTCCAGCGGTGTCAGCACTGGCTATCCCATTGTTATGTCATGTGATCCCTGTGGCCAATTAACGCTGTCTTCACTTTCCCCTCCTTCGGACAAATGAAGACATACGCAGGAAGTGAGAGCTGCTGCTGCCCTTTCACTTACTCCGGATGTCAATTACTTCTGTAGGATAAGAGAGTGAAGCCAGCGCTGATTGGATAATGTCACCCAATCCCCGGGAGAACCGGAACCTGAGGTGAATAGAAGTGTTATCATTTTACTGGGGTAAAACAGAGGGATCTAGAAGAGGTTGTCTGAGTACTGGGCAACAGCTTTAACATTTACATCCATTGTTGAGAACATTTTGTTGCTTTTAGAGCACACACCACCCAACCCCGGATAGCTTCTTATGCCTCATGCAGGGGTCTAGAGGAAGTTCAGGTGGTGCTATGCAGACTACTTCTATAATAGAGTTGACTAAACAGGATTGATACAACTTTGTTTAGAACCAGAATGATCACCTCAAGGTATTTTTAGGAAGCTTCTAGAGTTGAGCGAAAAGATTTGCAAGACCAAGGTCCAACAGTCACTTTGGTAGTCCGTGTTCGCCGGATCAGAGCCTTGTTAATCTTCCCCTACCTGCTGGCATCCCCAGCACCTCTTCTGATTAGTAGACTTGGCCTGACATCATTAATGCATCATGCCATAAAGATGATGTTGCGCTGATCCTTCTAATGAGAAGTGTCGCTGTAGATGCCAGCAGGGGAATTTTGCAGAGCTCAGATCCAGCGGCCACGGACTACTGATGTGGGCGATCGAATAACGTCCTGTTAGTTTTTTGCTCAACTTTTGAAGCTGCGTAAAATAATTTACCAAAGCTTTACAGGCTCTGCTCTTACAGACAGTATTAATACGTTTTTAAGTACCATAGCTAAACTCTGAGGCCATGGCCCCACTATCAGTATCTGGTCAGTATTTGGTAAGTATTTTTTCTCAGGAGTGGGAGCCAAAACCAGGAGTGGGTGATAAATGCAGAATTGGTGACTTGTTTCTATTATACCTTTTCTCTGATTGTTCCTCACCTGGTTTTGGTTCCTGTGAAAAAATACTGATTGAATACTGACCAAATACTGATAGTGGAGCCATGGCCTAAGTGTCCGTTTACATGAACCTACTGGCAGCACTAAACAACTGCCAACTGGTAAGTTTGTTCTGATCGGCGGTCATTTAAAAGCCTGTTTAAACAGGCAAACTGCACTAAACAATGCGCACTGAATGATCTAGTACAGCAAAGGCTGCTATTGATCTCTGCCCAGATCTGTTCACACAGGACAATGCACAGCCGAGAACGATGATGTTTAAGCAAACTGAAAAATCATTTCACCCAACAAATGAGCGTTTTGCTCGTTCATCGGGAGAACAGCCGCCTGTCTACAGGGGCCGTATTTGGAGTTTCTGCTGCCCTAGGCACTGTCAGTGGTAGTACCGGCGGCAGCTGCTGACTGCGCGTCTGTGCCTAAATTATGATCCCGCCTCGCCGCCTGCCGCCCGCCATCATCAATTATGCTGCAGAGCAGACTCTGCAGAAGCGGCAGCTCCTCAGCCAGCATCATGCACCGGCACCACGGCCCGGGTGGCAGTGTCGGCACAATGGCACATCACAACAGGACACAATTACCGGCGCTGCCTGCTGAGATGAGCCGCCGCCAGCGATGTGCTGCCCGGGCCTCCACGGGAACTTCAAGTGCCCAGACTCCTCCTCTTCTTTCCAGATCGCAGCAGCAGAGCAGACTAGAGAGGTGAGGTGGGTGGGCGTGACCGGAGGTCGAGAGGGCGCGATCAGGAGTGGATTAAGAGTAGCAAGGGCCCTGGGCAGTTTAGAAGGCGCGGGCCCCCCCTCACACACACACACACACACACACACACACACACACACACACACACACACACACACACACACACACACACACACACACACACACACACACACACACACACACACACACACCTGATGTATCACATGTCACATGATCCCCTGTGATAGATCATGTGATAGTTCACGTGAAATTAATTTGGCACAATATTAATTATAATAATTTTTTTTTAGGCTGTGTGCCCACTATGCGTTTTTTAAGCAATTCCGCTGCAGAAACGCTTAAAAAACGCTTGGTAGAAGGTCTGCCATGTTCCCCAATGATAATCCGCATGTGCTGTGCACATGCTGCGGAAATTTCCGCTGCGAATTATCAGTGTGGAAAAATCCACAGCACTACCAATTATTTTGCGGAAGCTCGGCGTTTTCGCCGCCATTGACTTGCATTGGAACGCATGGAATCCGCATCACTGCATCTGTACATGCAGAAACCATGCGTTTCAATGTGCAGATGGTACCCGGGTATGGAGAAGAGGAGACTCTCCTCCAGACCCAGGTACCATAGTACCTGTAAAAAAAAAAAGAATAAAATAAAAAATAAACATTATACTTACCTTCTGATGGCCCCCGGTGTCTTTATCCGATGCGTCCTGGCTTGCCGGCAGCTCACGATGGTCTGAAAAGGACCTGCCGTGACGTCATTTAGTCATGTGACGGGTCACGCGACCGCTGACATTGGCAGGCCATCAGAAGGTAATTATATATTTATTTTTTATTTTTTACCATTCTTTTACGGTCACACTATATAAATCCATGCCGGTTGCATGAATTTATATAGTGTGACCAAGTTGTCAAGCACTTTCCAAGTGATGCTAAAATCGCTTGTCAGCCCACATGCGGAATTGCAAGTGAAGAACGCTTCACATCAGCATTTCCGTGGCAGGAAAAACGCATGTACAATCCGCATGCGTTTTTTCTGCCAGGGAGATGCAGAAACGCTCAAAAAAAATCCGAAGCATTTCTGCATCATGGGCACATAGCCTTACATTAATTGTATGACTCAATATTGAGCACACGTAGCCATCTATACACGGCGGGAGGCCGCATGGCGCCATCTATACACAGCGGGAGGCCGCACGGCGCCATCTATACACGGCGGGAGGCCGCACGGCGCCATCTATACACGGCGGGAGGCCGCACGGCGCCATCTATACACAGCGGGAGGCCGCACAGCGCCATCTATACACAGCGGGAGGCCGCACAGCGCCATCTATACACAGCGGGAGGCCGCACGGCGCCACCCCAGAGACAGCGGGAGGCCGCATGCAGTCACGCACACACAAACATATACAGACATATACATAAACACATTTGAAACACAAAAATACATATAAACAGACATCACACAATGATATCTGCCTACACACACTCACTCACTCTCACACATACACACTCTCTCACACACATACAGACACACACAGACTCACCATCCCCCGGCTCGGCTCCAGTCCTCCTGGCTCCTGCTCCTCTCCAGTGGTAAGTAGCAATGCAGGCCGGGCGCACACTGCGTGACATCACAGTTAGGAGACACTGCCGCACACAGGGCCGTGTCTCCTAGCAGTGACGCGGCCGGGCCAGCACAGGGAAGTTAACTGCTGCAGTGCTGGCCCGGCCGGAGAAGAAGCAGCGGCCGTGTGCGGCTGCTGGGGGAGCGGTCTGGGGGCCCCCCCCCGCCACTGTCTGCTAGTTTGTGCAGCAGCCCCGCACATATGAGGGCAATCCGGCCATAGACACCCCAGATTGCCCTCATTATAATCCACCTATGGGCGCGATGACAGGGGGGGCGGAGCCACCGGCCGGCCGGCCGGCTCGGGGCACGAAACAAAAAAAAAAACACGCTCAGGCGCCGCCCTCCCCGAATTCCGGCGCCCTAGGTACGTGCCTACAAGTGCCTAAGGGCAAATACGGCCCTGCCTGTCTACACTGCAGGATTATCATGAATCGAGCTTTCCTAGGAAAGCCCTTCACAATAATCTTTCAGTGTACATACACCTTAACTTTAAGAAAAACAAGTCTTTGTTCTCACTTCCATGAAAACATCAGACAAGTGTACAGCACGTACATTGTTTTATCAGCCCAACTCCAGTAAAAACTGGACTCTTTACAGTGCTCTTGCGTCTAGTACTTTTTTAAAGCTTTTTTCCTTCATTAACAGGAGGTTATTGTCTACCTTGTTACAGCAATAGTGGAACTACATCCTTGTCAATCAATGTTTCTAAAAGCCTGCTAGCTCAGTTTATATCTTTTCTTCCTATCCCTCACCTTGCCCCCTCACTTCATTAAAGGACTGCCTGTTTTAGGTCTCATTCACACGTCCGGGTGAAAAATGGTACCGGTGTCATCAGTGTTTTAGATCAGTATATGCATTTTTGCCATCAGTGTGTCATCAGTGTATGCGTTTTTACCATCAGTGTCATCAGCATTTTTCATGGATGAATAAATAAATTACAGACCTCCTCCTATACTTTGCAATGTTACATAGATGGATAGCATGTGTGTGCTGTACGTGTTCTTCATGGAACTACAGTTAGGTCCATATATATTTGGACAGACAACATTTTTCTAATTTTGGTTCTAGACATTACCACAATGAATTTTAAACGAAACAATTCAGATGCAGTTGAAGTTCAGACTTTCAGCTTTCATTTGAGGGTATCCACATTAAAATTGGATGAAGGGTTTAGGAGTTTCAGCTCCTTAACATGTGCCACCCTGTTTTTAAAGGGACCAAAAGTAATTGGACAATTGACTCCAAGGCTATTTCATGGACACGTGTGGGCTATCCCTTCGTTATGTCATTCTCAATTAAGCAGATAAAAGGCCTGGAGTTCATTTGAGGTGTGGTGCTTGCATTTGGAAGGTTTTGCTGTGAAGTAAACATGCGGTCAAAGGAGCTCTCCATGCAGGTGAAACAAGCCATCCTTAAGCTGCAAAAACAGAAAAAACCCGTCCGAGAAATTGCTACAATATTAGGAGTGGCAAAATCTACAGTTTGGTACATCCTGAGAAAGAAAGAAAGCACTGGTGAACTCATCAATGCAAAAAGACCTGGGCGCCCACGGAAGACAACAGTGGTGGATGATCGCAGAATAATCTCCATGGTGAAGAGAAACCCCTTCACAACAGCCAACCAAGTGAACAACACTCTCCAGGAGGTAGGCATATCAATATCCAAATCTACCATTAAGAGAAGACTGCATGAAAGTAAATACAGAGAGTTCACTGCACGGTGCAAGCCAGTCATAAGCATCAAGAATAAAAAGGCTAGACTGGATTTTGCTAAAAAAACATCTAAAAAAAAGCCAGCACAGTTCTGGAAGAACATTCTTTGGACAAATGAAACCAAGATCAACCTCTACCAGAATGATGGAAAGAGAAAAGTATGGCGTAGGCGTGGTACAGCTCATGATCCAAAACATACCATATCATCTGTAAAACACGGCGGAGGCAGTGTGATGGCTTGGGCATGCATGGCTGCCAGTGGCACTGGGTCACTAGTGTTTATTGATGATGTGACACAGCACAGAAGCAGCCGAATGAATTCTGATGTATTCAGAGCCATACTGTGTGCTCAGATCCAGCCAAATGCAGCCAAACTGATTGGTCGTTGTTTCATACTACAGATGGACAATGACCCAAAACATACAGCCAAAGCAACCCAGGAGTTTATTAAAGCAAAGAAGTGGAATATTCTTGAATGGCCAAGTCAGTCACCTGATCTCAACCCAATTGCGCATGCATTTCACTTGTTAAAGACTAAACTTCAGACAGAAAGGCCCACAAACAAACAGCAACTGAAAACCACCGCAGTGAAGGCCTGGCAAAGCATCAAAAAGGAGGAAACATGTCCATGAGTTCAAGACTTCAGGCAGTCATTGCCAACAAAGGCCTTTCAACCAAGTACTAGAAATGAACATTTTATTTACAATTATTTAATCTGTCCAATTACTTTTGGTCCCTTTAAAAACAGGGTGGCACATGTTAAGGAGCTGAAACTCCAAAACCCTTCATCCAATTTTAATGTGGATACCCTCAAATGAAAGCTGAAAGTTTGAACTTCAACTGCATCTGAATTGTTTTGTTTAAAATTCATTGTGGTAATGTCTAGAACCAAAATTAGAAAAATGTTGTCTCTGTCCAAATATATATGGACCTAACTGTATAGACTTGTATTGTCCCTTTTCAATCGTGCTGCCGGAAAATGTCAGTGTTTTGTACGGACACACGGTCCATGAAAAAACACGAACATGTGAAAAGCACCATAGATTATAATGGGTATATCTTCAAGCTGTGAAAAAACTGATACAACACGGACATCTGAATGAGGCCTTAAATTGAGTTTATGCTGCTGTAATACCAGGTCCTAATGAACTATTCACACAATGAGCTTGTAATTCCCTATTTAGGTAAGCTGTTACATTTTTGTCTTCTCTATATGCCCATTACTATCTTTGTTTTCTAATATTTATCCTTCTCTGACTTGGCAAGGAGGAAGTAAAGGGCTGCAGTAATTAAAGACTTCTATTATTTTGTTTTATGTTGGAGGGAATGAAACTTATAGAAAACATTTAACTCAAATTCAGTAGTGGACACTGATGGAAGATTGCCTCTGTGCAAGAACAGTATATGGGCCCCTCTTTGTGTCTGTGATAGAAGCTGCTTGCTGATTTTAAGGTAGAAATAGCCCCCTTACCTGTGTGGCTGCACAGTTGGAGCCAATGATATATCCACCCCTGCGCTCATTTTTCATTTTAAATTTGAAACTTGAATTTGTAGCATTGGCGTCTCTGCCTCCTGTCGGGCCGAGACGCCGTTCCCCTCACCGCAGCGGTCCTGGTCCGGCATCCTCCTGCTGCCCTCCTGCAGCTGCTGTGGCGCGCACCGCGCACAGCTTCCCGGGCACTGTGCTTAGGGCGCATGCGCTCCCTTCCTCTTAAAGGGGCCGCGCGCGCCATCCTAAAGAGTCCCCGGCCACTGGCCGGAGGACTTCCCCTTTATAAGGCACCTCCTCCAAAATGGAGGTGCCTGTGCAAGGTTGTTGTTCCGTGTGCTAACACTTGCTTCAGCCCTCAGGTCCCGCTGCCTGTCAGTCCAGCCCACCAGTCTGTCTAATAGTTCTGCCTGCCAGTTACCTGCCGTGCCCGCCAGCCTGTCTACCTGGAGCACCTGCAAGTAACCTGTCATGCCCGCCAGCTTGCCTACCCGGAGCACCTGCCAAGTGACCTGTCGTGCCCGCCTGCTAGTCTACCCGGAGCGCCTGTCTGGCTCTCAGCAGTACCTGCCTGCTTATCTACCCGGACCACCCGCCAGCCTGCCTGCCGTGCTCATCTGCTGTACCGGTCAGCTCCTGTCATCTGACCCATGGGAGTCGCCTGCTCTCACACAAGGTCGATCCCAGAGTGCCACCTGGTTCACCTGCCCGGTCCCTCCCTGGTTCACGGAGTCGACTAAGCCGCCGTGTGACCTGGGTTGGCACTTAGACGCCCCTCTGGTCCCTCCTTGCACCGAAGTACAGAGGTTCCACCACCCGGACCCGTAACAGAATAGTGAGACCTTTCTGTGGATTACTCTGAGTTAAAAAGTGAACTATTCCTTTATGAATGTATTTGTATTGCTTCTTTCCTGATGTGTAGGCCTCATTATAACCAGGTATCACACTGTTCCACAACCTGTGGCTTTCCATCTGTTGCAAAAATACAACTCTAATCAACTTCATACTGTCAAGGCATGATGGACGTTGTAGTTTTGCAACAGCTGGAGAATAACATTAATGTAGATCAGGGGTCTCAAACTCTGCCGGGTATATGAGCCGTGCATCCAAAAAATATTTGATTATATGGGGCGGCGTTCTTTGCTGGGGAAGAAGACGTTTTCAGTGATACCATTTGTGATGAAATAGCTTCTTATCTTCATCAGCAAGACGTCTAGATTTGTTAAGCCATGAGAAATACACTATTGTGTTTGTGTTGATTTTTGAATGCATGTGTATTTCTGTGGCTGGTCAAGAAGGACATACTATTATGTGTATAAACCTGAATGTTGACTTCTCTTTGTCTAGAAACAATGTTTGTTAGTATGCTAATTGCATATTGTACTAAAGCCAGCTAGATGTTGATTTACTAGAGCCCCCTGCTATACCAACTATGTAAATTGATTAAATGCTCAAACAATGAGACCTGCTCCCCGTGGAATAAAGCCCTCTCTAATCCTTGACCTGTGGATGTGTACTTGAAAGGATAATTGTAACTATTTAAGGGACATATGCCTCTGTAGCAGTCAGTACTGAAAGAGAGAATCAAAGATCAGTCAGACTCTTCAAGACATCAGCTTGGTAGCATAGCTCAATTCAGAGAGACACAGATTTGGAGTCTACATGAATCCGGCCTAAGAGTATACGGCCCTGACTGGAAGGATACGGATCTGCTCTATTGACCATCAGAGAACCCAAGTGTGACGATACAACATAAAATCTTAATTAGCCAGCCGATTACATTTGTTAATCCAAGAGAAATACTGTACCATATTGTGTTTTATTAGAGATTGCTGGCTGCGTTTTATTAATGTTCTGCTTGCTCATCAGTTTATGTACACTAATTTAACTTGTAAAGTGTCCAGCATTCCACTAATCTCATTAGTAACTCAGGAGCCTCTAACCATTGTTCAAAAATCGTCTAGGCCAATTGTGTAAGTGTTGAAAGAAGATCCGGCGGAGCCTTCACCCCAGGGAGTGTCACATGTAGACCCAGGTGATGTGGTCGACCTGAGAAAGATACCTCTACTAATGCACACTTCACTTTTGGGGGACAAGGGTGAGAGCAGTTCTGGCATTCAGGGGGCTGAGCACAGAGAAGCAGAAGGGACATGTGTTTCTGTAGCAGTCACACTTGAAACAGAAATTGAAGAAAGACTTTCAAAGGAGAATGATAGACATCCTTCAGACCAGCAGATGGATTGCATGACATTACCCAAAGAGACACAGGATTTGTATTCTAAATGATTCTAGTCTAAGGGTATCGGCCCTGACTGGAAAGATACGGATTTGCTCCACTTGACCATCAGAAAGGCCATGAATATGTTGTTTGGGGTTGGCAGGAGGGACCCACCAGTCACCTGCAACCACGGAGACATTCAGAGAAGCCAGATTGGGACCCACCGGTCATCTGGCCCCATGGAAACTCTCGGAGAGGCCAGGTTGTACTTGGCCTTGTACCGCAATGGATTGCTAGCTTCCTAAGCTTGCCACTACCTTCTCTCTGTGGGGGCCCTCCAGAAGCGGGGGAGCCACTGGTTGAGGTAGTCAGCCCTGGAAGTCTTCAAAGTCACAGCTGTTCTATCCCAGGAGAAGGAAGGGTGAGACACAAAGTTGTACCATCTTGGGTATTTGCTGGGACTGTTCTATGTGTTTATTGTCTGCTTTGTGGTTCAATAAAGTATTGCCACGCTGTTTTAACCTCACCCTGTGTTGTCTGAGTAGCATTACGCCCACGGAAGACCCCGAGTCTTCATGACGCGCCCCTGGGCCTGTGTCGCGCTGCGTTGCGCACGCGGGAGCTTACCCGGAGCCGGATCTGTTGAGGGTTGTAGTCTCGTGGCGGTGACCCGGTCCGTGCCCAGGGAGTCAAACTGAGCGGCGATGTATTAGCGATAGATGTTGGACGACTACGCCACCCGTTGAGTACAGCTAAGGAGCTGCTGCTGCAGGGCAGACCGCTGAGGCCGGTGGTAGGATTGTGCAGCGTGATAGTATAACCCCCAACGGGAGGGGTATGGCCTCAGGGCAGCCGACGTGGATGATGGGGGTAGCAGGAACCACTCGGAGACGGTACGGTGTAGTTCAGGGTCTTTACTGGTGACAACGATAGACCCTCCCGGAGTACTGGCTAGCGATTGGGGCCTGGTCAGTCCTTGAGCAGATGGGATCTCCCCTGGCCAGGTGGAGTTGTAGGCCTCCCAAACTGACTGTACTCTTCTGGCTACCTTGCTAGAGGCGGGTATAAGTAGCCCACGTCCCTGAGTGTACCGTGTGGTGCTCACCCGTATGGCCGGTGACTCGGGGCCTTCTAGTAGCTTCCGCTCCACGACGGCGGTGCTGGTCCCGTGCGTGTGACCGTGCCTTCGGGTTTCTTGGCCAGAGGACCTGGAATCCCCTGCCGGGCGGATTCTGCTGCTGGGTAGGAGTTAGTCCCCACAGCCTCGGACTCCGGGTCCGGTAAGAAATCTTCTCAGTCAGGGCGAGCTCTGCAGCTGCCAGCCCCTGACTCCTTGTAACACTGCTCCCACAGAGCTCCTGATGTTTCTTCCTATGCTGCTTCTCTTCTCTACTTCTGGCATGGCCCAGGAGCTGGGCCCAGCCGGAGCCACAGCTCCCTGTCAGCCCTCCTGGCTCAACTCTCCCTCTGAACTCCCTAACCCTGCCTCAGCCCCAGGTTTATATAGGGGAAGTCCTTCCCCTCCCAGGACTGGGCAGGAGGTGTGGCATGCATAGGATTCCTGACCAAGAGACCTCCCACCTGCTCTCAGACATAACATTGCATTACTGTGGAAACCAGACCCCTGGGGTGCCACATTCCCCCCTAGTGAAATTTAGTACTCCGGGACTAAACATATTTTTTTAGAAAGACATAACAGGGTATAACAATAATAATACAATAAGAAAAACACATAAAGGTGGTCACGGCATGTCCGCAACCGGGTGCAGTCTTTGAAGGAAACAAAGGTGTTTATTTCACCAAAACAGGGAGACGTAACCAGGTAGGGGTCTGTCCTGCCCCCAGTCCTTAACAGTCTTTTAGTCCATCCTGGGTTACGCTCCACTAACTGTACAAAGGATTCCCGGTAAATCCACCAAGGACTCCTATAAATTACTAGAAACACATAATTATTTACAGGATATGGCCGCTCTCAGTCCTCGGCCAGTGGGGATAAGGATTGGCTGCTCACAGTCCTCAGCCTGGTAAGGGATAGGGGATGGCTGCTCACAGTCCTCAGCCTGGTAAGGGATAGGGACACACGGGGAACAATTCACTAATCCCAACGGGGACCATATTTTAATTAGCAGCAGTCCTTGTACCCTAACGGGTAACTATGTACAGCTCTTTATTCACGCTACTTCCCTTCAGTAGCTATGTCCTCTTTGTGCTCCCTCCTGAGGGTAGTCCTCAGACCCATCCGGGTCCTCTTGGCTTTCCTCGTATTGGTAGTACTGCAGCTCCTCCTCGGTTAGCTGGGTTAGTATCTCTGCGACAGTCCTCCTCCCAGGTGGCCAGGACTTTACCCCCCTTTGGGCTGCCCCGGTTAATTGGGCCACCAGGATGCTCACTTTTTGCTCCTCTGTGAGGGGGTACACCTGGAAGAGGCTATCCAGCTTTTCTCTAAAGTCATGCAGGGTATGTGACTCCCCTGAGTACTGGGGTAGCCAGGCTGCCCCCGGGATATAGGGCATGGTGAAAGGCATGACCGCAACAGCGGTGGCGCTGGCGGGGGTTGAAGCGGTGAAGCTCTCCTCCGTATCCGGCATCCTTCTCCCCCCTAGTGGACCGTGGCCTACCTTGCGATGATCCTCTTCCGTAGGCCGCGGCTCCGCAGTGGATCGTCAGGGTTGAGGACCTTCCGTCGCGCTCCTGTGACGTCGGCGTCTGCTGGGCTCCTTCCAGGACCTTACGCAACGTCCGGACGTGAGGCGGGGCTTCAGTTTCTCGCACGCTTTCGGAGTCCACGCCCCTCTTCTTCTCGCGCGGCGTCTTCAAGATGGCGTCCAACGGCGGGAAAACTCCACGGATGGCGGGAAGAAGGCAGAAGATGGCGCCGGATGGCGGGAAAACTTCGCGGATGGCGGGAAGAAGACAGAAGATGGCGCCGGATGGCGGGAATCTTCACCACTGGTAAGTTTGAACAGTCTTTTTCAGGCACGCAGTACCCGGTGGTTGCGGGCACGAGATCCTGCCGACTACGCCAAAAGTTGACGCGCCCCTGGGCCTGTGTCGCGCTGCGTTGCGCACGCGGGAGCTTACCCGGAGCCGGATCTGTTGAGGGTTGTAGTCTCGTGGCGGTGACCCGGTCCGTGCCCAGGGAGTCAAACTGAGCGGCGATGTATTAGCGATAGATGTTGGACGACTACGCCACCCGTTGAGTACAGCTAAGGAGCTGCTGCTGCAGGGCAGACCGCTGAGGCCGGTGGTAGGATTGTGCAGCGTGATAGTATAACCCCCAACGGGAGGGGTATGGCCTCAGGGCAGCCGACGTGGATGATGGGGGTAGCAGGAACCACTCAGAGACGGTACGGTGTAGTTCAGGGTCTTTACTGGTGACAACGATAGACCCTCCCGGAGTACTGGCTAGCGATTGGGGCCTGGTCAGTCCTTGAGCAGATGGGATCTCCCCTGGCCAGGCGGAGTTGTAGGCCTCCCAAACTGACTGTACTCTTCTGGCTACCTTGCTAGAGGCGGGTATAAGTAGCCCACGTCCCTGAGTGTACCGTGTGGTGCTCACCCGTATGGCCGGTGACTCGGGGCCTTCTAGTAGCTTCCGCTCCACGACGGCGGTGCTGGTCCCATGCGTGTGACCGTGCCTTCGGGTTTCTTGGCCAGAGGACCTGGAATCCCCTGCCGGGCGGATTTTGCTGCTGGGTAGGAGTTAGTCCCCACAGCCTCGGACTCCGGGTCCGGTAAGAAATCTTCTCAGTCAGGGCGAGCTCTGCAGCTGCCAGCCCCTGACTCCTTGTAACACTGCTCCCACAGAGCTCCTGATGTTTCTTCCTATGCTGCTTCTCTTCTCTACTTCTGGCATGGCCCAGGAGCTGGGCCCAGCCGGAGCCACAGCTCCCTGTCAGCCCTCCTGGCTCAACTCTCCCTCTGAACTCCCTAACCCTGCCTCAGCCCCAGGTTTATATAGGGGAAGTCCTTCCCCTCCCAGGACTGGGCAGGAGGTGTGGCATGCATAGGATTCCTGACCAAGAGACCTCCCACCTGCTCTCAGACATAACATTGCATTACTGTGGAAACCAGACCCCTGGGGTGCCACTTTCACACCATGGATACATTTGGGGAGACCAGGTTGGGACGATGAAGTCACCTGGCCCCATGGAAATGTTGTTTGGGGCTGCCGGGTGGGACCCTCCAGTCGCCTGGAACCCATGGAGACATTTGGAGAAGCCAGATTGGGACCAGTCGGTCATCTGGCCCCAATTGAAACTCTTGAAGAAACCAAGGTGGGACCCTCGGGTCTCCTGGCCTTGTACCTCGATGGACTGTCATCTTCCTAAGCTTGCTGCTATCTCCTCTCTGTGGGGTCCTGCCAAAAGCGGGGAGCCACTGCTTGAGGTAGTTGGCCCTGGAAGTCCCAAAGTTGCTGCTGCTCTATTCCCATTGAGCCAGCAGAAGGGTGAGACTGTAATTTTGCACCATCTTGGGTATTTGCTGGGACTGTTCTATGTGTTTATTGTCCATTTGGTGGTTCGATAAAGTATTGCCACACTGTTTTTACCCTCACTCTGTGTTGTCTGAGTAGTATTACGCCCATGGAAGACCCCGGGTCTTCACACCATTATTTTTCTATGACTTTTTGATCATCTTCTTTTTGGGGTGTTGGGGGGGGCATATTTTTTATTCTTTTTAATGGTGTATATCATATGGGTTATGGTACAGGTCTTCTTCTTTACTTCAGGTTTTACATAAAACTGCATTTTTAGTTGCCAAATATTTGTCCGTTATTTTTTAATACTTTATTTAAAATATTTTTAAAAGCTTTCCATTTTTTGTCCCCCAATCGGCCCCATGCAGTAATATTGTTTATTATTGTTTTACAATTAGCCCCTTATAATAACTCTGGACCCCATCCTGTAATAATGTCCACAATCCTGTAGTAATGTTCCCCGTCTTGTAATAATGTCCCTTATCCTGTAATGTCCCCTGTTCTGTAATAATGTCCCTCAACCTGTAGTAATGTTCCCCATCCTGTAATAATGTTGCTTGTCCTGTAATTACGGTCCCCTTCTTATAGTAATGTCCCCATCCTGGTCCCATCTCATAGAAATGTCCCCATCTTGTATTAGTAACAATGTACCACTTGCTGCTGCTCTTTACCCACACACACAAAAAAAATCCCTCTCACCTGATGTTGCTCGGTGAACAGCGTCCTCTTCCTCCTCCACAGTAGGGGCTGCGCATGGCAATGACAGAGATGCGGACATCCGTTGCTGGCCTCTGATTGGCCGGTGGCTGGTATTGGTATTGCGGTGTAGAGAGCCGGTCTATGTGCGGCAATACATTTCAATTGAATGTGCATTCAAGGTCAAGCATTCAGTTGAAAAGGAACGCTGACATCGGCGGCCCCTGGACCGGCCCACAATAGTCTCAGGGGCCCGAGACGTTACAGACGGCAGCTAATATTTTCTTGGCGTACTGCAGGCTATTATATGCTGCAGCTTTCTTCTTAACCACTGTGCTTAGTCCTGCACTTATCACTTTATTCAGTGCCTCAGCTTGTAGATTTGGAAAATGTTATGCTTGGTATTTGAGACATTTGATTTGTCATCACTAGGTATTACACCATTATAATAAACATTGTAAAACTGGCAGCTCGGTGACTTGATAGGTTAATAAAATCCATTATCTCATGCACTAAACATTAGATAAACAGATGACTCATTTTTGTGAATTACAAATATTTCATAATGTATTTCTGAAGTGACAAAAGAAGTTTCTTAAAGCACCACTCCAGCATTTATTTTTTATTTCACCCCCAGAATGTCATCACAAATGCAAGTTCCCCACCCCTAGTAATATACTTGTAAGTCGCCATCCTCTGCTTTTCCTAGCGCCGCCCAGGTCCCACTCCACCATCTTGTGTCCGCATCTCCTAATTGGCTGAAAGCCAGAGCTAATGGGGACAACCTCTCAATGTAAGTCTATGAAAGACTCGTTCTGACCTCGTTTTGGCTCTTAGAGTGAAAAGTGACCTCCTGCTCGCCCAGCAAATACTGGAACGATTCGGCAGGTCACAAAATACAGAAGACCAACCAGAGCGGCGCCAAGAACAGAAGAAGACCGGCTCATAAGTATTTTACTAGGGGTCGGAAACTTGCACTACTGTTACCACTCCGGCAGGGAAAATAAAAAATGCCAGACTGGTGCTTTGAGAGTAAATATGATCAGTAAGTACTTGATGGATGAAATAATGAAATAAATGCAGACTTTTATATAACTAAAGATGCCCTAACCTGGTACTGTTTGTTGGTATGGCTGGGATACACAAACAGTGGTGCTTGAATATTTGTAAACTCTATAGTATTCTCCATATTTATGCATAAATTTCACCTAAAACTACATCAGATCAGAAGTCCTAAAGGTAGATCGAGAACCAAATCTAACAAATGAGACAAAAATATTTTTGTGATCAGTAATTTTTAAAATTAGGAAAATTATCCAATATCACATGTCTGTGAGTGACAAAAGTATGTGAACCTTTGCCTTCACTAACTGATGTGAACTTCTTGTGCAGTAATAACTAATTGTTGAATAGTTTTGCACATCGAATTGGAGGAATTTTAGCCAATTACTCCCTGCAAAATAGCTTCAACTCTGTTTTGCTGGTGGGTTTTCTCTCATGAACTCCTCACTTCAGGTCTTTCCACAACATTTCTATAGGATTAAGGTCTGAACTTTGACTTGCCCATTCCAAAACTTTATTCTGCTTTAACCATTCGTTTGTAAAAGGACTTGTGTACTTTAGGTGGTTGTCTTACTGCATGCCACACGTTTTCTTGAGAGTCAACTCATGGAGAGATGTCCTGACATTTTTCATTAGATTTTGGTGATAAAGTTTAGAATTAATTGTTCCATCAATTATGGCAAGCTTTCCTGCCTTGAGATGCAGCAAAACAGGCTAAAATTATGATATTAACACCGCTACGTTTCACAGATGGTTCGAGGCTTTTATGCTATACTGCAGTGTTTTTTTTCTCCAAACATCACGCTTGTCATTTAAATCAAAAAGCTCTATTTTAATCTCATCCGTCCACAAAATATTGTTCCAGTAGCTTTCTGGCTTGTCCAGGTGAGCTTTAGCAACACCAGATGGGCTGCAATATTCTTTTTGGAGAACAGTGGTTTTCTCATTGCAGTCCTGCCATGCACATTAGCATTAGATAATGTGAGAGAGACCTTTACTTGCTTAGAAGTTACCTTGGGTTTCTTTGTGGACTATTATATGCCTTGATCTTGGAGTGATCTTTGTTTGTCTACCACTCATAGGGCAGTAAATATGGACTAAAATATCCTCCATTCATACATAATCTGATTGTGGATTGTTGGAATCCAAACTTTCTTTAGAGATGGTTTTGTAACTCTTTACAGCCTGATGAATATAAACAACTCTTCCTCAGAGGCCCTCAAAAATTCCCTTTGTTAATGACATAATACACTTCCATAAACATGTGTTGTGTGGATCAGATATTTTCATAGATCCCTGTTCTACAAATAAAAAAGAAGTTGTCTTCTTACACCTGATTGTGATCCCATTGATTGAAAACAAACTCTAATTTCACCTTCAATTTTTATGCTAATCCTAAAAGTTCACATAATTTTGTCACTCACATAAATGTAATATTGGATCATTTTCCTCATTTAAAAAAAATAACAAAGTGTAATTTTTTTTAATTCGCTTTTATGAGGAGGTAATTTCCAGACTGGACCAGGGAAACACAGTGGATATTGTCTATATAAACTTTTCAAAGGCGTTTGATACGGTGCCATACAAAAGGTTGGTACATAAAATGAGAGTAATGGGACTAGGGGAAAATATATGTATCCGGGTTAACTGGCTCAGTGATAGGAAACAAAGGGTGGTTATTGATGGAACACACACAGTTGGGTCACTGTTTAACAGTGGGGTACCACAGGGGTCAGTATTGGGTCCTCTTCTTTTTAACATATTTATTAATGACCTTGTAGAAGGTATACAGAATAAAATTTCAGTATTTGCAGATGATTCTAAAGTCTGCAAGGTAATAAACACAAAAGGAGGATGATTTAGTGTTAGAGGGATTTATATAAGCTGGAGGTTTGGGCAGAGAAATGGTAATTGAAGATTAATGTAGATAAATGTAAGGTCATGTACTTGGGCAGAGGAAATAAAATGTATAATTATGTAATAAATTGTAAAACACTGGGGAAAACTGTCACTGAAAAAGACTTTGACGTATAGGTGGACGGCAACTCAACTTTAGTTGCTAGTGCCAGGCAGCTGCGGCTAAGCCAAATAAAATAATCGGATGCATTAAAAAAAGTGAGAGATTCTAATGACAAGAAAATACCGGTGCTTCTTATAAAATTAGAATATCATCAAAAAGTGAATTTATTTCAGTTCTTCAATACAAAAAGTGAAACTCATATTATTTAGAGTCATTACAAACAGAGTGATCTATTTCAAGTGCTTATTTCTGTTAATGTTGGTGATTATGGCTTACAGCCAATGAAAACACAAAAGTCATCTCAGTAAATTAGAATACTTTATAACACCAGCTTGAAAAATTATTTTAAATCTGAAATGTTGTGCTACTGAAATGTATGTTCAGTAAATGCACTCAATACTTGGTCGGAACTCCTTTTGCATCAATTACTGCATCAATGCGGTGTGGCATGGAGGCGATCAGCCTGTGGCACTGCTGAGGTGTTATTGAAGCCCAGGTTGCTTTGATAGCAGCCTTCAGCTCATCTGCATTGTTGGGTCTGGTGTCTCTCATCTTCCTCTTGACAATGCCCCATAGATTCTCTATGGGGTTAAGGTCAGGCGAGTTTGCTGGCCAATCAAGCACAGTGATACTGTTGTTTTTAAACCAGGTATTGGTAATTTAGCAGTGTGGACAGGTGCCAAGTGCTGCTGGAGAATGAAATTTCCATCTCCAAAAAGCTTATTAGCAGAGGGAAGCATGAAGTGCTCTAAAATTTCCTGGTAGACGGCTGCGCTGACTGCTAAAACACAGTGGACCTACACCAGCAGATGACATGGCTCCCCAAACCATCCCTTATTGTGGAAACTTCACACTAGACCTCAAGCAGCTTGGATTGTGTGCCTCTCCACTCTGAGACCTTGATTTCCAAATGAAATGCAAAATTTACTTTCATCTGAAATCAACACCTTGGACCACTGAGCAACAGTCCAGGTCTTTTTCTCCTTGGCCCAGGTAAGACGCTTCTGGCGTTGTCTATTAGTCATGAGTGGCTTGACACAAGGAATGTGACACTTGTAGCCCATGTCCTGGATACGTGTGTGGGTGTAGTGGCTCTTGGAGCAATGACTCCAGCAGCAGTCCACTCCTTGTGAATCTCCCCCAAATGTTTGAATGGCCTTTTCTGAACAATCTTTTCAAGGCTGCGATTATCCCGGTTGCTTGTGCACCTTTTTCTACCACACTTTTTCCTTACACTCAACTTACCATTAATATGCTTGGATATAGCACTCTGTGAACAGGCAGCTTCTTTAGCAATGACCTTTTGTGGCTTACTCTCCTTGTGAAGTGTGTCAATGACTGCCTTCTGGACATCTGTCAAGTCAGCAGTCTTCCCCATGATTGTGAAGCCTACTGAAACAGACTAAGGGACATTTTTAAACGCATCGGAAGCCTTTGTAGGTGTTTTTTGTTAATTCTAATTTACTGAGATAATGACTTTTGTGTTTTCATTGGCTATAAGCCATAATCATCAACATTAATAGAAATAAATACTTGAAATAGATCACTCTGTTTGTAATGACTCTATATAATATATGAGTTTCACTTTTTGGATTGAAGAACTGAAATAAATTAACTTTTGATGATGATGATCTAATTTTGTGAGAAGCACCTATAGTTTTTCCTCTATAGAAGTCACTAGTGCAGACACACTTAAAATACGGTGTAAAATTTTGGTCTCCAGTGAGTAAGAAGGACATGGCTGAACAAGTGCGGGTGCAAAGAAGAGAGACCGAGGTTATTAAAGGACTAGGTGGACTGCAATTTCAAAACAGGTTTTCAAATTTGAGGTTGTTCAGTACGGAAAAATGAAGGTATAGGGGCTATTTATTACAATGTACAAATATATGAGGGGACAGTTCAGAGATTTTTCTAATGATCTTTTTACGTGTAGAAAAAAGAAAGTTTAATCATAATCACAGATGCAGATTCTTTACTGTAAAAACAGTGAGACTATGGAACTCCCTGAGAAAATGATGTTGTAACTATGGATTCACTAAAAAAGTTCAAGAAAGGCCTGGATACCTTTTTTGAAAAATATAATATTATAAGTTATGGGTATTAGATTCTGTGATGGGACGTTAATCCAGGGAACTAGTCTGATTGTCGTATGTGTAGTTAAATTTTTCTCCAAATATGAAGCTATTAGTGTCTGCCCAATAGGGTTTTCGCTTTCCTCTGGATCAACATATTAGGCTATAGGTTAAACTCGATGGACTTAAGTCCACCTTCAACCTTAAAAACTTTGAAACTATTTTAATTATTTAGAAAAATTACAAAGTCTATTAGATCATTTTCCGTATTTAAGAATTGAGAAAGGCTAATATTTTTGACTCGATTGTTTCATTTGGTTCTTTTTGTCTACTTTTGGGACTTGTGTGAAAATCTGATGTCGTTTTAGATCAAATTTTGTGTACAAATATGAAACATTTTGAGGGTTAAAAAACTTTCAAACATCAATGTACATCAAATTATAGATGTAATACAGATCTTTTAGCCTAAATGGTGTTATTAAGAATATTTGTTGATCACAATATTGTAATGCAGCGGCTAGCGGCATTACTGTAATGGTCCAGGGTGTGTTTTGGCCGACCATGTACCTCCCCCAGGTGACTGGTCACATGACTGTGACATCGCACAGGTCCTGTGCATACATAAGGTCTGATCACATGACTGTGACATCAGCACAGGTCCTGTGTGTGCACTAGAGGATATATAAACCCTGGTAGATTTGAGACGGGGGTGTAAGGCTTGAGGCCCGTTCCCGTGTGTGGGACACCGTTAGCCTGGAGAGGCTTAGTGAGGCCAAGTGAAGCCTGGTGAAGCCTGAAAGGCAGAGGCTGGATCCTTATGTGTAAGCGATACCAGTAGCCTTGGAGGGCCAGAGGCTTGGAAGGCAAGAGTCTTGGAAGGCAGAGGCTGGATGTTAGGTGAGACAACATACCAGTAGCCTTTGAAGGAACGAGGGCTGGAGACCCCCATCTGGGAAGCCGTAAAGCCACAGTGGTGGCAGAACAAAACTGACTGAAGCAGCTAAAACCCGCCAAAGGTAAAAACACTGCATTATATGGATGTTGATATAAGTGACTTTGCTGAAGGCTGTAACTGGAGCCAAGAGGGGCTGTCTGCCACTTGAAAGGCTCCTGGACATTATATGTGTAATATGTCGGTGAGCCACTGAGTTGAACTCGGTTATAAGCAGTTATGAAGAGTAATAAACTGCTGGATTGTGAAATACTGGAAAACGTGGCTGGTGTGCTTTAATTGACCCGGTGCAGCGAGTGTCCCCCAGCATGATGACTAGCGCTGCCTTACTTGTGGTTGGAGAATGCGGGCAACTGCAGTCTGGTTCCTAGGGGCAACTACAGCCCGTTTGGTAGGGGTAACAGCACAGGACGACAAGTGTGGATACAAGCATTTTGCTGTGGCTCGGCGGGGTCACGAAGATTAGAGCATCTTGCTGTAACTCGGCGGGGTTACGAAAATTGTCTTCGCACTCAAACCTGGTTTGCTGTGGCTTGGTGGGGTCACGAAAATTAAAGCATCTGGCTGTAACTCGGCGGGGTTACGAAAATTGTCCTCGCACTCAAACCTGGTTTGCTGTGGCTCAGCGGGCCACGAAAATTTTCCGGGGGAGAGCGGTGTGTGTGAATAGTGTACCGCGATGGCTGTGAACGGAGAAGCAAAAGAAAATGAAGCTATTGAGCGATTAAAGTGCCGGTTAAAACCGCAGCAGGTATTTGAGAAACGTCTACAGGACATGGTGCAGGAACGGCAGGAGCTGTGGGCACCATATAGAATGGCGGCAGTGGACCATTCTGTGAACTCTCCAGGGGCGCCAGTATTGTCCCAGAGTGCCCGGGGAGGTGGTAAGAGATGTTGTGAACTGGGTCCTAAGACTATTGCTGATTTTTTTTGTAAAAATTCCCCTACCGGTGTGGTTGTTCAAAAGGGGGCGGAGTCTAAAAAGGGGCGGATTTTCACAAGAGCGTGGAGTATAGAAAACCAAAATTTTTTACTGGTTGTGGGTTGGTACCGCCTAAAAATGACAATTTGACAGTTGATAACGGTGTAGCTCCAGTAGAAGGGGTTGACGTCAAAGTGGGAGGTGACCTGTTAGTCCACAAAACCATGGGGAGTGACACAGACCCCGTAGCTGACGGTGACACTATGAAAGTAGAAAGAGAGTTCAGTCAGGAAGGGCTAGACGAGGGGAGAGAGTCCCCCTCTCGTCGTCGACGGCGCAAGGGCCACAAAAAGGTTGATCCTGTAGTCTTTGCTGAAAGTGAAAATAAAGAAAATGTAGTACTGTGTGCCTTTGTTTCAAGTGTGGATCCTCCTTTAGAGGCAGAAGAGGAGGTGACGTTGCCAGTAGCAACCTCCGGTACAGTACTGAGACAGAAGGATCAGGATCTGACAGCCCTGAAAGAGGAGGTGGCCAGTCATGACCAAGAGCTGGAACCTATCAGGCAGCAGTGTAAGAGTGACGTACAGCAACTATGGGAAAACCTGGAGAACGTGTCCGCAGAGCAGTGGAGCCTGGAGTCTGAACGGCAGAAAATATACCAGGATGTGAGGAACTTACAGCGAGACCTGGGGGGAAGCAATGAGGAAATTAACCAATGGAAGGAAATGTTTCAGGAAATTAAGGAGGACCGCCGCAAAACCAAGGAGGAGGTTTTGCAGTTGAAGCTTGAGAAGGAGGCGCTGCAGGATGAAGTTTCTGGGCGCGAACAAAACCTAGAACGACTGCGCGAACAGTTCAACCGGGAGCTGTGTGAAACCCAGAAGGAATATGGTGAACGCAGTGGGGAACTGCAACAAATTAAGAGAGACTATGAGGATCTCCTCAGGGTTAAAGAAAAATTGGAGGATGATAAGGCGGATGCAGAGCACATGCGCCAAGTGGTTCAGACCACTCTGCAGGACACCCGTGATGAAAATGATGATCTCTGCAGAAAGACCCTAGGTCTGAAAGCTCAGGTGAAAGAGCTGCAGACGTTCTGTGATGATCTCCAGAGGGCAGAGACGTGCCTTCAGGAAAGTTTCTGCAGGATTAAGAAGTCCACTGGAGATGGGAGGTATGAAACAAATACCTACTTGAATAATGCGAGCTCGGATAATTCGGTGGATGTAGGAGCCGAGATCAAGGAGTTGCTACAAGCCCATTTGAAGCAAGAGAAGCTTGAGAGACTGGCTGTTGAGAGCCGAGTGGGCGCATTGGAGACAGAGAGGTCTGAGAGAACTCTACTGTTAAAGGAGCAGTTGAAGCAGGAAGAGCTTCAGAGATGGGCTGCTGAGAGGCGAGTAGCTGAGCTAGAGGAAGAAGTTTTCTAACTCAAAGGTCGCCTAGCAAAGTATCACTCAGTGAACGAGGCCTCCTTGGAGAAGGTAAAGGGCAAACAAGTTGCACTCACTCCCTTATACCATGAGAAGGTGGACCTGAGGAGAGCTAAGAGAGTGTTAACAGAAGATAAATATGAAATGGAAGTGGTCAAGACGAAAATTTGTGAATTTGTAGCTGTGAGTCAGCTCAGGGGAAGCATACAGGGTGAAGAACCTGAAAGTCAGTTGCCCCTGAAACCTGAGCTAGATGATCTTTTGGAGACCACTGTTGAGACAGAAACCTCTCGGTACAAGTGCCTCATAGATGTACCCGAGGATTTGAGAGAAGAATGCACCAGTGAGTCCGTGCATGAAGAGTTTAAGAAGGCCGTGGGAGCCTGTAAGGTGTACTCGACCTCAGAAGCTAAACAGCTGGTGGTCCTGTCCACGACCGAAGTCGCAGTGAAGAGGGTGGCGATCCTAAGTGACATGCACTGGCGATGTATTCGCACGAAGCGGTTTCTCTGGTTGAAGACAGAACAAGCCGTTGGACAACTGGAGCTTATGAGAAAAGCTCACAGTCTGCGGGAAGAGGTCATCCGGGTGCCTCATATTCTGGTGAGAAAGCTCATTGGGAGAAATGGCCGAGCCATACAGATGATGGTAAAGAAGTTTGGTGTGATGAGAGTAAGCAGTCCACGTGATCGACAGGACTGGATACCAGATGAAGATGGCATGGTGTCATTCTCCGTTGTAGGAACGGAAGAAAGTCTTGCATATATACGCATGCTGATGGAGTACCCAGCGACCTACCTGCGAGAGGTAGAACAGTTGAATCTCGCTAGACTGCGAGTGGAAAGACAGAATCGCCTGAGCGGCAGAAGGTGGCAGCTGTCTAGAAATTGTGAGACCAGACAGAGAAAGGGCCCCCTAAATAACAGAACAGCTACAGCTGAAGTTAGACACTTTCCAAGATGTCCTGGGAGTAGTGGGCGTGGGTTTAGAGGTAGTGAGACCTCCAGTAACTTAGGTTTGAGAGGCCCATACAAACGACCCAATAGAGTACAGGACAGTACGGAGTCTAACCGGACCTTAGATACCAGGGCTTGAGTCACACTGCTGTATGGACCGCTGGGAGCGGGGGAGGTCTGACAAGGTTACGACCCGGAAAGGTGACTTGACAAAGTCAGTGACAATGACAGATGGTAGGTCCCTAAGGAATGGGTTAATGTCGATGACTAATGCTCCAGGGGCTGAGCAGCGAAATTGTCAAGTACATGGTCTCTGTGTGAACTGTGGGTTATAAGGTGATTGTGTATATTATGTGTTCAACCCCACAAGTTTGAACAGAGGGGGTGATATGTAATGCAGCGGCTTGCGGCATTACTGTAATGGTCCAGGGTGTGTTTTGGCCGACCATGTACCTCCCCCAGGTGACTGGTCACATGACTGTGACATTGCACAGGGCCTGTGCATACAGAAGGTCTGATCACATGACTGTGACATCAGCACAGGTCCTGTGTGTGCACTAGAGGATATATAAACCCTGGTAGATTTGAGACGGGGGTGTAAGGCTTGAGGCCTGTTCCCGTGTGTGGGACACCGTTAGCCTGGAGAGGCTTAGTGAGGCCTAGTGAGGCCTAGTGAAGCCTGGTGAAGCCTGAAAGGTAGAGGCTGGATCCTTATGTATAAGCGATACCAGTAGCCTTGGAGGGCCAGAGGCTTGGAAGGCAAGAGTCCTGGAAGGCAGAGGCTGGATGTTAGGTGAGACAACATACAAGTAGCCTTTGAAGGAACGTGGGCTGGAGACCCCCATCTGAGAAGCCGTAAAGCCACAGTGGTGGCAGAACAAAACTGACTGAAGCAGCTAAAACCCGCCAAAGGAAAAAACACTGCATTATATGGACATTGATATAAGTGACTTTGCTGAAGGCTGTAACTGGAGCCAAGTGGGCCTGTCTGCCACTTGAAAGGCTCCTGGACATTATATGTGTAATATGTCAGTGAGCCACTGAGTTGGACTCGGTTATAAGCAGTTATGAAGAGTAATAAACTGCTGGATTGTGAAATACAGGAAAACGTGGCTGGTGTGCTTTAATTGACCCAGTGCAGCGAGTGTCCCCCAGCATGATGACTAGCACTGCCTTACAATATGTAGATGGTGAGGAATATATATCATACATTGGATAACTATGTTTATAATGAAAACTACATGGACTTTACAGCACCAATGGATAACAGCCTTGTAGTCCCTGGAGCTATACTTTGTGCCATAAGCAATATACTTATCATAGACCCTACAATACTTATCATAGACCATGACTATCTTGTTGTCCAGTTGAAGATTCTGCTACCGATGTTGACCTTGGTGGGCCATAGTTGATTTAACCTGTTGATCCTCCTACAACTGCAGAATCATTACCTCTCATAAACCTGACATAGAAAATGTTTATTATTTTTTACATGCCTATCAAATTTTTAAATTATTTTTTTACTGCTCAGTAGTTGCGAGCATATCCCACAATACAATACAGATTGGAAGCTAACTTTTGAAATGTGGGACAAAAACTATAAAACAAAAGATAAATTCAAACAAAAACTCAATAAATTGTTAAATAGAACCCAGGTCTCCACTCCTGCTTATAAAGCAAAAAAATGGATCATACTCATAAAATATTTATTGGTTTATGACTTTTATAATGTATAATAATATACACATAATATCCTAACTCACTGCCAAAGCCTCCCATATATAATTAATAGCTGTTGCCCAATCGTTCAGCTGACTGTTCTCCTGAGTCCCCTTTACACTGAAATACTTGACTTGGCCGAGCGCTCCTGTGTTTTCTGTTAGAGGCGCTGTCAGACTCCTCTGGCAGCGACTTATCTCTCTGAGAACAAAAAGATTGAGCATCCAAATCCAAACGCTCCAGATCATTTTCTCCCCAGAAATCATCTGTTGGGAGAGAGTTGGGTGGCCCACATGCACATTAGACTAATAGACGATCCTGATGATATTGGCGGGTTCGCCCAACGTTAGTCTAATATGTATGGAAGCCTTAACTCTTCCTCTAAAACATACATGTCAAACTCTGGCCCGCAGGGTGGTTATATTTGGCCCGCGACATCAGAACCACCACCCTTATGTGGGGCCTATTATTCTGTATGGAGGACTTTGTGGGGCCCATTATACTGTAAGGAGGACTACAGTATGTGGGGCCCATTATTCTGTATGGAGGACTATGCGAGGCCCATTATTCTGTATGGATGACTATGCGAGGCCCATTATTCTGTATGGAGAACTATGCGAGGCCCATTATTCTGTATGAAGGACTATGTGAAGCCCATTATTCTGTATGGAGGACTATGTGGGGCCCATTATTCTGTATGGAGGACTGTGTGGAGCCCATTATTCTGTATGGAGGACTATGTGGCGCCCATTATTCTGTATGAAGGACTATGGAGGACTATGAGGGGCCCATTATTCTGTGTGGAGGACTATGAGAGGCCCATTATTCTGTATGGAGGACTATGTGGGGCTCATTATTTTGTGTTGAGGACTATGTGGGGCCCATTATTCTGTATGGAAGACTATGTGGGGCTCATTATACAGTAAACTGGTTGGCCCACGATTTTTTCAAAGTTTTTCATTTTCACCCTCTGTGTGTTTGAGTTTGACATTCCTGCTCTAAAGCAAGCATGTTCAGATGGGTATCATCATGTGCATTATGTTTATTTTAATATGTAGACCAGCAGCAGACCACTTCTCTGGGGAATAGCTGGACATTATGTAATTGAACATGCCGGATTCTTTTTTCACATCAATGGAAGACATTGGTGGACAACTGGCTGCTCTTATACACACTAATTTGTGTCCGATACTGGGGTTAGCAGGCTCAGCTAAAATGTATTTGTTAACAGCCAATAAAAATTGACAGAGTGTAATTTGGAGCAGATTTCAGCAGCTGAAGAGAAGGAAGGGAGACACAGATTCTCTACTTCGTGGGTAGGCGGAGCCCCATAGGATAGTCACCTCAGATTGGAAAATGACGACCGGCCCCTCCAGTATATAGGCTCCTCCTACTCCCATGTTCATCAGTCTTTTTATCTGAGGTCTCAGAGGATAGTCGCTGCTTCGGCAGCTCCTCAGAAGAGTTGTTATTTTATATCCAGCGAGTCCTGGACCCCCCGTGGTCTAGAGGTCTCTGGGGGTCTCGGCGCTGCTGAGACCCCTGACCCTCCCCTGGCAGCTCTGTGTACCCCTTGAGGAGGTTCCCACTTATGCCTGCCGGCCCCGGGGGATACAGGGCGCTCCCTGGCGGAGGCGCACACCACACATCTGAGAGGGTCCCTGCGTGCTCTGCCATAGGGGGGGGAGCAAAGGGCCATGGTGCCACACATCCCTGAGGATCCCTGTGGCCTTCAGCCGGGTAAGTGCTCTTTGGTCTAAAGAGTATCTTTGACGGCTACGGCAAGGGTACTGCCTGTGTGTTTCTTGTCTATTTCAGACGCTGCCTTGACTGGGGAGCAGAGACGGAGGCCAGTAATTTTTATTTTTATTTTTTATTTGCGCATGCTTTTTCGTTTTTGCTTCCTGCCTTCATTGAGGCAGGAAGCTCCCTGTATTGGCGCGCGTTTTCTTGCTTTTATTGACTTGCTTCCTGCCTTCATAGAGGTAGGAAGTTTTCTGCCCTCGTTTTTGTTTGAATAAGCGCGGGCTTTGGCGGGGGCGGGGCCTAGCGTGGCGTGGCTTAGCGTCTCCTGGCTTCCTGCCGTCATTACTTAGGCAGGAAGCGCTTGGTTGAGCGTGCGCTGGCGGTCCCTGCTTCTCCCTCCGGCGTCCAGCGGCGCCTCCTGCTCTCTGCTCCCCGTCCGTCCACACACTTAGGAGGAGCGGTCGCCGCAGTACCGGTGAGTCCCCTCTGCCTCTGGCAGGGGTTCTTTGTCAGTGCTGTCTCTCCAGGCTACCTATTAGGAGTCCTCGTGAGCACTGCCGCTTTCTCTCCTAAAAGCTATTTACTTCACTGACCTTTTAGGCTGCGTAGTATTATAGTTGCTGTGATGTTAACCCCTTCTGAAAAGGTGGAGCTTTAGGGGAAACACATGGTGTTTAAGGGAGTTTCCCCCTATTGATTTTTTGCTCGGCATTTCTGGGGTAGCTCTTTTCTAAGGGTGAGCTTTAACCCTTCAGAGCCTGTCGCATATATATAAAAAAAAAAGAAATAAAAAATAAAAAAAAAAAGTGAGTTTTGAAAACAGGCTGTGCAGCTTTCACACTCTTTTGCCATCCTTGTTGTACATCCTGGCATCTGGTGTGGGTGGCATGTCGGATCAGGGGCCTGGGAGTGCGGATCGGTCTACTGATCCGTTTCAGGTTCAGTCGCACGCCTCTGATACACTCAGGCCTTCTACTACATCAAGTTCAACGCTCAGTGATGTTAAGGTGGAGGCGCTCACTCGCTCCATTGATAGTCTCTCTAGTCTCCTGGGACAGTGGGTGTCAGCTAGATCACACCCGATGCCACGAGGTAAAAAGCGCCGCAAGACTATGGTGGCGTTGTCTCCCTCGCAGAGCGCATCAGAGGCTTCGGATTCACCAACAGATTCGGTTGATGAAATTTCTGAGTCCGAAGAGGAGGATCAACAGGATCGCTCTGTTTCTCTTTCTGGTCGCGTAGATGGGCTTATTAAGGACATGCGGGAAGTATTAGAGCTGTCTGAAGAGCCGACAAGACCATCTAGGTCGGGCCGTCTGTATCAGAAGACGCGCCGTGTTCGTTCTACATTACCTGCGCATGAGGAACTTAACGAAGCGGTGGAGAAGGAGCGTCAGTGTCCGGATAAACGCTTCCGAGGAACACGTTTTTTTGATGCCCTTATATCCCTGAGCCAAGGAGATGGTTACTAATTGGGTTCCCTCTCCTGAGGTGGATATATCTCTGTCTCAGCTGACCAAGTCTTCCCTGCTTCCTGTTAAAGGGAGAGCCAATCTTCAGGATCCTTTGGACAGAAGATCGCAGTCAGCGGCGAAATCCATCTATGAAGCCGCGGGTCATGGTTTCCGAGCGGCCTTGGGGGCCATGTGGGCCGGTGAGGCTTCTCTGCGGTGGTTGGATCAGCTGCGTGCAGCGTGGCAGGATGGGACTTCGCGTTCAGAAGTGGAAAAGCTTTTTCAGCGAATGGAAGAAGCTATGTGTTATGGCAGAGATGCAGTACTGGACACTGCTTCAATTCTGTCCAGGGCTCAGGCTTCGGCAGTCACGATTAGAAGAGCTCTGTGGCTTAAACAGTTGTCCGGGGATGCAGTATCCAAACAGGGATTGCTTAGTCTGGCATATAAGGGCGGTCAGCTCTTTGGTTCAGATCTTTCGGAACTAATTGCCAAAGCTAAAGCTAAGGATGTTACTCTGCCTGGGAAAAAGGCAGTGGCATCCACAGCCAGCAGGACAGGGCCCGGCAGAGGTCTTCGGTCCTTTCGGGCCAGGGGACGATTCAGTCAGCCTTCTTGGAGATTGGGTCGTCCCTCATCCTCCGGCAGATCCGCCCAGAAATCTCGTACTCCTTGGAAGCAACGGTCCCGTCAGGACAGACGGGAGGTTGATAAAAAGTCCGCAAAGGCTGACTGACACCAGGGATCCCCCCGAGGGCTCTCGGGTGGGAGGTCGTCTGCTACAATTCGGGTCGATCTGGGCATCCCACATAGCAGACGCCTGGGTGACACGGGTTATGTCGGCAGGCTATTTCATAGAGTTTCATTCGCTGCCTCCAGGCAGGTTTCGTCTGACGGGCATTCCGTCCGTGCCAAGACTGGCTGCCGCACTGTTTCAGGAGGTCGACTCTCTCCTACAGCAGGGTGTGGTGGTTCAGGTTCCCCCGGAAGACCAGGGAAAGGGTTTTTATTCCAACCTTTTTGTGGTCCCCAAAAAGGAGGACAAGTTTCGTCCGGTGCTGGATCTCAGGGATTTGAATATTTACGTCCGGACACGGAAGTTCCGCATGGAGTCTCTCCGATCGGTGATAGCGACCCTGTCGCAGTACGATTTCTTGGTGTCCATAGACATCCGCGACGCCTATTTGCATATCCCTATCGGCAGGGCTCACCAGCGTTTCTTGCGTTTCGCTATAGGTCAAGCCCATTACCAGTTGGTGGCCCTGCCTTTCGGGTTGGCCTCAGCTCCCAGGGTTTTTACAAAAATTCTGGCTCCTCTCATGGCGCTTCTTCGAAGACAGGGGGTTACGATCCTCCCCTACCTGGACGACCTGTTCATAGTGTCACCCACAGCGGAGGAGGCAATAGCGGCTCACGATCTCTCCCTTCAGTACCTGATGGACTTCGGGTGGCTGATCAATTGGAAGAAATCGTCATTGGAGCCAGCACAGTCCATTCTTTTCCTGGGGATGCAGTTCGATACTGTTCGGGCAGTTGTGTCCCTGCCTCCTGTCAAACAGACGAACCTTCGTCTTCTGGTCCAGGCTATGAGGTCGGCGCTGTCAATGTCCCTTCGGGAATGCATGCGCCTTCTGGGTCAAATGGTGGCAACTATGGAAGCATTACCATTTGCACAATTTCATTTCCGGGATCTCCAGAGCCTTATTCTGACCCATTGGGATCGATCGCTAACTTCTCTGGATCGCTTGGTCATTATCTCCCGCAGGGTGCGAGAATCTCTTGGATGGTGGTTACATCCGGAGACTCTATCCGTGGGGAAATCCTTCCTTCCTCCGAGATGGTCGGTGGTGACAACCGATGCCAGCCGGACAGGCTGGGGGGGAGTTTGGAACGACCTCTGGATTCAGGGGGTCTGGTCGCCAAAGGAGTCGTCTCTCCCGATCAACATTTTGGAGTTGAGAGCAATATTTCTCTGCCTCCAACATTGGACAGTCTTATTGAGCGGTCTACCGGTCCGGATCCAGTCGGACAACGCTACGGCTGTCGCGTACATCAATCACCAAGGCGGGACGAGGAGTTCCAGTCTCATGTCGGAGGTCTCTCGGATCCTGGTCTGGGCCGAGTCCAAAGTTCCAGCAATCTCTGCAATTCACATTCCAGGGGTGTTGAATATCTCGGCGGACTTCCTCAGTCGCGAGCAAGTGGACCCTGGGGAATGGAGTCTCCATCCAGAAGTGTTTTCTCTGCTGTGTTCCCGTTGGGGTACTCCTCAGGTGGACTTGATAGCATCCAGGCTGAACGCCAGGGTTCCGACGTTCATGTCCAGGTACAGGGACCCGGAGGCGGTGGCGGTGGATGCTCTAGTGGCCCCGTGGGGTCAGTTCAAGCTGATCTATGCGTTTCCGCCGATATCCTTACTACCTCTGGTGATCCGACGGATCAAACTCGAAAGGGTATCAATAATTCTGATAGCACCAGACTGGCCGCGGAGGACATGGTATTCGACGCTGGTGTCTCTTCAGGCGGCACCTCCGTTTCCACTGCCCCTTCGCCCGGACTTGCTCACTCAGGGGCCCATTCGTCATCCGGACCTGAGGTCCCTTCGTTTGACGGCGTGGCTCTTGAGACCGAGATCTTGACCCGTCGCGGTTTTTCGCCCGAGGTCATTGCTACCTTGCGGGCGGCCCGGAGTCCAGCTATGTCCAGGATTTATCACAGAACTTGGGAGTCTTTCTATTCATGGTGTTCTGGATCCTCAAGAAACCCGAGGGTTTTTTCCATCCCCAACTTCTTGGCCTTTCTGCAATCTAGTCTGGCCAGGGGTTTGGCAGTTAGTACTGTGCGGGGACAGGTATCTGCTCTTTCCGCACTTTTTAGGAAGGCTATTGCCTCTTGCAGGGATGTGCGCTCTTTTTTTCGCGGAGTCGCACGTCAGTTTCCGCCACGGAGGGCAGTTGTGGCTCCATGGCGGCTTAATCTAGTCCTGGAAGCCCTTCAGCATAGGCCTTTTGAGCCTATGGATTCTGCTAAACTTTCACTACTTTCTTGGAAGGTGGCCTTCTTGGTGGCAGTCACCTCTTTGAGAAGGGTATCGGAACTGGCAGCACTTTCTTGCTCACCTCCTTTTCTGGAATTTTTTCCGGATCGCGTGGTGCTTCGTACTCGTGAAGACATTGTGTTGCCTTCTCTTTGTCCAGGACCTAAGAATCCAAGGGAGCGGGCCTTGCACTCATTGGACTTAGTGCGGGCATTGAAGTTCTATCTTACGATCACTCAAGGTTTTCGGAAGTCGGACTCTCTTTTTATAATTCCGGCAGGTCGTCGGCGTGGTCAACGTGCTTCCAAAGACACGATAGCTCGGTGGATCCGTTCAGCTATCCTGGAAGCGTATCGGCTCAAGGGCGAGCCTTGTCCGGTTAAAGTTAAAGCTCATTCCACGAGAGCCATTGGCTCATCGTGGGCTTTTCATCAGGGGGCCACGGCAGCGCAGCTCTGCCGGGCGGCCACCTGGCGCTCCGTTCACACCTTTACTAAGTTTTATAAGGTGGACGTAAGTGCTTCAGCCGATGCGGCCCTGGGACGCTGGGTCCTGCAGGCGGCGGTAATTTAAGTTATCCCTTTACCTAGTTTTCCGTTATTTAGCGCGGTTTGCGCTCTTGCCTAAGTTTTGGGGTATGGAAGCTTCTGCCTCTATTTCCCACCTTTAAGTAGGTACTGCTTTAGGACGTCCCACGAAGTAGAGAATCTGTGTCTCCCTTCCTTCTCTTCTGCTGCTGAAAGCCGGATTTTGGTAAGAACTTACCTGTAAAATCCTTTTCAGCGGAGGAAGGAAGGGAGACACAGCACCCTCCCAGGGCAGAAGTGTTTTTTTGTGTTTCTAGATGCAGCGCGTCTCCTTCCTGATGTCGATCTTCTGGACTGGGTTTAGCGCTCTACGGCTCTCCTTCCAGTTTCGCCAGCTCTACACAGTTGTCAGGTCCAATGGGGTATGTGTCACGGGTGTGTTGCCACGAAGATCGTCACGAGTACACAGCCTGACTTCTCGCAGCTGACTTGTTGGTGCTTTGTGTTTCTCGGCAGTGAGGGAGTTAATTCTCTCTCTCTCTCTGGGCTAGATGAGGTCCAGCCTCGCCCAGCTGCAATCAATATTTCTGTAGTGAGACTCCTTCATATACCTGCTGGTCTGTTTGGGAGGTGTCGGTGAAAGCATTTCATTCAGACTGACAGAGCGGATCGTGGTGTTTGGAGTTGCTGAGATAAGTGTATTTGGAAGTGTTTTTTCCCTTTCCTCGCTTTATCATTTATCTCCTTTCCTGTTGGTTTTCCCTCTGTTGTAGTTGAGAAGTTGTTTGTATGCAAGGTGGTTTTGGTTTTTCCCTTGTACTGTCTCGTTCGTCTAAATACTGTGTTTGGGCATATTATTTCTTGTTCCCTTTGGTTGTGATCGGGGTCCTTCTCAGGACTAGATTACTTAGGTGCAGGGATCCTCAGGAGGTAGGGGTTACGCTGGCGGCCTGGACCTCTGTACCTTTAACAGTACCTCCAGGTTGAGGGATTAGTCAGGGCCCCAGCTTAGGGTCAGCTTAGGCCCCCTACCTCCAGTATACAGAGACAGCGTGACATTTTCACCGACCCACTTAGTTTTTCTCCAGCTACTATGGATCCAGTAGCCGGTCTAGCTCGGCAATTGCAGAGTTTGTCCATGGAGCTGGCGGACGTTAGGTCCAAGGTTTGGCATCCTCAGGAGCAAGCCGGACCAGAACCTAAAGTAGCTCTCCCTGATAGGTTCACTGGGGGGCGGGACAAGTTTTTTGTTTTCCGGGAGGCATGTAAATTGTACTTTCGGCTGCGGCCTCGGTCATCGGGGAGTGAAGAACAAAGGGTGGGAATTGTCATCTCGCTCCTACAAGGGGACCCACAATCTTGGGCGTTCTCTCTTCCCCCGGGTTCCCCGGCTCTCCAGTCAGTGGATAGGTTTTTCGCTGCCCTGGGACTCGTATATGATGACCCAGATCGGATCTCCCTTGCTGAGTCTAAGTTACGTAGGATCCAGCAGGGAGATCGTCCGGCGGAGGAATTCTGTTCGGAGTTCCGTAGGTGGGCCACGGACACCCAGTGGAATGACCCGGCTCTTAGGAGCCAGTTTTGTCATGGTTTATCCGACAAATTACAGGATGTGTTGGCACAGTATGACTCTCCCGTGTCTCTGGAAGCCGCTATGGCCCTCGCTATTCGCGTGGACAGACGGCTTCGGGAGAGGTGCGGGATAACTCTACCCCCTGTGATGACTCCACCTCCTACAAGGTCCCCTCATATGGTGGTTCCCCTGGTCAGTCCTGAGGAGCCTATGCAATTAGGAGGGACATCATTTCGGGGGAGGGGACCGGTGGTGCGCCATAAGGCAGGAAGGTGTTTCTTCTGCGGGAGAAAGGGACATTTTATTGGGGGGTGTCCATCCCGTCCCTTGCAGAGTGAAGAGTCGTCGGAAAACTGTTGATCCCAGGTTGTGTGGTGGACGGCAATCTGGGAGTAGGTATTTCGTCCCTAGGTTCGTCTCAGTTTCTCGTACTGGCGGAGGTGGTGGTGGGTACGAGAACTGAGAGGATATCTGTTCTTCTGGATAGTGGGGCCGGGGCCAATCTGGTTGATGCTCGGTTTGCCCGGGTTCAAGGTATGCGGTTGAGTGAGTTGGCTAAACCCATCCCCATATTCTCGATCGATGCCAGGCCTCTCGGGCAGGGAAGTTTTTTGCAAGTTGTGCATGACGTAAAACTTCAAGTGGGGGCAATACATAAAGAACTGTTGTCTTGCTACGTGTTGGAGGGTCTTCCCACTCCTATTGTGTTGGGCCTTCCTTGGTTAGCTAAGCATAACCCGGTTATTAATTGGCAAACCAGGGAGATAAGCCAATGGAGTAAATTCTGTAATAAAAACTGCATGAACACGGTCATTGGTGCGGTTACTCCTTGGGTCTTACCTCCATTTATGGCGGACTTTGAGGATGTATTCTCGGAGAAAGGGTGTCAGGAACTACCTCCTCATCGCGTGTATGACTGTTCTGTAAAACTGCTCCCTGAGGCCAAGTTACCTAAAGCTAGGTTGTATAACCTTTCTGGTCCTGAGAGGCAGGCCATGAAGGATTATATCTCAGAAAGTCTGGCTAAAGGGCATATTAGACCTTCATCTTCACCGGTGGCTGCGGGGTTCTTCTTTGTTAAGAAGAAAGATGGAGGCCTACGCCCTTGCCTGGATTTCCGTGAACTTAATCGGATTACGGTCCGAGATCCGTATCCGCTCCCACTTATTCCCGATCTCTTTAATCAGATCGTGGGCGCCAAATGGTTTTCTAAGTTGGATCTCAGGGGAACGTACAATCTGATTAGGATGAAGGAGGGGGATGAGTGGAAGACGGCGTTTAACACTCCGGAGGGGCATTATGAGAACCTTGTCATGCCATTCGGTCTGACTAATGCCCCGGCGGTGTTCCAACACTTTGTTAATGACATTTTTCGCCGCTTGGTGGGACAGTTTGTTGTCATATATCTGGATGATATCCTAATTTACTCGCCGGATCTGGTGTCTCATCAGGAGCACGTTAGGCAGGTGTTACAGATCTTGCGGGATAATAAACTGTATGCCAAGTGGGAAAAGTGTGTGTTCGCCATACAGGAGCTCCAGTTTTTTGGCTTCCTGGTTTCAGTGTCCGGTTTTCGTATATGGACCCTGGGAAAGTGCGGGCAGTTCTTGAGTGGGATCGGCCAGAGAATCTTAAGGCACTACAACGTTTCCTGGGGTTTGCTAATTATTACCGGAAGTTCATTCGTAATTTCTCGTCCATGGTTAAGCCTCTCACTGACATGACTAAAAAGGGGACGGATTTTTCTAGGTGGTCTGACAAGGCTTGTCAAGCATTCTCCTCTTTGAAAAAATGTTTTGCCTCGGCGCCCATACTCGTTCAACCTGATGCGTCTCAGCCATTCATTGTAGAGGTAGACGCTTCCGAGGTAGGGGTTGGAGCAGTATTGTCACAGGGTTCGTCCCCTGGTAAGTGGCATCCGTGCGCCTTTTTCTCTAAAAAATTGTCGTCCGCTGAGAGGAATTACGATGTCGGCAATAGGGAACTCTTGGCCATTAAGTTAGCTTTTGAGGAGTGGCGCCATTTTCTGGAGGGGGCTGTTCATCCGGTCACCGTCATCACCCATCACAAGAACCTGCTATATCTGGAGTCCGCGAAACGTCTGAATCCCAGACAAGCTAGGTGGTCATTGTTTTTTACCAGGTTTAATTTTGTCGTTACATATCATCCTGGGTCAAAAAATGTAAAGGCGGATGCCTTATCTCGTAGTTTCCCGGGGGCCGGGAATACGGACGACCCGATTCCTATCCTTCAGGAGGGGGTGGTGGTTTCGGCAGTATGCTCTGAGCTGGAGGAGGAGGTATTGGAGGCTCAGGGGGACGCCCCTGTTGGACCTCCAGGGAGATTGTTTGTTCCAGATCAGTTGCGACAAAAGGTGATCGAGGCACACCATAACTCAGTTTTTGCAGGACACCCGGGGAGTAAAGCTACTGTGGATCTCCTCTCGCGTCGGTTTTGGTGGCCTAATTTACATAAGGAGGTGGTAACTTTTGTCGCGTCCTGTGGGGTTTGTGCGCGCTCTAAGACCTCACATACCCGTCCGTCTGGGGCCCTCTTACCTTTGAAGATCCCGGAGCGTCCTTGGACTCATCTGTCTATGGACTTTATTACGGACCTCCCTCCGTCTTCGGGTAAAACGGTCATACTCGTTGTAGTGGACAGGTTCAGCAAGATGGCACATTTTATCGCTCTTCCAGCTCTCCCTAATGCTAAAACTCTTGCGCAGGTGTTCATTGGGGAGATTGTGAGGCTTCACGGGGTACCCTCCGAGGTGGTGTCTGATCGGGGGTCTCAGTTTGTGTCTAAGTTCTGGAAGGCGTTTTGTGCTCGGCGGGGGATGCAGTTGTCATTCTCATCGGCTTTTCATCCTCAGACCAATGGTCAGACGGAACGTATGAACCAGAGCTTGGAGACATATCTCCGGTGTTTTGTGTCAGAGAACCAGGAGGACTGGGCTTCTTTTTTACCTCTGGCAGAGTTTGCTCTTAATAATAGGCGGAGCGAGTCCACTGGTAAGTCCCCGTTTTTTGGGGCATATGGTTTTCACCCCCAGTTTTGTACTTTCAGTGGGGGGGGCTCTTCGGGGGTTCCTGAGGAGGAACGATTTTCCTCATCACTCGCTTCAGTATGGAGAGGGGTGCTGAAGAATCTGAATACTATGAGGAACCGATACAAACGTATGGCTGATAGGAGGAGAGTGTCTGGTCCGGACCTAAGTGTGAACGATCGGGTATGGTTGTCTACCAGGAATATAAAACTTAAGGTTCCCTCCTGGAAACTGGGTCCCAGGTTCATCGGGCCGTACAGAATCAGTTCTATTATTAATCCGGTGGCATTCCGTCTTGACCTCCCCCCTACGTTTAAAATTCACAACGTGTTTCACAGATCATTGCTTAAGAGGTATGTGGCGCCGGTGGTACCGTCACTTTTACCTCCCCCTCCAGTGGTTGTCAATGGTAACTTGGAGTTCCAGGTATCGAGGGTCATTGATTCACGCTTTAATCGCCGGTCCCTTCAGTACCTGGTTCATTGGAAGGGGTATGGTCCTGAGGAGAGGATGTGGGTTCCTGCGTCGGATATTAACGCAGACCGATTAGTTCGGGCCTTCCACACGACTCACCCGGATAAACCTGGCCCTGAGGGTCCGGAGGCCCCTCGTAGAAGGGGGGGTACTGTCACGGGTGTGTTGCCACGAAGATCGTCACGAGTACACAGCCTGACTTCTCGCAGCTGACTTGTTGGTGCTTTGTGTTTCTCGGCAGTGAGGGAGTTAATTCTCTCTCTCTCTCTGGGCTAGATGAGGTCCAGCCTCGCCCAGCTGCAATCAATATTTCTGTAGTGAGACTCCTTCATATACCTGCTGGTCTGTTTGGGAGGTGTCGGTGAAAGCATTTCATTCAGACTGACAGAGCGGATCGTGGTGTTTGGAGTTGCTGAGATAAGTGTATTTGGAAGTGTTTTTTCCCTTTCCTCGCTTTATCATTTATCTCCTTTCCCGTTGGTTTTCCCTCTGTTGTAGTTGAGAAGTTGTTTGTATGCAAGGTGGTTTTGGTTTTTCCCTTGTACTGTCTCGTTCGTCTAAATACTGTGTTTGGGCATATTATTTCTTGTTCCCTTTGGTTGTGATCGGGGTCCTTCTCAGGACTAGATTACTTAGGTGCAGGGATCCTCAGGAGGTAGGGGTTACGCTGGCGGCCTGGACCTCTGTACCTTTAACAGTACCTCCAGGTTGAGGGATTAGTCAGGGCCCCAGCTTAGGGTCAGCTTAGGCCCCCTACCTCCAGTATACAGAGACAGCGTGACAGTATGCCTACGACTGTGTGTTTCTATTACATAACCTGTTTTTTCTCATTTCTGAAATTTCAGAAGGGGATATGTTGTTCTGCTGGTTGGTCTGCTCTTCCTTAGCTTGTGTACGGACTGATGAACATGGGAGTAGGAGGAACCTATATACTGGAGGGGCCGGTCGTCATTTTCCAATCTGAGGTGACTATCCTATGGGGCTCCGCCTACCCACGAAGTAGAGAATCTGTGTCTCCCTTCCTTCCTTCGCTGAAAAGGATTTTACAGGTAAGTTCTTACCAAAATCCGGCTTTTTGTTTTGTTTTTGACAACAGTAAAAGAGTGGACTCCAAAGGAAGGTAAAGCATAAAGAAAATACTTCTACTTCTCTTTTTATTGTATCCTTGTATTGGCTAAAAATAAAGACTTACATAGAAGGATTTATAGATGAAAGAATAGTAGTTTGCACCATTTAGGTCAAATTTAGTTTCACTCTTAAAAATGCCAACATAAAAATTGTTGATAAATTACATAAAAATAAATAGGATCCAATAAGAAATCATGAGATCATACTGCATGATCAGATGATGGAGAATATAAGTCTCATGTTGTGTTACATTGCAAGACTATTGACTTTGTATTCAATTTATCATAGATGAACTAGATTAATATTTTAGACATTTTTTTGTGTTGGAGGTGATTATTTCATGACATTAGCTCTGAATTATTAATCTCTTATAAGAAAACGCTAGAAAATTTTCCATGAATTTGCTGCCACTCTGGATCAGTTTCATTAAACCAAAAGTATACAAGATATGGATTTATGCTTTTAGTAAACATTTGTGTTTGTGTATTATAAATCATTTCCACCAACTTGTGTGCTTATTAAGGTGGGGCCAACACTGAACCAAATATGAACAGAGAGAGGAGCCATTACTGTCCACTCAACTTATACCTAGTATGGATACCCTACAGTTGGCCAAACACATTAAATGGCTGTCGGCCAAACAATGCTTCGGCCAACGGCATCTCGGATGACGTTCCAATACACAGGAGCGCTGGTTTTGTCGAGTGCGCCTGTGTTCTGTATGAGAATGTCGCCGGCTCACACATTATCTTTTCTCCGGGAAAACAATAAGATCGGCAGTCAGAAATTGGACATGCGCGATCGACATCTCTCCCGACTATCAGTTGGCCAGATCCTGACACATTAGAGCATCGACCGAACCTGTTCTTATCGGCGGGTTCAGCTGACATTAGTCTAATGTGTACGGGGCCTTCTCAATCTCACACCCTCTTCTCCCCTCCTCCGAGACCAGGCCTTTACTTTCCCTTACAGTTTATAAAAAAAGAGATCCTGCAGTCTTGTGGTTTTATTCTTTTGGAACTCTTTACTTCTACTACTATTTTAGATTAAGATGCCATATTTAATCTTTTGTGGATAGGTGATCTGAAACAAGAGGCAGATGAAACAAGTCTTATGACTCTTAAATGAAGTATCTGACTATACACTACATTTGTTTATAGTCTGTAACTATAAAAACAAATAGGCCTGCACAGGAGCTGTATACACAAGCTCTTCTAAATGCATAGGAGTAATAAAAATTTGGTGAAAAATTAAATCCTTTAAATGTCTCTACGTTAATAGTGACATGACTATGACAGCACTTCATTAATATCCTTAAAAAAGAGGCAAGTTGTCAGCATTAAAATAGTGGTTACCATAGGTGTAAGCGCCGACTGGAGTGCTGAGGAATGCTGACCATGTAGACCTGGGATGTAATAGTAAAGTGAGACTTTATGCAAATGGCAGAGTTGTGTACATGTTCACACACATTGGGTTTTGCAGTATATTTTGCTGCAGATTTTTAATCAAATTTTCAGCTGCGTTTTGCAATACCAGCAAAGTCTATGAGAAACCAGAATTCTCTGTCCACACATGTTGTTTTTTTTTTGCTGCGTATTTTGTGACTTGGCTGTGTTTTTGGAAAATAGAGCATGTCACTTCTTTCAGAGTTTTTGCAGCAGAAAACGCACCTGCGTTTTTGCTGCATATTTGCAGCGTTTTTTCACTCATAGGAAGCAATGGGTGGTCAAAAAAAGCACCAAAACCGCCGTTTTTAACCCAGTTGTTTTCCTGCCAGACAAAAATTTAGCCGCAGATTTGCAGCAGAAAAAAACACAACGTGTGTGAACATAGCCTATAAAGTATCACACGTGAAGACTGTGTGGCTTAGGCTCTGTGTGTGTCACTGTATGGGGCATGCGTACAACTTCCCATTATGGAGAGACTCATCTGTTATATGGCATTTATCGGAGCATATGACTGACTGTATATTTGATTCATACTGCATTTGGCTTGAAAAATCTTATAATGCATCTGTATTAAATCAGAGGTTTATAGAAGTGCGGTAGGGCCCCAGTGGAGCCATATTACGGCTCTCTACTCAAGAGTTGCATGGAGCAGTATTGCAGTAGTGTGCATGAGCAGAATTTTGCTTTTGAGTGGCAGGTTGGGTAAATATATCTATTTTATGTGAAGTGCTGTTTATTTTTCTTCTCGTGATAAGAGCCACATAGGTAATTCACATAAAATAAAATATTTAACAGGTAAATATGGTTACTAGACTGCAGAACCTTGCTAATTCACCAAGTGTGCATCCCTAGAGCTAGACATGATTGCTTCTGGCCAGTTGTCATTTCCTGGAGAGCAAATCTGCTGAGCTGGACATCTGCTTTCTTCCTAGCAGCACAATACAAGACAATACCTACATCTGCTGCTGAAGGAAGGGGGACGCTCCAAGCAGGATTTCACTATTCCCTCTGATCTCAAGATGTTGGAGGAAGGAGACAAACAATAACCTTTTCATCTTGGTCTCAGGCAGGCAATGCAACAACAAACAAAGGAAGCCCAGCACCATGACACTGCACCACTCCGACCTGTTGTGTGCTCAAAATGTTAGCTTATGTCACTTATTATAGGTTATTGCAATCCAGTTTGCCTACAGATGGTTTTTTTTCACAATTCAAGACATGTTCCACATAACACGGTGGGTTAATCTGGATGCAATGGTTTCTTTTTCAAAGGCCAATCTGTTAACTGTTGTTGCATTATATATTCATTTAAGACTCATTATTATATACATTCATCAACAAAATTTCATTAAAGGGTCATTAGTAGGCGATTAGTAAACTAATGAAGTTAAAAAAACTTAAAGTAACCCCATTTGGTACACGGAAGTACCTATCTAGGACAAAAAGCCATCATCATCACTGCACTAAACATTGGCCTAGTTAGAGTTTTCACTCACTATACAAACTGTTGCTCCGTGTCTACATTGTCGCTATGCACATTGCTTAGCATTTCCTCTGATATTACACAAGCACTAGTTTTCCAGACGACTCGTGTGGCATGGTTGCTGAATTTTTGTGGTACATCTTCTACACCAATATTTAATTATTTTCCATGGGCAGATCCCTCTAGTACGAACCAGAGAGACTATTTTATGCATTAAATTGTGATAATATGTATCGATTTCTTGTCACCTATTTACTTTAAATGTTTTTTACCGTATTATCCTTAATGTCTGACACATTTGGTTCCCACCTCTGAAACTATCTTTTTATTAAGTAGGAGACTCCAATGTCTGCCTTTTGGGTGTTAATAATGGAGTCATGGCCATGCATGGGTATTCCGTGGGAGGTCAGAAAAAAGCTAGACTTCCTGTTGGAATGCCATATTGTAAATGTGTGATAGATTTAAGTACCGGGATTGGGATCCACATTTATCTCGAGAACAAGAGTGTAGAAGCTGCGGTCAGTGGAAAAGTAAGCAGCTCATGTGTAGCTCTCTATGGGCGTTCTGAAATTAGCCCAGCTCACTTGCTTGGCTATTTTTGAATTCCCTTAGTCAGAAAGCTGTGTATGCACAACCGCCTCTCTTCAAGCCGCCTCCACGAGATGGTGCTTAACTGCTTAGAATTTTTTGGAACTCCCATAGAAGTCAACCGAGACAACCCAATTTGCACAGATGCCTTTGCACTGGCAGTGGCTAAAGGCTGAAGGATGCCTGTTCTCAATATAACTGCAGGTTCCAGAAAAGGAACGTATGGATATGCCATAAATGTTTGAGATTAGAACACGCCTTAACAATTCTATTTCCTTCAAACACAACTTACTTTCCTAGTGCATGTGAAGACACCACCAGTAGAAACGCTGAGTTTTTCAAGGTGAAAACTCTTCAGTAAAACGCAGATGGTCATTTTCCTGAAGCATCTTCAGCGGTGCTTTCCCAGTAGTTTTTGTGGCAGCTCCGCCATAGGCATCTTTGGTCTGTACTTTCAAGTATAATATTAATATGATAATAATTTTTATTTTTATAGCGCCAACATATTCTGCAGCACTTTACAATTTTAGAAAGAATAAACATGTTCGTTATTTTAACTTCTTCAAGGCTTCTGTACCCTGAATCGGTTGAAAGAAGTGACAGAAGATGGAACATGTGCCAGCAATGTCATTTTTACATTGCTGTGCACTGTGTTCATTTTTTGTGGTGCTTTTTCAGAGGGTTTCAGGCAAAACCTGTTTAAAAAAATGTTTTATGCAATGCTAACAAATTTTCTTTTTCAATGTTTTTTAAAAGTAATTTTGAGACAAAAATCATCACATCTGTGGTAAGTTTTAGTTTGTCCAATGAATGTTAAATGACAATCTAACAGCTATCACCCCAAACTTCCCCAAAAAAAAGTTCACTCCCATCACTAAGGTATGAATATTTATTATGATAGATGAACCTAAAAGTAACAAAGGTGAAAATCTTACGCAAACCTTCACCATACCATTGATTTAACTGTTCAATACCTAGGAGAAGGTGGTCAATATAAACAGCTTTTGACCATAAGGGAGCAATCAAAAACCAATCCAAAGCAAAGTATTTGTATTTATTTTTACAAGTATTTAATATTAGTATATATAGATTGTGAATTCATGAAAATAAATATTCTATAAAATCTTTACACTGTAAAGTAAGAAACAATATTGGCCCTTGAGAGAATGGAATTTATTTAGTGAAAGCTCAAACCCATGCTGCTTCTACTATTTCACACGTTGTGAATAATTATTCCTATGGTTACGAATGCCCAAGAAGGTTAAAATTAATGTAGTTTGCTTTGTTTCCATCGTTACCTGTGATGTTTAGAATGTCCGCCAATCAAACACAGCACATTCTTGTATCAGAAACTATAAATGTAAAATGAACATTTTTCCCTAACAAAGATTATAGAATATAACTCCAAGTAAATCAAACTTCTGTGAAATCAAACTGTCCACTTGCGAAGCAACACTGATTGACAATTAATTTCACATGCTGTTGTGCAAATGGAATAGACAATAGATGGAAATTATTGGCAATTATCAAGACACCCTCAATAAAGGAGTGGTTCTGCAGGTGGGGACCACAGACCACATCTCAGTACCAATGCTTTATGGCTGATATTTTGGTCACTTTTGAGTGTTGGTTGTGCTTTCACACTCGTGGTAGCATGTGACAGACTCTACAACTCACAGAAGTTGCTCAGGTAGTGCGGCTCATCCAGGATCGCACATCAATGCGAGCTGTGGCAAGAAGGTTTGTTCTGTCTGTCAGCGTAGCGTCCAGAGGCTGGAGGCTCTACCAGGAGACAGGCCAGTACACCAGGAACCGTGGAGGGGGCCGTAGGAGGGCAACAACCCAGCATCAGGACCGCTACCTCCGCTTTTGTGCAAGGAGGAACAAGAGGAGCACTGACAGAGCCCTGCAAAATGACCTCCAGCTGGCCACAAATGTGCATGTCTGCATAAAAGGTTAGAAACCGACTCCATGAGGGTGGTATGAGGGCCCGACGTCCACAGATGGGGGTTGTGCTCACAGCCCAACACCATGCAGGATGCTTGGCATTTGCCACAGAACACCAGGATTGGCAAAGTCGCCACTGGCGCCCTGTGCTCTTCACAGATGAAAGCAGGTTCACACTGAGCACATGTGACAGATTCTGGAGACGCCGTGGAGAGCGATCTGCTGCCTGCAACATCCTTCAGCATGACCGGTTTGGCAGTGGGTCAGTAATGGTGTTGGGTGGCATTTCTTTGGAGTGCCGCACAGCCCTCCATGTGCTCGCCAGAGGTAGCCTGACTGCCATTAGGTACTCAGATGCGATCCTCAGACCCCTTGTGAGACCATATGCTGGTGTGGTTAGCCCTGGGTTCCTCCTAATGCAGGACAATTCCAGACCTCATGTGGCTGGAGTGTGTCAGCAGTTCCTGCAAGATGAAGGCATTGAAGCTATGGACTGGCCCGCCCATTCCCCAGACCTGAATCCGATTGAGCACATCTGGGACATCGTGTCTGGCTCCATCCACCAACGTCACATTACACCACTGACTGTCCAGGAGTTGGCGGATGCTTTAGTCCAGGTCTGGGAGGAGATCCCACAGGAGACCATCCGCAACCTCATCAGGAGCATGCCCAGTCGTTGTAGGGAGGTCATACAGGCACGTGGAGGCCACACACACAATACTGAGCCTCATTCTGACTTGTTTTAAGGACATTACATCAAAGTTGGATCATCCTGTAGTGTGTTTTTCCACTTTAATTTTGGGAGTGACTCCAAATCCAGGCCTCCATTGGTTAATAAATTTGATTTCCATTGATGATTTTTGTGTGATTTTGTTGTCAGCACATTCAACTTTGTACAGAACAAAGTATTCAATGAAAATATTTCATTCATTCAGATCTAGGATGTGTTATTTGAGTGTTCCCTTTATTTTTTTGAGCAGTGTATATAGAACCTATAGAATAGAATAAAATCCTAAAAATATAAAGGGCATGCTAGGCATATTGGTCTCCTAAAGGATAAACCCCCCCACCTCAAGCAACTCACATATTCCAGGGTCTGGTCTGGTCCGATGGGACGCCTGAACGGCCTGAATCCTCCACAGCACGAGCAAGCCCCATAGACAAAGGTATTGAATTTATACTATCTTGTCTTCTCCTTATGTACCTCTTTTCCACCGTGGAACGCACGCTCTCCTGCAGACCGCGCGCCCTCATTATGTCACCAGTAGTGCATCTCATGCTGGAACACACATGTGTCGCACAACTCGGAAGCAGGAGAAAACTGAGCAAGAGACATGTGCCAGAACCATGACCCCTTCCCCAAGGAGGGAAGTGGCTCAAAGACCTAGAGTCTCATCCCACTGGATTGGTTCTGGCTGAGGGACCTCCCTTTGAGAGGTGTCACGCATGAACCACTTGACAGAAGGAGGGAGAGGATGAACCTCCTGATCCACCCGAGTTTGATCCATAAGGTAATCTTCACGCCTAACTGGCTTTCTCACGTGTCCATCCAGATAGGGAAAGGAAAAATACTAAGGGGTGAGGGTGGGAGGGGTCTTTTAATCTCTTGTGTGTTTCTTGTCCCTATAAAAGGATAAGAAGGCTGACCTCCATTGTGCTGTCAGTAGGGACATCCTGGAAAAATGGGTCTTTTAATGGATGGCATCACAAATTACCATCTGTTGTTATTCGTTTTCCCTAGACTTCAATGTTAAAGAAAAAAAGATCCAGGTTATATCTGTTTATTTTTTGATCGGACAACAAAGTCTTACCGACTCAGTTTGCAGATGCATAGCAGTCAAACCGAAGACAACTTAGGACATTTTTGCCCCCATTCAGTTGAATGGATTCTGTACTGGATCATTGGGATAATTTTATTTCCATTTTTGTCATCCCAAAACTGATCCAAAGATGTAAATAACTACTAGATATGTGAACAAAGCCTAAGAGGGTGTCAGAGGACATTGTAACATTTTGTACCCCAAGAATTCTCCATAACGTGTGTTTTATTTGACACAATTGTAACTAGAAATATTTTGTGAATTTGTGATCTTGTGTATTCTTGTCCCCCTTGAGAACAGATAGTTCTGCTAAAGTAAATAATCTCAAGTACAAAGCTAAGACAGCAACAAGATAACCTTGACAGGGGTTTCATGAATGTTAGGTTCTTTCTTTCAGGAGAGGAAGCTGCCCACTCTTCACATATTGGACCATTTACAGGCACTCTCAATTCAATTAGTTTTTTTTAATGCTATCTAACCTCTAACACAATGAATTATTACATTTACATTTTTAAAGAGAATCTGACAATAGGATCAACCCTCCTAAGCCGTCTATATGGCATGTAGGTCACAGGAAGCTGAATAAAATTTTACCTTGATATCTGTGATCCGATGTCTTATTCCAGAGAAATCTATGTTTTTCTTATATGTAAATGAGCTGTTCAGGACTATGGGCCGGACGCTGATCTCCCTGAGTATCTGTCTCCAGAGATTATTTTAAATGAAAGGCGCTATAGCAGAGTTAGACATGTAACTAACAGAGAAAGGGAGAACTGAACTCTATCTTATTACAAACACTTTTTTGCAGCAGCTCTCACAGCTCTGCTGTATTGCTACACTGCCTGCCTGTGAGATGGAAGTTGAAGCTGAGAGGAGCCTGCAGATGTGTCAGGTATAATCACACACAGCTCTGCAGTGAGATCAGGAGAGCAGAGAGCAGCCATTATACATTACACTGGTAACTCTCCCTTCATGTAAAATAATCTCTGGAGACTGATTCTCATAGAGATCAGTGTCCGGCCCAGAGATCTTAACAGCAGATTTACACATGTGGTCAATATTGTTGGTACCCCTTGTTTAATGAAAGAAAAAATGAACAAATGAAAGTCAGTCATTGCTTTTCAACCCTGCTTCCACAGAATTAAAAAAAAAATGAAACTCATGAAATAGGCCTGGACAGAAATGATGGTGCCTCTGAAAATAGTGTGTCAAAAGGGACATGTTTAATCAAGTTGTGTCCACTAATTAGCATCACAGGTGTCTACAATCTTGTAATCAGTCAGTGGGCCTGTATATAGGGCTAAAGATACTCACTGTGCTGTTTGGTGACATGGTGTGTACCACACTCAACATGGACCAGAGGAAGCAAAGGAAAGAGTTGTCTCAGGAGATTAGAAAGAAAATTATAGACAAGCATGTTAAAGGTAAAGGTTTGTTCCTGTGACTACAGTTGCACATATTATTCAGAAATTTAAAATCCATGGGACTATAGCCAGCCTCCCTGGACGTGGCCACAGGAGGAAAACTGATGACAAATCAAAGAGACGGATAATATGAATGGTAACAAAAGAGCCCAGGATAACTTCTAAAGAGATTAAAGGTTAACTTCAAGATCAAGGAACATCAGTGTCAGATCGCACCATCCGTCATTGTTTCCTCGAAAGTGGACTTTGGGAGAAAACCAAGGAGAACACCACTGTTGAAAAAAAATCACAAAAAAGCCACACTGAAATTTGCCAAACTACATGTTGACAAGCCACAAAGCTTCTGGGAGAATGTCCTATGGACAGATGAGACAAAAATGGAAGTTTTTGACAAGGCATATGAGCTCTATGTTCACAGACGGAAAAATGAAGCATATCAAGAAAAGAACACTGTCTCTACTGTGAAACATGGAGGAAGCTCTGTTATGTTCTGGGGCTGCTTTGCTGCATCTAGCACAAGGTGTCTTGAATCTGTGCAGGGTACAATGAAATCTCAAGAGAGAAATGTGCTGCACAGTGTCAGAAAGCTTGGTCTCAGTTGCAGGTCATGGGTCTTGCAACAGTATAATGACCCAAAACACACAGCTAAAAACACCCAAGAATGGCTAAGAGGAAAACATTGGACTATTCTGAAGTGGCCTTCTATGAGCCCTGACCTAAATCCTACTGAGCATCATTGGAAAGAGCTGAAACATGCCGTCTGGAAAAGGCAACCTTCAAACACAAGACAATTGGAGCAGTTTGTTCATGAGGAGTGGGCCAAAATACCTGTCGAGAGGTGCAGAAGTCTCATTGACAGTTACAGGAATCGTTTCATTGCAGTGATTGCCTCAAAATGTTGTTCAACAAAATATTAAGTTAAGAGTACCATCATTTCTGTCCTGGCCTATTTCATGAGTTTAATTTTTTAAAATTCTGTGGAAGCAGGGTTGAAAAGCAATGACTGTCTTTCATTTGGTAATTTTCATAGATTATTAATTTATTATTACTTTTGTCAGATTATTGTCAAGTTATTTCTGTAGCATAAGGAGAAAGGATTACCAGCTTCATGAATAGTTCAAAAAATAGGTTTCTTTATTGTGAAAAAAGCTCTTTAAAAACAGATTCCATAGTCACATAGTGTAGCCAGGGCAACGCGTTTCGAACGCCAAAGATGCGTGGTGTTACCTTATTACTTCTCCATTGTTGAAGTTATTTCTGTGACCATTGTGGGTTTTTCTTTCATTAAACGAGGGGTACCAACAATTTTGACCACGTGTGTACATATAAAAAGGTGGATCTCTCTGGATTGAGACAGCGGATCGCAGATATCAAGGTATCATTTTATTCAGCTTCCTATGATCTGCGTACCCATATATATGGTTTAGGAGTGTCGGTCCTGCTGACAGATTCCCTTTAACCCCTTTAAAGCCCATGACGTACTAATACGCGTCAGTGCCCTGGGCTTTAAGAGCCTGACCCGTATTAGTACGTCATCGCGATCGCGCGTGCACACAGGCTGTGCGGGCGCGATCGCCGCCGGGTGTCAGCTGATTGTCACAGCTGACACCCGATACTATGTGCACGGAGCGGTTCTGCACCGCTCCCAACACATTAACCCCCGCAATGCTGCGTTCGAAGTCGATCGCAGCATTGCGGTGGCAAGGGGAGGTGATCGGTATACTCACCTCCTCTTCCGGCCTCCAGCGCTGTCTGCCGCGGCTTCCCGGGTGTTGCCATGACGACCCGATGTCGTCATGACAACATCCGGGTCACCAGACAGCAGGAAGATTGTTTGGACTTGCGCAGTGCATCTCCAAACTATCTTCTCCCTGTCCAGCGCTGACTACCTGCATATGCTGTGCAGGCAATCAGAATAAAAAAAGTGAAAGTCCCATAGTGGGACAAAGTATAAAAGTAAAAAAACTCCCAAAAAGTGAAAAAAAAAAAAAGACAAATTTGTACAAATATTTAAAAAAAAATAATCCACTAAAAATAAAAATATAATGTACCCATCAATAAATATTATTATGGAAAAAAACAAAAACAAACAATAAAAGTACACATATTTGGTATCGCCGCGTCCGTAACGACCTGGCCTATAAAACTGTTCCACTAGTTAACCCCTTCAGTGAACACGGTAAAAAAACAAAAAACAACAACAATGCTTTATTATCATACCACCAAACAAAAAATGGAATAACACGCGATCAAAAAGACGAATATAAATAAAAATGGTACCGCTGAAAACGTCATCTCGTCCCGCAAAAAACAAGCCTCCATACAGCTCCATCATCCGAAAAATCAAAAAGTTACAGCTCTCAGAATAAAGCGATGCAAAAGAATAATTTTTTCTATAAAATAGCTTTTACTGTGTAAAAGCGCCAAAACATAAAAAATGATATAAATGTGGTACCGCTGTAAACGTACTGACCCGAAGAATAAAGCTACCTTATCAATTTTACCACACCCGGAGCAGAATAAAAAAATGTAAAAAAACACAATTCCTGAATTGTTGTTTTTTGTTTATTTTGCCTCCCAAAAATAGGAATAGAAAGCGATCAAAAAATGTCACGTGCCTGAAAATGGCACCAATAAAAACGTCAACTCATCCCGCAAAAAACAAGCCGTCACATGACTGTCGGCCAAAATATGGCGATGCAAAAACTAGATTTTACAAAATATGTGTCTTTTAGTGTGTGACAGCTGTCAATCATAAAAACCCGATATGATTCTGGTATCGCTGTAATCGCACCGACCCGAAGAATAAAGTAATCTCATCACTTATACCGCACGAGGAACGGAGTAAAAAATAAACGCTAGGGCTGGGGTTGGGGTTGTGCTAATGTTAGGGTTGGGGCTGTTTTTTTTTTCAAAAGTAAAAAAAAAAAAAAAGATGACGATATGGCGACTAGTGTTGAGCGCAAGTGCTCGCTACTTGAGTTTGCATCGGGTGCTCGGGTATGCACTGAGTATCGCGGGTGCTCGAGTCTCCGCCCCATATGCTTCGCAGCCAAAAAAACCTCTCGGGGATTGCCTGCCATGCACGAGCGATCCCCGCATGTTTTTTTGGGGTGTCTAATAACCGTGAAACATGTGGGCGGGGACTCGAGCATTTCACTTGAGCACCCGTGATACATGGTGCATACCTGAGTACCTGATGCAAACTCAAGTAGCGAGCACTTGCGCTCAAGAGTAATGACAACTTATTCAATATGATGACCTAATGTTATCAAATTCTGTGTCGTACCTCTGGGTTCAAAATGTTCACTATACCCCTTAATAAAATCCTTGAGGGGTATAGTTTCCAAAATGGGGTCACTTGTGGGGGAGCTCCACTGTTTAGGCACATCAGGGGCTCTCCAAACGCGACATGGTGTCCGCTAACAAATTGAATGGAAAATCAGCTCAAATTGTTAGCGGACACCATGTTGCGTTTGGAGAGCCCCTGTGTGCCTAAACATTGGAGCTCCCCCACAAGTGACCCAATTTTAGAAACTAGACCACCCAAGGCACCTATCTAGATGCATAGTGAGCACTTGGAACCCCCAGGTGCTTCACAAATTGATTCGTAAAAATGAAAAAGTGTTTTTTTTTCCCACTTTTTCATTTTTACGAATCAATTTGTGAAGCACTTGGGGGATCCAAGTGCTCACTATGCATCTAGATAGGTGCCTTGGGGGATCTAATTTCAAAAATGGGGTCACTTGTGGGGGAGCTCCAATGTTTAGGCACACAGGAGCTCTCCAAATGCAACATGGTGTCCGCTAACAATTTGAGACGATTTTCCATTCAATTTGTTAGCGGACACCATGTCGCGTTTGGAGAGCCCCTGATGTGCCTAAACAGTGGAGCTCCCCCACAAGTGACCCCATTTTGGAAACTAGACCTCCCAAGGCACCAATCTAGATGCATAGTGAGCACTTGGAACCCTCAGATGCTTCACAAATTGATTCGTAAAAATGAAAAAGAGGAAAAAAAATACTTTTTCATTTTTACGAATCAATTTGTGAAGCACCTAGGGGTTCCAAGTTCTCACTATGCATCTAGATAGGTGCCTTGGGGGTCTAGTTTCCAAAATGGGTCACTTGTAGGGGGTTTCCACTGTTTAGGCACATCAGGGGCTCTCCAAACGCAACATGGCGTCCGCTAATTATTCAAGCAAATTTTACAATCAAAAAGTCAAATGGCGCTCCTTCCCTTCCGAGCCCTGCCGTGCGCCCAAACAGTGGTTTTTCCCCACATATGGGGTATCAGCGTGCCCAGGGGAAATTGCACAACAAATTTTGGGGTCCATTTTTTCCTGTTACCCCTGCAAAAATAAAAAAAATTGGGTCTAAAGTAACATTTTTGTGAAAAAAGTTAAATGTTCAATTTTTTCTTCCACATTCCAAAAATTCCTGTGAAGCACCTGAAGGGTTAATAAAGTTCTTAAATTTGGTTTTGAGCACCTTGAGGGGTGCAGTTTTTAGAATGGTGTCACTTTTGGGTATTTTCTGTCATAAAGACCTCTCAAAGTGACTTCAAATGTGATGTGGTCCCTAAAAAAATGGTTTTGTAAATTTTGTTGGAAAAATGAGAAATCGCTGGTCAACTTTTAACCCTTATAGCTCCCTAGCAAAAAAAAATTTTGGTTCCAAAATTGTGCTGATGTAAAGTAGACATGTGGGAAATGTTATTTATTAACTATTTTGTGTGACATATCTCTCTGATTTAAGGGCATAAAAATTAAAATTTTGAAAATTGCAAAATTTTCGCCAAATTTCCATTTTTTTCACGAATAAACGCAAGTGATATCGAAGAAATTTTACCACAATCATGAAGTACAATATGTCACGAAAAAACAATCTCAGAATCAGGGGGATCCATTGAAGCGTTCCAGAGTAATTACCTCATAAAGTGACAGTGGTCAGAATTGTAAAAATTGGCCTGGTCATTAACGTGCAAACCACCCTTGGGGGTAAAGAGGTTAAGAAGCCCCATGTGCGACATTATATAATCATAAAGTCCAGTTAGCCTGATGAGGACCAAGGGCGTAGATTAACAGCGCATGGTCCGGTGCTTTAACCCCCATGCTATTAAAAATTTACAGCGTAAGATTAAAGTTCTTCCTTTTGTAATCTAACAACAGCTAAGGTTCACAGCTGTCAAAACCAGCTGAGGAAAAGACAGAAATGGTTTATTATCACTTCTGTCTTCTATTTTGCCAGCTACATACTGTAGCACTTTGGTCTGTAGGACATGGCAATCACATGTCTGCTGGCATAGCGAAGCTGCTGGATCCTAGCAGACCAAGATCAGCTCTGCAGTGACTTATGTCACTGTAGTGTGCTGTTTTTCCCTGTAACTGGGGTTCCTATGGATGCTCCAGTTACAGTGGAAAAAGATTGTCTCTGAAATAAAAAGAAGTTCTCAGAGATATTTGATCTTTGGGGCACAAAATTCTGTAAAAAAAAAATATGTACAATACTATGCAAAAGTTGACAGTCTATCTTGCTTTGGTAAAGACTTATTTGAGTTTCTTTTTCTTTATAGAGTTGTTAGTGAGTGCAGGAGGCAGGGGAGGAGAAGTGGCTCCTAAGATGAGAAAGATGCAGAACTCTCTAATAAAATATTTTATTCTTCTATTTGCCTGCACTGTTGATTTATGCAAAGTTTGCTGATACAATAGTGGCAATTTAACCATACTGTCTTTTAGACACCAACGTACCCACATCATTTTTGAAGCAGAAGACACTTCAGGTAAATATTAGCAATATTTAGCTGACGGGAGTTTTCTGACAACTTTTGCAGTGGCATTGACACCAGTTTTTATCTTAACCCTTTCACGCACCAGCCTGTTTCACCTTTCTGACCAGGCCATGTTTATCAATTCTGACCAGTGTCACTTTGAGGTAATAATCTCAGAATCACTGGGACATGTTGAAACATTCCAGAGTTATTTTTTTTCATCACATGATATTAGTGGTAAGTTTAGGTTTATATGATTTGCGATTATGAAAATATTGAAAATTTTACAAAAATGTTTTAACTTTTGCAATTTTTAAACTTTACATTTTTATGCCCTTAAACCAGATATTTATTATCTATTTTGCGTAGTATTACTAACATTTACGACATGTCTACTTCACATCAGCATAATTTTTGAAACACAATTTTTTTTGTTAGGAAGCTAGAAGGTTTATCAGTGATTTCTCATTTTTCCAACAATAATTACAAAACCAATTTGTCATGGGTGTGTCAGATGTGACAGTCGCCCTGCAGTTGGTTGCAGAAGATCTCTTCGTTTGCCATTACAGAAACCTTCTTAGATCTGTCTCACTCTAGGACCCAGCAGCTACCTCCCTCCTGCTAATTGACGCCCATGCCTGGGTGTTTAAATACTTTTTGTTTGCTACAGGGAGGTGCCGTTGATATTCACATGTTCCCTTGTGAAGGCTTGGAGCTATTGCAGTCTGCTTACTTCCTTACTGCTTTGGAGGACGTTTGGTGTAATCTCTCTTAAGTCGGCTCAAGCTAAGTTACTTTTCCCCGTGTTTGTCTACCTTGTTGTCTATAGTTGTTAGTGGAGACTGACTAGTGCTCATCACCCCCTTCCCTATCCAGGGCCAAGCTCTAGGGAAATACAGGGTTTAGGTTCCTGTGCGACGATTGGTGAGGAACCAATATAGTGAGGATAGGGTAGGGAAGACAGGGTGATATCAGATCAGCCTAGGAGGTCTCCACTCCCCTTTCCCTAGTGTCTGGGCTCTCCTCATCTCTTCCCTTCGTGTTGCACTTAGTCTTTCCCTTAACTTGCGTGACACAATTTTTTAGGGACCACATCCCTTTGAAGTGACTTTAAGGGCCCAATATGACAGAAAATGCCCAAAAGTGACACCATTGTAAAAACTACACTCCTTAAAGTGCTCAAAACCACATTCCAGGAGTTTATTAACTCTTTAGGGGCTTCACAAGAATTGAAGCAATGTGGAAGGACAAAAAATAAAATTTTACTTTTTCCCACAAAAATATTGATTTATCCCCAAATTTTGCATTTTCAAAAGGGTAACAGGAGAAAATGGACCATACAATTTGTTGTGCAGTTTCTCCTGAGTATGCATACCCCATATGTGCTGGGAAAACTACTGTTTGGGCGCAGAGCACGGCTCAGAAGGGAAGGACCACCTTTTGACTTTTGGAACGCAAAATTGTGGGGAAACCCCCACAAGTGACCCCATTTTGGAAACTACACTCCTCAAAGAACTTATTTGGATGTGTGGTTAGCACCTTGAACCCACAGGTGCTTCACAGAATTTTAGAAAGTTGAGCCATGAAAATGAAAAAATACATTTTTTCAAATTTTTCATTTTTACAAGGGTGATAGGAGAAAATGGACCTAACAATTTGTTGTGTATTTTCTTCTGAGTACACAGATACCCCATATATGGTGGAAGTACAGTTGAAAGCAGAAGTTTACATACACTATATAAAAAAACACATATGCATGTTTTTCTCAATAGCTGACATGAAATCAAAATAAATCTTTCCCGTTTTAGGTCAATTACATAGTAACAAAGTTTTTAAGGTTGAAGGAAGACTAAGTCCATCTAGTTCAACCCATAGCCTAACATGTTGATCCAGAGGAAGGCAAAAAAAAACATGTGGCAAACACTAAGCTCCACATTGGGGAAAAAAATTCCTTCCTGACTCCATACGACAATCAGACTAGTTCCCTGGATCAACGCCCTATCAAGGAATCTAGTATATATAACCTGTAATATTGTACTTTTCAAGAAAGGCATCCATGCACTTATTAAATTTTAGTAGTGAATCACTCATTACAACATCATGCGGCAGAGAGTTCCATAGTCTCACTGCTCTTACAGTAAAGAATCCCCGTCTGTGATTATGATTAAACCTTCTTTCCTCCAGACGTAGAAGATGCCCCCTTGTCCCCGTCTCAGGCCTCAGAGTAAAAAGATCAGTAGAAAGGTCTTTGTACTGTCCCCTCATATACTTGTGCATAGTAATAAGATCACCCCTAAGCCTTTGTTTTTCCACAGTAAATAACCCCAAGTGTAATAACCTGTCTTGATATTGCAGACCCCCCAGTCCTCTAATAACCTTGGTCGCTCTTCTCTGCACCCGCTCTAGTTCAGCTATGTCTTTCTTATACACCCGAGACCAGAATTATACACAGTATTCTAAGTGTGGTCGCACTAGTGACTTGTATAGTTGTAAAATTATGTTCTCCTCATGAGCATCTATGCCTCTTTTAATGCATCCCATTATTTTATTTGCCTTTGCAGCAGCTGCCTGACACTGGCCACCAAACGTGACCTTGTCGTCCACCAATACACCCAGGACTTTTTCAGTTACAGTTTTGCCCAGTGTTTTAAAATTAAGCATAGAATTATACATTTTATTTCCTCTGCCCAAGTGCATTACCTTACATTTATCCCCATTAAAGCTCATTTGCCATTTATCAGCCCAAGCTTCTAATTTACATAGATCCTCCTGTAATATAAAATTGTCCTCCTCTGTATTGATTACCCTGGAGAGTTTAGTGTCATCTGCAAATATTGAAATACTACTCTGTATGCCCCTTACAAGGTCATTAATAAATATGTTAAAAAGAAGCGGGCCCAATACTGACCCCTGTGGTACCCCACTGTTAACTGAGACCCAGTCTGAGTGTGTTCCATTAATAACCATCCTTTGTTTCCTATCACTGAGCCAGTTCTTAACCCACATACATATATTTTCCCCTTGGAAAATTAGGATTACCATAATTTTTAATATTTGAAATACTGGAGAAAACACTAGTATAAATGGCATAAAAACAGCTTTATTGATAGAAATAATTTTAACATATAAATCATGCAAATATCTAAACACCTTACCTTACAACTTACCTGTGACACCCCACGGTGTTAGAGTCCTTCTTTTGGTAAGCAGACTCTATGGTATATCAGACCGACGGTACTGTGGTATGGCTGATGTTTGAGCCTCCCTGTACTTTTTTACGTGTCTGTCTGCTGACTATTATTTATTCACTCTCTTTGCTGCCAACCTAGATAGTGTATAGGCCTTTTCACCGTGCGGTGCTGCAGAGCCTGGCACACTGCACTTTATGTCCCACTAATATGATGTGTTTAGATGTTTGCATGATTAAGGCTATGTGCCCACGATGCAGAAATGCTGCATATTTTTTACGCTTCTCCCTGGCAGGAAAAACGCATGCAGTTTTTACATGCGTTTTTCCCGCCTTGTAGAAGCGTTTGTCAAGCGTTTTTGCATGCATTTCTGCATGCGGGTTATCAAGCGATTTTCCAAGCGATTTTAGCATCACTTGGAAAAGTGCTTGACAACTTGTTCACAATATATAAATCCATGCAGCCGGCATGGATTTTTAGTAGTGTGACCAAGTTAGTTAAAAAAAAAAAAAGAATAAGAATGGTAAAAAAATAAAAAATAAAGATTATACTCACCTTCCGGTGTCCTCCCGGTGTTATCTCCGCTGCGTCCAGTGTCTTGCATTGCTCGCGGTGGTGTGAAGGACCTGCGGTGACGTCATTCAGTCATGTGTCAGGTCACATGACTCAATGACGTCATGGCAGGTCCTTCACAACAGCGCGAGTAGTGCAAGAGACCGGACGGAGCGGACAAGACACCGGGAGGACATCGGAAGGTGAGTATAAGCTTCATTTTTTATTTTAAATTCTTTTTTTTACAGTTTCTATGGTACTCAGGTCTGGATGAGAGTCTCCTCTTCTCCAGACCTGGGTACCATCCGCACATAGAACCTTGTGATATCCGCTTATCCACATGTAGTGATGCAGATGTCACGCAGTCCAATGCAAGTCAATGGCGGCGATTACGCTGCGTGTCCGCAAAATTAATGGACATGCTGCAGATTTTTGAGCGCAGCATAAATGCTGCGGAAAAATCTGCAGCATGGGCATTGACATTGTGGAAATTCCGCAGCATAAACGCTTGGAAAATGCTTCGTGGGCTCGCAGCCTTAAAATTATTTCTATCAATAAATCTGTTTTTTATGCAATTTATACTCGTGTTTTCGCCTGTATTTCATATGCTCTGCGTAGGCATGTTTGTGCTAGTTCTGGGATGTTTGTCCGGATACTTAGCCATTGTTTAATATGATGTGGGCCGTTGTTTGTAAATTTTTAGTATTAATGCCAGAATAATGAGAGAAAGAGAATGTTTTTAAGGCTTTTTTATTACTTACTGCAAAGTCAAAACTATGCCTTTAAACAATTCTGGACTGCCCATATGATGATATCATGTGCCAACATCTGAGTTAGAGACACACCTGTGGATGTATTTTAATGCACACCTGAAACACACTGCTTCTTTGTGTAGCATCATGGGAAAGTCTAAATAAATCAGCCAAAATATCAGGAAGATAATTGTGGACTTACACAAGTCTGGCTCATCCTTGGGTACAATTTCAAGATACCTGAAGGTGCCTCCTTCATCTGTACCAACATATGCAAGTACAAACAAGATGGGAATGTCCAGCCATCATACCGCTCAGGAAGGAGACGGTTTCTGTATCCCAGACATAAACGTGCTTTGGTCCGACATGTGCTTATCAACCCAAGGACAAAAGCAAAAGACCTTGTGAAGATGATGGCAGAAGCTGGTAATATTGTGTCGATAACCACAGTGAAACGTGTACTGTATCAATATGGGCTGAAAGGCCACTCTGCCAGGAAGAAGCCATTACTCCAAAAGAAAGCCAGATTAATGTTTGCAAATGCACACAGGAACAAAGACCTTAATTTGTGGAGACATGTCCAGTTGTCTGATGAAACTAAAATGTAACTTTTTGGGCATAATGACCATCGTTACGTTTGAAGGAAAAAGGGAGAAGCTTGGAAGACTGAGAACTTCATCCTGTGAAACATGGGAGTGGCAGCATCATGTTATGGGGTTGTTTTGCTGCAGGAGGGACTGGTGCACTTCACAAAATAGATGGCATCATGAGAAAAGAAGATTATGTGGCAATACTAAAGCAACATCTCAAGACATCAGCCAGGAAATTAAAGCTTGGGCGGAAATGGGTCTTCCAAATGGACAATGACCCGAAGCATACTGACAAAATGGTAACAAAATAGCTTAAGGATAACAAAGTCAATGTTTTGGAGTGGCCGTCACAAAGCCCTGATCTCAATACTATTGAAAATTTATGGGCAAAGCTGAAAAGGCAGGTGTGAGCAAGGTGACCTACAAACCTGGATCAGTTACACCAGTTTTGTCAGGAGGAATGGGCCCAAATTCCGACCAACTATTGTGAGAAGCTTGTGGAAGGATATCCCAAATGTTTGACCCAAGTCATTCCGTTTCAGGGCAATGGTACCAAATACATTTCATTAGTATGTAAACTTTTGACTTTGCAGTAAGTAATAAAAATGCCTTGAAACATTCTCCCTCATTATTCTGGCATTTGGCAAATATTAAAAATTATGGTAATCCTAATTGACCTAAAATGGGAAAGGTTTATTCTGATTTAATGTAAGATATTGAGAAAAACATGCCTATGTGTCTTAATATAGTGTACGTATGTAAACTTCTGGTTTCAACTATAGATTGCGGATGCCATGTCACATTTGAAAAGCCCCTGAGATGCCAGAGCGTCATAAACCCCCACAAGTGACCCCATTTTGGAAACTACACATCTTGAGGAATTCATCTAGTGTTGTGGTGAGCATTTTTAACATTGGGCCGAGTCAATGGAAAATTACCCTTTTTTTTCCACTAAAATGTTGCTTTAGCCCCAAGTTTTTATTTTTCAAAAGGGATAATAGGAGAAAATGAACCATAAAATGTGTTACGCAGTTTCTCCGGAGTACGCCAATGCCCCATCTGTGGTTGAAAACTACTTTTGAGGCACAGTGTAAAGCTCAGAAGGAAAGGAGCGCCATATTGGAGTCTAGATTTTGCTGGAATGGTTGGTGTCACATTGGCAGAACCCCCATAAGTAACCCAATTTTACAAACTACACCTCTCAATGAATTCATCTAGGGTGTAGTGAACATAATGACTCCACATGTGCCTCACAGAATTTTACACTATTTTAACCGCTAAAATGCTGCTTTAGCCCCAAGTTTTTAATTTTCATAAGGGCTAATAGGAAAAATGGACCTCATAGTTTGTTGGGCAATTTCTCCTGATTGCGCCAATGCCCTACATGTAATTGGTAACTACTTTTCAGACACAGTGCAAAGCTCAGAAGGGAAGGAGCGCCATATTATAGTGAAGATTTTGCTGGACTGGTTTGCGGGTACCATGACCCAGTAGAAGAGCCCCTGAGGTACCAGAACAGCAGAACACCAATAAGTTACCTCAGTTTGCAAACTAAACCTCTCAATGAATTAATCTAAGAGTACAGTGATCATATTGACGCCACAGGTGGGTCACAGAATTTTATACCATTGGGCAGTGAATAAAAAATTATTACATTTTTACCACAAAAATTTTGTTTTAGCCCCAGATATTACATTTTCACACTGGGAAAGGAGTAAAATTGCCAACAAAATTTGTCACACAATTTCTGCTGAATGTGGCTATACAGTACTGTTTAGCCACCTAGCGAGACTCGGGAAGGACGGAGTGCTATTTGACTCCAGGAGTGCAGATTTTCCTAGAATAGTTTACGATCTCCATATACAGAGCCTCTAAGTGCCAGATGAGCAGAATCCCCCCTCAAGTGACCCCATTTAGGAAATTATACCCCTCTGTGAATTTATCTACAGGTGTAATGACGATTTTGACTCCATTGGTGTTTTGCAGAAACAAGCAGCAGTGGATTTTGCTGAGTGAAAATTGCAAATCTGCTATTGGTGTAGGTTGTAGTGCCCAGCTCATGCTTCTGGAGACATGGACCCAGTTAATTAGGCAGGCTCTCAAAGCTACAGAAATGCCAAACATGTGAATGCTAAATGTTGTTTAGGCACACTGGAAGGGAGGGGGGGGGGGGCATTTGGATTTGGGAGCACAGAATGCGCTGGATTTCTTTTGGAGGGTGATGAGCCTTTGTGCTACTAGTAGCGTGGAAGCCCCCTATATTTCCATTGACAGATGAGGGACCTGAGTGGGGACTTGCTATTTTTGTGGATTGATTTGAAGCTTTTGATGGGAACATTTTGGATCACATCTAACCTGTTCTCTACACTGAGCACTTACATCGGGGTAATGTGATTCAGATGAAACTCCTGAGGGATCCATTCACTATATTGAGGCAGCAGAGTTACTCTGTATTCTGTCTTACCTCTGCTCAGCGGTGTCCTTTTCATACATGCACAAAACTGTGGTCGACCGCGCTTTTATGCACGCTCAAAAAGACAGACACCGCTGAATCATAGGACAGAGTCCACAGTGCCCCCATCTGCTTCATTATAGGGAATCTTCCGCCGGGGGTTCCATTTGAATCACGTACAGTACAGACCAAAAGTTTGGACACACCTTCTCATTTAAAGATTTTTCTGTATTTTCATGACTATGAAAATTGTACATTCACACTGAAGGTATCAAAACTATGAATTAACACATGTGGAATTATATACTTAACAAAAAAGTGTGAAACAACTGAAAATATGTTTTATATTCTAGGTTCTTCAAAGTAGCCACCTTTTGCTTTGATGACTGCTTTGCAAACTCTTGGCATTCTCTTGATGAGCTTCAAGAGGTAGTCACCGGAAATAGTCTTCCAACAATCTTGAAGGAGTTCCCAGAGATGCTTAGCACTTGTTGGCCCTTTTGCCTTCACTCTGCGGTCCAGCTCACCCCAAACCATCTCGATTGGGTTCAAGTCTGGTGACTATGGAGGCCAGGTCATCTGGCGTAGCACCCCATCACTCTCTTTCTTGGTCAAATAGCCCTTACACAGCCTGGAGGTGTGTTTGGGATCATTGTCCTGTTGAAAAATAAATGATGGTCCAACTAAACGCAAACCGGATGGAATAGCATGCTGCTGCAAGATGCTGTGGTAGCCATGCTGGTTCAATATGCCTTCAATTTTGAATAAATCCCCAACAGTGTCACCAGCAAAGCACCCCCACACCATCACACCTCCTCCTCCATGCTTCACGTGGGAACAAGGCATGTAGAGTCCATCCGTTAACCTTTTCTGCGTCGCACAAAGACACGGTGGTTGGAACCAAAGATCTCAAATTTGGACTCATCAGACCAAAGCACAGATTTCCACTGGTCTAATGTCCATTCCTTGTGTTCTTTAGCCCAAACAAGTCTCTTCTGCTTGTAGCCTGTCCTTAGCAGTGGTTTCCTAGCAGCTATTTTACCATGAAGGCCTGCTGCACAAAGTCTCCTCTTAACAGTTTTGGAAAGATGTGTCTGCTGCTAGAACTCTGTGTGGCATTGACCTGGTCTCTAATCTGAGCTGCTGTTAACCTGCGATTTCTGAGGCTGGTGACTCGGATAAACTTATCCTCAGAAGCAGAGGTGACTCTTGGTCTTCCTTTCCTGCGGCGGTCCTCATGTGAGCAAGTTTCTTTGTAATGCTTGATGGTTTTTGCAACTGCACTTAGGGACACTTTCAAAGTCTGCCCAATTTTTCGGACTGACTGACCTTCATTTCTTAAATTAATGATGGCCACTCGTTTTTCTTTACTTGGCTGCTTTTTTCTTGCCATAATACAAATTCTAACAGTCTATTCAGTAGGACTATCAGCTGTGTATCCACCTGAGGATTAATATGAGCCTAGCCATACTGCAATCTTTGGGAGGCAAAATGAATAAATCAACAACAGATGAAGAACTGGTTCTACTTATTTTTTACGATGTTTCTCGTGTGGTATAAGTGATTAGACGACTTTTTTCTCCAGTTCTGTGCAATTGCAATGATACCAGATTTACATAGTTTTTTTATGTTTGGCTGTTGTCACACACTAAAAAAACCAAACAAACACTTTATTGCAAAAATAAGTTAAATAACCTGAAGAGGTTAACTAGCGTGACCATTTTATAAGTTGGGCAGTTCTGGATATGGCGATACCAGATGTGTGTGTATTATATATATATATATATATATATATATATATATATATATAGATGTGTATTCATTGGTATATTTTTTTTCAGGTTTTTTTTTATTTTTTACTTAGCCCCTCTATAGGACTTTACATTTTTTTTTTTTTTTTTTTTTTACTCTGATCACTGGTATAATGCATTGTACCTGCCAGTGCCGCACTGACAGAAGCCTCTTAGACCACGCTGCTGGCTATTTCAAAGTCTGAGGTGATTAAATGAAGTTACAAGAGTGGGAACAAATGCAGAGCAAGTCGTTCTAGCATTGCTGCTGGCATTCATTACTTTTTACTTATTTAGCGCTTTTTCAGACAGGTTCCAGATAGAATCTGCCATAAAAACAAACAAACAAAAAAAAAAACACGTTGTGTGCACATAACCTTAAAACAATTCTCCAGACGAGGTATTGTGATGTTCTTATTTCGTTTGGTTTTTTTTTTTGCACAGGGAATTATGTTTATATGGTATGAAGTAACTTCTAATGTATTAAAAAACTAAACACACACCTTGTCCTATATGTAAAGAATATCCATGGCTGTGGATTTCTGGCTTTGTAAGTAGCGCAGACTTGCTGTAATTAGACGCAGGGTCTAGTTACCTGTTTGTGTTCCAGACGTTTGTTTGTTTTTTCCCCCCATGAGTTGAGTTTCCATCTTCTGATATTACCTCAAATTCTTTCTGGAAAAGCATCCTTGAATGTTTCATCTTGGGACTTGTATTCATTTATTTTTCCCAAAAACAGCACCACATCTGGGGGAGGGTAAGGAAGTAGTTTTTTTTTTGGTAAATCTGACACAATCAGTAGCAGTCTTCTTAGGCCTCATTCAGACACAAATAATGCGGGCACACATTAGCATCAATGGCACAGCCAAGTCTTCTTTTATGACCAGACCTTACCTTATGATCATGATTATGACAGTTCTGGTTTTTAGACTTGCAATAAGGCTTGGACTGGTGGTGCCTGTAATATGGATACTAAAATGCATCAGGAATTGTGGCCATATAAATGAGGCAGCAGCCAAAGGAGCGAGCAGAATCTACAGCAGATTGTCTGTCCCTCAGTATCCACCTGAGAATCCATTAGTCCAGAGCTAGGAATGTGCTCATCATAAAAGTGAACCACACATAGTTTTTAATAACCTGTATATTTGGAGAGTTTCCGTAAATGAGCAAAACCTCAATAAGTGTTAAAGCGGCAACTGCTTGAGCTGTCAATGTAATAAGTTGCAGGAAAGCTGGAGCATCTTAATGCTATCTCTGTTCATCAAGGTATTCAAGCAACTATTAATGTTAATAGCTACAGGTCAACACTATACTTGGAGGAAGGTGTAGCACCACACTTATGGGAAAAACTAAAATGCAGAGAACATAAATTAAATCAAGCAAGATTATTTAAAAAAAAAAAAAATAATTTCTCTTTCACAATGCACCTGTACATTGATTTTAATTACATTTTTTGCTGTGAAATAAATAGAGCAGCTGTTCGTTTCCATACTGCCATATTAGCCCAAAATTTAGTGTTTCCAGGCAGAATAATTTTGTCTAAATGCTGCTCATTAATCCCAATTAACATTCTAAAAAGAACAATAACCGCAGCTCTGCTGAAAAGGTCTATGATTTTCCCAGCTTTGTATTTAGAACATGCACTGCCACACTTATTACAGAAAGGTCCCAGTAGCAGTGTATTAGAAAGGATTATCAACCTCACCTTGGAAAGTATGCTGTCCTAATAGTATACTGCAGGAGCTGAGCAGATTGATACATCGTTCTACCATTTCAGTATACCTTGTATGTTATTTACCTCCCTGCCATCAGGCAGTCCTTAGTGAGTGACATCCCTTCCTGTAGGACAGCTATCCTTGTATAAAGTCAATCACTGAAATGGACCGCCCACTGGACTTCTAAGCAAGAAAAGGTCTAGTTCTTCAAGCTGATAGGTTTCCTTTAAAAATACGGATACAAATGGTGCTTGAAAGTTTCTGAACCCTTCCACATTTACCAGATTTTTGCACAAGTTGGATCTAAAACTACATTTGAGTTTTACACAAATCCTAAAGTAGGTAAAATAAATGAGCTAACACTCTTTTTTTTCCTTAGGAAAATGAGCTAATGGTATACATCATAAATTACGAATAAAATGTGAACCTGTAGGATTAGCAGATAATGGGAAGGTGAAATTTGAGTCTGGTCTTTTCAATAAACAAGATCACGTGTGAGTGGGCAACCGGTTTTATTTCAGAAACCGAGATCTATCACTGTCTGATATTCATCATACGTTTGTGGAAGTGTATCACGGCATGAATAAGAGAGATTCCAGAGGACCTCAGAGGAAGAGTTGTTGATGCTCATGAGGCTGGAAAGGTTACAAACCATCTTTAGAGAGTTTGGACTCCACTAATTGACTGAAAACTTGCGTACGAATGGAAGAAATTCAAGATCTTTTCTTACCCTTCTCTGGAGTGGTTGACCGATAAAGATCTGATCTTTATCGGTCAACCACTCCAGAGAAGGGTAAGAAAAGATCTTGAATTTCTTCCATCGGATCAAACTCGGGCACACAGAATTTTTTTCCTAAGACAGTCTCTGAGGGAAAAAATCAGACATGTGCACAGTTCCATAGACCAACCTTGGTCTGAATGCAATCCAATGTTTTTGTCGGATCACACTCTGACCGAAAATGCGCTCGTCGGCACCTGCCCTAAGAGGCAGGCATGGAACAGTCCATGATGTCACAAAATAACCCAAGGTAACCTCTAAGCAATTTAAGACCTCTCATATTAGCTAATGCCAATGTTCAAAGGAGTCCAACAGGAGGACAATGAATAACAATGGTGTGCATAGCAGTGTTGCAAGGGAAAAAGCAATTGTTCTCCAAAAAGAACATTACTGCCCATCTACAGTTTGCTAAGTCACCTAGACAAGCCAGGCGGCTATTGAAGAAATGTTTTGTTGATGGATGAGAACAAAATAGATCTTTTAAACTTAACCCCTTCTTGATCGAAATTTTTGACCCAGATAAAGTAATAAAAGCTTATACTCGCCTCCCGCGCCAGCACTTGTGGTCCCAGAGTTCCTGTGCAGTTGTGACACGTGACCCCGGCGCCCAATCAGCGCTGGCATCACTGTCTCCGCCTTCTGTTGAATTGAACATGAAGAGGAAGTCAGGGCTGCAGCTGATCTCTGACCTCCTCTTCATGTTCAATTCAACAGAAGGCAGGGACAGTGACGCCAGTGCTGATTGGGCGCACGGGAGCCCCGGGACAAGTGCAGACACCGCTGGAACGGCGCTAGCACGGGAGGGGAGTATAAGCTTTTTATTTTATCAGAGCCAAGCGTGGGGTATGAGAAGGGGTTGTCCAAGTAGTGGACAACTTCTTTAAATTAGAGTGTTGTTTGGAGAAACAAAACACTGCATTAGGCTACGTTCCCACAATGAGCATTTGAATTATTGATGTTGTAAATTTTCTGCACATATTAGGTAAATTACATTACTTGCATTATTTTCATTGCGTTTTTTATTTTTAGTTTATACATGCATTTTATTGAGTTTTTGACACCGGTTTTTGACTCTTTTTTGTATGTAATTATTTAGATAAAACTGCCTTGTTTTTCGTACTTCCTGGTATTTGGCTTTAACACAACTTTATTGATAAACTCATGTAATCTACACATGACTGTTTTTGTTATTTACTTGCAGAACCTACAGTGCATTGTGAAAGTATTTGGCCCCCTTTAACTTTTCTACCTTTTGCCACATTTCTAACTTCAAACATAAAGATATAAAATTCAAATTTTTTGGGGAAGAATCAACAAGTGAGACACAATCGTGAAGTGGAACGAAATTTATTGGATATTTTAAACTTTAATAAATTAAAAAGGGTGCAATATTATTCGGCCCCTTTACTTTCAGTGCAGAAGTTCAGTGAGGATCTCTGAATGATCCAATGTTGTCCTAAATGACTGGTAATGATAAATAGAATCCACCTGTGTGTAATCAAGGCTCCTTATAAATGCACCTGCTCTGTCATAGTCTCAGGGTTCTGTTTCAAGTGCAGAGAGCATCATGAAGACCATGGAACACATCAGGCAGGTCCGAGATACTGTTGTGGCGAACTTTAAAGCCGGATTTGGATACAAAAAGATTTCCCAAGTTTTAAACATCTCAAGGAGCACTGTGCAAGCGATCATATTGAAATGGAAGGAGTATCAGACCACTGCAAACCTACCAAGACCCGGCTGTCCCTCTAAACTTTCATCTCGAACAAGGAGAAGACTGATCAGAGATGAAGCCAAAAGGCCCATGATCACTCTGGATGAACTGCAGAGACCTACAGCTGAGGTGGGATAGTCTGTCCATAGGACAACAATCAGTCGTACACTGCACAAATCTGGCCTTTATGGAAGAGTGGCAAGAAGAAAGCCTTTTCTCAAAGATATCCATAAAAAGTCTCGTTTGAAGTTTGCCACAAGCCACCTGGGAGACGCACCAAACATGTGGAATAAGGTGCTCTGGTCAGATGAAACCAAAATTGTACTTTTTGGCCACAATGCAAAACAATGTTTGGCGTAAAAGCAACACAGCTCATCACCCTCAAAATACCATCCCCACTGTCAAACATGGTGGTGGCAGCATCATGGTTTGGGCCTGCTTTTCTTCAGCAGGGACAGGGAAGATGGTTAAAATTGATGGGAAGATGGACGGAGCCAAATACAGGACCATTCTGGAAGAAAACCTGTTGGAGTCTGCAAAAGACCTGAGACTGGGATGGATATTTATCTTCCAACAAGATCCCAAACATAAAGCAAAATCTACAATGGAATGGTTAAAAAATAAACGTATCCAGGTGTTAGAATGGACAAGTCAAAGTCCAGACCTGAATCCAATCGAGAATCTGTGGAAAGAGCTGAAAACTGCTGTTCACAAACGCTCTCCATCCAACCTCAATGAGCTCGAGCTGTTTTGCAAGGAAAGAATGGGCAAGAATTTCCGCCTCTCGATGTGCAAAACTGATACACACACCCCAAGCGACTTGCAGCTGTAATCGCAGCAAAAGGTGGCGCTAGAAAGTATTAACTCGGGGGCTGAATAATATTGCACACCCCACTTTTCAGTTTTTAATTTGTTAAAGTTTAAAATATTCAATAAATTTCGTTCCACTTCATGATTGTGTCCCACTTGTTGTTGATTCTTCCCAAAAAATTCGAATTTTATATCTTTATGTTTGAAGCCAGAAATGTGGCAAAAGGTAGAAAAGTTCAAGGGGGCCAAATACTTTCACAATGCACTGTATGTAATTGTTTGGGGAAAATCCACATATAAAACTCAGCGTACATGCAAGAGAAACTGACAAGTTGCAGATTTAACCCTTCACGACATATGAGGTATAGTTATGTCATATCTCCGCCTTTGATTTCATCAGCTGACATGTGCTTCTAACAGCCGCGGGTAGAATCGCGATCCACCCGCGGCTGTTAACTAGTTAAATGCTGCTGTCAATCTCTGACAGCAGTATTTAACTCATGCAAACCGAATGCACATCACTGACTCCGCCCATGTCAATTGATCGCAGGACGCCGATAGAGCTGGCATGACAACCCGGGGTCTCCAGGAGACCCCTGTGGTGGTCATTGCTGATCTGCCATGAGCGCCGCCTTGTGGCCAGAATTCATAGCAGATTAGCAATTCTGCTACACATAGCAGCGCTGCAGCCCTGCTATGTGTAGTACAAGCGATCAGAAGATCACAGCTTCAAGTGTCCTAGTTTACTGAAGCAAGTAAAAAAAAAAGTAGAAAAAGGTTTTTAAAAAGATATAAAAAGTTCAAATCAGCCCCCTTTTTCCCCATTGAAAATAAAAAAAAATAAAAATAAAAAATACACATTTGGTATTGGCACGTTCAGAAACGCCTGATCTATCAAAAACAAAAATTACTTTTTTTTTTTGCACTGCAAAAATTTACAGCATCAAAAACTCATTGTGAGAACTTAACCTTACAGTATAAATACCACATACCATCTGTAAAACAAGGTGGCAGTAGTATCATGGTTTGGGCCTATTTTGCTAAATCTGCGCCAAGACAGCTTGCCATACCAGCCAATTCTAAAAGGAAAATGTCAGGACATCTGTCCATGAGCTGAATTTCAAGAAGATGTGGGTCATGCAGCAAGATAATAAACCTAAGCACACAAGTCGTTCTACAAGAGTGGTTAAAGAAGAACAAAGTTTTGGAATGGGCAAGTCAAAGTCTTTACCTTACTCCTATATAAATATTGTGGCAAGCCCTGAAGCGAGCAGTTCATTGGAGAAAACCCACCAACATACAGGTGCCTCTCACAAAATTAGAATATCAAAAAGTTCATTTATTTCAGTTCTTCAATACAAAAAGTGAAACTCATTATATAGAGTCATTACAAACAGAGTGATCTATTTCAAGTGTTCATTTCTGTTAATGTTGATGATTATGGCTTACAGCCAATGAAAACACAAAAGTCATTATCTCAGTAAATTAGAATACTTTATAACACCAGCTTGAAAAATGATTTTAAAATCCAAACTGTTGGCCTACTGAAATGTATGTTCAGTAAATGCACTCAATACTTGGTCGGGGCTCCTTTTGCATCAATTACTGCATCAATGCAGCGTGGCATAGAGGCGATCAGGCTGTGGCACTGCTGAGGTGTTAAGGAAGCCCAGGTTGCTTTGATAGCAGCCTTCAGCTCATCTGCATTGTTTGGTCTGGTGTCTCTCATCTTCCTCTTGACAATACCCCATAGATTCTGTATGGGGTTAAGGTCAGGCGAGTTTGCTGGCCAATCAAGCACCGTGATACTGTTGTTTTTAAACCAGGTATTGGTACTTTTGGCAGTGTGGACAGGTGCCAAGTCCTGCTGGAGAATGAAATTTCCATCTCCAAAAAGCTTATTAGCAGAGGGAGGCATGAAGTGCTCTAAAATTTTCTGGTAGATGGTTGTGCTGACTTTGGTCTTGATAAAACACAGTGGACCTACACCAGCAAATGACATGGCTCCCCAAACCATCACTGATTGTGGAAACTTCACACTAGACCTCAAGCAGCTTGGATTGTGTGCCTCTCCACTCTTCCTCCAGACTCTGGGACCTTGATTTCCAAATGAAATGCAAAATTTACTTTCATCTGAAAACAACACCTTGGACCACTGAGCAACAGTCCAGGTCTTTTTCTCCTTGGCCCAGGTAAGACGCTTCTGGCGTTGTCTATTGGTCAGGAGTGGCTTGACACAAGGAATGCAACACTTGTAGCCCATGTCCTGGATACGTCTGTGTGTGGTGGCTCTTGAAGCAATGACTCCAGCAGCAGTCCACTCTTTGTGAATCTCCCCCAAATGTTTGAATGGCCTTTTCTTAACAATCCTTTTAAGGCTGCGGTTATCCCGGTTGCTTGTGCACATTTTTTCTACCACACTTTTTCCTTCTACTTAAACTTTCCATTAATATGCTTGGATACAGCACTCTGTGAGCAGCCAGCTTCTTTAGCAATGACTAGTGTTGAGCGAGTATGTTCTGTTAACCCTTTCGCCGAGTATGCTCGGGCCGAGCTTAGAGTATTTACAGCTGCTCGGTGAAGTGTTTGAATTGCTCCCGTGTGCATGATTTGCGACTGTTTGACAGCTTTAGTACATGTAAGGAATGTCTATTTCTTAGCTTTATTACATGTGAGGAATGTGTAAGAAATAGACATTCCTCACATGTAATAAAGCTGTCAAACAGTTGCAAATCATGCACACGGGAGCGATTCAAACACTTCACCGAGCAGCTGTAAATACTCAGAGCTCGGCCGAGCATACTCGGAACAGAACATACTCGCTCAACACTAGCAATGACCTTTTGTGGCTTCCCTCCTTGTGGAGTGTGTCAGTGACTGCCTTCTGGACATCTGTCAAGTCAGCAGTCTTCCCCATGATTGTGGAGCCTACGGATACAGACTAAGGGACCTTTTTAAACGCGTAGGAAGACTTTGAAGGTGTTTGTTAATTATTCTAATTTACTGAGATAATGACTTGTGTTTTCATTGGCTGTAAGCCATAATCATCAACATTAACAGAAATAAACACTTGAAATAGATCACTCTATTTGTAATGACTCTATATAATACGAGTTACACTTTTTGTATTGAAGAACTGACAAATTAACTTTTTGATTATTCTAATTTTGTGAGAAGCACCTGTAAACAGAGTTGAAGCTGTTTTGTAGGGAGAAATGCAGGACTAATCAACAATTACTGAAAACATTTAGATGCACAAGGGTATCACTCCATGTACTTAAAGCAAAGACACGTGGTAGTTGATCATTATCCTAAAAAAAAAAAAACGCTTAATGCATTGCCATATACCGGAATAGTTGGCGGAGTGGTCCTGTGTTCTCTTTGAGAGAGAGTCACTGCCAGACGCCGCTGACAGTGTCTTATCTCGCCACCAAAACAAATGATGGGACCTTGAAATTATAATGGTTGTATCTTTCTCTGACATTTAGTCTATGGTTTATAGGGACACATTGCTAATGAGGGAGCACGTGAATTTGCACTCCTGTGTATGAGGCAGTAATTGACTCTCACAAGGAAATCACAAGATGGAATAAATGTACACTTGGGTGCAAGGGCTCTGGAAAAAAAAGATTCAAATTATCATTGCCATGACGATATGGTGAGCACTGAATCAGTGTAGTAGTTGTGTAGTGGAAAGGACATATGTAAGGGTGATGCAGGGAACTGGTGGAAGGAGCTGTTAAAGGGACTGTCATCACAGAATGACTGTTCAAACCAAGTGCAGGCGCTTGGCCCTCCACGGCGGGGCCAATCAGTTATATTCACCTTCCTCCCTGCTTGGTTTCCATCTGTATCCATCCTTCTCTGGCTCTATGAAGCCAGAGCTGTCAATCAAAGAAGAGGGGTGGAGATAGATGGAAAACAAGCAGGTGGGAAGGTGTACATAAATGATTGTCAGCACAGAATGACTGGTGCTCCACGGTGGGGATAGAGTCCCTTTAATTATGTGATGAGCTGTCTTGTCTACTGTCACTTGTCAGCCCATGACATCTTGGTTATACCACTACAGTTGAGCTATCATAGCCTCTATATCTGGTGATGGCAAAAATGTGCATTATCACCTCTAATCTCTAGCTCGTGGCGCAAGTGTCGACAAGATACTCATTTTGCAACCCTCCCATGTATCACTGCAATGGTTCTGATGGACAACAAGCACAGTTGGAGCAAACCAGTAATGTCAAATGTAGAACAAAGCCATTACTGTCATTATTCTCCTCTTAGTCATCTCTAATTTAGTGGTCTACTCTTTTCTGTTACTGCTCTGCATAATGTAGCAGACAGCATTAATACTTAGCTATACAAGAGTAATGTAGAAAGCTTTTTATACTGTTCTCAAAGTCTTATTCATAATGGGTAATGTCGTCACATATACTCTTGCTCCTTCAGAAGGCATTCTCATCTGCTAGGGTTCTTAGAACCACTGTGCTTACAATGAATCTTTGCTTTTGTACAACTGCATTACCTGAGAAAAGTCACCTACTGAAATGGTGATGACCCTCTGCCGGTCTCCTGCCATCAATAACGGAGCAGCTGCAGCCTTCACGTTTCGTCAGCCGGTTTCTTTCACTGTGAAGAAGTGTGAAGGCTACATCCGCTCAGCGGCTGCCTATTGTGAGGTCCCCCTCCTCACCGGATATTTAAGCCAGAAACAGTTTATATTTTTCTTCCCACCATGGACACAGAAAATGTTTGAAAGTGATAGACAACCCCTGTTACTATTCAGTAATCTATTCATGTACTGCATTGGCTTTCTGAAGACTTATCGATATATTCACCCAGATAAGCATGTAGGAGCATTTACATAACATGAGATGATAGGGGTCACCTTACCGCTGTACAAATTAGTGCACCAGCCATACGAATTTAGTATGGAACCAACTAAACAGCTTTTACTCAAAGATATGAATATGACATTACAGCTGAGCGCTCCCAGGTTTTCCCAGCTAAGGCTATGTTCACAGATTGCGTTTTTGCTGCATGTTTTTTTGCTGCTTTTTTTTTTGGAAAAAGCTGTGTTTTACAGTACCAGCAAAAGCTATGAGATTTCAGAAATCTCATGCACACACTTGTTTTTTTCCCTCCGACTGAAGTGGAAAACTGCTGCGTTCAGCGTTTTTTCACCCATAGAAAGCAATGAGTAAGTGCAAAAATGCAGGTCTCAGGTTTTGCTGCAGAAAACTCAGGAAGTTGCATAATGTTTTTTTTTTTTTGGGGGGGGGGGGGGGGCACTAAACTTTATCAGCACAAGAGACAAATGTACAAAAAAAAAGCAGCAAAACCGGCATTTTGTAAGCAGCTTCTTTACTGCCAAGAAAGCAGATTTTGCGTGCAGAAAAAAAACGCAGCAAAAATGCAACAAGTGAATGTAGGGGGCCAGCCCTTACTGGACATTCATTGACACTGTGACTTTAAGAGACCATTCTCCCCTCTGTTTATTTCTCTTGGACTAGTCACCTCCCCCTGTTGTTTTGGTGTGTGTTGTTGAAGGGAAAAGAACCAGGAAGTGAGAGACCTTGTGTGTGTCTGACATAACAGACAGGACATTTGCCAGTGTCCTGATAAAGAGGGCTAATAGGAGGACCTTATGTTCTCTGGGGAAAAGATAAAGACTGGACTACTGCAAGTTTGTTTGTCAGGACTATGTCCAAAAGCAAAGAGCTGCATTGCTCCTCCAGAACAGCTTCCCTGAAGATTGGTGACCTGAGGAAACAGATAATAGTGTGTCAGCCATCCCTCATCATTGAAAGGAGAATAAGATTTGCCTCACTGGAAGAGAGAAAGAGACCAGATATACAGGAGCAAGAACTCAAGCATAACTTATCTGGCTTAGCTACAACAGAACCATGCAGCAGCAGCAGCAGCCTATCCCTGATCTGCACAATTGTGAGTGAACCACCGGTACCGTGCTGTGTGAGTGTGTAGCTCAGTTTTTGCTTAGTTAGGATGCTATAGCAGCGTGGCCTGCTTAGCGGAAAAGCCAGATCATGAATTAGCCAAGAGTAGTTTGTAAACCTGATTTATACTGTTTGTATTGAACTGCCATTGCCATAGCTGGAGCACTGTTCTTGACACGCTTCAGTTATTTCTCCTTATATGCATGCTATTAATATCATCGTTATAAAAACTGTTATTCTTATCTTTCGGCATATGTCCTCTTTTACTTAATAAAGCCGGTATTTGTTTCTGCCTCCTTGTCTGCTGTGCCGTACTTGAATCCTGCCTTGTGGTTTTCTTCAGACACCGCTACATGAACATAGCCTGATTCTTCAACACCACGTCTCAAGTTGATGGACCCCCGCAGCAGTGATGTTGTGCCACAGAGAAATTATTATTGACCGCCGTGATGACATCTTGATGAACACAATATAATACACCAGAGCAGCGGACTTTCATCTATGCAATACAAAATACTTTGTAGGTTTATGCATACAAATTATAGAAATTAGAAAGTAAAAGTCATTGCCTGTAGATCACAACATTCAACCACAATTTTTTTGGTGCAAGGACGAAAGAAAAAAAAAATAGAGATAAAAATTCCTTTGTGCCACAGCTTCTTTATTTATTTGCTCTTGTCTGCAAATAAGAGGCTTGACCTAACACAGGTAAGTTAAGCGTTCCTACGCTACTCTAATGACCCTTGTACACATCGTTTGTTGATTTGCTTTCACCATAGGTATAGACACACTGATACTGAACACAACTTCATCTGAGTGCTACAGCCTTACACCTACATAGGTTTTTAGATCTTCAGCTACATATTGTTGCCAGTTACATCATATACATATACAGGAAAAATACAAGACTTCATTGATTTTCACAATATTTAATTTGTACACTAATGTAACTATATGCAACTTCTGAAGACAATCGAGGGTACAAGAAAGGTTCAGAGCACGCTAATAGTTTGGTCCGATATTATCGTAATGTAGTGCTTAATTTCTCCTTCCCATTTAGAGAACAAGGAAACATGACGGACGTCACATGCACACACTCACTTGTGAACAAGTTTAGAAACAGATTAACTGCTGTACACCCCGGGTTTCAACCATACATATCTAATAGGGTTATTATAATACATCTATATGCAGCATTATCTGTCGACACAGCCATTCAGAAGTCAGCACCGTATATACATATGTATATATAAACACTTGGAAACAGCAGATGCATGGGGAGAATTAAAAAGTGCCATTTCAAGGCCGAACATAAAAATAATATAACATATTTACAAAGCTTGGAAAGTCAGCTGCAAAATAAGTTATTGCCAATGCCCTTTAGGAACAAAAAAAATATGTCCGTTTTATACATTACAGTAAAATGTATCAATTTATATAATGATATATCTCTCTCTATTCATTTACAACATATCCGGGCTTGAGGGCTCCTCAGCCAAACCTTTTCTATGGCTTTACCATGTTACAGGGTAATAAATAAATAAGCATGCTAAAATGTGTATATCCATTTGGTCATGAAGCTAGATGGCTGATACTAACTGTACATGTGTCAGCTTAGTAGGTAAAGAGTAAAAGATTCATGAAGGATTCAGGAGAGATGAAGAGACCAGTGTTTGACTACATAATTCCTGTCCATGTTCAAGGTCTTTGGTTGTCTGTTCACGGAGCATAGGGACCAATGTATTAAACCAACGCAGTCTATTCTCTTATACAATGTTTTCCTTTCTTTAAAAAAAAACAAAAAACTTTTTTTGCACTCCTGAGTGGACTCTAAACAAGACACTGTAGAGGGAGCCATTTAGTGGCTTTAAAGACTATATGAATATACATATATACACACACACACACACACACTGGGAAAGATAAGTATTTGATACACTGCCGATTTTGCAAGTTTTCCCTCCTAGAAAGAATGGAAAGGTCTGTAATTTTTATCGTAGGTACACTTCAGCCGTGAGAGGCAATCTAAAAAGAAAATACCGAAAATAACATTTGTATGATTTTTACATATTTCATGTAATAAAATGAAAATGATTTAAGTGTTTGATCAGCTACCAACCAGCAAGAATTCTCGTTCTCACAGACCTGTTAGTTTTTCTTTAAGAAGCCCTCCTACTCTGCAGACATTGCATATATTAATTGCACCTGTTACCTCTATAAAAGACACCTATCCACACACAATTACACTCCAAACCCTCCACCATGGCCAAGACCAAAGAGCTGTCTAAGGACATCAGGGACAAAGATGTAGACCTGGCACAAGGCTGGGATGGGCTACAGGACAATAGGCAAGTAGCTTGGTGAGAAGGCAACAACTGTTGGCACAATTATTAGAAAATGTATGAAACACAAGATGACTGTCAATTTTCCTCGGTTTGGGGCTCCATGCAAGATCTCGCCTCATGGGGTAAGAATGATCCAGAAAGGTCAAGAAACAGCCCAGAACTACACGGGAGGACCTGGTCAATGACCTGAAGAGAGCTGGGACCACAGTCTCAAACATTAAGGTTAGTAACACACTACGCAGTGATGGATTAAAATCCTGCAGGGCAAGCAAGGTCACCCTGCTCACACCAGCAAATGTCCAGGCTCGTTGGAAGTTCGCCAATGACCATCTGGATGATCCAGAGGAGGCATGGGAGAAGGTCATGTGGTCAGATGAGACCAAAATATAACTTTTTTTGTATCAATTCCACTCGCTGTGTTGGGAGGCAGAAGGATGAGTACAACCCTAAAAACACCGTCCCAACCGTGAAGCATGGTGGGAGAAACATCTTACTTTGGGGATGTTTTTCTGCAAAGAGGACAGGGCGACTGCACCATATTGAAGGGAGGATGGATGGGGTCATGTATAGCAAGATTTTGACCAACAACCTTCCCTCAGTAAGAGAATTGAAGATGGGTCGTGGATGGGTCTTCCAGCATGACAATGATCTGAAACGCAGAGCAAGGGCAACTAAGGAGTGGCTGCGTAAAAAGCATTTTAAAGGTCCAGACCTGAACCCTATAGAAAGTCTTTGGAGGGAGCCGAAACTCAATGTTGTTCAGCGACAGCCTTGAAACCTGAAAGATCTGGAGAAGATCTGTATGGAGGAGTGGGCCAAAATCCTTGCTGCAGTGAGTGCAAACTTGGTCAAGAACTATAGGAAACATCTGACCTCTAATTGCAAACAAAGGTTTCTCTACCAAATATTAAGTTCTGTTTTTCTATTGTATCAAATACTTATTTCATGCAATAAAATGAAAGTTAATTATTTAAAAACCATAGAAGGTGATTTTCTGGATTTTCATTTTTAGATTCTCTCTCCCACAAGTGAAGTGTACCTACGATAAAAATTACAGACCTCTCCATTCTTTGTAGGTGGGAAAACTTGCAAAATCGGCAGTGTATCAAATACTTATCTTCCCCAATGTATATATATGAATGCAAGGGAAAAAAAAAAGTTCTACAGAATTTGCCACAATCTAGTTGCATTATACAAGTAAGGCTATGTTCACATATCAACTTAAAACCTGATGTGTATTTCCACAGCAGCACTTCAATGCTGACCTTCAGATATCTCCAGTGAATTTGCCACAGATGTGCTGTTGTGTGCGGGACAGATCTCCACAAGGATCAGCCCGATGGTAATTCAACAGGGCTAATCCGAGGACTTTCCATCTAAAAGAAGTAGCAAGCTACTACTTATTAACACTGGATTTTTCTGCATTGAAATGTTTTCATTGCAAGTAAACTGGGTTGCAAAAACCCCTTTCACATGTATGGGCTGTAGACGGTCTTTGGATTTATAGAAATTAGCATCAAGTCCGATGTGTGAACAAGGCCAAAGGTGCACGTTTAGGCTGGTTTCGCAAATCCAGCATTTACAGCTCGAGCACGTACTGTGATGTATGGACCGACCGTGGGTCTCCTAAATAGAACTCAACAGCCTCATATATGCCTATGAAACCGTTGTGTTTCCGACAGGAGACCCGCAATCACGGTCCATATTCGCACTGTGAAAGTTGGTCATGTGAATCCGGCCATAGTACAAGTTCATTAAAAATCTCACTCAGCTTATTCGGGAAAATGTTGGAAAAAGTCTTTAATGATGCAAGTGGATAAAAAACTAGTGCAAAGGGAAAAGATTTGTTGAAAGGGTTGAGTGATTAAGAAAACCACTTTCTATGTGCCCCTTTAGGGCATGAGCACATAGAAGGGGTCATGTATAGAAGACACCACTCTATCAACCAAAATAGCAATCTACACGAGTGGCATCTGTTCTTGTGCCATTTATCTGCCATGTAATGCTACATTTTGTCTGCAACATTCTTTACAGGGAAAATGTATGCCTCTGCTTGCCAGGGGTGCCAAGACCAGAACCTACGGCCATCATCATCCTGAAAGGGACTGACTCCGATGAGACTATGCCTTTATTCCACAGGAAGCAAACGCATGTCAAAAAGCGTGGAAAAGTGCATTATATCCATCTCAAAGTAAATGTCCACTCTTGAACGCCATGACATTTTTGATTTTAAATAGGTCAAGAATAGGTTGTAAATATAGTTTTGTATTAGAAACCAGACTAAAGTTTAATACAGTGTTCAAAATTCTGTGCTTAATCATTTACTGTTAAAAAGGTGGACATTCAAGTCAATTTCCAAAAGTTATTAGATTTTATATTCCCACAAAAACCTTTAACCAGTTTTTCGGGGACTTCTACTGCCAAATAGATTCATTGGCGTTAGGGGGTTATTTCAGACTATGCGTCATTGTAGCAGACATTTAGCATGTTTGATTACAGTAAATACATTAGAATTAGATTAAAAAAAAAAAAAAAAAAAAAATCAGAAAAAACAGAAATAAATCATTTGTATAGTCAGTATGTTTTTGCTCTTATTCCATCCATTTGTTTTACCGGTACTTAGAGACTTTATAGTACTCGATCCTTACATAACCATAGAAGTACGGAAGGACTTCGGGACCGACCTGCCTACATCAACAACCACACAGTAGTGATTCATCCTGTGATACAAAAGTTTTGCTGAATAGAGTACACACAAATTTATCTTAAACCTAAACTAATGAGGCTCACTAGACCAGACAGGAGGGAAGAAATCCAGATTGTCTTAATTTGTGAAAAAATAAAAGGTGAAAATTGGTGTAATTTTTTGGGGACAATGCTCAAATTTTCAAGGCTGGTTCAAAGTAGATTCTGATATTCGTAAGACAAAAGAGGGACATGTTGGAACACTATATTTCAGTGCAAGCCTTGGAATATGAAACCATCCAGTAGGAGGATTCTACAACAAAACATTATTGCTTTGGTTCTCTCTCAGACACACAAAATAGTACGCCACAATCACAATAGTAAAGGACTGGAATTATGCGAAAAATAAGGAAATCTAAAAAAAGGTCTCCTTAGCTTAAGTGCTGAAAATGAGATTTGTAAGTGCTCCTTACAAAGTATGTTTGAAGGTCACACTTAAAGTGATTTTGTTTTGTTTTCGCTAAAACAATTGAAATTTACACAGTAAAAATATTCAAGATGAGCTACCGAAAAATTGTCAGTGAGCAGCCTGCATGGAAATACAACATGCTGCTGATCTACCTGGCAAAAACATAAAACCGTAATAAATAACTGCCCACAAAGCCCACTTAAAAAAAAAAAATCTATATACATAAGACGACAAAATGGCATAGACAAAAACAGTAAATGTCCACAGCCGTGAAAAATGGTGCCACACTGCTAGGTACATCAAGCGACTGTTAAATGACATGGCAGCAGCTGGCCTGACTAGCGGTACATAACAGACTCTCCTTGGGATTCCGTTGGATATTCACAGATATTGTTTTTTCACAAAGAGGTAGCTGTAAAACATTGTTCTTAAAGTTCTTACTCTTCAGAAGTTTTAGTTCATTAGCAGTGTCTGACATTTGGTCAGAGAAGAATTTTATACTGCCGGTAGATGTGCTTCTACTGGCAGTGCCGTTGGAGCTAATGCACATCTTCCAGCTGGACTTCTCCTGCACTTTGACACTTGAGAATGACAGGTTATTTTGAGGGTCAATTATATACTTGGCCCCATTATGGAGTTGGGAACTTAAACACAAACCCATGAGTTTCAGGCTTTCTACAAGTTCTCCTGCACTTATTGTTGACTGCTGCACTGAATTTCCAGAACCAGAGCAATTACGGCTGTTCCCGGAGGAATTGTTGGTGTTACCGCCAGAAGTATTGGATGGACTGCCGCCTCCTTTGCTATCACTTGGACTTGTTTTGTCAACACCTGTACTTCCATTGCTTGGTTTACCTTGTCCTCCCCCATCACCCTGATTTCCCGGTGGACCTTCACTGCTGTCTCTTCTATGCCAAGAATAGGTGAAGCCACTATCTTTATCTAGCCGTCTCCTGCTCTCGGAGTCATCATCACTTGTTTCAGAGCTGCTGCAGCTCGATCCTCGTCCTTGGCTTTTCCTTCTGTGGTATCTTTTATGCACAGTGCCAGGAGATGCTATGTTCATTTTTAATCTACTAAGCTTTGGAGGAAGATTTTCATCCATATCAAACTCATCATCAGACTCTCCTTCTTCAAAGATCTGGTTGAGCACAGGGGCACTCTTCCTAGACGTTAGTCGATTTGTAACAGAGGGCTTGCGTCGCAAAACAACTTGCGTTGAAAGTGGGATAGGCTTTTTATCTTCTTCGTCTTCCTCCTCATCTTCTTCAACTCTGAAGAGACATTTCCTACCACTTGTTGATGGATTCAGTGCCACAGCAGGCACTCCTGAAGTTGCTGGACTTGAAAAATCTGGTACATCCTCCTTTTTCAGTGGTTCAACAAGGCCTTTATTTCTATGACCATTTAGCACATTTTCTGCGCTGCGTGCTGGTGTTGGTGGACCACTAACATGGGCTAATGGAGAGGCTGTCAGATCATCATCCAAGTCTTGTGGAACATCAATCTTTGTGGGCCATGATTGCCTAAGGAATAAATCACAGAATTAATAAAAATACAAGCAACACACTACATCAAGAAAAGGGAGAGCAATAAGTTATATTTTCAATGAATGACCTTTAAATTCTTGCCACATGGTTTTTTAACATAAACGGATTGTGTTTGCCGGGGTGCAAAAACTTATTTTACCAATTAGATCTGGAATAAATTGGCATAATGGAGCATTATAAGAGTAAATTATCAGCGCAGCAAATGCACTCAGTGCCTTTTTGTCTGCTATTAGTTACGTGCAAGAGCCTGTGTGCTATTTGCGGCAGATTTATATTTGACTTTACTTGATTACGGTTCTCATTTAATGGACACAATAGGAACAATCCCAAGAGCCCGGCCAGTCTCTGCCCCTTGCTATGCCACTTCCAGTTGCTATGAAACAAATAAGCACCACCGATTTGGTGAGCGGCCACATATTTGCATTTCAAAGATTCAGTGCAAACATTGAAGAGAAATAAAACTACAGCTTCAGTAGTAAAAATCTCCAGTCAAACACCATCATTCAGTGCGTTAGAACAAAGGTTACTCAAAAATTATAGACAATTACACAGAAAACTAATATAAATGTAGCACACGGCAACCTGCCTGCCTTTCAGCAGCAACTAGAGCGGCTTATTCATTGATCGAAATGGGCAAAAATCACAAGTGACTTTACATTATATTCTCTCCAATGTAAAAAAAAAAAAAAACAGAACATAATTGATCAGTTACAACCTATTGATTTCAATGGTGAAAGGAACAGTTGTGTCGGTTCACCTCTCATTATGCACCTTTTCCATTTTTTCAGATTTTTTTTTATTATTAACATTGTGTTGTATGGCAAATGGATTTAAATGGAAAGTGTTAATGTTTTTTGTAAGGGAAAAAAAAACATAAGTGGAGGGCAACCATAACAGCGACCCTAAATCTGTGTAGTAGCCAAGAGGGATCAGTAGAATCAGACCGCAGCTGGAGCTCCGTCCTTTGGATGATAATATCAGTCGTTTTTAAATAACTTTGGACTTTTTGTCCTTAGAACTTAATTAAGGAACAGTTTCTGAAAAAAGAGAACAAAGATATATGTATTTTCAAATTGAATACTACATTTGCTAGATTATGTGTTTAGGATATTCAGTTTAGTGTTTTTTTTAACTAATTCATTAACAGTTACTTTTTCCTATGGGCAAATGAGGCCTATTTGTATTATTATTAATAACTTTACAAAGCTGATCCCTTATATGAACATACAGTACATTACCACATTAGTACATAAGTTTTATTCTAACATTTAGGGCCTCAAATATAAAAGTAACCATAGCCATTAAAGGGGTTGTCCACTAACTGGACAACCACTTCTTAAATACTATATTCCCCCTCGTAAAATAAAGTTACCCTATACTTACCTCTGGTACTGGTACCGTTCCAGCGTCTCCAGAGGCTCGTGCGGTATTGTTATGCCAAGTGAGCGCTGCAGCCCATTAGCGGTCGCTAATGGACTGTTTTGCTCTTCACCTCCATCGGCCATCTGAGGCTTGTCTAAAGGTAGCAGGAACACAGCAGCTCAATACAGGAGACCCGGCGCTCATGTGGAAGGGGAGTATAGGGTATTTTCTATTTTACAAGGGGGAAACGTGTTTTAAGAAGTGTTTTTTTTTTCCACGTAGCGACAAGTCCTTTAAGTTGTTAACAGACATGCTATAGCTGACCTATCTGGCCAAAAAAAAAAAACACTGGCACCACTTTGGAAAATCAGATATTAGTGGAAATCCAACCGATCTTCGTTCCACCAGTGGCAGATATGAGAGAATCATCCAGCCACTATAGATATTTACATGCCAGTGAACCAGGCTAAAATGAGGGATCCATCAAGAAAAGCTGAATGTTTGTGGTCATCCAATATTGGGATATGTAATGCAGTATTCTAATTACCCCCTTTTGTAAATCCCTGATAAGACAACCTAAATATGGTATTCAAGTTTGTGCCTCACACATTGGATGTAAAAGAACTGGAGACTAGATTAATAAATCATTGTATACAATTAAAATAAGTTAAAGGGGTTGTCTGGTCAAAAGTGATAAGTCTGCAGTCACTCTGTGTGACTACAGACTTTTGAGTTCTTCCAGCGCAGGCACTGTGCACTGTGGGGATTCGCAGGTATGAGACCCGGTAACGGGTAATGTAATGTGTCATACATACCCCCCGGCCAGTGGGCGCAGCCTTGCTCTCCATACCCTTGTATTGAGCAAGGCCGCGCCTTCTAGTCGGACGCGTCCACTGGCCGTCCATGTCACTAGACGGGGTGTGACCTCGCTCCATACAAGTGTATGGAGCGAGGCGGTGCTGAATGGCCGGGGGTATGTATAACACATACATAGCCTCGGTCCCGGGTCTCGTCTCGATAGTAATGCCCCATCCTTGGGACAGACTATTTGATCAACGGGAGTCTGACTCCTGGTAGCCCTGCTGATCAGATGTTTAAAAGGGGTCTATTTCAATGTTTTTTAGCTACAGTTCCATGTCATCTACATAGGTTCCCATGGGCACGGTGTATGAAAAGTTGGGCCCCGGTCCTGCTCTACCCCCATCTATATCGAGGTCGGCTTTTTAATACTTGGGGATAGGACCGTCCCGATTAGGTACACCTTGCAGCGGTGGGATGGCTTTTACGCTTGTTTGCTCAAAATTGTGTTAGCCAAGTACCCCATTATGTACTATTTACTTACTTGCTGTAGGGTATATGCTCATTTTCTTTTTATCTTGGGTTTTGTCTGTTAAATGGCCACAGTGTGAACACGCTCATACACAGTACATGTATACCTACTTATGCTCCGGTTCATTTCTTTGGTTTAGCTCTGTATTTATTAGTGGCTTAATTCCCATGAATTCCCACTTGTGCTAAAGACCTTTTAAATAACGGATTTGATGGGGTGCTGGGAATTGGACCTCCGCCGATCTAATATTTATGAGCTACCTAAGGACACACCATCAATTTTTAAGTCTGAGATAACCCCTTTATTTTGATGCATACCTAAATTGGGCCTTGATGTTACTAGGACTGGCAGAACGTGTTTGAATCTCCTTTTCTTGCTTCTCTCGCAAAATTCTCTCAGCCAGCAAGAAGTATGTGGCCGTAATGTGGTTGTATTTATTGGTTTCCAAGGCACTGAAATAAAAAAAAAACGAGGAATCAAACCATTTCCCTTGTAAGACCCATACAAATTAAGAAACTGCATTATCTGTGTAAATGTATGAAACAAAGCAGCATGTTCAAGATTCAGCTCAATAATCAAAAATTGGTGGGAAATAGGCAGGAACCACTTACTCAACAATGGCATCTCGATCAGCTATGTCACCCAGCACCATCCTCTGTATAATGCCATTGTGTTCCTCCTCGGAGAGGTTTTTATAGGACACTAGAGGAATGTTGTATTTTGTCGCAGGTGATGGATCAACTCCTTGCAGCCAAGGATGGTTTTCAATTTCCTCTAGAGATGCTCTTCTTTTAGGATCTCTCTGGAGCATACGTGTGATCAGGCTGGGAATAGAAGTGATGAAGCGTAGTTATGGTAAACTGAACAGACAGGAAAACACATACAAACATATCTAAGCAGTATAACAATCTTCTAGATTAGGCTACATTCACACATCTGTGACTGTTACCATCCGAGAGAAACCCAACAATCTTTTTTTTCCCAGGTGTCATCCTTGTTACATCAGTTCTTTTTCTGTTCCATTTTTTTCACTGAAAAAGGTAACTATTTTTTTTTTTTTATGCAATTGACTCCTGTATCAGTTAAAAAACAAGGAAATTCGGAAGGAATAGGACAAGCTCTGAGTCTTACGCACCAGAGACAGGGACCCGTCAGAAGTTCAACGAGGTCTAGTTTAGTGCCATTAGCAGTTTGCGCCACTAAAAACACGTCATCACTGTAAGGAAGCCAACGTACTTTACTATTTTTGTTTTTTCTATTGAGATTTATTACTTTGCTGCTAAAAATATGAAAGAATTGATTGCATTAATATTGGTGGCTCCTAAAAATAATTTTCTTTAGCTAAAGAGGTCTTCAAAAATCCAGGAATACCTTATAAAATGAGGCAATGTCCCATTATTTCCATAACTACTATAGGCTTTTTTTTTACTTCCATGGTAGAAGGACCAGCTAGAAAGTTTAAATAGCCAGTACAAAGTAACCTGGAACACTCTGATACCAGAACGATGGGGCACAACGGTAGGTAGGGTGTGATCCCCTTCACAGAGCTTCTCAGTAGGTTTAATACTATAGAAGACTACTGCTCTGGGAAGCTAGTTTTTGATTAATCTGGTACTTCAAATGATACGGGAAAAACAGAAGTTCACCAAAAAGATAAATCAACACTTACTCTTTACACTCTTTGGACACATGCTTGGGTACGGTATATTTACAGTCCATGATCATCGTCAGTGTTTCACTGTCATTGGCTTCTTGGAATGGAGGAGTCCCACACACAAGCATGAATAGAATGACACCCAGACTCCAAATATCTAAAATGAGAATAGGACCAAATATTCACATAAGCATTTCCCATACTATGCCTTAATATCAGACCTACATCTAGTCTCAAAATACACAAATCACAAAGTTCATGGTCTACTGGTTGCCCAGGAACAAGGTACTAGTATTATGACAAGATGTGAGCAAGACTATATTAAACATAATTACATGCTGTGTTGGTTTTTTTTTTTTTTAAGTCTTTGAAGTTCTGAATGTCAAACCAAAAACAGGTATGCAGGATTTAGGTCAGCATAATACACTTTTCTAGTATAGGGGTTAAAAAACAAACAAAAAACAAGTGACATGATTCTCATGTACAAGCTCAATTATCAACAGAAAGACAGGCTTTTAGTTTGGCCACCGGACAATGGCTGAAGCAATGCGTACTGGGAAGTAACAGAAAAGATTTTCCAGCACCTAAAGTGCTGGTAGAAATAGTGATAAAGACAAGGCGCCCTCTCAAAAAGTGTATGGCAAGATACAGAGTTTGAGATTCAGATCAATACCTAGACATATTAGTGTTATTTGTGCCATAAATATATTTTTAACTTGTAGGGGGAAGAGTGTTGTTAAAACAGGTAGATGTTATGGCATGGGCAAGGTTTTCATAATGACAAGTGGTGATCTTATACAAACTAGGAGACATATTACAAAGATGGACTTCATATGACCAGAAAAATAAGAAATATTTGTATTTTTTATCTGAAGGAACATTGAAGGAGCCATGTAAAGAGGAAGTTACACTTTCTTATAAACAAATCTGGTAACCCAGCACAACATGTGGTTTAATCACCATAAACAGTATGTTGTAATGCATTTACGCACATACCCTAAAAGCTGTGTGGCTGTAGTACATACATATGAGAAATAATGGCCTTTAATTGTAATTCTGAAGGTGGCAGAGGCTCACAAATTATCTAAAAGGCAACATGGGGCCTTTAAACCGCGTCCGACATTTCTCATTTATTGCAGGCAAGGCAGTAAGTACCGTACATTTTACTACTCTTCAGTAGGTTATCATCATGTCTTCAGATTCATTCACACTACAGTACAAGTCTGACTCCAATTTCCTTAAATGCGTGTGGCATTTCCAAGAATTTTCTTGTATGCGAGTCTGAATGGAGCAACATGTTTTTCATTTATAATGAAGCTCAGGCTTCAGTCCTAGCACGGGAACAGCAGTGTAGAATGCACAATGAGGAGATTACACAACGATGGCGCCCGGGGCAGCAACGCATCTTAAGCAGCAAATAAAAAAAAAAAATGTATTCTGTAAATTAATGATAAAGCATACAGAAATTTTCCCTCTTATTATATCTACAAAGGCAAAAATAGAACAGAAAAATGCAACTGGTCAGCATGTAAAGATCGAAAACTAAAAACAAAATAGTCCTTACGCCACATTCAGATGTCCGGTTTCCCAAATAAATGCTCCATCTGCATTTCTCACAGAACATGTACCCATTCTAGTCTATGAGACTATTCACAGGTCTGGTTTTTGGAGGAAGCCGCCTGAATTTGATCTAAGTCATGGATCAAATTCCTCCATTTAAATCAATGGGTTTGTGAAGAACAATCAATATACACTGCTCAAAAAATAAAGGGAACACTTAAAACAGAATACAACTCCAAGTAAATCAAACTTCTGTGACATCAAACTGTCCACTCAGGAAGCACCACTGATTGACAATCAATTTCACATGCTGTTGTGCAAATGGAATAGACAATAGATGGAAATTATTGGCAATTATCAAGACACCCTCAATAAAGGAGTGGTTCTGCAGGTGGGGACCACAGACCACATCTCAGTATCAATGCTTTCTGGCTGATGTTTTGGTCACTTGAATGTTGGTTGTGCTTTCACACTCATGGTAGCATGAGACGGACTCTACAACCCACAGAAGTTGCTCAGGTAGTGCAGCTCATCCAGGATGGCACATCAATGCGAGCTGTGGCAAGAAGGTTTGCTGCATCTGTCAGCGTAGTGTCCAGAGGCTGGAGGCGCTACCAGGAGACAGGCCAGTACAACAGGAGAAGTGGAGGGGGCTGTAGGAGGGCAACAACCCAGCAGCAAGACTGCTACCTCTGCCTTTGTGCAAGGAGGAACAGGAGGAGCACTGCCAGAGCCCTGCAAAATGACCCCCAGCAGGCCAAAAATGTGCATGTGTCTGCACAAACGGTTAGAAGCCGACTTCATGAGCGTGGTATGAGGGTCCGATGTCCACAGATGGGGGTTGTGCTCACAGCCCAACACCGTGCAGGTCGCTTGGCATTTGCCACAGAACACCAGGATTGGCAAAGTCGCCACTGGCGCTCTGTGCTCGTCACAGATGAAAGCAGATTCACACGGAGCACATTTGACAGACGTGACAGAGTCTGGAGACGCCGTGGAGAGCGATCTGCTGCCTGCAACATCCTTCAGCATGACCGGTTTGGCAGTGGGTCAGTAATGGTGTGGGGTGGCATTTCTTTGGAGGACCGCACAGCCCTCCATGTGCTCGCCAGAGGTAGCCTGACTGTCATTAGGTACCGAGATGAGATCCTCATATCCCTTGTGAGACCATATGATGGTGCGGCTAGCCCTGGGTTCTGCCTAATGCAGGACAATGCCAGACCTCATGTGGCTGGAGTGTGTCAGCAGTTCCTGCAAGATGAAGGCATTGAAGCTATGGACTGGCCCGTCCGTTCCCCTGACCTGAATCCGATTGAGCACATCTGGGACATCATGTCTCGCTCCATCCACCAACGTCACATTGCACCAGACTGTCCAGGAGTTGGCAGATGCTTTAGACCATCCGCAACCTCATCAGGAGCATGCCCAGGCATTGTAGGGAGGTCATACAGGCACGTGGAGGCCACACACAATACGGAGCCTCATTTTGACTTGTTTTAAGGACATTACATCAAAGTTGGATCAGCCTGTAGTGTGTTTTTCCACTTTAATTTTGGGGGTGACTCCAAATCCAGGCCTCTATTGGTTAATAAATTTGATTTCCATTGATGATTTTTGTGTGATTTTGTTGTCAGCACATTCAACTTTGTACAGAACAAAGTATTCAATGAGAATATTTCATTCATTCAGATCTAGGATGTGTTATTTGAGTGTTCCCTTTATTTTTTTTATATATATACACACACACATACACATACACACACACACACACATACACACATATTTCAGTAAAAACACGAATATTTAGTTTTCTTCACAAACCAGTTGTTTTGAATGGGCGAATTTACTGCGGACTAACAAAAAAAAACAAACACTTTTTTTCCCCCATATTGACTGGTGTGCTGGCTCTGTTAGTTACTTCTTATCCAGAAGGTTTGGTCTTTGCCAGGGAGGCTCTGCACCCTACTTAACTTGGATATAGATATACACATACACACACACAGTTATGTGTAACAGGTGTGGGCAATATGAAAATCACACCTGAAACCAGATAAAAAAAGGGGAGAAGTTGACTCAGCCTTTGCATTGTGTGTGCCACACAAAGCATGGAGGACAGAAAGTGGAGAAGAGAACTGTCTGAGGACTTGAGAACCGAAATTGTTGAACAATATCAACAATCTCAATGTCACAAGTGCATCTCCAGAGAAATTGATGGATACATACACACACACACACACACATTATTATATATACATACACACAGCGTGGTCCAAAAGTAGGTGGACAGAAAGTGTAATAAGGTTATGAAGGGGGAGATTTATCAAACATTGTGTAAAGTGAAACTGGCTCAGTTACCCTTAGCAACCAATCAAATTCCACTTTTCATTCCTCACAGACTCTTTGGAAAATGAAAGGTGGAATCTGATTGGTTGCTAAGGGCAACTGAGTCAGTTTCACAGATCTAGTTTTCACAGCACAGAATAACTGTTCAAAACCAAGTACAGGTGCCTGGGGATCCATGGCGGGGCCAATCATTTATATACATCTTCCCACCTGCTTGGTTTCCAGATATTTCCACCCTTTTCTGACTATGAATCCTGAGCTGTCAGAGAAGAGTGGGGGGTGAACATTGAGGGAAAACAAGCAGGTGTATATAAAATAATTGGCCGTGATGAAGCACAAAGCGTCAGTACTTGGTTTGAACAGTCATTTTATGCCAAAAGAGACTCTTTAATCCAGCAGGAGACTATTTCTGACACTTGCCCGATTATCAAGATTCAGAGGCCACACCGGATATAAATGAGAATAGAATAAGATTACTCCTCATCATCATGGCTACCTCGGTAGACTGGCTGGTAATGTTAAACTTCCCTTTGATGACCTTCAGGAGGGAACACTAAAGTTAGAGGTTGCAGCAAACTATTACAGAGTGTAGGTAGCAGATCGGGCAACATTGATCAATGGAGTTATGCCAAGTGCCGAGTGTAAAAGGGTGGTGCAAGACACCGGCATTAAATTGGGTATGGCGGGTTGATATTCTAACCGTATGTTACAGCTCTGTTCTCCTAGTAGACAAAACCACACAAACAGAATAAAAACAAAAGGGTCCTGTTAGTGGAACAGTAGAAACATAGTCCGGTGTACTGATGAGCGGCGTCCCTCGGTGACAGACATACTGCTGTGTATGCGGTGAGTCAGAATTCTGAACCCTTCAGAAATTCTTGGACAGTTTGTAAAAATACTGCACCTTTTACCCCATCCATAACAAAAACACTTTTGTCCGTTTTTTGAATCTGGAGAAAGTTGCACAAATTGTGATTAATTCTCCTAATTGTGATCGCAGCTGATGTCTTCATTCCTTATAGATTGTAAACTTGTGAGCAGGGATCTCGCTCCTCCTGTAATTGTTGTGTTACTTTGTATTGCCTGTACATGTCCCCGCTTAGCTGTAAAGTGCTACGGAATATGTTGGCGCTATTTATATTAGGGAGGGCTCCGCTCCTCACAAGTGATGGGCCCTCCTATTAGTCAAACACCACAGGGTTTGTTTTTTTTGTCGCCATTAGATTATGAGTTGGGATCTGTAGATCTAATACGCTCCTCTTAGAGAGGGTGGAATATTAGGCGAAGGGATCCACTTTAAAAGGAGTACTAAAAAGATCATCTCTGTGCCACAAGCCAGCTCCAGGGCCAGGAACAGTCCAGCGTCAACAAAAACAAATCATGCACATAAATTACAAAATAATCACGAAAACTCATGCTTTACCAAAAGCTTTACCAGAAAGAACATGACCCTCCAAGCTTCCCATGATTCCCTCTGCTTTGTGACCCTGTGGGTATGGCATCCCCCCGAACATCATTATTTACACTGTAAAGATCTAAGGCCTGAGAGTGGTTGGAGATTAGCAATGCAGTATACATTTTACTCATGTGGAGTTTATCATAGGATTATATTCTCATTACTGTACATCAGCAAACCAAGAGTCTCATGATATTCTGGAAGAGTGGAAAGAAGCTTTCAGCAGAAATACTGTTCTAAAATTAAAATGTTTCCACTGGAAAAGAAAATAATGGCCATTTTCTTGCTTATTAATGTATCTCCGCTATTTGGACAAGTTACTGTCTCCTAGGATCCCAGTCACTAAAATTAGATCATAAGCTTCGATGGGCAGGGAATGTGCTTGAAAACTTCTAGATACAGTACAGCATTGCAGGATAAAAAATACCCAACCTCCAAACTTACATCACTTATCAAGTGGTAATACTGAAAAAGACACATCCAGAAACAAAAGAACATATTAGAATGGAGCATATTTAAAGCACCACTCCAGCAGAGTTTCTTTTCCTTTTGGCGGTGAAGACGCTGGTCCAGCGGCGCCATCTTGTGACTGCAACTTCTGACTGACCGGAAGTCAGAAGTTACATCATAAGATCTCAATGCAAGTCTATGAGGGCCAGAACGAGGTTCTCTGACTTGTACTGAGTTGTGACCTCCATGAAACACTGGAGCAATCCGGCAGGTCACAAAGTACTGGAGACCAAAGGGAGCAGCGGTGATAAACTGTGAAGACAGCGGCAGGTAAGTATCGTACTGGGGGACAGGGACCTCAGATTAAAAGCACCTCTCCAGCGGTAAAATGAAAATACAAAAAAAACGCTAGAGTGGTGCTTTTAAGAGAGCTTTGCATTGTTTGCATCCTCTGGTGTTGCGCCTCCTGAAGTGTAACTTGGCACCCATTTGTTACCATTCCAAAGTGCATCTCTTGTCCACGGCCTGCACCTGGTATTGCAGCTTAGCCTAGACTCGCTAAGCTGGCATTTTATTTAGATTACTTTGGGGTATACATTGTGACAGAATGAGCAGTCATCTCATTAGGAGTTAACCACAGAAAGCAATTGACTACATATTATTGGGCTCTATAGAATAGGCTGCCAAAATGTTAACTCCCTAGAGTTTGTGTGAATCAATTCACAGGACCTGGTCCATCAGCCACGTTAGTAATCCGTGGTCGCTGGACGGGAGCCCGGCAGTTTGCCTCCTACCTCCCGGCATCCTTGGCTCGCCTTTAGATTAGCCTGTCTGGCATGACATTGTTATTGCGGCGTGACATGTGACGTTGCACCAGGCTGGCTAATCCAAAGAATAAAGACGCGAAAGTCAGTAGGCGAACCTCAGGGCTCCTGTCCAACGACCATAAACTTTTTGATGTTCAGCTATGTTTAAACTATTATAATAATAGCAAGAAAGGCAATGTGGCCTTAAAGGGGTTTTCCCCATGAACAAAGTTAATTTTAAAGTTGATTTTAATCAATAGATCTTAGAATAATAATAACTTCCACAATTGAATGTGTTTAAAAAAGTTGTTCCTGTGCTGAGATAATCTTAGAAATATTCCCTGTGTAATATGTAATGGCTGTGTCTGACAATACAGGGACATGATCTGATCATACCACATCTCCTGGGCAGGGAAGGCCGCAAAAGAGTATACAGACATTACAGCTGATTCTTTTTGTGAGGTAAAACATTTCCCTGCCTGTTTTCAAAAAATGTTTTACCTCCAAAAAAAAAAAAAAAAAAAAAAAAAAGAATCATTTGTGATCTAATAAGGTCTCTGTACCTTTTTTTTTTTTTTTTTTTTTTTTTTTTTTTACACTTTCTCCACTGCCCAGACCATGTTCCTGTACGGTCAGACACAGCCATTACACAATACACAGCAGGGGCACATTTATATGATTCACTCAGCACAGGAACATTATATTTAAAACAAATTCAATTATGGAAGTTATTATTATTCCAAGATCTTTTGATTAAAATGAACTTTGTTTGTGGGAAAACAACTTTAAAAAAAGCTTGAGTATGGGAGAAAATATCGAGTGATGGATAAATGACCCTAGATTACAATTTATTTAACTTTTAGTCGGGCATTACAATTAATATAGTAATTGATGGAAAACCGCCCAATAAGTTAGATGCCTGCAGCAGATCCTAGGAGCACTGTGTACCCAGCGCAACGATAACATGCAAGCTAAAGATCCCATACACATTAGCATGTTGTCGGGAAACTGGTCAACCATCTATTGTGTATGGGAACCTCAGGGCTTAGACATGCTGAATTATGATGCCTAATCCTTTTATTCTCACACGTGACAAGTATCTGCAGCTGCCTACTCACCTCTCTCCATTGAGAACACATGCACCCTCGAGTGTGCATGGGAGAAATCTGATGGCCAAAAAATGCATTTGGCCGACCATTATCGAAGATTTATAAGCACATTAAACACTATAAGGAAATATGGTAACAAATGTGCCGATTTCAATAACACAGGTAAACTTTGCAAGACATTATGTTTGAAGCCCAACGTTACACGTACTGCGGTCAAGCCAACGCGGCACCATCAGACACATAGCTCCACATCTCAAAAGGCAAAATGCCCACGGTCCGTAATGGCAGAGTTTTGGACACAGCTCGCCTGCGCTGCGTCCAATACGCTGCACTGAACAGTAGAAGCACAGTGGATGGATTTAGTGATCCCATGCCCACAGTGCTTTTATTTGACACTGTAAACTCATCTACGGCGCGGGTTTACGAGCCACAGCATGTCAAATTTCCCCAATAGAATGGATAGGGTGTGGTAACTCCGCATGTGGTCAATGAACAAATGGGATTTACCTGCGTGATCAGACGCAGGGAAAATACGTTGCTTCTAAAGAGCTGCTATAGCCTGATCGTGGGCACATAAAGCAAATGAGCTTTAGGCTATGTCAGTCATTTACACTCCTGACCTCCTTCTCTAGCGGGGTCGTTGGTTTGTCACCAGGTCACAAAATTTGAAACTCCTGATCTCTAGTGCCCTTTCCCTTCTAATTTCTCTGAGGATCTGCCAATTTTATATTGAATCCAGTCTAGGCCCAACCCATGGCATTTTAAAAGCTAAGTGAGTCACATATCTTTAATAAGAGAATTAGATTACTTCAATATAGGATGAATTTCAGCCAGTGATGACCAGCTGATTCAGGGTATACCTACCCCCGGGTTCAAAGTAGGATAGGATCAGACAGGGTTAATGAACGGAAAAAAAAAAAAAAAAAAAAAAGTATTCCAGCCTGTACAGCAGGACAGAAAGCCACAGGGCACAGAGCAATTTATGTGCACAGTGTGCTGCACATCATTTCCATTAAGGAGGGAATTACACAGCACATTTCCAATGACTGCCCATTGCATATAATCATCCAAAAGCAGAAGCACATGTACAGCTGCAGACGTAACAGTGTTTGCCCAGCTCATCTCTGCCAAAACAAGACAGAAAGACCCAGTAATGCACATGGACAAAAACTGTATTAAAGACCTGCTCATGGCGTCCAGGACTCGGCTCCATGAACAATATTCCAGAGGTCTACAAGGCAAAAAATAGGAGTAGAGTTACACCTAGGAATGGGAAAAAGTCAAATGATGAATGCATAGGAATCTGATCAGAAACGTGTACAGAACAGAGAAGGGTACATGAAGAAAACAAGATGATCGTCAGTTCTCAAACAGTTAAAACTTGCTACAAATCAGTAACACTGTCCTGTACTCCTCATTCACAAGGGAATCCTGACAACCAATTACTACGCCCATTTCATGAAAGGGGGTCCTGCTATTCATGTCACCATGTTGGTGAAGATCATATACGCTCTTCAGTCAAAATCATGAGCCAGAAAGAAAGGAAAAAAGGGTGCAAGACAAAAAGGGTGGAACAAAAAGCATCACAAGAATGTGAATGAAATAAAAAGTACATCATGGTGGGAATTTCATGAAGTTAGCTTCCCCAATACCCAAACGTCAGTCATGTAGTTTACATTAGTATAACCTTGCCAAGCAATATCCCCCATGGTTTCTCAAGATTTCCAAGCCAAGGACATACTCTCACTCAACATCATATTACAACGTAATGTGGCCTAGACTAACCTTATCAATTTCAGCTACTTTGCGTCCATAAAAAGATATCTTACTGTTTCCATTTCTGGGTCCATTAATGATCCTGGCCAAAAAGTTCACCCTAAACTTTTGGTATATCTCTCCACTTGTGAGGCTAGGTTCACATCTACACTAGAAGCTCTATGAAGAGCCTCCAATAGGCACCATGACAGAAACCCAATGAAATTATTATAGTCATTTAGTCCATCACTGTTAGTTTTGGTTTTCGGTTTCTAGGATGCAGCTTCAGCAATTGACTAGCTCCCCTTAAAGGGAACTGTACTAGCTCAAAAATATTAAGCTGAATACCATGTGAGAACTCCTGAGTGCCCCTAATTCAGACACTTTCTTTTTAGCAGTGCGTTGCTCCATTGCAGAGATATCCCCATTTGTTGCTTTTGGAGCTTGTGGTTTAACTGGATGTTTCTTCACAGTCTCCTCTGGGTGTTTCACCCCTCCAACCCCAGCTTGACAATGACAGACTTAGTCTGCTAGATCAGCAGCGAAGCTTGGCAGCGCCTGGGAGGGAGGGGTGAAAGTGCAAGCCCCCAGAGACAACTCTGAAGGTATGCCCAGTTGCCCATCAAACAAAAATTTCACATATTGTGCAGAGCGACACAGCGCAAAAAGGGAAAAAGCGCCTGAGTCAGGGGAGTTCAGGGATTTTTACAATTTTTAATACAACTTTTAAAAAGTGACAGGTCCTCTATAAGGGGGCACACCAAGCACGGAATCTTATTAATGCTTCATTGGGGGAGAGTGGGATGCAAAATTAGATCCCTCAGAACAAAAGAAAATTCTCAAAAGGGCCACCTAGTAGTAGTAGCCATCCTATAAGTTACCTTTGAAAGGCTTGGCTTTTTAATGAGTTTTGTAAAATGACCAGAAATTCATTTTCTGGATAGGCTAGATTCCCTAGACATGTTGTAAGGCTTGGTAAAGGGCCGAACACTGACTTTCAGGGTGCCCTACTTCTACTAGGTTGCTTTTTTTTCCCTAAAACAATTCAAAATGTCTATTATAAAGCAAAATATTTTGATTTGAGAGTCCTCAGTGGTTGATACCTTTTAATGGCTAACTGAAAAGATGGTAACAAATTGCAAGCTTTCGAGACTACTCCGGCCTTTTCATCAGGCACAGAATAACACAAAATCTGAAGAATCACATATTTATACACAATAGGACACTGATAAAATGCAATAGATGACACAAGTGACGTGAAGCAGAACTTTGAGTATGGGAGAGGGATAAACAGCTGTGGTCGTAAAAACGGTTTATCCCTCTCCCATATTCATAGTTCTGCTTCACGTCACTTGTCTCATCTATTGCATTATTTCTGTGTCCTGTTGTGTATAAATATGTGATTCTTCAGATTTTGTGTTAAGGCCCGGTCACACTTAGCGACGCTGCAACGATCCCGACAACGATACGACCTGTCAGGGATCGTTGCAGCGTCGCTATGTGGTCGCTGGTGAGCTGTCAAACAGACATGCTCACCAACGATCAGGGGAGCAGTGACATCGTGGAAAGAATCTTTCCACGATGTCCTGCTCCTGGTTACGAGCCTGCTGAAGCAGGAGCAGGCTGGTAACTATGGTAAACATCGGCTTACTAGGGGCACACGCGCTCCTAGTAACCCGTTGTTTATCATGGTTACCACTCTGCTACAGTGAGCGGGAGGTTACTGCTCACTTTAGCAGGCTCGTAACCATGATAAACAACGGGTTACTAGGTGCGCGTGTGCCCCTAGTAACCCGATGTTTACCATAGTTACCAGCCTGATCGCTGCTCCCGCTGGTCACACACAGCGATGTGTGCTGACCAGCGGGAGAGCAACGACCAAAAAATGGTCCAGGACACTTTGCAGCGATCAGCGACCTCACAGCAGGGGCCTGATCGTTGCAAAATGTCACACAAAGCGACATCGCTGGTAAGGTCGCTGTTGCGTCACTAAAACCGTGACACAGCAGCGATCTCGCTATGTGAGACGGGGGCTTTATACTATGCCTGATGAAGAGACCTGAGTAGCCTCGAAAGCTTGCAATTTGTTATCTTTTCAGTTAGCCATTAAAAAAAGGTATCAACCACTGAGGACTCTCAAATCTAAATATTTTTCTATCTACTGGCTAACAGTACAAAGATCTATATTTTCCCTGTATTATAAAGCAGAGTTTGTTTTTTTTTAATGAAAAGCCAAAAAGGTACAATCTAAAAATCCTAGCCATTAATTTGGAGAAAAAAAGCTATGATAAAGTGGCCGTTCTGTTTATTGTTCCTTTACATTCTTTACCCGCTGAAAGTACAGACGAGAGAACAAACCTCGATTGCAAAACAAAGATGAGAATATTGACAGAGTTCCTTCTGAAGACTCGAAACATCAAAGTTCAAGAGAGGAAACTCAAGAGGAGCAGTAACGAGGGAGGGAGAATCTAGATAACACGGGGTGGGCAGTGTACGGTGCGTGGCCCCTTCAAATCATGCAGCCTGACATTTATTTTCGTACATCATGTAGATTGCAGTATATAATTTGTGGAGCCTTCTAAATGGATGTTTCCATCAGTCATAAGTGGTGGACAGAACTGGTCTTGCAGATATAAATAGTTCCGCAGCTATAAAACGTAGAAAGAACAAAAAGATTAATCTAAAATTAATGAATCGGCATAGATGGAAAGCTTTAGGAGTGCAGCTTTTTCAATGATAGCCTCTAATGTTCTCATTCTAAATATAGCATCTAATTCTTCACATCTGCTCTCAGAATGTAGAAAATGCAATTTAGATAAAGACTTGAGAAGAAAGGCTAGGGAATTATAAAAAGATAGCCACTCATTACAGGGGAGAGGGTCCATTTCTGGGTCTACAAACTGGGTTTCCATTCTCAATAGTAAACATGAGTATAAAACTCCTAAAGGGAATCTGTCCCCAGGTTTTTGCCTAATGTAGGAGCAGAATTCCCAATTCCAGCGATGTGTCATTTACTGGGCTGCTTGCTGTTGCTTTGATAATCACAGATTTAATCAGCAGGATATTAGCACTAAAGAACTAGAAAACGTGCTGCCATGTAGTCCTCCATATTAGTGATCTCAAGTCTTACCACGCCCCATCACTAATTGGCTACTTTCTGCATATGCACAGAGAAAGCAGTCAATCAGTGATGGGGGTGGAGTCATACAGAGTTCAGAGCACTGCTAGATCTGCAGCAGATAAGACAGGGATTTTAACAAAACTATCCAGTAAGTGATATATCGTAGGAATCAGGGTCTCTGTCCCTACATCATGCTGCTCTGAGATGGCGCAGGAGAAACCAGCTGAAAGACTGCCTTAGGAGTTTAAAGAATCATCATTTATTTTGCAGGTACTATGTAAGTTTGTCCTACCAGAAGGACGAAATAACCACTAAATATCTGAAAAAGTTGTTTTGTTTTTTCTTTAATACCGTCTAAAAGAAGGAGAAGTAAGATCACTGGTTGTTACAGGCCCAAAGCTGAGATTCTGATATTTGCTAGTTGTTTCTGTTGTCATAGTGACCGTGTGTAGTCAATATTAATATCCTGAGATGTAGTCATCTGACGGGCTACTGATACAGATAGTGATGTAAATCCCTATGTAGATATTCCACCTGCAGGAACAGGGCACCAGCATGCAGACCCCCACCAATAAAACTTCTGCATCCGAGAGATTATGAAAGGAGAACCCAGTAAGTTCCCCATATATCCAGTGTTACTATTTTGCCTCCAAGCAAAACAAAGGAGGATTTTTGTGAAAATGTTTAGGCGACTCGGCAGCGTATAGTGTCATTGCAAAACTGCTGGGGGGAAAAAAAAAAAATACAGTTTTGCAAAACCATATCGGTTTACATAAAACTGCAAAGTTGTTTATTTCTTTGGCAACGATTTTGCAAAAGAAAAATAATATGCTATTGCAAAGCAGGCACGTGTGAATACACGTGAAATAGCCCAATGGCTCAGTTATCATTTCTAGTGATATCTGCTAATGAAGTACATGCTGCAGCCATTGCCATGGTAACCAGTGATGTCACTCCTCGCACACAGGGAGCCAGCGATGGAAAGCCATGCACAGCAGACAGCGACATTCATGTACTGTACTCGTCTCCAGGCTCCGCTCCAGCAGCCACACATGCTGCACACAACGCCAAAAAAAAAAAAAAAAAAAAAAAGACATAACCCAGACAGCCGGTGGCTTTTCTGCTGCACCCATCTGTACAGGACACTCTGCCTTCCTTCACAGAAAAAAGAAATGTGTGCCCATAGGAGCACTCCTAGCAAATGACATGTGCAGAGAGCTTTCCTAGCGTACACCGAGCATGCACACAAGCCAGAGCCCAAACAAGCCATCACCGAGTCGCCCCTAGCTGCGGCATCATGCCGCACGGCATAGGCTTCATCAGCACTGGACGGCAGCGGTGGGCCAAGGCTCATGGACCACACAAAGGAGATCTCATCTCTACATTGTGGCACAAGATTGCGTTTTGGATAGATTTCTCTTTAAACTTAAATAATAAAAAGAAAAGGATTGGCAAATCATCCGGTGACAGACGTCATTTTTATGAGAAAGGAAAAAAACTTACCATGAAAACGGTGAAGTGGGATTGTTACCCATAGAAAAAAAAATAAATAAACACCATTGATTTTAATTAAAAAAATAAAAATAAAAAAATTAAAATACTGGGAAAGGTCACTTGGAATCTGATCATTTGTTAATTATAAATACACACTGTATATGTCCCCTTCTGCCAGGTACTTCACCAGGAGTGTGGCCACTTGGTCAGTTGCACATCATGACATCATAAAAAATGTTACCAATGTTAAATCAGTTCTCACATCTGTGAGGCCAACTTCAAGACAGACAATTATATAGGCAGCTAGATATTAAGATATCCTATGCAGTTATGTAAGTGTGGTCCAGAAGAGGTTGCTCAACAAACAGACATTCTCCAGCCATCTCACATTAAGCGGCCTACAAACTGAAATAATATTTAAGTTGCACTTAGATGGGCTAAGAATTGGGGAATGAGCATGCATAAGTATACTTGTTAAAAATCACCAACCTGTGCAAACATACTGCCAAACTGTTAAAACGCTGGTTCATCAAGTGATCATACAGTTTATTTTTCCCCCAAACAACCAACCTGTGGGCAGTTAAACGCTATGTGTAAGCCAATCGGCATTCATTTAATGGTCTGTTTACACACTATGTGCACAGAATGATGAAGAACATCATATTTTCGGCAGCACACTGTTTACAAAGGAAGATGTTTTGCAGAGAAAGGTGATTTTTTTTTGGAGGAAGAGGTGGTGGCGATTGCTGGCCTAATTAGACAGACCAATAACTGAAAAACAAACATCATTCCAAGAACTATTGTTTTTCGATCAGCCTGCGTAAATGTGCCGTCGTGGTCAATTTAGAAAAGCCGATCCAGATCATTACACAACTGCCAATCGGCTGGACATAAGCTAATCAGTTGTCATTTCCTGACCCAGTCAACATAAGCCGTCATAACACAATTGGGGACAGAAAAATCATTAATAAGATTGTTCTGTCCACATACAGCGTCATCGTTACCAATAGCAAATCTGTTTACATGGGACGATATGCTGCCGAGAACAATTATTTTTATGGATGTATTGGAGTTTTGCCCATTTGTCGGGTGATAGTTAGCCCGTTTAGATGGCCCGATGATCGGGAAAGAACGTTACTAAGAATGCCGATTACAGGCTCTTATAAATGAGCCATTGCTGTAGAGTTCATTAGTAGAATTAGATGTCTGATCAGGTTCTTTTACAATGGTTTACACTGTTAAGAACAGTAAAAGGAAAAATTTATAAACTTTCCCATGTCCAAAACATACATGAAGTGTGACAATTTTAATAAAGTATCTCCAAACATCTTGGCCTGTCCTAAAAAGAGGATGAAGATTTGCACCACCATCTAAAGATGTGGGCTTCACTACCTCCCACTTCATCCTGCCCACTTTTCCTACCAATGTTAAAACAAAAGTGAAAGTGGCGTGAACATTTTACAGCATGCCATCATTTGTTACTTTTCTATGTTCCTGTCCAATAATACCAGAGCAAATCACCTGATAAATTTCCAAATGGTTTTGTTCCCTAGGGCAAGCGTGGGGAATGTACTCAATGATAGTGAAGACCACTTCATAACCATATGATACACTATATGAACAAATTCAGTTTCATCACACCCATCAAAGCTGAACTATTGGAACAGAATTGCTCTGTGTCCCAGGGAACATGTCAAACCTGCTGGTATTTTAGGGAGTCGATCACTGGGTCCAGTTTAATCCTTCCTGACGTGTTGTATTGTTGAGATGATTTTACATCCATGGAAAAAGAATAGTTGTGCAAGATACTAAACTGTGACTGGTATTTCCTATTTCCACAAGAATCAAGTAGACATCTAGAGAAGACCACCACGTACCTACTGCGGGAGCATCGTATTCATCCCCCAGCAATATCTCAGGAGCTGAATAAGCCAGCGAGCCACAGCTTGTCGTCAACTTTTTCCCAGGCTGAAACTTGTTGCTAAAGCCAAAATCAGTCAGTTTCACAAGTCCTTGTTTTTCAAAGAACACAACATTCTCAGGTTTTAGGTCCCTATGCACCACATGCAACTTATGGCAGTAAGATATTGCGTGAACTATTTGAGCAAAGTATTTCTTGGCCAGATCCTCGCTGAGACCGTCCTCGTGTTTCATTATATAATCGTACATATCGCCTCCATCTCCAAGTTCCAAAATGAGATATAATTTGGTCTGTGTGTCAATCACTTCATAAAGACGGACTATGTTAGGATGTTGCACCAGTTTCATACATCTGACTTCTTGGAAAAGATGTCCAGTAGCTAAAGAGTCTAATTTGGTCTTGTCGATGACTTTCACAGCTACTTTTTCACCAGTGAAGACATGACGTGCAAGCTTGACAACCGCAAAATGTCCTCTACCCAAGGTCTTATCCAGGTCATAAAGTCCTGCAATCTTCCCATCATATCCTCTCTTGAAACCAGCCATGCTGCACCAGAGAACAGAATTTGTATAATTTGTTATGGTGTTCTTCTCATAACAGAATATCCGAAGCGAGCAAGGAATGCATTTTCACTACCGCCAAGCACATCTGGAAAGAAAAAAAAGCAACAAGTTAATCTCAGATTTGAATAGTTCATCCTTATAGATTTGGATACAATTAAATCTTAAAGGGAACCTGTCACCAGTTTTTTTCCTGTGTGAACTAAGACTAGCACCTTAATCACCATCTGTGCTGCATTTCATAAAGGGGTATATAACACCTCCTGTATACCCCCCCAAAAGCCTTTTAAAACTCTAGCGCTCTATGTAAATCCTGCCAGTTTAGTATGATAGGCGTCCCTGCTGAGGGCCGGCTATGTGGATGACACAGGAGGTGACATCCACGTCAATCAGAGCAGGAAGACGGTGATCAGAAGCCGGGAGGAGGGAGAGACTACTCAGCAAGTAAGTCTATCGGACTGGACCGGCAGGATTTATATAGAGTGTGGAAGAGTTTCAAAAGGTTTTTGGGTGATATACAGGGGGTTATATAGAATATATAGAATGCAGCACAGGTGCTGATTAAGGTGCTAGTCTTAGTTCACGCATGAAAAAACTGGCAACAGGTTCCCTTTAATAAGCAAACAAAGCTTCAAACAAGTGCATATATCTTTCTTATAACATTTTCCATATAAACATCAATGTGCGAAAAGTCCAATGAGTTCTCTGAAGAACATGTAACAAAAATTAAGTTTTAGAATTAAATAGATTAAAAGAATGCAGCCAGATAAAATGATAAAAGGAGCGGGTGGTAGTTGTGCTATCAATATCTAAAAATTGAGCTACTTTGATGCCTTTTGGTCATTATAAAAAGAAGGTACAATCAGTGCTAAGCCTGGAAGACAATAGCAGAGTTTTTATTCATATCAATGCATGTCTGTTCTAACATAAGCGGCTCTTCTAATTCAGGCTCCAATGATGTATTGATGTTCTACATTCTGAGAACAAGGGCCTGTAATCATTAGCTACAATTAGCATATGTACTTGGGAATGTAGTCCAGAGACACCAAAAGTATCTGCATAATGTACATCTCTATGTAATAGAAAAGTATACATACACACTGACATGGTCCTAGATACAATCCGACAGAGCACAAATTTCTACTATACACGCAGACGAGGCAACAGACCAAAAACAATAAAAGAGGGTCTTGGCATTTAAAGACAAAAGTATAGAGAGTACAGGTTAAAGTGTCTAACGCTGTCAGCCAGGGCGGTGGAGTCGGAGTCCATTTTGGTGGAGTCGGTATAAAATGGACTGACTCCAACTCCTAAAATATATAATAAATTGGGTACAGTAATTCAATGCAGTTTGTGGGGAATATTTTTTCATAAAAATTTGGGAAACTTATGAAATGTCCTATAAATGTCTGTCCTATTCCTGATCTAAGGGTCTAGACTTTTAGCTGAGATGGATCTGCTACAGTAAATTTATCACTCAAACATGAGCCAAGTATGAGGGAGTCGGTGTCATGGAAATTGAGGAGTCGGAGGGTGGCTTACTGACTCCACAGCCCTGCTGTCAGAAAACTTACATAATACAGAACTAGTAAGTGACAAGAGAACAGGTATGGGACAGTATGGCAGTCGCATGGTTTGTACTTTGTATTGGATGGACACGCTATGAAGGCTGTACACGATTGGCACGCCAAACATTTTCACGCAGTCAGCAGCACCAGTCACATGACTAAATTACGTCATGGCAGCTCCTTTCAGACAATCGCGAGCTGCCGGCAAGCCAGGACGGATCGGATAAGGACACCGGGGGCCATCAGAAGGTAAGTATAATGTATATTTCTTATTTTATTCTTTTTTTTTTTACAGGTACTATGGTACCCGGGTCTGGAGGAGAGTCTCCTCTTCTCCAAACCCGGGTACCACCCGCACATTGAACAGCATGTGCATATGTAGTGATGTGGATGTCATGCGGTCCAATGCAAGTCAATGGCGGCGAAAAAGCCGCGATTCCGCAAAATAATTGCGATTTCCGCATAATGTGCACAGCACATGCGGATTATCATTGGGGAACATGGCAGACCTTCTACCAAGCGTTTCTGCAGTGGAATTGCCGCTGCGGAAACGCTTAAAAACCGCATAGTGGGCACACAGGCTAAAGGTTTAAAAACCAGCAGTGCCCGCAAGGTCCCTCGGCTCACGAAGGCACATGTGCAGGCCCGTCTGAAGTTTGCCAATGAACACCTGGATGATTCTGTGAGTTATTGGGAGAAGGTGCTCTGGTCAGATGAGACAAAAATTGAGCTCTTTGGCATTAACTCAACTCGCTGTGTTTGGAGGAAGAGAAATGCTGCCTATGACCCAAAGAACACCGTCCCCACTGTCAAGCATGGAGGTGGAAACATTATGTTTTGGGGGGTTTCTCTGCTAAGGGCACAGGACTACTTCACTGCATCAATGGGAGAATGGATGGAGCCAAGTACCGTAAAATCCTGAGTGACAACCTCCTTCCCTCTGCCAGGACATTAAAAATGGGTCGTGGCTGAGTCTTCCAGCAAGACAATGACGCAAAACATACAGCCAAGGCAACAAAGGAGTGGCTCAAAAAGAAGCACATTAAGGTCAAGGAGTGGCCTAGCCAGTCTCCAGACCTTAATCCCATAGAAAACTTATGGAGGAAGTTGAAGCTCCGAGCTGCCAAGCGACAGCCTCAAAATCTGAATGATTTAGAGATGATCTGCAAAGAGGAGTGGACCAAAATTCCTCCTGACATGTGCGCAAACCTCACAATCAACTACAAAAAACATCTGACTGCTGTGCTTGCCAACAAGGGTTTTACCACCAAGTATTCAGTGTTGTTTGCCAGAGGAATCAAATACTTATTTCTTACTGCAAAATGTAAATAAATTTACCTAATTTATACAATGTGATTTTCTTGATTTTTTTTGGGATATTCTATCTCTCAATGTTAAAATTAATCTACCCTTAAAATTATAGACTGTTCATGTCTTTGTCAGTGGGCAAACTTACAAAAACAGCAAGGGATCAAATAATTATTTCCTTCACTGTGAGTAAAAGAAAAAAATAAAAACAAGTGAAAAATCACATCATCAACTAAAACTCTGTATTATGTAATTTTCCATTAATTCCTTGCATCTGAGAAGTACCAAGTTACAAGTACTGTAATTTATGTGTAAATTTGTGTCAGGTGCCATAAGGATTGGCAGGATGGAATTCAGCTGCCTGGTCTTTTTGTTCTGCAGGGAGACAGGCTGCTGGCAGTGGCCCTTTCATAGAGACCGCACGAGTAATTGGCTGACCCGAGGGTTCCTATGTATGGGGGAGGCTATCTAATGAGTATGGTCAGCTGCAGCATCTCCTCAAGTCCGTAACATCCTGAATTACATATTCGAGCCCTTTGGAAGAGGATAGTCAAACCTGAGCATGTGCATAGTCTCCTAGTAGACAGTTGGCTGGAAATTTTAGACATAAATGGCCTCCAACTCCCTGAAATAAGTGACACTTTTGGGCAGAACCACCAAGTGTGATACATTATACCAGGGGTCTCAAACACATGCAGCCCCTTCGGCTGCTTCTTGCGGTCCGCAGGCACAGATCCCGTGACGATCGCGGCTCTCTCCAGCAGCCACCGACATCAGCGCTGTAATGCAGTGTATTGCCGCGCAGAGACCGGCTCTCTGCACAGCAATACCAGTGTCAGAGGCCAGCAGCTGACATCTGCGTCACTGCCATGTGCAGGTCTGTGCCTGCGGGCCACAGGTGCAGAAAGGACGCCGAGGGAACGGAGGACAGGTGAGAATCTTTTTTTTTTTTTTCTCTGTCATGTGAAATACAGCATAGGGGACCCTGTGCTCAGTATGGGGGGGGGGGTGGGACCTGGATGGGAGACCATGTCTGCAACATGGGGGACCATGTCTGCAAGACCAGGTCTGCAATATGGGGGACCTAGATGGGAGACCATGTCTGCAATATGGGGGACCTGGAGGGGAGACCATGTCTGCAATATGGGGGACCTGGAGGGGAGACCATGTCTGCAAGATGAGGACCAGTTCAAAAGGTGTATAGAAAATAAAATGGCATCACTAAAAATGTCACTTTGTCATGCAAATAATGCGGCCCCCCAAATTAAATGTTTTTCCGTGTGCGGCCCATATGCCCAGCTGAGTTTGAGATCCCTGCATTATACGATCAATCTGGTAGCCTCTAAAACATAGTGGGGAAACTAAGGTAGTTGATTTAAAGTGCTACATAAAAGACAGTAAACCCATTCTCAAGGGCATGCATTATATATATTATATACACACACACACATCAAATATTTTCTATTTTAAACTCTCTATATATAGAGCCGTAGATAATATTGAGGTTTTTATGTTGGTTCTAGAGTGCACAAGTGTTTAGAAATAGAAAATCTCTGATGGGGGAAGCTGAAATCTAAGCGAAATTGACACTGTATTTCTAGAGAGACGTGCTGATCTCCATAGTGAGAAGTCTTCCAATTGAACACCCATTTTCTCATTCGAAAATATTACAGACACAGCCCCCCAAGGAAGCCCATGCAAAACGTGTGTTGAGGCTGCAGGCATGGTGTCGTACAGGGAAACCTATGGGTAAGAGTAATGGATCTGGATAGATAGAGAGCAGGGTCCACATTTAGACACAGTGTGCCCAATAGGTATAAGGCAGGGTTGTAGATGTGTATTGTAAATAGATTGAATAATTTCCTCTCCTGTTACCTCTGAACTGTTTATACAGATATGGGGGCTTGATATATACCATTTGCTGCTCATGCACTAGCACTTTCAGATTACCTTACTCCCCCAGCCCCCCCACCTCTACTACCTGGGTCTTTCTTCTAATCATCCTGTCTGTATACATTATATGTTGTTATTGCTTACATTTTGAGTACCATTTAATAAAGAAATATTTATTTGTACTGAGGCTATTTTGGCCCCCTGCTTTCAGTATTATATACCATGTTTTGGAGAGCTTAGTCATTTCACCATGTTTGGTTTGTGAAGCAGATGAACCATTTTGCCATAGACTGTTTTCTGTTCCAATGATTCGGTTTCAATTAGAAAATATTGGAGCGTGTGGGCATACCTGTAGTTGTAGGTATATTTGACTTCTCTACAGAGTTTTAGAGAGGTCAGGGTGATCTGTGCATTTTCAAAGTCGCGGCTTTTGACCACTTACCGGTAAGTTAATAAGGAAATAGGGAGATACAAGGTCACCTACTGAGGATAGCTTTAGGTAATTTTACAGCGGGTTATTTGTACAATTCTGGGACCTCAGTAATATTTCAACATGTTGGGAATCAAAATCTCTGCAGTCCCTGCTATAGGTCCACTTCTCAGTCCAGTGCCTAGTCTCTTACTTTCAACACCATAAAACCCAGCATAGCTAATTAGCTTTTCTCCACATGTTGGCTTCGGGTGGAACGGTGTTCAAGTACAGCATGGCATCTGTGGCACATAGATCTTAGCAGCTCTGCTCTTCTAAAACCCAAGGAATAAACAAACAAATTGAACATATAACCTATAGTAATTAAATAAGTAAAAAGTAATAATGCATGCAAATAATATAGGGTACTTAAGTTGGTTAACACTATTTTGATCAAAAAAGCATAAAAGCCATACCACCACGACAAGGTGTACTGAATCGGCGTGGTCATCTTGTTGCGGTGGGATGACTTATTGATCAAAATAGTGTTTACTAAGTACCCAATGTTATTTACATATACTATTACTATTTACTTACTACAGGGTATATGCTTATTTTAATTTTTTTTCTTAGGTTTTGCCTGTGAAATGGCCATAGTGTGAACGTGCTCTTACGCATTCATTTCTTTGGTTTAGCCATCCTCCTCTCTCACAACTCTGTCCTGAAGTAGGTGGCGCTAGCTCTTGTCCCCTGCAAGGCACTGCGGTCTTGTGCTGCACTTCATTGCATCAGTTACTGTAGTGCAGAGAACGGTCACATAATTGATGCTTCAGGTCTTCGTAAATGTGACCTCAACTAAAAATCTGCTCTAGATTCATCTATAATAACCAGAAGTTAAAGAAATGAATACACATGCACTTCTGTCATGGGGTTGGTATAAGCTCCGACTATAGGATGTGTGACTTTAAGTGTCATCTTTGCAGGAAAGGGTGGCACATCAGATAAGTGACAAATCTAGATTCTCATACCTACAAAGCCAAAGACAGGGTAGGAGTAATGTAGATGAATGTATCTGACATCCAGAACTGCATTTCTAGAGTTCCGCTTACTATAAAATGATGGTCTGTACTGAAACCATAAAAAAGGGTTGAGCATAGTCTACTGAGCTAAAAGTCGGTGCTGTCCTCCCTGCTTTAGGAACATTTTGAGAAAAACTCATGCCATGCCAAATGCAGGCAAGCCATGGGGTCTCCTCGCCAAGGAGAATCTGTATGCCATGCATTCATTGCTCCTGTAGCCCCTACAACATTTTCTGGCTGCTGCTTCTAGTATAGAAAACAATTTCATATCAAGGTAGAGAAGGTTTAAAATGTAGCCAATAATCACAAGGGCTAAAAACAATTAGAGGTAGAGAAATTCTATATAAAAATATCCATGCATTGAAAAATAGTAAGGAAGTGAACACGGTTACATTGGTTGGTGGGGAGAGACTCTGGTCCATCAAATTCTAACTTTCTCCACACTAGATAGTAAAGTCTGATGGCCTATATGTTGTAATAACATAATACCATAAAACACAAATTACAGCACATAATGATCAAACATAGAACCAATGCAACCTGGAGGGCAGCCAGCCTTGTGTAAGGGTTAATAATTTTTACTAGCTGGTAACCAATGGGGAATGTTTGCAGACTGCTGACAAAGAAATGCATTTGCCATAAGAATTCATATCATCCTGTTTAACGCTATTTTTACATTCACTTCATTCTTCTAGAGTCACCGCATCTGTACAAATGCCGGGCTGAGAGTGGGCGGACGGTGAACACTTGCAGGAAGTAGTTATGTATATATTTAGGTGTTCTGATAAAATGCAAACGAGAACTCAAAATACACAAAAGACAAATATAGCAAGAGAATAATGTGTTTATATCTCCCATGTGGTACAGATCTGCAGTACGGCACCCCCATAGTCTGCTACTAGGCAATATAAGACTTTCTTTAGCAAGTAACTAAATCAGTCACGTACAGCTCTTAAAGGAATATGTTAATAGGATCAACCCCCTTAAGCGGTCTACATAGACGTGCAGGTCACAGAAAGTTGACTCAAATGATACCTTGATATCTGCAATCAGATGTCTTATTCCAGAAAAATCCACATTTTTCTTAATATCTAAATGGTCTGTTAAGATCTATGGGCAGGACATAGATCTCTCTGAGAATCTGCCTCAAGAGTTTATTTTAAATGAAAGGGGGCATTACCATTGTGATATGTAATGGCTGCTCTCGGCTCTCCTGATTTTACTGAAGAGCTGTGTGTGATTATTACTAACACAGTACAGCAGAGCTTTGTCTCATTACAAACATATTTGCAGCTGCATCTTTTCGCTGCAGAGCTGTGCCACTATCAACTAAAACTTCTTTAGCTTTTTTCTCACATACCCCACACTGGCTGCCTGGGAGCTGGAAGCTGAAGAAGTCTTAAGCCCCCCGTCACACTAAGCGAGATCGCTGAGTCACAAGTTTTGTGACGCAACAGCGACCTCAGTAGCGATCTCGCTACGTTTGACACTTAGCAGCGACCAGGCCCCTGCTGTGAGATCGCTGGTCGTGTCGGAATGGTCTGGACATTTCTTTGATCATTGAGGCCCCGCTGGGTAGCATGCATCGCTGTGTTTGACACCTTACCAACGACCTTGTTGACGACTCAGACACAAACACATAGGCGTGCATCGTTATACAGATCGTTACGGGTCACTGCGTCGTTGGGAAGATCTGACTGTTTGACATCTCAACAGCGACCACATAGCGACGCAGCAATGATCCCTGACAGGTCAGATCGTTGTCGGGATCGCTGTAGCGTCGCTTAGTGTGACGGGGCCTTTAGTTGTAGCAAGGCAAAGCTCTGCCGGAGAGCCAACAGAACTGTGAGAGGACTACAGCTGTAACAGTGTTCGTAATGAGGCAAAGATCAGTTCTGCTGAGTGTGACTATAACGGTCAGTCATTACTTGTCACACTAGTATGGCCCAGAGGCAAACTCTAGGGGAGATATGTGTCCAGCCAATAGATCTAAAAAGCTTGTTTACCCATTAAGAAAAATGTGGATTTCTCTGGACTATACTGGATTGCAGATATCAATGCTTTATTTTATGAAACTTGCTATCACATGCATGCTCATGTAGATGGTTTAGAGGGTTGGTGCTACTGACAGATTCGCTTTAAGGAATATTTGGCCATATAATTTAACCCTGAACGCTTTTGATTTCATATGCAACCCATGAGAAAATAAACAATTGTGTAACATTTCAGAGCATGCTGCATTACATTATTTTACCACATTTTCATAAGAAGAGAATATGGTGCCATGTGGAGGCATTATACAAGGACACACAAAACTATAGAATGCACCTCAATGGCGGTCGGCCTGAAGCTCATTTTGCTTACAACATATCCTCCCAATCACATGCATGCCTGTGTTTCAATGGGGATAGGTGAATAAAAAGGGCTCTCTCCTCAGCTTATCACCATTTTGATTATAATTAGAGATCAAGTCTGGCGCATCTGGAATCTAATTCTATTAGTCACTGATTTTTTTTGCCCGAAGCCTCTTGTCATATATCTGCATTCCAGCTTCTGCAACAAATGTCTCAACCTTGTATACAGGCTGCTGCACAGAACACCCTACAGTCCACAGGAATCTACTATATAATCGGCTTATCCCGTCTGCCTGTCCGTCCAGGAAATCCTGCGTCGCTGATTGGTCTGGCCGCGGCCAATCAGCGACGCGGGATTTCAGAACAAGATGGCGGCAGTTAGCGGCTCATCTGCCGCACGGAGGTCAGCGGCGATGCAGCCGGGAAATGACCGGCGCTAGCCAGTCATCTCCCGGCTGCTCGCAGCGGAAGTACCCGCACAGGCAGCGCTGCTCCCCGGTCCTCACTAAGACGGTTCGCTGATTGGTCGCGGTCGTATACATATTCTAGAATACCCGATTCGTTAGAATCGGGCCACCATCTAGTGTATTTATATTTATCCATCCATCAATATATCCACACACTCATCTATGTCTGTCTGTCTTGGATATGGAAATGACACTTAACATTTATTTCATCTGTTTTTTTTCATTTACAGTGATATTGACATTTTCCATATGACCTACTAAGTAACCACATGCAGAGCAAGTCTACGTGTTTCCCAACCAAGTCATGAGGAAACATTTACGGTATGTATCCAAGTCACAACAATGGCACTGGGGTCTACAGAGGTGCAAATCTTTTACAGCAGGCCAACTATATCCTGACTCAATGGGACATATAGTTTAAAACAGGGATGTCAAACTCAAAACACAGAGGGCCAAAATGAAAAACTTTGCGGGCCAACCAGTATACAGAATAATGGGCCCCACATATTCCACCATACAGAGTAATGGCCCTCACACAGTCCTCCATACAGTATAATGGGCCTCACATAGTCCTCCATACAGAATAATGGCCCCACATAAGGCTGGCCGTTTTGATGGTGAGAGACAAATAAAACCACCCTGCGGGCCAAATTTGGCCCACGGGTCAGAGTTTGACATGTATGGTCTAAAAGCATACAAGTACACCAAAAAGCTAAAGTGAATGGAGTGTGTTCCAAACTGCAGGCACCAATATATAAGATCTAAAAGTAGAGAAACCGGATAATGTAGGGATCAAAGAATCCTAAGGCTACAAATCGCACAAAAAATGAAAAATGTTACATGTAACAAGCAAATAGTATAGTATGATGACTTACTGCATTGGGTTAGGACATAATGAACCTTTTCTAGTTTAGTCATTATATAAGGATATAGAGCATTTTAGAGCCAGCAACGGAGAGAACTGTAACCAAGGAACACTCCTCCGTAAACCAGGGATAAACAGAGGTCTGCAGGAAGGATGTATTTTATCTATACTACTTTACTTTTGACATTGTGCCAGTTTTAGATCCGTCATCAGCCATTAACCCTGAATACCGGGGAGCCGCGCTCTGGTGTAATATTCTGGGGCTTTGCGACCACAATAATCCTTCTCCATAGGACAACTGGAGTCTTGGGGATTGAAAGTTGGTCTAGGAGGGACCACAAATACATTTCGTCCAACACGTTGGCGTTATGTCAGAGGAATTGTTTGCATTGGGGGAGGGGACAACAGATGTCAAACGTTGACTCAGATATTTGTAAGAAAACCCCGGAGGCAAATACGACAACTGGTGCAGATGACACATGAATACAGCGAGGCAAGAAGAGAAATCTATGTGGCTCATAACTATACCAAAAATATAAAAACAAAAATACTGCACCTCCATTTTATGTAGAGACTGCAGTACGGGGGTATTCTCCACGGGGGGTGGGGAGATAAAACGGATATGTACTAGCATTAGACAAACTGCAAGGTGCCGCAAAATATTCTGCTGGCCCCTAAAGGGTCACAAAGGTCATTGAAATAATACTGATGATATTGAAGATCAGACGGATTAAGTATTCCCACCGGGCGCTAGGGCATTGTATGAATGGTTTGTGGATCTGCAGAAAGTACAGGTGACACACATGGCTTTCTACAGAAGACAAAGTGCAGTTTTACCACGCAGTCCTCAGCAGTAACGTGTGAACACACAGTCTTACAGCCTCTTCAGTACTTCTTACTGTCAGCCCTAAAGCAATATAAAATCTAAAAGAAAACCCACTATAGTAAGATCACTGCAGCCTCCAGATATCTAGGGGCAGTGACCCCTAGATGTGTCTTGTCCTTCAAGGTCAGACTTGAGTGCAACCTTTACTCTCTGTAAACTCCTAATTGTTGTGACACAGTGACAACACATCATGGTTGTCAATATCTAATTAGTCTGAGGCCAAGAGTCAGTATTTGGTGGAGGAACATAGCACAGTATTCTGTGACGCACCAGGACCATTAACCCCACAGACATTCTGGGCACTGACCCACAACATTTCCTACGCACTCAAGGCACACATTAATGTAAATGGACTGGAAGCAGCATTACATCTGCAATCATTGTCTATTAAAGTCTTGCTAAATAAACGACTATAAGCACAGAGCTAAAATGACAATTAGGCTAGGTACACACTATGTTTGTGCCCAATGTCGGGTGTATACACTAAGAAGGTATGCTGCAGCATCAAGCCACCACCGGGACAACTGGTACCCACCCCCCCAACTATCTATGCGTAATCACCATATTAAACGCATTAACACCATACAACAATTCTCTCAAAAGTAAATTGGAAATAAAAAAGACCAAAAGATGACAATGTTCGTTTTTAACATTTAACAAACTGCAACAAAAGATATTAAGACCCCAAGACAGATGGCAACCGTATAGGATTACATTGTACGCAGATTCAACAAATGGATGTGGACTGTTCATTCACAGGCTTTCAATGACAGGTCCTCAGACACCACAATATGCCGCCAGCAGGTGGTTAGCTACAAAATCAGTCTGAGCTTTAGGCCACGGCCCCACTATCGGTATTCGGTCAGTATTTTTTCTCAGGAGTGGGAGAAAAAACCAGAAGAGGAATAATCAGAGAAAAGCTATAATAAATGCAGAATTGGTGACTTGTTTCCATCACCCACTCCTGGTTTTGACTCCCACTCCTGAGAAAAAAAAATACTGACCAAATACTGATAGAATAGGCCTTAGGCCACGGCCCCACTAGGAGAACACGCTCAAACCTTGCTCCAATACAAGCTTGTAAGTGTGCACCAAATGACCCCAGAGACCAATACGTCCTACGCAGCATGGAGTTTACTGATATTAGCCTCATCAACAACAGGAAAACCTTGTACATACATGATCCCTATAAGTTTAGCCTCAAGAGGACATACATACATACACACACTATACATGTATAGATTTCTAGTAGAATTCTGCATGACCAAATGGAGGACAATCCATCAGAATCAACAGATATCTGATCTTCAGTCATTACCAACAGAGATCAACAGTAAAGGATCATTAATTCAGCTTTCTGCAAGGAGGTCATTCTGAGCTTCCTCAGGAAGGTTCATGAATGGGAAATTTTGCTAGTGTGAGTGAAGCAGAGAGCCACAAGCTCACACAGTGCCCAGTCTCCGACAAGAAAGCTGGTTCTCCTTAGAAACAACTAAACAAGGACAGTTCCTAAAAATACATACATAAATGAATAATTGCACACCAAACAAAAAATGTTTTGATAATGTCTAAAACAAAAGAATCTCTATATACACTACTTTACTCTTACAAAATAGCCACATATACCATTTTATGTGGCCTCTGACCAGTCTGAATACCATCGCTAAGCTGCATATTGGGAAAGAGCACTGACATACTGCGCCTATAGTCAAGACTGGGCCTTCATATTATCCCGATATGGCTACAATTTAACATAAAAGGCATAATAGTGATATTTTTAGTTTTATACAAAATTAAAACAAGACTGACTACGTCGTGCTAGACCTTCCGGGAAAACAGGGCCAAAGCTTGTTCGTAAACAGAAGCAGAGATAAAACAGCTGGATCACATACGAGGGAAGCCAGCACCGTGTACTGGAGCCCAGAATCCTGGGGAAATCACAGCTGGGCTTAGACGGCACATCCACATAAAGGGACAAGCAACTTTCCTACTGCTGCAGTCACACATCCATGTGCCATGGTCCGAGCATGGACTGTCCACAGGTCTCCTAACCTTTACTAGACAACCTTGGGTTGGGAGACCGCTGGCAGTCCGTGACACTCTGTGTGTGAATGCAGCATTATCGATATATATTGTGTATTGTTTCAAACCTACTAAAACATCGTTAAAAAGACTTGTCTATGATTAAAGAGGACTTGTCCAGGATTAAAGAGAAACCACCACCATTATAATGTTTTATTGTCATAAATTATTAGTACATATGAAAATAAGCAACTTTGTAATACATATTATCAGAGAAATCTGATTCTTTCTCTTGGATTGATCTTTTGCTTTCAATTCATATGCAACATCTGTATTCAGTGAAGACAGACTTTACCATCATAGAGAGGAAATGACAGTTGGTGTTTATAAAGTTCTATGGAGAGAGGCAGACATTCTGCTGCAAGTTCTCTTGAAATGACTTATGTCATTCTACATCAACTAAGGAATGTGCTCCTCAGACCTGTGGGGTCACCACAACCATGGGCCAGACAATCACAGGATAATAAAACTTTCACGCTCCATATCAATGAACTGCTCCAATATTTATGGCCACAACTTTTTCTCCCCCCTCCCATAATCATAGTTCTGCTTCACGTCATTTGTCTCATCTATTGCATTATTCTTGTGCCCTGCGTGTATAAATGTATATTTCTGTATATAAATATGTGATGCTTCAGATTGTGTGTTATTCTATGCCTGATGAAGAGACTTGAATAGTCTTGAAAGCTTGCAATTTGTTACCTTTTAAAAGCTAACTGAAAAGATGGTATCAACTACTGAGGACTCAATTATTTATATACTAACTTTTCTTAAAAGGGGTTGCCCACTACTAGGACAACCACTTCTCAGTCCTCATGTTTGGCCCAGATAAAAAAAACAAAAAAAACTAAAACACCTTAACTCACCTCCTATGTCGATGCAGTTCCAGCGATGTTGGCACTCGCTCTCCCAGGGCTCATGTGAGGTTATGTCACGTGAGCCCTGCGCCCAATCAGTGCTGGCGTCTCTGTCCCCACCTTTAGACGTATACGTAATTAACAGGGGGTGTGAGCTTATATGTCTGAAGGCGGGGACAGTGACACCAGCACTGATTGGACACACGGCTCACGTTACTTAAGCCCCCGTCTCACAGTGAGATCGCTGCTGTGTCACGGTTTTGGTGACGCAACAGCGACCTCACCAGCGATGTCGCTATGTGTGACACTTTGCAACGATCAGGCCCCTGCTGTGAGGTCGCTGATCGCTGCAAAGTGTCCTGGACCATTTTTTGGTCGTTGCTCTCCCGCTGGTCAGCACACATCGCTGTGTGTGACCAGCGGGAGCAGCGATCAGGCTGGTAACTATGGTAAATATCGGGTTACTAGGGGCACACTTAGTAACCTGCTGTTTATCATGGTTACGAGCCTGCTAAAGTGAGCGGTAACCTCCCGCTCACTGTAGCAGAGTGGTAACCATGATAAACAACGGGTTACTAGGAGCGCGTGAGCCCCTAGTAACCCGATGTTTACCATAGTTACCAGCCTGCTCCTGCTTCAGCAGGCTCGTAACCAGGAGCAGGACATCGTGGAAAGATTCTTTCCACGATGTCGCTGCTCCCCTGATCGTTGGTGAGCCTGCCTGTTTGACAGCTCACCAGCGACCACATAGCGACGCAGAAACGATCCCTGACAGGTCGTATCGTTGTCGGGATCGTTGCAGCGTCGCTAAGTGTGACGGGGCCTTTAACCTCATGTGAACCCCAGGACAGAGAGCGTTGACACCGTTGGACCGGCGCAGGAGGCGAGTATAGGTGTTTTTATCTTACCGGGGCCAAACACTCAGATTGAGTTAGGGTTTTCCTAATAAATGTACCACTAACTAATTGGCCCCGCCATGATGCATCCAGCACCTGTACTCGATTTGATCAGTCATTCTGTGTTGACAGAGGCCCTTTAATCCACTGCAATCATATGCTATACTATATGTCATAAGTATGCCCTGATTGATATGGTCAGAGGACAGCCTTGGGGGCATTACTGGCCACAAGGGCAACTATGATGCTGGGGTTCACCGGTACAACAAGGAAGGTCCCTCTCTTTTCAGTCACCATATTCAGGATTCATTGGAAAAGTTAACAGACACTGGATAAGGCATTTCTTCAACACCGGCACATATAGTGGGAATGTTGCTGCTAATCACAGCTTTCTCCAAAAATTCTGTCTCATGTGATCACTTGTATTAAAATACAGGAACAACCTGCTTCTACACTGGGGGATTAGGCCACACTCACATATTAAGGATTTCATACAGATTTTAAATTATAGATTCTGGGCCAAAATCCGAATCCAATGCATGTGAATGGAGTATCCACATCCCCACTGATACCCTACGGAAAAGCTTTAAAAGAATTTGTCATTACTGAGGGAAAATAAAGTTATAACATGACTTCTTAGGCCTGAGGGTTCTGCACAGAGATTAACACAGTGGATGGGGCTAACCGTCATGTGGACCTGCGGGACTTTAAACTGAACTGAAATGTCAGCTGCTGATTTCTGCCATGTAACAGTTTAATCACATATTGGATTAACAAAACGCAAAGTTGACATGTATGCACAAATCCTCCGAATGGGTGTTGGGTAGACTTGGGGGGGGGGGAGGGGGGGGGACCTTATATATATATATATTAAACTATCAAGACTGGCATTGTTCACACTGGTCTTGAGTAGACAAGCGTAATGAATCAAGAGCATTTGACAAGTGGCGTGCACCTCCCCACAAATCCTATTCAAGTCCCCGCTGGAGTTAGATTTGAGGCATAGCGATCACCGCTGTACCCAGTCCTACAGCGGCTCCATCCACTTTGCAAAAGATGATAAAAATGGCGCAAAAGAAGCAAAATTTTTGCATAGCCTTGATTTATCAAAGCTTTTTATGCCAGAAAACCAATGTATGAATCGGGCCCTTTGTGTTCCCATTTATTTTCAAGATCTTTTGCTTTCCTCAATTGTCGACATATCACTTGCATCCAGATAAAAGTTGAGCCATGAAGCCTGTACATACAGCATGTCACTGGAGGTTAAATGATCAGTTATCTCAATAAAATAAGAATATTTGCAGATGCTGCAACAATCTATACACTGAAGGCATATTTACATATAACATGATACATACCCTTTATCTACATAAAAACAAATATGTTTAGGTCAATGAGTAAAAAAACAGTGAATCTGTCAAGTTTTTTTGCCATGTAATCTAAAGACAGCGTGAGGTAGGAGTTAAAACACAGAATTCAATGATGTGTCACATGTCAAGCTGTGTGCTGTTTATTTACACTGAAGATTTTATCAGCTGGCGATGAGCATTGCTGTGGTTAGCTGGTGCGCAGCTCTCGCCCAACTCTGCCCCTCCTAAGCAGCTCACTGTCTATAGACAATGTACATGGAGAGCCTGGTGTGGGCGACATTAGCTTCCTCAGCTCTGCTTCATTCTAAACCTAAAAACTGTCAGAATGGCTGCACCCAGTAATCTGATCGATACAACGTTGGATTCAGCTTCTCTTTGCCTACATTATGCTGCTCTCAGATGAGGTAGCAAAAACCTGCTGACAGATTCCCTTTAAAAAGGTGGAGAAGTGGGTTTAAGAGTGGACTCTGGTCTAAAAAAAAACCACTTGGATATGTTTGGCTACCATGCCTAGAAACCAATTTTATTTTTTAAATAAAAAAAAACTTGGATTTATATTATATTAAATGGGGGACTGACGGCAGTACTTAGGTTCTCAATGTTCTGGAGCTCATGAGCTTCCTGCATATGGTCACACACGGACCTCAATAAGATAGTACGCAGGAAGCTTAGGTTTTATAATTAGAGCTATGAAAGCAAGGTTCAGGGACAAAATTATTGGACCAGTCTTGTTTATAATTGATAAAAATCTAATTGAAAAAAAAAGGATATAGATATAATATTTTATTTTGGTTGCCATCTGGAGCCTGTTGAGACTTCTATTTTATACACATGTATCCGGTTATTCAGCAATGATAAGAAATGAAAACCATTATCAGAAAACACACGTATTACAAGCCTTTAGGCACCACACCTACATTAACATAGCTCAGAAGCCAAATCAGATCCATCATTTGTTATCTTCAGGCCATTATTACCACTTGTTTATCAAGAGTCATCACATCTAGAGCAATACACTGGAAAAGGAATCTAAAAATCACCAGAGTAAGATAACCAAGTAGGAGGGCAGACCGCACATACATGCTGTATATGTGCACAGGGCAATATAGGCTGCCATGATACGTGCGGCATTAATAATTATAAACGAAGTGCCATATTACAAATCACCTGCATCTAAAGTAATGGGGCGCACATTTACAGCTTGACTCATATATAGCGCGGATCTCAGCAAGTTAACCTGACCTTCAATTAGATTAGAGTGGCTTTAAGCTGCTCAGAGCTACAGGCCACTGAAGTCATTTACCCTTCACAAAGAGCAGGCAGAGATTTTCTATAAGGAAGAGGAGAAATCCATTTCCACAAAGTTGTGAATGAAAGATCAATTAATGGACAGATTTATATCTAGTCAGCTTGACCATGGGATGAATTAGGAAAGTGCCCTGAAACACAGACTAAAGGCCCTGTCACACTTAGCGACGCGGCAACGATCCTGACAACGATACGACCTGTCAGGGATCGTTGCTGCGTCGCTATGTGGTCGCTGGTGAGCTGTCAAACAGGCAGCGTGTGCCCCTAGTAACCCGATGTTTACCATAGTTACCAGCCTGATCGCTGCTCCCGCTGGTCACACACAGCGATGTGTGCTGACCAGCGGGAGGGCAACGACCAAAAAAAGGTCCAGGACACTTTGCAGCGATCAGCGACCTCACAGCAGGGGCCTGATCGCTGCAAAGTGTCACACATAGTGACATCGCTGGTGAGGTCGCTGGTGAGTCACCAAAACCGTGACACAGCAGCGATCTCGCTATGTGAGACGGGGGCTTAACTGTACTGCAATTAAAAGTGCTCCCACAGAAACACACAAAAAAAAAAAGTATAGACAGGAGTCACAGAAAAGCACACATCATACAATTTGGAAGCAGAAAAAGTGGGCAAGAGTGAGAATCTATGGAAACTGGACAAGCCTCAAATTGTGATGACTAGAAGACCGGTGGGTGTGGGGGGTTCTTGGTAGGTCATGGTTAGTACCCACCAAAAGTGTAGACAGAGCGACAGACAGAGCGACAGACAGAGCGACAGACAGAGCGACAGACAGAGCGACAGACAGAGCGACAGACAGAGCGACAGACAGAGCGACAGACAGAGCGACAGACAGAGCGACAGACAGAGCGACAGACAGAGCGACAGACACTTCAGTGCATAGTTGAAAGCTGTACAGCCCAATGGCCTAGCTCACCTTGTGTTTTTTTTTTTTTTTTCTATAAAAATGTAATGATCTAAAGCGAGTAGGCAAAATGCCAAAACATTTCGAAATATCTTTCTTCTACAATCTTTTATTCTATTCACCAGACATGTTCAAAGAAATATCACGGCCTGTAAACCTGGGCATGGGATATAGTCACATTCCACAGCAGAAAAAGTGGTTAATAAATGATAGAACAGAGAATCTATAATGCAAGTAGTTGTAGAAACCACTTTATTAAACTGAAGCGTATTGTCATTTTTCACAGTACTGGCAGTCTGCAATAGTCGGCGTTCATGCTTGGTTCACATATATAGGAGAAAATAAGGCACGGATAATCATTTCTTACTAGTGATGATGACGACTGGGAACACTACGCAGATTTTCCATCTGTGTGTGTGCCAGCCATATGTAGTGGCAGGACAGATCCTTACAGAGCTTATCCAGCAGACGTGGGAAAAACTGATGTACTCTGCACAAATAAAGTTAGGTTTATGCGGAATGCTGCTTTCTGCCCTAGCCCCTGTGATTTATAGACATGGCTTGTTGCTATGTATTAACCTTTTGGGCTTTCTATGTTGGTGGCCAGCCTATAAATTGTTTGCCTGACAGTTTTCATTTGCTGAGACAATCAAGATTTATATCACATTTAATGACCAGGCTGCATACAAAGTCTTAATGTTCATTAAACTACCAATGTCTGCGCTCTTTAGCACAACTTGCCTATTAGATGTTTGTAAATCAGCAAACTACGAGAAAACTAGAGTACATCAGCGTGAGAGTATAACATTCTATATAGGTTCAATCATTATTTCGAGAAAGAAACCACTATCTAGCTGATTTAACAAGACTGCCATTTATTACGATGGTCTTGAAGAAAAGTCATAAAAGAAATGTCATCTTCAAAAAATGACCTTTTATATCAGGTTTTAGTGTTATATGTATTTTTAAAAACAAATATGGCAATATTTGTTTGTTTTTTTAGCCCATAACAATTGAAAAAAATAAAAAATTAGCAATCTTGCAGTTTTAGCACTGGCCACAGGGGCTTTTTTAAACTCATACTTCCTGTCCTTTCGGGACAGTTTTCCACAGTCTCCTTATTAGCTGAGGCAGAATTACAATAAAAAGTAACGTTATATACAGCTGGAAACCCAGGAACCACTAGTCACAATAGGCGATGTCATAGCTCATTAGATGTTTCCATACTAAAGATGGAGTTAGGAACTAACTGATCATTGCAGCTATGTACATATGTTGTTTCCTGAAACAACAGGAAATTAGAGTCTAGAAAATCCCAAGTGGCTTTTCTGAAAATTGCAGGATTTCTATTGTTTATTTTTAATGCAGATTTTGATATTGGGGGGGGACTATTGCCAAAATTAAATAGCGAAAACCGGCTGACAGATTCCCTTTAATGAATTTACTCCAGCTTTAGGGTTTTCCATGTACCACATACTGAAATCTATGCTAGCTAGGAGCTGGAGTAGATCTACTGTATGCTACTGGCAAAAATTACTGTGAAACTGTCGGCCTGTAAGTGGCCCATCCCCACCCGCTATTCCCCCCGTTCACTTTTATTAAAAAGGGCTGAGGTGGGGGTCAAAAATATATATACTTTTAAAAGGGAAAGTAAATCTTTGGGGAAACAAAGATTATGATGGGAAAGCTGAGATAAACACCTATATCTGTTTGATACGATGTAATAATTTAGGCCATGGCCCCCGCTATCAGTATTTTTTCTCAGTGGGAGCCAAAACCAGGTGAGAAACAATCAGAGAAAAGGTATAATGGAAACAAGTCACCAATTATCCATTTATTATACCTTTTCTCAGATTGTTCCTCTCCTGGTTCTGGCTCCCACTCATGAGAAAAAATGCTGACCGAATACTGATAGTGGGGCCGTGGCCTTACACTGACTGTCAGCATACACCAGAATAACAACACATTAATATTAAAAGGGGTTAAAGGTGAGCATCCACATGGCAGATGAGGTTCAATGTGGAGAATGCAAAGTTTTGCCCCTGGGCACTAGTAATATACAGACATCATGTGTTCTAGAGGGAGTAAAACTAGGAGAGCCACTTGCAGAGAAGGATCTGGATGTACTTGTACATCACAGACTAAATAACAGCATGAAGTATCAATCAATGGTGTCTAAGGCCAGCAGTTTAATTGCTACCTATTAAAAAGAGACACTGACTCCCAGGACAGGGGCGTAATACTACCACTATACAAAGCGTTAGTGGGACATCATCTGGAATCAGATCAGTTCTGGGCAATAGTTCATAAAAAGGAATAATGGATATCCTGAAGTTTGAACTTTTTCTAAGAGCCACAAAACGAATACAGGATATGGGGAATTTTAGCTATAAGGAAAGATTAAAAGAATTGAATGTACGGTATTTAGAAGAGAATTCTAAAGGAGGGGGGCAGAAGTAACTTGTACTAGTGCATAAACTGTTTCATTAAAAGCCCCTCAAAAGACAAGGGGGACTGGAGAAAGAAGGGTTTAATCTTCTGAAGAGACAAGGTTTCTTTATCATAAGAACTATAAGTCTATGGAATAGTTTTCCTCAGGAAGAAGTCACAATGGGAGCCATTGATGGGTTTTTAAAGAAAAAACAAAAAACGGAATATGCGTTTTTAGAATAAATACTTATGTAAATGTGTAAAGTTCTTTTCTGAATGTTTAGTTCAGTGGATCAGCAGAAAGATTCGCTCTATTGGGGTGTTTAATACATTGCAGTTGTGCATTTGCCCTTTCCTTTGGATGAACTTGCATATTTGTCTTTTTGCAACGGTATAAACTATCAAGATGACGGTGGAGAAGATGCTAGTGGACTTATCTAGGCTTGCACAACATCGATCGTTCATCCATCAAGTCGCCATGGCTGGAGATCAAGCTGAAGGCCGTTAAAAAAATAAAAGTTATGTAAGAAAACCACAAGTATTCTATGGATACAGACATGTTACATATACTAATTAGTTCATTTTTGGGTTTACTTTACATATGCACAGTTGCTCATGAAGTTACACGGGCAACAGAAAGGGTTAAAGGGAATCTGTCGCCCAATCTGAGAGCAGCATGATGTAGGGGCAGGAGATTATCACTAGAGGACTAGTAAACCTGTTGCCAGGTAGTCCTCCATATTCATGAGCTCTGTATACCCCCATCCCCACTAATGACTGGCAGTTTTCTGTATATACTGTACATGGGCAGAGAGCTGGCAATCAGTGGTGTGGGCGGAGTCATACAGAGCTCAGCATTTAGAGAACTGCTAGATCTGCAGCAGATAAATAGGGATTTTATCAAAATGACAGCAAGCAGCCCAGTAAGTGACATGACTGGAATAGTGGTCTCGGCCCTTACATTATGCTGCTCTCAGATAGGGTAGCAAAAAACTGGTGACAGATTCCCTTTAATAAAGAAGATCTCTAGTTACTGCTGTATTGCGTATTTCTGTGACTTTCGTTGCTATAGAGACTAGAGTATAGACTAGAGTATAGACTAGAGTATAGACTAGAGTATAGACTAGAGTATAGACTAGAGTATAGACTAGAGTATAGACTAGAGTATAGACTAGAGTATAGACTAGAGTATAGACTAGAGTATAGACTAGAGTATAGACTAGAGTATAGACTAGAGTATAGACTAGAGTATAGACTAGAGTATAGACTATGGCTGTTGTAGCTCAGGACCAGGAAGGAGAGGGTCAGGAGTAGAACGAGTGAACGCGACTACTGACCAAAGCTGTGATCTGATCATGGCCAAGTACATAGTGGTTTTGCATCACATCGATCATGCACCATTTGTTTGCTTATGCTGGTCTATCATCATCATCATCCTCAGCACATTGACAAAAATTACAGTACAGCTAGCTTCAACAAGTACCTTACTCTTGTGCATTGCACGCAGGTATGACTGTATTAAGTACCTGAGCTGCAAGGTAGGGAGGGATTTAAAAGTATCCGAAAAGCAATCTATGAAAATTTAGTGTGAAGAAAGAAAAGATGAGGAAATAAAGAAAAAAAAATGTCCAGCACACATTTGCCTGCTTGGTTTGGCTCACCTCATTATACAGGTGGCAGAGTGGAAATTTCCAACCATAAAAAAAGCAGCAGTGCCACCATGCTTGGGGAGTTACGAGCCACTGATCACTGGAGCAATGACATCAAACTTTACACAAGCCTCAAGTTATAGACCATTACTCCATACAAAGGCAACCAATCATGGAGCAGCCTTCATTAAAGCTGTGCTGTGATCGGTTGCAATGGGCAACAAGGCTTCGGTTTTGGGCATCTTTGATAAACGAGGCCATGTGTGATGATCACACATATTACTCTGCACCGTGCATTGTTTATGGGGAGTAATGTATTCTGACAGCAGAGTACACAGAATTACGCGAGGACAGTTCCCTGCCCAATCAAGCTTGTAATGTATTATTGTTGGCGGACATAGCCGCACAGACAAAAGTCCCTTGTCCAAGGTCTCAAGAAACTGCCCCTGTGATCTGAATTAGTGTCTGTCGCAAGCCTATAAAAGCCATTGTTATGTGGAGACCCTGGCCTGCATCTCAGTGCCAGCTCCTTCTTGCCATTACACAAGTGACTTTTGTCTTAGTCTTGTGAAAAAAAAAAAAAAAAAGATAATAAACTTGGCTGGGCAATGACCGTGCTGTGAAATAAAAGATAATGTTCAAAAAAAAATAATTAAGAGATAGATATATATATAACTAAATCAGGCTAGCAAGATTTATGGACTTAGTTTATACTTTTCTGTACTGCGGTATACACTTACCCTGGAATTATGCGCTTTGGAGGATTTTCTGAGATCAGAAAAATTAGGTCAGGACCCAAAATATGTAAAAGACCTAAAATTCAGCTAATAAACAATATGCTTACCAGCGCCATCACTACAGCTCATCTGTCTTACTGAAGCGATGATGTTCCCAACTAGACACATGACCACTGCAACCAATCACTAGCCTTGTCAGTGTACCGCTACCAGCTGTCATGTGGGTAGTCGGGGGCATCATCAGAGCAGTAATGGGCTTTTCACTATTTTATGGCATTTCTACACCAGAATCCTGAGCAATCATATAGGGTTCTAATTAAAATAACACTATCTTTTCAGAAAATATTCTGGGTTTTCTTCTTGAAGGTGCTCTTCCTTTTTATCCTTTCCAATAATCTAGAACCTTGCTCAGATAAGATTTAATCTCTGCTGTAAAGAAGGAATGTTACCGTACTTTGCTTTACAGCTTTTCACCAATTCTGAGTTCTGGTCAGACTTATCTCCATTAACATGTCATTCTTATTTTTTCTCCCCTAATAACTTCTAGGGGGGAGAAAAACCAAATAGGCACATGCATTGAAATGCCAAATGTGTTTAGTTTGAGTATGCCAGGGGCAGACATTGGTGCAACCTGTGCCGTCGGACAGGGGCCCATTTCCACCTCCAAAGCATTAGGAATTGTGCATTATTATGACATATTGGATTGCAAAGGGCCCATATATTGTTTTTACACAGGGACCCTTTCCTACCCGTGTCCGCCACTAGGGTATACTATATATTCTATGTCAAATAACTGATAAACAGATAAATCCCCGGTCAGACTTGGCACCCTGTACCCACCAGTCAGGTAAGTTGGCTTTGAGATCACCAAGTGACATGATGCAATCATTTACAAGTCTCTGGAGACGTGTTTATGTCAGATCTACTGAAGCTGAATGAACCGGGTTTCCTTCACTAAGGTGTTTTTTTTATTAATTGGCTTTCACTTCGCCGTAGACTAGATAAAGTCATCAGACCTACTGCCCCGAGTTATGTCAAATGAGTCAACGTTGGTTGGAGTAGAGAAGAGAAAATCAGAGACTATCAGCATGGCATTGGTTAAACAGAGGTGTTATAACCAGGAGCAACGTCCGCACAAATAACCATTCTAAGGAATAAACAGCCAAGAAATCTAACGTGACTACTTGTGGTATAGTCCCGTCTATGAAGATCAGAAGCCATGGAAGACATCACATACTTATTAAAGGTGACATCCTGCTTCATGGACTTGTCTCTACACATCATATTCAGATAGCCATGATAATCACAAAACTCTAGTGCCATCTCACCGGCCAACACTACGCGGAAAGGGGTGAACAGGTTACTGTAGCCTTGGGAGCCAGTTTTATACAAGGGAAAAAAACAATAATTAACATCCATCCTAAGGTGGCCATATACAAACCAGATTTCACTCTAAAACTACAAATGGGTCATAGACTGGAAGCAATCATGTGATTGTGATAATTGCTTGCCATCAACATACTGAACAACATTGCTCCAAGTAGTGTTGATCCTTTCTCCTAGTTGGCAATGGGCCTATATCGTACCTCTAATTGTATATAGAGGCACACAGATTTTCTCTTACAGACTTCAGATATATTGTTTCATAAAACTAAAATGGGTCAGCCCTAAATTTGCTTTCATGCAGGAGTGTGAATACAGCCCAAACATCCTTGCTTACCCAAAATAGGAACTACTACATACATTCTTTTGATTGATCAGGAAGCACATTGGAATTACATTCCTTATGTTACCTACTAATGACTGGGAGAGACCACTGTCAAGTAGGCATTCCTAAGTTTTGGACTGATTTCTATTAATATCAATAAAAGTGCTAATTACTGTAGTCAAAATAGCTCTTGGGAGTGACCCAACCAGCTCCTCAGATCTACTGTATGGTGTCCATCCCATCAAGGAATTAGGAAATAAAAGGGTGATTATCTTGAACTTCAGAAGCCATGACAACAGGTACACTTGGTATGTTGTTCATCATCGCCTTTTACATATGAATGAAATAAATGAACATATAACTTCCATTTGTGCCATTGATGCCTAAAGTTGGAAATGGGCGTTGGCAGGTATACAGGTATCCAAAACAGTGTGCCTAGTCTATGTGAACATGAATGTATGTCTGGGAACAAAAATCCAACCACTCTGGTCCCAAAATAGTTTAGTAAATGACGCTACAAGTATGAGGATCAAATGAATGGGTTATTTAATTGAGATAGATATATATATATATATATATATATATATATATATATATATATATATATATATATATATATATATATATATATATAGCCACTTAACTTCAAATGTATTTGTATGTCATGTATTACACACATACAAAACTAAGTTTCTTCTGGAAAAAAAAAATAAAAAAAGTTTCAATTTCAGATCTATATTCACCAGGCAGGAAAAAAAAAAAAAAAAAAAAAAGCAAAAAAAAAAACAAACACAACACAACCAAAGAACACAGTTTGGTTACATTCACACATCCATATAACATGTCCGATAGTTTCATTGATCTATACACACGTCCAAGGTACAATCGGATCCCTGTCTCTGGTCCAGCAGACTCAGATCATGTCCTATTCTCATTCTTTTTGACTCAGTCATAAAAGTCCATGGGGATTGTTAGACATTGAGGTAAAAGTGCCTTCAGTTTTTCACCGATTATTAAAAGTCAATAGATGAATTAAAGTTCACATAGTTTTTCAAAAAAAAAGGATGAGGAGAAGAGAAAAAAAAAAAAAAAACACAACACATACAGAAGAAACTAGGATGACACCTGAGAAAAAAAAACAGATCGTTTCTCATGGACGGCAAAATTGACAGGCATGTGTGAATGTCGGCTACTAAATCATTTCCCAAAGTGACATGACACATCACCTACAGGTCTCTGGTCTAATGCAACTTCTCAATAAGATGGTAGAGAACGAGCACGAATAATGCAGAACAGGAATCAGAGAGATGCAGACGATCACAATGCAACAAACAGCCGGTATTTACCAAATAATAACAGCAGAAATAACAAACAACAACACCTTGTATCCATTCTCATTATCTCCATGTAATAGGCGACTACATGGAACAGCTCAGCGTGGTGAATTGGCTCATGCCATGTATCATCAATCTTCATAGCAGCCATCCACAGACCTCTCACTGGTTAACAAAAGATCCAGCGCACTCCTCAGTGTATTTATTCTCCATGTGCCAGATGGGATTACCCCTAATCTCTCAGCCTACAGAATACATTTCGGCTTAATATGATAAATACATGTAACATATATGATAATGAAGGCCGGAATCGCTTAGCAAAAAAAAAAAAAACCCAAAGCAAGTAAATAAGAGTTGTGTATGGACAGGGTGTCAGATCTTGCATCAGCTCCATCTCTCCCCGCTGATGTATAATCAGGGGAAATAACGATTGCCCCAAGCGGGCAGCAGTGTGCCACAAGCCATGGCAGGCAGTCTGAGCACTAGCTCATGTGTGCTTTGGGCACCACACCTATGCCATGCAGAACACTGCACAGCACTGACAGCTCACAGCCCAGCTATGCCAGGCATCTGTATTACTAGCCCAGCAGGTAGATGAGGAGCACAGGGGGCACCAGCCATGCATGGATCCAGGACACACGGCAGGTGACTGGTGAGGTTGGCACAGCCAGGTACACACATTACCATAGCGGCTGTGAATGGAGGCACACTGCATTATATGAATGGAGATGCCCCACACACAGGCAATGCTGCCACCCATAGCAGCACAGTGAATGGACAGCACAGGGAGGCGGGGGACTGCGGCCGTTGTCTGCGGAGAGGGAGGCTGCAGCTAACTTACATCCAGGGGCCACAGGAGAACGGAAGCCGGGCCGCTCAGACGACTGCCGGGACACTCGGGTGAGGCGCGGGAGTAGCTGGAGCAGTGCACGTCCTCCAGGTGGCGGTGATATTAGGTAGATTACGGTACTGCCAGGGCTCACTCCCGGCGGGCTGTCCTGTCACTAGTGTTGTTGCTCATGCGGCTTCCCCATTGCTCTGCGGTAAGCACGACTGGCGGCGGCGCTGGCTCCGCACACCAACATCATGAAGCTGCTATTATTATGAGCGACTGCAGGCTAAGAAGACAGATGCAGGAGCGCAGCCTCACTCCACCGCAGCCCCTCCCTTCTCTGACGTCAGGCAAAGTGGGCGTGGTGCACAGAAACCGAACGTCGCAAACCTAGGAAGTGGGCGTGTCTGTGGAGTAGCCAATAGCGAGCTGCCTGTGTCTCCGGCTGTCTTGTAACAGCAGCTTTTTTTTTTTCCTCAACAGCTTTATGTATACACAGACTGCATAGACAGAGCAGATGCAGTGCAGATGGCTGTGAACTGTAAGGACAGCCAGATCTAATGGCTGCTGTCATGTGATAATGGACATGGCTGTCGTAAGATGGAAAATGACATGCAAAGATAAGAGAAAGCAGCACCTTGGAGACCAGCACATACCACTAAATGTTATACGACTCTTCAGGCCACGTTCACACGTTCAGTATTCGGTCAGTATTTTACATCAGTATTTGTAAGCCGAAACCAGGAGTGGAACAATCAGAGGAAAAGTATAATAGAAACACGTCACCACTTCTGTATTTCTCACCCACTCCTGGTTTTGGCTAACAAATACTGATGTAAAATACTGAGCGTGTGAACATGGCCTTATGTGGGAAAAGCGTATCTGTCAGTCGTACTCATAAACCCCCATTTATCTATGGGACGTCAAAGTGGTAGTTCAGGTACAATATAAGTGCAGGCCGCTCTGTGATCTCCTCCACACAGGAAGCAGAGATGTCATCATTCCATCAGCCACCCATGTTTATCTGATGACACGCTGTTCAAAGTCATCTGACCGCTGCAGCCAATCACAGGCCGCAGCAGTCCAGAGTTTGGTTGAATGGTGACGTCTCCACTTCCTGCATAGAGCGGCCTGTGCTGGATCCAGGTGGGGCGGTAGGTGAGTATTCATGAGTTTGGTATTTTTACACATTCAGTTCCCTGGGCAAAGTTATTTTGTTTAGACACCCTTTAAAGGAATGTCCATTTGGACTCAGACGGGCCACTTTATTTTTTTTTTAACAATAGGAGGCTGTTAACAGATTTCACTGTATGACTTAGTGGCATCAATAGAAGGCATCATGGTTGATGTAAGCCTCCAGCAGGCCCGGAGCGCTCCCGGAAAGAGCGTGGTTGGTAGTGGGACTCCATTGTCCCCAGAAATGTTGGCAACTATGAGTCATACGTTGGGTAAGGATACCGCAAAATGCCTAATACTGAAAGCTGCACTGTGATTGAGAACCACGAGCGGCAAAGGTTGTTAAATCGACACCTATCCGTGTTAGTATTATATTTGTTCTTTTTAAACTCCTTTAATATTATTTTGTATAGCAGTATGTGTTTAGAATAAAAAAGATATTGTATTTGTAAACCAGATAGATGTAGACTGACAAGATAAAAACATCCTTTATGTGCATTACTGGATACAGTCTGAGAACAATGTACAATAACAGATAAGGGGATTTATTCACTTTAATGAGTTGTCCAGTAGGATTTTTTAAAAAAAAACAAAACAAAAGAAGTGACACTCTCCTCAGTGAGCGGCCATTTCCATTCCATTGCTTCTTGCTCCCCCCTGTCTCTACTTTGTAGTCTCTATTAATACACCGGAACTGACGGCCCAGCCAAACACTGCGCCCAGGAGTGACCCGCATCTGCCGAGCGTGGTCACGTCTGCGCTGCAGCAGGAGGCAGAGACCATTCAGAGACTCTGTGAGAAGAGCATCACTACTTTTTTTGCTTTGGCTTCGTGACTGCTTAATCAGTTAGTGACTGGGCAATTTACCCCCTCCCTGACTAAGTACATCATTTTTGGCTTTTATCGTACAGGCTCTTTTAATGGTTCTGTAATTTTTCCATGTTTGTATATTCAAATAACTTTTGACACTTTTTTCACTACACATAGGGCTTAATTTTTATGTCATTTTCATATTATTTTTTTTTGCCAATATCGGGGTGGAGGGGGGATGTAAAGAAAAATAGGAAATACATGTAACTATGGGTAGCATATTGGCCCCAGTTGTAAGGAAATTTCAGCCTGCAGAGCTGTCTGGGTCTCCTAGGACCCAGTAGCTCCTGTTCCCTCCCTGCACCCATTGATCACATAGTTACTGGGTCTCAGGGTAAGTGTTTCCTAATTTATACACACATTGCTCGTTCATCGCTGTGTATACAAAGCTAGAGAATGTGTACATGGTAATAGACCATGTGTATCTCCTCTCTAGGAGTCTGACAGTGTGTGACAGCAGCTTCCTTCCCTCACAACTTCAAGATCTTGTGAAAGCTGATTAGATTGCACTGACATTTTCTTTTAGAATGTGAATGCAAGGATATAAGTGGACTGTCCAGATGCCTGTGGGGTGGTGTGGCCTGGAGTCATGGGGGCTCGCCAGCCATGTTGGTGCACTGTCACTTCGGTTGGCACACAGCGCCGCATCTTCAAGGCTATAAAATATACACATATATATAATTTGGAAATTGTGAAAACCAGAGAGACAAAGAATACTACCTATGATCAAATCATAACTATAAAACCCTTTTGGCATGGTTCATTGTGTTGCAAAAGGTATCTTTCTGCCATAGGGTAATGAGGTGCCAAAATAAGGATGAACTTAGCAAGTCCCCTTGTCCAAACCGCCATACACCGGGGATCAGAGGAGCCGGTTGTGCCATGAAAACAGTCCCCCACTGCACTAGACTAACTCTCCAGCCTGAACTCTTGACTCCTGACAGGAAGGATATATTAAGTCATGGGGCTTGTGCTAAATTGTGTCCCCTAATCTGCATGTTGCAACAGAAATCTGGATTCATCTGATCAGGCAATGTTATCCGCTTCTCAGTGATCCACTTTTTGTTCTCTTTTGCCTACTGACGTCTTGTCTTTCTGTTTCCGTTAGGTTACATTTAGATGTCCTTTTTTTCACATACATGGTCTATCTGTGTTTTTTCACATTTTAGTCTATGGGGCTCTTCACATGTCCCTGTTTTTTTGCGAAACGAGTGCTCCACAAAAAATCACTGTCATGTCCATTTTTGATCCAACTTGTGGATCAAAATTACCCATACAAGTCTATAGATCCGTGAAAATCACGGACCGCATCAGTGTTCAGTCCATGCACTGTCCTTGAATAACATTGTAATTTATTTGTAATTTAATAAATGTAATTTCTTTTTTCATCTGAGAAAATAAGTGATGAAACACTGATTGAAAAAACTGACACACTGACCAAACGCTGATGAAACTCGCATCCAAAACGGTGATGAACAATGGTCCATGTTTTTATGTACTTGGTAAATCTTGGACGTGTGAATGATTCCCTATACAGCAATAACACTCAAACTGGTTGTAGCCCAAATGTGCTAAAGAACAACAAAAAGTTGTGTGTTCAGACACATTAGTTGGAGCACCAGCATTGTATTCAGCTGTAAATTGCTTGTCTGCGCACCACCTATTCATCAGAACGATTCTTGACTAGTGTTGAGCATTCCGATACTGAAATATCGGGTATCGGCCGATATTCGCGGTATCGGAATTCCGATACTTAATTCCGATACTTTTACAATATCGAATACCGGAATCGGAAGTTCCCATAATGCCTGAGCTCTGCAGTGTCTGTGAAGGATGACAAGTTGGATGGCAGCGCGATCCAGCCTGTCATCAGAATGCCATCCCAGCGGGGGAGAATTCTCCTGATTGTTTAAAAGCCGGCGCGCGGTAAAAAGCCGCCGGCTTTTAAACAATCACACAGCCCCATACTGCTTCCCCGCAGCCTCCCACCCCGATCCTCCGCTCCCCTCGCCACCTCCCATCCCGATCGTAAATTAGGACCGGGCGGGGAGCGCAGCACCAAGGAGCGAAGGACCCGGGCGGGGAAGCCGGCAGTGAAAAGACTTCACCGCCGGCTTTCCCGTTCTGTGCTGCGCTTTCCCGCCGGTTATTTCAAATGAACAGCTGAGGTATCAGGTGATGCCGATCAGCTGTTCATTTGAAGTAGCCGCGGTGCCCTCAGAGGGTTCATGTGAGTTCATGCTTGACTGCGTGAACTCACATGAACTTTCCCACGGCCGCACAGGTCAGCCTCACCTCCCAGACCATCAGACCGGTCATGATTAGTGTGTGTGTGGGTGTCTGTGTGTGTGTGTGCGATGTCTGCGTGTGTGTGCGGGGTGTCTGTGCGATGTTTGTGCGGGTGTGCGCGGTGTCTGTGCGTGCAGGCAGACATAGGCCGATGTGACACTACTACTCCCATCGGCCTATGTCTGTCCCCCGTCCACTCGTGCCAGCAGGATCAGCTCGATGGGAGCAGTAGTTCCCATCAGCCTGATCCTGCTATTTAAATTGCCCTACTGTGTCCCCAATAAATTTTAAATACATGTCATTGGTGGCCAGTGGTTACCTACAATAAATTAGTTCATACATTACCTGTCCCCGCCGATCGCCACCTAAAATAAAGTAAAAAATAAAAAACTACACCTATACTCACCTAGACACCTAATTCCCCGAAGCCATCGATCTCCTGTAATAAAATATAAAATAATAAACCACAACCTTATCCTTACCCCTCCGGAGTAGTCCACGAGTGTCCCACGAAGATCTCCAGTTCAGAGCGGCCACATAGAATGTGACCGCTCTGAACCGCCGCCGCCGCTAGAATGACGGGGCCGTAAGGGTTCACCGGAGTTCAGGCAGCGCTGCTCCGGTTAGCTCCTTTACGGCCCTGCTGTATCGTGAGAAATTCCCACGGTACAGCAGTGCCGTAAAGGAGGTCTCCGGAGCTGCGCTGACTGAATGCACTCCGGTGACCTCAGTCAGTGGCTCCCGCTGCCGGGAGCAGACGTGTTCCCAGCAGTGTGAGCTTACAGCAGCCATGACAGCTGTCACATCTCCAGATGTGACAGCTGTGCATGGGAGATCAGCGCAGGAACGTGGACAGGTAACTATTATTTTTAGTAAACTAAGAATTAAATAAAATGGTCTGTTTTATTTCAAATAAATTATTTTTTTCTGGGTGTAGTGTGTGTTTTCTTTTTAACACTTTGTAGGTTAGTAATGGGGGTGTCTTATAGACGCCCATCATTACTAACCTGGGCTTCATGGCAGCTGGCGCTGACATGAACCCCACCACTATTACCCCCTGCCACCGCACCAGGGCAGCGTGGAAGAGCGAGGCTATGTGCCAGAATTGGCGCATCCTATGAATGCGCCAAATCTGGGGCGGCTGAGGGCTGCTGTTTCTAGCCTGGGAGGGGGCCATTATTCATGGCACCCTTCCTGGGCTATTAATATCAGCCCCCAGCTGTCTGCCTAGCCTTTGCTAGCTATTAAAATAGGGGGAACCCCACATCATTTTTTTTGGGGGGGTCCCCCATTTTAATAGCTAGTAAAGGCTAGGTATTCAGCTGGGGGCTGATATTAGTAGCCTGGGAAGCTCCGTGGGTTTTACCCCCTTCCCAGGCTTCAAACATCTGCCCCAGCCGTCTGCTTAACCTCCGCTAGAGACTAAAATTATGGGGGATCCCACGCCATTTTTTTTTTAAATAAATCCTTTATTTTAACACTAAATGACATTTGAGGAGTTAATAAAGATGCAGTCCCTAAATTATTATTTATTTTTTAATTAATTTTTCCCAAAAATTTTGACGTGGGCTTCGCCATATTTTTGTATGCCAGCCAGGTACAGCATCCAGCTTCTATGAACGCGCCATTTTCCGGGGCGGCTGCAGACTGCAATTTTCAGCGGGGGGGGGCAGAAAGCTTGGGCCTCCCTGCGCTGCAGATTCCATCCCCCAGCTGCCTAGTTGTACCTGGCTGGACACAAAAATAGGGAGAAGCTCCACGTTTTTTTTTTTTTTTAATTATTTCATGAAATTCATGGAATAATTAAGAAAAAAAGGGCTTCCCTATATTGTTGTGTCCAACCAGGTACAAATAGGCAGCTGGTGGTTGGGGGCAGCCCGTTCCTGCCTGCTGTACCTGGCTGGACACAAATATAGTGCAAAGCCCCACGTCAATTTTTTTTAAATTATTTCAGGAAATTCATGAAATAATTAAAAAAAATTTATGTGGGGCTTCGCCCTATATTTGTGTCCAGTCAGGTACAGCAGGCAGGAATGGGCTGCCCCCAACCACCAGCTGCCTATTTGTACCTGGCCGGACACAACAATATAGGGAAGCCCTTTTTTTCTTAATTATTCCATGAATTTCATGAAATAATTAAAAAAAAAAATACGTGGGGCTTCGCCTTATTTTTGTGTCCAGCCAGGTACAACTAGGCAGCTGGGGGCTGGAATCTGCAGCGCAGGGAGGCCCAAGCTTTCTGGGCCCCACCCGCTGCAAATTGCAGTCCGCAGCCGCCCCGGAAAATGGCGCGATCATAGAAGCGCCATCTTCTGGCGCTGTACCCAACTCATCCAAGGCCCTGGTGCGGTGGCTCACTGGGTAATAAAGGGGTTAGGGCCAGCTTGGTATTATCAGCTGGCCCTAAGCCCGAAATTCATGGGGTCACGCCAATATTAGACATGACCGCCATGAATTTCTAGTAAAGTATTTAAAAAAAACACAAACACCCAGAAAAAAGTCCTTTAATTGAAATAAAGACACAATTCTTTATTGTTGTAAATTAAACCATACTTACAGTCACGTCCATTCCAGCTGAAGCCAACGATCTCCTTCAATAAAAGAAAAATAATAAAGCAACCTCATCCTTACCTTTCCATGGTTCCCACGACAGCTTCAGCTCTGCTACATCGAGATGACAGGCTGGACCGCAGCAGAACGCTGCAATTCAGCCTGTCATCCCGCAGACACTGAGAAGCGCAGGCATGCTTGCGCTCCTCAGTGTCAGGCTGTGACGGCATAAAGATGAGCCGAGGTCATGTCCAATGAACTCAGCTCACCTCATGCACATCACTGTCACCGTGGGAAAATTCTCCTGCACTCAGCGCTTCAGCGTGAGAATTCTCCCACGCTGTCAGTGACATACATGAGGTGAGGTCATGTCCAATGAACTCAGCTCACCTCATGCACGTCACTGACAGCGTGGGAAAATTCTCCTGCACTCAGCGCTTCAGCGTGAGAATTCTCCCACGCTGTCAGTGACGTACATGAAGTGAGCTGAGTTCATTGGACATGACCTCGGCTCATCTGGATGCCGTCACAGCCAGACACTGAGGAGCGCAAGCATGCCTGTGCTTCTCAGTGTCTGCGGGATGGCAGCGTTCTGCTGCGGTCCAGCCTGTCATCTCGATGTAGGAGAGCTGAAGCTGTCGTGGGAGCCATGGAAAGGTAAGGATGAGGTTGCTTTATTATTTTTCTTTTATTGCAGGAGATCGTTGGCTTCAGCTGGAATGGGCGTGACGGTAAGTATGGTTTAATTTAGAACAATAAAGAATTGTGTGTTTATTTCAATTAAAGGACTTTATTCTGGGTGTTTGTGTTTTTTTTAACTTTGACTATGGGGTTAGTAATGGGGGTGTCTTATAGACGCCTCTCCATTACTAACCTGGGCTTGATGTCAGCTGGCATTATAAGCTGACATCAACCCCAGCCCTATTACCCCACTGCCACCGCTACAGGGCAGTGGGAAGAGCGAGGCTAAGTGCCAGAATTGGCGCATCCTATGGATGCGCCATTTCTGGGGCGGCTGACGGCTGGTGTTTCTAGCCTGGGAGGGGGCCAATATTCATGGCACCCTTCCTGGGCTATTAAAATCAGCCCCCAGCTGTCTGCCTAGCCTTTGCTAGCTATTAAATTAGGGGGGACCCCACGTTATTTTTTTTGGGGGGGTTCCCCCATTTTAATAGCTAGTAAAGGCTAGGTATTCAGCTGGGGGCTGATATTAGTAGCCTGGGAAGCTCCGTGGGTATTACCCCCTTCCCAGGCTTCAAACATTTGCCCCAGCTGTCTGCTTAACCTCCGCTAGAGCCTAAAATTAAGGGGAACCCCACGCCAATTTTTTTTTAAATAAATCCTTTATTTTAACACTAAATGACAAGTACAGTAATCAACACTGTCACTGTACTTCATATATATGTGACTGACATGTTTCTATCTATCTAATCTATGTGTGATTCTCTATTCCTTCTATTCTAAATTGTCGGGTACCGCTGCTGAATTGCCGGCCGGCTTTCTTAAAGAGACGGTGCACGAAAACACTAATATTTTTTTAAATAAATCCTTTACACTAAATGACAAGTACAGTAAGCAACACTGTCACTGTACTTCATATATATGTGACTGACATGTTTCTATCTATCTAATCTATGTGTGAAGCTCTATTCTGTCTGTTATAAATTGTCGGGTACAGATGCTGAATTGCCGGCCGGCTTTTTTAAAGAGACGGTGCACGAAAACACTAATATTTTTTTAAATAAATCCTTTACACTAAATGACAAGTTCTGTAAGCAACACTGTCACTGTACTTCATATATATGTGACTGACATGGTTCTATCTATCTAATCTATGTGTGATGCTCTATTCTTTCTGTTGTAAATTGTCGGGTACCGGTGTATGCGCTGATGAATTGCCGGCTTTTCGCATATATTCTACATTATTCTTAGTTGTTTTACTTCATGTAGAATTAACCTACAAGGAAAGAAAGGGTTTATTTTCATTCCGATATTTGTGTCCCATTGACTTGCATTGGTTTCCGGTATCGGAATCGGCGATATCCGATACTTTTTGGGTATCGGCCCGAGCCAATCCGATACGATATTTCCTGATATCGGAAGGTATCGCTCAACACTATTCTTGACACCTTTCTCAGACCCCTTTCCTCCATAAGTGTTTACATTTGCAGGATCCCCTCTCCCTGCGTGTTTTCACTCCATCAAACCAATCTTGGTATACTGTGAGCACTGCTGCATGAGAAAACTCTACAAGGTTAAGTTCTTGGATGATTTTACGATTTTGTTGTGCATTCAATATTTTAAAACTGGTTCACAAAAACCTGCTCACTTAGTTTTATTCTGCATTCTGGGGTCAGTTGTCTCATTTCCATACAGGGAAACTGCAATCATGAAAGGGTAGGAGTTTCTAATGAAATGGCCTTTTAGTGTATGTATGTATGTATTTATTTATTTATTTTACTCACTTATATAGCGCCATTAATTCCGCAGAGCTTTACAGACATTATCATCACTGTCCCCATTGGGGCTCACAATCTAGGTTCCCTATCAGTATGTCTTTGGATTTGTTTTTGACCATCAACTCATCTAGTACACAACAAGCCCTCATACCACTACTTTAGTTTAAAAATAAAAAAGAAGTTATGACTCTCGGAAGGCAGGAATGACAAAAACAAAAAAGCTTCTTCCCAATGCTAATATAGGCCACATTTCTAAGTGGATAAAGGGGTTTACCACCGCATCTCTTTTCCATGTGGAAAGGTGAGCTGCCCCCCACATTGACGATACCTGCAAAACATGCACACATCCCAGAAGTTAACTGTAGATGTAGCGTCACGCCGCTCACCTGCTAATGCGGAAATTAAGGTGTCAAGAAACTTGTTAAGCACAAGCTTATATTAGGCTTAGGGCGCAGTCAGACTGCCGTATAAATCGGACAGAGATCGGAACGCAGTGCATGGACTGGCCAGCGGTTCTCCTAACCCGAGCATGACAGCTGCATAGAAATACATGAAGATTTCACGCTCAGGTCGTGAGAACCGTGGCCAGTCCGGGCACTACGTTCCAATCTCCGTCCGATTTATACTTAGTTTGTGACTTGCAAATTTTCGAGCTCCTGACTAGACAGTCGCAATAATCATTAAAGACTAAAAATCCCTGTAGCTTTCTGATACTTTATATTTAAATTCCTTAGCATTTAACATCTGATATTTTAATTTGCAGGTGAAGAAGGTAAAACCAAAGACTCATAGATAGGAAGTACAGGTGTAAAGTGCTGCAGAGCAGTAGTCATGACCGAGCTTCTGTTCGGTTTTGCTCTTGCACTTTACAGACAGTGTCCCAGTCTCAGTGTGCTGTAGGGTGTGGGGTGCATCACACTCACTTGTAGGCCGCAGGCCTCCGCTTCCTCCAGGCTTACATCTTCAAGAGCCGCAGCACACAATGCATGGGACACCAGGTTCTTTATAACAGGCAAACGTTTACTAGACAGTCCAAGTTCATCAAGTGGTGATGTCACAGGGTTACCACAACGACGTGGAGCCAGAAGACCGCAGCGTCTGAGGGCTCCTACTCCAGCTCCGAGAAGAAGCACTTCTCCATTTTAAGACATGTTTTATTTCTTCTGGCAGAACAGGGGTTAAATGGCCATGTTAGAAATCTTGGTGCTCACAGCTGAGCTGGTTAGCCACTCCTTTTCCCTTTATAATCTGGACTCTGATATTAGTCCTTGTCAGAGCTAGCTTTAGCTGCATGGCTAACGGAGGGAGAGGAGTTATTATGAGAAGGAAAGTTGGAGGAATTATCAGTGACTGTTGTTTGGTTTGTACGCATGCTAGTTCCTTATCCTTCTCCATTTTGGTTTATTCCCCTACCTTCATACCCTGGTGCTTCCCTCTGTTATATGTGAGTGAATATTTTGTGTACCTGGAGTTTTCTGTTTACCCCTGTCTGTGTAGCCTTGTTTGTCTGGTGGGTGTTCTACGGTGCACAGTAGCGCCCCCTTCCCTGGGTGGGGGAGGAGAACAGACGGAGGGCTAACTCAGGAGTTAGGGCTAGGTCGGAGGCCCTGGCATCCTCACCTTCAGAGGTATCCTGTGGAATAGGATGAGCTAGGGCTCCCCCTAGTGTTAGGGACAGGATAGGAGTCCCTTTTCCCTGGCCACCAATCATCTGTGTGGTGACAGGTGGGATAGGGCACAACAATTCACATTTTCTTCCTCCTCAGTACAACTCCTATTCATTTCTGTCACTAGTTCGTCCTGGACTACCCCCAATCCAGCTGACTCTGTCAGCCTCAGGGATTTCCTGTCCACCTCGGCAGTGCACCCGGGACTGACTATCACCGTCATCTTCATCTCTGTCCCTGTCCATCTTCCACTGTATGCCAGGGGATACGCTGTGTCCGATAGGCGCTATGCCGGACTTTGGGCTCTGGACGTGACAGGAGCGACTTCTTGGGATCCCATTACCGCTAATCCTGTACTATACACTACTCACATTATACATTAACACTTTACATGACTTGTATACTGTACATTACATAAGGCGCACATCACCATTAAATATAAAACCACATCACACTATTTACACAACGCAATTGTTGTCTTCACAGGCAGGAACAGGGTAATGGTCCACATCCTTACACAAGCAGTGCATGCACATTATGTACAGTACAGAGAAAAGAGATAGCAGGCAGAAGCCTGTCCCTGTTGTCTGCATTTGCTATGTGTTGAGAAGACCTTAATCAGGAGGGCAGTATGCTGATGGCTCCTAAGCAACAAGTCCCCATTAGTATAAACGCCAAGGATAGAATTTTTTTTACCATTGCAAATAGGTCAGAAATTAACATAAATTATTTTCTTTAGACAGTGACATAATAAGTTAGCTGAAGACATTATTCATTTTTATTAGAAGGCTCTGGTTCTTCTATTTGTGATCGGTTATGACAGCATTGCTATAGAAACCAACGCATGGCATCATCTGGATTGTATCAGCTGTCATGTGCCAGACACAATGACCACCTAATCAGTGGATGTGACAGGCATCCTTTCCTAGTACACAGTATCACAGAATTATTCAACTTGACTGATTTTAAGCTGTTTTATATTCAGTGTTCACAGTATTTTCATCTCACAGATCCAAATCTCCTACTACTCAAAGCTGAAATGTTTAATTTCCATATAATACATGTCATTGGACAATCTCTTAAAGAGAGTATGCTAATATTGGAATGAAGCGGGGGATTTTATTGCAGAAGTTTGGCAGGGTAGGTATCCCCTTCATCTCAGTAGTCTTCATTTTCCATCACACCCAGAGTAACAAGAGCAAAACACGGTGGACAATAAGGGAACTTGTTTATAACCCAATGTGTTAAGATATTGAATTTTAAAACAAATCCCAAACCTTGATGAAGTTAGAGAAACTAAAAGCCGAACATCATAAAGGGATGCAAACCAAATAATTAAAAAAAATGAAGATATTCACTGCCTAAACAGTCATGAAATTATCTTTGTAAGTGACCCATTCAAAAATATGGTGTGGTACTGCATGAAAGAACTTAAAAGTACTCTAGGAAAATTAATGATTTGATAGGGCCCAAAGAGATGCACCATCACAATCTAATTTTTCTTTTAGGAGTTGGCTAAGAGCAGTCACATGGAGGAGAGGAAGTTGGAAGGGGTAGGGTAAGTGTTTTATGGCTTTTCTTTTTAATTGTCCATTATTTTATACCTTTTGTCTAAAATTAGTGCAGGATATAGGAGGTTGTATCTAAAAATGATCTGTTTCAAAGCTGTTACTTCAATTTTTCAACTGTTTGGAAATGAAGGGCCATGTGATCTGGAAATAACACAAGTGTTATAAACTTGTACACCCCTTTTTTGTTAAGTGAACATCTTTGTTCTTTTCATCACGAGGAATGTTTTATATATGATTGATACTTTGATACTTTTGTAACTTGTTTAATTTGTTCTTGCGATTTTGAAAATCAATAAAATATTATAGAAAAAAAGAGATAGCAAATAGATCTAATTTTATCTGACTTTTTACATGCTCATGATTGTTGAGTCTTAAATTGGCTTTATATTTTCAATAAACTTTGCATCAATAGTAAAAGCGAATTTAAGAAGCGGTAATATTTCTAATGAGAAAAATCTGCTTCTTTCACCAATTGTGAGCATATTTAAGCCACCTCCTGCCTCTTCCTTCATCTTTCCCTCCACAGTAAGGTGTCAGGTTATACAGCATATTGAAGTTTATAGAAAAGGAAGAATAAGAGGAGAGAGGTGCAGAGTCCGACACAAGTACAGAAACACATTAAACTGTGGTTTTCTAGCAAGTATATTAGCTTATGCCAGAGCTGGATTCATAGCTACACTAGTCAGAACTGCTGTGTAATTTCTTCTATACCTCTGTTGCTTCTATGTGCTACATAGGGAATAAAAAGCTGTAATACCTTTCTGTATGTACTTTGTAAGGAGAACAATCATTGCAGCTAGTCTCCACCCACTAGCTTAGAGTGAACTACAAATCCTTACAAAGAGGAAAACTGGTGAACAATGCAGGATTCAAGTCATATGATAGCCAGAAATAATGTTATTCCTCATGTACACACATTATAGCTTATTCTGAAAAGTTATTTGAAAGAGTAGTTATCTTTTAAGGCATACACACTGGAATAAATTGGCAGAACCTCCAATTTCAACAAGACTGGTCAGCCATCTAATGTGCATAAGGATTTCCTGAATCTTTCCCAATGTTAAATTCAAATGCCCAATCCTTTTGTTATTCAATGAGATAAGCCACAGTCAGGACTGCCTGGCAGTAGCTTACTCTCTTCACCTACTGAAATTACACGAATGCTTTGCTGAGTCAAGTGTTCACATGCATGGGACTGTCAGCCAACAGCTATATAAAGTGTATGGGCACTTTTAGTTAAACCCTGCAAGCATAGAACAAAATCTGACTCATTAGACTATGTTCAAGTGAACGTTTTCATTCCTGGACTAGTCAAGTCCGCTGATTGATGAATTGACTGGGTTTGTGTACAGCTCTGTGCACTCATCCACTTTGGTGCATGAGTTATCTGCCATTTAAAACAGCACTGCCTGGTCTATAAAACAGACAAGACTAGTGCATCGCTCATGTGCAGGCTCCCTTTAACTAACAGTGGTCAATATGCTTTCCATATACAGTATGTTGCAGACTTGGACAACACACTGACCGAAAATAATAAACTCAAGTGTTACTTACCCTCTGCAGATCCAGGTTTGCCTCTCAGCTGCTCGTACTGGCTACATCGGAATCACTGCTGGGCCCAGTGATTCATTGTAAGGGCACCATCAGGCAGCCGTATAAATCGGACCAAGATGGGTCTGCAATACACGGACTGGCCGGCGACTCTCCCAACCCAAGCATGACAGCTTGATATTTTTCCATGCAGCTGTCACATTCAGGTCAGGACTGTTGTGTCCAGTCTGTGCACTGTAGACCAATCTCAGTCCGTCTGACTGCACCCTAACAGTCACATGCGCTGTAGTCCTGATATCACCACCGATGACTTTCAAGAAAAAACTGGAGCAGCAATGGAGGAGTAGCACTGGATCAGTAGAGGGTGAGTAACATCTGAGTTTATTATTTTAATCTAGCAGAAGCTAATGGGGATGATAAATTATACCTGGAAACCCCTTTAGAACTTAGACTATTCAATACAGCAAATGTGCAAAATTGTTGACAAGTGAAAAAAATACTATAATACTCAAGTTTTTATACAAGGTAAATTAATAGTTTTGTTTTTTTTACAGCAGGCAAGGAATTTAGATGATTGTAGCATCTATAAAGGACATGTCATCAGAGCTGCTTCGGGATGAAAATTAGATCTAAATTCTCTGGCTTGATAAAGGCTAATTGTGGCTGAAACGTTGCCTCTAGGGTTGAGCGAGTATGTTCTGTCCGAGTATGCTCGGGCCGAGCTCCGAGTATTTACAGCTGCTCGGTGATAAGGTTAAATCGATTCCCGTGTGCATGATTTGCGACTGTTTGACAGCTTTATTACATGTGAGGAATGTGTAAGAAATAGACATTCCTCCCATGTAATAAAGCTGTCAAACAGTCGCAAATCATGCACACGGGAGCGATTTAACCTTATCACCCGAGCAGCTGTAAATACTCGGAGCTCAGCCCGAGCATACTCGGCGAAAGGGTTAATAGAACATACTCGCTCAACACTAGTTGCCTTGTCTATCTCAATTTTGTATTATTGCAATGTGATTTTAAAAATGGAATAAAAGTTAAGTTTTATTCATACATGAACTTTCTCTGGTGCCTCGGACTCTTTTGGAATTTCTACTGTTTCTGCAGCCATAGAGACGGGTTAGCAGATTTTTTTTTCCCTTTTATGATACTCCTTTGAAGTTAAGGCCATAACCTCACTCCCACTCATCTTCTGCTAGTTCTCATAAACTATTCTTTGTCAGTAACTTTGTGGAAGTAGTTGTAGATTGTGCATCTGTTTTCCTTTTCTTTATTAATGTGTAATAACACCAACATGTAAGACACAAGTTCATGTAAGAGGTTGAAAATGACTCAACCCCCTCTTACAAAAAAATTCTAACAATACATTGACCAACTATTGAGTTCAAGACTGCCTCCTTTATTGTTTGCTATGGGTTATGGTTGACCCTGTTGCAGGGAAAATACCTGCTAGTTACTTAAGTTCTATTATTACTAGGAAAATGTTGTAATAAAGGTATATATACTGTATGAATATTATGTCATATGGTGTCATGCTGTGATTTAATGTGCTACATACGACTAGAAAAGTACCATTGATAGCATAATGCTTTTATATTCAGGTATGAACTACTGTGTGTATTTCTCAGTCTGTATATTTCTCGGTCTGCAGCCTCGTAGACATATACGAAGTCATAATTCGGGTCGGGAGACCAGACACCACACCGGGCATTGTGGTCTTATATGGACCATGAAATATACTCGTTCGAACTCAGCTTTTTATTGGGCAACACGTTTTAACAGTGCTCAGGCAGGAGTTTCAAGGCGTCAGAAAGTTGAGACGCTAAGTTCAGGCTATATTGGCAAACTAGTTCCATTAAGAAGGAAGAGGTCGAGGATTCGTGGGTTGAGAATAGGACTCTCACTAACTGGGCTGTTGTAGTGTGCTGGGTGGTGGTGAAGACAAAGAAATGGAAGGCAGGAACAAGTGAACTTGAAGAGATAGAGAGACTGTGCGAACATACTCCGTACTGTGAAGGAAACGTTCATGAAGTTATGCACCCGCTATCTATTGAACATAATCCCCACCAAGTTGATGTTCAGTAATAGACTGTTTATTTTTGAGCGGAGGTCTCCCTTATTGAACTGTTCAACATCTGGTCCTGGGCAGCCGAAGTCACCGGCATCATGCTGCCTGCAAGGGTGTAGTGACCCCGTAGACAAAGTCCACACACCCAGCCAGGCCCCCGTCTTCATGTAACATGCCCGGGTGTAGGAGACGAGCACCTCACCCATGGCTACCACCCCGCGCAACGTTACATATGAACATGCTCTTAGACTATAATGGGTATGTGCTCTATCGGTGAAAAATGTGCATAAACCATGTATGTAAAAATTGAATGTGTGAATGGGGCCTAAGGGACATAAGGGAGAGGAGATAACTTTTGGTTAGAAATGAGGAGTAATCCGTATAGAGAAGTCTGGAAGCTGATATCTGAGTGTGACTGATATAGGTAAGTGTGAGAAAAGTGCCATACAAGCTTCTGTATTACATTGCTACTGGAGAGATGACTATAAGATGGTCAGTGACCAGCCCGGAGTGTCTGCCGCTAATGAGGGATGTGGCAACAGACTGCAATTGTCAGAAAACTCTCACAAGTGTCAGCCAATTATTTCAAGTAGAACATGTCTCAAGTGTCAAGTGTCTACCACTGCTCAAATCTACCTGTTGTCTCATGTAGGACTGTTCACACAATTGAAGGGTTATTCCAACAATATCAATTATAGCTCTGTGACATAAAATCCTAAAATAAAGAAAGTTGTCAAATGCAATCAATTTTCAGAAGTGCTTGCTGCTCCGGATATCACACCTGAAAACCCATGGCCGAGGCTTTGCCTCCCTCATTGCCCATAGCACGTCCTGTAGCTCTTTCATAACAGGCTGCACATGCTCAGTTGATTTGAGCTGTTTTTCAATAGTGAGTATCCTCTTATGAACATGCGGTAAGATGGTGCATGAGTAATTGCAGCGTCCTGACTGCACAGGGTGGACATTGGCACTGGGCGCCTAATCCTGTCACCGGCAAAAGAAGAACAGCGATCCTAATCTCCAATTGCACTGCTCAGCAATGTGATAGAAAAGACAGGGCAAGCACAAAAGTGACAGTTACTAAGACACCAATAGTTTTCTCATTGAAGACATGATTTTTTCTGTCCATATTTGTTACAGTGGATGCCTCCAATATAACTACAACAGGGCATAGTCTGTACTGTCAGAAAGCAAAACTGTCTCTGTTGCCGCAGCAACCAATGAGAACTTAGCTATCATATTTTTTAACACTCTGATAAAATGAAAGTTGCACTGTGATTGGTTACTAAGGGCAACAAAGACAGGGCCTAAAGCCAGGAGAGGACACATAGGGGAAATGTATCTGAAATCCATAAAGAGTTGGCGTCTAGAGGATTATAAACCTTTACACCTCGTGATAGTGACAAACAATGATTAGAATTATTGATGTATTATTAGAAACTTTCCACAGCATAAACTATCTACAACACAACATGGCCATTAGCAGATCGCAGGGCTGTTGGTGAAGTAGCTATTGTTATCAGACCATGGGGGGTGCGGGGAGATTGGAGAAGAAGTGCTTGTGGGAAATGTAGTTTACAGTGGTCACATGGATGGCATTAAAAGGCCGCCCACTGTACACTGAGCAAAAAGACAGAGGGAGTATTAGACTACAAGTATTTTAAAAAAAAATATATATATTCTGGGAAAACCCCTTTAAGCTTGTTACCTCCTTATAAGGAAAGCTTTTTTTTCGTTGTTCAAATTATTTTTATTAACCCCTTCATGACCAGAGCATTTTCTGTTTTTGCGGTTTCGTTTTTTGCTCCCCTTCTTCTCAGAGCCATAGCCTTTTTCTTTTTCTGTCAATATGGCCATGTGAGGGCTTATTTTTTGCGGGACGAGTTGTAGTTTTACTCGTTTTACCATATTGTGTACTGGAAAACGGGAAAAAAAATCCAAGTGCAGTGAAATTGCAAAAAAAAAAATGCAATTCCACAGTTGTTTTTTTTTTTTCTTTCCACGTTTACTGATTGCTAAAACTGATCTGCCATTATTATTCTCCAGATCATTACGAGTTCGTAGACACCAAACATGTATATGTTCTTTTTTATTTAAGTGGTGAAAAAAAAATCCAAAGTTTGCTAAAAAAACAAAAACAACAGCAATTTTCCGGGACCAGTAGCGGCTCCATTTTTCGGGATCTGGGGCCGGGTGAGGGCTTATTTTTTGTGCGCCGAGATGACGTTTCTATTGATACCATCTTGGGGTAAATCCGATGTTTTGATCGCCTGTTATTGCATTTTATTGCAATGTTGCGGCGACCAAAAAACGTAATTCTGGCGTTTGGAATTTTTTTCTTGTTACGCCTTTTACCGATCGGATTAATTCTTTTTTTATGTTGATAGATCGGTCGATTCTGAACGCGGCGATACCAAATATGTGTTTGTGGGGTTTATTTTTTATTTTATTTTGAATGAGGCAAAAGGGGTTGATTTAAACTTTTATATTTAATTTTTTTTATATTTTTTTAAAACATTTTTTTACACTTCTTGCATGCTTCTATAGTCTCCATAGGAGACTAGAAGCAGCAACTGTCCGATCGCCACTGCTACATAGAGGTGATGAGCAGATCACCTCTATGTAAAAGAAATGCTCCTGTACTATGAGCGCCGACCACTAGGTGGCGCTCATAGCAATCGTTACATGACAACCACTGGGGTCTGCTGCAGACCCAGGGTTGTCATGCCCACCCATCAATGACCTGTGATCATGTGACGGGGTCACCGATGGGCGGGGTAAGTGACGCGCTTCTGGCGTGGCGCTGTTAAATGCCGCTGTCATAGATTGACAGCGGCATTTAACTAGTTAACAGCCGCGGGTGAATCGCGATTCCACCCGCGGCTGTTGCGGGCACATGTCAGCTGTAAGAATCAGCTGATATATGCCCGGTTCAGTGCGGGCTCAGCGCCGGAGCCCTCACTGAACCGGGGGTGATGGCCTGGGGCGTACTAATACTGACCACGTCGGAAAAGGGTTAATTGTTAAGGAAAGCGCTACAATAAACATATAAGGAAATATACATAGAAATAGTATATGTAACAAGAAAAATGTGAGGAAAATGGAAAGGATAAACAGAATGTAGAAAGGAGGGACATAGGAACTTAAATAAAAACATATCCATAAAAGGTCAACTGAAGCTGAGGAAAGCTTTTTAACTGACAACTGTGTGCAACTGCATCCTTCCATCATCCCTGAGTGGGAGATGGAAGGATGCATGCAAGGGGAATAGAGCGCCATGCACAGTGAAGCAGCCGGACATGTACAAGTGCGCCTGCGCCCCACAATATCAGTGCTTGCCGGGAGCAGGATTCTAATACATGGACGGCGCCAGCAGTGAGTGAATGCTGCACCCACCCATGATTGAATATGACAAGCACGCGCCTATTACTGAAAATGCAGGGAGGATCCAAGTATATTAAACGTTATAAAATCATTATAGCTGCACCAATTTTCATGAAAACAGCTTGTTAGTGATGCACATTGCATTACTAACAATGCTATGGGGGCAGTGTAGAGGGCAGCTAGGACGTGACTGGTTCCCTTTAAGGCACGTCTGTTTTTTCCCTAACTCTTTGGGTAACGTTTCTCCATTTGTAAATCATAGTATTGAAGCAGAAGAAAAATTTCAGCTGAATTAGTCCATATACTGGGTTTATTAAAGGGTTAAAACAATGAAAAGTTGGTATTGGATTAACATTGTAACTCTTCGAAACCTTGCAGTGAACAATTTTTACTTCTGAGATCGATATCCTTTCATGTTACGTTTAGTAGGACTTCAGCTTCTGTGACGTCTGTTTTATTCTCTCACATTTATTTTAAGTTTTTGTGCTATTTTTATGTCATTTATTTAACATTTTTTTATTACAGATACAACATTTATTAAACACAGTAAGCACTGCAAATCTGATGCCTTCATGAGAATCTCTAGCCATATGTGCAACAGTTCATGTCCTACACTTTGTTTAGTGAGTTTTTGTTTTTAAATAACATATGAATATATTTTTTCTGTTACTTTTGTAAATATATAATGAGAATACAGTTCCTTTGTACAAAAGTGCAGCTGGAAATTTGAGTCCAGGTGCAAAATCCTGGGCTCCCACCCAAGATCGCTAAAGCGATGATAGCTTTCAAACTCTTTTGTCTTTAAATAAAAGATAATATACATATGAAGCAATCAAATCCACATTGAGTTAGCACTGCCAAGACTGAAAACATTATCAGTAGTGTCATTTAGCTAAAAAAATCTCACACCTTGAGGCAGCAGTGATGATGTGTAACATTTAGAATGTGTTCACTGCTCGTCAGTGTCATAGATTGCATTCTTCTTCTGTAGCTTGAAAGCCCTGGTTTCTTTTGTAGAGATGAAGATTTAAAGGGGTTGTCAACTACTTGGACAACCCCTCCTTGATCTAAATGTATGGCTCCGATAAAATAAAAAAGCTTATACTCACCTCCCGTGCTGGCACCATTCTCGAGGTGTCGGCACTCGCTCTCCCCAGGTCTTCCGTGCTGTTATTGTGACATGTGCCATCTGCGCCCAATCAACGCTGCCATGTCACAATAACAGCACGGAAGACCTGGGGAGAGTGACTGCCGAGACCGCTGAAACGGTGAGTATAAGCTTTTTTATTTTATTGGGGCAAAGCGTGGGGGATGACAAGGAGTTTTCCAAGTAGCGGACAACTTCTTTAATACCTTATGAAGTCTTGTATTTCCTACTACTGAAATACTTTTTCTGTATTACTGTCCCTAAGTTCCCTATCAGACACAGGGAGAACATACAAACCTCTTACAGCTGCTGTTCTTGGTGGGATTTAAACCCAGGAACCCAGCGCTACAAAGCAACAATGCTAACCACTGAGTTATGGTGCCCAAGTATGCACATTGATGGCATGGTTAGAAGGGCATATTCTGCAGCACTTTACAGACATTATTATTGAGGCTTACATTCTAAATTCCCCATGAGTATATTTTTGGAGTGTGAGAGGAAATCAGAGTACCTGGTGAAATCCCATGCATACCCAGGGAGAACATGCAAACTTCACGCAGATGTTTTCCTTGGTGGGATTTGAATCAAGAACCCCAGTGGATGAAAAACATTTGTCTATTTTTTCTGAATGCTCTGTTGGCAGAAACAGATGCGAAGCTAATCAGCAGATGAGCACAAGGATGCAAAATGCATACTTACAGTCACTGGACAACTTGTCGAACTCCAAAGCAGAGTCAACTCCTGACAGTGGAGCTTGCTTGACGAAAATTTCCCCAGGACTGGACAACCCCTGTAAGTTTGATGTTGTCTAATGGAGCAGTAGATCAGTTTAGTTAAGCCTTTATTTTCTTCCAATTGTATTTTTATGTTATAACTATTTTGCTTGGATGGCCATATTCATAAGTTAACAATGACAACAATGTTCTCCATGAATATACAGATTCATTTTGGTCCTGAATGCATGTATTTGAACATGTACAGAAAATAAATGTCTGACAAATGGTGCTTATTCAAAGGGTTGAGTCATTTAAAATCGAACTTGTCAGATAGCACATGGTCCCTGGTTATCCTGCCAATTATTTTTGGGGTGTATCCGTATGATGGACCTGTCTATGGCCATCTCACTTCTGGTCTCATGTATACAATTTGGCCCGTTCTTTCTTCCATACCTCCCTCACTTGGGACACCTGGGAAATCTGTTGCATCATAAATCATCCACATTCACTTGGTCCCTGTGCAAACTTCTTGCTCTTCTATTTTTAGCAGCAAAGCAAATGGTAGCCCATGCTTGGGGGGTAAAAAACGCATCCCATTTCCAGAATTTTTAGCTTCTGTAAATAACTTTATGACCAATAAGAAACTTGCAATTGTCTGGAACGACACTTGGGATAAATTCTTCAAAATCTGGGACCCGTGGATAATACAACCACTGGCAAAAATTATGGAATCACCGGGCTTGGAGGATGTTCATTCAGTTGTTTAACCCTAGAACACATACCTGGGGCCTCGCAGGCCCGCCCTGTTAATTGTTTTCTATTTTCTGCAAGATTTCTTTAGTTAGAATTGTGAAACTCTAGGTATTCCTCAGGTATATAGTTGTTTGTCATTTTTGTTTGAGTTATTCCATGTTATTTGCACACGGGCCTAAAAGGCCCCAGGTATGTGAAAAAGTAGATTTTTATGGTCATGCGTTCTAGGGTTAATGTTGAAAAAAATCAGATCACAGACATGGCACAAAACTAAAGTCATTTCAAATGGCAACTTTAGGGCTTTAAGAAACACTAAAAGAAATCAAGATAAAAAATGTGGTACTCAGTAAGGGTAATTTTTTTCAGACCAAACAGAGGGAAAAAATTATGGAATCACTCAATTCTGAGGAAAAAATTATGGAATCGCCCTGTAAATTTTCATTTCCAAAACTAACACCTGCATCAAATTAGATCTGCTTGTTAGTCTGCATATAAAAAGGAGTGATCACACCTTGGAGAGCTGTTGCACCAAGTGGACTGACATGAATCATGGCTCCAACAGGAGAGATGTCAATTGAAACAAAGGAGAGGATTATCAAACTCTTAAAAGAAGGTAAATCATCACACAATGTTGGAAAAGATGTTGGTTGTTCACAGTCAGCTGTGTCTAAAATCTGGACCAAATACAAACAACATGGGAAGGTTGTTAAAGGCAAACATACTGGTAGACCAAGGAAGACATCAAAGACCGGAAACTTAAAGCAATATGTCTCCAAAACAGGAAATGCACAACAAAACAAATGAGGAACGAATGGGAGGAAACTGGAGTCAATGTCTGTGACCGAACTGTAAGAAACCGCCTAAAGGAAATGGGATTTACATACAGAAAAGCTAAACAAAAGCCATCATTAACACCTAAACAGAAAAAAACAAGGTTTCAATGGGCTAAGGAAAAGCAATCATGGACTGTGAATGACTGGATGAAAGTCATATTCAGTAATGAATCGTGAATCTGCATTGGGCAAGGTGATGATGCTGGAACTTTTGTTTGGTGCCGTTCCAATGAGATTTATAAAGATGACTGCATGAAGAGAACATGCAAATTTTCACAGTCATTGATGATATGGGGCTGCATGTCAGGTAAAGGCACTGGGGAGATGGCTGTCATTACATCTTCAATAAATGGCCAAGTTTACATTGATATTTTGGACAGTTTTCTTATCCCATCAATTGAAAGGATGTTTGGGGATGATGACATCATTTTTCAATATGATAATGCATCCTGCCATAGAGCAAAAACTGTGAAATCATTCCTTGAAAGAAGACACATAAGGTCAATGTCATGGCCTGCAAATAGTCCGGATCTCAAACCAATTGAAAATCTTTGGTAGAAGTTGAAGAAAATGGTCCATGACAAGGCTCCAACCTGCAAAGCTGATCTGGCAACAGCAATCAGAGAAAGTTGGAGCCAGATTGATGAAGAGTACTGATTGTCACTAGTGTTGAGCGAGTATGTTCTATTAACCCTTTCGGCGAGTATGCTCGGGCCGAACTCCAGAGTATTTATAGCTGCTCGGTGTTATGTTTGAATCGCTCCCGTGTGCATGATTTGAAAGTGTTTGACAGTTTTATTACATGTGAGGAATGTCTATTTCTTACACATTCCTCCCATGTAATAAAGCTGTCAAACAGTTGCAAATCATGCACACGGGAGCGATTCAAACATATCACCAAGCAGCTATAAATACTCGGAGCTCGGCCCCAGCGTACTTGAACAGAACATACTCGCTCAACCCTAATTGTCACTCCTTAAGTCCATGCCTCAGAGACTGCAAGCTGTTATTAAAGCCAGAGGTGGTGCAACAAAATACTAGTGATGTATTGGAGTGTTGTTTTGTGTGTTTGTTTTTCATGATTCCATAATTTTTTCCTCAGAATTGAGTGATTCAGTAATTTTTTCCCTCTGCTTGGTCTGAAAAAATTACCCTTACTGAGTACCACATTTTTTATCTTGATTTCTTTTAGTGTTTCTTAAAGCCCTAAAGTTGCCATTTGAAATGACTTTAGTTTTGTGCCATGTCTGTGATCTGCTTTTTTTCAACAACATTAAACAACTGAATGAACATCCTCCGAGCCCGGTGATTCCATAATTTTTGCCAGGGGTTGTATATGTCCATTTACATTTGTCAAGCACCACCCTGTCCTTTTGTTAATTATATACAAGGACAGATGACATCTGTATCAACTCCTGGTTCCTTTCTTGTCATTTTTATGTGCCTCTTCTCTACATTATCCTCCTTATCTACACACCCATTTCTTTTTTTTTTGGCAGGGGGGGGCAATTTGTGTAAAGTGCTTAAGTTGTATGCTAAATTTTATATACTTTGTTATACTAATAAAACACAAAATATTTGATAGAGAGAATCTAACTTGTCGGGTCGTTTTATTGACTGATACACACAAGAGATGAGATTTGCAGTTGATCTCTATAATCAAAATCCCTTGTCTGTGGCCAACGTTAGATGTCTGGTATATTTTCTGTTTACATGTGATGCATAGTTTTAAGTTGACATCACAGAAAAGTCAATTCTTTAAATATGCACACATTCTCCCAGATATACTAGGATCTGGATTGTTTATTTATAATGTACTCTTATGACATCACAATAGAACACAGACTATAAATAGGCAGACACAGATTTAGCTTACATATTGGAATTACAGGTCTAAAAAAGGTCAGAGCAACTGAAATGTACACTTCATCAGGCATAGAAGAGGGTTATAAAGACAGATGGCACATCTGACGATCCTCAGCTTGTTCAGCAGCTCAGTTTCCTTGAGATGAAGGACATATTACTTTTCTCTTTTGCAGCGTATAGTGTAAAATAAACATTTGCTACCAATATACAATATATCAATTAATAGGCTACAGAATAAATTTGGTGGTGCAATGACATTGTGGAACATGCACATACAATAGCCACAGATATGTTGCTATACCGTGGTTGGTATGGATGTCTTTATTAGCTGCATTATGTACACCCACATGTAATGTTTGTAAAGGTATACATGAAAGGTTGTGTGTACAAACTCTTTTGCCTGTTGTGCTTTCTTCTTTGTAGCTTCTAATGCTCAAACCACTGATGAAAGAACAATAGTTGAGAAAGCTAAGTATATTCACAGATGATTGTCCATCAACGCTATGGAAAACGCCAGTTTGTACTGTTAGCTTGTTTACTTATTGGGTTCAGTCAATCGTAATTTAGTCGCTATTCGCTGTGACAGTCATAGGCTGGAAAGAATGTTTATAGGTGTGTAGCTAGCACCTGTGGATACCAACACATACTAGGAAGGCAGGCTTAGACTGGCCCACAGGAGAACAGGAGAATCCTCTGGTGGGCCCCTGGGCAGGAGTGGGGCACTACCCTCTTATATGAGCAGTACTTGGCACTATATACAGTACTTGAATCACTATGTACAGACAAAGGCAGAATCTTATTAATTTAACAATCTGCACAGTTCATTGTAATATCATTTTATGTTTGTGAATAATGTCACATTTGTGTGTAGCTGAAAAGTGGGGCCCTGGAGTTCGTTACTGATGGGTCCTTGGAACCCCAGTCCGACATTGTAGGAAGAAGTAAAATATTACTATATGTCTAGCATAAACAATTATAAGATTAGTAAGCATGAGAATGGCCTATGGAATGTGTTAAAAAAGCTCTGTAGGCTATCTCGGGGGTGTTCTAATTTTGTGTACATAAAGCTTAAAAGTTCTGTCATAGAGTTCTTTATTGGCACAGTACCCAGCCGCTTCTCTGTTCTACACTGAGCGATCACTTAATCTTAATTCTGATTGAGGTTAAGTGCACACTTAGTGTTTTTGATGCATTTTCGCAGCGTTTTTTCTGTACTGAAACGCCTCGAAAATGCATAAAAAATGGTCTGCCAGCTATTGCAATGGTAATCCTGATGTGCTTTGCACATGATTCGGAAATTTCCGCTTAGGATTACCGTTGCGGGAAAAAAATGCAGCATGTCCATTATGCCCAGCATTTCCAGGGCGTTTCCCACCCATTGACTTTAATTGAAACGCAACAAATCCGCAGGTATAATATTTATACCTGTGGATTTGCTGCTTTTCAATTAAAGCCAATGGGCGGTGAAACGCTGCGGAAACGAGCTGCGGGTGGTAGCCGGGTCGGCAGAGGAGGACTACTACTCCTCTCATCCGACCGCCGCTCCCGCTGATAACAGCGAGAGCGGCGCGGCTGAGGGGAGCAGTACTCTCCTCAGCCAAACTGGGAGCCACTGGCAGTAAAAAAAATGAAAAAAAGTAAAAAATAAAATAAAAAAACACTATTCTCACCTGTCCTACGATGTTCCCCGGCGATGCTCTCCTCCCGGCGGTCGGCGGTACACTGCAGGGAGCGCACTCGCTCCCAGCAGCGTACTGTGCTGCCAGGACTTGCGGTCACGTGAGCGATCAACTGATCCCCGTGGGATCTTCAGCTGATGAACCTTAGTGACCTCACTCCAGCAGCAGGTACACTGACAGGAGAGATTTTACACTCCTGTCAGTATACATTGCTGTCTTCTACAGCAGTGACATCAGTGATTGCTGATGTCACGGCAGTAGAAGTGACCCGTTTTGCCGAGTGACAATTGTGACGGATTTGTGGACTACGTCGTGACGGAGGACTGGTGAGGGATATGGTTGTTTGTTATTTTACTTTTTTTTCAGAAGATTGAGGGATTCGGGGACTGAGAGAATAATAAAATTTTTTTTTAAAACCGTGTGTTTTTTATTTTATTAAAATACTTTATTCTAGCCGGGTATTTATTGAAAAAGCGGATACCACTTTACTACGTGGTTGGTAATGGGGGTGTCTTATAGACGCCCTCCATTACTAACCTGGGCTTCACATCAGCCGCCAAAGCAAGGCTGACATGAACCCCAACCCCATTATCCTACTCGCCTCCGCTACAGGGCAGTGGGAAGAGTGGAGGCTAAGTGCCAGATTTGGCGCATCTTATGGATGCGCCATTTCTGGCACTGCTGAGGGATGATATTATTAGCAACAGAGGGGGCTAGTATCCATGGCTCCTTCCCTGGCTATTAATATCAGCCTGCAGTTGTCTGTTTAGCCTTTTCTGGTTAGATTTTATAGGGGGACCCTACGTCAATTTTTTCTGGCGTCCCCCTCTAATCTAGCCAGTAAAGGCCAAACAAACAGCTGTGGGCTGATATTAATAGCCAGGGAACATAATTGGCTAATGGCCCCTTCCCCGGCTACTAATATCAGCCCCCAGCGGTCAGCTTTTCCTCTGCTGGTTATAAAAATTATGTGGGAGCCCACGCCATTTTTTTTTTAAAATTTTAGGCTATGTGCCCACGATCCAGACATATTTTTGCTGCGTCCAAAACGTTGCATTCTATTGAACGCAGATAAATCCACATGTGTTCCCTGAACCATGTGGATTTATCGCGTTCAGTACTTTCTAATGGTCAAATTTCTGTTGCGGAGACTAGCGACTCCGCAAGAGAATGCTGTGGTCCGGAAAGACGCGCCGCATGTCAGTGTCCACAGGTGATTCACAGCCTCTGATGCACGCATAGTGGACATGAGATTTCAAGAGATCCCATCCACTATGCTATAACATCTGGACGCTGCGGGTTTGACGCTGTATAAACACGCAGCATCAAACCTACAGCGGCTCCTGATCGTGGCCACGTACCCAAACTCACCTGCAGCATGTCAATATCTGTAGCGGACACGCTAGTCTCCACTGCAGATTTTGACTGATTGAAGTGTCATTATATGCGGTGGATTCACATGTACCTTACAACAAAAGTGCGGCATTAGAACACAGCGTTTTGGACGCAACAAAAATATGCTGCGTCCAAAGCGTTGCTTCTTGCTGTTTGTGGGGACATAGCAGCTAACGAAACAGCTGTGAGTTGTTATTATAGCCAGGGACCATGATTGCCTAATGGCACCTTCCTAGGCTAAAAATAGCAGCTCACAGCTGCCACAGAAATTACATGAATAGAAATGCTAATGAAGATTGGGTGAATGGGGCTAGCTGACACCTAGCTCTTTTGTTTGGTGATGACAATGTGTCAATCAGACACTTTCATCACCAAACCTAATTAAAGTAAAGTAAAGAGATAAATAAACACACAAACAGAGAGTAAATACTTTATTTGAAATGCAACAGACACATGCTTTAATCATTTAAATTAACCAATATACTCACCCCAGTTCTGACACTAATCCAAGGGTTAAAGCAATGTCCCACCAAATAACTTTATTTAGCTCCAAAAAGCATTCATTGATGTACAAAAATGCATAAAAAAGCATCAAAAATTCTGCAAAACCACACAGTTTTTCCTCAGCATTTTTCCAGCCAAGGAGATGCAGAAACGCTGTGGAAATTTCTGCTTCAAATTCTGAACGCACATAGCCTAAAGCAAGGGATCAGAACTGGGCTTGGGTGAATGATCAGGAGAACACAAGAGCTACAGGATGGAGGCATTATACGAGGCTTTAAATCAAATGATCAGAACTGAGCTTAGGTTAATGGTCAGGAGAACACAAGAGCAGCAGGATGGAGGCATTATACGAGGCTTTAAATCAAATGATCAGAACTGAGCTTAGGTGAATGGTCAGGAGAACACAAGACCTGCAGGATGGAGGCATTATACGAGGCTTTAAATCAAATGATCAGAACTGAGCTTAGGTGAATGGTCAGGAGAACACAAGACCTGCAGGATGGAGGCATTAGACGAGGCTTTAAATCAAGTGATCAGAACTGAGCTTAGGTGAATGGTCAGGAGAACACAAGAGCTGCAGGATGGAGGCATTATACGAGGCTTTAAATCAAATGATCAGAACTGAGCTTAGGTGAATGGTCAGGAGAACACAAGAGCTGCAGGATGGAGCCATTATACGAGGCTTTAAATCAAATGATCAGAACTGAGCTTAGGTGAATGGTCAGGAGAACACAAGACCTGCAGGATGGAGGCATTAGACGAGGCTTTAAATCAAGTGATCAGAACTGAGCTTAGGTGAATGGTCAGGAGAACACAAGAGCTGCAGGATGGAGGCATTATACGAGGCTTTAAATCAAATGATCAGAACTGAGCTTAGGTGAATGGTCAGGAGAACACAAGAGCTGCAGGATGGAGGCATTATACAAGGCTTTAAATCAAGTGATCAGAACTGAGCTTAGGTGAATGGTCAGGAGAACACAAGACCTGCAGGATGGAGGCATTAGACGAGGCTTTAAATCAAGTGATCAGAACTGAGCTTAGTTGAATGGTCAGGAGAACACAAGACCTGCAGGATGGAGACATTATACAAGGCTTTAAATCAAGTGATCAGAACTGAGCTTAGGTGAATGGTCAGGAGAACACAAGACCTGCAGGATGGAGGCATTAGACGAGGCTTTAAATCAAGTGATCAGAACTGGGCTTAGGTGAATGCTCAGGAGAACACAAGAGCTGCAGGATCATGGAGTCATTAGATGAGCTCTGTGATAGATTTTGCTGTGAACTGCATTCTGCAGCTTTCTATGTGCCGTGATACATAAAAGCTGCAGAAGCTGGATAGTGCAACATTATTAATAAAACTAAAGAAAACTTAGAATTTTTAGCCAAGATACATAAATCTGTAACTACTTTGCAAAGATATATATTGCCTTTCAAACATACTGTCAGTCGTAGGCAGCAGCCAGAGTTAGACTGACTTGCCAGATGATCTCTAATGGACCCAAGCTTAGGCACAATGATAGACCCAAAAGTCCAGCAGATAACTCAATTAGGAATGAGTTATGAGCTATTTAGCTGTTAGTATCGTTTATTTCTTATGGGTCGATTGAAAATTAACCTATAGGACCTTATTGATGATGATATTAAATGGCAGTGGTCTAATTTAGCTCCAACCCAGGATGTTGTAGTCATCTACAGTATATGTTATAACTGACACCTGTTGTTGATGGCAAGAACTTTGTTCCTCTACCATCACTGCATCATACATTTATAGTGCTGTGCAGAAACTATCACCAGAGCAGTGAATGTACAGAGTGGTGTGGGAAGAAGTCAAAGTCCCTCAGAATCATTCCTCCCAGTTTGTCAAAGAAGCCACAGTCCAATGCTGGCTGCTGCAGTAAATGGGTGAACCACTACGTCTTTTCCTAGAAAACTGTACCAAGATATAACCCTCTTCTGAGAGCTTGATGATAGGATCCTCTATATTAATTCAGCATGCCAAAATATGGACCAGTCATTTTTTAGAAAGCCATAGAAAACTTTCTAAGGGAAAAATACTTATTCCCTTGCTTGGATTCATCTTGCTTGATTTACATTTACTCATCAGCCAGCTCAGCACTGACAGTCATTGGTGTGCATAGCAGTGGCAATTTCTATCAGGTTGGCAATACATTGTGATCTGGTCTCATGATTAAATACATCTTGTTAGGCAAGTTCAGGCTGCTCAGAGAGGTGTTGATGTGACGTAGGAAACATTCTTTGCAGTTGTTTCTCAGAGTAATATCGAGGCAAGACCACAGGAAGCAGATGGTGACATCCTCCTTACAGTGTAAATTGCAACACAGAAATTCTCTACTTTCTCACCCTATTGCTGCCTCCCAACATTTCTTACAAATGAGAGTCATTTAAATTACAAATTAATCTTCTAGTGATGTTGTAATTATGTTTACTTGTCATTAAACAGGAATCCTATATTACAAATAGATTTAAAGTAATGTTCTAATCTTCTGTGTTCTGGAGCGCACTGTTTTACTGCCTCCCGTCTTCCTCCTTGCTGGGAGCGGTGCGCTCCTGAAGATTCAACACTCCAACCTGCAGCATGGCTGCACCTCCAATCTGAGTTGAGTACTTGGCCATGCTGCTAGTGTGGCACCCCAGGGGTCTGGTTTTCCACAGTAACAGCAATGTTATGTCTGAGAGCAGGTGGGAGGTCTCTTGGTCAGGGATCCTATGCATGCCACACCTCCTGCCCAGTCCTGGGAGGGGAAGAACTTCCCCTATATAAACCTAGGGCTGAGGCAGGGTTAGTGAGTAGAGAAGAAGCAGAGAAAAGAAGCAAATATAGGAAGAAACAACAGGAGCTCTGTGGGAGCAGTGTTACAAGGAGTCAAGGGCTGGCAGCTGCAGAGCTCGCCCTGACTGAGAAGTTATCACCGGACCCGGAGTCCGAGGCTGTGGGGACTAACTCCTATCCAGCAGCAGAAACCGACCGGCAGGGGATTGCAGGTCCTCTGGCCCAGAAACCCGAAGGCCCCGAGTCACCGGCCATACGGGTGAGCACCACACGGTACACTCAGGGACGTGGGCTACTTATACCCGCCTCTAGCAAGGTAGCCAGAAGAGTATCGTTAGTTTGGGAGGCCTACAACTCCGCCTGGCCAGGGGAGATCCCATCTGCTCAAGGACTGACCAGGCCCCAATCGCTAGCCAGTACTCCGGGAGGGTCTTTCTTTGTCACCAGTAAAGACCCTGAACTACACAGTACCGTCTCCGAGTGGTTCCTGCTACCCCCATCATCCACGTCGGCTGCCCTGAGGCCATACCCCTCCCGTTGGGGGTTATACTATCACGCTGCACAATCCTACCACCGGCCTCAGCGGTCTGCCCTGCAGCAGCAGCTCCCTGGCTGCACTCAACGGGTGGCGTAGTCGTCCAACATCTACCGCTAAAACAGCGCCACTTAGTCTGACTCCCTGGGCACGGACCGGATCACCGCCACGAGACTACAACCCTCAACAGATCCGGATCCGGGTAAGCTCCCACGTGCGCAACGCAGCGCGACACAGGCCCAGGGGCGCGTCAACCTTTTGGCGTAGTCAGCAGGATCTCGTGCCCGCAACCACCGGGTACTGCGTGCCTGAAAAAGACTGTGAAAACTTACCCGTGGTGAAGATTCCCGCCATCCGGCGCCATCTTCCGCTTTCTTCCCGCCATCGGTGGAGTTTTCCCGCCATCCGGCGCCATCTTCGGCCTTCTTCCCGCCATCCGTGGAGTTTTCCCGCCATTGGACGCCATCTTGAGGACGCCGCGCAGGAAGAAGAGGGGCGTGGACTCCGAAAACGCGCGAGAACTGAAGCCCTGCCTCACGTCCGGACGTTGCGTAAGGTCCTGGAAGGAGCCCAGCAGACGCCGACGTCACAGGAGCGCGACGGAAGGTCCTCAACCCTGACGATCCACTGCGGAGCCGCGGCCTACGGAAGAGGATCATCGCAAGGTAGGCCACGGTCCACTAGGGGGGAGAAGGATGTCGGATACGGAGGAGAGCTTCACCGCTCCAACCCCCGCCAGCGCCACCGCTGTTGCGGTCATGCCTTTCACCATGCCCTATATCCCGGGGGCAGCCTGGCTACCCCAGTACTCAGGGGAGTCACATACCCTGCAGGACTTTAGAGAAAAACTGGATAGCCTCTTCCAGGTGTACCCCCTCACAGAAGAGCAAAAAGTAAGCATCCTGGTGGCCCAATTAACCGGGGCAGCCCAAAGGGAGGTAAAGTCCTGGCCACCTGGGGGGAGGACTGTCGCAGGGATACTAACCCGGCTGAGGGACACCTTTGATACCCGCACCTCAGCCGAGATCAAGCTTAGATTCTACGGGTGCAAACAGCGGGCACATGAGAGTATAAGGGACTATGCCCTGAACCTACAAGAGGCCCTGAGAGCCATTAAGCAGACCGACCCTGACGGCGTGGGAGACGAGGACAGGCTGTTAACTGAACAATTTATAGAGGGTTTATATTGCAATGCCCACCGAACCCAGTTGCGGGCAATGGCCTTACAGGACCCTCATCTGGGATTTGCACAGTTCAAGGACAGAGCCATCCGGGTGCTCCGAGAACCGGCACCAGGTGGCGTTGTGACCCACAGACGCCCCACTACCACCTACCACCAGGAGGCGGCGCCCTTGTCGGCAGGGCCTGTGGGAGCTGATGCGCAGGCTTTGAACAATGACTCGGCTCCAGACCTGCACCATCAGGTCCAAGAGCTAGCTAAAAGCGTTGCTGCGCTAACCTGAACTGTGCAGTCTTTACAGGTTTCCACTCCAGGGAAGATCCAGCTGGCATCCGGACCGGAGGACATCCCGTGGCGTTGACCAAGGAGGACCCCACCGGCCAGAGGAAGACCCAGCGACCGATACAACGAGGACGGACGACCCATCTGCCGCCGCTGTAATCAACCCGGACATATGGCAAGGTACTGTCCTTTAAACTGGCACAACCTAGGGTAGAGGGCCAACCCCTAGGAAAAAGATCATCAGGCCCATCAAACTGGCGCGACAAATATGTGGGAGGACGTCCAGTCTTGCCTGTGGTACTGGATGGCATTCCTATGAGTGCCCTACTGGACACCGGGTCACAGGTCACCACCATCCCGTACGTGCTCTTCAAGCAGTACTGGAATGACTCGGATATTACCCGCTACCCTGACGACGACTTGAGTATCATCACCAGCAATGGTCAGCCCGTGCCACAGATCGGATTTAAAGAGGTGACCATTAAAATTGGTAGAGTTGAACTGGCAGCACAGGGACTGATCATTGTAGACATTGACAAACACGAGAGTCACCAAAAGATAACTCTAGGAACTAATGTAATTGAAAATTGTCTTGCAGAGGTGATTTTCCTTTTACAGCAGGTTTCCAAGAACGCCAGCTCCGGCGAGCAGCGAGTGCTTCAAAAAGAGATCCGGGCACTGATGCGATGGCAACAGGTGGAACTCTCCGGCGGTGAGATTGGTAGCGTGAGAATGTGTGACCCTTTCCCTATTGCCATGCCCCCAAAAAGTGAAATGATGATTTGGTGCCGGGCAGCTATTGGTCTGAGAGGTAGAGATTACCAGGCAATGGTAGAACCAGTTTACTCAGACAGTAGGCCCACCATCTTGACAGCACGGGGGGTGGTTAATGTACGCCATGGGAGGGTGCCCGTTCGCATAATCAATATCGGGAAGAGGGAAGTGTACCTGCCCCGGTATGCCACGCTAGCCAAATTATATACCATTAACCAAAATGCTATACAATCTGTGGAACCCTTGCCTCCATCTCACCCGGAGGAAGGTAACAGCTCTAAGAAAACAATGGAGGACTGGTGTCAGCAACTACATTTGGGTACTGACTCCACTCCCTCACATCAGAAACAGGGAGTCTATCGGGTGGTTCAAGAGTACGAGAGAGTGTTTAGTAAACACCCGTTAGACTTCGGGCGAGTCAAGGGGGTAGAACACCACATCCCCACGGGAGACCATCCTCCCATAAAAGAGAGGTATCGACCCGTACCCCCTGCACACTACCAACACACCAAGGGGATGCTTAGAGACATGAAGGAGGCTGGGGTGATCAGGGATAGCTGTAGCCCCTGGGCAGCTCCACTAGTCTTAGTCAAAAAGAAAGACAACACCATGAGGATGTGTGTAGATTACCGGAAAATCAACCGTATCACACACAAGGATGCGTACCCCTTACCAAGGATAGAGGAGTCTTTGGCTGCTTTAAGATCTGCTAACTTCTTCTCTACCTTGGATCTCACTAGTGGGTACTGGCAGGTTCCTGTAGCAGAGGCGGACCGGGAGAAGACCGCATTCACCACCCCGATGGGACTTAGCGAGTTTACCTGCATGCCGTTCGGACTCTGCAACGCACCAGGAACCTTCCAACGATTAATGGAGTGCTGTCTGGGCCATAGAAACTTCGAGACGGTCCTGTTGTACCTGGACGATGTCATCATATATTCTAAGACTTATGAGGACCACCTGAAACACCTGGCGGAAGTGTTCGAAGCTCTGGCAAGCTACGGCCTAAAGGTGAAACCCTCCAAGTGTCACCTCCTGAAACCAAAGGTGCAGTACCTGGGACACGTGGTGAGCGCTGACGGAGTGGCTCCCGACCCTGATAAGATCACCGCAATTAAGGAATGGCCAAGTCCCTCCAGTGTAAAGGAAGTGCGGCAGTTCCTCGGGTTGGTAGGCTACTACCGCAGGTTCATCCCCGGTTTCACCAAAAAGGCAGCTCCTATGCAGGACCTCCTGATAGGCCAGTCCCGGAAGGCCAAGAACCAGAAGCCGCCCTTCAGATGGGAGAAGTTGGAAGAGGAGTCCTTCCGCCAGCTGAAGATGGCCCTCACGGGGGATGAAATCCTGGCGTACCCGGATTACGGCCAGCCCTTTATCCTCTACACCGACGCAAGTAACATCGGGCTTGGAGCCGTGCTGTCCCAGATCCAGCAGGGGAAAGAACGAGTAATCGCTTACGCCAGCCGAAAACTGCGACCCACCGAGAGAAACCCTGAGAATTACAGCTCATTTAAGCTAGAGTTCCTGGCAGTGGTGTGGGCAGTCACCGAACGCTTTAAGCACTACCTCGCTTCTTCCCGGTTCGTCGTGTACACGGATAACAACCCGTTGACACACCTGGACACAGCAAGACTCGGTGCCCTAGAGCAGAGATGGATGGCCCGTCTGTCCAACTACGAGTTCACAATCAAATACCGGGCAGGACGCTCCAATACCAACGCGGACGCCCTGTCCAGGATGCCAAACCTACCGGACGTAGGAGAAGATCCAGAGGGACTGGAAGAAGTCGAACTCCCTGCGTTCCACCGGCATGGGACTATCCAGTATTCCCACCGGGTAAGGAGTAAGCAAGCCGCTACGTTTAACCCCTTGCCTCACTACAACTGGGAGGAAACGCAAGACAGTGACCCTGCCGTCCGACTGGTGAAGGAGATGCTGACGCGGCCAGAGGCTCGCCTTGACCCAGACGCTCCGGAGGAAGCCAAGCAACTGTGGGCTGAGAAGAGTCGACTGTTCCTTTATAAGGGGAAGTTGTGCCGCAGAATGGTTAACTCCCGGACGCATGAACTAATCTGGCAAGTAGTCGTGCCACGAAGAGACGCAGCCATGGTGATGGAGGCATACCACGACGGAGCTGGACACTTCGGATGGAAGAAGCTGGAGTTCCTGCTGCGCGAGCGGTTCCACTGGGTAGGCATGAGGGGAACCATCGAGAGGTGGTGCAGAGACTGTGGCCCGTGCAACCTAAGAAGGAAGGACCGTGCCAGCCAGAAGACTCCCCTGCAGTCCATCGTCACCCGGCAGCCGTTGGAACTGGTAGCCTTGGATCATGTAAAACTGACCCCAAGCAGAAGTGGCTACGTCTACGCACTAACCATCGTGGATCACTACTCCCGGTTCTTGGTTGTCGTCCCCGTCAAGGACTTAACAGCTCGAACAGCAGCGAGAGCCTTCCAGCAGCATTTCTGCCGTCCACACGGGTACCCGGACCAAGTGTTGACAGACCAGGGACCTGCCTTTGAAGCGGAGGTCTTCCAAGAATTCTGCACTCTGTATGGCTGCCGGAAGATAAGGACGACACCCTATCATCCGCAAACTAATGGACTTTGTGAGAAAATGAACCAGGTGGTAATGGATCTTCTGAAAACGTTGCCCCTGGAAGAACGCAGTCTGTGGCCTGAGAAGCTGCCCGATCTGGTGGACCTATACAACCACATCCCGGTAGGTTCCACCAACTGTACCCCGGCTTACCTAATGAGGGCGAGACCTGGTAAGTTACCTGTTGACCTGGAAATGGGAGTCCTGACACCTGAGGACACTTCACCAGAAGCAGACTGGGACACAGAGAGGCAGCAGCAGTACCGGAGAGTACAGGAGAGCGTGGAGCGAAGTCTCTGTCAGGCTAGGGAAAGACAAGAGAAAACATACAACCAGTATGCTCCCGCTGTTCCCCTGGTACCCGGAGAGCAGGTCTTGAAGAGAAAAAGACGGCTCCACAAGTTGGACGACCAGTGGGAGAAGGACCCGTACACCGTACTGCCCTCAAGCCACGACAACCCAAAGGTCTGTACCATCAGTAAAGACGGAAGGGAAACCACAACCATTGTATCCCGGGATCACCTGAAGAAGTGTCCCGAACAGCTACGGAACCCTGAAAAGGAACAAGAAGACCCTCGACCCGTAGAGGAAAGGGAAGACATGGTTAATACTGTGCTCGGAGACTTCCCTCAGTCTTGGACTCAAGTCAATGGTGCAGTTGTGGTACCTGTACTCACCTTCCTCCAACCAGCATCCCAAGCACCTACGGAGCAACAGGTAGAGCTGGAAGAACAGCCGGTCCAGGAGGCAGAAGACCCCACACCAGCAGACCAGGAGGATCAACCCTCTGCTTGCAGTGAGCCTGCCATATCCCTAGTGAGCCAAAGGGCCCGTAGACCGCTGCCCAGTTTACCCTTAACAGCTCCTACACCCTGTAGTTCAGGGCCAGACAGTCAGCTCCGTAGGTCCACTAGGGCCACTAGGGGCCAGTTACCCGCACGTTGGAGGATTTGAAGTGTATAAATTGTTTTATTTGTGGTTACCTGTTTATTGTTGCTTGTGTATAATTATGTGTTTCTAGTTATTTTTAGGAGTCCTTGGTGGATTTACCGGGAATCCTTTGTACATAGTTGGAGCGTAACCCAGGACGGATTAAAGACTGTTAAGGACTCGGGGCAGGACAGACCCCTACCTGGTTACGTCTCCCTGTTTTGGTGAAATGGACACCTTGCTTTCTTCAAAGACTGCACCCGGTTACGGACATGCCGTGACCACCTTTATGTGTTTCTTTATTGTTATTGTTATATCTTGTTATGTTTTTCTAAAATATGTTTAGTCCCGGAGTACTAAATTTCACTAGGGGGGAATGTGGCACCCCAGGGGTCTGGTTTTCCACAGTAACAGCAATGTTATGTCTGAGAGCAGGTGGGAGGTCTCTTGGTCAGGGATCCTATGCATGCCACACCTCCTGCCCAGTCCTGGAGGGGAAGAACTTCCCCTATATAAACCTAGGGCTGAGGCAGGGTTAGTGAGTAGAGAAGAAGCAGAGAAAAGAAGCAAATATAGGAAGAAACAACAGGAGCTCTGTGGGAGCAGTGTTACAAGGAGTCAGGGGCTGGCAGCTGCAGAGCTCGCCCTGACTGAGAAGTTATCACCGGACCCGGAGTCCGAGGCTGTGGGGACTAACTCCTATCCAGCAGCAGAAACCGACCGGCAGGGGATTGCAGGTCCTCTGGCCCAGAAACCCGAAGGCCCCGAGTCACCGGCCATACGGGTGAGCACCACACGGTACACTCAGGGACGTGGGCTACTTATACCCGCCTCTAGCAAGGTAGCCAGAAGAGTATCGTTAGTTTGGGAGGCCTACAACTCCGCCTGGCCAGGGGAGATCCCATCTGCTCAAGGACTGACCAGGCCCCAATCGCTAGCCAGTACTCCGGGAGGGTCTTTCTTTGTCACCAGTAAAGACCCTGAACTACACAGTACCGTCTCCGAGTGGTTCCTGCTACCCCCATCATCCACGTCGGCTGCCCTGAGGCCATACCCCTCCCGTTGGGGGTTATACTATCACGCTGCACAATCCTACCACCGGCCTCAGCGGTCTGCCCTGCAGCAGCAGCTCCCTGGCTGCACTCAACGGGTGGCGTAGTCGTCCAACATCTACCGCTAAAACAGCGCCACTTAGTCTGACTCCCTGGGCACGGACCGGATCACCGCCACGAGACTACAACCCTCAACAGATCCGGCTCCGGGTAAGCTCCCGCGTGCGCAACGCAGCGCGACACAGGCCCAGGGGCGCGTCACTAGCATTGGAAGCTTTGCCTCTGCAGCATCGAATGAAGAGCAGGAGACATTAGATAATATCCGGCCATCTTCAGAACAGAACTTGCAGGCTCTAAGTCTAAGGTATAGAGCCTGCAAACGGCGCAAGCTCCTTGCATAGGTAACAGGCCACTCTGAGACTAAAGGGTGGCCAGTAACCTAGACAACAACCTGTAAATTATAGAATTAAAAATCCTTCCGATCTTGAGAACGGAAAAGATTTTTAATAAGAGGTAAATTGCAAACTTTCTTGTTTTCTAAAAGTACTTTGCAATTTTAATAACTTGATCCAACCCCTTTAATTATATATTTGCTGGACTAGTTGGCTCTCTTTTTGTGGTTTGTGTCCTATATGTGACATCTATGGCCGTTGCTTCACTAACACATGTTGTGGGTGGAACGACACAAATCAATGACAATTTATTGTGTAGACATAGCCCGCAAAAGTTCTGGATCTGTGAACTTATTTATTACCCTACTTTTCAAATTTATTATTTTTGTTTTCAAAGGGTTTTTTTCATGTCAGCAGTAAAGAAAAAAAAAAAAAAAACGGAAGAAATTCCACATTAACAAGGTAGTAGTATTCCACATTGCGCCCTGAGATGGAATTTATTACTAGACATTCTACATATTATTTGCATTGAGTACATTGTGGCTTTATGATTTAGTGCTGTCAAACATGCTGGACATGTCAATGGTATTTTCCTGTTACTAAAATTGCTTGCATGCAAAAACTATCTTACATCCTCGTTCTTACATGTCATAAGTAAACACAAATAGTATATTTTGCTAGTTACCAGTAAAAAGACCTTGTGCATGAGCCTTAAAGGGGTTGTCTCCTTTCAGAAAATACTGAGCGCACTTTATTATAAACCAAAAAAATGGGCTTCACTAACTGTCCCTGGGTCCACCTCTGAGTCCCTGCCACTGCTCCCCATATCTAATACATCTACACCACTGACATCGCGTTGGCACCCAGTCAGTTAGCTCAGCGGCTCTGAGTGACACGTTCCGTCTCCACAGGCAGAACTGCTGAGCTCAGTGATAGGCTACCGCGCTGTCAACAGAGTTGCAGCCAATATTTGATATTGAAAGCAGTGGCGGAGACTCAGCAATGGACCAGGGGATTGTGAGCAATGCTTGCTTAGTTTGTTTTTATAACAAACCTATATCTTTATGGGAAATATAATTTTTCAATTGCTTATTTTAAAAATCTTTGAGCTCCACTTTATGTAAATATGCCAACAGCATTCATATCTGTACTTTACAATCCCAATGTTTAGCACATTGGTACATTGTGCTGAGAGTGTAAACCTGCTGTGCTGTGGTTGCATCATATATTAACAGTTTTGTGCGATGTACAGATATCTCAAGCATTGCACAGACAGTGAGAGCAGGATATTATTTACCAATAATATGTGGCCTGTGTTAGAACCCTCCTGTTTGTTTTTTCCATCTTGTATCTTGTGGTCACGTGACCATTTGCCTTTATATTCCAGCTCCGCCCTTTTGGCTGTGCTGGACTTCAGTGTTTGACTGTTTCTCTAGCCAGGGTCTGTTCGCTAGGAACAGGCAGCCCGCTACATCGTAGGGATTCAGCTTAGTCTTACTGTAGGGACAGCTTTCCCCTATCTTTCCTTAGTTCATGTTGCAGATCATAACAGTAAGTCCAGCCCAAAGAACTAAAAGGAAAGAAATTCGGGGATCAGTATGGTTTCCATCCAGGATTTGGCTCAACACCTGCAGGGATTGTCTCTGGAGGTTGCCGAGCTTCAGCAACACATGAGTAGCTGTTCTGGAGCGCATTTTGTCGAACCCAAGGTAGGACTTCCTGATGTTTTTTATGGTAAAGAGCAAGATTTTTTTCCTTTAAAAATGCTTATTTGTTATATTTTCGTTTGAGAACAAGGTCCTCTGGGAATGAATCACAGCGTATTGGTTTTATTATGTCACTTTTGCGCAATGAACCACAGGGGTGGGCCTTTTCTCTCCAACCTAATGATCCGTGTTTAAGGTCTGTTGAAGAATTTTTTTCTGCTATGGGGCTATTATATGACGATCCTGATCGTGTCTCATCTGCTGAGGCAGAGCTTAGGCTTTTCAATCAGGGGTCAGGTGATGTTGAAAATTATTGCACACACTTCAGGAGATGGGCCTCAGAAGATAAATGGAATGATCCTGCGCTGAAATGTTTATTTCTTGCTGGTCTAAGTGAAAGGTTTAAGGATCTGCTAATTGCATTCCCTGCACCTGAGACTCTGCAGGATGCCATGCAATTAGCTGTTCATGTGGACAGGAGGCTGAGGTGCAGGCTGAATGAGGTAAAGACTCCTGTAATCTCAGTTCCTAGTCCCCAAAAAATCTGCTCTGATGGCGGAGAACCGATGGAGGTTGGGGTGATGTCGCTCCGCTCTCAGGAAAGAGACCGGAGGTTCGCCGAGGGATTGTGTCTTTATTGTGGTAAAGCTGACCATTTGATTAATTATTGTGAGCTTCGTTTAAGTAAAGAAAAAAAAAAAAGGTCAGATACACCCGTATTGCTTGTTTACGCTCTGCAGGAGTATTTCTTTCTGGGAGTACTACTTTGCAGGTAGATTTGATTGAATTTCAGGTATTTGTGGATTGTGGTTCAACACTTAATGTGATTGATAAAAGGTTTTTGGAAAACCTTAAATTGAAATCCAAACCTTTGTCATCTCCTATTTCTGTGATTGCAATTGATAACACTCCCTTGAAATGTATTACTGACAAGGTTGCTGCATTTCCCCTCACTATCAATGGAGTTCACCAATAAATTTTGGACTTGGTTGTTTTAGATAATTTACCCTCTCCGGTTGTTCTAGGATTGCCTTGGTTAAAACTGCACAATCCTTTACTGGACTGGTGTACTAATGTGATTAAGTCTTGAAGTCCGAAGTGCTATGATAAATGTTGTAATGGTCGCATTGCGGCTGCGGAAAAAGGGGAATTACTTGTACCTATTCAAGATTTTTGGAGGGTTTTTTCGGAGTAGGAGTCGCAAGTTTTACCTCCTCATAGGGACTATGATTACGCCATTGAGTTTGTTCCTGGAGCTACTCTTCCCAAGAGTCGCTTGTTTAATCTGACTATCCCTGAAAGAAAAGCCTTGGAGGAATACATACAGACTAGCCTGGCTGCTGGTCACATTAGACCTTCTAAGTCGCCTGTGGCAGTTGGATTTTTCTTTGTTAATAAAAAGGACGGGGGTTTACGTCCATGTCTATATTTTCGTGAAATTAATAAGATTACCGTACGCAATTCCTACCCATTGCCGTTAATTCCTGACTTGTTTAACCAGTTAGTGGGGGCCAAGTGGTTCTCTAAAATTGATCTCCGGGGGGCATACAATTTGTTATGAGTGAAGGAGGGTGATGAATGGAAAACTGCTTTTAACATTCCGGTAGGTCATTTTGAGAATTTGGTGATGCCTTTTGGTCTTACCAATGCACCTGCATTTTTTCAGAACCTTATTAATGACATCCTGATACCTTTGATTGGTTGATTGGTAAGAGTGTGGTTGTGCATTTGGATGACATTTTGATTTATTCACCAGATCTAGAGTCCCATTGGCAGAGTGTACGTGAAGTTTTGCAGTTATTGAGTGATAATTCACTTTTTGCTAAGCTGGAGAAATGTGAGTTCGCTTTGCAGAAAATTAGTTTTTTGGGCTACATTGTCTCCAGCGAGGGCTTTGAGATGGACCCTGTGAAGGTTCAGGCTGTGCAGGAATGGCCTAGGCCTATTGGTTTGAAATCTATACAGAGATTTTTGGGTTTTGCCAATTATTACAGGAAATTCATTAAGAATTTTTCTGTAATTGTTAAACCTCTAACCGATCTCACCAGGAAAGGTGCGAATACGGCCCAGCGGACTACTGAGGCCATTGAAGCGTTTAAGTATCTCAAAGAGAGGTTCAGTTCTGCCCCTATCCTTATGCAGCCTGATGAGACCAAGCCTTTTTGGGTCGAGGTCGATGCTTCATCGGTGGGGGTCGGAGCAGTTTTGTCTCAGGAGAACAAGGGTGGAGTACATCCTTGTGCCTTCTTGTCTAAATTTTTTTCGAAAACCGAACTGAATTATGATGTTGGAAATCTGGAGTTGCTGGCTATTAAACTCGCGTTTGAACATTGGCATCATTTTTTGGAAGGCGCTAGATTTCCTATTCAGGTTTTCACAGAGCATAAGAATTTGATCTATCTGGATGCTGCCAAGCGCTTGAATGCCTGTCAAGCTAGGTGGGCACTTTTTTTTTCTCGGTTTCATTTTTCTGTTACCTATATCCCTGGTACCAACAATGTTAAAGCCGATGCTTTATCTCGCAGCTTCTCTCCTACGGTCGGTGCCGAGGAGGAGGAGAGCATTTTACTGAAAGGAGTTGTAGTGGCGGCATTGGACTCCGTTTTGGAGAATGGGATTCTGAAAGCTCAAGATGATGCTTCATCTAACACTCCCCATTGGAGGTTGTTCGTGCCTAGAGCCTTTAGGACCGTTTTAGTAAGATGTGTCATTTGTCCTTTTTTTTGTTGTACTGGGAGACATCCGCCTTTTGGTTCGTTCTCCAAATTGGGGTCGGCGGTGACGGAGGAGGAGAATTTTTCTGGTGATTTGGAGAGAATTTGGACTAATGTACGTGGCAACCTTCAAAAGGCTAACAAGAAGTCCAAGAAGTATTTTGACAGGAAACGTAAGGAGGTTTTGTTTACTGTGGGTGACATGGTTTGGTTGTCCTCGAAGAACCTGCGGTTGAGGATTCCCTCTAAAAAACTGGGTCCTAAGTTTGTGGGTCCATTTAAAGTGCTTCAGGTTGTTAGCCCATCTGCTGTTAGGTTGGATGTCCCTACTTCCTGGAAGATTAATCCTGTGTTTCATGTTTCCTTGTTGAAAAAGGCTGATGTATCTGATAGGGACGCCACTGTCACAGTTCCTCCTGTGGTGGAAGACGGCGAATATGAAATTTCTCGTATCTTGAATTCTAGATGGCATAGAGGGAGATTACAGTATCTCGTCTTCTGGAAGGGTTTCGATCCCGAAGATAACTCCTGGGTAAGGACAGATGATGTCTCTGCTCCTAGGCTTGTTAAAGCTTTCCACAAGAGGTTTCCGGATGGGCCTGGGCCTGGAGGATCCTGAGGATCCTCATAGAAGAGGGGGTACTGTTAGAACCTTCCTGTTTGTTTTTTCCATCTTGTGTTTTGCGGTCACGTGACCATCTACCTTTATATTCCAGCTCTAGCCAGGTGCTTCTGTGCCTTTCTCTGTCTGTTCGTTTGGTCCTCTGGGACCTCTAGTACCTTTTTGTCAGTTTGTATTTTTGTGTTCTGCAACAACTTCTCTGTTTAGGAGGTGTCCCATTTTTGTCCTTGTCCTTAGTTCTTTTAGGGACCCCTCATTTTATGCTATAGGTCTTCTTTCAAACTAGCCGAGGACTAAGGCTGCCTGTTCGCTAGGAACAGGCAGCCCGCTACATCGTAAGGATTCAGCTTAGTCTTACTGTAGGGACAGCTTTCCCCTATCTTTCCTTAGTTCATGTTGCAGATCATAACAGCCTGATTGCAATCTAAATCACAATTATAAAAATAAAGTGATGACACTTCTGTACTAATAACTTTTCCAGGAGCTAATTAGCAAAAGTTGTTTCAATTAAGGAGATAATAAATGCATACGAAGGGTGGTTACTGACAAATCTGATCTCAACAAAGATTGGATATTGGAACTTTGTTTAAGGGCTCTGTTGGCAGGTTTTTGCTACCTCATCTGTGAGCAGCATGATGTAAGCAAAGAGAAGCTGAATCAAACGATGTATCACTTAGATTACTGGGTGCAGCGGTTCTAACATAATCAGAGATTTTAGATTTAGAATGAAGCAGAGCTGAGGAAGCTAGCCCCGCCCACACCAGGTTCTCCATATATAATAGCTATAGACAGTGAGGTGCTCATCACAGGAGGGGGCGGAGTCGGACCAGGAGGCAGGTGCTGCTGTGTCCAGCAATGATAAGCTACTGGTACTAAAACAATCACTGCAGGCAAAAAAACCTACAGAGCTTGATAAGAGAGGAATTGCTGAAATCTGTGTTTCAACTCCTACAGCATGCTGTCTTCACATTACGTAGCAAAAATCTGCTGATAGATTTCCTTTAAAGTCCTCAGTGTACATTAATCCAGGGTTAGACAATTGCTCACAAATAGAAAAAATTCAGGACTGTACTGTTGCGAGGAGTAGGCTTTTGGATAAAGGGATTGTCTGGCCTTAGGCTACAAATCTGCAGACATTCTATGTGACTAAGACTTGTGAATCCTCAAATTGTGTGTACTGCGCGCTGTGAGGCTTTTCCGGTGCTGGTGGATTGACTCGGCCTCACTCAATGCAGGTGTATTGAGTCTAATTGGAATGAGGCCGGAAATCTGCAAATCGCGTACTTGCGGTCACATGACTGCCCGCTCCCGATGCCGGCACCAGAGAATCTTCACAGTGTGCAGCGCGCAATGTGAGGATTCACAAGTCTGCGGTCACATAGAGGGACTGCAGACTTGTAGCATAAGGCCAGGCAAGCACTTTAAGATCACTCCACCACGTGCACAACAGGCAATCCTGAAAGATTAGAAACAACCTAATGTTAACTGCCAAAAACCTCCTGAAGACTATACAGATTTTAAAAACCACTATTCATTTTTCCATTATTAGAAATATACTGAAGAAGAATGTTGTTCATGGAAGGACCACAAAGCAAGTCACTCCTATCCAGAAAAAAAAAATCTGCTCATTTAGATTTTGCCCGAGGTCATCTAGATGTTACACAATGCTTCTGGATATTGATCTGTGGACATATGACACACCAATTTTTAAGCACAAATTCACAATGCTCTTTAGTGGAAAAATATCACTGCAGTCCTCACCAAAACCTCATCCTAATTGTGAAGCATGCTGGAGTGCGCATCATGGTTTCAGGGTACTTTGCTTCATCAGGGCATTGATGCTATGTGCTCATTGTGGGAACAATAAATGCAAAGGTTTATCAAAACATTTTATAGGAGAATGTAAGGCCATCAATCTACGACCCAAAGCTGAAGAGACGCTGTATGATTTAGTAAGGTCATGACCAAAAGCACACAAGTAAATGAACTAAAGAATGGTTCAAAAAGAAGATATGTGTTTTGGAATAACTGAGGCTCTATCGCGATGCTGTGGCATGATCTGAAGAGAGCTGTGCACACAAAACATCCCAGAAATAGCGATGAACAGAAACACTTTTATAGGGAAGAATGATCTAAAACTCCTACTCAGCAATGTACAGCACTAATCTTTAGCTGCTGCATGAAATGTTTGGTTTAGATGATTGCTGCTAAAGGGGATATATAAGTTATTAAATTTAAGAACTACTTTTATTTACTCAATAAAACATATTAATGGTTGAACTGTTTATTAGTTTATCTAAAATGTTGTAGTTTGTTGTTGTCTATAGATAACTTTAGATAGCAGTCAGCTGATTGATGGATCAGCCAAGTGTTTGGCCAACAGCTGTCTCCTCCAACTCTCCCTTACACAGGTTGAACGTTTGTGTGATCTCTCAGAGAGAGCAGCTGCCAGACATCTTTGGCGGTGGCTTGTCTTCGAGAATAGAAGGATCAGTAATTTCGAAATCTGACATACCGGGTCCTTCAGTTCCCTAACATTATCTGTCAAAGGACAGTCAGAAAGCTCCCATAAACATTAGACTGTTGACCAAACCTTTCCATATTTTAACAATTAGACCACATTTTTTTTACACATTAATGCAAAAATATTGGTAATTCCAAAGAGTTCACCGAGTTTCTCTTGACACTTTAGAGTTATCTTCACAAATATGAACTAGAAATCAGCTTGGTTGCAGTGCACAACCTTTTTATTTTATGTCTGCAGATTTTTTTAAAACTCCATATCATCCATCATAATGTACCAAAAATGTCATATTTGATTTCTTTAAAGGGTATCTGATATCGGGTATATGGTTAACAATTTGAGAGCAGCATGAAGTAGAGACAGAGACAATGATTTCACCGCCTTGTCACTTACTGGACGTCTTGCTGTAGTATTGATAAAATCGGTTTTATCTGCAGCAGCTCTGCTAGTTATCTCAATGATGCGCTCAGTCTAACCTGGCCCTTGCCACTGATTGACATATTTCTGCTTAAACTGTGTATAGGCAGAAAGCTACCAATCAATGGGCGATGCCCAGAGCTAGTATACAGCAAACAACATAGAATTTTATCAGTGAGAGGACTAGAATAGCTGCAGCGGGTAAAATTATTTGATCAAAACTACAGCAAGAAGCAAACTATAAAGTACCTTTTGGGGTCAAATCATACAAAAATGTATCTTAGATATGGCGATTTCAGTAAGCACTTTCCTGACAATCAAAATATGGCCATGATTAAACATTCAGGATTTCATAAGAATTTACATAGTTACATTTAGTTACAGTGGTGGCCAAAAGTATTGGCACCCCTGCAATTCTGTCAGATAATACTCAGTTTCTTCCTGAAAATGATTTCAATCACAAATTCTTTGGTATTATTATCTTCATTTAATTTGTCTTCAATGAAAAAGCACAAAAAGAATTGTCCTAAAGCCAAATTGGATATAATTCCACACCAAACCTAAAAAAGGGGGTGGAGAAAAGTATTGGCACTGTTTGAAAAATCATGTGATGCTTCTCTAATTCGTGTAATTAACAGCACCTGTAACTTACCTGTGGCACCTAACAGGTGTTGGCAATAACTAAATCACACTTGCAGCCAGTTAACATGGATTAAAGTTGACTCAACCTCTGTCCTGTGTCCTTGTGTGTACCACATTGAGCATGGAGAAAAGAAAGAAAACCAAAGAACTGTCTGAGGACTTGAGAAACCAAATTGTGAGGAAGCATGAGCAATCTCAAGCCTACAAGTCCATCTCCAAAGACCTGAATGTTCCTGTGTCTTCCGTGCGCAGTGTCATCAAGAAGTTTAAAGCCCATGGCACTGTGGCTAACCTCCCTAGATGTGGACGGAAAAGAAAAATTCACGAGAGATTTCAACGCAAGATTGTGCGGATGGTGGATAAAGAACGTCGACTAACATCCAAACAAGTTCAAGCTGCCCTGCAGTCCGAGGGTACAACAGTGTCAACCCGTACTATCCGTCGGCGTCTGAATGAAAAGGGACTTTATGGTAGGATACCCAGGAAGACCCCACTTCTTATCCCAAGACATAAAAAAGCCAGGCTGGAGTTTGCCAAAACTTACCTGAGAAAGCCTAAAACGTTTTGGAAGAATGTTCTCTGGTCAGATGAGACAAAAGTAGAGCTTTTTAGGAAAAAGCATCAACATAGAGTGTACAGGAAAAAAAAAGAGGCATTCAAAGAAAAGAACACGGTCCCTACAGTCAAACATGGCAGAGGTTCCCTGATGTTTTGGGGTTGCTTTGCTGCCTCTGGCACTGGACTGCTTGACCGTGTGCATGGCATTAAGAAGTCTGAAGACTACCAACAAATTTTGCAGCATAATGTAGGGCCCAGTGTGAGAAAGCTGGGTCTCCCTTGGAAGTCATGGGTCTTCCAGCAGGACAATGACCCAAAACACACTTCCAAAAGCACTACAAAATGGTTTGAGAGAAAGCACTGGAGACTTCTAAGGTGGCCAGCAATGAGTCCAGACCTGAATCCCATAGAACACCTGTGGAGAGATCTCAAAATGGCAGTTTGGAGAAGGCACCCTTCAAATATCAGGGACCTGGAGCAGTTTGCCAAAGAAGAATGGTCTACAATTCCAGCAGAGCATTGTAAGAAACTCATTGATGGTTACCGGAAGCGGTTGTTCGCAGTTATTTTGGCTAAAGGTTGTGCAACCAAGTATTAGGCTGAGGGTGCCAATACTTTTGTCTGGCCCATTTTTGGAGTTTTGTGTGAAATGATCAATGATTTGATTTTTGCTTCATTCTCTTTTGTGTTTTTTCCTTGCAAGCAAATTAAATGAAGATAATAATACCAAAGAATTTGTGATTGCAATCATTTTCAGGAAGAAACTGAGTATTATCTGACAGAATTGCAGGGCTGCCAATACTTTTGGCCACCACTGTATATAGGTTGAAAAAAGACTTCGTTCCATCAGTTGTACATTATCTAATTCAAGATTATTTATAACCCACAATGCCATTTGTTGTTAGGAAAGAATCCAGCCCTTTTATAAAAGCTGTTATAGTGTCTGCCATTACTACCTCTTGTGGTAGAAAACCAAAAGAAAGCGGCCCCTGATGAAGCCACCGTGTGTGGCAACACGCGGTGGGCATTGACAGCCCATGTACACTATCCCGGTCTTTGGTATTATCGATAGGTCTCTCTTTATTTAGGGCATGCTGGGGCTACCTTTTTGAGTGTATGATTTACCTGTCAGCAGCATTTTACCAAGTAAAGTACAGACAGGGCCATATTGGCGCTGTCATACTGATTAAAATGATACCTCAGGTGAAGAAATCTGTTTTGTAAATTTTCTTTAATCTTTGAAGTTTCTTTGTATTCATATTCATCGGGGCAGCCTGTGGGTGGGACTGTGGTTAAGGTCTTCAGCTTTGTTTCGTCCCCTCCGCTGTTTCTGGGTGTCTTTTCTTCTTCATTTAAAATTTTGCGCCGGCGCCGTCCTAGCCTCGGGAGGCACATGTGCAGATTGAGCTCTTGGAAGTCTTTAGGAATATGGCGCCGGCTGCTGCGCATGCATAGATTGCTCAGTGCCATTAGCGCCATTTTACTGAAGCCCACCTTTAGATCAATCTGTGCAAACGGCGGCTAGGACTAATGGTAGTCTTCAGTAAAATGACGCCGGTTGAACTGAGCAATCTACGCATGCACAGCCGCTGGCACCATTTTACTGAAGACCTCCAAGAGCTCAATTTGCACAGTGAAGCAGCCTTGGTTATTAACAGCAGGGCCCTGCCCTAGAGATGGGACAGGTAACTATAAATATTCTTGTTTGCTCCAAAAAGTGACTACGCCATTCCAGATTGATAGTAGTCTATCCCTTTACATCTCAATACTATAGAACAGAGCTTCTAAAACTTTTTTTCCTCTTGGGCCTCACCAGTCAGGTCCCCTAACTGGCTCCATCTACTAATATAGCCTTAAACACCACAGTGTTAGAAATATGAACTTTACTCTCGCAGTATCCTATGATAGTGAGGCAGGACTAGTTCAGTGAGACTGTTTTTCCCTGGACTAGTCCTTGTATCTTCTAATCACGCTTCCCAGAACACTATTGACAGCCTGCATAAAGGTTCTTCCATAACGGGAGTATATGCAAGATGTCCAACACACCCAGGGATAAGAGATTAGAAGAACCGAAGCAGGATTAGCCCAGGAAAGAGACCCCCACCAGACTAGTCCCGCATCATTAGCATATACAGTGCTGCAGATTAAACAAATCCCCATGCATACTGCTATATTAACAATGGAGGAAAGTCAGGGAACATGGCAGATTCCTTTTAAATATTTTGCACAATTTACATTATATTTGTATCCTGTATTGGATAAAATAGATGCAGAATTTGTCAATTATATTGCTAAACCAGAGATTGCTGAAGCTGTGTAAAAGATTGTACAATTTTTAACCCCTTCTGTGAAATTTGCCTTCTCAGCTGCACTGCAATCGGCTTTCCTTTATGCGCCTGTTCAACCCCTTCCCAACATTTTCTGTTTTTGCTCTTTTGTTTTATCCTCACCTTCTTCCAAGAGGGCTTGTTCTTTTGTGAGACGAGTTGTAGTTTTGAATGACTCTATTTTATCATGTGATGTACTGGAAAGCAAAAGAAAAATTCTACATCTGGCAAAATTGCAAAAAAAAGCACAATTCCTCAATTGCTTTGTTGGGTTTTGTTTTTACAGCATTTTTATATGGTAAAAAGGACCTGATAATAATTCTCTAGGTCAGTATGATTATGGTGATACCAAACATATGTGTTTTTTTTTGCTTGTTTTTTTTAATTCAATCTGTGACCTGCCCTGATGAAGCCGTATTGACGGCGATATGCGTGGGCTTTGCTCACTCCTATGGTCCCTCTCCAATTTTCCCCGCTACATCCACATGCATTCCTCTTCATCCCACCACATGGGGGTCTATATGAGTAACACTGCCTTTGACAGGTTGGAGTGACTACACTAGTCTGCATTTCAGGTTCTTTGCTCGCACACTGGATTTGTATAGTTATATATGTGTCATATGAGCCATTATATAGGTGCTATACTGAGGTTAAATATTTTCTCCAGGGACGCCTGGTTTTAAGTTCTATATCTTTATTATACTATATACCTACATGTTTCTGCCTATATGATCCTCTATACCTACCATTTTGTTCAACCAAACTGCAGTATTTGATGTATGGTGGTTATTTGTAACATGTTCTTATGGGAGAGTGTACCTAGCAATTGATCTATGTCATTATCTGTACATTCAGGTTATTGATTACTTGTGGACATGGTCTTTCTGTATGGTTTCTGTTTTTAATTGGTTTTAGCATGTTTGTGTCAGTGCACATTAATAAATTTTGTAATTTTTTGATTTAACACTATTGACTCATAGGTGTGCATTTCCATATTACATTGTCTCTTTCTTCTTTTTTTTTGCTTCAGATTATCTTGTCAATATAGGTATTTTGCACCCGGTCATTTTTTGCCCTATGATTGGCACTGGTGTGCCCCCATTTACATATGTAGCGTTGGCGTCCCTGCCTCCTGCTAGGCAGGGACGCTGTTCCCCTCACCTCTCTGCTCCGTGCCCGGCGGCTTCCTGCCGCTCTGCTTGCAGCGCCCGCTCTCCCCCGGTCACTGTGCTTAGGGCGCGCGCGCGCTCCCCCTCTCTTAAAGGGGCCGCGCGCGTCGCCCTAAGGAGTCCCCGGCCAATGGCCGGAGGATCCCTCCATATATAAGGCACCTCCTCCAAAATGGAGGTGCCCGAGCAATGTTGTTGCACTGTTCACTACTCTGCTTCAGCCCTCAGGTCCCGTTTCCAGTTACCTGCCAGTTACCTGCAAGTTACCTGCCAGTTACCTGCCAGTTTCCTGCCAGTTTGCTGTCTGATTCCTGCCTGTTATCCGTTTACCCGTTTGCTAGCCTGAGGTCCGACGGTCTGCCTTCCGACTCCTGTCAGTCTGTCTATGGACCAGCTAACCTGCTCACCTGGGAGCGCTCATCTGCTACCTGCCTGTTAGCCTACCTGGAGGCTCCGCCGTCACGTGCTGTGACCACCTGCCAGTCCAGAGACTCTTGCCCGCTCACCTGGGAGCGCTCATCTGCTACCTGCCTGTTAGCCTACCTGGAGGCTCCGCCGTCACGTGCCGTGACCACCTGCCAGTCCAGAGACTCTTGCCCGCTCACCTGGGAGCGCTCATCTGCTACCTGCCTGTTAGCCTACCTGGAGGCTCTGCCGTCACGTGCCGTGACCACCTGCCAGTCCAGAGACTCTTGCCCGCTCACCTGGGAGCGCTCATCTGCTACCTGCCTGTTAGCCTACCTGGAGGCTCCGCCGTCACATGCTGTGACCACCTGCTTATCCAGAGACTCTCGCCTGCTCACCTGGGAGCACTCATCTGCCATCTGCCTGCTAGCCTACCTGGAGGCTCAGCCGTCACAGGTCGTACCTGCCCGTTTACCCAGAGACTGTCCCGGTCACTTGCTGTGACCTCCTGCCCGTTTACCCAGAGACTGTCCCGGTCACTTGCTGTGACCTCCTGCCCGTTTACCCAGAGACTGTCCCGGTCACTTGCTGTGACCTCCTGCCCGTTTACCCAGAGACTGTCCCGGTCACTTGCTGTGACCTCCTGCCCGTTTACCCAGAGACTGTCCCGGTCACTTGCTGTGACCTCCTGACCGTTTACCCAGAGACTGTCCCGGTCACTTGCCGTGACCTCCTGCCCGTTTACCCAGAGACTGTCCCGGTGACTTGCTGTGACCTACTGCCCGTTTACCCAGAGACTGTCCCGGTCACTTGCCGTGACCTCCTGCCTGTTTACCCAGAGACTGTCCCGGTCACTTGCTGTGACCTCCTGCCCGTTTACCCAGAGACTGTCCCGGTCACTTGCCGTGACCTCCTGCCCGTTTACCCAGAGACTGTCCCGGTCACCTGCTGTGACTGCCTGCCTGTCTTCCCTGGTCGCCACCCGCTTCCTTACAAGGACCGCCCCCTTGTATAAGTTGCTCAGAGGTTCCGCCTCCCAGACCCGTTACAGTTTGCTCGGGCCATGGAACCCGGTAGCACCCAAGCTCCCTCGCTCTCGGACCTTTGTCATGAACTGTCCCGACAGAGGTCCCAACAGGAGTCCATCCTGGGTCACCTGCGGAATGTCAATACTCGCCTGGACACTTTGACTGCCCCACCAGCAACCACCGCTAGTGTCATGACTCGCAGCCCGGCTGCTCCGCTGCCCACCAATACCATAGTATCCTGCTCTGGAATCTGTCTTTCTGCTCCTCCTCGCTTCGGAGGCGACTCCGCTCAAGCTCGGGGCTTCATTAACCAGTGAACCCTGCACTTTGAACACCAGTCCCACCAGTTTAATTCCGACCGGGCCAAAGTAGCCTTCATCATGTCCCATCTCACGGGAGAGGCACTGGCTTGGCTAAATCCTCTATGGGAGAGAGGAGACCCTCTGGTGTCCGACCTGCCAGCCTTTCTCACGGCTTTCCGGAAGATCTTCGACGAACCCGGACGGAAGACCTCATCCGCCTCATCTCTGCTACGCCTCAGTCAAGGGAGTCTCACCGTGGGCCAATATGCCATACGGTTCCGTACCCTTGCTTCGGAGCTGGCCTGGGATAACGACGCCCTGGTGTCCGTCTTCTGGGAGGGTCTGTCCAGCCGTATTAAAGATGAACTCGCCGGTCGGGACATTCCTACCACTCTCGACGACTTGATTACACTTGCCACCCGGATTGACATCCGGTTCCAGGAGCGCGCTAGGGAGGTCACCCGTGAGAGGATTCCACGTCTAGTCCCTACCTTCCAGAGACCCGTCACTCCATCTGTTACTCCCCAGGCACACTCACCTGAGCCTATGCAGGTCGACCAGACCAAGATGGTCAAGACCCGTCAAGACTTACGTCGTGCCGAGGGGAGCTGTTTCTACTGTGGCAGTAAGGAGCACCGGATCCGTTCCTGCCCTGAGAGGTCAGGAAACGCCTGTGTCTAGGATCGCTCAGAGAGGTCGCCCTAGACAAAAGTAAACCCTCTCCATCCCTGATGCTGTCTGTTTCTATCTTCTGCGGAGAGAACCGCTATTTTGAACTGGCTCAACTTGACTCTGGAGCTGCTGGAAATCTCATCTCTCAATCCCTGGTAGAAAAATACCACATTCCCACCAAACCTCTGGCCGTACCTTTATCTGTCGCCGCCGTGGATGGGGGTCTCTTACCACATCCCATCCAACTCATCACCGAATCTCTGACTCTACAGGTGGGAATGCTGCATTCTGAGAGCATCTCCTTTCATGTTCTGCCTGGACTCTCTCACGCACTATTGCTTGGCCTGCCTTGGCTCCAGAAACATGCACCCGTGCTTGACTGGCAGACCGGAGAGGTCCTTCGCTGGGGACAGGACTGCCATAAGACTTGTCTAGTTCCCGTTCGTCCTGCCCGTCCTTCTCCTACCCCAGCCAATCTGCCCGGTCTTCCGGTTCCCTATTGGTCTTATGCGGATGTCTTCAATAAAAAAGAGGCAGAGACTTTACCTCCTCATAGACCATACGACTGCCCAATCGACCTGATGCCCGGCTCTACTCCTCCCCGTGGGCAAATCTACCCTTTGTCCGCTGCTGAAACCCGGTCCATGTCTGAATATATTGAGGAGAACCTGGCCCGGGGATTTATCCGGAAATCTACCTCCCCGGCGGGAGCAGGCTTCTTCTTTGTCAAAAAGAAGGGCGGCTCACTCCGTCCATGTATAGACTATAGAGGCCTAAACCAGATTACTGTGAAGAATAAATACCCCCTTCCGCTTATTCCTGAATTATTTGACCGTCTGAGGGGGGCTAGAATCTTCACCAAACTGGATCTCCGTGGGGCGTATAACCTGGTCCGTATCCGTCAGGGGGATGAGTGGAAGACGGCATTCAATACCCGGGACGGCCACTATGAGTACCTTGTGATGCCCTTCGGTCTCTGTAACGCTCCTGCCGTCTTTCAAGAGTTGGTCAATGACATCTTCCGTGATCTTCTCTACTCCTGCGTGGTGGTGTACCTGGACGATATCTTGGTCTTCTCTCCGGATCTTCCTACTCACCGGAGGGACGTTCGTCAGGTCCTGCTCAGGCTCAGGCAGAACCACCTCTACGCTAAATATGAGAAGTGCATCTTTGAGCAGACCTCTCTTCCATTTCTGGGCTATATAATCTCTCAGACAGGTCTACAAATGGATCCTGAGAAACTGTCTGCCATCCAGAAGTGGCCCCGACCAGAGGGGTTGAAGGCTATTCAGCGGTTCCTGGGCTTCGCCAACTATTACCGCCTGTTCATACCGCACTTCTCTTCCCGGACCGCCCCTATCTCTGCTCTCACCCGTAAAGGTACGAACCCCAGAGAATGGCCACCCGAAGCAGAGGAGGCATTTCTTTCCTTAAAACAGGCCTTCCTCTCCGCCTCGGTGCTGCATCGTCCGGACGGCAACAAACAATTCTTCCTAGAAGTTGACGCCTCCTCCTCCGGAGCTGGGGCGGTACTTACCCAAAAATCTTCCGGAAGAAAGGTAACCTGCGGCTTTTTCTCCAAACTTTTCTCCTCTTCTGAGCGCAATTATTCTATAGGAGACCGAGAATTGTTGGCCATTAAGATGGCACTGGAGGAGTGGCGTTACCTGCTCGAGGGGACTCTCCACCCGGTAATAATTTACACTGACCACAAGAACTTGGCATATCTCCAGAGCGCACAGAGACTTAACCCGCGCCAAGCCCGGTGGTCTTTGTTTTTTCCCCTTTTTGATTTCATTCTTCATTTTCGTCCAGCTGACAAAAACATCAAAGCTGACGCCCTGTCCCGATCCTTTCTGGTGTCTGATCTTGAGGAGGAGCCTAAACACATCATCGATCCCGCCAGAGTAATGCAGGTAGCCCCCGTGGGCCTAAATCGTCTCCCTCCCGGTAAGACGTTCGTAACGGAGTCCGATTGGGAGAAGATTCTACACTGGGGTCACTCGTCTAAGCTAGCTGGGCACGCCGGTCAGAAAAAGACCCTCCAGCTTATTACCCGGCACTACTGGTGGCCTACCCTGCACAAGGATGTAATTGACTTTGTTTCTGCCTGTGTGTCCTGCGCCCGCAAAAAAGTTCCGAGGCACCTGCCTGCCGGCCGCCTTCTTCCTCTGCCTGTGCCTGCTGCCCCATGGCAACATATAGCTATGGACTTCATAACAGATCTCCCCGTCTCTGCCGGTTGTACGGTCATTTGGGTGGTCGCTGACCGCTTTTCCAAAATGGCTCATTTTTATTCCCCTGCCAGGCCTCCCGTCTGCTCCCGAGCTAGCTAAAGACTTTATCCGCCACATCTTCCGTCTCCATGGTCTGCCTCTCCACATCGTGTCGGATCGTGGGGTTCAGTTCACCTCACGCTTCTGGAGAGCCACATGTAAACTGCTCGACGTCACCCTAGACTTCTCCTCCGCTTACCACCCACAGTCCAATGGTCAAGTGGAGCGGATCAATCAGAATTTGACCAGTTACCTCCGGCACTTCGTTAATGCCCACCATTCGGACTGGGTGGATCTCCTACCATGGGCCGAGTTCTCTTACAACAATCACGAGAGCGAATCTTCTTCTAAATCCCCGTTTTTTGTAGTCTTCGGTCAGCATCCTTGGATCCCTTTTCCTGTCTCCACCTCTGTGGACAACCCGGCCGCGGAATCTCTCGTTAGCAAATTTTCCTCCATTTGGGAGAGTACCCGATCCGCACTCCTTCAGTCGTCCGAGCGGATGAAGAGACACGCCGACAAAAAACGCCTGGATTCCCCTCAATTTCGTCCCGGAGCTAAAGTCTGGCTCTCATCCAAATATGTCCGGCTCAAGATTCCTTCCTATAAGTTAGGGCCTCGGTTCATCGGCCCACTGGAGGTTATCAAACAGATCAACCCGGTGGCCTATAAATTGAAACTCCCGGCCAACTTACGGATCCCTAACTCCTTCCATGTATCTCTTCTCAAACCCGTGGTACTTAACTCCTTTTCCAAGTCTACAGGTACGCCTCCTGCTCCGGTTTCTGCTGAAGACGAGTTTGAGGTAGAGAACATTCTGGCCACCAAAAGGGTAAGAGGAAAGACCTTTTTTCTAGTGGATTGGAAGGGGTTTGGTCCTGAGGAGGGAACATGGGAGCCCCGGGAGAACATCCATGCCCCTCTCATCCTTGCTAAATTTCTGTCTGGCCTAAAAAAGGGGGGGCCTAAAGGGGGGGGTACTGTAGCGTCGGCGTCCCTGCCTCCTGCTAGGCAGGGACGCTGTTCCCCTCACCTCTCTGCTCCGTGCCCGGCGGCTTCCTCCCTCTCTGCTTGCAGCGCCCGCTCTCCCCCGGTCACTGTGCTTAGGGCGCGCGCACGCTCCCCCTCTCTTAAAGGGGCCGCGCGCGTCGCCCTAAGGAGTCCCCGGCCAATGGCCGGAGGATCCCTCCATATATAAGGCACCGCCTCCAAAATGGAGGTGCCCGAGCAATGTTGTTGCACTGTTCACTACTCTGCTTCAGCCCTCAGGTCCCGTTTCCAGTTACCTGCCAGTTACCTGCCAGTTACCTGCCAGTTTGCTGTCTGATTCCTGCCTGTTATCCGCTTACCCGTTTGCTAGCCTGAGGTCCGACGGTCTGCCTTCCGACTCCTGTCAGTCTGTCTATGGACCAGCTAACCCGCTCACCTGGGAGCACTCATCTGCTACCTGCCTGTTAGCCTACCTGGAGGCTCCGCTGTCACGTGCTGTGACCACCTGCCAGTCCAGAGACTCTTGCCCGCTCACCTGGGAGCGCTCATCTGCTACCTGCCTGTTAGCCTACCTGGAGGCTCCGCCGTCACGTGCTGTGACCACCTGCCAGTCCAGAGACTCTTGCCCGCTCACCTGGGAGCGCTCATCTGCTACCTGCCTGTTAGCCTACCTGGAGGCTCCGCCGTCACGTGCCGTGACCACCTGCCAGTCCAGAGACTCTTGCCCGCTCACCTGGGAGCGCTCATCTGCTACCTGCCTGTTAGCCTACCTGGAGGCTCCGCCGTCACATGCTGTGACCACCTGCTTATCCGGAGACTCTCGCCTGCTCACCTGGGAGCACTCATCTGCCATCTGCCTGCTAGCCTACCTGGAGGCTCAGCCGTCACAGGTCGTACCTGCCCGTTTACCCAGAGACTGTCCCGGTCACTTGCTGTGACCTCCTGCCCGTTTACGCAGAGACTGTCCCGGTCACTTGCTGTGACCTCCTGCCCGTTTACCCAGAGACTGTCCCGGTCACTTGCTGTGACTTCCTGCCCGTTTACCCAGAGACTGTCCCGGTCACTTGCTGTGACCTCCTGCCCGTTTACCCAGAGACTGTCCCGGTCACTTGCCGTGACCTCCTGCCCGTTTACCCAGAGACTGTCCCGGTCACTTGCTGTGACCTCCTGCCCGTTTACCCAGAGACTGTCCCGGTCACTTGCCGTGACCTCCTGCCCTTTTACCCAGAGACTGTCCCGGACACCTGCTGTGACTGCCTGCCTGTCTTCTCTGGTCGCCACCCGCTTCCTTACAAGGACCGCCCCCTTGTATAAGTTGCTCAGAGGTTCCGCCTCCCAGACCCGTTACAACATATATCCCTCATTCATGTCTTGGGTCCTAGCTTTTTCCCAGGCTCGTTATGTGTCCCTAATATGAGGTGAACTTTGTCATTTTATAGTTTTTATACAGTACAGACCAAAAGTTTGGACACACCTTCTCATTTAAAGATTTTTCTGTATTTTCATGACTTTGTAAATTGTACATTCACACTGAAGGCATCAAAACTATGAATTAACACATGTGGAATTATATACTTAACAAAAAAGTATGAAACAACTGAAAATATGTCTTATATTCTAGGTTCTTCAAAGTAGCCTGTTACGGGTCCGGGTGGTGGAACCTTTGTGCCGCGGTGCAAGGAGGGACCCAGAGGGGCGTAACTAAGTATCAACCCGGACCAACCCTGGTCGGACGGCGGCAAACGATACCGTAACCAGGGTGGGACCGAGCAGAGGGACCTGGTGCTACTCTGGGGACGACCTTGTAAGAGAGCAGGTGGCTCCCACAGGTCAGACAGCAGGGACTGACCGGTATAGCGGATGGACACAACAGGTAGGCAGCAGTCTCTGGGTTAGCTGACGGGTGGTCACGGTACGTGACGGAAGAAGTCTCTTGGTAAGCGGGTAGGTGGTCACGGCAAGTGACAGCGGGAGCCTCCAGGTAGGCTAGCAGGTGGTCACGGCAAGTGACGGCAAGCAGGCTGTAGTCTCTAGGCTGACAGGCAGGTGGTCACGGCATGTGACGGCAGAGCCTCCAGGTAGGCTAGCAGGTGGTCACGGCAAGTGACGGCAAGCAGGCTGTAGTCTCTAGGCTGACTGGCAGGTGGTCATGGCATGTGACGGCAGAGCCTCCAGGTAGGCTAGCAGGTAACAGGCGGGTAGCAGACGTGCGCTCCCAGGTGAGTGGGTTTAGCAGGCACGACAGGTCGCAGGCAGGTAACTGGCAGGTGCTTCCTGGAACGAAGGTGGACTTGCCCATAGACAGACTGGCGGAAGACCGGAGGCAGACTGTCGGGCAGGAGGGAAGAGAAGCTGGCAGACAGGACTGGTAGTCAGGCTGGCAATGGGACCTGAGGGCTGAAGCAGAGGTAAGTATTCTGTGCAACAAATTTGCTCGGGCACCTCCATTTTGGAGGAGGTGCCTTATATATGGGAGGTCCTCCGGCTATTGGCCGGGGACTCCTTAGGACGGCGCGCGCGGTCCCTTTAAGAGAGGGGGAGAGCGCGCACGCCCTAAGCACAGTGCCGGGGAAGGAGCGCGCGCCGGCAGCAGCGGGGAGAGGAGCGCTGGAGGACGCCGCGCCAGGAGCGGGAAGGTGAGAGGGACGACGTCTCTACCTAGCAGGGGGCAGAGACACCGATGCTACAGTACCCCCCCCCCTTTAGGCCCCCTCTTTTTTAGGCCTGAAAGAAATTTTACAAGGAGAAGCGGGGCGTTGATGTTCTCCCTGGGTTCCCAAGTTCTCTCCTCAGGACCAAACCCCTTCCAATCTACCAGAAAAAAGGTTTTTCCTCTTACCCTCTTGGTGGCCAGAATACTCTCTACCTCAAAGACGTCCTCAGCGGAAACCGGAGCAGGGGGAGTACCTGGATTGTTGGAAAAAGAGTTAAAGACAACGGGTTTGAGGAGAGATACGTGGAAGTAGTTGGGAATCCGTAAGGTGGCCGGGAGTTTTAGCTTGTAGGCCACTTTATTAATTTACTTGAGGATTTTGAAAGGGCCGATGAAGCGAGGACCCAACTTGTAGGAGGGTATCTTGAGCCGCACATGTTTGGAGGAGAGCCAAACCTTGTCTCCCGGACGGAATTGAGGCGGATCCAGACGTCTCTTATCAGCATATCTCTTCATCCGCTCGAAGGACTGAAGAAGTGCGGACCTAGTACTCTCCCAAATGGTGGAAAGTTCGCAGACAAGAGACTCTGCGGCAGGGTTGTCCACAGAAGTGGAGACGGGAAACGAAATCCGGGGATGTTGGCCATAGACTATAAAAAACGGGGACTTGGAGGAGGATTCGCTCTCGTGGTTATTATAAGAGAATTCGGCCCATGGTAGGAGGTCCACCCAATCATAATGGTGAGCATTAACAAAGTGCCGAAGGTAGCTGGTAAGGATCTGATTGATCCGCTCCACTTGACCATTGGACTGAGGATGGTAAGCCGAGGAGAAATCCAGGGTGACATCCAGCAGTTTACATGTGGCTCTCCAGAAGCGTGAGGTAAACTGAACCCCTCGATCTGACACGATGTGGAGGGGTAGGCCATGGAGACGAAAGATATGGCGGATAAAGTCTTTAGCCAGCTCAGATGCAGACGGGAGGCCAGGCAGGGGAATGAAGTGGGCCATTTTAGAAAAGCGGTCCGCGACCACCCAAATGACTGTACACCCGGCAGAAACAGGGAGATCGGTAATGAAGTCCATAGCGATGTGTTGCCACGGGGCAACAGGTACGGGAAGAGGCAGGAGATGACCAGCTGGTAAATGTCTGGGAACTTTGTTGCGGGCACAAGATGAACAGGCAGAGACGAAGTCTACCACATCCTTACGCAGGGTAGGCCACCAGTAAAGCCGGGTAATGAGCAAGAAGGTCTTCTTTTGGCCAGCTAGTTTAGAAGAATGACCCCAGCGAAGAACCTTCTCACGGTCTGGAACCGCTACAAACGTCTTGCCGGATGGAAGACGAGTCAAATCCAAGGGGGCCACATTCATCACCTTGGAGGGGTCGATGATGTGCATAGGCTCCTCCTCTTGATCGGAGGACAGGAAGGATTGGGACAAGGCATCAGCTTTGACATTCTTATCCGCCGGGCGGAAATGTAGGATGAAGTCGAAGCGGGCAAAAAACAAAGACCACCGGGCCTGACGTGGATTAAGTCTCTGGGCATTTTGGAGATATGCCAGATTTTTGTGATCTGTGTAGATGATCACCGGGTAAAGAGCCCCTTCAAGCAGGTAGCGCCACTCCTCCAGCGCCAATTTGTCGGCTAGCAATTCTCGGTCTCCTATGGAGTAGTTGCGCTCAGAAGAGGAGAAGATTTTGGAGAAGAAGCCGCAGGTTGCCATTCTGCCGGAAGAAGATTTTTGGGTAAGTACTGCTCCGGCTCCGGAAGAGGAGGCATCAACCTCCAGGTAGAATTGTTTATTGCAGTCTGGACGGTGCAGAACTGGGGTAGAGGAGAAGGCTTGCTTTAAGGAAAGGAAGGCCTCCTCGGCTTCGGGCGACCATACCTTGGGATTTGCCCCCTTACGGGTGAGCGCAGATATGGGAGCAGTCCGGGACAAGAAGTGTGGAATAAAGAGACGATAGTAATTGGCGAAGCCCAGGAATCGCTGTATCGCCTTCAACCCCTCCGGACGGGGCCACTTTAGGACAGCAGAGAGCTTTTCGGGATCCATTCGCAAGCCTGTCTGGGAGATAACATAGCCCAGGAATGGAAGAGAGGTCTGCTCGAAAAGGCACTTCTCGTATTTAGCATAGTGGTGGTTCTGCCGAAGCCTAAGCAGGACCTGACGAACATCCCTCCGGTGTGTGGGGAGATCCGGAGAGAAGACCAAGATATCGTTCAGGTATACCACTACGCAGGAGTAAAGAAGGTCACGGAAGATGTCGTTGACCAGTTCTTGGAAGACGGCGGGAGCATTGCAGAGGCCGAAGGGCATCACACGGTACTCATAGTGTCCGTCCCGGGTATTAAATGCCGTTTTCCACTCGTCTCCTTGACAGATCAGGACCAGGTTATACGCTCCACGTAGATCCAGCTTGGAAAAGATCCTGGCGCCTTTAAGGCGATCAAACAACTCGGAGATGAGCGGCAGGGGGTATTTATTTTTAACGGTGATCTGATTGAGTCCTCTATAGTCAATACAGGGGCGTAGCGAGCCATCCTTTTTTTTTGACAAAGAAGAATCCGGCTCCAGCCGGGGAGGTAGACTTCCGGATGAATCCCCTAGCCAGATTTTCCTCTATGTACTCTGACATGGCCTGGGTTTCGGCCGCAGACAACGGATAAATACGCCCACGGGGTGGAGTGGCACCAGGTAACAAGTCGATCGGGCAATCATATGGCCTATGAGGTGGTAATGTCTCTGCTTCCTTTTTACCGAAGACGTCTGCATAGGGCCAGTAAGGAGCCGGAAGACCGGGTAAATTAGCTGGAGTGGGTAGTGGACGAACCAGGCGAACCGGAACCAGGCAGGTCCTATGGCAGTCCGGACCCCACCGGAGTACTTCACCGGATCGCCAGTTTAACACGGGTTCATGTGTCTGGAGCCAGGGCAGACCTAGCAATAGGGAGTGAGAGAGTCCGGGGAGCACATGGAAGGAGATCTTTTCAGAGTGCAGCATTCCCACCTGCAGGGTTATGGATTCAGTGACGAGCAGGATGGTCACCTGAAGGAGTCTTCCATCCACGGAGGCGACTGACAGTGGTTCAGCCAGAGATTTGGTGGGAATACGGTATTTTTCCACCAGGGACTGGGAAATGTTGTTTCCAGCAGCTCTAGAATCCAGGTGGGCGAGTTCAAAGTGACGGTTCTCTCCCCAAGAGATAGAGACAGACAAAGTCAGGGACGGAGAGGTTTTACTTTTGTCTAGGATGACCTCTCCGAGCGGTCCTAGACACTGGCGTTTCCCAGCTTCTCCGGACAAGAACGGATGAAGTGCTCCTTACTGCCACAATAGAAACAGCTTCCCTCGGCTCGGCGTGAGTCTTGGCGAGATTTGACCATCTTGGTCAGGTCGATCTGCATAGGTTCAGGCGAGTGCGCCCGGGGAGTGACTGGTTGAGAGGCAGGTCTCTGGTAATTAGGAGCAAGGCGTGAAGACTGTCTCTCCCGGGTAGTCTCTTTGGTACTTTCCTGGAACCGGATGTCAATCCGGGTAGCTAATGACACCAGGTCATCCAGGGTGGTAGGAATGTCCCGACCGGCTAACTCGTCCTTAATCCGACCGGAAAGACCCTCCCAGAAGACGGACACCAGGGCCTCGTTCTCCCAGGCAAGCTCAGAAGCGAGGGTACGGAACCGTATGGCATATTGGCCCATGGTGAGACTCTCTTGTCGGAGACGTAGCAGAGAGGAGGCAGAAAGTCTTCTCCGTCCAGGTTCATCGAAGACTTTCCGGAAAGCAGCGAGGAAAGACGACAGGTCGGATACCAGGGGATCCCCTCTTTCCCACAGGGGATTTAGCCATGCCAGTGCCTCCCCAGTGAGATGGGACATGATGAAGGCCACCTTGGCCCGGTCGGAGATGAACTGGTATGCCAAGAGCTCAAAGTGCAGTTTGCACTGGTTTATGAAACCCCGAGCTAAAGCGGGATCACCGGCAAAGCGTGGAGGTGCCAGGAGCCGAGGTCCATAGCTGGGTGCCATAATGGGGCTGGATTGCAGTGTCGCAGGGACAGGCACGGCTGGGCCAGAGATAGACATAGACGATTCAAACAATGCGCCTAGACGAGAGTTAACGGACCGTAGATAGGACAGCACCACTTCCTGCTGAGTTCTCTGACGTAAGACATCCTGGTGCAGATCGGAGATCTGGGGGCCACCGGGTTCCATGGCCCGAGCAAACTGTTACGGGTCCAGGTGGTGGAACCTCTGTGCCGCGGTGCAAGGAGGGACCCAGAGGGGCGTAACTAAGTATCAACCCGGACCGACCCTGGTCGGACGGCGGCAAACGACACCGTAACCAGGGAGGGACCGAGCAGAGGGACCAGGTGCTACTTTGGGGACGACCTTGTAAGAGAGCAGGTGGCTCCCACAGGTCAGACAGCAGGGACTGACCGGTATAGCGGATGGACACAACAGGTAGGCAGCAGTCTCTGGGTTAGCTGACGGGTGGTCACGGTACGTGACGGAAGAAGTCTCTTGGTAAGCGGGTAGGTGGTCACGGCAAGTGACAGCGGGAGCCTCCAGGTAGGCTAGCAGGTGGTCACGGCAAGTGACGGCAAGCAGGCTGTAGTCTCTAGGCTGACTGGCAAGTGGTCACGGCATGTGACGGCAGAGCCTCCAGGTAGGCTAGCAGGTAACAGGCGGGTAGCAGACGTGCGCTCCCAGGTGAGTGGGTTTAGCAGGCACGACAGGTAGCAGGCAGGTAACTGGCAGGTGCTTCCTGGAACGAAGGTGGACTTGCCCATAGACAGACTGGCGGAAGACCGGAGGCAGACTGTCGGGCAGGAGGGAAGAGAAGCTGGCAGACAGGACTGGTAGTCAGGCTGGCAACAGGACCTGAGGGTTGAAGCAGAGGTAAGTATTCTGTGCAACAACTTTGCTCGGGCACCTCCATTTTGGAGGAGGTGCCTTATATATGGGAGGTCCTCCGGCTATTGGCTGGGGACTCCTTAGGACGGCGCGTGCGGTCCCTTTAAGAGAGGGGGAGAGCGCGCGTGCCCTAAGCACAGTACCCCCCATAGCCACCTTTTGCTTTGATGACTGCTTTGCACACTCTTGGCATTCTCTTGATGAGCTTCAAGAGGTAGTCACCGGAAATGGTTTTCACTTCACAGGTGTGCCCTGTCAGGTTTAATAAGTGGGATTTATTGCCTTAAAAATGGGGTTGGGACCATCAGTTTTCTTGTGCAGAGGTCAGGTGGCTACACAGCTGATAGTCCTACTGAATAGACTGTTAGAATTTGTATTATGGCAAGAAAAAAACAGCTAAGTAAAGAAAAACGAGTGCCCATCATTACTTTAAGAAATGAAGGTCAGTTAGTCCGAAAAATTGGGCAAACTTTGAAAGCGTCTCCAAGTGCAGTTGCAAAAACCATCAAGCGCTACAAAGAAACTGGCTCACATGAGGACCGCCCCAGGAAAGGAAGACCAAGAGTCACCTCTGCTTCTGAGGATAAGTTTATTCGAGTCACCAGCCTCAGATATCGCAGGTTAACAGCAGCTCAGATTAGAGACCAGTTCAATGCCACACAGAGTTCTTGTTAGAACCTTGCTCTTAGGTTTTTTCCTTTGCTGGTCACATGACCTTGTTGGCCTATTTAATCCTGCTCCGCCCTTCTGGCTTTGCTGGACTTCATTGTATAACTACTTTCTAGCTAGCCTGTGCTCTGTATCTAACCCTGTTAGTTTGCTTGGTCTACGGACCTCTATGTTCTATATATTTTGTTTGTTCGTCTGTCTGCTACTATTTCTGTTAGGAGGTGTCCCATTTTCCTCCCAGTCCTTAGTACTTGTAGGGATTCCTTCCCCACATCTATAGGTCTCCGTACAGACTAGCTTAGGACTTTAGCAGGTCTGATCACAGGATCAGGTTCCCTGTTACATCGTAGGGATTAAGCTGAGTTCTATCGTAGGGACAGATCTCCTCTCTTTCCTTAGCTCTGGTAGCAGAACATAACAGTAAGTCCAGCCTGCAAATTCTCTAAGGAAAGATTTTTCTGTTCCATCATGGTGTCGGTTCAGGATTTGGCTCATCGCCTGCAGGGACTCTCTCTGGAGGTGGCCGAGCTCCGTCAGCACGTGAGTAACTGTCCTGGAGCACATTTCTTGGAGCCTAAGGTGTGTTTGCCGGATTTATTTTTTGGTGAACACCGAGAATTTTTTTCATTTAAAAATGCTTGCTTATTGTATTTTCGTTTGAGACCCAAGTCCTCTGGGGATGAATCCCAGCGCATAGGGTTCATAATGTCACTTTTGCGCAAAGAGCCTCAGGAGTGGGCCTTTTCTTTGCAACCTAGTGATACATGCTTCAGATCAGTGGATAGTTTTTTTTTCTGCTTTGGGACTATTATATGATGATCCTGACCGTGTCGCATCAGCTGAGACTGAGTTGAGACGTTTGAAACAGGGATCAGGTAATGTGGAAAAATATTGTACTCATTTCCGTCGTTGGTCTACTCAAACAGGGTGGAACGATTCTGCTCTGAAAAGTCTATTTCTTGCTGGGCTCAATGAAAGGGTTAAAGACCTGCTAATTGCTTATCCTACACCTGAAGATTTGCAACAGGCTATGCAATTAGCTATACGGGTGGATAGGAGACTGCGTGCAAGGGTTAATGAGAGCAAATCCTCTGCTATGTCAGTTTCTGGTTATGAGAATGTGTGTACTAACAGTGGTGAACCGATGGAGATTGGATCGGTGGCACCTCGCTCTCAAGAAAAGGACCGTAGATTTTCTGAAGGCTTGTGTTTCTATTGCGGAAAATCTGGTCATTTGATTAAAGGCTGTGAGCTTCGTATGAAGAAAGAAAAAAAAATGGTCAGTCATGCCCGTATTGCCTGTTTAAATTCCAAGGGTGTATTTTTAGCTGCTTCCACGATTGCTCAGGAAAAATTAATGGAATTTCGGGTGTTTGTTGATTGTGGGTCTACTCTGAATGTAATTGATGGGGGATTCTTGGAAAGACTCAATTTAAAACCCGAACCTTTATCATCCCCCATTGCTGTGGTTTCTGTGGATGGTTCCCCTTTGAAGAATATTACTCTCAAGGTCTGTGAATTTCCTCTCACTATTAATGGTGTTCACCATGAGAAATTGGATTTGGTAGTTTTGAATAACTTGCCTTCTCCAGTAATATTGGGATTGCCCTGGTTAAAATTTCACAATCCTGTACTGGATTGGTCTACCAGTGAAATTAAATCCTGGAGCCATAAATGTTATGACAAGTGTTGTAACGGGCGTATTGCAGCTTTGGATAGGGGAGAATTGCCTGTTCCTATTCAGGATTTTTGGAGAGTTTTTTCTGAGAAGGAATCGCAGGTTTTGCCTCCCCATAGAGACTATGATTGTTCTATTGAATTTGTCCCTGGAGCGACTCTTCCTAAAAGTCGTTTATTTAACCTTACTATTCCTGAGAGGAAGGCTTTGGAGGAATACATACAGACAAGTTTGGCCGCCGGTCACATTAGGCCCTCTAAGTCTCCTGTGGCGGTTGGATTTTTTTTTGTAAAAAAAAAAGGACGGCGGTTTACGTCCTTGTCTGGATTTTCGTGAGATTAACAAAATTACTGTACGCAATCCTTACCCACTGCCATTGATTCCTGATCTGTTTAACCAGTTAATGGGGGCCAAGTGGTTCTCTAAAATTGACCTTAAGGGGGCATACAATCTGTTGCGCATGAAGGAGGGTGACGAATGGAAGACTGCTTTTAACACTCCTGTGGGTCATTTTGAGAATCTGGTTATGCCTTTTGGTCTTACTAATGCTCCTGCATTTTTTCAGAATCTTATTAATGACATCCTTAGACCTTTGATCGGCAAAAATGTGGTTGTGTATTTGGATGACATTTTGATTTATTCGCCGGATCTGGAGTCTCATTGGCGGAGTGTACGTGAGGTATTACAGTTATTAATGGACAATTCGCTTTTTGCTAAGCTGGAGAAATGTGAGTTCGCTGTACAGAGAATTAGTTTTTTGGGTTACATTATCTCCAGCGAAGGTTTTGAGATGGACCCGGTTAAAGTTCAAGCTGTACAGGAATGGCCTAGGCCTATTGGTTTGAAATCGATACAGAGGTTTTTAGGTTTCGCCAGTTGTTACAGAAAATTCATAAAATTTTTTTCTAGTATTGTCAAACCTCTGACCGATCTCACCAGGAAAGGTGCTGATGCGGTTCAGTGGTCTTCTGAGGCCATTGAAGCTTTTGTGTATCTCAAGGAGAGGTTCACCTCTGCTCCCATCCTTATGCAGCCTGATGTGACTAAGCCGTTTTTGGTTGAGGTTGATGCTTCCTCTGTGGGGGTTGGCGCAGTATTGTCTCAGGATAACGGGGATAGATTACATCCCTGTGCCTTTTTTTCAAAAAAATTTTCGGAGACTGAACTGAATTACGATATTGGTAATCGGGAATTATTGGCTATTAAACTCGCATTTGAACACTGGCGCCACTTCTTGGAAGGTGCGGAATTTCCCGTTCAGGTTCTTACGGATCATAAAAATCTGATATATCTTGATGCTGCCAAGTGCCTGAATGCCCGTCAGGCTAGGTGGGCACTGTTTTTCTCGCGGTTTAATTTCTCCGTTACTTACATCCCTGGTACTAAGAATGTTAAGGCGGATGCCTTGTCTCGCAGTTTTTCTCCCATAGTCGGTGCTGAGAAAGAGGAGAACATTTTACAAGAAGGTGTTGTGATAGCTGCTTTGGACTCCGTTTTGGAAGATGAGATTCTTAAAGCACAGGAGAATGCCCCATCTAACACTCCTCATGGGAGGTTGTTTGTGCCTGGGACCTTTAGGAGAGATTTGTTTGTTGAGTGTCACGAATCTCGGTTGGCAGGTCATCCCGGAATCTCTGAGACCAAGAGACTGGTGGGTCGCAGTTTTTGGTGGCCTGGATGGCAGAAGGAAGTCATTAAGTGGGTGCGTCAATGTACAATATGTGCTAGATCTAAGTCCTCACATACTCCTGCTGCGGGGTTGCTTTGTCCTTTGGAGGTTCCCAGTGCTCCTTGGACACATTTGGCTATGGACTTTATAACTGACCTTCCCCCCTCTGAGGGTTTTACTGTCATCTGGGTGGTCGTGGACCGTTTTAGCAAGATGTGTCACTTGGTTCCCTTCGTCAAACTGCCCTGCGCTAAAACTCTCGCTAAGGCCTTTGTCAAGGAAATTGTCAGACTTCATGGCGTTCCTACTGACATTGTTTCTGATAGGGGTCCTCAGTTCGTGGCTCATTTTTGGCGTGCCTTTTGTGACAGGTTGGGAGTTCATTTGTCGTTCTCGTCCGGATATCATCCTGAATCTAATGGCCAGACAGAAAGGAAAAACCAGTATGTTGAGCAGTTCTTGCGTTGTTTTGTGGCAGACAATCAAGAGGGGTGGTCTGAGTTTCTGCCACTTGCTGAATTTGCTCTGAACAATCATACATCTTCTTCTGCTGGTTGTTCGCCTTTTTTTTGTTGTTCTGGGAGACATCCGTCGTTTGGGTCGTTCTCCAAGTTGGGATCTGCCGTGCCTGAGGAGGAGAATTTTTCCGGTGATTTGGAGAGAGTTTGGACGGATGTGCGTGGTAATCTTCAGGAGGCCAACAGAAAATCTAAAGACTACTTTGATAGGAAACGACAGGAGGTTTTGTTCGCTGTTGGTGACATGGTTTGGTTGTCCTCTAGGAATCTGCGGTTGAGGATTCCTTCTAAGAAATTGGGTCCCAAGTTTGTAGGGCCCTTTAAGGTGCTTCAGGTTGTCAACCAATCTGCTGTTAGGTTGGAGGTTCCTACCTCCTGGAGAATTAATCCGGTATTTCATGTCTCTCTGTTAAAAAAAGCTGTTGTGTCGGATGGTGACGCCTCTGCCTCTGTTCCTCCGGTGGTGGAGGACGGGGAATATGAAATTTCTCGCATCCTTAACTCTAGACGGTATAGAGGTAGTTTGCAGTATCTTGTGGCCTGGAAAGGTTTCGGACCCGAGGATAACTCTTGGGTGAGGTCAGATGATGTTTCTGCGTCCAGACTTATCAGAGCGTTTCACAGGAGATTTCCTGATAAGCCTGGTCCTAGGGGATCCGGAGGATCCTCTTAGAAGGGGGGGTACTGTTAGAACCTTGCTCTTAGGTTTTTTCCTTTGCTGGTCACATGACCTTGTTGGCCTATTTAATCCTGCTCCGCCCTTCTGGCTTTGCTGGACTTCATTGTATAACTACTTTCTAGCTAGCCTGTGCTCTGTATCTAACCCTGTTAGTTTGCTTGGTCTACGGACCTCTATGTTCTATATATTTTGTTTGTTCGTCTGTCTGCTACTATTTCTGTTAGGAGGTGTCCCATTTTCCTCCCAGTCCTTAGTACTTGTAGGGATTCCTTCCCCACATCTATAGGTCTCCGTACAGACTAGCTTAGGACTTTAGCAGGTCTGATCGCAGGATCAGGTTCCCTGCTACATCGTAGGGATTAAGCTGAGTTCTATCGTAGGGACAGATCTCCTCTCTTTCCTTAGCTCTGGTAGCAGAACATAACAGTTCTAGCAGCAGACACATCTCTACAACAACTGTTAAGAGGAGAATTTATTCAGCACGCCTTCATGGTAAAATAGCTGCTAGGAAACCACTGCTAAGGACAGGCAACAAGCAGAAGAGACTTGTTTGGGCTAAAGAACACAAGGAATGGACATTAGACCAGTGGAAATCTGTGCTTTGATCTGATGAGTCCAAATTTGAGATCTTTGGTTCTTTGGTCTTTGTGCGATGCAGAAAAGTTGAACGGATGGACTCTACAAGCCTGGTTCCCACCGTGAAGCACGGAGGAGGAGGTGTGATGGTGTGGGGGTGCTTTGCTGGTGACACTGTTGGGGATTTATTCAAAATTGAAGGCATACTGAACCAGCATGGCTACCACAGCATCTTGCACCGGCATGCTATTCCATCCGGTTTGCGTTTAGTTTGACCATCATTTATTTTTCAACAGGACAATGACCCCAAACACACCTCCAGGCTGTGTAAGGGCTATTTGACCAAGAAGGAGAGTGATGGGGTGCTACACCAGATGACCTGGCCTCCACAGTCACCAGACCTGAACCCAATCGAGATGGTTTGGGGTGAGCTGGACCGCAAAGTGAAGGCAAAAGGGCCAACAAGTGCTAAGCATTAGTGATGAGCGAGTATGTTCTGTTAACCTTTTCGGCGAGTATGCTCAGGCCGAGCACCGAGTAGTTACAGCTGCTCGGTGTTATGTTTGAATCACTCCTGTGTGCATGATTTGCGACTGTTTGACAACTTTAATACATGTGAGGAATGTGTAAGAAATAGACATTCCTTACATGTACTAAAGTGATTCAAACATAACACCGAGCAGCTATAACTACTCGGTGCTCGGCCCGAGCATACTCGCCGAAAGGGTTAACCGAACATACTCGCTCATCACTACTAAGCATCTCTGGGAACTCCTTCAAGATTGTTGGAAGACCATTTCCGGTGACTACCTCTTGAAGCTCATCAAGAGAATGCCAAGAGTGTGCAAAGCAGTCATCAAAGCAAAAGGTGGCTACTTTGAAGAACCTAGAATATAAGACATATTTTCAGTTGTTTCACACTTTTTTGTTAATTATATAATTTCACATGTGTTAATTCATAGTTTTGATGCCTTCAGTGTGAATGTACAATTTTCATAATCATGAAAATACAGAAAAATCTTTAAATGAGAAGGTGTGTCCAAACTTTTGGTCTGTACTGTATGTATCTGGTTCTGCTTGTCCCGTTTCCCTGCCTCCTTATCTACCTCCTGTGTTCTAGCTATCTTCCTGTGTTTCCCAGTCTGTTCCATGTGAACAGAGCCCTGTTCTGTCTACTCCGCACCGGCGGTTCTGCTCTGCTCTGCTCCGCTTGTCCTCCACACCTGCGGATTCGCTCTGCTCCGCTTGTCCTCCACACCTGCGGTTCCGCTCTGCTCCGCTTGTCCTCCGCACCTGCGGTTCCGCTCTGTTCTCCTCCGCTTGTCCTCCGTACCTGCGGTTCCGCTCTGCTCTACTCCACTTGTCCTCCACACCTGAGGTTCCGCTCTGCTCTGCTCCGCTTGTCCTCCACACCTGCGGTTCCGCTCTGCTCCGCTTGTCCTTCACGCCTGCTGTTCCGCTCTGCTCTGCTCCGCTTGTCCTCCGCGCCTGCGGTTCTGCTCTGCTCCGCTTGTCCTCTGCACCTGCGGTTCTGCTCTGCTCCGCTTGTCCTTCACGCCTGCGGTTCTGCTGTGCTCTGCTAGTCCTCCGCGCCTGCGGTTCTGCTCCTCTTGTCATCCTCGCCTGCGGCTCTGCTCTGCCCTGCTTGTCCACCGCACATGCTTCTCCGTTCCTGTATCCCAGTCGGTAGTGGTCCCTATCCAGCCTGTTTTCCTACCTGCCTGTATCGGACTGTCTGCATACCAGCCGTGCCTGCCAGTACCCACCTGCCTGCTTACCAGCCGAGCCTGCCGGTACCCACCTGCCTGCATACCAGCCGTGCCTGCCAGTACCCATCTGTCTGCATACCAGCTGTGCCTGCCAGTACCCGCCTGTCTGCATACCAGCCAAACCTGCCCATTCCTGCATTCCCCGGTGTGGGTCAATAGCTGTGACCGGGGTCTGACCTGGAGTAGCACCTGGGCCACCTCCCACGTCCCTCCTCGGACCACGGAGTTGATTAAGCCGCCGTGTGTTCGTGGTCGGATCTGGCGAGGCCCCTAGTCACTCCCCTCCAGGCACTCCTCGGTTCGTGGCCCAGTGAGACCACTAACCACGCTCATGCCAGTCAGTTTGGGCGTGCGCGTAACACTTTGGACTTACCCAGTGGTCCTCCTCAGCAACCCACACAGACGGACACACACTAGTCCTTATCTTCACCCGACTCCGCTCCCTATATAACCTCACAACCTACCCCCTACGCCTATCTGACCACCATCTACTCACATTCTCATCCCTGCCCTCCTCACTTGTCACCCATGTCTAGAAACTAGCACACCCCCGCAGAAACCTTGCACATCTAGACACTCACACTGTTAGAACCCTCCTGTTTGTTTTTTCCATCTTGTGTTTTGCGGTCACGTGACCATCTGCCTTTATATTCCAGCTCCTCCCTTGTGGCTGTGCTGGACTTCAGTGTTTGACTGTTTCTCTAGCCTGGTGCTTCGGTGCCTTTCTCTGTCAAGTTCGCTTGGTCCTCTAGGACCTCTAGTACTTTTTTGTCAGTTTGTCTTTTTGTGTTCTGCAACAACTTCTCTGTTTAGGAGGTGTCCCATTTTTGTCCCAGTCCTTAGTTCTTTTAGGGACCCCTCCCTTAATTCTATAGGTCTTCGTTCAGACTTGCCGAGGACTAAGGCGGGTCTGTTCACTAGGAACAGGCAGCCCGCTACATCGTAGGGATTCAGCTTAGTCTTACTGTAGGGACAGCTTTCCCCTATCTTTCATTAGTACATGTTGCAGATCATAACAGTAAGTCCAGCCCAAAAAACTAAAAGGAAAGAAATTCGGGGATCAGAATGGTTTCCGTCCAGGATTTGGCTCAACGCCTGCAGGGATTGTCTCTGGAGGTGGCTGAGCTTCAGCAACATGTGAGTAGCTGTTCTGGAGCGCATTTTGTCGAACCCAAGGTAGGACTTCCTGATGTTTTTTATGGTAAACAGCAAGATTTTTTTTCCTTTAAAAATGCTTGTTTGTTATATTTTCGTTTGAGACCAAGGTCCTCTGGGAATGAATCACAGCGCATTGGTTTTATTATGTCACTTTTGCGCAATGAACCACAGGTGTGGGCCTTTTCTCTCCAGCCTAATGATCCGTGTTTAAGGTCTGTTGAAGAATTTTTTTCTGCTATGGGGCTATTATACGACGATCCTGATCGAATCTCATCTGCAGAATCAGAACTCAGGCGTTTGAATCAGGGGTCAGATAATGTTGAAAATTATTGCACACACTTCAGGAGATGGGCTTCAGAAGTTAAGTGGAATGATCCTGCGCTGAGATGTTTATTTCTTGCTGGTCTGAGTGAAAGGGTTAAGGATTTGCTAATTGCATTCCCTGCACCTGAGACTCTGCAGAATGCTATGCAGTTAGCTGTCGTATAGACAGGAGACTGAGGTGCAGGCTCAATGAGGTAAAGACTCCTGTAATGTCAGTTCCTAGTCCCCAGAAAATCTGCTCTGACGGCGGAGAACCGATGGAGGTTGGGGCGATGTCACTCCGCTCTCAGGAAAGAGACCGGAGGTTTACCGAGGGATTGTGTCTGTATTGTGGTAAAGCAGACCATTTGATTAAGTATTGTGAGCGTCGTTGAAGTAAAGAAAAAAAAAAGGTCAGTTACGCCCGTATAGCTTGTTTACGCTCTGCAGGAGTGTTTCTTTCTGGGAGTACTACTTTGCAGGGAGATTTGATTGAATTTCAGGTATTTGTGGATTGTGGTTCAACACTTAATGTGATTGATAAAGGGTTTTTGTAAAACCTTAAATTGAAATCCAAACATTTTTCATTACCTATTTCTGTGATTGCAATTGATAACACTCCTTTGAAATGTATTACTCACAAGACTGCTGCATTTCCCCTCACTATCAATGGAGTTCACCAAGAAATTTTGGACTTGGTTGTTTTAGATAATTTACCCTCTCCAGATTGCCTTGGTTAAAACTGCACAACCCTTTATTGGACTGGTCTACTAATATGATTAAGTCTTGGAGTCCGAAGTGCTATGATAAAAGTTGTAATGGTCGCATTGCGGCTGTGGAAAAAGGGGAATTACCTGTACCTATTCAAGATTTTTGGACTTTTTTTTCGGAGGAGGAGTTCCAAGTTTTACCTCCTCATAGGGATTATGATTGCGCCATTGAATTTGTTCCGGGAGCTACTCTTCCCAAGAGTCGCTTGTTTAATCTGACTATCCCTGAAAGAAAGTCCTTGGAGCAGTACATACAGACTAGCCTGGCTGCTGGTCACATTAGACCTTCTAAGGCGCCTGTGGCAGTTCGATTTTTCTTTGTTAAAAAAAGGACGGGGGTTTACTTCCATGTCTGGATTTTCGTGAAATTAATAAGATTACCGTAGGCAATTCCTACCCATTGCCATTAATTCCTGACTTGTTTAATCAGTTAGTGGGGGCCAAGTGGTTCTCCAAAATTGATCTCCGGGGGGCATGCAATTTGTTACGAGTGAAGGAGGGTGATGACCACCCCCCGTCCATATTAAAGTGATCCCCCTGACCACATTTAAATGATTGACCCCCCCAGCCCATAATTGATTGATCCCCCTTGTCCTATTTAATAGATTCCCCTTGTCCACTTTTACTCATCCCCAGTCCCTATCTATTTGCCTTATCCCCCACCATATTTAATTAACCCCTGTCCATAATTAATTGATTGATTCCCCAGACCACAATTAATTATTTCCCCAGTCCATATTTATTGATATTATTGATACTTATTGATCCCCAGTCCTTAGTTAATTGACCCACCGTCCATACCTATTTATTTGCTTTACCCCCCATCCTATTTAATTAAACCCCCTGTCCATAATTAATTGATTGATTCCCTAGTCCACAATTAATTATTTCCCCAGTCCATACTTATTGATCCCAGTCCATAGTTAATTGACACACCGTCCATACTTAATTAATCCACCTGACCCACTCAGCTGATCCCCCGTCCACACTTAATTGATACTTAATTGATCCCCCGTCCATACTTAATGGATCCCGCGTCGATATCTAATCGATACACTTGCACATCCCTAATTGATCCCCGTCCATACACCTATATATAAATAATTGTGTTTTGTACTTGTACATATATACTGACTGTATCCCCATATTTAGAATGACGTCCATGTTGGCCGGAGCCGTGCAGTGTACATCTTGCGCAATGTATGCATACTGCTGCGAGAGATGTGAGCATATCGTGCACTTGGAAGCCCAAATCCTGGATCTAAGTGCTCAGATAGCGGTACTGAGGAGCATCGACAACATGGAACGGAGTTTGCTGCTCACCGAGCAGACACTCAATGGGTCAACAATGGGGGTGGAGCTTAGTGGGGAAGCGCAGGCTGAACAGGCAGGGAGCTGGGTAACAGTTAGAAGGGATAGAGGGAAGAAGTATAGGAAGGCTGGTTCAGAACCGGCATTATTGGAGCACGACAGATCCTCTGACCGCCGGGGGAGTGTATGCTCCAGTAATGAGGGGGAGGGGGGAAGTGTAGGGCAGGCTAGACAGGTCCTGGTAGTGGGTGACTCTATTATTAGGGGGACAGACAGGGCAATCTGTCACAAAGACCGGGATCGCCGAACGGTGTGCTGCCTCCCTGGCGCTCGAGTCCGGCACATCGCGGATCGGGTTGACAGGTTACTGGGTGGGGCTGGCGAAGACCCAGCGGTCATGGTCCACATTGGCACCAATGACAAAGTGAGTGGTAGATGGAGGGTCCTTAAAAATGATTTCAGGGATCTAGGTAGGAAGCTTAGGGCAAGGACCTCCAAGGTAGTTTTCTCAGAAATACTACCAATCCCGCGAGCCACACAGGAGCGCCAACGGGAGGTTAGGGAGGTGAATAAGTGGCTAAAGAGTTGGTGCAAGGCAGAAGGGTTTGGGTTCATGGAGAACTGGGCCGACTTCGCTGTCGGCTACAGGCTCTACCGTAGGGACGGGCTGCACCTCAATGGGGAGGGTGCAGCGGTGCTGGGGAAGAAGATGGCTAATAGGTTGGAGGAGTTTTTAAACTAGAGACGGGGGGGGGAAACCAAGGAAATAGGTGGGATGTGAGGCAAGCAAGGGGGAAGGGGAGAAGTGAATATAATGAGGGTGGAGAGGGGGGTGGGGATAGTACAGTTAGATCGTTAGAGAAGAATAGGATGCTAAATAACCCCAAAGTTTTATCTTGCATGCTGACCAACGCAAGAAGCCTGAGCAATAAGGCGGATGAGCTGCGGGCGCTTATATCGGAGGAGAGGTATGACATCGTAGGTATAACAGAGACTTGGCTAGATGGTAGCTACGACTGGGCGGTAAATTTAACAGATTATAGTTTATTTAGAAGGGACCGGAAACAGGGGAAGGGCGGAGGAGTCTGCTTATATGTAAAGTCACGTCTAAAGCCCAGACTAAGGGAAGATATAGGAGAGGGAGAAGAGGGGGTCGAGTCCATGTGGGTAGAGATAGAGGGGGCAAAAAATAATAATAAAATATTACTGGGGGTCTGCTATAAGCCACCCAATATAACAGAGGAGAATGAGAAACTGCTATTAGGACAAATAGACAAAGTAGCAAAACATAATGAGGTGATTGTAATGGGGGACTTCAACTACCCGGATATTGACTGGGAAACAGAAACCTGTAGATCGCAGAAAGGAAAAAGGTTCTTGACAAATATCAAGGATAATTATCTCTCCCAACTAGTGCAGGAACCAACGAGAGGGAAGGCCGTGTTGGACTTAATATTGACTAATAGGCCTGATAGAATAACTGAGGTACAGATAGGGGGGCACCTAGGTAATAGCGATCATAATATTATCAATTTCAAAATGCCCTTCAGTAGGGTTATCAATAAGGGAACAACTAAAACATTAAACTTTAGGAGGGCGAAGTTTGATCAGCTGAAAGAAAACCTTCAACTTATAGACTGGGACAAAGTTCTTAATCAAAGGAATACGAATAGTAAATGGGAAACCTTCAAAATAATTCTGAATACTCAGTGCGAGAGGTATATACCGTATGGGAATAAAAGGGCCAGAAATAAGAGGAAACCAATATGGTTGAACAAGAACGTAAAAGGGGCGTTAAATAGCAAAAAAGAGGCATTCAAGAGATTAAAACAGGAAAACAGTAAGGAGGCACTAATGTGTTACAAGGAAAAAACGAGAACCTGCAAAAAACAAATAAAAATAGCGAAGGAGGAAACAGAGAGACGTATTGCTAGGGAAAGTAGATCAAATCCCAAACTGTTCTTTACGTATATAAATAGTAAAAGGATTAAATCGGATAATATTGGACCAATAAAAAGTGATGAAGGCAAAATCATAGAGAAAGATGAGGATAAAGCTAATCTATTAAATAAATTTTTTTCGTCAACTTTCACAAAGGAAATCGAACTAACAGGAGAAATGAGAAGTGACAAGCTTAATCCTCCACTAAGTATGACAAATCTAACCCAAGCTGGGGTACAGAAACGCCTCAGTAACATTAAAATAAACAAATCACCAGGACCTGATGGCATACACCCACGGGTACTAAGGGAACTAAGTAATGTGATAGACAGACCGTTATATCTTATATTTAAGGACTCTGTTGAGACTGGGTCTGTGCCACTTGATTGGCGACAGGCGAATGTAGTGCCAATATTCAAAAAGGGAGCGAAAAGTGACACCGGAAACTATCGGCCGGTGAGTCTGACGTCCGTTGTGGGCAAAATTTTTGAAGGCTTTATTAATGAGGCAATCATGGAGCATCTTGATGCTAATAATCTATTAACCCCGAACCAACATGGATTCATGAGGAATCGCTCCTGCCAAACTAACCTGATTGACTTCTACGAGGAGGTTAGCTCTCGAGTAGATCAGGGGGAACCAGTGGATGTCGTGTATCTCGACTTCTCAAAAGCGTTCGATAGCATGCCACATAATAGGTTGGTATACAAAATGAGAATGATGGGGCTGGGGGAAAATGTCTGCAAGTGGGTAGCTAACTGGCTAAAGGATAGAAGGCAGAGGGTGGTTATAAATGGAATATACTCAGATTGGGTAAGCGTCACTAGTGGGGTACCACAGGGGTCTGTATTAGGCCCAATGTTATTTATATCTTTATTAACGACATAGTCAACGGGATAAATAGTAAAATATCAATATTTGCAGATGACACAAAGTTATGTAAAACAATTAATACAAAAGAGGACAGTGCAGACCTACAGAGGGATTTGGATAAGCTGGGTAGGTGGAGCATTAAATGGCAAATGAAGTTTAATGAGGAGAAATGTAAGGTCATACATATGGGAAGGAAAAATGGAAGTCACCAGTACTCACTGAATGGGAAATCATTGGGGAATTCAGAGATGGAGAAGGACTTGGGCATCTTGATTGATAGCAAACTAAATTGGAGTGCCCAAAGTCAGGCGGCTGCTGTAAGGGCAAACAGGGTAATGGGATGTATCAGAAGAGGTATAGCTGCAAAGGATGAGAACATTGTTCTTCCACTGTACAAAGCTCTGGTCAGACCACACTTGGAATACTGTGCTCAGTTATGGGCCCCAATATATAGAAAGGATATAAATGAGCTTGAAAAGGTACAAAGGAGGGCAACAAAATTAATAAAGGGAATGGAGGGACTGCAATACCCAGAGAGGTTGGCAAAACTAGGACTATTCAGCCTGGAAAAGAGAAGGTTGAGGGGGGACATAATAAATGTGTACAAATATGTTAGGGGACAGTATAGAGACCTTGCCCGGGATTTGTTCAAAAGGAGGAATATTACGGTAACAAGAGGGCATTCACTAAGACTGGAAGAGAAAAGGTTTCAGCACCAGCATAGGAAGGGGTTCTTTACGGTAAGAGCAGTGAGAATATGGAATTCACTGAGTGAGGAGACGGTAATGTCGGATTCACTACACCAGTTCAAGCGGGGACTGAATGCATTTCTAGATACCAGGCAGATTTCAGCGTATACTTAAAAATAAAATAAAATAGTAGGTTGATACAGGGATTTATTCTGACTGCTGGTTTCAGAGTCGGGAGGGAATTTTTCCTCAGGTGAAGATTGGCCAAATCATTTGGGGTTTTTGCCCTCCTCTGGATCAACTTTAGCAATTACAGAACTAACAGGTCGAACTTGATGGACGCAAGTCTTTATTCGGCTTTACTAACTATGTAACTATGTAACTATGAATGGAAAGCTGCATTTAACACTCCGGTAGGTCATTTTGAGAATCTGGTGATGCCTTTTGGTCTTACCAATGCACCTGCATTTTTCAGAACCTTATTAAAGATATCCTGAGAACTTTGATTGGTAAGAATGTGGTTGTGTATTTGGATGACATTTTGATTTACTCACCAGATCTTGAGTCCCATTGGCAGAGTGTACGTGAAGTTTTGCAGTTATTGAGTGATAATTCACTCTTTGCTAAGCCGGAGAAATGTGAGTTCGCTGTGCAGAAAATTAGTTTTTTGGGCTACATTGTCTCCAGCGAGGGCTTTGAGATGGACCCTGTGAAGGTTCAGGCTGTGCAGGAATGGCCTAGGCCTATTGGTTTGAAATCTATACAGAGATTTTTGGGTTTTGCCAATTATTACAGGAAATTCATTAAGAATTTTTCTGTAATTGTTAAACCTCTAACCGATCTCACCAGGAAAGGTGCGAATACGGCCCAGCAGACTACTGAGGCCATTGAAGCTTTTAAGTATCCCAAAGAGAGGTTCAGTTCTGCCCCCTATCTTTATGCAGCCTGATGAGACCAAGCCTTTTTTTGGTCGAGGTCGATGATTCATCGGTGGGGGTCGGAGCAGTTTTGTCTCAGGAGAACAAGGGTGGAGTACATCCTTGTGCCTTCTTTTAGAAAAAATTTTCAGAAACCGAACTGAATTATGATGTTGGAAATCGGGAGTTGCTGGCTATTAAACTTGCGTTTGAACATTGGCGTCATTTTTTGGAAGGCGCTAGATTTCCTATTCAGGTTTTCACAGATCATAAGAATTTGATCTATCTGGATGCTGCCAAGCGCTTGAATGCCCGTCAAGCTAGGTGGGCACTTTTTTTTTTCTCGGTTTCATTTTTCTGTTACCTATATCCCTGGTACTAAGAATGTTAAAGCCGATGCTTTATCTCACAGCTTCTCTCCTACGGTCGGTGCCGAGGAGGAGGAGAGCATTTTACAGAAAGGAGTTGTGGTGGCGGCATTGGACTCCGTTTTGGAGAATGGGATTCTGAAAGCTGAAGATGATGCTCCATCTAACACTCCCCATGGGAGGTTGTTCGTGCCTAGAGACTTTAGGAGAGATTTGTTTGTGGAGTGTCATGAGTCTCGGTTACCAGGTCATCCAGGAATTTCGGAGACTAAGAGACTTATCAGTCGCAGTTTTTGGTGGCCTGGATGGCAGAAGGAAGTCATCAAGTGGGTGCATCAGTGTACTGTGTGTGCTAGGTCAAAGGCTTCACATACTCCTGCGGCGGGATTGCTTTGCCCTCTGGAGGTTCCTAGTGCGCCTTGGAAGCATCTCACAATGGATTTTTATTACTGATCTTCCTGTGTCCGAGGGTTTTACTATCATCTGGGTAGTCGTGGACCGTTTTAGTAAGATGTGTCATTTGGTTCCATTCATTAAGTTGCCCTGCGCCAAGACACTCGCTAAGGTGTTTGTTAAGGAGATTGTCAAGCTCCATGGCGTTCCCCCGGATATTGTTTCTGATAGAGGACCTCAGTTTGTGGCTCACTTTTGGCGTGCTTTTTGTGACAGGTTGGGAGTCCATTTGTCATTTTCGTCTGGTTATCATCCTGAGTCTAATGGACAGACTGAAAGAAAGAACCAGGATGTTGAACAGTTTTTGCGTTGTTTTGTGGCGGACAATCAAGAGGTGTGGTCTGAGCTTCTGCCTCTCGCAGACTTTGCTCTTAACAATCATACATCCTCCTCTGCTGGGTGTACTCCTTTTTTTTGTTTTACTGGGAGACATCGGTCTTTTGGTTCGTACTCCAAATTGGGGTCGGCGGTGCCGGAGGAGGAGAATTTTTCCGGTGATTTGGAGAGTTTGGACTAATGTACGTTGCAACCTTCAAGAGGCTAACAAGAAGTCCAAGAAGTATTTTGACAGGAAACGAAAGGAGGTTTTGTTTACTGTGGGTGACATGGTTTGGTTGTCCTCAAAGAACCTGCGGTTGAGGATTACCTCTAAAAAACTGGGTCCTAAGTTTGTGGGTCCATTTAAAGTGCTTCAGGTTATTAACCCGTCTGCTGTTAGGTTGGATGTCCCTACTTCCTGGAAGATTAATCCTGTGTTTCATGTTTCCTTGTTGAAAAAGGCTGATGTATCTGATAGGGACGCCACTGTCACAGTTCCTCCTGTTGTGGAAGACGGCGAATATGAAATTTCTCATATCTTGAATTCTAGATGGCATAGAGGGAGATTACAGTATCTTGTCTCCTGGGAGGGTTTCGGTCCCGAAGACAACTCCTGGGTAAGGACGGATGATGTCTCTGCTCCTAGGCTTGTTAAAGCTTTCCACAGGAGGTTTCCGGATAGGCCTGGGCCTGGAGGATCCAGAGGATCCTCATAAAAGTGGGGGTACTGTTAGAACCCTCTTGTTTGTTTTTTCCATCTTGTGTTTTGCGGTCACGTGACCATCTGCCTTTATATTCCAGCTCCTCCCTTGTGGCTGTGCTGGACTTCAGTGTTTGACTGTTTCTCTAGCCTGGTGCTTCGGTGCCTTTCTCTGTCAAGTTCGCTTGGTCCTCTGGGACCTATAGTACTTTTTTGTCAGTTTGTCTTTTTGTGTTCTGCAACAACTTCTCTGTTTAGGAGGTGTCCCATTTTTGTCCCAGTCCTTAGTTCTTTTAGGGACCCCTCCCTTAATTCTATAGGTCTTCGTTCAGACTAGCCGAGGACTAAGGCTAGGAACAGGCAGCCCGCTACATCGTAGGGATTCAGCTTAGTCTTACTGTAGGGACAGCTTTCCCCTATCTTTCCTTAGTACATGTTGCAGATCATAACACACACACACTATCTGACTCTGTTCTACCACTGACATCCATATCCTCACTCCATAACATAGACAGCGCCACCACTTTCTACAATGCCACTCTCGCATCAGCTATTGACTCGGTCACCCCTCTTGTGCATGGCAGAGCGCAACGAGTCAACAGGCAACCCTGGCACAACAACCTCACTAAACAGCTTCGACAAGCGTCCAGTGTTGCGGAGCGGCATTGGAAGAAAACACATACTCAAGATGACTGCACTGCATTCAAACAAGCAACACTCACATTCAAATCAGCACTCACCTCTGCTAAACAGGCCTACTTGACAACCCTCAGACTCTCCCTATCCTACAACCCCAAACTGCTATTCAACACTTTTAACTCTCTCCTCCGCCCTCCAACCTCTGTCATCTCTGCTGAGGAGTTTGCCACACACTTCAAAAACAAGATTGACCAAACACGGCAAGTCTTTACTGTCCGACCACCAAAACCCCTTTGTTTTCCACAACATTTCCCTACCCCCATAACCTCCCTTCCCAACATCACGGAAAGAGACCTTACTCGTCTCCTTTCCAAATCACACCTCACCACATGTGCACTTGACCCCATCCCATCCCACCTCCTCCCCAACCTCACCCCCACACTCATCCCATCCCTAACCCATCTCTTCAACCTATCATTGTCTTCTGGTACTTTCCCCGCTGCCTTCAAACATGCCACAATCACACCCATCCTCAAAAAGCATCCCTCAACCCAACCTCCTTGTCCAGCTATCGCTTCATATCGCTGCTCCCATTTGCCTCCAAACTCCTTGAACTCTCCTCCCACTTTTCATCTAACTCACTCTTCGACAACCGACAGTCTGGCTTCTGCCCCCACCATTCCACCGAAACTGCCCTTACCAAAATCACCAATGACTTACTTACAGCCAAAGCTAACAGACAATTCTCTGTACTCCTTCTTCTTGACCTGTCCTCTGCTTTCGATACAGTTGACCACTGCCTCCTACTACAGATCCTCTCTTCCTTTGGTGTCAAAGACCTTGCCCTATCTTGGATCTCCTCATACCTTTCTAACCGCACATTTAGCGTCTCCCACTCCCACACTACCTCCTCACCCCTCCCCCTCTCTGTTGGAGTCCCTCAAGGCTCTGTCCTAGTACCCCTACTCTTCTCAATCTATACCCTTGGCCTGGGACAGCTCATAAAATCCCATTGCTTCCAGTACCATCTGTACGCTGATGACACCCAGATCTACCTCTCTGGCCCAGATGTCACGTCTTTGCTGTCCAGAATCCCAGCATGTCTAGCAGTCATATCCTCCTTCTTCTCCTCACGCCACCTCAAGCTCAATGTGGACAAAACTGAACTCCTTATCTTTCCCCCATCTCGCATATCTTTCCCACCTGATCTTTCTATCACAATAAACGACATCACTCTTTCCGCTGTACCGACAATCCGCTGCCTCGGAGTAAGCCTTGACTCTGCCCTGTCATTCAAACCCCACATCCAAGCTCTCGCCACCTCCTGTCGCCTGCAGCTCAAAAATATTTCCAGAATCTGTCCTTTCCTCAACCCTCAATCTACTAAACTGCTTGTGCATGCCCTCATCATCTCCCGCCTCGACTATTGCAACATCCTCCTCTGTGGCCTACCTGTTAACACTCTCGCACCCCTCCAGTCCATCCTCAACTCTGCTGCACGACTTGTTCATCTCTCGCCTCACTACTCCTCTGCTACCCCCCTTTGCAAATCCCTTCATTGGCTCCCATTCCCCCAGCGTATCCAGTTCAAACTACTAACACTGACCTACAAAGCCATCCAGAACCTCTCTCCTCCGTACATCTCTAAACTAATCTCCCGATATATTCCCTCACGTAACCTCCGGTCCTCCCAAGAACTCCTGCTCTCCTCCAGACTTATTTGTTCCTCACGCAATCGCCTCCAAGATTTCTCCCGAATATCCCCCTTCCTATGGAATTCTGTGCCTCAAAATGTCTGATTATCCACCACACCTGGATCCTTCAGACGGAACCTGAAAACCCATCTCTTCAAACAAGCTTACAGCCTGCCATGCCCTTGCCTGCTGCCACCTCAACCAACAACAGCGGAACTACTGCAACCCCTCAACCTACTGTCTCCGCCCCATTCCTGTAGAATGTAAGCCCGCAAGGGCAGGGTCCTCTTCCCTCCGTACCATTCTATCATTGTTAGTTTGTTTACTGTAAGTGATATCTGTATTTGGTATGTAACCCCTTCTTATGTACAGCACCAAGGAATCAATGGCACTATATAAATTAATAATAATAATAATAATAATATAGCCTGTGTTGTGGTTAGTACTATGCAATATTAGTACGACACAAAGCAGCTTAAGTTTTATTGCGGCCCCCAAGACGATGTTCACACTTTCAGTATTTGGTCAGTATTTTACATCAGTATTTGTAAGCCAAAACCAGGAGTGGGTGATAAATACAGAAGTGGTGACATGTTTCTATTCTACTTTTCCTCTGATTGTTCAATTCCTGGTTTTGGATTATAAATACTGAGGTAAAATACTGACCAAATACTGAATGTGTGAACGTTGCCGTAAAAGTAGAAAAACATGACAGTGCAACATTCAGACTAAAAAAAGTAGTGCACTCCTGTCCTAAAGCATCAGTATTTTTGGCCATAGACCCTATAATACTCTTTATTCCGGTGCAGTCAGTATTAAAGTACTTACCTGGACACTATTTGGCACTAGGTATCTAAATGTTTCATGACTAATTATTTAGGCACTACACAACAATATTTATTTGACTTAGATTTGGATTGTGTGGCTTAACCCCGTAACGACTGAGCAGTTTTTCGGTTTTGCACTTTCACTTTTTCCTCACCTTTTTCCAAGAGCTATAACTTTTTTATTTTCCAGCTGACAAAGTCAGGTGAGGACTTGTTTTTAGGGACTAGTTGTACTTTTAAATGACACCATCCATTTTATCATACGGTTTACTGAAAAATGGGAGACAATTTCCAAGTGAATGGAAATTGCAAAAAAAACAAAATGCAATTCCAAAATTGTTTTTAGGGTTTTGTTTTCCCAGCCTTCTTTCTGCAGTTAAAATGACATGCAAACATTTCTTTTAATGAAGGGGTGAAAAAAAATCAGAAATTTGGAAAAAACAGCAAAAACTAGCATGAGCTGTCATTTTCAAAGCCCATAATATTTTTATTTTTTCAGTTGATGTAGCTGTTGCGTAAGGATTCATTTTTTGCGTGATAACTAGTGATGAGCGAGCATGCTCGCTCCTGCTCGATGCTCTCCCGAGTATCTCACTTTTCGAGATGCTCGGCGCTTGCCAAGTATTTCCGGGGTTGCTCGGTGGTAGCTCGTGTCACCTCCCTGCATGTGTGGCGCTCTTTACAGAGCCAATGAACATGCAGGGATTGCCTGCCACTCATTGTAATGCCGCAGCCATGTTGGTTGTGGCATTACAGGGATTGGCTGGCTGCAAAGCGTCATCAGGTCTATATCAGTCCTGGCGCCGCCATGCTCGTCACAGTCACTATGGAATCAGGCAGTGTAAGGACAGGTGCTGCTGAGCTAGGGAATGATTTGCTTGCTTCTAGTTAGTGTAGATATTCCAGGCTATATTAGAGACACATAGCCATCTCAACTAACAGTCCTTCTGAGGACTAATCCAGCTGCACAGATATCAGTGCTAGGCAGGCAGACAGGGTATATTGCAGACTGCAGTGCACATAGCAAGAGGATCCATTCCAGTTCTGTCTGTTGCTGGTGCTTTTACAGATATTTCTATAAATAGCCCCAGGTATCAGGGGCCAAGAATATTTTTTTTATCTTAATCCTGATTATTTGCTTAAAAAGCAATCCAGAGAGCACCGTTTTTCTGCGCCATTTGCTTGTTGACACTGCAGAATATAGCCAGGTCCTTTCCATATTACAGCGCTAAAAATCCAGCTATTTAAAACTGGTTTGTCTGTCACAAGGATCACATATAATTGTGCTGAAAATATTGCCATTTCTGGCCTCCATTGAAATTTTTTTGCAGTGTGTCAGCGAACTTATTGACACGAGGACGGCACTGTTAAAAATAGTTACCTACAGGCCAGCTATTTAAAACTGTGGTTTGTCCGTCACACGGATCACATATAATTGCACTGAAAATTCTGCCATTTCTGGCCTCCATTAAAATTTTGTTTCAGTGTGTCAGCGAAGCTATTGACACCAGTTTGCTGTTAAAAATAGTTACCTACAGGCCAGGTATTTAAAACTGTGGGTTGTCCGTCACACGGATCACATATAAGTTCACTCCAAATTCAGCCATTTGTAGTGAGCGTGGGAGATATTGTCCTCCATTTAAAATGGGCAAGGCATGTGTCAAGGGACGGGGAACTGGATGTGATGGTGATGGTGCATGCAGAGACCGAGGCCGTGGGCAAGCTGAAATTGTGCCACAAGAAACACATCTTCTCGCTCGGCCTTCCTGTCCCAATTAATAGGGGACCGCAGAAAACCACTATTGAACACAGAGCAGTGTGAAAAGGTTATTGGTTGGATAGCAGATAATGCTTCCAGTCACTTAGCCACCACCACCACTCTGTCTTCCACACGGTCAAGTCTCAGTAGCCGTGAGTCTGGACAGCATATTCCTCACCCTGATCCTCCTTCCTCCCACTATGTCGAGTGCCCTGAGACAACTGATCCCACACTTGGACACTCCGAAGAGCTGTTAACTTTTCCACTTATAGATTCGGGCCTCTCGCCTGGTCCACTTGAAGCGGGGCAAAAGGAGATCGCATGTAGCGACGCCCAAATATTTGAGCAGCCACGGTCATACGAAGGCGACGGTGGGAAAGTGTCACAAGAGGTGGATGATGATGAGACAAAATTGCCAGAAAGTCAGGAGGAGGACCAGGGTGCGGAAGTGGAAGACGAGGTGGTGGATGATATAGTAACTAACCCAACCTGGCAGGAGGACATGCAGAGTGAGGACATCAGCACACAGGGGGAGGGAGGCAGAGCACCCCAACAGGCAGGAAGAATCAGTGTGGTGGCCACAGACAAAAGGCGGGCAACTGTTCCCCGTAACACCAACACAACGGAAGTTGCCAGTACAACTGTTAGGTCTTCCCGAATCTGGTTGTTTTTTAAAGACTCTGCCAATAACCCCAAAAAGGCCATTTGCACCACCTGTCAGGCCAGCATCAGCAGGGGTAGCAAAACTACCAGCCTGACCACCACCAGCATGATCAGGCGCATGGCAGCAAAGCACCTGACATTGTGGGCCGAATCCCAGGGTCCAGGAACAGTGTCTGCTGGTGACACCACTGCTTCTTCCGCTGTTGTGCGTGCAAGCCAATCCCCTGTCCATAGTGCATGCGAAGATGCCTCCTGCCTTGCACCTGTCGTTGCACACTCTCAACTAGCACCATCATCAAGCATGTCCTTGTCCCAGCGCAGCGTTTAGTTGTCCATACCCCAGCCTTTGGAATGCAAGCGCAAATACGCAGCCAACGCCCCACTACTAAATTCCCACATTTCGCGACTACTTGCGCTAGAGATGTTGCCTTTTAGGCCCGTGGAGACTGAAGCTTTCCGCAACCTGATGGCGGCGGCCGTCCCTCGGTACTCGGTCCCCAGCCACCACTATTTCTCCCGGTGTCCTCTCCTCGCATTACACAAGCACGTGTCCCACAACATTAGCTGTGCCCTCCACAATGCAGTTACAGGGAAAGTCCACCTAACCACGGACACGTGGACAAGTGCTTGTGGGCAGGGATGGTACATCTCGCTGACGGCACACTGGGTTAACATAATGGAAGCCGGGATCCAGTCGAACCTTGGGACGGAACACATGCTCCTAACGCCTAGGATTGCGGGCCCTAGGTCAATCAGGGTTGCCCCCACAGTCTACAGCTCCTGCACCTCTTCTTCCTCAGCCTCCTCCTCTTCATCAGCCTCCATCTCCGAAATCACCACATCAGTCACAAGCTGGAAGCAATGCAGCACTGCCTCAGCCAAGCGGCAACAGACTGTGCTGAAGCGAATATGCTCAGGTGGCAAACCGCACAATGCTGAAGAGTTGTGGACAGCTCTGAAAGAGCAGGCAGATCTGTGTCTGACACTGGAGAACATACAGCCAGGCATGGTCGTGTGTGACAATGGCCAGAACTTGGTGGTGGCTCTGAGGGGAGCTCACACATGTACCATGCCTGGCCCATGTGCTTAACCTCGTGATTCAGCGGTTTCTCAAATGCTACCTGGAGCTGCCGGATCTGCTTGTCAAAGTACACCGCCTGAGTGCCCATTTTAGAAAGTCAGCTACAGCTTCCGCCGCCCTTCAGCAGCGTTTGCAGCTTCCGGCTCACCGACTGGTGTGTGATGTCCCCACGCGTTGAAACTCTACACTGCACATGCTGGGAAGGATTTGTGAGCAGAAGAGGGCAGTTGTTGACTACAAGCATCAACAAGGCCGTCGGTATTCAGTTCAGACTCCACACATAAGACCTCAAGAGTGGACATGGATGTCTTCTGAAACGCTCTCTGCTCACAATCAAAGAGGATGCATTGCAGGCGGAGCACGATGAGATGGAGCAAGGAACCATACAGGGTGATTACACACAGCCCAGCCTCATCTCATCCCAATGTGGATTGGGTGACAATGAGGAAGAGGAGGAGGAAGAACAGGAGCTATTTTCCTGCGCTATAGACGGTACTACCTGCACAACTGTCATACCATCTGTTCAGCGTGACCTGAGGACAGGGAGGAGGAGGAGGAGGAGGAGGAGGAGAGCATGGTCAGTCGTCCTCTTGGTAAGGACACGGAAGTCTTGCCTGTTAACAGTCTGGCACACATGGCTGAGTTTATGTTACGCTGACTTTCCCGTGACCCTCGCATTCTCAAAATTTTGGGTGACAGTCATTAGTGGTTGGTGACACTTCTAGACACATGCTACAAGGAGAACTTTATATCTCTTATTCCTAAGGCGGACAGGTCTACAAAAATGGGGCAGTACAAGAAAGCCCTTGTTGCAGAACTATTAAAAAAATTCCCACCTGAAAACGCTGGCGGCATAGGTCACAGTTCGTTGGACAACCAAGGAGTACAACCGAGAGAGACACAACTCCAATCCAGCAGCGGCCAGGAACACTGTCAAAGATCTGGAGGAGTTTTCTCATCCCCTCCCATCGCACAGGCCCTGAGGCGCGGGGTACTCTCGCAAGGAGTGCAAAGTTTGGGAAGATGCTGAGAGAGTACCTTGCCGACCGTACCAATGTCCTCCGTGATTCCTCTGTGCCTTATAATTATTGGGTAGCCTAGTTGGACACGTGGAATGAACTAGCTCTCTATGCCTTGGAGGTCCTGGCCTGCCCTGCCGCTAGTGTTTTATCAGAGCAGGTTTTTAGTGCCGCTGGTGGAATTTTAACTGATAAGCGCATCTGCCTGTCAACTGAAAATGCTGACAGGCTGACTCTTATAAAAATGAACAAGGGCTGGATTGGGCCAGACTTCTCAACACCACCGAATGATAGCAGCGTAACCTAAACTCAAATCCTGTGTCTTTTTTTGGGAGGTGCATTCCCATGCACCTTTTCACACCCACACATGGGTATACGCTTCCTGATTTTGGCTATTTGCTCTTGTCCTCCTCCTTCTCCTCATCCTCCACCTCCATATCAACAGAGTGACCGTGGTCCGTGATGCAACACCCACATAATTTTTTAAAAGGGTGTTTTTGATGCCTTTAAAAAAAAATTATACAGTTTGTTCCATGGGGTAAATGTTTGTCAGCCTATACACTTAGTGAATGGGCATTACAAGTATAGGAGACCCGCTCCTTTCTAATGGGAACATTTTTTCATGAGGCCCTCCTCCACGTCTTTTCCAAGGTGCATTGGAGTGCCTCCCAATTTTGGGCAGCCCTTGCATTCCCTGCATAGGCCAACACTATGGGAGACCCACTTCCTAATAATGGGAACATTTTTTCATGAGGCCCTCTAAGTCTCTTCCAAGGGGCATTGGATTGCCTCTCAATTTTTGTCAGCCCTTGCATTCACTGCATAGGCCAACACTATGGGAGACACAACAATAAATGTTAATATAAACTAAAGGGAAGACATTTTAAAATTATATATTTATTAAGGTATAAAGTTAAAAACATAACAAACAATTATGCAAAAAAACAAAACAACCCGACCCACAGACTAACAGACTAAACGTTGTACACTAATTACCAATCAAACAGAAAAAAACCTCAACCAATAACCTAGGTTATAATCATGGTTCAGCCTCCCATCTACTGTTAGTAGTCATATTGTCCGAGGTCAGCCTATACTCTCCTAGGTATACCTAAACAAGTAGTATATTGGTTAGATGATTTTCAGTATGACATATATCTATAACCATCCACTCAAAGGAAGATGCCTAGTACCCAATTTCAACTATAACCATCCATTCAGATGAAAAATGCTTAATGCCCGAAAAATGCTTACTACCCGACGCGTTTCGCCACCAACTGTCGTAGCGGCTCTTCAGGGGCAACACAAGTTAACAAGACAATATATGGTTATGTATAACACATTACAGATAACAGTTTCTGTTTACTCCACTGAGAAATCAGCATATAAATCTTCTTCCAGTGTCTCTCTTGCTGCAGCTTTTATTTAGAGATTCATCTAGTGTTCCCCATGACCTATAGAGGTTGCTATTCCATCATCATTTATAAACACTCATCAGATCAGAGCCAAATGCTCCTTTTGATGATTTAGACCTAAGTATGTCCCACTCCATCCAGGGCCCCTCAGGATTGATTTCTCTCCAGTAAAACTCTAGATTCTTAATAAATGATATTTCCACACTGAAGGTTTCAGATCCCTTACACTGGAGACAGTGTTCCTGGTTCCTATTTGCAGCTCACTGATTATAACTAGTGTTGAGCCACCCCCGTAGTGTTCGGGTTCGGTTCGGTTCGTCGAACACCGGGATGTTCGAGGAACTGTTCGTCGAACTGTTCGTCGAACACCTTAGAACACCGTCGAACACCGTTAAAACCAATGGCAGGCAAACAAAAACACATAGAAACACATAGAAAACACCTGCAAAGGTGTCCAAAAGCTGACAAACTGCTCAGAAGACACTCTCTTTAAAAAAGCCGGCCGGCAAATTCAGCAGCGGCATACACCGGTACCCGACAATTTAGACAAGAAGGAATAGAGCATCACACATAGATTAGATAGATAGAAACATGTCAGTCACATATATATGAAGTACAGTGACAGTGTTGCTTACTGTACTTGTCATTTAGTGTAAAGGATTTATTAAAAAAAATATTAGTGTTTTCATGCACCGTCTCTTTAAAAAAGCCGGCCGGCAATTCAGCATCTGTACCCGACAATTTAGAACAGAAAGAATAGAGCTTCACACATAGATTAGATAGATAGAAACATGTCAGTCACATATATAATAAGTACAGTGATAGTGTTGCTTACTGTACTTGTCATTTAGTGTAAAGGATTTATTTAAAAAAATAATAGTGTTTTCATGCACTGTCTCTTTAAAAAAGCCGGCCGGCAATTCAGCAGCGGTACCCGACAATTTAGAACAGAAAGATAGAGCATCACACATAGATTAGATAGATAGAAACATGTCAGTCACATATATATGAAGTACAGTGATAGTGTTGGTTACTGTACTTGTCATTTAGTATTAAAATAAAGGATTTATTATTAAAAAAATTGGCGTGGGGTTCCCCTTAATTTTAGGCTCTAGCGGAGGTTAAGCAGACGGCTGGGGCAGATGTTTGAAGCCTGGGAAGGGGGTAATACCCACGGAGCTTCCCAGGCTACTAATATCAGCCCCCAGCTGAATACATAGCCTTTACTAGCTATTAAAATGGGGGACCCCCCAAAAAAAATGACGTGGGGTCCCCCCTAATTTAATAGCTAGCAAAGGCTAGGCAGACAGCTGGGGGCTGATATTAATAGCCCAGGAAGGGAGCCATGAATATTGGCCCCCTCCCAGGCTAGAAACACCAGCCGTCAGCCGCCCCAGAAATGGCGCATTCATAGGATGCGCCAATTCTGGCACTTAGCCTCGCTCTTCCACGCTGCCCTGGTGCGGTGGCAGGGGGTAATAGGGTTGGGGTTGATGTCAGCTTATAATGCCAGCTGACATCAAGCCCAGGTTAGTAATGGAGAGGCGTCTATAAGACACCCCCATTACTAACCCCATAGTCAAAGTTAAAAAAAACACAAACACCCAGAATAAAGTCCTTTAATTGAAATAAAGACACAATCCTTTATTGTTCTAAATTAAACCATACTTACCATCACGCCCATTCCAGCTGAAGCCAACGATCTCCTGCAATAAAAGAAAAATAATAAAGCAACCTCATCCTTACCTTTCCATGGTTCCCACGACAGCTTCAGCTCTGCTACATCGAGATGACAGGCTGGACCGCAGCAGAACGCTGCCATCCAGCCTGTCATCCCGCAGACACTGAGAAGCGCAGGCTTGCTTGCGCTGCTCAGCGTCTCTCTGTGACGACATCCAGATGAGCCGAGTTCATGTCCAATGAACTCGGCTCACCTCATGCACGTCACTGACAGCGTGGGAAAATTCTCACGCTGAAGCGCTGATTGCAGGAGAATTTTCCCACGCTGTCAGTGACGTGCAGGAGGTGAGCTGAGTTCATTGGACATGAGCTCACCTCATGCACATCACTGACAGCGTGGGAGAATTCTCCTGCACTCAGCACTTCAGCGTGAGAATTTTCCCACGCTGTCAGTGACGTGCATGAGGTGAGCCGAGTTCATTGGACATGACCTCGGCTCATCTGGATGCCGTCACAGCGAGACAGTGAGGAGCGCAAGCATGCCTGCGCTTCTCAGTGTCTGCGGGATGACAGGCTGGATGGCAGCGTTCTGCTGCGGTCCAGCCAGTCATCTCGATGTAGCAGAGCTGAAGCTATCGTGGGAACCATGGAAAGGTAAGGATGAGGTTGGTTTATTATTTTTCTTTTATTGCAGGAGATCGTTGACTTCAGCTGGAATGGGTGTGATGGTAAGTATGGTTTAATTTAGAACAATAAAGAATTGTGTCTTTATTTCAATTAAAGGACTTTATTCTGGGTGTTGTGTTTTTTTTAAATACTTTACTAGAAATTCATGGCGGTCATGTCTAATACTGGCGTGACCCCATGAATTTTGGGCTTGGGGCCAGCTGATAATACCAAGCTGGCCCTAACCCCTTTATTACCCAGTGAGCCACCGCACCAGGGCCCTGGATGAGTTGGGTACAGCGCCAGAAGATGGCGCTTCTATGAACGCGCCATTTTCCGGGGCGGCTGCGGACTGCAATTTGTAGCGGGGGGGGGGCCCAGAAAGCTTGGTTCTCCCTGCGCTGCAGATTCCAGCCCCCAGCTGCCTAGTTGTACCTGGCTGGACACAAAAATAGGGCGAAGCCCCACGTACTTTTTTTTTAATTATTTCATGAAATTCATGAAATAATTAAGAAAAAAAGGCCTTCCCTATATTGTTGTGTCCGGCCAGGTACAAATAGGCAGCTGGTGGTTGGGGGCAGCCCGTTCCTGCCTGCTGTACCTGGCTGGACACAAATATAGTGCGAAGCCCCACTTCAATTTTTTTTAATTATTTCATGAAATTCATGAAATAATTAAGAAAAAAAGGGCTTCCCTATATTGTTGTGTCCGGCCAGGTACAAATAGGCAGCTGGTGGATGGGGGCAGCCCGTTCCTGCCTGCTGTACCTGGCTGGACACAAATATAGTGCGAAGCCCCACTTCAATTTTTTTAAATTATTTCAGGAAATTCATGAAATAATTTAAAAAAAATTGACGTGGGGCTTCGCACTATATTTGTGTCCAGCCAGGTACAGCAGGCAGGAACGGGCTGCCCCCAACCACCAGCTGCCTATTTGTACCTGGCCGGACACAACAATATAGGGAAGCCCTTTTTTTCTTAATTATTTCATGAAATAATTTAAAGAAAATTGACGTGGGGCTTCGCCCTGTTTTTGTGTCCAGCCAGGTACAACTAGGCAGCTGGGGGCTGGAATCCGCAGCGCAGGGAGGCCCAAGCTTTCTGGGCCACCCCCGCTGCAAATTGCAGTCCGCAGCCACCCCGGAAAATGGCGCGTTCATAGAAGCGCCATCTTCTGGCGCTGTACCCAACTCATCCAGGGCCCTGATGCGGTGGCTCACTGGGTAATAAAGGGGTTAGGGCCAGCTTAGCATTATCAGCTGGCCCTAAGCCCGAAATTCATGGGGTCACGCCAATATTAGACATGACCACCATGAATTTCTAGTAAAGTATTTAAAAAAAACACAACACCCAGAAAAAAGTCCTTTAATTGAAATAAACACACAATTCTTTATTGTTCTAAATTAAACCATACTTACCATCACGCCCATTCCAGCTGAAGCCAACGATCTCCTGAAATAAAAGAAAAATAATAAAGCAACATCATCCTTACCTTTCCATGGTTCCCATGACAGCTTCAGCTCTGCTACATCGAGATGACAGGCTGGACCGCAGCAGAACGCTGCCATCCAGCCTCTCATCCCGCAGACACTGAGAAGCGCAGGCTTGCTTGCGCTCCACAGTGTCTCTCTGTGAGGGCATCCAGATGAGCCGAGTTAATGTCCAATGAACTCGGCTCACCTCATGCACGTCACTGACAGCGTGGGAAAATTCTCCTGCACTCAGCGCTTCAGCGTGGGAGAATTCTCACACTGAAGCGCTGAGTGCAGGAGAATTCTCCCACGCTGTCAGTGACGTGCAGGAGGTGAGCTGAGTTCATTGGACATGAGCTCACCTTATGCACGTCACTGACAGCGTGGGAAAATTCTCCTGCACTCAGCGCTTCAGCGTGGGAGAATTCTCACGCTGAAGCGCTGAGTGCAGGAGAATTCTCCCACGCTGTCAGTGACGTGCAGGAGGTGAGCTGAGTTCATTGGACATGAGCTCACCTTATGCACGTCACTGACAGCGTGGGAGAATTCTCCTGCACTCACCGCTTCAGCGTGAGAATTTTCCCACGCTGTCAGTGACGTGCATGAGGTGAGCCGAGTTCATTGGACATGAACTCGGCTCATCTGGATGTCGTCACAGAGAGACGCTGAGCAGCGCAAGCAAGCCTGCGCTTCTCAGTGTCTGCGGGATGAGAGGCTGGATGGCAGCGTTCTGCTGCGGTCCAGCCTGTCATCTCGATGTAGCAGAGCTGAAGCTGTCGTGGGAACCATGGAAAGGTAAGGATGAGGTTGCTTTATTATTTTTCTTTTATTGCAGGAGATCGTTGGCTTCAGCTGGAATGGGCGTGACAGTAAGTATGGTTTAATTTAGAACAATAAAGGATTGTGTCTTTATTTCAATTAAAGGACTTTATTCTGGGTGTTTGTGTTTTTTTTAACTTTGACTATGGGGTTAGTAATGGGGGTGTCTTATAGACGCCTCTCCATTACTAACCTGGGCTTGATGTCAGCTGGCATTATAAGCTGACATCAACCCCAACCCTATTACCCCCTGCCACTGCACCAGGGCAGCGTGGAAGAGCGAGGCTAAGTGCCAGAATTGGCGCATCCTATGAATGCGCCATTTCTGGGGCGGCTGACGGCTGGTGTTTCTAGCCTGGGAGGGGGCCAATATTCATGGCTCCCTTCCTGGGCTATTAATATCAGCCCCCAGCTGTCTGCCTAGCCTTTGCTAGCTATTAAATTAGGGGGGACCCCACGTCATTTTTTTTGGGGTGTCCCCCATTTTAATAGCTAGTAAAGGCTATGTATTCAGCTGGGGGCTGATATTAGTAGCCTGGGAAGCTCCGTGGGTATTACCCCCTTCCCAGGCTTCAAACATCTGCCCCAGCCGTCTGCTTAACCTCCGCTAGAGCCTAAAATTAAGGGGAACCCCACGCCAATTTTTTTAATAATAAATCCTTTATTTTAATACTAAATGACAAGTACAGTAACCAACACTATCACTGTACTTCATATATATGTGACTGACATGTTTCTATCTATCTAATCTATGTGTGAAGCTCTATTCTGTCTGTTATAAATTGTCGGGTACCGCTGCTGAATTGCCGGCCGGCTTTTTTAAAGAGACAGTGCATGAAAACACTATTATTTTTTTTGATAAATCCTTTACGCTAAATGACAAGTACAGTAAGCAACACTGTCACTGTACTTCGTATATATGTGGCTGACATGTTTCTATCTATCTAATCTATGTGTGAAGCTCTATTCTGTCTGTTATAAATTGTCGGGTACAGATGCTGAATTGCCGGCCGGCTTTTTTAAAGAGACGGTGCATGAAAACACTATTATTTTTTTTGATAAATCCTTTACGCTAAATGACAAGTACAGTAAGCAGCACTTTCACTGTACTTCGTATATATGTGGCTGACATGTTTATATCTATCTAATCTATGTGTGAAGCTCTATTCTTTCGGTTCTAAATTGTCGGGTACAGGTGTATGCCGCTGCTGAATTGCCGGCTTTTCATGTTTCACTGTTGGCACTGTTCCCATCGATTTGGGCAATCACTGTAATGCCACAACCACCATGGCTGTGGCATTACAGTGAGTGGCAGACAATCCCTGCATGATTGGTGCTCTAAATAGCTCCAGACATGCAGGACACGCTTTTGGTGCACGAACAGTTATCGAACATAACCTCGAACAGCCGAATTTTTTGCAAATCGTTCGGGTTCGTCGAACAACTCGAACACCGCCCAAAACAGCTCGAATTTGAGATTGGCGAACAGTTCTAGTCGAACACCGCTCATCTCTAATTATAACCTAGGTTATTGGTTATCCATTTTGGTTTTGTTTTTGTATGTTTTATTGTCTGTAAAACCTCTGACAACGTTGTTGACAGCAATGACCTGGGAGTCAGAAATGCTTCCAGGGGTCTTCCCCATGCTGTTCCCATGTCATTTGAGCACTGTTCCCATCGATTTGGGCAATTTTTAGCCCCTCTGCAGACCGCCAGGGGGAGCCGCCTGAAAAATGCTTGAGTTTCCCATAGACTTACATTGAGCTCGTTGCTCGGGTCGAGCACCCGAGTATTCCAATTTGCTCGACCCGAGCATCGAGCACCCGAGCATTTTAGTGCTCGCCCATCACTAGTGATAACCTGATGTTTTTAGTGATATTAATTTGGGGTAATTACGACACTTTGATCACTTCTTATAGTATTTTTTGTGGAGTTACAGCAACCAAAAATCTGCAATTCTGGCATTTCCATTTTTTTTCTCTTTACAGGTTACTTAATTTTATATTTTCGTAGATCGGACTTTTCTGAACACCTTCATTCCAAATATGTATATCTTTTTTCATTTTTTTTTACATTTCTTTCTTGTTAACTGGGGAAAAAGAGGGTTATTTAAACATTTATAACCTGAAAATCACTGTCTTCTGTGACACCCAGCCACAGGCTGTACGTAACAGAGGAAATCACATGACAAGTACGGAGGCGTTCAGCTCGCCCCAGTAGTCATAGTGTAGCAGAGGCGAGAGAGCCTTTAAGAGAACTCTTATATGATGCTTCAAAGATGGAGAGAGACTGCCATCTGCTGGCTAGACACAGTCAAGCGGAACCAAGATACACAACAGAAGTTGAAGAGAGAGCAAATTTAGATGCTGGACCCGATCAGGTGACTTCCAGGAAGGAGTTACTGGAGATAAGAGGCCAGCACGCCAAGCCTGAGCAGTTTTTGGCGCCAAGCAGCAGAGAGGAGGAGACGCGTTCTCTGCGTGCTGAGAAGCCCGGTGTGGCAGGCCTAAGCCAGAGGTCTGTGAGGTGCCACAGCCGGACGCCGGTGGAAGAGCTCCAGATCCCTCACAGATGTGACCCAAGTGCTGTGCCTGCTGAGGAGACTCGGAGCCTGCTTGCGGTGCTGAGTGAGTTCGCGGAACCCAACGTCGCCCGCCGACAGACGAGGTCTGGACCCCCCTACCCAAGGCTTGAGAGATTGCCTCCAACAGCAAAGAAGAGAGGAGTTGAGAGACTGCTGAGCCAGGAAAGTCACGCCAGTGAAAGCAGAGGAGCTGCATACGTGAACAGGGCCGTCACTTCTACTGTTCACTCATGGTACCGGGGCCAATTGGGTTTAGGTGCTCAGGTTGGGAGGGGAACGGTTGGGGTTAAAGGAGCTCAATGTGATCTAATTGAATTTGTCCATAAAAGACTTTCGGCCTAGCGGGAATAACCGGTGACCCCCGCTAGGGCCATATGCAGAGTTAAAGAACTCACGTGGTGTCTCCCATGACTGAGGGCACCACATTACTTTGAGAGACTCTGTATCTTGCTAATATTTCAAATTACTGTTCATTACCCTTGTTGCCAATCCCTTGTTTAGAATACCTGTTATATATACATATATATATATATATATATGTGTATATATATATATATATATATATATATATATATATATATACATCTACTATTTATATTCATCTCTGACTGTTCTCGCCTTGTGTCTCTGTGCGTTGCATTCCGGCACGCCTGGGCCAGACCAGCGTGGTTAAATGCTAATGTCAGCAATTGACAGTGGCATTTAAGAGGTTAACAGCAGCATTCGATGGGCATGCTGTTAGAGGCAGATGTTGCTATATAATATAGATGGCATCTGCCCTCTGTGAAGCAAGCTCTGATTCTGAGCCCACTCCAAAGTCCCTGACACGCTACATGATGAATATATCCATCATGGGACCTTAAGTTGGGTCTACACCACCCGACTTGCAGAATTAAATGCTCAACGATCACCATTTGGAACAATTTTATCAATCAGCGAACATTTAGGACTGAAATTAACGATGTGCAATGAATGACCTGTAATAGATCATTCAGTGCACATAGTTTGCCTTTGTTATCAGCAACGCATGTCCTGTTTACAAAGGACAACATGCTGCAGAGAATGATGTTTTCTTTTTTTGTGCAGCTCAAAAGATCATTTCACCCGATGAAAGAGCATTTTAGTTCTTCATCGGGTAATTGTCTGGTTGTTTACACTGCAAGAATATCCGAGGAATGCTTGTTCAGGATAATCTTGCAGTGTGTAAATGGTCCCTTACTGCCCAGCTCACTGGATGCAATGGCTTCAAGGAAACCATGCTGGTGAAATATTTTATATCATATTTTGAAAACATATTTGCATTTAGGAGACGATGTAATCTAAACTTACCTCTAAGCAAAGCTCCAATTTTTATTCACCAGTCAATGGATAGAATGTACGAACTGTAGTAGATCATTCAGTGTTAATAGGCTGCCATTGTTGTCTGCAATGTGAGTCCTGTTTACACAGGACCGATCCACTGCCGAGAACGATGAACCTTTGTGCAGCACAAAAACCACACGAAAGAGCATTTTGCCCATTCATTGAATGATCTTGCAGCCTGTTTAGACTGCATGATTTCTCTTAAAAGATCATTCCTAAGAGTGCTCGCTCACGATCGCGCGTTCATGATAATCGTGCAGTGTAAATGGGCTTTTACACATAGTTTTAGCAAGTACTTTAACGTGTTTAATACTTGAAAGCAATAATGGTAGAAAAATTACTGCTTTCATTCAAGCGTAACCTGCTGAATAGTTCAGAAAACAAATTGCACTTGCCTCATTTTTTTCTTTTCATTTAATGCAGCAACGTTTATGGAAGAATTCCCCCCCACCCCTCCAACAAAAAAAAAACCCTGTGCAATTATTGTAAGTAGTGATGACGAGCGAGCGTGCTCATTTAACCCTTTCGCCGAGCACTCTCGGGTGCTTCCCGAGTATCTTCGACGTGCTCGTATATTAAGTTTGAGTCCCTGCATCTGCATTATTTATGGCTGTTAGTCAGCCTCAACACATGCAGAGATTGCCTGTTTGTTGGGGAATCCTCACATGTGTTGAGGCTGACTAACAGACATAAATAATGCAGACGTAGGGACTTGAACTTAATATACGAGCATGCCGAAGATACTCGGAAAGCACCTGAGTGTGCTCGCGAAAGGGTTAAACGAGCACACTCGTTCATCACTAATTGTAAGGCTACATGTACGGTACTGTGCTAAAATTTTAGACAGGTGTGGAAAAAAATCTGTAAAGTGACATTTTTAAAAAAAATAGAAGCGTTAATTGTATATTTTTATCAATTTACAAAATGCAAAGTGAATGAACAACAGAGAAACCTAAATCAAATAAGTATTTGGTGTAACCACTCTGTGTCTTTAAACATCATCAATTCTTCTAGATCATACACGTCAATCTCTGGCTCATGGGCCAAATCTGGCCTGCAGTGTGGTTTTATTTGGTCCGCGACACCAGAATCACCACCCCTATGTGGGGCCATTATTCTGTATGAAGGACTATGTGGGGCCCATTATTCTGAATGGAGGACTATGTGGGACCCATTATTCTGTACTAGATGGTGGCCCGATTCTAATGTATCGGGTATTCTAGAATATGTATGCGGCCGACCGGGCGCAATCAGCAGAGCGTTGTTTAAATTTGGCGCCAAAATCGCTGATTGGTCGCGGCCGGCGACCGCGACTAATCAGCAGAGCGGTGTTTAAATTTGGCGCCAATAATTCTGATTGGTCGCGGCCCGTGACCGCGACCAATCAGCTGAGCGAGGTTGAAATTCGGCACCAATAATGCTGGCCGCAATCAATCAGCGAATTGTATTAGTGAGGACCGGGGAGCGGCGCTGCCTGTGCCTGTGCAGGTACTTCAGCTGCGAGCAGCAGCTCCCCGGTGCTCACTTCACACTTGCCGTCGTGAGATCAGCGGCCCTAGCCACTGATCTCCCGACGGTAGCCGCATGGAGCTGCATGGAGCTGCATCGCCGCTGACCTCTGTGCAGAGCGGTGTTTAAAGTTGGCGCCAATATCGCTGATTGGTCGCGGCCGGCGGCCACGACCAATCAGCACAGCGGTGTTTAAATTTGACGCCAATATCGCTGATTGGTTGTGGCCGGCAGAGTGGCGCTGCCTGTGCGGGTACTTCCGCTGCGAGCAGCCGCTCATCTCCCGGCTGCTCGCAGCAGAAGCATCCCGACCGGCGGCGCCGCTCCCCGGTCCTCCCTTCACACTTACTGTCGGGAGATCAGCGGTCCTAGCCGCTGATCTCCCGACGGTAGCCGCATGGAGGTCATCGGCGCCGCCGATCGGGGTAGTTCTGCTGGCGCCGGTCATCTCCCGGCTGCATCGCCGCTGACCTCCGTGCGGCAGATGAGCCGCTAACGGCTGCCATCTTTTTTCTGAAATCCCGCGTCACTGATTGGCCGCAGCCGGACCAATCAGTGACGCGGGATTTCCTGGACAGAAGGACAGATAGACAGACGGGATAAGACAATTATATATATTAGATGGAGAACTATGTGGGCCCATTATTCTGTATGGAGGACTATGTGGGGCCCATTATTCTGTATGGAGGACTATGTGGGGCCCATTATTCTGTATGGAGGACTATGTGGAGCCCATTATTCTGTATGGAGGATTATGTGGGGTCCATTATTCTGTATGGAGGATTATGTGGGGCCCATTATTCTGGATGGAGGACTATGTGGGGCCCATCATTCTGTATGGAGGACTATGTGGGGCCCATTATTCTGTATGGAGGACTATGTGGGGCCCATTATTCTGTATGGAGGACTATGTGGGGCCCATTATTCTGTATGGAGGACTATGTGGGGCCATTATTCTGTATGGAGGACTATGTGGGACCCATTATTCTGAATGGAGGACTCTGTGGGACCCATTATTCTGTATGGAGGTGTAACGGGTCTGGGAGGCGGAACCTCTGAGCTACTATACAAGGGGGCGGTCCTTGTAAGGGAGCGGGTGGCGACCAGGCAGGCAGTCACAGCAGGTGACCGGGACAGTCTCTGGAAGAAGGGGCAGGAGGTCACGGCAAGTGACCGGGGCAGTCTCTGGATGAACGGGCAGATGGTCACGGCAAGTGACCGGGGCAGTCTCTGGATGAACGGGCAGATGGTCACGGCAAGTGACCGGGGCAGTCTCTGGGTAAAGGGTTGGTACGACCTGTGGCGGCTGATGGTAGACGTGAGCTCCCAGGTGAGCAGGCGAGAGTCTCTGGATAAACGGGTGGTCACAGCATGTGACGGCGGAGCCTCCGGGAAGACCAACAGACAGGCGGCAGATGAGCGCTCCCAGGTGAGCGGGCAGAAGTCTCTGGACAGGCGGGTGGTCACAGCACGTGACGGCAGAGCCTCCAGGTAGGCTAGCGGACAGGCAGCAGATGAGCGCTCCCAGGTGAGCGGGCAGGAGTCACTGGACAGGCAGGTGGGCACAGCACGTGACGGCGGAGCCTCCAGGTAGGCTAGCAGGCAGGTAGCAGATGTGCGCTCCCAGGTGAGCGGGCAAGCTGGTCCATAGACAGACTGACAGGAGTTGGAAGGCAGACCGTCGGACCTCAGGCAAGCAGGCAGGTAGCTGATGTGCGCTCCCAGGTGAGCGGGCAAGCTGGTCCTTAGACAGACTGACAGGAGTTGTAAGGCAGACCGTCGGACCTCAGGCAAGCAGGCAGGTAGCTGATGTGCGCTCCCAGGTGAGCGGGCAAGCTGGTCCTTAGACAGACTGACAGGAGTTGTAAGGCAGACCGTCGGACCTCAGGCTAGCAGGCAGGTAGCAGAATATCAGGCAGGAATAAGACAGCGAGCTGGCAGGAATCTGGCAGGTATCTGGCAGGTAACTGGCAACGGGACTTGAGGGCTGAAGCAGAGTAGAGAACAGTGCAACAACATTGCTCGGGCACCACCATTTTGGAGGAGGTGCCTTATATATGGTGAAGTCCTCCGGCCATTGGCCGGGGACTCCTTAGGACGGCGCGCGCGGCCCCTTTAAGAGGGAGGGAGAGCGCGCGCGCGCGCCCTAAGCACAGTGGCCGGGAAGGAGCGCGCGCTGCCAGCAGAGCGGGAGGAGGACGCCGGGCACGGAGCAGAGAGGTGAGGGGAACAGCGTCCCTGCCTAGCAGAGGGCAGGGACACCGGCGCTACAGGAGGACTTTGTGGGCCCATTATTCTGTATTGAGGATTATGTGTGGCCCATTATTCTGTATGGAGGACTATGTGGGGCCCATTATACTGTATGTAGGACTATGTGGCGCCCATTATACTGTATGGAGGATTATGTGGGACCCATTATTCTGTATGGAGGACTATGTGGGACCCATTATTCTGTATGGAGGACTATGTGGGACCCATTATTCTGTATGGAGGACTATGTGGGGCCCATTATTCTGTATTGAGGACTATGTGGGCATTATTCTGTATAATGGTTGGCCCGCAACTTTGTCCAGGTTTTTCATTTTAGTCCTCTTTGTATTTGAGTTTGACATCCCTGTTTTAGATACACGCACAAAGTCAGGAATTTGTAGGATTATAGTTAGGTGTATTAGTAACTAATTAAATCAAATATGTATTTTTGATTGGCTCCAAACAACCTCAAACAGCAGGACAACAACCTTAAATGAACCCAAACATACAGTCAATTTCAGTGAAGGGAATGTGTCATTAAAAAAAATTCAACAACTGAAAAAATGTAAAATGTTAATGTTTTATTTTTTAAAAAATGCTTTTTTTAAATGGTATAAAATATGAATAATTTTTTAAAAAGTTTTGATGTTTTCAACTTTTAAACACAAGTGGGAGCATCTGCTGACATTTATTATGAAAACCTAGTATACTACTTGCTCACATTACAACTGCAGTAAATGTGGGCGGGGTCTGGTCACATGTATGTGACATCACTTCTCCCTTCCCCTTCTGGTTGTTTACAAAAGAATAAGGAAGGATGAGGTTTAGGATCACAGTGTGGAACCATTTTGTTGGTGACTGCAAAGTGATAACGAGTTGTGTACAGTGTCACTTGAGGATGGCTGGCAGCTCTGATTCTAGCTTTTCTGCTGAGTGAAGAAAAAATTGAAATGGTGCCTCTTCTCTATTTCTATATAAACATGAAGTGAATAAACACAATTCCTTCATTTTTGGGGGGATGGTGTGGGTGTTATTTACTGGGTTCACTGTACAATAAAAATGACGTAACATCATGATTCTCCAGGTCAGTGTGATTGCAGTGATACCAAACTTGTACTGATTTTTTTTTTGTACCAACTATTTCCATTTTTTTACATTTATTTTTAAAGAAGCACCCACATTAATTTTATTATTCCCTAAACCTTTGTAAAATTGTTTGTAGTGTTGTGTAAGTTCATTGATATACTCACCAAGCGCCATCTTCACCCTGTTCCCTATGCTATTCCGGTCCTATTCTCAGTCAAGTGATGGCGATTCCAACCATCTGGACAACACTGTGGTCTGTGTGTGATCCGGAAATCGCTATTGCATTGTAAGTTGATAGAATCTCCTTCGTGACGCTCCATAGACTTATATTGTATTAGCGACTTCCGTCTTACACATAGAACACAGTGTGATCCGGCTTGACAGAATCGCCATCACATGACTCACAAGAGGACTGGAGTGGCACCGAATGAAAATGGCGATCAGTAAGTATATTAATACACTTACATTACATATAACTTTACACAGATTTAGGAATAAAAAAAATATCTGAGGTGCTTCTTTAATGGGGGAGAACAATAGTAATTTGAATTTTATTTCTAATTAATTTTTTTTTTACTTTAATTTTTATTCCCCATGGGACCCTTCTTTGCACACAGACTGAGCTCTATTTCATTGTAAAGCCTAATTCAGACACCTGTAAGGCAGAAACATCTCAATGTGGCTTTACTACTGCATCTGCAAAGCGCTGCAGACAAAATGATTTTGTCACTGGCTATTCTGCTGTGTGCATTTAAATTGATTGTGCCGAGTGCAGTAACCAGTGACAAACTCATCTCTTCTGTGGAGGTTTGTGGACACAGCAGTAAAGCCTCATTCAGACATTCCTGCCTCACAGACTTTTGAATGAGGCTTTACAGTGACATAGCAGAGCTCAGTCAGTGATCAGAGTACAGCAGCGTGATGATTACATTGATGAGCCCTGAACATGGCGGCGATGAGCACAGATTGGGCCGCCTGATATTGTACTAATACCAGGCTACCGACCTGCTCTCACCACTGTAAGAAGTTACCCCCTCAGTCACGCTATCAGCCCTCAAAGCAGGACTGCGGCTCGATAGCCTGGTATCAGTAGTACAATGTCAGGCTGCCTGATCTGTGCACACCGCCATTGCCATAGACCTCCTCTCACCGCTTCCCCCTTGGACCTCCTCTCATGGCTGCCTGATTTGTGCTCACTGCCAGTGACCTCCTCTCATAACCGTTGCCCTAAACCTCCTGTCACCATTCGTCACTGAACACTGTGACTCGCCCCCAGGGCCGTGGGGTACTCGGCAGCCGGGCCTCTGGTTGCCGGGGGATATCACGGTGGCTGGCCTGGTCCGTGACCCAGGGCGGTCAGTGAAATGGGGGGAATTATTTATAGGGGATTTGTCGTGACGCCACCTGTGGTGTCTGGTGAGGATCACCAGCGCTGCAACAGTCCTCTGAGGCCAATGGTAGGGCTGCTTGGGATGGAATGGCTCACCACAGGTGGAGCGGGCCTCAGGGCAGCGTGGGGTATGTGCTGGATGGTGGTGCAGGGGAGAGACGACAGGACGGTTACGGAGGAAGGATGGACACTCACACAGGGGTAAGCTTCAGTACCTTTACTGGTGATGCTGCAGGCACGGTCCAGGGTACTCCAGCTGAAGGGCGCACTTCTGGACTCTCCCCAGTGAGTGGGTATAGGGCCTCCTGATCCGTTGCTTTGTTCTCTAAGCTTCTGGCCTGCCTGGAGCTGGGCCTAGCTTGGTTACTGTCTCTCTCTGCACCTGCTGACCTAGTGATAGGACCTTCTCTTTGGAGATCACTCTCCCTGGACGCTGGTACCTCTGTGACTCCTGGCTCTGGTACTACAATCAGCATTAGGTGGACCTGGGACCTGTAGTTCTCCAGGGGTTCTGGTGGTTCCTACTGGGTATAAGGAGTCCCTGTAGGTGTGGACCCGGTGTCCGGTATATAAATCGGGGTGAGCTTACTATGCTCCTCTGCCCCCTTAGCTCCACTCTCCTTTTCCTCTCCCGTCGACCACACTCGGGGCCCTCACTACTTGGCAGCTGGCGTGCTGCTTCTTCACCGCTCTCTGAGCGTCGGCACGCTCTCAGCTCACGCAGAGCTGTGTTCCTGTCTGAACACTCACTAAGCACTGATCTGAGCTGCCTGGCTCCACCTTCCCTATATATATCCCTAACGGGCTCCCTCTGCTGGTCTGAGGTGGAAGGTGGAGGTGTATGAATGTAGTGAGGGCCTCTTGTGGAGAAGTCCGTCCATGCACCCTTCTGGGTTCTGTGGCACCAATGCGCAGCAGGGGCGCCACAACTGCATGAGCGGTGATAGTGGGAGACTGTATCTCAGCACATAGTGCCTGGAAACAGTAAAATGGCACAGCTGTAAACTGGACAGCCAAAGGAACATTCACAGTTAAAAGCTAAGGCAGCCACAGTATAGGACATGTAATCAGACACCGACCGCAGTCTCCCATGGCCTGGGGCCGCCGTGTTTGGTGGGTGTAAGTGTCATGCTCAGATACTTACACATCAGCAAATAAAATGTCAACTCCCAGCTGTAGAAAAGATTAATTAAAAAATAAATGGTAAAACACTATATTTTTTTGTTTAAAAAAATAAATGATTATATAATCAATAATTATTAATAAAAAAGTGACACGTTCCCTTTAAGTACTATGAGTGGCATTCATTAAAGATTTCCCCTGACCCACTTCTATTTATCACAGGATGCTGAAACATCACATGTGTAATGATATAAGCCAATTTGCAACTCACAACTGATAACGGTCTTGATTTTACCGGTGCTGAAGTGGTGTGAGGTTTGATAATGGACCCAGTGGAATACAGAGCTGTCATCAAGTTCCTTTACTTGAAAGGCTGCACACCAAAGGAGACGTTCGATGAGATGAAAGAGGTTTATGGTGATGATTCCCCATCATATGTTGTAGTCCAGATCTGGCATCGTCAATTGAAATGTGGTCGGACTTCGGTGCAAACAGCTCCAATTCCAGGGTGACCCCACTCTGGTATTGATGAACACACCATCCAGCAAGTGGAGGTCGCCATTTTGGAAAATCGCCGCGTAACCATTCGCCACTTAGCCCAAAATGTCAAGATTAGTGTGGGGTCCTTGGAAAAAATCATCCAAGACCATCTTCACATGCATAAGGTATCCGCTCGCTGGGTTCCCCTGCTGCTCACACCTTTCCAGAAGCAGGAAAGAGTCGAATGCTCTCAGGCTCTATTGACGATGTGCCATGGAAACCAGGAGGACTTTTTCAACAGATTGATCACACAGGATGAAAGCTGGGTCCATCACTATGATCCTGAGACTAAAGTCCAGTCAATGCAATGGAAGCATCATGACTCACTGCCTCCAAAGGAGGCATGTGCCCAACCCTCGGCAGGCAAGGTCATGCTCACAGTGTTTTGGGACCAGCACAAAGTAGTATTGATGGATTTCGTAGCAAAGGGTACCATGATGACTGGTGCATACTATGCTTCACTGCTGCGGAAATTGCAGGAGGCCATCAAAACCAAGAGACATGGCATGCTCACCAAAGGTGTCTGCCTAATGCAAGACAATGCACCAGTTTACAACTCACATGTTGCCCAAATGGAAGCATGCCCCTGTGGCTTTGAAATTCTACCGCATCCCCCTTATTCACCCGACCTCACACCATCGGACTTCCTTCTCTTTCCAAAAATAAAGTTACTTTTGAAGGGCAAGCATTTTCCAGATGATGAGACTGTGATTTCCGAATTTACAACGTGGCTTTTGGAGCAACCCGTCGACTTCTACAAGCGAGGTGTTTACAGTTGCTTAAAGAGATGGGAGAAGTGTGTGTCCCTTGGTGGCACCTATGTAGAGAAGGACTAATAACTGTGCCAAGTTTCATTGCTCTCAGTCCACAGGAAGTGGGTCAGAGGAAATCTTTAATGAACACCCCTTGTATCTTCCACACAGCCCTGATCTCAACCACTGGCGGACACAGACAGAAAAGGGCCCCTGTGCAAGAACAATATCTGGGCCCTTTGCAGCCTTTGAAGAGCTCCTAAAAATGCAAAATACACCTGCTTTGGAGGTAGAAATGGGCCCCCTTATCTCTTGAGCCCCGGTGCAGCCACACAGGTTGCACCAATGATATGTCCGCCCCTGACCTCAACATCATCCAGTCTGTCTGGGCTTACATAAAAAGGCATAAGGATTTGTGCAAGTCTACAACCAGAGGAGATCCGTGGTTAGTTCTACTGAAAATGCTCTACTATTTGCCTGATTGGGATACTTTATTGTGTTTTGCATTATTTATAACTTGCATTTTGTCATATATACAATTATTCAGTTCAGAACACAGATTGTTCTTTGTTTCTCACATCCTACATAGCACCTTTATAGTTCCTCATCAAACACCCACTTAGTTAGTGAAGATCCACTGTCTCTTATTTTACCTATCAGAATTAAACTCTGAAATCCCTTGTTTGGGTGATGTTTGATCTCTATACAAACACCTTCATAGGCCTTAAGGCTAACTTAATTTTCCATCTCTACAGTATTTTTGTCCACTCCAATGTCATTTTTTTTGTCTAATCAACTTGTTTAATTGAAGAGTTTTTTTGTAATTTGCAAAACAACTAGCAATGATTTTTATTTTAGTATTATCCATTTACAAGCAACAATTTTTCAGACAATGAACTATTGGTGGATGAAAAACCTTTGACAATTGTCTGAAGAACGATTTATTAATAAAAGCGGATGTTTCACCAGATTTTACAATACAAATTGCACACATTTTAATGCTCTGTATTCTGTAATTTTTACAAGATAAAGAACTGCTTGCATTATTAAATACTATTCTCAACATTGAAATTGCAACACCAAGGGAAAATTGTGGAATTATGGAAATCACAGGATTCTTCAAAATGGTTTATGAATTTTGAGCAAAGTCAAAAATGATCTCTATTTTTGTCTTTATCCCTTTTTGTGACTTTTTAGCACAAAAAGTTGCACTTTTTTTTTGCAGAACCTGTGCCAGAATATTTACTGTGAATAAAATCACTCCAGGTGGTAGTGGTGGTAGGACTGGAGTACTTTTACAAGAATTTTTTTTACTTTTTGAAAGATTGTAAATGATGATCAGGTGAAAATATCTGGGAACTTTAAACTCCATCTTGAATGGCGAACATAAAAAAAATCAGGTGAACATATAAAATTGACTTCAGAAAAGGCACAAATGGAAACAAGAATATGCACAAACAATAGAAAAAGCCGCAAAACACCAAACCAAAAATGTTAAAACAAAACCGGTGCTAATGCAATAATGAATTAGGCCTCAAATTTTGAAAACATCTCGATTTCTTCAGAACTGGAACACACACTTACACACATTGATGTGTTATCAATCAGGTTATTAATGGTTGTTTGGGGAATGTTATGGCACACTGAATGCATTTAGCACGCAAATCATCAAGATCCACTGCTGACAGCTCTGTTTACAGTTGCCAACCAATGACGTTCCAGATGTGCTCAATGAGAGACAAGTCCGTATACGCTGCAGGCCATTATAGTATGTTTAGGCCATGCAGGCGGTTCATAGTAGCACAAGAAACATGTGACCTAGCATTAAAATTAGTATTTAATGAGTCCAGCTAATGAATGATAGACATGTGTTCTAATGCATGTCATTTCAACCCCTCACCTGACTGACTAAAAAACTGCAGCTTCTACTGAGCAGTGTGAGATCTCAGCAGCATGATGGAGTTGGCTATTAGGCTAGATGGGTGGAAATTAAGCATACATTTTCAAGAATGATATGGTTGTTTTAAGTAAATACACCCGTCTCATCAGGACTATGAGATATGTTTCACAATATTATACAGTTTGTAGTGTGAAATCTAGTGACAAATCCACTTTAATGGTGGACTGAGATAGTCAGAGCATCAATGCCAACTTAATATTGAGCATAGAAACACAAAACTATACTCAATGGGCTTTATAAATAAATAAATAAATACTGCCATAGTTTGACCCCTTTACAGCCCATGACGTACTAATACGCGTCTGTGCCCTGGGCTTTAAGAGCCTGACCCGTATTAGTACGTCATGACGATCGCGCGCGCACACAGGCTGTGCGGGCGCGAATACCGCCGGGTGTCAGCTGATTGTCACAGCTGACACCCGGTACTATGTGCAGGAAGTGGTCCCGCATCGCTCCCGGCACATTAACCCCCGCAATGCTGCGATCGAAGTTGATCGCAGCATTTCGGTGGCAAGGGGAGGTGATTGCAATACTCACCTCCTCTTCCGGCCTCAAGCGCTGTCTGCTGGGGCTTCCCGGGTGTTGCCATGACGATCCGATGTCGTCATGACAACATCCGGATCACCAGGCAGCAGGAACATTATTTGGTCATGCGCAGTGCACGACCAAACAATCTTCTCACAGTGCAGCGCTGACTGCCTGCATGGCACAGGGATGGTGCTCCATCCCTATGCTATGCAGGCGATCAGAATAAAAAAAGTGAAAGTCCCACAGTGGGACAAAGTAAAAAAGTGTAAAAACTGTCAGAAAGTGAAAAAAAAATAAAAGAAAATTGTAAGAATATTTAAAAAAAAAAAAAAATAAATAATCCACCAAAAATAAAAATATAATGTACCCATCAATAAATATTTGGTATCGCCACGTCCGGAACGACCTGATCTATAAAACTGTCCCACTAGTTAACCCCTTCAGTGAACACGGTAAAAAAAAAAAAAAAAAAAAAAAAAAAACGAAGCAAAAAACAATGCTTTATCATCATACTGCCAAACAAAAAATGGAATAACTCGCAATCAAAAAGACAAATATAAATAAAAATGGTACCGCTGAAAACGTCATCTTGTCCCGCAAAAAACAAGCCACCATACAGGTCCATCATCCGAAAAATCAAAAAGTTATAGCTCTCAGAATAAAGCGATGCAAAAAAATAATTTTTTCTATAAAATATCTTTTATTGTGTAAAAGCGCCAAAACATAGAAAAACGAAATGAATGTGGTACCGCTGTAAACGTACTGACCCAAAGAATAAAGCTACCTTATCAATTTTACCACACGCGGAACAGAATAAAAAAAAAAAAAATAATTCATGAATTGGTGTTTTTTGTTTATTCTGCCTCCCAAAAATCGGAATAGAAAGCGATCAAAAAATGTCACATGCCTGAAAATGGCACCAATAAAAACGTCAAGTCATCCCGCAAAAAATAAGCCATCACATGACTCTGTCTGCCAAAATATGGAAAAATTATAGCTCTCAAAATATGGCGATGCAAAAACTAGATTTTACAAAAAATGTGTCTTTTAGTGTGTGACAGCTGTCAATCATAAAAACCCCATATGATTCTGGTATCGCTGTAATCGCACCGACCCGAAGAATAAAGTCGTCTAATCACTTATACCGCACGAGGAACGGCGTAAAAAATAAACTCTCGGGTTAGGGTTGTGCTAGGGTTAGGGTTGGACTAGGGTTAGGGCTGGGGTTGGGGTTAGGGTTGGGGTTAGGGTTGTGATGGGGTTGGGATTTTTTTCAAAAGTAAGAAAAAAAGATGACGATATGGCGACTAGTGTTGAGCGCCAGTGCTCGCTACTTGAGTTTGCATCGGGTGTTCTGGTATGCATTGAGTATCGTGGGTATTTGAGTGACATGCTCGAGTCTCCGTCCCATATGCTTCGCGGCCAAAAAAACTTTGCGGGGATTGCCTGCCATGCACGAGCGATCCCCGCATGTTTTTTTTGGGGTGTCTAATAACCGTGAAACATGCGGGGCAGGGACTCGAGCATGTCACTTGAGCACACGCAGTACATGATGCATACCTGAGTACCCGATGCAAACTCAAGTAGCGAGCACTTGCGCTCAAGACTAATGACAACTTTTTCAACATGATGACCTAATGTTATCAAATTCTGTGTCGTACCTCTGGGTTCAAAATGTTCACTATACCCCTTGATAAAATCCTTGAGGGGTATAGTTTCCAAAATGGGGTCACTTGTGGGGGATTTCCACTGTTTAGGCACACAGGGGCTCTCCAAACGCAACATGGTGTCCGCTAACAAATTGAATGGAAAATCGGCTCAAATTGTTAGCGGACACCATGTTGCGTTTGGAGAGCCCCTGTGTGCCTAAACATTGGAGCTCCCCCACAAGTGGCCCCATTTTGGAAACTAGACCCCCCAAGGCACCTATCTAGAGGCATAGTGAGCACTTGGAACCCCCAGGTGCTTCACAAATTGATTCGTAAAAATGAAAAAGTGGAAAAAAAAATACTTTTTCATTTTTAAGAATCAATTTGTGAAGCACCTGGGGGTTCCAAGTGCTCACTATGCATCTACATAGGTGCCTTGGGGGGTCTAGTTTCCAAAATGGGGTCACTTGTGGGGGAGCTCCAATGTTTAGACACACAGGGGCTCTCCAAACGCGACATGGTTCCAATTTGTTAGCGGACACCATGTTGCGTTTGGAGAGCCCCTGTGTGCCTAAACATTGGAGCTCCCCCACAAGTGACCCCATTTTGGAAACTAGACCCCCCCAAGGCACCTATCTAGATGCATAGTGAGCACTTGGAACCCCCAGGTGCTTCACAAATTAATCCGTAAAAATAGAAAAGTGTTTTTTTTTCCACTTTTTCATTTTTACGAATCAATTTGTGTAGCACCTGGGGGTTCCAAGTGCTCACTATGCATCTAGATAGGTGCCTTGGGGGGTCTAGTTTCTAAAATGGGGTCACTTGTGGGGGAGCTCCAATGTTTAGGCACACAGGGGCTCTCCAAACGCAACATGGTGTCCGCTAACAATTTGAGCCGATTTTCCATTCAATTTGTTAGCAGACACCATGTCGCGTTTGGAGAGCCCCTGTGTGCCTAAACATTGGAGCTCCCCCACAAGTGACCCCATTTTGGAAACTAGACCCCCAAAGGCACCTATCTAGATGCATAGTGAGCACTTGGAACCCCCAGGTGCTTCACAAATTGATTCGTAAAAATGAAAAAGTGGAAAAAAAATACTTTTTCATTTTTACGGATTAATTTGTGAAGCACCTGGGGGTTCAAAATGCTCACCACCCATCTAGATAAGTTTCCAGGGGGGTCTAGTTTCCAAAATGGGGTCACTTGTGGGGGGGTTCCACTGTTTAGGCACATCAGGGGCTCTCCAAATGCAACATGGAGTCCGCTAATTATTCAAGCAAATTTTACAATCGAAAATTCAAATGGCGCTCCTTCCCTTCCGAGCCCTGCCGTGCGCCCAAACAGTGTTTTTTTCCCACATATGGGGTATCTGCGTGCCCAGGGGAAATTGCACAACACATTTTGGGGTCCAATTTTTCCTGTTACCCCTGCGAAAGTAAAAAAATTGCGTCTAAAGTAACATTTTTGTGAAAAAAGTTAAATGTTCATTTTTTTCTTCCACATTCCAAAAATTCCTGTGAAGCACCTGAAGGGTTTATAAAGTTCTTAAATGTGGTTTTGAGCACCTTGAGGGGTGCAGTTTTTAGAATGGTGTCACTTTTGGGTATTTTCTGTCATAAAGACCTCTCAAAGTGACTTCAAATGTGATGTGGTCCCTAGAAAAATGGTTTTGTAAATTTTGTTGGAAAAATGAGAAATCGCTGGTCAACTTTTAACCCTTATAACTCCATAACAAAAAAAAATTTTGGTTCCAAAATTGTGCTGATGTAAAGTTAACATGTGGGAAATGTTATTTATTAACTATTTTGTGTGACATATCTCTCTGATTTAAGGGCATAAAAATTCAAACATTTTGAAAATTGCAAAATTTTCAAAATTTTCACCAAATTTCCATTTTTTTCACAAATAAACGCAAGTGATATCGAAGAAATTTTACCACAATCATGAAATACAATATGTCACGAAAAAACATTCTCAGAATCAGGGGGATCCATTGAAGCATTCCAGAGTAATTACCTCATAAAGTGACAGTGGTCAGAATTGTAAAAATTGGCCTGGTCATTAACGTGCAAACCACCTTGGGTTGTGAAGGGGTTAAAGGCTAAAAGTCCATAAAAGTACAATAAGGCTAAGGATTATAAGCCTCAAACATCCAAATAAGTCATTGTGCACTCCAGGTCATAAGCACATGAAATAAATAGTTTGTAACCTTCTGTTAACGAAATACCCACAATGGTCACTGAAATAACTTGAAACTGACAAAAGTAATTTTCAGCTAAAATTTACTGGATATAAATTAATGAAAATCAAACATTGCTTTTGAATTGTGGTTCAACAGAAACATTTTAAAAAAACAAATAAATGAAAATGCCATGGATCACAATGATGGTACCCCTAACTCAAATTTTTGTTGCACATCCTTGTGAGGCAATTACTGCAAACAAATGATTTCTGTAGCTCTCAATGAGAATTCTGCACCTGTCCATCGGTATTTTGGCCCTATCCTCGTGATCAAACTTCTCCTTTGACCAGGTATGAAGGGAGCTTCTCCAGACTGCATGTTTCATCTCCTTCCATAGATGTTCAATAGAATTTAGATCAGGGCATATAGAAGCCACTTCACAATAGTCCTAGAATGCTTTGCTCTTAGCCATTCTTGACAGTTTTTAGCATTGAGTCATTACATTATCATTTTGGAGGACCCATGACCTGTGACTCAGACCAAGCTTTCTGACACTGGGCAGCCCTTATTATTCCAGGATAACCTGATAGTTTTGATATTTAATTGTACCCTGCAGACTCAAGACACCCTGTGCCAGATTCAGCAAAGAAACCCCAAAACACAAGCAAGCCTCCTCCATTTGTCACTCGCAGCAAGTACAATGTTCTTTTCTTTGTATGCTTAATTGTTGTTTCTGTGATCATAGAGCTGATGTGACTTGCCAAAAAGCTCTAGTTCTGTCTCATCTATCCAAAGGAAATTCTCCCAGTATCTTTGTGGCTTGTCTATATGCATTTTGGCAAATTCCAATCTCGCTTTGTTTTGATTTGCTTTCAAAAGTGGTTTCTCCTCAGTCATCTTCCATGAAGTCCACTTTGGCCAAGACAGCGACAGATGGTGCAAACTGACACTGATGTACCATGACCCTGGACTTCACCTCTAATTGCTTTGGTTACCATTTGTATTATCCGTTTTTTTTTCAATTTGTCATCAATATTCCTCTTACAGCCCAGTTCAGGGAGGTTGGCTACAATCCCATAGACCTTAAACTTCTTAATAATATGTGCAACTGTAATAACAGGAACATCAAGCTCTCTCCTTAGCTTTCTTTGGTCCATGTTCAGTGTGGTATACACCATGATACCAAACAGCACAGTGGCTACTTTACACTCTTTAAATATGCAGACTGACTGATAACAAGTTTTTAAACTCCTGTGATGCTAATTACAGGACACACCTTCGTTTAGCATATCCTTTTGGTCAAATTACACTGCTCAAAAAAATAAAGGGAACACTCAAATAACACATCCTGGATCTGAATGAATTAAATATTCTCATTGAACTTGTTCTGTACAAAGTTGAATGTGCTGACAACAAAATCACACAAAAATCATCAATGAATATCAAATTTATTAACCAATGGAGGCCTGGATATGGAGTCACCCCAAAATTAAAGTGGGAAAACACACTACAGGCTGATCCAACTTTGATGTAATGTCCTTAAAACAAGTCAAAATAAGGCTCAGTTTTGTGTGTGGCCTCCACGTGCCTGTATGACCTCCCTACAGCGCCTGGACATGCTCCTGATGAGGTTGCGGATGGTCTCCTGTGGGATCTCCTCCCAGACCTGGACTAAAGCATCCACCAACTCCTGGACAGTCTGTGATGCAACGTGACGTTGGTGGATGGAGCGAGACATGATATCCCAGATGTGCTCAATCGGATTCAGGTCTGGGGAACGGGCGGGCCAGTCCATAGCTTCAATGCCTTCATCTTGCAGGAACTGCTGACACACTCCAGCCACATGAGGTCTGGCACTGTCCTGCATTAGGAGGAACCCAGGGCCAACCGCACCAGCATATGGTCTCACAAGTCTGAGGATCTCATCTCGGTACCTAATGGCAGTCAGGCTACCTCTGGCGAGCACATGGAGGGCTGTGTGGCCCTCCAAAGAAATGCCACCCCACACCATTACTGACCCACTGCCAAACCGGTCATGCTGAAGGATGTTGCAGGCAGCAGATCTCTCTCCACGGCGTCTCCAGACTCTGTCTCGTCTGTCACATGTGCTCAGTGTGAACCTGCTTTCATCTGTGAAGCGCACAGGGCGCCAGTGGCGACTTTGCCAATCCTGGTGTTCTGTGGCAAATGCCAAGCATCCTGCACGGTGTTGGGCTGTGAGCACAACCCCCATCTGTGGACGTTGGGCACTCATACCACCCTCATGGAGTCGGTTTCTAACCGTTTGTGCAGACATATGCACATTTGTGGCCTGCTGGAGGTCATTTTGCAGGGCTCTGGCAGTGCTCCTACGGTTCCTCCTTGCACAAAGGCGGAGGTAGCAGTCCTGCTGCTGGGCTGTTGCCCTCCTACAGCCCCCTCCTCGTCTCCTGGTGTACTGGCCTGTCTCCTGGTAGCGCCTCCAGCCTCTGGACACTCAGCTGACAGACACAGCCAACCTTCTTGCCACAGCTTGCATTGATGTGCCATCCTGGATGAGCTGCACTACCTGAGCAACTTCTGTGGGTTGTAGAGTCCGTCTCATGCTACCACGAGTGTGAAAGCACAACGAACATTCAAAAGTGACCAAAACATTGGCCAGAAAGCATTGGTACTGAGATGTGGTCTGTAGTCCCCACCTGCAGAACCACTCCTTTATTGAGGGTGTCTTCATAATTGCCAATAATTTCCATCTATTGTCTGCTCCATTTGCACAACAGCATGTGAAATTTATTGTCAATCAGTGTTGCTTCCTAAGTGGACTGTTTTATTTCACAGAAGTTTGATTTACTTGGATTTATATTCTGTTGTTTAAGTGTTCCCTTTATTTTTTTGAGCAGTGTATTTTCAATCTTTCTGGGGGTACCATCATTTTTGTCCAGGCTGTTCTCATTATTTATTTATTTTTCTATTGTACTAGAATTCAAAAGCAAGTCTGATTAACCTGTTATACTGTTAAATACCACTGTCAATCTCTGACAGCGGCATTTAACACTTACTGGTAGCGGGAGCACCATTCCACGCACCCATCGCGCATGTCCGTGATGTGATTGTGGGTGCCAATGGGTTACCATGACAGCCAGGGGTCTGCTGAAGACCTCCAATGCTTTTCATGATAATTCTCCTGTGAAAGCCAGCCTGTAGGCGCTGTTCATAGGAGATTGTAACTTTAGCTATACACAGCAGTGCAATAAAACATTGCAATAAGAGGTGATCAAAACATTGTATCTACCCCAAAATTCTTTGAGTAAAAACATCAGCTCACGGAGCAAAAAATAAGCCATCACCCAGCACTATATCCTGAAAATGTTGCGGGTCTCGTAAAATGGCGACACAAGCATCATTTTTTTATATACATTTCCCAATTTTTTTCAACACTTAAAATTTTTGGTATCTGTGTAATTGTATGAACCTGGAGAATCATACTGTACAGTGAACATGGTGAATTACAAACCCCAAAAACAAATGTGGAATTGCACTTTTTTTGCAATTTCACCGCACTTGGTCTTTTTTTCCTGCTTTATATGAAAAAATGAATGGTATTATTCAAAACTACAACTTGTCCAACAAAAAAAGCCCTCATACGATTACGTTTACGCAAAGATAAAAAAGTTATGGCTTTTGGAAGGAGGTGAGGAAAAAACAGAAAGTCGCTCGGTCATGAAGTGGTTACAGATGTGAATAAACTACTGTATGTCCCCAAAACATTTTTACAAATCAACAATTTTTCCAGTGGACTGTCAATAAGTGAAGCACTTTTTCTTTACTCTAGAAGAGTTGTCTGCTTCAAGACAACTCACTATAGATGTGCCTGTGTATCGGCTGTGACACAGATGGGATCTGGCTTAAATACTGGAATGAGCAGTAATTAGTGATGAGCGAGCACTAAAATGCTCGGGTGCTCATTGCTCGGGTCGAATGCTCGAGTGCTCAACCCGAGCAACGAGCCCAATGTAAGTCAATGAGAAACTCAAGCATTTTTTCAGAGCCCTCTCCCCGGAGGTCTGCAGGGGGGGCTAAAAACAGTGCTAAAATGCATGGGAACAGCATGGGGAAGACTCCAGGAAGCATCTCTGACTTCCAGGTTACTGCTGGGAACAATGTTGTCAGAGTATTATGCCACTTTTACAGACTCACAATAAAACATACAAAAACAAGACCAAAATGAATTTTCCTGGAAAAAAATGTTAAGCAACATTCTTTCCAGGGTAATGAATTGCATATAAGGCAAAATAAATAATCAGGTTCTCCTCCACACCTTGGGCTATCTTCACATGTAGCGTTTTTGATGAGTTTTTACACTTTTGAATTGCTTTCCATGATGAAAAATACATTCACCGGTAAATGTCATTTTAACATTTTACTACCTTATCTGCCCATGTGGTGTGTGAGACATGATCAGACACATCCTGTTTCATTTATGAAGGAGGAACTCCTAAAGTCACAAAGCCTATTTTTACAGGGCCATAGGGCAGCCCTTACTATTGTTAAAGGGCCATCAGACGGCCTTCACTATTGTTAGAGGACCATCAGCCGGCTATGCTTTGTTGTTACCATTATTAAGGAGCGGGTCTCATATACTGTTATTGTGTATGCAGTGACTGCAAAGCCTGCCAAAAATTTGGAAGAATTCCAATACCCCTTTGAAGAGACATAGAGGAGGGCCTCAGTTAAAAAAAAATGTTCCCATTATTAAGGAATGGGTCTCCTTTTGTGGTAATGCCCACGCAGTGACTGCAAGGGCTGCCAAAAAATTGGACGCACTCCAATACCCCTTTGAAGAGATGTAGAGGAGGTCTTCATTAAAAAAAACTGTTAACATTGTTAAGGAGTGGGTCTCCTATACTGGTAATGCCCATGCACTAAGTGCATGGGCTGAAAAACAATTACCTCTGGGAGTATACTTGAACATACTGTATAACATACAAAATGTTAGAGGTAGACCTCTAAAAATTTTTCCTACGGGCATCATAAACACCCTTAAAAAAATTATGTGGGTGTTGCATCACAGTCACCTTGGTGATATGGTAAGGAGGAGGACAACAGAAAATAGACAAAATCAGGAAGCATATACCCATGTCTGGGTGTGAAGAAGTGCATGGGAATAGACCCCCCCCCCCAAAAAAGTCACTGGATTTGACTTTATGTTCCGCTGCTATCATCTGGTGGTGTTGAGAAGTCTGGCCCAATCCAGCCCTTGCTCATTTTTATAAGAGTCAGCCTGTTAGGCACATCAGCCTGTCAACTGAAAATGCTATCAATTATAATGCCCCCGGCGGCACTAAAAACCTGCTCTGACAAAACGCTAGCGACAGGGCAGGCCAGGACTTTCAAGGGGTAGAGAGAAACAGTTCTTGCCAAGTGTCCAGCTTGGATACCCAATAATTCTAAGGCACAGAGGAATCACAGAGGACGTTGGTATAGTTGGCAAGGTACTCCTTCAGCATGTTCCAAAACTTTTTCCTCCTTGTCATAGTATCAGGGCCTGGGCTCTGGGAGTGTCTGAGAAAACTGTCCTACATCTTTGACAGTGTTCCCCTGCCTCTGCTGTGTCATATTTGTGTCTCCCTTGCCTGTACTCCTTGGTTGTCCAAGGATCTGTGACTTCTGCCGGCAGCGTTTTCAGATGAGAATTTTTTTTAATAATTCTGCAACAAGGTCCTTCTGGTACTGCAACATTTTACTAGACCTTGCCGTCGGAGGAAGGAGAGATGCAAAGTTCTCCTTGTAGCGCGGGTCTAGAAGTGTGACCAACCAGTAATTACTGTTGCCCAAAATGTGTACAACGCGAGGGTCACGGGAAAGACAGAGGAACATAAAGGCAGCCATGTGAGCCAGACTGGTAACAGCCAAGTCTTCCCTGTCCTGACCAATAGGACGACTGTCCATGCTCTCCTCCTCCTCATTCTCCCTTTCATCAGGCCATCCACGCTGAATAGACGGTATGACAGTTGTATGGCTAGTACCCTCTGTAGAGCAGGAAAACTGCTCCTGTTCCTCCTCCTCCTTCATCCTCCTCATTATCACCCAATCCACATTGGGATGAGATGAGGCTGGGCAGTGTGGCATCACCCTGTATGGTTCCTTGCTCCACCTCATCGTGCTGCACCTGCAATGCCTCCTCTTTTATTGTGAGCAGCTAGCGTTTCAGAAGACAGAGAAGCAGAATGGTGATGCTAATTATGACATCATTGCCGCTCACCATCTTGGTGAAGTCCTCAAAGTTTTGGAGGACGGCACAGATGCCTGACATCCATGCCCACTCCACAGTTCTTATGTACGGAGGCTGACCTGAATGCCGATGGGCGTGTTGAAGCTGGTACTCAACAACTGCCCCTGCTGCTCACAAATTCTTCCCAACATCTGCAAGGTTGAGTTCCAATGTGTGATGACATTGCACACCAGTAGGTGAGCTGGAACCATGCCTGGCTGTAGGTTCAACGGTAATAGCCACAGATCTGACTGCTCTGTTACAGCTGTCATCAACTCTTCAGAGGTGTGCGGTTTGTCCCCTAAGCATATTAGCTTCAGCACAGCCTGTTGCCGCTTGACCGAGGCAGTGCTGCAGTGCTTCCAGCTTCGGACTGATGTGGTCATTTTGGAAATTAAGGCTGAAGAGGAGGAAGAGGGGCAGGAGCTGAAGAATGTGGGGGCAACCCTGATTGACCCAGGGCCCGCAATCCTTGGCGTCGGGAGAACTTGTTCCGTCCAGGGTCCGACTGGGTTGCGGCTTCCACTATATTAACCCAGTGTGCCGTCAGCGAGATGTATTGTCCATGGCCATAAGCACTTGTCCACGTGTCCGTGGTTAGGTGGCCCTTCCCAGTAACTGCGTTGTTGAGGGCACAGCTAATGTTCTGGGACACTTGCTTTTGTAATGCGGGGACGGCACACTGGTAGAAATAGTGGCTGCTGGGGAACGAGTACTGAAGGATGGCCGTCGGCATCAGGTTGCGGAAAGATTTTGTCTCCACGAGCTTAAAAGACAACATTTCAAGTTAAAGCATTCGAGAAATGTGTGAGCTTAGTAGTGTGGCCTGTGAGGTGTTGGCTGGGGTAGGTACAACTGAAAGCTGCACTGGGACAAGGACATGAATTCTGACGGTGATGGTTGCAAGTGTGCAACAACAGGTGCAGGGCGGGAGGCATCTTTGTCTGCACCATGGACAGAGAATTGGCGTGCACGCACAACAGCGGAACAGGCAGCGGTGTCACCCGCAGACACGGTTTCTGGACCCTGGCATTCGGCTCAACTAGTCGAGTGCTTTGCTGTCATGTTCCTGAGCATACTGGTGGTGGTCAGGCTGGTAGTTTTGCTGCCCCTGCTGATGATGGCATAGCCAGAACTGCAGGGTGATGCACTGGTTGAGCCGCCGAAGCAATGACATCTCCAGGTTTGTCCGCCTACATTTGCGTCAGGATCATGGATCAGGTGAGTATATGAAGTTTTTTATTTTAATTATAACTTATGGTGTGACTGTGGGGGGCATCATAAAGTATGCGGGACCTTGATACAGTGTGGGGGCTACTGTGGAGGGGGCCGCATACAGTGTAGATGCCCTGATGCATTGTAGTTGTTACTGTGGGGGCCCCTCATACACTGTAGGGACTACTGTGGGGGCCCAGATACATTGCAGGGCCCCTTATACATTGTTGTAGGGACTACAGTTGGGGTCCCTTATACATTGTAGAGACTACTGTGGTGACTCTCATTATACAGTCTGAGGACTCTCACAGTGTGGGGGCCATTATACTGTTTGTGGACCATTATACAGTCTGGGGCTAGTATATGAGCCATTATACAATGTGGGGGCTAAAGTGGGAGCCATTATGCAGTGTGTAGGTTATTATACACTGTGGGAGCCATTATACTGTGTGGGTGCTACTGTGGAGGCCATTATACAGTGTGAAGACTACGGTGGGAGGTCATTATACTGTGTTTTGGGGTAGCAGTGGAGACATCATGCTATATATAGGGAGCTGAGGACCCATCATACTGTGTATAAGGGCTCTCTGGACTCCATCATACTATGTATAGGGGAGTTGTGGGGACATTATACTGTGTATAGGGTAGCTGTGCGCTTCTCTTACTGTGTATAGGGGAGCTGTGGCCCATCATATTGTGTATAAAGGAGCTGTACATGGGGGGATTCAGGGAACATTATTAAATATTAAGTGGGCACTTAAGAAGCATTATTGTTATTTGGACACTCATAGTATTGTTACCGTCAAAGATGCATATGGGGCATTATTATTTTCTAGGGGCAAAATGTGTACACTGTTTTCTAGGGCACCTGCAGAGGGCATTAATATTTTCTAAGGGGAAAATTTACCATCTAAGGTGCTGGAAATGTGAGAAGTCAAATGTATCTTTGTTGTAAACTCTACGGACGTGGCTGGAAGAAGTTGTCATGTCGGTGTCTGGGCCAGATGGAAAAGACGGGAAAAATGAATGACTCCATCAGAAAGAACATCAGCTGTAAGTCACCATCGATAACTGTATTGTGAACTTTCACATGTTCAACCACTATACGATCAACATTTGGCAGTAATATCGGTAATGGTCTTTGTATGTGAGTGAAACACCGTTCTGGCAAGCCAAGGTAAGGAGGCTTATTCGCCGTGCCATGCTTATCTGGGAAATTTAATATGCAATTGACAGACCGGCTCTGGCATGCCAAGGTAAGGACGCTTATTCACCGTGCAATGCTCCTCTGGGAAATTTAATATGCATATTACCTCTTCAGAGGCAATTGCCTCTTTTTCTCTGAAGAGACAATTTGCATATTAAATTTCCCAGAGGAGCATTGCACGGCGAATAATCCTCCTTACCTTGGCATGCCAGAGCCGGTGTGTCACTCTCCACAACGAGAAACATTACCCCTTAGACCTCTGTCCAGAGCCTCTCACCTAGCCAAATCAGTTCTCATACTGTGCACTGACAAGGGCCAACTGGCCGAAACACCGTGTCTGCCAATTGAGATTCTGATTTGGCTATTATAATAAGTCATGTTGCACGACTCGTTAAAGGGTTGATTGTGACTTGTAGGATTACTGCTGCCAATAGGTGGCGCTATAGAGTTCAAGTCCTCTTTTTCTCTGAAGAGGCAATTTGCATATTAAATGGTCATTGTATGCTGATTTATTGTCAGTAACCGCACAGTCATTTGCTGAGGTTCCCTTATACCCACAATTAGGGTGCACCATCGTAGTTGTAATCAGAGTTACCTTGGTAGGATCCTACTTAGATGTTCCGTCCTACCCTCCCCCACCCCATGATTTGAACTCCTAGCTATGCCACTGGGGAGACATACAAAGAGAGATGTGAGAAAGTATGGAGTCAGGAAAGTACTCGTTTATGCTTGTATACTGGTTGGCTGACCAGATGAGTATAGATGACACAGTATAGCCTTCAAAATGCCTTTAACTATCAAAGCAAAAGGAATTTCGAATGAAAAAAATGAAGCTCTAACAATTAAGTTAAAGAAGTTGTCTGTTATGCTCACGCCCGGACTGTTTGGCGTGAGCGTGGTTAGTGGTTTCACTGAGCCACTAACCGAGGAGTGCCTGGAGGGGCGTGACTAGGGACCTCACCAGATCCGACCACGGACGCACAGCGGCTTAATCAACTCCGTGGTCCGAGGAGGGACGTGGGAGGTGGTGTTAGAACCCTCTTGTTTGTTTTTTCCATCTTGTGTTTTGTGGTCACGTGACCATCTGCCTATATATTCCAGCTCCGCCCTTTTGGCTGTGCTAGACTTCAGTGTTGTTTGACTGTTTTGCTAGCCAGGTGCTAGCCCAAGGTAGGACTGCCTGATGTTTTTTTATGGTAAACAGCAAGATTTTTTTTCCTTTAAAAATGCTTATTTGTTATATTTTCGTTTGAGGCCAAGGTCCTCTGGGAATGAATCACAGCGCATTGGTTTTATTATGTCACTTTTGCGCAATAAATCACAAGGGTGGGCCTTTTCTCTCCAACCTAATGATCCATGCTTAAGGTCGGTAGAAGAATTTTTTTCTGCTATGGGTCTATTATATGACGATCCTGATCAAATCTCATCTGCTGAGGCAGAACTCAGGCATTTGAATCAGGGGTCAGGTGATGTTGAAAATTATTGCACACACTTTAGAAGACGGGCTTCAGAAGTCAAATGGAATGATTCTGCTCTGTAATGTCTATTTTTTGCTGGTCTGAGTGAAAGGGTTAAGGATTTGCTAATTGCATTCCCCGCACCTGAGACTCTACAGGATGCCATGCAATTAGCTGTTCGTGTGGATAAGAGGCTGAGATCTAGGCAGAATGAGGTAAAGACTAGTACCCAGAAAATCTGCTCAGATGATGGAGAACCAATGGAGGTTGGGGCGATGTCACTCCGCTCTCAGGAAAGAGACCGGAGGTTCGCCGAGGGATTGTGTCTTTATTGTGGTAAAGCTGACCATTTGATTAAGTATTGTGAGCGTCATTTAAGTAAAGAAAAAAAAAAGGTCAGGTATGCCCGTATAGCTTGTTTACGCTCTGCAGGAGTATTTATTTCAGGGAGTACTACTTTGCAGGAAAATTTGATTGAATTTCAGGTATTTGTGGATTGTGGTTCAACACTTAATGTGATTCATAAAGGGTTTTTGGAAAAACTTAAATTGAAATCCTAACCTTTGTCATCACCTATTTCTGTGATTGAAATTGATGGCACTCCCTTGAAATGTGTTATGCACAAGGTTGCTGCATTTCCCCTCACTATCAATGGACTTCACCAATAAATTTTGGACTTGGTTGTATTAAATAATTTACCCTCTCCGGTCGTTCTAGGATTGCCTTGGTTAAAACTGTAGAATCCTTTGCTGGACTGGTCTACTAATATGATAAAGTCTTGGAGTCCAAACTGGTATGATAAATGTTGTAATGGTCGCATTGCGGCTGTGGAAAAAGGGGAATTACCTGTACCTATTCAAGATTTTTGGAGGGTTTTCTCGGAGGAGGAGTCGCAAGTTTTACCTCCTCATAGGGATTATGATTGCGCCATTGAGTTTGTTCCGGGAGCTACTCTTCCCAAGAGTCGCTTGTTTAATCTGACTATGCCTGAAAGAAAGGCCTGGAGGAGTACATACAGACTAGCCTGGCTGCTGGTCACATTAGTCCTTCTAAGTCGCCTGTGGCAGTTGGATTTTTCTTTGTTAAAAAAAAGGACGGGGGTTTACGTCCATGTCTGGATTTTCGTGAAATTAATAAGATTACCATACGCAATTCCTACTCATTGCTGTTAATTCCTGACTTGTTTAACTAGTTGGTGGTGGCCAAGTGGTTCTCTAAAATTGATCTTCGGGGGGCATATAATGTGTTACGAGTGAAGGAGGGTGATGAATGGAAAACTGCTTTTAACAGTTTAGCAGTTATTGAGTGATAATTCACTCTTTGCTAAGCTGGAGAAATGTGAGTTCGCTGTGCAGAAAATTAGTTTTTTGGGCTACATTGTCTCCAGCGAGGGCTTTGAGATGGACCCTGTGAAGGTTCAGGTTGTGCAGGAATGGCCTAGGCCTATTGGTTTGAAATCTATGCAGAGATTTTTGGGTTTTGCCAATTATTACAGGAAATTCATTAAGAATTTTTCTGTAATTGTTAAGCCTCTAGCCGATCTCACCAGGAAAGGTGGGAATACGGTCCAGTGGACTACCGAGGCCATTGAAGCGTTTAGGTATCTCAAAGAGGTTCAGTTCTGCCCCTATCCTTATGCAGCCTGATGAGACCAAGCCTTTTTTGCTTGAGGTCGATGCTTCATCAGTGGGGGTCGGAACAGTTTTGTCTCAGGAGTAGTGTTGAGCGATACCTTCCGATATCAGGAAATATCGTATCGGATTGGATCGGGCCGATACCCAAAAAGTATCGGATATCGCCGATTCCGATACCGGAAACCAATGCAAGTCAATGGGACACAAATATCGGAATGAAAATAAACCCTTTCTTTCCTTGTAGGTTAATTCTACATGAAGGAAAACAACTAACAATAATGTAGAATGTATTGGGGGAGGTGGTTGCCCAAATCGATGGGAACAGTGCTCACAGTGAAACATGAAAAGCCGGCAATTCAGCAGCGGCATACACCGGTACCCGACAATTTAGAACAGAAAGAATAGAGCTTCACACATAGATTAGATAGATAGAAACATGTCAGTCACATATATATGAAGTATAATGACAGTGTTGCTTACTGTACTTGTCATTTAGTGTAAAGGATTTATTAAAAAAAATAACAGTGTTTTCATGCACCGTCTCTTTAAAAAAGCCGGCCGGCAATTCAGCAGCGGTACCCGACAATTTAGAATAGAAAGAATAGAGAATCACACATAGATTAAATAGATAGAAACATGTCAGTCACATATATAAGAAGTACAGTGACAGTGTTGCTTACTGTACTTGTCATTTAGTGTAAAGGATTTATTAAAAAAAATAACAGTGTTTTCATGCACCGTCTCTTTAAAAAAGCCGGCCGGCAATTCAGCAGCGGTACCCGACAATTTAGAATAGAAAGAATAGAGAATCACACATAGATTAGATAGATAGAAACATGTCAGTCACATATATAATAAGTACAGTGACAGTGTTGCTTACTGTACTTGTCATTTAGTGTAAAGGATTTATTTAAAAAAATATTAGTGTTTTCATGCACCGTCTCTTTAAAAAAGCCGGCCGGCAATTCAGCATCGGTACCCGACAATTTATAACAGAAAGAATAGAGCATCACACATAGATTAGATAGATAGAAACATGTCAGTCACATATATAAGAAGTACAGTGATAGTGTTGATTACTGTACTTGTCATTTAGTGTTAAAATAAAGGATTTATTAAAAAAAAAATTGGCATGGGGTTCCCCGTAATTTTAGTCTCTAGCGGAGGTTAAGCAGATGGCTGGGGCAGATGTTTGAAGCCTGGGAAGGGGGTAATACCCACGGAGCTCCCCAGGCTACTAATATCAGCCCCCAGCTGAATACCTAGTCTTTACTAGCTATTAAAAGGGGGGACCCCCCCAAAAAAATGACGTGGGGTCCCCCCTATTTTAATAGCTAGCAAAGGCTAGGCAGACAGCTGGGGGCTGATATTAATAGCCCAGGAAGGGTGCCATGAATATTGGCCCCCTCCCGGGCTAGAAACAACAGCCGTCAGCCGCCCCAGAAATGGCGCATCCATAGGATGCGCCCATTCTGGCACTTAGCCTCGCTCTTCCCACTGCCCTGTAGCGGTGGCAGTGGGGTAATAGGGCTGGGGTTGATGTCAGCTTATAATGCCAGCTGACATCAAGCCCAGGTTAGTAATGGAGAGGCGTCTATAAGACACCCCCATTACTAACCCCATAGTCAAAGTTTAAAAAAAATCACAAACACCCAGAATAAAGTCCTTTAATTGAAATAAACACACAATTCTTTATTGTTCTAAATTAAACCATACTTATCATCGCGCCCATTCCAGCTGAAGCCAACGATCTCCTGCAATAAAAGAAAAATAATAAATCAACATCATCCTTACCTTTCCATGGTTCCCAGGACAGCTTCAGCTCTGCTACATCGAGATGACAGGCTGGACCGCAGCAGAACGCTGCCATCCAGCCTGTCATCCCGCAGACACTGAGAAGCGCTGGCATGCTTGCGCTCCTCAGTGTCTGGCTGTGACGGCATCCAGATGAGCCGAGTCTCTCACACTCACCGCATGCACAGGAGATTTCTCCCACGCTGTCAGTGACGTGCATGAGGTAAGCTGAGTTCATTGTCGGCTCATCTGGATGCTGTCACAGCCAGACACTGAGGAGCACAAGCATGCCTGCGCTTCTCAGTGTCTGCGGGATGACAGGCTGGATGGCAGCTTTCTGCTGCGATCCAGCCTGTCATCTCGATGTAGCAGAGCTGAAGCTGTCCTGGGAACCATGGAAAGGTAAGGATGATGTTACTTTATTATTTTACTTTTATTGCAGGAGATCGTTGGCTTCAGCTGGAATGGGCGTGACGGTAAGTATAGTTTAATTTAGAACATTAAAGAATTGTGTGTTTATTTCAATTAAAGGACTTTATTCTGGGTGTTGTGTTTTTTTAAATACTTTACTAGAAATTCATGGCGGTCATGTCTAATATTGGCGTGACCCCATGAATTTCGGGCTTAGGGCCAGCGGATAATACAAAGCTGGCCCTAACCCCTTTACTACCCAGTGAGCCACCGCACCAGGGCCCTGGATGAGCTGGATACAGCGCCAGAAGATGGCGCTTCTATGAATGCGCCATTTTCTGGGGTGGCTGCGGACTGCAGTTCGCAGGAGGGGGGGCCCGCAAAGCTTGGGCCACCCTGCGCTGTGGATTCCAGCCCCCAGCTGCTTAGTTGTACCTGGCTGGACACAAAAATAGAGTGAAGACCCACGTATTTTTTTTTTTTACTTATTTCATGAAATTCATGAAATAATAATAAAAAAAGGGCTTCCCTATATTGTTGTGTCTGGCCAGGTACAAATAGGCAGCTGGGAGTTGGGGGCAGCCCGTTCCTGGATGCTGTACCTGGCTGGCATACAAAAATATGGCAAAGCCCACGTCAAAATTTTTGGGAAAAATTAATTAAAAAATAAATAATAATTTAGGGACTGCATCTTTATTAACCCCTCAAGTGTCATTTAGTGTTAAAATAAAGGATTTATTAAAAAAAAAATTGGCGTGGGATCCCCCATAATTTTAGTCTCTAGCGGAGGTTAAGCAGACGGCTGGGGCAGATGTTTGAAGCCTGGGAAGGGGGTAATACCCACGGAGCTTCCCAGGCTACTAATATCAGCCCCCAGCTGAATACCTAGCCTTTACTAGCTATTAAAATGGGAGACCCCCCAAAAAAATGACGTGGGTCCCCCCTATTTTAATAGCTAGCAAAGGCTAGGCAGACAGCTGGGGGCTGATATTAATAGCCCAGGAAGGGAGCCATGAATATTGGCCCCCTCCCAGGCTAGAAACAACAGCCGTCAGCCGCCCCAGAAATGGCGCATCCATAGGATGCGCCAATTCTGGCACTTAGCCTCGCTCTTCCACGCTGCCCTGGTGCGGTGGCAGGGGGTAATAGTGGTGGGGTTCATGTCAGCGCCAGCTGCCATGAAGCCCAGGTTAGTAATGATGGGCGTCTATAAGACACCCCCATTACTAACCTACAAAGTGTTAAAAAGAAAAATCACACACTACACCCAGAAAAAAATAATTTATTTGAAATAAAACACACCATTTTATTTAATTCTTAGTTTACAAAAAAAAAAATAGTTACCTGTCTACGTTCCTGCGCTGATCTCCCATGAACAGCTGTCACATCTGGAGATGGTGACAGCTGTACATGGCTGCTGTAAGCTCACGCTGCCGGGAACACGTCTGCTCCCGGCAGCGGGAGCCACTGACTGAGGTCACCGGAGTGCATTCAGTCAGCGCAGCTCCGGAGACCTCCTTTACGGCACTGCTGTACCGTGGGAATTTCTCACGGTACAGCAGGGCCGTAAAGGAGCTAACCGGAGCAGCGCTGCCTGAACTCCGGCGAACCCGCTTATGCAATGACGGGGCTGCTTTACGGCCCCGACATTCTAGCGGCGGCAGCGGTTTAGAGCGGTCACATTCTATGTGGCTGCTCTAAACTGGAGATCATCGTGGGACACTCATGGACTACTACGGAGGGGTAAGGATAAGGTTGTGGTTTATTATTTTATATTTTATTACAGGAGATCGATGGCTTCGGGGAATTAGGTGTCTAGGTGAGTATAGGTGTAGTTTTTTATTTTTTACTTTATTTTAGGTGGCGATCGGCGGGACAGGTAATGTATAAACTAATTTATTTTAGGTAACCACTGGCCACCAATGAAATGTATTTAAAATTTATTTGGGACCAAAAACAAATATATATGGGGGCCTAAAAGAATAAAAGATGTATAGGGGCAAAAATAACATATGGGGCAGTTTAAATAGCAGGATCAGGCTGATGGGAACTACTGCTCCCATCGAGCTGATCCTGCTGGCACGAGTGGACGGGGGACAGACATAGGCCGATGGGAGTAGTAGTGTCACATCGGCCTATGTCTGCCTGCACGCACACACCCGCAGACATCCCACAAACACCGCGCACACCCGCAGACATCGCACAGACACCGCGCACACACCCGCAGACATCGCACACACCCGCAGACATCCCACAGACACCGCGCACACCCGCAGACATCGCACAGAGACCGCACAGACACCGCACAGACACCGCGCACACCCGCAGACATCGCACACACCCGTAGACATCGCACAGACACCCCGCACACACTCGCAGACATCGCACAGACACCGCGCACACACTAATCATGACGGGTCTGATGGTCTGGGAGGTGAGGCTGACCTATGTGGCCGTGGGAAAGTTCATGTGAGTTTATGCAATGCAGTCAAGCATGAACTCACATGAACCCTCTGAGGGCACCGCGGCTACTTCAAATGAACAGCTGATCGGCATCACCTGATACCTCAGCTGTTCATTTGAAATAACCGGCGGGAAAGCGCAGCACAGAACAGGAAAGCCGGCGGTGAAGTCTTTTCACTGCCGGCTTCCCCGCCCGGGTCCTTTGCTCCCCGCTCCCTGGTGCTGCGCTCCCCGCCCTGTCCTAACTTACGATCAGGATGGGGGGAGCAGAGGATCGGGGTGGGAGGCTGCGGGGAAGCAGTATGGGGCTGTGTGATTGTTTAAAAGCCGGCGGCTTTTTACCGCCCGCCTTCTTTTTACCGCCCGCCGACTTTTAAACAATCAGGAGAATTCTCCCACGCTGGGATGGCATTCTCATGACAGGCTGGATCGCAGCTGAGCGCTGCCATCCAGCTTGTCATCCTTCAGAGACACTGCAGAGCGCAGGCATTATGGGAACTTCCGATTCCGGTATTCGATATTGTAAAAGTATCGGAATTAAGTATCGGAATTCCGATACCGCGAATATCGGCCGATACCCGATATTTCAGTATCGGAATGCTCAACACTACTCAGGAGAACAGGGATGGAGTACATCCTTGTGCCTTCTTTTCGAAAAAAAATTCGGAAACTGAACTGAATTATGATGTTGGAAATCGGGAGTTGCTGGCTATTAAATTCGCATTTGAACATTGGCATCATTTTTTGTAAGGTGCTAGATTTCCTATTCAGGTTTTCACAGATCATAAGAATTTGATCTCTCTGGATGCTGCCAAGCGCTTGAATGCCCGTCAAGCTAGGTGGGCACTTTTTTTTTCTCAGTTTCATTTTTCTGTTACCTATATCCCTGGTACTAAGAATGTTAAAGCCGATGCTTTATCTCACAGCCTCTCTCCTATGGTCGGTGCCGAGGAGGAGGAGAGCATTTTACAGAAAGGAGTTGAGGTGGCGGCATTGGACTCTGTTTTGGAGAATGGGATTCTGAAAGCTCAAGATGATGCTCCATCTAACACTCCCCATGGGAAGTTGTTCGTGCCTAGAACCTTTAGGAGAGATTTGTTTGTGGAGTGTCATGAGTCTTGGTTGGCAGGTCATCCAGGAATTTCTGAGACTAAGAGACTTATCAGTCGCAGTTTTTGGTGAGCTGGATGGCAGAAAGAAGTCATCAAGTGGGTGCGTTCATGTACTGTGTGTGCTAGGTCAAAAGCTTCAAAATACTCCTGCTGCGGGCTTGCTTTGCCCTCTGGAGGTTCCTAGTGCACCTTGGACGCATCTCACAATGGATTTTATTACTGATCTGCCTGTGTCCGAGGGTTTTACTGTCATCTGGGTGGTCGTGGACCGTTTTAGTAAGATGTGTCATTTGGTTCCATTCATTAAGTTGCCGTGCACCAAGTCACTCGCTAAGGTGTTTGTTAAGGAGATTGTCAAGCTTCATGGCGTTCCCACGGATATTGTTTCTTATAGAGGACCTCAGTTTGTGGCTCACATTTGGCGTGCTTTTTGTGATAGGTTGGGAGTCCATTTGTCATTCTCGTCTGGGTATCATCCTAAGTCTAATGGACAGACTGAAAGAAAGAACCAGGATGTAGAACAGTTTTTGCGTTGTTTTGTGGCGGATAATAAAGAGGTGTGGTTTAAGTTTCTGCCTCTCGCTGAATTTGCTCTTAACAATCATACATCCTCCTCAGCTGGGTGTTCTCCTTTTTTTTTTGTTGTACTGGGAGACATCCGTCCTTTGGTTTATTCTCCAAATTGGGGTTGGCGGTGCCGGAGGAGGAGAAATTTTCTGGTTATTTGGAGAGAGCTTGGACTAATGTACATTGCAACCTTCAAGAGGCTAACAAGAAGTCCAAGAAGTATTTTGACAGGAAACGTAAGGAGGTTTTGTTTACTATGGGTGACATGGTTTGGTTGTCCTCAAGGAACTTGCGGTTGAGGATTCCCTCTAAAAAACTGGGTTCTAAGTTTGTGGGTCCATTTAAAGTGCTTTAGGTTGTTAACCCGTCTGCAGTTAGGTTGAATTTCCCTACTTCCTGGAAGATTAATCCTGTGTTTCATGTTTCCTTGTTGAAAAGGGCTGATGTATCAGATAGGGATGTCACTGTCACAGTTCCTCTTGTGGTGGAAGACGGCGAATATGAAATTTCTCGTATCTTGAATTCTAGATGGCATAGAGGGAGAGTACAGTATCTCGTCTCCTGGAAGGGTTTTGGACCCGAAGATAATTCCTGGGTAAGGGAGGATGATGTCTCTACTCATAGGCATGTTATAGCTTTCCACAAGAGGTTTACGGATAGGCCTGGGCATGGAGGATCCGGAGGATCCTCATAAAAGAGGGGGTACTGTTAGAACACTCCTGTTTTTTCCATCTTGTGTTTTGCGGTCACATGACCTTCTTCCTATATATTCCAGCTCCGCCCTTTTTGCTGTGCTGGACTTCAGTGTTGTTTGACTGTTTTGCTAGCCAGGTGCTTCTGTACATATCTCTGTCAGTTTGCTTTGTCCTTCTGGGACCTCTAGTACCTTTTTGGCAGTTTATATTTTGTGTTCTGCAACAACCTTCTCTTTTCAGGAGGTGTCCCAGTTTTGTTCCAGTCCTTAGTTTTTTAGGGACCCCTTCCTTTATGCTATAGGTCTTCGTTCAGACTAGCCGAGGACTAAGGCAGGTCTGTTCGCAAGGAACAGGCAGCCCGCTACATCATAGGGATTCAGCTTAGTCTTACTGTAGGGATAGCTTTCCCCTTTCTTTCCTTAGTACTTGTTGCAGATCATAACAGGTAGCCCAGGTGCTACTCCAGGTCAGACCCCGGTCACACAGCTGTTGACCCACAGCGGGGAATGCAAGAACGGGCAGTTTTGGCTGGTATGCAGATAGGCGCGTACTGGCAGGCACGGCTGGTATGCAGACAGGTGGGTACTGGCAGGCACGGCTGGTATACAGACAGGCGGGTACTGACAGGTAGGTAAACAGGCTGAATAGGGAACAGTACAGACTGGAATACGGGAACAGAGCCGGAGGTGCGGAGGGGAAGCGGAACAGGGCAGAGCTGCAGGTGCGGAGCGGAAGTGGAGCAGGGCAGAGAAGAGCAGAGCTGTAGGTGCAGAGGGGAAGCGGAGCAGGGCAGAGCAGAGCAGAGCCACAGGTGCGGAGGGGAAGCGGAGCAGGGAAGAGCAGAGTTGCAGGTGCAGAGGGGAAGCAGAGCAGGGCAGACAGACCACAGCTGCAGGTGTGGAGGGGAAGTGGAGCAGGGCAGAGCAGAGCTGCAGATGTGGAGGGGAAGCGGAGCAGGGCAGAGCAGAGCAGAGCCGCAGGTGCGGAGGGGAAGCGGAGCAGGGCAGAGCAGAGCCACAGATGTTAAGGGGAAGCAGAGCAGAGCTGCAGATGCAGAGCGGAAGCGGAGCAGGGCAGAGGAGAGCCGCAGCTGTGAAGGGGAAGCGGAGTAGGGCAGAGCAGAGCCGCAGGTGCGGAGGGGAAGCGGAGCAGGGCAGAGCAAAGCAGAGCAGAGCCGCAGGTGCAGACAGACAGGACAGGGCTCTGTTCCCATAGAACAGACAGGGACAGGGAAACATGGGAAGATGGCTAGAACACAGGAGGTAGATACGGAGGCAGAGAAACGGGACATGCAGAACCAGATACACACAAGGTATTTGCTATGAAGTAGCGAGTGGACACAAAACTCACAAACAAAAGTACAGAGACAACGAGTAGGAGCTTGGTACTGGTTCAGACACTGCAGGAAAAGGGAAGGATCGGACATAGAGACAAACAGGTAACGGGCTAGGACACAGTTCAGACAGGAACTGACACAGGAACGAGATACAGTAACGAGATACAGGAACGAGCCTGGGCATTCAGCCCCCAGGGTGGCGGAAATAGACTAGAATTCACAGATACAGGTAACAGGCCTGGGTACACAGCCCCCAGGGTGACAGAAATACACCTCATGCAGAATTATTAGGCAAATGCGTATTTTGATCACTTCGATACTTTTTATACATGTTGTCCTACTCCAAGCTGCATAGGCTTGAGAGCTAACTACCAATTAAGTAAATCTGTTGATGTGCATCTCTGTAATGAGGAGGGGTGTTGTCTAATGACATCAACACCCTATATAAGGTGTGCTTAATTATTAGGCAACTTCCTTTCCTTTGGCAATATGGGTCAGAAGAGAGATTTGACGGGCTCTGAAAAGTCCAAAATTGTGAGGTGTCTTGCAGAGGGATGCAGTTGTCTTGAAATTTCCAAACTTTTGAAGCGTGATCACCCAACAATCAAGCGTTTCATGGCAAATAGCCAACAGGGTCGCAAGAAGTGTGTTGGCCAAAAAAGGCGCAAAATAACTGCCCATGAATTGAGGAAAATCAAGCATGAAGCTGCCAAGATGCCATTCGCCACCAGTTTTGCCATATATCAGAGCTGCAACGTTACTGGAGTATCAAAAAGCACAAGGTATGCGATACTCAGGGACATGGCCAAGGTAAGGAAGGCTGAAAAACGACCACCTTTGAACAAGAAACATAAGATAAAACATTAAGAATGGGCCAAGAAATATCTTAAGACTGATTTTTCAAAGGTTTTATGGACTGATGAAATGAGGGTGACTCTTGATGGGCCAAATGGATGGGCCAGAGGCTGGACCAATAAAGGACAGAGAGCTCCACTCCGACTCAGACGCCAGCAAGGTGGAGGTGGGGTATTGGTATGGGCTGGTATCATCAAAGATGAACTTGTGGGACATTTTCGGGTTGACGATGGAGTGAAGCTCAACTCCCAGACCTACTGCCAGTTTCTGGAAGACAACTTCTTCAAGCAGTGGTACAGGAAGAAGTCGGTATCGTTCAAGAAAAACATGATTTTCATGCAGGACAATGCTCCATCACATGCATCCAACTACTCCACAGCGTGGCTGGCCAGTAAAGGTCTAAAAGAAGAAAAAATAATGTCATGGCCCCTTTGTTCACCTGATCTGAACCCCATAGAGAACCTATGGTCCATCATAAAATGTGAGATCTACAGGGAGGGAAAACAGTACACCTCTCGGGAGGCTGTGATGGCTGCTGCACGCAATGTTGATCGAAAACAGATCAAGCAACTGACAGAATCTATGGATGGAAGGCTGTTGAGTGTCATCATAAAGAAAGGTGGCTATACTAATCACTAATTTTTTTTGTTTTTGTTTTTGCATGTCAGAAATGTTTATTTCTAAATTTTGTGCACTGATATTGGTTTACCTGGTGAAAATAAACAAGTGAGATGGGATTATATTTGGTTTTTATTAAGTTGCCTAATAATTCTGCACAGTTTAGTTACCTGCACAAACAGATATTCTCCTAAAATAGCCAAATCTAAAAAAAACCCACTCCAACTTCTAAAAATATTAAGCTTGGATATTTATGAGTCTTTTGGGTTGATTAAGAACATAGTTGTTGATCAATAATAAAAATAATCCTCTAAAATACAACTTGCCTAATAATTCTGCACACAGTGTAGACTAGAAGTCACAGATACAGTTAACGGGCCTGGGTACTTAGCCCCCATGGTGGCGGAAACAGTATCCAGTGACTCACAGCAATAGGTTGGGGACGCATTACGACTGCGCACACTGTAGAATCAGGAAGTTCCAGCGCCGCCGCCCTAAGCCAGCAGACAAGAGACATACACACAGCAAGTAGAGGAGTATAGTGCACAGCCTGGACTGGTAGGTAATTTGGCGGTCTGGCATGGTGGGAGATGGTAAGCCATGCCAGCAAGCACCAGGGATGTTACATTGTCCACTACTTTATATGAACCCCCCCAATGTATCCCCCCGGGGCCAGTAGTGTTTTTGTGAATACCTTGCGGTGCCTTTTCTGCCTCTGAGCGATGCTATCGCTGGCCGCTCAGAGGCATCACGTGACCCTTCACTGATGTCATGTCAAGTGAGGCATGACATTAGTGATGCGCTCCCCGCGGTGGATGCGGGGCTGTGGGTGGGGTTACCCCATGCATCACACCTAGCATCCACAGCGCGCTTTCCCAGTGAATGAGGAGAGTGAGAGCTTGCGGTGAATGCCGGGTGTGACGCAGGGGAATAACCCCGCCCACAGCCCAGCATCCACCGTGGAACGCAGAAGTGAGTACCTCCTGCTGCAGCCGGAACTTGACGTGACATCAGCGGATGTCAGAGCCGGCTGCAGCCAGGGGTCACGTGATGCCTGTGAGCGGCCAGTGATAGCGCTGATCACAGGCAGAAAAGGCACCACAAGTTATTTAGAGAAACACTTATGGGCCCTGGGGGAATACATTGGGGGGTCAATAGAAACATAACATTCATAAGCACATTAGTGTTAATTCTCCTTTACTCAAGGTGTTAATTTATAGTGTATGACCATCTTCAATTTCTTAGCTTGAGCGTAACTTTGTATGACTTTTGTGGTACATTTGTACATTGTACTTTGCGTTCCAGGCTTGGAATGCCTTTGTTTGCTCCATAAGTTTCCGTTTGCTCCATAAGTTTCCAGCTCCAGGATTTTAGAAATGTTTTCTAAAACCAGTGATGCCAAAACACAGTGTGCACTCTATGCCTTAAGCATATTTTGAAAAGATAAAAGTAAAATTAAGTGAGCATGTGAGTCTGACCTCTAAGTTGGTTAGTGAGGCAGAAATGCTCTTGGCTACAACATGACCTAATTCTGGATTCTCACTGCTAACATCAGATAATCAGAACGTTAACCTGATATCTTTTGACCACATTATTCAAATGTTTCCTATTCCTTAATAAGTTTGAAAAAATATTCACAGCCTAATCAGACAGCTTCCAGGCAGATACATGTAGTAGGCTGGGCTTATAAAAAAACAGCTTCTTCAGGGAAATAATCCTGAGTCATATCTCTCTCCAAGGAAAAGATGAAAGGATGAATGAGACTCACAAAACCTCTTATTTTTCATGCTAGTCAGGGAGATTAATCACTCTTTCCTCTAAATCTGCACACGAAAAATCTTGTTTGAACCACATCCACACATCCATGTGTTGTGGTCCGTATTTCATAGACGGGACATGTCTCCCGACCTCAACAGCTTTGTAAGCATATAAGAAGCTATCAAGTATAGATCAGAAGACCAGTGGCCAGTGCATGAATCACAGACTGTTGATATGGAAAATGTAACCCATAAATATAACTCCCCCTTTTATAGAAAAAACACTGACAACTGAAAATCCTTTTGTCGGCCACAGCTTTATGTTTGGTTTTTAACCCAAACTGTAATTCACTTTAACCAAACTCGAGCTGAAACGGTATGCACCAGCAGACTCCCGGTGGGAAAGTCCGTTTTCAGATCGTACAAAACTCAAATTCTGTAATTCTTTTACCACCACGGAAGGACTGGTGTAAACCTACACCCAGCCCCGACCACCACTTAGCAAAAATAGGGCCTGCTCGACTCTGTCATGGAGGCCTGAAAGGAATATATCCAGGCTTATGTCATTTAGGTACAGCCCATCTTGGGACATCAGGCGACGATCGTCCCCTTCCAACTGCCGAATTACAATTCTCGCTCTAGACCTAACGAAACGTGAAACCCAACAATTAGCTGTTCTGCGTGCCCTTTCAACCGCCAAAGAATGCCTAGCGCCTTGCCAAATGACCCTTGGAATGATTTCCGACCATCCTAAAATTATTTCCGTAAAAAAAAACACTATACGCTCTAAGTCCACACGCATTAGGGTCATGAGTTCAGCCACTTTTAGGAAACAAAGGTCATTGCAGCCGGCATGAATGATTAAAATTATTGGGAAAATAGCGATTTTGCTAATTTCTAGAGCCTCAGGTAAGACCTGGGACCATGGTGTCCATCGAGTAAGAGAGAGAACCAGCACGTGTCTTGGTATTTTATATCCACCAGACAAGGAAGTCTCCAGTTTCATGTGACAAGAAATGATTTCTTATTCCCCGCCCACTGGCTCTTTGTTCATTTCCAACCTAGTAGAACCTGATTTAGCACATGGATTTACATTCTATTCTATTGGATCCTCCCCCAGCAGAAAACACTATGTGACACTATACATGAGGGGAATTATAATACATGTGGGGGGATTTTATTTATATACAGTACAGACCAAAAGTTTGGACACACCTTCTCATTTAAAGATTTTTCTGTATTTTCTTGATTATGGAAATTGTACATTCACACTGAAGGCATCAAAACTATGAATTAACACATGTGGAATTATATATTTAACAAAAAAGTGTGAAACAACTGAAAATATGTCTTATATTCTAGGTTCTTCAAAGTAGCCACCTTTTGCTTTGATGACTGCTTTGCACACTCTTGGCATTCTCTTGATGAGCTTCAAGAGGTAGTCACCGGAAATGTTCTTCCAACAATCTTGAAGGAGTTCCCAGAGATGCTTAGCACTTGTTGGCCCTTTTGCCTTCACTCTGCGGTCCAGCTCACCCCAAACCATCTCGATTGGGTTCAGGTCTGGTGACTGTGGAGGCCAGGTCATCTGGCGTAGCACCCCATCACTCTCCCTCTTGGTCAAATAGCCCTTACACAGCCTGGAGGTGTGTTTGAGGTCATTGTCCTGTTGAAAAATAAATGATGGTCCAACTAAATGCAAACCGGATGGAATAGCATGCCGCTGCAAGATGCTGTGGTAGCCATGCTGGTTCAGTATGCCTTCAATTTTGAATAAATCCCCAACAGTGTCACCAGCAAAGCACCCCCACACCATCACACCTCCTCCTCCATGCTTCATGGTGGGAACCAGGCATGTAGAGTCCATCCGTTCACCTTTTCTGCGTCGCACAAAGACACGGTGGTTGGAACCAAAGATCTCAAATTTGGACTCATCAGACCAAAGCACAGATTTCCACTGGTCTAATGTCCATTTCTTGTGTTCTTTAGCCCAAACAAGTCTCTTCTGCTTGTTGCCTGTCCTTAGCAGTGGTTTCCTAGCAGCTATTTTACCATGAAGGCCTGCTGCACAAAGTCTCCTTTTAATAGTTTTGAAGAGATGTGTCTGCAGCTAGAACTCTGTGTGGCATTGACCTGGTCTCTAATCTGAGCTGCTGTTAACCTGCGAGTTCTGAGGCTGGTGACTCGGATAAACTTATCCTCAGAAGCAGAGGTGACTCTTGGTCTTGCTTTCCTGGGGCGGTCCTCATGTGAGCCAGTTTCTTTGGAGCGCTTGATGATTTTTGCAACTGCACTTGGGGACACTTTCAAAGTTTTCCCAATTTTTCGGACTGACTGACCTTCATTTCTTAAAGTAATGATGGCCACTCGTTTTTCTCTACTTAGCTGCTTTTTTCTTGCCATAATACAAATTTTAACAGTCTATTCAGTAGGACTATCAGCTGTGTATCCACCAGAGTTCTGCACAACACAACTGATGGTCCCAACCCCATTTATAAGGCAAGAAATCCCACTTATTAAACCTGACAGGGCACACCTGTGAATTGAAAACCATTTCCGGTGACTACCTCTTGAAGCTCATCAAGAGAATGCCAAGAGTGTGCAAAGCAGTCATCAAAGCAAAAGGTGGCTACTTTGAAGAACCTAGAATATAAGACATATTTTCAGTTATTTCACACTTTTTTGTTAAGTATATAATTCCACGTGTTAATTCATAGTTTTGATGCCTTCAGTGTGAATGTACAATTTTCATAGTCATGAAAATACAGAAAAATCTTTAAATGAGAAGGTGTGTCCAAACTTTTGGTCTGTACTGTATATACCCACCTACACATATACAGTGAAGGAAATAAGTATTTGATCCCTTGCTGTTTTTTAAGTTTGCCCACTGAGAAAGACATGAACAGTCTATAATTTTAAGGGTAGGTTAATTTTAACATTGAGAGATAGAATATCCAAAAAAAAATCAAGAAAATCACATTGTATAAATTAGATAAATTTATTTGCATTTTGAAGTGAGAAATAAGTATTTGATCCCTTACAAACCATTCTGAGTTCTGGTTCCTACAGACCAGTTAGATGCTCCTAATCAACTCGTTACCTGCATTACCAGCTGTCTTACATAGTCACCTGTATAAAATCAGTCAGACTCTAACCTCTACAACATGGGCAAGACCAAAGAGCTTTCTAAGGATGTGAGGGACAAGATCATAGACCTGCACAAAGCTGGAATGGGCTACAAAACCATAAGTAAGACGCTGGGTGAGAAGGAGACAACTGTTGGTGCAGTAGTAAGAAAATGAAAGAAATACAAAATGACTGTCAATCGACATCGATCTGGGGCACCATGCAAAATCTCACCTCGTGGGTATCCTTGATCATGAGGAAGGTGAGAGATCAGCCTAAAACTACATGGGGGGAACTTGTTACTGATCTCAAGGTAGCTGGGACCACAGTCACCAAGAAAACCATTGGTAACACATTACGCCTTAAAGGTTTAAAATCCTGCAGTGCCCGCAAGGTCCCCCTGCTCAAGAAAGCACATGTGCAGGCCCGTCTGAAGTTTACCAATGAACACCTGGATGATTCTGTGAGTTATTGGGAGAAGGTGCTATGGTCAGATGAGACAAAAATTGAGCTCTTTGGCATTAACTCAACTCGCCGTGTTTGGAGGAAGAAGAAGGATGAGTGCAACCCTAAGAACATCGTCCTAACTGTGAAGCATGGTGGGGGAAACATTATACTTTGGGGGTGCTTTTCTGCAAAGGGGACATGACGACTGCACCGTACTGAATGGAAAATGGATGGGGTCATGTGTCGCGAGATTTTGGCCCACAACCTCCTTCCCTCAGTAAGAGCATTAAAGATGGGTCGTGGCTGGGTCTTCCAGCAAAACAATGACCCAAAACATACAGCCAAGGCAACAAAGGAGTGGCTCAAAAAGAAGCACATTAAGGTCATGGAGTGGCCTAGCCAGTCTCCAGACCTTAATCCCATAGAAAACTTATGGAGGGAGTTGAAGCTCCGAGTTGCCAAGCGACAGCCTCAAAATCTTAATGATTTAGAGATGATCTGCAAAGAGGAGCAAAATTCCTCCTGACATGTGCGCAACCCTCATGATCAACTACAAAAAACGTCTGACTGCTGTGCTTGCCAACAAGGCTTTTGCCACCAAGTACTAAGTGTTGTTTGCCAGAGGGATCAAATACTTATTTCTCACTGCAAAATGCAAAAAAAAAAAATCGAATTTATACAATGTGATTTTCTTGATTCTTTTTGGGATATTCTGTCTCCCAATGTTAAAATTAACCTACCTTTAAAATTATAGACTGTTCATGTCTTTCTCAGTGGGCAAACTTACAAAAACAGCAAGGGATCAAATACTTATTTCCTTCACTGTATATATTTGCATACATGGGCTGACATGCGATATATATATCTCTATATATACAGGTGCTTCTCACAAAATGCCTCAGGCTGATCGCTTCCATGCCACGCCACATTGATGCCTTAATTGATGCAAAAGGAGCCCCAACCAAGTATTGAGTGCATTTACTGAACATGACGCGCCCCCTGGGACATATTCCTTTCTGAGGGGAATACCCGGCACCGGATCAGATGGGGGGTTGTAGTCTCCGAGCGGCTGTGACCCGGTCCCGTGCCCAGGGCGTCAAGCTCAGGGTTATGTGGCAGTCTTTACTGATGTTATTAAAGTTCGTTGTGTCGACTACGCCACCCGTTGTGATGCGGTCACTGTGGCCGCCGCTGCAGCAGGGTCCGCTGAGGCTGATGGTGGATGCGCAGCTTGGTGGGATAACCCCCAACGGGAGGGGTATAGCCTCAGAGGGGACAGGCGCAGAGGATGGGGGTTGTGGTGGTGCGGTGCAGCCGGTAATGATGACAGACTCGGGTTGTGCAGTTAAGGGTCTTTACTTACTGCAGATGTTCCTGGTCACTCTAGCTCCAAGTGACCTCCCGAGCCGTGCTGCGTCCACCAGGTCCTGGATCCGGCCAACCCCCAAACAAGTCCGGAGCGTGGCCCTGAGCTCTCCCTCTGTCCTTCCTTCAGCCGTCCCCACCAGTGATTCACCTAAATCCAGCTCCCTCGGGCCTTCTGTTGGGCAACCTTTGGCCTCAGGTTCCCTGACCCTCCATGTGGTGTGCCTTCAGGGTGAATGTAGTGGGTGACCGTGACAGACTCTGCCCACGGTCTCCGGTCTCTGGCTGGGGAATGTCTTTACCCCCACCAGCTTGGGTTCCGGTACCCTTCTGCTGACTCCTCACCCGGTGTTCTTATTTGGGTTCTTGGGTCCCTTCTTTGTCCCCCTCTGGGTCTTTCTGTACTCCACTCTCTCACTCTTCAGGCTCAGGTCTGTTCTGCTCCCTTGCTGCAGGCTGACTTCCTCTGCAGCAGACTTGTTCTCTGCACTGACTGACTTGTGCTCAGCGTCTGACGGGCTCCTCTGCGTCTGACCCTGATCTTTGATGGTGCCCACCTTATATAGCCCTCTATGTGTGAGCTCAGGTGACCAGCACCCAATGAGCTCCTAACACTACCCAGACTGCTCCCCCTATCTGCCCCTACACTACATGGGATGTTCCTCCCCCCCTCCCACTCCAGCCAGGAACAGGCTCGGTCGCACCTGCACATTTCTAAGTGGGAGTGCCGTCGGCCTGCTCCTCTGGAATGGGATGTATGTAGTGCATGCAGTCTATCTGAGCTCAGTTCCACACTCCATCCTTACCCGGGAGTGGAATATCACACCTCTGGGTTGAGGTGCAATACCCCTGTAGCAGCCGAATCCTCAGGGTGCTACATTCCCCCCTGGTAAATCACAGCACGTCCTCGGGCTGCAAAGACAAAAACACCAAAACATACAACATTTTTATAAACATGTAAAACATATTAAATATTATACGAAATACTATATAAATATATATATAAACTTTTTCAGGTAAACAACATTCTCGTCGTCTCTTTCTCTCTTCTGTTCCTCTGGTCACCGTGCAACTCGTGACCAGGTAGAGTGCGACAGTCTTTTAGAAAAATGGTTTTTCCTATAAAACCGGTAGGGGGCGCTTTAGCAAGCGCAACTATGTACAGGGAAATTTTGGCCGTTCTCAGTCCCCGGCCAGGTAAAGGGAAAGGGATGGCTGCTCACAGTCCTCAGCCTGGTATGGAAGGGGTCACACAGGTAAACAGTTCGCTGGTCCCAACGGGGACTATTTTAGCAGCAACAACAGTTCCAGTTTCAGTTTCAGTTCCGATTCACTGTGCCCCGACAGGCAACTATATACAGTCTCCTGCTCTGCCGCACTCAACGGCGTCTGCCTCCTGCTCTTATCTTACGGCTGGTGGTTTCTTCAGACCCGTCCGGGTCCTCTTGCTCCTCCTCCTCGCACCGCAACTCCTCCTCCGTCAAGCGATGCACGTGGAGGGCGTAAGGTCCCTTGGCACACTTGTGCCGGGTGAACGTTACCTCATCACCGACGTAGAGGTCACGGCCTTTGTGACCCTCTGGCAGGTGGGACTCGACGTCCCGTCGTGTAACGAAGACGTCACCCATGGTGTTCCGGTCCCTTATGAAGCCCCACCCATGCTGCGCATTAAACTTTATTACCGTCCCGATGGTACGGGGACGATCTGCTGCACGGGGGTCCCTTCTGGTCCGACTCTTTTGCTCCGCGCTGCGGGTCTGGGCCCATTGCTCTTTGGCCTGCCTCTCCTCCCGCTCTCTCTTGAACTCTGCCAGCTGTTGACGGCAACACTCTGTGCGCGCTGCTGCAGCTGCCCGAGTCTCTCCGGTGAACCCCATCAGATCTTCTCCCTTGGGGTCCCACGCAAATTGAGCCTCTTCTAGGGGAGGCGAGACCCGAGTCACGGGCTTTGGAGCCGGGATCAGGGGCTCACACAGGGGACCTAGTTGCTTCTGCCGCTCCAGCTCCAAGAATCCTTCGGGCCAGATGAAAGGCCGACCGTCCGGCCACGTTAGCTGGCTGAAGGGGTCCTCTCCCAGATGTGGCACCCTAGGTATTACGGGCGCGGGCGCGGTGGTGGTGGCGCCCGGGTTGCCCAGGCCTTGCGGCCAGGCCTGGGGCACCTGGAAGGTGAAGGGCACCGTTAGGACGGCGGCGCCCTGGGTTACCTGGCCTTGCGACCAGGCCGGAGGCTCCGCGGAGGTAGATGGCTCTGCTTTGGATGCGGCGCCCGGAAATGCTAGGCCCTGTGACCAGGCCGGAGGCTCCTCTTCCGGCGCCACGCTCCGGGTCACGATGCGTGACGTCATCGGGGTCGCGACGGCGGCTTCCGGTCGGGGCCTAGTCGGTGGCGATGTCATGGCGGTCTCGGGTACGGCCGGGGGACCTTCGGGCTCTGCGACGGGGAGCTGGGGCAGGTAAGCGGTCTTCCGGTATGGGGTATAGGCATCCCCCTTACCTGCTGCCATGCGTCTCGCTCCCTCTTCTGCGCCGTCTCCGGCCTTGGGTCCTCCCGCGTCATCCGCAGAGGCAGTCGATGTCTTCTTCCAAGGGAGCGGGTTAAGTGGACGGGTTCCAGCTTGCTGGGCCATCTCCCGGCCCCACTCCGCCAGGATCTCCCTCTGCACTCGGGCCATCCTTCCCGCGAGGCCCTCCAGGGCACTCCGCGCGCACTCCCGATCTCGGGGAAGCTGCGCCAGGATCTCCGCTAAGCCTAGCGGGGTTGTTGACTCCAGCAGGCTCCTGACCATCGGGTCGGTGCTGCTCTGCTCTGCTTCCGGCAGGCTCCTGGCCAGCGGGCCGGTGCTGCTCTGCTCTCCTCCTTCTTCCTCCAGCAGGCTCCTGGCCAGCGGGCCGGTGCTGCTCTGCTGCCGCTCCATTCCCGGGTCCACTCTTTCTCTCCTCGACTCCGGGTGAGCTTCTCCGCTACTCCTCATTAGACCTCTTGCCTCCGGGTGCGCTCGTTCTACACTGCTCCAAGCGACACCCATTTTTTCTCTTCTCCTTCGTCTCCTCCCACTTCGAGGGCGGTCCCGGGGCAACTCGGTGACTGTCAGCTCCAGGGGTAGTTCTTTCACGCTGACAGACACCTCCAGCATCACAGTCTCTGTTGGTGGGGGCGGTTTCCACTTTTGGCGCCATTTTCTGTCCCGGCCCACGATGGGAGGTGGCCTCTTGCTCTCCTTTGGCACGCCCATAATGGCGTCCGCTGCTCTTCCAAGGCGGGAAATCTGCGGTTTTGGCGGGAACAAGCTGGAAATGGCGGACAATCGGCGGGAAACGACTGGTGATGGAGTCCGATGGCGTGGACCCTCCGGAACCGGCAGGAGTCTTCTTTCTGAGGTAAACTTGCACTTTTCTTCAGGCACGCAGTACCCGGGTGTTGCGGGCACGTAATCCTGCCGACTACGCCAAAAGTTGACGCGCCCCCTGGGACATATTCCTTTCTGAGGGGAATACCCGGCACCGGATCAGATGGGGGGTTGTAGTCTCCGAGCGGCTGTGACCCGGTCCCGTGCCCAGGGCGTCAAGCTCAGGGTTATGTGGCAGTCTTTACTGATGTTATTAAAGTTCGTTGTGTCGACTACGCCACCCGTTGTGATGCGGTCACTGTGGCCGCCGCTGCAGCAGGGTCCGCTGAGGCTGATGGTGGATGCGCAGCTTGGTGGGATAACCCCCAACGGGAGGGGTATAGCCTCAGAGGGGACAGGCGCAGAGGATGGGGGTTGTGGTGGTGCGGTGCAGCCGGTAATGATGACAGACTCGGGTTGTGCAGTTAAGGGTCTTTACTTACTGCAGATGTTCCTGGTCACTCTAGCTCCAAGTGACCTCCCGAGCCGTGCTGCGTCCACCAGGTCCTGGATCCGGCCAACCCCCAAACAAGTCCGGAGCGTGGCCCTGAGCTCTCCCTCTGTCCTTCCTTCAGCCGTCCCCACCAGTGATTCACCTAAATCCAGCTCCCTCGGGCCTTCTGTTGGGCAACCTTTGGCCTCAGGTTCCCTGACCCTCCATGTGGTGTGCCTTCAGGGTGAATGTAGTGGGTGACCGTGACAGACTCTGCCCACGGTCTCCGGTCTCTGGCTGGGGAATGTCTTTACCCCCACCAGCTTGGGTTCCGGTACCCTTCTGCTGACTCCTCACCCGGTGTTCTTATTTGGGTTCTTGGGTCCCTTCTTTGTCCCCCTCTGGGTCTTTCTGTACTCCACTCTCTCACTCTTCAGGCTCAGGTCTGTTCTGCTCCCTTGCTGCAGGCTGACTTCCTCTGCAGCAGACTTGTTCTCTGCACTGACTGACTTGTGCTCAGCGTCTGACAGGCTCCTCTGCGTCTGACCCTGATCTTTGATGGTGCCCACCTTATATAGCCCTCTATGTGTGAGCTCAGGTGACCAGCACCCAATGAGCTCCTAACACTACCCAGACTGCTCCCCCTATCTGCCCCTACACTACATGGGATGTTCCTCCCCCCCTCCCACTCCAGCCAGGAACAGGCTCGGTCGCACCTGCACATTTCTAAGTGGGAGTGCCGTCGGCCTGCTCCTCTGGAATGGGATGTATGTAGTGCATGCAGTCTATCTGAGCTCAGTTCCACACTCCATCCTTACCCGGGAGTGGAATATCACACCTCTGGGTTGAGGTGCAATACCCCTGTAGCAGCCGAATCCTCAGGGTGCTACAAACATACATTTCAGCGGGAAAACATTTCGGATTTTAAAATCAATTTTCAAGCTGGTGTTATAAAGTATTCTAATTTACTGAGATAATGACTTTTGTGTTTTCATTGGCTGTAAGCCATAATCATCAACATTAACAGAAATAAACATTTGAAATAGATCACTCTGTTTGTAATGACTCTATATAATATATGAGTTTCACTTTTTGTATTGAAGAACTGAAATAAATTAACTTTTTGATGATATTCTAATTTTGTGAGAAGCACCTGTATATGTATATTTTGGAGCACTTTCCTTCTACACACACACACACATACACAAAAAATACTTTATTTGAATAAAGACTCCCGTACACCATCAATCGTTCACCAACTTATTATTAAAAATATTCCCACGAGGCTCCTCTGTCGTAGTCCACGTTCCCAGATGTCTGCGGCGTTTGTCACAGTGTGATTGCAGGATAGCAAGTGTGCTCCTAGTCTGACCCTAAGTCTAAGGGTCCCTAACTATATCTGTACCCGGGATTACTCCTGAAGGTGGAGATGTCCGAGCCTCCTTCCTTACTATGCTCCTAAGCAGCACTAGTCTGAAACGTGTATGGTGAAATACAAAACAAGACAGACACGGCAGAATTGAAACACAGTCACACAACACGCTTTCAGGGAAATACACAAAGGGACATTAAGTGTAAAGCCCGTGAGTCTACAAAGTAATATAAAGACACCTAGAGAAAAAGGGAAGGGATAAGCTAACTCTGCTTGCAACAACTTTGGTAAAAAACAGTCCTCCAGAACGTGTCCACCTCTCCTAGACCAGTATAGAGTAAACTATTGCTTGCATCCCCTGATCAGTGGAGCCAGCTTAAATAGTGAAAGAGCAGACATGACTGGTTCTCCTGCAGAATGTGACCACAGGTGATCAAAAAGCTAAGATCAGCAAAGATTTAACTCCTTCTAACCTGTCTAGGAGCTGCAGCTCTAGAAGGCGACGCCCAAGTCACTTTGTGCTGAGCTGACCATAGCTATCTATGGAGTCACAAGGAGGATTATCTGAACCTGTAGAATCCACAGACCCTGACGCTACCATGACAGCTGGAGATGTTTGAGAAAACCTTCTTGTGATAAAAGTGCTGCTATTCACAGGCATTGGGTAATGACGAAAACTCTCATCAGAGCCGCTGGTTATAGCTGAGCACAGCATTGAGCACTTACAGAGGTTTTCCGCTGAAAACATGTAAGCACCTATCCTAAGGTCACTTTCACGTTCAGTATTTGGTCAGTATTTTACATCAGCATTTGTAAGCCAAAAGCAGGAGTGGATGAAAAATGCAGAAGTGGTGACGTGTTTCTACTTTTCCTCTGATTGTTCCACTCCTGATTTTGGTTTACAGATACTAAGGTAAAATACTGACCAAATAATGAACGTGTGAACGTGTGGCCTAAGTATAAGTGATAAGTTATTGATTGGTTAGGGTCCGACTGCTGGGACCCGCACCGATCGGCAGAATGTGCAACTTTTATCCCCAGTAGTATGGTGTGACATGTACGACTCGACCACTGATCCATTCATTCCCTAAGGGGCTGCACTTGGCTTTTTCTGGAAGTCCCAAAGAGGATGAATGGAGCTGACAGACATTTGACCTGCCGCTCCATTTTAAAATGGGGATAAAAGTGGCGTGTCAGGAATGCAAATTCCCCATTCTTCCGATATGTGTTGCTTCCAATGGTCGGATTTCACCGATCAATAAGTTATCACCTACCTAACCTGTGGATCAGTGATAACTTGTTTTAATCAAAAAACCCTTTAATGCAAACTACCCAGTTGTAAAACCCAGTTATGGTCGAGCACAGTAGATGTGCAGAAGCCTCCTTTGTTATACAGTTGACGCTTCACTATAACAGGGATAACGGCTAACAGGTATTTGTATATACAGTGAGTATGGAAAGAATTCAGACCCCTTTAAATTTTTCACTCTTTGTTTCATTGCAGCCATTTGGTAAATTCTAAAAAGTTAATTTTTTTCTCATTAAAGTACACTTTGAACCCCATCTTGACTGAAAAAAACCCAGAAATGTAGAAATTTTTGCAAATTTATTAAAAAAGAAAAACTGAAATATCACATGGTCATTAGTATTCAGACCCTTTGCTCAGTATTGAGTAGAAGCACCCTTTTGAGCTAGTACAGCCATGACTCTTCTTGAGAATGATGCAACAAGTTTTTCACACCTGGATTTGGGGATCCTCTGCCATTCTTTCTTGCAGATCCTCTCCAGTTCTGTCAGGTTGGATGGTGAACGTTGGTGGACAGCCATTTTCAGGTCTCTCCAGAGATGCTCAATTGGGTTTAGGTCAGGGCTCTGGCTGGGCCAGTCAAGAATGGTCACAGAGTTGTTCTGAAGCCACTCCTTTGTTATTTTAGCTGTGTGCTTAGGGTCATTGTCTTGTTGGAAGGTGAACCTTTGGCCAAGTCTGAAGTCTAGAGCACTCTGGAAGAGGTTTTCATCCACGATATCTCTGTATTTGGCCGCATTCATGTTTCCTTCAATTCCAACCAGTCTTCCTGTCCCTGCAGATGAGCAGTGCCTGGTTTTCTCCACACATACCGCTTAGAATTGTCACCAAAAAGTTCTATCTTCGTCTCATCAGACCGGAGAATCTTATTTCTCATAGTCTGGGAGTCCTTCATGTGCTTTTGAGCAAACTCTATGCGGGCTTTCATATGTCTTGCACTGAGGAGAGGCTTCCGTCAGGCCATGCTGCCATAAAGGCCTGCCTGTTGGAGGGCTGCAGTGATAGTTGACTTTGTATAACTTTCTCCCATCTCCCTACTGCATCTCTGGGGCTCAGCCACAGTGATCTTGGGGTTCTTCTTTACCTCTCTCACCGAGGCTCTTCTTCCACGATTGCTCAGTTTGGCTGGAAGGCCAGGTCTAGGAAGACTTCTGGTGGTCCCAAACTTTTTCCATTTAAGGATTATGGAGACCATTGTGCTCTTAGGAACCTTGAGTAATGCAGAAATTCTTTTGTAACCTTGACCAGATCTGTGCCTTGCCACAATTCTGTCTCTGAGCTCCTTGGGAAGTTCCTTTGAGCTCATGATTTTCATTTGGTCTGACATGCACTGTGAGCTGTGAGGTCTTATATAGACAGGTGTGTGCCTTTCCAAATCAAGTCCTATCAGTTTAATTAAACACAGCTGGACTCCCATGAAGCAGTAAAACCTTCTCAAGGAGGATCACAAGGAAATGGACAGTATGTGACTTAAATATGAGTGTCTGAGCAAAGGGACTGAATACTTATGACCAGTGATGAGCGAGCACTAAAATGCTCGGGTGCTCGAAGCTCGGGTCGAGCACATTGGAATACGCGGGTGCTCGACCCGAGCAATGAGCCCAATGTAAGTCTATGGGAAACTCGAGCATTTTTCTTGCGGTCCCCCCCGGCGGTCTGCAATAGGTCAAAAATTGCCCAAATCAATGGGAACAGTGCTCAATTAAACGTCAGGCAGGCAGAATATATAGGCAGACAGGCAGGCAGGGTATATAGGGGGGTGCATGAAAAACATAGCAGCGCACTTGGAACACACTAGTGCCCTCCGATTTTCATGCACCCATCTCTTTAAAAAAGCCGGCCGGCAATTCAGCAGCCGCATACTCCAGTACCTGACAATTTAGAACAGAAAGAATAGAGCATCACACATAGATTAGATAGATATTATATATGTGACTGACATGTTTCTAAGTACAGTGACAGTGTTGGTTACTGTACTTGTTATTTAGTGTTAAAATAAAGGATTTATTAAAAAAAAAAATAATAGTGTTTTTGTCTCTTTAAAAAAGCTAGCCGGCAATTCATCAGCGGCATACATCAGTACCTGACAATTTAGAACAGAAAGAATAGAGCATCACACATAGATTAGATAGATAGAAACATGTCAGCCACATATATAATAAGTACAGTGACAGTGTTGGTTACTGTACTTGTCATTTAGAGTTAAAATAAGCACTGTTCCCATCGATTTGGGCAATCACTGTAATGCCACAACCACCATGGCTGTGACATTACAGTGAGTGGCAGACAATCCCTGCATGACTGGTGCTCTAAAGAGCGCCAAACATGCAGGACGGGGACCCGAGCTCCCGACCGAGCATCTCGAAAGTGCTCGGTGATCTCCGAGCATCTCGAGTACTGAGATGCTCGGGCGTGTTAGCAGTGGCGAGCATGCTCGTTCATCACTACTTATGACCATGTGATATTTCAGTTTTTCTTTTTTAATAAATTTGCAAAAATTTCTACATTTCTGTTTTTTTTTCAGTCAAGATGGGGTGCAGAGTGTACTTTAATGAGAAAAAAATGAACTTTTTCGAATTTACCAAATGGCTGCAATGAAACAAAGAGTGAAAAATTTAAAGGGGTTTGAATACTTTCCATACCCACTATAGTTGTAGTGTGGGCCCCCTGGGTTTAAAGTTTACTTTGTCATCTGTGGATTACCTATTTCTGGCCAAGAATGTATGTTTAAACATGTTTTTTTACTAGACTTCCCAGGAATGCAATGAGTATGGATCACAAAGTCATGACATATATCAAACAGGCATATATCAAGATTTTGATTTTGGGTGAGGAGACCTCTAGCCGCTCTGGTCATTGCGGTCTGTACTCAGACTATGAACGTCAGATATGTGAAACCAGCCTAATGATGGTTTGCCTTTTAAGCAGCAAAAAATAAGATAATACTTAGAAAAAGCGCAGACAAAAAAACTAAAATAATTATAAGAAAAATTATAATTTTATTGTACATAATACTCAAATGTAACTAGATAATAGCTTTGCTTTAATTGACATGTGCAGTAGAATGTTATTATCACTTACAATTACATCCCAGGGGTAAAAGCGCTCATAGCTTTTAACCAATGTTTAATAAATTAAACTGTTTTAATCAAATCCAAAACTGAAATGATAACACTTGGATCTATTTTAATTTCATGTTCTTTAATCTCTAGACAATTGCATATTAATTAAAAACACTTATGTTTTGTACTTTTATTCATCTTCCTGGTTTTACAATAAAATTTCTTCCATACATAAAGTGGTTATTTAATAAAAGTGAAGCACTGCAGGATTGTATAATATAACCACCAGTGTTCTTTGGACTTTCCACTAGTATCCGCGATCTGGATGGTAGAATTTCTACAGTTACTAATATGTCATATTACTATAATATTAGATGTTTCTAGTACATGCAGGTGGCTGTAGAACATAATATACTGTATAATATAGCACATAAAATTATATAGATTAGAGCACAGTATATAGTATATTAATGAGTGTACAGCCAATAAACCAGGTAGTTTGATAGTTGTAGCATATCTTTCCTATGGATTTCTTTATTCAGCTACTCAACAGTCGCTCTTCAAACTTTTAGAAATGTTGTACAAAGGCAACTTCCCAGTGGGTATACTGATCTGTACACAAAATTACTTATCTCTAGTTACAGGAAAAAGGTATATCTTTGTACCATGCTAGCCAGTAGATAGAAAAAATGTCAGATTTGAGAGTCCTCAGTGGTTGATACCTTTTAATGGCTAACAGAAAAGATGGTAACAAATTGCAAGTTTTCAAGATCACCCAGACCAGACCTCTTTTAATTATAAACTTTACTTGACTAAACACACCATACACGAGTATACTGCTTCAATCTTGGATGCAACCTCTTGTCCCCCAATTCACTTACGAGAGTTACACTGGACAACCAAGATATGATAAGATATTGCTAAAACTGATTTTAACATTTACAATTTTTACAATTATCCATGTAAAAATATTTTCAATAAAAAGGGTTTGCATGATAAGTAGCAATAAAATGAAAGCTGTAGAAGACATGGCAATATCACTGTGATGACTAAGAGAGCAGCCATAATACAAGAGCAAGTGAGAGTTAAGGACTGATAATGAATACAGGTATTATTGAGATAGGATGGGGTGCTATTGCTTTATCACATTTTGCTTTTGCCAGAGTTCAGAAGAGTTTTATATAAGTCAGTGATTACAGTTCCTTCATACTGTCACGATTCCTCCTCTCAGTGTTGTGAGTGGCAGCTCAGCCATCCAATCTGGGGCAGGGGCGTGCTGAGCTGTCAGTATCCTGATAGACAGCTCAGCTGTCCAATTTGAGGCTTGGGCGTGCTGAGCTGTCAGTGTGGTGAGTGACAGTCCAGCCGCCCAATCAGGGCCGCGGTGAGCTGGGCTTCCTACCGGTGTCTCCTGTTTAGAATGATTCCCAGGATATTTAGCTGGCTGTCTGCCTCTTGTGTCTGCCAGTTGCAGCTCTGCTCTGCTTGGTGTGAGTTTGCTCTGTGCTGTGAGTTCTGTATTTTGATCTTTTGCTGACCGACCTTGGATTTGACTTTGAACATCCGTTTGCCTAACCCCTTTGTCTTGATCCGCTATCTTCTTGGAATTCTTATGCCGGACTGTGACCTGACTATGCCTTTGCCTCACACCTCTGTTTATGACGTACCCTCCTGGTTTTTTACTTCGGACTCCCTGACTTCCCCCACCTCACGGCATGTTTTTAAGTAGTGACTAAAGTTACACATGCTTTACACTGTAGGTGAGAAAGGATAGCAAGAAATTGAACTACAAGAAACTAAATCACTAGTGGTAATCAGCTAACTTACATACACTTATGCAGCAGAAAATAGAGTAAGTTACAGTAAGGGAGAACCTCAAAATCAGTTTTAATTTATCCCGACTGCTTTTTGCCACAGTTGACCATAAGTCTACAACAATGTGCCATTTAATTAGGGATTATGTTATCTCAACAATCCCTTTAAAGCAGTCAGATTCTTAGCCTGCCTGTACAGGATGCTCCAAATCCACAGGAGACACTGCATTTCAGCACCTCTCTGCTGTGGATTGTTGAGGCACCCCTCTATCATGTCCATATGCATTAATAAGACATATCAAAAAAGGGTTGTTTTAGTATGACAAGCCCTTTACATATTATAACTCTATACATTAACCCCTTCAAGCCTGTTTTCACCTTCCTGACCAGGCCATTTTTTTCAATTCTGACCAGTGTCACTATATGAGGTAATAACTCTGGAATGCTTCAATGGATCCCACTAATTTTGAGATTGTTTTTTTTCATGACAAATTGTACTTCATGATAGTGGTAACATTTATTTGATATGACTTGTATTTATTTATGAAAAAATCGGCAATTTGGCAAAAATTTAGAAAATTTAGCAATTTTCAAACTTTTAATTAATATGCCCTTAAATCAGAGAGTTATGTCACACAAAATAGTTAATAAATAATATTTCCCATATGTTTACGTTACATCAGCACGATTTTTCAAATGTATATTTTTTTTGTTAGGAAGTTAGAAGGGTTAAAAGTTGACCAGCGATTTCTCATTTTTCCAACAAAATTCACAAAACCATTTTTTTAGGGAACACATCACATTTGAAGTCACTTTGAGGGGTCTATATGACAGAAAATACCCAAAAATGACACCGCTCTAAAACCTTCACCCCTCAAGGTGCTCAAAACCACATTCAATAAGTTTATTAACCCTTCAAGTGCTACACAAGAATTAATGGAATGTGGAAGGAAAGAATGAACATTTAACTTTTTTTCACAAAGATTTTTCTTTGCACTCAATTTTTTTTTATTTTCACAAGTATAACAGGAGAAAATGCACAATACAATTTGTTGTGCAATTTCTCCTGCGTAAGACTGCTTCCATAGTGCCTCCACCTGTCTCATTATAGAGAATCTTCAGCCGGGGGTTCCGTCTGAATCACATAGTTCAGGGATTTACACAGAAACCCCGGTGTAAGCGCTCAGTGCAGAGCGCAGGATAAATGTGAGCAGAGCCATACAGCAGGTGAAGAATTGGTTTTATTTCTTTTTTCCGCCGTTTCTCATGAGGTATAAATGATTAGACGATTTTATTCTTCATGTCGGTGTGATTTCAGCGATACCAGATTTATATCCATTTTTTATGTTTGGTTGCTGTCACACACTAAAAGATGCTTTTTATTGCACATCGCCATATTTTGAAAGCTATAATTTTTCCATATTTGGGCTGACAGAGTAATTTTTTGATCGCTTTTCATTCCGATTTTTGGGAGGCAGAATGAACAAAAACCAACAATTCAGGAATTGTTTTTTTAATTTTTTTATGCTGTTCCACGTGTGGTAAAATTGAAAAGGCAGCTTTATTCTTCGGGTCAGTATGATTACAGCATTTATTTATACCACATTTATATATTTTTTTATGTTTTGGGGCTTTGACACAATAAAACAATTTTATAGAAAAAATAATTATTTTTGCATCACTTTATTCTGACGGAGCAATATGGCAGCTTGTTTTTTGTGAGACAAGATTCCATTTTCAGAAATACCATTTTTATTTACATTCGTCTTTTTGATCGTGTTTTATTCCACTTTTTGTTCAGCGGTATGATGATAAAGCATAGTTTTTTGCCTCGTTTTTTATTTATTTTTTAAAGGTGTTCACCAAAGTGGTTAACTGGTGGGACAGTTTTATAGGTTGGGTCGTTCTGGACACGGATACCAAAGTGTATTTTTTTTGTTTAGTTTTGTTTTTACATAAATAAATATATTTATTGGATTAATATTTTTTTTTTTTTCCAATTTTTATTATTATTTTTTTACTTTTTTACATTGTCAACTTTAGCTCCTCCCTCCTCTCATCTACATAGAATCTTATCAGTAGTAAAGGTCATCTCCTATCTCAGTAATATAAAATTTGTCTTCACTGAATACAGATTTTACCTGTAAATTGAGAATTTTGAGAAAGAATTATCAGTTCTGTCAGTGAGATAGAAGCAGGGTTCTCTGATAAGATTTATTACAAAGTTTCTTATTTGCATATGTACTCATGATTTATGAAATAAAAATTAAAACAATGGTTACTTTTTAAGCTTGTAGTAACATAGTTTTTAAGGTTAAAGGAAGACTAAGTCCATCTAGTTCAACCCATAGCCTAACATGTTGATCCAGAGGAAGGCAAAAAAAACCCATGTGGCAAAGACTAAGCTCCACATTGGGGAAAAAAATTCCTTCCCGACTCCATACGTCAATCAGACTAGTTCCCTGGATCAACGCCCTATCAAGGAATCTAGTATATATAACCTGTAATATTATACTTTTCAAGAAAGGCATCCATGCCCTTCTTAAATTTTAACAGTGAATCACTCATTACAACATCATGCGGCAGAGAGTTCCATAGTCTCACATCTCTTACAGTAAAGAATCCCCGTCTGTGATTATGATTAAACCTTCTTTCCTCCAGACGTAGAAGATGCCCCCTTGTCCCTGACTCGCCCCCTGGGCCGTGGGGCACTCGGGACCGGACTTCAGGGCAATGCTGGGAGTAGTAGTGGCGACCCGGTCCTGTGGCTCAGGGTGGTCAGACCAGTGGTAGTCTATGATGTGCTGTAGGTAATGTCCGACTACGCCACCCGTGGATTGCGGCTATTATGAACCGCCGCTGCAAGGCAGACCGCTGAGGCTGATGGTGTTTGCAGCTGAGGTAGTGTTACTCCCCACTGGAAGAGTGCAGCCCCAGGGCAGTGTAGAGGATGGTGGGGGTGATGGTGCAGAGAGTCCCAGTGCCGTTAGTGCTGGAGGAGCAAAGAGTACACAGACAACGTACTGCAGTCCAATGGCTTTTACTCACAGTTCATATGCTCCGGGTCACTTCAGCGCAAGCAGTGACCACCCAAGCCGTGCGGTGTCCACCAGTTGAGGGACTCGGTCAACCCCCAGGCACTTCAGGAGTATGGTTCAGAGCTCCTTCCTATCCTTCCTTCGGCTCATGCCCCACCAGTGACCAAGCTTTTGTCCAGCTCCCGCGGGTCTATGCGGGCAAACGTGGGCCCTGTTTCCCGCTACCCTATATGGTATGCCTTCCTAGCAAGGTTTAGCAAGGGGTCGCACCAAGTGATGGTCGTGACCTCCGGTTCTTGGCTGAAGATTATTAGCTTCCACCAAATTGGGATCCGGTACCCTCTTCTTGCCTGACCCGTCACCCGATTCACGTTGGTCCTTAGGGTCCCTTCCACCTTCTTGTTCCTGAGCCCTTCTGTTTCTTGGCCACTTCTTTCCCTTCTCCTGTTCTCTTCTCCTCTGTTCCTCTGTTCCTTCTCCACTGAACAGACCAATCCCGAACTGAACTGAACCCCGATCTAAGATGGTGCCCACCTTTTATACTTCCCTCTAGAACTTGAGCCCAGGTGACCAGCAACCAATGGGCTCCCACCTACGCTCAGGAACCGTCCCCTTCTGCTCCTACATCACAGAGTTTTCCTCCCCCCTCCCCACTCCAGCCAGGGATATGGTCTGTTGTGCCTGCATTACTATTTAAATGGGAGCACCGTTGAGCTGTCCCCCGGAAATGGGGTGTGTGTGCTGCATGCAGCTACCTGAGCCCTGGTCCATACTCCATCCTTACCCGGGAGTGGAATATCACACCTCTGGCAGAGGTGCAATACCTCTGTAGCGACCGAGCCCTCGGGGCACTACATCCCCGTCTCAGGCCTCAGAGTAAAAAGATCAGTAGAAAGGTCTTTGTACTGTCCCCTCATATACTTGTACATAGTAATAAGATCACCCCTAAGCCTTCTTTTTTCCACAGTAAATAACCCCAAGTGTAATAACCTGTCTTGGTATTGCAGACCCCCTAGTCCTCTAATAACCTTGGTCGCTCTTCTCTGCACCCGCTCTAGTTCAGCTGTGTCTTTCTTATACACCGGAGACCAGAACTGTACACAGTATTGTAAGTGTGGTCGCACTAATGACTTGTATAGAGGTAAAATTATGTTCTCCTCATGAGCATCTATGCCTCTTTTAATGCATCCCATTATTTTATTTGCCTTTGCAGCAGCTGCCTGACACTGGCCATCAAACGTGAGCTTGTCGTCCACCAATACACCCAGGTCTTTTTCAGTTACTGTTTTGCCCAGTGTTTTACAATTAAGCATATACTTATACATTTTATTTCCTCTGCCCAAGTGCATTACCTTACATTTATCCCCATTAAAGCTCATTTGCCATTTATCAGCCCAAGCTTCTAGTTTACATAGATCCTCCTGTAATATAAAATTGTCCTCCTCTGTATTGATTACCCTGCAGAGTTTAGTGTCATCTGCAAACATTGAAATATTACTCTGTATGCCCCCTACAAGGTCATTAATAAATATGTTAAAAAGAAGGGGGCCCAATACTGACCCCTGTGGTACCCCACTGTTAACTGAGACCCAGTCTGAGTGTTTTCCATTAATAACCACCCTTTGTTTCCTATCACTGTGCCAATTCTTAACTCACATACATATATTTTCCCCTATCCCCATTGTTCTCATTTTATGTATTAACCTTTGTGTGGAACCGTATCAAAAGCTTTTGAAAAGTCCATATACACAACATCCACTGCATTTCCTTGGTCCAGTCCCGAACTTACCTCCTCATAAAAACTGATCAGATTAGTTTGACAGGAACGGTCCCTCGTAAACCCATGTTGATATTGGGTCATGAAGTTATTTTTCTTCAGATACTCTAGTATAGCATCTCTTAGGAAACCCTCCAGGATTTTACCCACAGTAGAGGTTAAGCTTACCAGTCTATAATTTCCAAGTTCGGTTTTTGTCCCCTTTTTGAATATTGGCACCACATTTGCTATACGCCAGTCCTGTGGTACAGACCCGGTTATTATGGGATCTTTAAAGATTAAAAATAATGGTCTATCTATGACGTTACTTAATTCCTGCAGTACTCGCGGGTGTATCCCATCTGGGCCCCCTCGGATTTGTCAACTTTAGTGATTTTTAGATGCCGCCGTACTTCCTGCTGGGTTAAGCAAGTGACATTTAATGGAGAATTTTTGTTATCACTAAGCATGTTTTCTGTCATGCGATTTTCTTGTGTAAATACGGTTGAAAAAAAATCATTTAGCATATTGGCTTTTACCTCATCCTCATCCACCATTTCACCCAGACTATTTTTAAGGGTGCCAACACTATCATTTTTTAGTTTTTTACTATTTATGTAGTTAAAGAATATTTTGGGGTTATTTTTACTTTCTCTGGCAATGATTCTCTCTGCCTCAATCTTTGCTGCCTTGATTTGTTTTTTACATAATTTATTTAATTTTCTATATTTATTTAATGCCTCATCACTTTTGTCACTTATTGCGCCCCTTACAGCTCTATTTAGCCATAGTGGTTTCCTCCTATTTCTAGCATGTTTATTCCCAAAGGGTATATATTGTGCACAGGTACTATTCAGGATGTTAATAAATGTCTCCCATTTGCTTTGTGTAGCTTTATGTCTCAGGATATCGTCCCAGTTTATTGCACTAAGATCATCTCTCAACCGTTGGAAATTAGCCTTCCTGAAGTTTAGTGTCCTTGTAACCCCTCAACTACACATCTTATTAAAGGTTACATGAAAACGTATTATTTTGAGATCACTATTACCCAAGTGACCCCCAACTCGTATATTTGATATGCGGTCTGGCCTATTGGTTAATATTAAGTCTAGCAGTGCCCCCCTTCTTGTTGGGTCCTGAACCAGTTGTGAAAGGTAATTGTCTCTCATAGTTGTCAAAAACCTATTACCTTTGCTTGAACTACATGTTTCTGTCCCCCAATGTATTTCAGGGTAGTTGAAGTCTCCCATAATAATGACTTCTCCTTGAGTCGCTGCTTCATCTATTTGCTTTACGAGGATATTCTCCGCTACTTCCATTATTTTTGGAGACTTATAACAAACCCCTATCAGTAATTTATTAATTTTTCCCCCTCCCCTTATCTCCACCCACAGGGACTCTACATTTTCATTAGATTCACATATATCCTCCCGCAAGACAGGTTTTAAGGATGATTTTACATATAAACACACCCCAGAGTTACCCCATTATTTATATGTATACAGTATATTTTTATAATCTAAAAACACTAAAATATATGTTTGGCAACACAAGTTTCTAATTCAGACTGCCCATTGTTACCACTAGAATTAAAGAGAACCTGTCATGTCTCCAAAGGCTATAAAGGCCTCCGGTGCCCTTATTACTGAAGTCCTGCACACAGGACGCAGGCTTTATACTGCTCACTCGCTGCCCACACAATGATGGCGGCGGCGGTGCGAAATTTTAAAAAGGAGGCAGGTGTCACGGGTGTGTCAGGTGTGGCAGACAGTGGCTCTAGAGCCAGCTGTAGAAGGTCACTGCGCTTGGCATTGCAGACGCCTGCTTGCTTCTCTCATCTCTGTAGTATAGCTATATCCTTTTTCCTTTAGGACCCAGCAGAGACCTCCTCCTTCTGCTGCTGATTGACACACCCTTGCTTGGTAGTTAAAAACTCTCAGTTTCTCCTGAGAGTCGCCGGTGATAGTTCTATGTACCTCTGTGCAGAATTGGAGTACTGGCAGTCGGCTAGTCTCGTAGTGCCCTTGGAGGATAGTTGGCGTTATCTCTCTGGTGTGTGTTCAAGCTAAGTGTATCCCCTTTGTTTGTTTACCTTGTTGTCTTTAGTTTATAGTGGGGCTTGACTAGTGCTCATCCTGTCCCTTCCCTATTCAGGGCCTAGCTCTAGGGACATTCAGAAATTAGGTTCCTGCTTGGAGATTGGTGCAGGACCAATATATGGATGATAGGGTAGGCAGGGTGATATTAGATCTGCCTAGCGGTTTACACTCTCCCTTTCCCTTGTTGTTGGGCTTCCTTCCCCCTCTTCCTGTCGTTGTACACTTATTCCTTCCCTCACCTTGCATGACATTATCACCGGTCGCGCATAAAAAAAAAAAAACTGACACACGGTTTTATTTGTACGTGGTTTTATTTGGGAGGGGTGTTTTTTTTCCCTCTCCCTTTGTTCATGGATCCCGTTGCAATGCTGGCAGAGCAGATGCACAAGCTGTCTCTGGAGGTGGCTGACCTCCGCTCTGAGGTTTAGCAACAGCAACAGCGGTTGCAGGTCCCTTATGTTGGGGTCTCTGTGGGTAAGCCAGTCCAGCTTGAACCCAAGGTTGCCCTCCCGGACAGGTTTTTAGGAGGTAGGGACAATTTTTTGTGTTCAAGGAAGCGTGCAAATAGTATTTTAAACTTCGTCGTTACTCTTCTGGAGATGAGGAGTAGCAAGTGGGGATTGTGATCTCTGTTGGACGGAGATCCTCAGTCCTGGGCTTTCTCTTTGCCGCAGGATTCGGTTTGTCTCCAGTCAGTGGAGGGTTTTTTCGGGTCTCTAGCCCTCATCTATGATGATCCTGACTGAATCTCCTTGGCTGAGTCCAGGCTGCGTCGCCTTCAGCAGGAGAATCGGTCAGTGGAGACGTATAGCTCCGAATTTCGGAGATGGGCGCCTGATAGCAAATGGAATGACCCGGCTCTTAGAAGCCAATTTTGTCAGGCCCTTATTGAGAGGTTGAAAGATGTCTTGGCAGTGTATGAAACGCCAGAGTCCTTGGAGGCTGCCATGTCATTAGCTATACGTGTTGATAGACGCCTTCGAGATAGGTGGGAGAGACCACCTTCTCCGGAGCACCCTTTTTGGAGTAATGCCTCTTTGCTGGGGGAGCGGTCTGGGGTGAACCAGTGCTGGTGGAGATGGAAGAGCCCATGCAGTTAGGGGGTGCCTCTGCATCGTAGGTTTCCTCTGAGATTCGCAAAAAAAAGGGTGTGTGGTTTTTTTTGTGGAAAAAAAGGGATATTTTATTGGGGCCTGTCCCTCAATTCCTAATCAAAATAAAACCCAATTAACCCTTGGTAGTCCGGAGTTGAATAATCGAGGGGTGTGTTTGTCATCAACCTGCAATTCTCAGTTTGTCCTGACAGCAGAGGAGGTGCTAGAGAGCAGGACAGAGAAAATTTCTGTGTTTGAAGACAGTGGAGCTGGAGTCAGCATGGTTGATGTTGAGTTTGTGACAACTCATGGGCTTGTTTGCTGTACTTTAGCTAAGCCCATTCCTATTTTTGCTACCGACTCAGCGCCACTTGCACAGAAAGCTCTGACTCAGATTGTACATAATGTAAGACTGAGGGTGGGTTCTGTTCATTGTGAGATAATTCCTTGTTATGTCCTGGACGGCCTTCCCCCTCCAATTGCACTGGGTCTACCCTTGTTGGTGAAACATAATCCAATAGTGGATTGCATATGACTGTCCTATTAACCTGACCCCCGGAGCTAAACTACCAAAGTCCAGACGGTATAATCTTTCTGGCCCTGAGAGGCAAGCCATGAAGGATCTTCGGCTGAGAGAAATTATGATGTGGGTAATAGGGAGGTTTTGGCGATTAAATTGTCATTTAAAGAACGGCGACATTGGTTGGAGGGGGCTGTCCATCCTATTACTGTTATCACAAACCACATGAACCTGTCATATCTTCAATTGGTTAAATGACTCAACCCTAGGCAAGCTAGATGATCCCTGTTTGTTACTAGGTTCAGTTTTGTTGTCACTTTCCATCTAGGGGTCAAAAACGTTCAGGCTGATGCTTTGTCCCAGAGCTTCCCTGGTGGTGGTGACAATGAGAACCCTACCCTGATTTTGCAGAAAGGAGTAGTCATTTTGGGATTGTACCCTGAACTGGAGGGTGAGGTGTTGGAGGCTCAGGGGGATGCCCCTGCCTCCTGCCTTTCGGGGAGGTTATTTGAACCATCCAATCTGCGCTGCAAAGTAATTAGGTTACAGCAGAACTCTGTGCTTGCTGATCATCCAGGTGGTAAGGCAATTGCGGACCTTCTTTCCCGTCATTTTTGGTGGCCGGGGTTACATCGGGATGTGGTTGAACATGTATCTGCTTGTAGTATTTGAGCGCATTCTAAAGTATTGCATACCTATCCGTCTGGTACTCTTCTTCCACTACCTATTCGTGGCAGGTCATGGACTCACTTGTCCATGGATTTTATTACTGACCTACCGGTATCTGCAGGTGAGACTGTGACTTCGGTGGTTGTAGATAGGTTCAGTAAAATGGTTCACTTCGTCGCGTTACCGGCACTTCTGAATGTCAAGACTCTTGCTCAAGTATTTATAAATGAGATTGTGAAGCTTCACGGGGTTCCCTCCGATGTGGTGTCAGATCTGGGGACCCAGTTTGTTTCTAAGTTCTGGAAAGCTTTCTGTTCTCAACTAGGGGTGAAGCTGTCCTTTTCTTCAGCCTTCCATCCTCAGTCGAATGGGCAGACCGAGCGCATTAATCAGAATTTAGAGACTTACCTCAGATGTGTTGTCTCCGAAAACCAGGAGGATTGGGCATCTTACTTACCGTTGGCAAAATTTGCTATTAATAATCATCGCCAAGAATCTACCGGCATGTCACCGTTCTTTGGTGCATACGATTTGCATCCACAGTTTGATACTTTTAGTGGGGAAGGGGCTTTGGAAGTTCCTGAGGAGCAACGTTTTGCTTCGTCGCTCTCCTCTGTGTGGTGGGGGGTTCTGAGTAATTTGAAGATCATGGGAAACAGGTACAAACGTATATGGCTGACAGGAAACGCTCGCCAGGTCCAGACCTGAGTGTGAATGACTTTGTGTGGTTGTCTACCAGGAATATCAAGTTGAAGGTTCCTTCCTGGAAGCTGGGACCTAGATTTATTGGTCCCCATAAAATAATCGCCATTATTAACTTAGCAGCATTTCGTCTTGAGCTTCCTCAGACCCTTAAGATCCATAATGTGTTTCACAGATCTCTGCTCAAGAAATATGTCGAACCTCTTGATTCCTCTCCCCTGCCGCCGCCTCCAATCATGGATGATGGTAATTTGGAGTTTCAGATTTCGAGGATTGTAGATTCTCGCCTCCAGCATCAGGGTTATGTTCCAGAGGAAAGGATGTGGGTTTCGGCATCAGAGGTGAATGCCCCTAGGCTGGTTCGTTCGTTCCACACTTCTTATCCTGAGAAACATGGTCCTGAGTGTCCGGAGGCCACTCATAGAAGGGGGTTACTGTTACGGGTGTATCAGGTGTGACTGACAGTCGCTCTGGAGCCAGCTGTAGAAGGTCACTGCGCTTGGCATTTCAGATGCCTTCTTGATCCTCTCATCTCTGTAGTATAGCTGTATCCTTCTTCCTTTAGGACCCAGCAGCGACCTCCTCCTTCTGCTGCTGGTCGGCACACCCTTGCTTGGTATTTAAAAACTCTGTTTCTCCAGACAGTCGCCGGTGATAGTTCTATGTACCTCTGTGCAGACTTGGGGTACTGGCAGTAGGCTAGTCTCGTCTTTGGTGCCCTTGTAGGACAGTTGGCATTATCTTTCTGGTGTCTGTTCAAGCTAAGTGTATCCCCTTTGTTTGTTTACCATGTTGTATTTTTGTTTGTAGTGGGGCCTGACTAGTGCTCACCCATCCCTTCCCTATCCAGGGCCTAGCTCTTGGGACATTCAGGGCTTCGGTTCCTGCTCGGCGATTGGTGCAGAACCAATATAGGGAAGACATGGTAGGCAGGGTGATATTAGATCGGCCTAGGGGTCTCCACTCTCCCTTTCCCTAGTTGTTGGGCACCCTTCCCCCTGTACACTTATTACTTCCCTCACCTTGCATGACAGCAGGTCAATGAATAATCAGTGATCTGCACAAGAAGCAGAGGAGGCTGGTGAGGGGGCAGAGAACCAGAAGAAGACCCTGCCCCCACGTCCCGCCCCAAAGCACACAAGATGTCATTTTATGAAAACTTAATAAGGTGAGTATTCAACAGCCACTGATTGGATCCCTTCACATCAGATATCAGATTAATCGGCATCACAGTGCCATTATAGCCATACTTTTAGTTTATAGGGCTAAATCCTGCTGACAGGTTCTCTTTAAGCAGCGCTGTACTGGGAGGAATAAAGGTAATTTCCTCCTGGTAGCTGTGCTTTCAATAGGTTAACCACACAGATTTGAAACACAATTAAACTGCAGAATAACCTCATATGTGCCGATTAACCCCATATCTGAACCCCAATGTGCCGATTAACCCCATATCATATGTGCCAATTAACCCCATATCTGAAGGCACAGTTAGGTCCATATATTTGGACAGAGACTACATTTTTCTAATTTTGGTTCTAGACATTACCACAATGAATTTTAAACAAACAATTCAGATGTAGTTGAAGTTCAGACTTTCAGCTTTCATTTGAGGGTATCCACATTAAAATTGGATGAAGGGTTTAGGAGTTTCAGCTCCTTAACATGTGCCACCCTGTTTTTAAAGGGACCAAAAGTAATTGGACAGATTAAATAATTGTAAATAAAATGTTCATTTCTAGTACTTGGTTGAAAACCCTTTGTTGGCAATGACTGCCTGAAGTCTTGAACTCATGGACATCACCAGACGCTGTGTTTCCTCCTTTTTGATGCTCTGCCAGGCCTTCACTGCGGTGGTTTTCAGTTGCTGTTTGTTTGTGGGCCTTTCTGTCTGAAGTTTAGTCTTTAACAAGTGAAATGCATGCTCAATTGGGTTGAGATCAGGTGACTGACTTGGCCATTCAAGAATATTCCACTTCTTTGCTTTAATAAACTCCTGGGTTGCTTTGGCTTTATGTTTTGGGTCATTGTCCATCTGTAGTATGAAACAACGACCAATCAGTTTGGCTGCATTTGGCTTGATCTGAGCACACAGTATGGCTCTGAATACATCAGAATTCATTCATCTGCTTCTGTCCTGTGTCACATCATCAATAAACACTAGTGACCCAGTGCCACTGGCAGCCATGCATGCCCAAGCCATCACACTGCCTCTGCCGTGTTTTACAGATGATGTGGTATGCTTTGGATCATGAGCTGTACCACGCCTTCGCCATACTTTTCTCTTTCCATCATTCTGGTAGAGGTTGATCTTGGTTTCATCTGTCCAAAGAATGTTCTTCCAGAACTGTGCTGGCTTTTTTAGATGTTTTTTAGCAAAGTCCAGTCTAGCCTTTTTATTCTTGATGCTTATGAGTGGCTTGCACCGTGCAGTGAACCCTCTGTATTTACTTTCATGCAGTCTTCTCTTTATGGTAGATTTGGATATTGATATGCCTACCTCCTGGAGAGTGTTGTTCACTTGGTTGGCTGTTGTGAAGGAGTTTCTCTTCACCATGGAGATTATTCTGCGATCATCCACCACTGTTGTCTTCCGTGGGCGCCCAGGTCTTTTTGCATTGATGAGTTCACCAGTGCTTTCTTTCTTTCTCAGGATGTAGATTTTGCCACTCCTAATATTGTAGCAATTTCTCGGATGGGTTTTTTCTGTTTTTGCAGCTTAAGGATGGCTTGTTTCACCTGCATGGAGAGCTTCTTTGACCGCATGTTTACTTCACAGCAAAACCTTCCAAATGCAAGCACCACACCTCAAATCAACTCCAGGACTTTTATCTGCTTAATTGAGAATGACATAACGAAGGGATTGCCCACACCTGTTCATGAAATAGCCTTGGAGTCAATTGTCCAATTACTTTTGGGCCCTTTAAAAACAGGGTGGCACATGTTAAGGAGCTGAATCTCCTAAACCCTTCATCCAATTTTAATGTGGATACCCTCAAAAGAAAGCTGAAAGTCTGAACTTCAACTGCATCTGAATTGTTTTGTTTAAAATTCATTGTGGTAATGTCTAGAACCCAAATTAGAAAAATGTTGTCTCTGTCCAAATATATATGGACCTAACTGTAAATAGTATTTGGGAAACATGTCTTGTTCCCTTTAAACATTTGAATAGCAATGTCACAACCAGCTATGAACAGGAAATTAGACTCATAACAACATCTCATAATAACTCTCATAATCAAAGTATACAAGTTTATTACAATGTTTTACAAAACCTATTATATCAGTAACAGTTGGATAAGAAGATAATAACATACAGCTGGAGTAAGTATTCATGTCAACTCCATTAACTGTGCTGAAGACAACACACATTCAAAACCCAACACCAGGTAGTCATTGTTCACTTCTGGATCCTTTATGTCTTGAACAGTGGTTGAATATGACTCATATTAATGAAGGTAAAAATTTAATTACTAGCAGATTATAAACATAAAAATAAACTAAAGAAATGTTTTGATTTAGGAAAGAATGAATATTCGTATTCTGCATGACATAAATTGATGTTAATTTTAACATTATGAATATTTATGTTTTTCATACTACAGAAGATAAAAATAGTTACAGCAAATGCAAAGGAAGCTTGTAATTCTTAGTGCTGCATTTGGTTTGTCCAAAGAATGGTTAGTAAAGAAGTTGATCAGTCCTTATCGATAATAGGGATCATGTATGGAAAATATGTCCTGAACTTCATTGTTTGAGAAAATATCTCTGACTTTTTGTTATTCTCCTCTCTTGACTAATTCAGCTCTGCCACTGAGTAAACTCTGCTATACTGCTCTGCCAGTTCTGCATTAGGACTCTGACAAACTCAGCTCTGTCACTGAGTCAAATGTCGGATACCGCTCTGCCATTTCGACATTACAACTCTGTGACAAACTCAGCTCTACCACTGATTCAACTGTGCTATATCTCTGTTCCAGTTTTTCATTAGAATCGCTGGCAAACTTAGTTCTCTTGCTATGTCAGCTATGCTATACCACTGTGCCAGCTCCACATTGGATTCTGCTGCAAATGCTGCTAACTAAATGCCGAGTCTACCCTATATTCTTCTGGATTAAAACTCTGTTATGTCTGTTTCCATGGCTTCAATTCTGCTTCATTGGTTCCTGTGGTTCAAGTTCTGCTACTCTTATTGCCATCCATTCACAACAGCCTCCATTGTTCTGCCATTCTGCACCAAGGCCATCTGTCTGCTTAAAGGGAATCTGCTATGTAATAAGAACAGCATGGGGTAGCACCTGAGACGCAAATTTCATGGATGTGTCATTTATTAGGCTGTGTGCTGTTGGTTACTTACAATGAAGGTTTTATCAGTAGGAGATTGTCATGTTCCTGACCACAGGGCACACGAGCCATGATATGACCATGACCCCTCCTGTGGTAGGCAGCTCACTGTTAATATACAATGTAGACAGAAAGCTGTGGTGTAGGCAAAGTTAGCTTTCTGAGCTCTGATACATGCTACATCAAAAACTCTGATTGTGCCACAACTGTGCACCCAGTAAACTAAGTGATACATTGTTGGAATCAAGGTCACTTGCCCTGTATTATGCAACTCTCAGATTTAATAGCAAAAACCTGTTGATAGATTCCCTTTAACAGTTGCTCATATAGACAAAGGGGATTTGAGAGATCAAGCTTCAAATTTTTGCCAAATGAATGCAACATTTTTGTTTTTAAATCCAGATGGGATCAAAATTCTTTACTTGTTAATCATTTATCTTATCCTCATAGTGGTCATTGCACACCACTAAAGAGTTCAAAATCCTCTGAAATTCTGCCTTATTGGTATGTACACTGCTCAAAAAAATAAAGGGAACACTTAAACAACAGAATATAACTCCAAGTAAATCAAACTTCTGTGAAATAAAACTGTCCACTTAGGAAGCAACACTGATTGACAATCAATTTCACATGCTGTTGTGCAAATGGAATAGACAATAGATGGAAATTATTGGCAATTATCAAGACGACCTCAATAAAGGAGTGGTTCTGCAGGTGGGGACCACAGACCACATCTCAGTACCAATGCTTTATGGCTGATGTTTTGGTCACTTTTGAATGTTGGTTGTGCTTTCACACTCGTGGTAGCATGAGACGGAATTTACAATGCACAGAAGTTGCTCAGGTAGTGCAGCTCATCCAGGATGGCGCATCAATGCGAGCTGTGGCAAGAAGGTTTGCTGTGCCTGTCAGCGTAGTGTCCAGAAGCTGGAGGCGCTTCCAGGAGACAGGCCAGTACACCAGGAGACATGGAGGGGGCCGTAGGAGGGCAACAACCCAGCAGCAGGACCGCTACCTCCGCCTGTGTGCAAGGAGAAACAGGAGGAGCACTGCAAGAGCCCTGCAAAATGACCTCCAGCAGGCCACAAATGTGCATGTGTCTGCACAAACGGTTAGAAACCGACTCCATGAGGGTGGTATAAGGGCTCACAGCCCAACACCGTGCAGGATGCTTGGCACTTGCCACAGAACACCAGGGTTGACAAAGTCGCTACTGGCGCCCTGTGCTCTTCACAGATGAAAGCAGGTTCACACTGAGCACATGTGACAGACGTGACAGTCTGGAGACGCCGTGGAGAGCGATCTGCTGCCTTCAGCATGACCGGTTTGGCAGTGGGTCAGTAATGGTGTGAGGTGGCATTTCTTTGGAGGGCCGCACAGCCCTCCATGTGCTCGCCAGAAGTAGCCTGACTGCCATTAGGTACCGAGATGAGATCCTCAGACCCCTTGTGAGACCATATGCTGGTGCGGTTGGTCCTGGGTTCCTCATAATGCAGGAAAATGCCAGACCTCATGTGGCTGGAGTGTGCCAGCAGTTCCTGCAAGATGAAGGCATTGAAGCTATGGACTGGCCTGCCCGTTCCCCAGACCTCGCTCCATCCACCAATGTCACGTTGCGCCACACACTGTCCAGGAGTTGGCGGATGCTTTAGTCCAGGTCTGGGAGGAGATCCCACAGGAGACCATCCGCAACCTCATCAGGACCATGCCCAGGCATTGTAGGGAGGTCATACAGGCACGTGGAGGCCAGACACAATACTGAGCCTCATTTTGACTTGTTTTAAGGACATTACATCAAAGTTGGATCAGCCTGTAGTGTGTTTTTCGACTTTAATTTTGGTGGTGACTCCAAATCCAGGCCTCCATTGGTTAATAAATTTGATTTCCATTGATGATTTTTGTGTGATTTTGTTGTCAGCACATTCAACTTTGTACAGAACAAAGTATTCAATGAGAATATTTCATTCATTCAGATCTAGGATGTGTTATTTGAGTGTTCCCTTTATTTTTTTGAGCAGTGTGTATATATATTACATACTTGTTTGACATTCTCTGCTACGACACAGTCACATACAAGAGCATGGCAAAATAAAAATCTTCATTTAAAGCAAAAATTAGCTCTATAACTTTAAGGCATTTACAGAACTGGAGAGTGAGTATTTTATTCAGATTATATTCGGCAAACTGTGATTATTTAAGGTCTGAACACTATTATTGACAGAGGACTGTATAATAACTCAAAAGAGAGGATATTTGTGTGCACCAATTTTCTGATATTGTTGCAGGCATGTTCTATAAATGTATTTCAATAGGATTACTTTAGAGTGGGCCGTAGGGAAAATGTGTGATTTGTCTTGTGATCGCAGCATGTGTGAAAAATGTCACAAAGCGTATGTATTGAATTTATGTTTTCTTTCATTGCCATCACTTTGTGCTGCTTTGCTGTGAGAATTCAATTTACCAACACAACAATATCATAGCACTTTATACAATTGTTGTTTTTAAGGTTTGTAAATAACTCTGATCAGGCAAAGTATAAAGTCACCAGTGTGTTAATCACTGACAGTTTATATAATGGTATTCATCATAAATGGATCTTAAAGAGGTTGTCCAGTACTTTAGCATTGATGACCTATTCTTGGGATAGGTCCTCAATGTCTGTTTGGTCGGGGTCCGGCACAGAGTCATTTGGATATTTTGGTTGTCATTAAGATTTAAAAAGAGAAAACACAGTAATTTGACGATAAATGGCTTCACCCAACCAATAACCATGAGTGGAGAAAAAGTTTTTTGTTATTCATATTCTCTGAAACAAGGCGAAAAAAGGAAAATTTCTGCCGGGGTATGTAAACTTTTGAGCACAATTGTATATATATATATATATATATATATATATATATATATATATATATACACAGTGTTCAGCTAAAAATGAGTACACCCCCTTGAAACGTAAGATTTTACTCAATATCTACCTGAATACAAGAACAGTTTCCTAATTTTTGACAACAGTGAGTTTCATATAATTTTTTTTACCCATTACATGAAACTAAGGTTAATAATATAACTTTAATTGTAAAATCTTCAGTTTTACTAAAATTAGTTTATGCAAAAGTGAATACACCCCACATTAAAAACTACTACTAGTATTTTGAATGATCTCCATGAAAGCACCAAGTCTTCTAGGCATGGAATGAACAAGTTGGCATAATATAACAACATCTATCTTTTTCCATTCTTCAAAAACGACCTCTTTTAGAGCCTGGATGCTGGATGGAGAGTGATGCTCAACTTGTCTCTTCAGATTTCCCCATAGGTGTTTTGTTGGGTTCAGATCAGGAGACACTTAGCCCCTGAATCACTTTCACCCTGTTCTTCTTCAGAAATGCAACAGTGACCTTAGATATGTGTTTTGGATCATCTGCATGCGGGAAAAGTGCACGTCTACCAAGGACACTGAGTGATGGTAGCATCTTCTCTAAAAATATATAATCTTCATTTAATTACATTTAAAAAAGGGAACAGTTTAAAAATACCCAGAAAAAAACAGATACATTTTATAGCAGGATAGGACAAAGCAGTTGGAAATATAGTACAAACAGGTTAAACGACAAGATAATGGAATAATATATTGTAGAAAGATAGATATAGGGCATGCAGCAGAATCCAAAGACAGTAATATAAATAATAATAATGTAATTAATTACAGAACTGAAAATATTGCAAAGTAAGAAAGTCTTGTTATATCTATCATGTATTAATCCTGTCCCACTGGAACAACGCCAGCCTTGATGTATGATTTTGCATCGGCATTTGTCTGTGGAGGTCAAAGGCTTGACCACCAGATAAAGGCTGACACCGAAATGTGCATCGGGGCTGGCGTCAATATAGTGGGATAGGACAGATACATGATGGCTATATCAAGACTTTCTTTCTTTTATTTTAATTCTGTCATTTATTATTATTAATTATATTTTATTTCATCTCATACCACTCGGAATTGTTTTCTGTTTTTCAGTACATTGTATGGTAAAATAAATGGTATTATTCTAAACTACAACTTATCCAGCAAACACAAGCTTTCATATGGTTATGTTGGCAGCAAATAAAAAAGGTAAAACTATTAAAAGGGGAGGAAAAAACAAAAGTGCCCCCCCAAAAAAAAAAAAATTGCATGAGTGTTAAGTGATTAAAACAAAATGTCAACCTGCTGTCTTTACTGCTATGTACAAAATTGCTGATACCCTTCTGTTAAAAAAAATCACAGAAAAAGAAGCAGCCTTACCAATACCAAGTCAGAATACCAATGCACTAACAGAATGCAGCAGACCCCCATGATAAAGGCGGAGGCAGCACAGGTGCAAAATACTGATGAAGCAACCACTCACACATCTACCAATTCATGGAGGAGATGGTTGCTGAGTATTGAAAATGCACGCAGATGAGTCTTGCTTAGGGTGTCCATCACACAGGTATGTATGATACATAGTAGCTGGCTTAGAGCCTATTGATGATGCCAATACTATTAGATCAGGAGGGCTGCCCAGTACCAGATAAGTGCACCCCAATTCACCCAACCAACACCATTCTGTTAAGGTAACAAAAGCCAACAATTGTCACTGAAAACACTTGAAACTGACAAAAGTAATTTTCAATTTATATTTACTGAAACTTAACTAATGAAAATCACATATAGCTTTTAAATTGTGTTTCAACAGAAAAACAAAACAAAAAACAAACTATGGAAAATGGCCTAGACAAAAAAGATGATGGTAATTAGCAATGTAATTATGGTAATTGGCAATTACAGGTGTCTACAAACTTGTAATCAGTCAGCCTGCCTATTTATAGGGTGAAAAGTAGTCACTGTGCTGTTTGGTATCATGGTGTGTACCACACTGAACATGGACCAAAGAAAGCTAAGGAGAGCGTTTTCTGTAGAAAGAAAATTATAGACAAACATGTTAAATGTAAAGGCTGTAAGACCATTTCCAAACAGTTGCACATATTATTCAGAAGTTTAAGGTCCATGGTACTGTAGGCAACCTCCTTGGATGTGGTCGCAAGAGGAAAATTGATGAAAAATTGAAGAGACAGATAATATGAATGGTAACTAAAGAGCCCAGAAAGACTTCCAAAGACCTCAGAGGTGAACTCCAGGGTCAAGGTACATCAGGCTCAGATCGCACCATCCATCACTGTCTTTGCCAAAGTGGACATCATGAAAGACGACGGAGGAGGAAACCACTGTTGAAAGCAAATCTTAAAAAAGCGAAACTGAAATTTGCCAAAATGCATATTGACAAACTACAAAGCTTCTGGGAGAACGTCCTTTGGAAGGATGAGACAAAATTGGAGATTTCTGGCAAGTCACATCAGATCTATGTTCAAAGATGCAAAAATGAAGCATATAAAGGAAAGGACATTTTACCTACTGTGAAACTTGGAGGAGGCTCGGTTATGTATTGGGACTGCTTTACTGCAACTGGCACAGGGTGTCTGGAATCTATGCAAGGTACAATAAAATCTCAAGGCTTTCAAGGTATTCTGTGGTAAAATGTGCTACCCAGTGTCAGAAAGCTTGGTCCGAGTTGCAGGTCATGGGTCATGCAACAGGTTAATGACGCAAAGTACACAGCTAAAAACATCCAAGAATGTCTAAGAACAAAGCATTGGACTATTCTGAAGTGGTTTCTATTAGCCCTGATCTAAATCCTATTGAACATCTATGGAAGGAGATGAAAAATGCAGTCTGGAGAAGACACCTTCACACCTGAGACACAAGACGAAGTTTGCTCACAAGGATGGGGCTAAATTATCTATGGACAGGTGTAGAAGTCTCATTGAGAGTTACAGAAATTGTTTGTTTTCAGTGATTGCCGCAAAAGGTTGTGCAACATAATAATGCAAAATAATTAAGAAGAACTCCGATCAAAATTTTTACCCTCTTAATATATTCCAATCATCATATTATATAGCACTGTGTACTTACAATTGTCCATTTTGCTCTTCTACCCAGCTAATTCTTCTCTTTTCCAATAGGTCTATGACAACACATGATTAAAAACTGAATAACTGAATCCTTATAAGCTTTATGTAGAAACAGGAGGTCAATTTCCCCTGTATGAGTCATAAGTCGCTGCAAAAGGGGAGGCAGGGGGAGGAGCGGAGCAGCTGGGTCAGGAGTTGAAGAGGAAAATTATAAATGCAGGGACAAGATACTTCCCGTTTTTACATAGAGCAGAGAAAAGAGAAGAATTTACTGGGCAGAAGGGCAAAATGAGAATTTGTAAGTACACAGTGCAATATAATATGATGACTGCAATATATTAAAAGGATAAAAACTTTGATTTGATGGGAGTGCTTCTTTAAAGAACACTGATCACCTTTAGATCTGCCTCCAGTGCCTATTTGAAATGAAAAGGGGTGTTACCAGTGTGAGATACGTAGATCAGGAGAGCAGACTGTCAGTCATTACATGTCTCACACTCGTAACTCCCCTTTTCATTTACATTTGCACATGAGATTTCAGATATGAAGGTATCACATTATTCAGCTTCCTATGACCTACGTGCCCATATAGACAGCTTAGGAGCTATGATCCTACTGACAGATCCCTTTTAGATCCGAATGTTTTTTATTGTGCTTAGAGATTTTCCATTGCCTAATTTTGAAATTTGGCATTTATACCTTGTACTACACAAAGTTGTAATTCAGAAAACCTGTACTTGAATATTTTGTTTCCTTGTCAAAGAGATGTATTTGCATTACTGAAATAGTTCTATTTGCACTGTGTTGTTTGCCGATTCCTGTATTTCTTCTTTATTTTGACTTATGTTCTTGGACATGCCATGTAACATTCAAGTTTAGATTCCAGTTCCCTAATTCTAGGTCATCAGCACCAAGTGCCAATCAGCTGATATCAAGTCTTAGAGCCGCTGGAAGTGTATGGAGGCGGAACATCACAGCGCCACACTTTGCAGTCACCTTTCTCAAATACTACATCTCAGCTCCCATTCATTTCAGTGAGAGCTGACGTACAGTATCCAGTGTACTGGCTCAGTGTTGCTAACAGCTGACCAACCACTTATCTGATACTTATGACCTATCTGCTAAGGACAGATCATCGGTATCATAGTCCTGGACAACTCCTTTAAATTAAGTGACATTTCCATCTATAGACATTTATGGCATATCCAAAATATGTCATAAATGCATAACCCCTTTTTAACTGGGCAACTTTCCATTTTTATGCTTTTATTTTTTTCTTCCCCTTCTTAAAAGTACCATAACTTTTATATTTTTCTGTCGACATCACCATATGAGGATTTGTTTTTGCAGGACGAGTTGTAGTTTTGATGACACCATTCATTTTAACATGCAATGTATTTGAAAACATAAAAGAAGTTAAGTAACTTTGCAAAAAAAAATGCAATTCCACAATTGTTTTTGGGTTGTGTTTTAGGATGTTAACCCCTTTACAACCCAAGGTGGTTTGCACGTTAATGACCAGGCCAATTTTTACAATTCTGACCACTGTCACTTTATGAGGTAATTACTCTGGAACGCTTCAACGGATTCCCCTGATTCTGAGAATGTTTTTTCGTGACATATTGTACTTCATGATTGTGGTAAAACTTCTTCGACAGCACTTGCGTTTATTTGTGAAAAAAACGGAAAATTTAGAAAATGTTGAAATTTTCAAAATTTGAATTTTTATGCCCTTAAATCAGAGAGATATGTCACACAAAAAAGTTAATAAATAACATTTCCCACATGTTTTGCTTTACATCAGCACAATTTTGGAACCAAATTTTTTTTATTAGGGAGCTATAAGGGTTAAAAGTTGACCAGCGATTTCTCATTTTTCCAACAAAATTTACAAAACCATTTTTTTAGGGACCACATCACATTTGAAGTCACTTTGAGAGGTCTTTATGACAGAAAATACCCAAAAGTGACACCATTCTAAAAACTGCACCCCTCAAGGTTCTCAAAACCACATTCAAGAACTTTATTAACCCTTCAGGTGCTTCACAGGAATTTTTGGAACGTGGAAGAAAAAAATGAACATTTAACTTTTTTCACAAAAATGTTATTTTAGACCCAATTTTTTTTATTTTCGCAGGGGTAACAGGAAAAAATGCACCCCAAAATTTGTTGTGCAATTTCCCCTGAGCATGCAAATACCCCATAGGTAGCCTAATCCTAACCCTAACTCTAGCCCAACCCTAACCCTAGCCTAACCCTAACCCCAGCCCTAGCCCAACCCTAACCCTAACCCTAACCCTAGCACAACCCTAACCCGAGAGTTTATTTTTTACGCCGTTCTTCGTGTGGTATAAGTGCTTAGACGACTTTATTCTTCGGGTTGGTGCGATTACAGCGATCCAGAATCATATCCGGTTTTTATGATTGACCGCTGTCACACACTAAAAGACACATTTTTTTGTAAAATGTAGTTTTTGCATCGCCATATTTTGAGAGCTATAATTTTTCCATATTTTGGCCGACAGAGTCAAGTGATGGCTTGTTTTTTGCAGGATGAGTTGACGTTTTTATTGGTGCCATTTTCAGGTACGTGACATTTTTTGATCGCTTTCTATTCCGATTTTTGGGAGGCAGAATAAACAAAAACCAACAATTCTGGAATTGTTTTTTTTTTTTAAATTTTTTATATGCTGTTCCACGTGTGGTAAAATTTATAAGGTAGCTTAATTTTTCGGGTCAGTATGTTTACAGCGGTACTACATTTATATTGTTTTTCTATGTTTTGGCGCTTTTACACAATAAAAGCTATTTTATAGAAAAAATAATTTTTTTGCATCGCTTTATTCTGAGAACTATAACTTTTTTATTTTTCGGCTGATGGAGCGGAATGGCGGCTTGTTTTTTGCGGGACAAGATGATGTTTTCAGCGGTACCATTTTTATTTATATTCGTCTTTTTGATCACGTGTTATTCCATTTTTTGTTTGGCAGTATGATGATAAAGCATTGTTTTTTGCTTCATTTTTTTTTTTTTTTACCGTGTTCACTAAAGGGGTTAACTAGTGGGACAGTTTTATAGGTCAGGTCGTTCCGGATGCAGCGATACCAAATATGTGCACTTTTATTGTTTTTGTTTTTTTTTATAATAATATTTATTGATTTTTTGGTGGATTATTATTATTATTTTTTTTTTAATATTTGTCCAATTTTATTTTTTTTCACTTTCTGACACTTTTTTTAATTTTTATTCTTTGTCCCAATATGGGACTTTCACTTTTTTATTCTGATCGCCTGTATGCAGCACCATCCCTGTGCTATACAGGCTGTCAGTGCTGCAGATGCAGAAGATATTTTGGTCATGCATTGCGCATGACCAAAATATCTTCCTGCAGTCTGGTGACCCGAATGTTGTCATGACGACATCGGGTTGCCATGGCAACATCCGGGAAGCCGCGACAGACAGCGCTGGAGGCCGGCAGGAGAGGTGAGTATCCCGATTACCTCCCCTTGCCACCGCAATGCTGCGATTGACTTCGATCACAGTATTGCGGGGGTTAATGTGCCGGGAGCGGTGCGGGACCACTCCCAGCACATAGCACCGGGTGTCAGCTGTGACAATCAGCTGACACCCGGCGGCGATCGCGCCCGCACAGCCTGTGTGCGGGCGCAATCGCAAAGACGTATTAATACGCATCAGGCTCTTAAAGCCCAGGGCGCAGACACGTATTAATACGTCTTGGGCTTTAAAGGGGTTAATTTTGCTGTAAAAATTACCCAGTAACATTATTCTCATTATTCTCCAGGTCAGTACAATTATAGCGATACCACACTTGTATAGATTCTTTTTTAAAGTAGCAATAAACGGAAATTGGTAAAAAAAAAAATTCTTCTTATGTCGCCATTTTCTAATACTGGTAAAGTTTTCTTTTTTACATCGATAGAGTTGTGTGATGTGATTGCTTGTTTTTTTGTATGGCGAGCTGACATTTTTATTACTGTTACATACTATCTTAAAGCTAGATAAGACATTTTGATCCCTTCTTATTGCATTTTTTGTGATGTTGCGGTGACTGAAAAAACTCAATTCTGGTGTTTTATTCTTTTTCTCTTTACAACATTTTCTGATCTTATTTATTAAAATTTTAGATTTTGATAGATCATGCTTTTATGGACACAACGATACCAGGTATGTTTCTTTTTACATTTTTTGTATCTCTTTATTTTTAATAGGGAATTGGGCAGTGATTTGAATTTTTATATTTTTTTTTATTTTCTTAAATTTGTAAAACCTATTTTTTACTTGTTTTTTTTTTAAGCTTTTTTTAAGGGAGATTGACCGCAATATTTAAGTAGTTAACAACAGTGGGCAGAGCTCAGCTCCCCACACTGCTGCTGTATAACACAGTCATCATTTGCCGGCAGTGATGCAGGCTCAACTCCTGAGCCCACATCAGAGACGGGAACAAGTACGTTATATGACAAGAGAGGGTTAATAGATACTCATCTTGCCTGATTCAGTGGCCATTGGATGCCTCTTTTGATTGCTATGTTTCTTTTACTATACAGATCCTCATTAAAAAGAAGCCCAAATGCCTTTTTTCTGCAATGACACTCAAATTTTCAGGTTCAGAGTCAAGAAAAACATCAACGTAGTATAAGGCTATTGTGCTATTCAATCTGTAGCATTCCCGAACCTCCCTCACTTATTTGGTTCTGTAGATATAATTGAACCTCTTGACCCTGCACAATGAACTCTTTATAATTGGGTACAATGAAATGATCTCACTTGTTTATGCTTTTTTTCAGGACTTTAGGTCTTTCAGAGCTCTCTATTCTAAAAGACTCTGCTAATCCTTTGGGGCCTGTTCATTAGTATCTAAAATACCTTGCTGTCTGTTGAATAAAGCCGTAGAGAATAAAACAGAAAACATCTTGTTGATCAAGCTCAAGAATTGTCGACCGATTGATAAATATATTATTAGCTCAGATCTTGTGTGAAAGTCTAATGCTCTGAAAACTGATAAGTCACAAGTAGGACTGTCAGTAAGGGACTGAGTTATTGTAAGTATTCCATACTTCTGATATGACTAAAAAATAATCACTGCAAAAAAATGGAAGAAAACACCATCATTGACTGCCTATATGTATGGGCAACGGTAATACTCATATAATATGAACAAAATGAAGAAAAACAACATTTTCTATAAATGTACAATGTACAACAATTATACACTGCCTACACTTTTGATCTTCTTAGGAATCTTGTCCACCACCTCTTCTGTTTTGTTCAAATCACTGGTCACCGACAGAAGAAGGAAGGAGTTAGTAACTATCGGATGAGCATTCTCGCTATGTCCTGCACATGCCCACAACTGTGAAAAGTAGCGGGTAAGAAGGGACTTTTATTACAACCCTGGTGACATACTTGTTCTCCGTTTGAATTTCTTATGTGAAAGCTACGCTATTTTTTCGAACATTGTATTAATCCAAACAATGATTTTGCGTGGTCTAAATGCCATCAAAATAAATATCGCCTTGTTTTGGCTGGTGGCACACATGAATTGGTCAATTTGCCTGCTAAGTACCTTAAGTTTACAAGTTTTTTTTTAATGGCAGTAATCAAGTTAAAATTTCACATATTCTTTTTTTGCGCATACTGTATCTTCATGCTCTGCTGCACTCTTTGGTTTGTCTTATACTACAGTTATAGCAGCTTGCACCTGTTCACACTTGCTTCATTTTACTAGGAGCTGCTGGTCAGTTTTTGTTATTTGTGGCTGCCAGGATAAGAATGACAGAAACTCTTTACAGAGCTGATATTACAGGATCCACCATTCACAATAGCTGACATTGTTTCCCTTCCCCTCACCATGATCTTTGCACACGCTCATTAGAGGCTTCAATACAAGAGATAGCGTTTGAGTCATTCTACTGCTGCTCATGTACAAGTTGGTTTCCTGAAACAACAAGAATGAGTTGACCCACAGGTCAGTGTCAAAATTGCAAGATTTCTAGCTTTTATTTCTAAGACATTCTGTAATATGAAAAACAAAATTGCCAAATAAAAAATTATGTATTTAAAGAGTTGTACAATTTTTGGGATTTTTTTTTACTGAAATGCATATAATTTTGGACTAAAAATAATTTTTGCAATTGTGTTTCATTACAAATTTTGCACAGTTTGACTTTAACACCAATAAGAGAAAAGCCAACACTCCATCCTTCTTGAGAAAACTCTGTGTTCATTGTAACTTGTTATATGCGTGTTAAAATGGCTGAACACAGGTCATCAAGTATCTGATGCGTTTCGTAATTAAACTTCCTTATTCATAGCAGTTTCCGCAAGAAGGAAGGAGTGATGGCTTTTCTCTTACTAGAATATATTGACAAGCTTTGCTCAAGCTGCCGAGCACCCAGGATGAACCCATTACAGGTGAGGTGAGCTGTTGGTTTTCTTATGTTGAGTTTGGCTTTTACAGGCCCTTTGGTTTCCTTCACATTCAATTTTAATGTGGTCTGTGGTAATAAATCAGCTGAGAGCACCTCAGAAAAAAAGTTACAAACTTTCATGTCAGAACCAGCTCAGGTTCTCACGTAAAGAAGTCGGCCATTTTCTCTTCTTGGTGCTGCTTTCCTCACAGACTGACCAGCACTTCTGTGTGTACAATGGCTGCCGGTGGAGGAGCAGTGACCAGTCCTGTCCATGAGCCTCCTCCAATAGAAAACGCCTCACATGAGAAAGCTGCTTTTCTATTGGAGGAAGCTGATGGACAGGACTGGTCACTGCTCCTCCACCGGCAGCCATTGCATGGACAGAAGTGCTCGTCTGTCTGTGAGGAAAACTGCACCGAGAATAGAAAATGGCCGACCTCTTTACCTGAGAATCCATCAGTAAGTTCATTCTGGCACTCTTAACAGGAAAGTTTGTATCTCATTTTTATCTGTATCTAAGCTCCTGTCAGAAATTGCATGTGCAGAAAAACAAAGAGCCTGTAAAAGCGAAACGGTGAAAAATGTGTAAAGAAACCTACTTGCAAAAATGTTTTTTAGCCAAAATACATTAATTAAAAAAAAAAATTGGTGGCCAACCCCATTATCACAAAATGTATAATTTAAACTATAGGTCATTTTTGAGATACATTGCTTTTCTATGTTTATTATTCCTTGGCCTTTGAATGGGGGATTCTCTGTAATGAAAATCAATATCATTCCTGTCATTTTATAAAAAGCACCATGTGCACTATTACACTTTCAGAGCGGGTAGGATTGCTAAGCGAGGAATTTCATGAATGAATTGTAAAAGCCTAACCCCACTTCTCTCTTTTGATCTGCACCACTTCTAAAACAAGCTTTAAATATTCTATGGCCTTACTATGGGAATTATGAGAATTAGTAACCTGATGATGAAAGACTTAGGTCCCCTAATACTAAGTGACCTGGTTACAGAATTCTTGGATTTCAAAGCTGCCTATGAAATGTAGATTAGGACATGTAACCTGCATGTATCTCGCAAGACAGAACTTTCTCAACACTCAGCACCAGAGAAGTAATGCCTTCTAATATGTCTCAAAAACCTACAAGAAACACTTAAAAAAAAAGTCTATTAAAGGGGTTGTCCGGTCTAAATTGATAAGTCTCTAGTTACTCTGTGTGAATGCAGACTTATGAATCCCCCAGCGCAGGCACTGTGTGCTGCGAGAATTCGCTGGTTTCTGACCCGGGACCAGAGGCTATGTATGAGTTATACATACTCCCGGCCGGTGGGCGCGGCCTCGCTCCATACACTTGTATTGATTAAGGTCTCGCTGATGAGTGGGCATGGCCAACTAGAGGGCGCGACCGTGCTCCATACAAGTGTATGGAGAGTCAGTGTCTAAATCTTGACAGTATTATGAAAGTGTGAACATGGTCTTAAAGAGGTTGAGCACTTTGTTTCTATTTTAACAGATGTACTGGGGCCATCATTTAGTGGCACTGATATAATATAAGTGTAATTGATAAGTCTGCAGTCACTCTGTGTGTCACTCTGTGTGACTGCAGACTTATGAATCCCCCAGCGCAGGCACTGTGCACTGTGGGGATTTGCCGGTTTCTGACCCGGGACTGGAGGATAGGCATGAGTTATACATACTCCCAGCCAGTGGGCGTGGCCTCGCTCCATACACTTGTATTGAATGAGGTCTCGCCCGTCTAGTGACGCGGCCGATGAGTGGGCATGGCCAACTAGAGGGCGCGACCGTGCTCCATACAAGTGTATGGAGAGTCAGTGTCTAAATCTTGACAGTATTATGAAAGTGTGAACATGGTCTTAAAGAGGTTGAGCACTTTGTTTCTATTTTAACAGATGTACTGGGGCCATCATTTAGTGGCACTGATATAATATAAGTGTAATCGATAAGTCTGCAGTCACTCTGTGTGACTGTGCACTTATAAGTCCCTACAGCGCAGGCACTGTGCGCTGTGAGGATTCGCCGGTTTCTGAGCCGGGACCGGAGGGTATGTATGAGTTATACATAACCCTGGCCAGTGGGCGCAGCCTCACTCTCCATACACTTGTATGGAGCAAGGCCGCGACCTCTAGTCGGCCACGCCCACCACCGCGTCACTAGTCGGGGCTCGACCTCGCTCAATACAAGTGTATGGGAGCGAGGCCGCGCCCACTAGTCGGGCCCTAGCCGGGAGTATGTATAACTCATACATACCCTTCAGTCCCGGCTCAGAGTGACTGCAGATTTATCAGTCTGGATTGGACAACCCCTTTACGATTTGCTTGGGCCATACTGCTGGTACATTGTATATTTTTAAAAGTATGTAAAAGGAAGCCCTGCAGTCGTAGCATGTTCTCTGTTACTTTCTTTGTGGTCTAACTACCTAGAGATTATAAATACTTAAAAGTAAGTTTTATATATTTCTAATAATCATGCAATAGATTAAATATTTGACTTTGTTGTATATGGTCCTATAGATGGTTGATTGACTAAATTTTTACTGTACATGTTAAATGTTGAAAAATATCATATAGTTTCCATGTAAATCCATTTAACTGATTGTGTTCACAGAATACTGTGTGAAATAATGCTTGCAGCGCACCGTTGCCATTTACTTTTAGTTGCTATTGTCAATCCAGGTACAATACTGTAGCATGCACCACAGGATTAATGTGGATTTCATGGTGTTGTGCACTGAGCAGCCAGCATTGTGTGACTAATTATGAGCTTAGTTTAGCACTATCAGCAATGAAAGCAAACACTAGACAAATGAATGTTTCCTATAAAGTGACAGATGGATCACAAGGTGTATTGGCGGCCTCATAGAAACGTCCTGTATGACCTGTGGGGGGGACTTCCTATTGTGTTTTGTATTTGCACATAGACTGTGGAGGTAAGTCACTGAATATTAATAAATATAAATATATACAGTACACACCAAAAGTTTGGACACACATTCTCATTTAAAGATTTTTCTGTATTTTCATGACTATGAAAATTGTACATTCACACTGAAGGCATCAAAACTATGAATTAACACATGTGAAATTATATACTTAACAAAAAAGTGTGAAACAACTGAAAATATGTCTTATATTCTAGGTTCTTCAAAGTAGCCACCTTTTGCTTTGATGACTGCTTTGCACACTCTTGGCATTCTCTTGATGAGCTTCAAGAGGTAGTCACCGGAAATGGTTTTCAATTCATAGGTGTGCCCTGTCAGGTTTAATAAGTGGGATTTCTTGCCTTATAAATGGGGTTGGGACCATCAGTTGTGTTGTGCAGAAGTCTGGTGGATACACAGCTGATAGTCCTACTGAATAGACTGTTAGAATTTGTATTATGGCAAAAAAAAGCAGCTAAGTAAAGAAAAACGAGTGGCCATCATTACTTTAAGAAATGAAGGTCAGTCAGTGCGAAAAATTGGGAAAACTTTGAAAGTGTCCCCAAGTGCAGTTGCAAAAACCATCAAGCGCTACAAAGAAACTGGCTCACATGAGGACCGCCCCAGGAAAGGAAGACCAAGAGTCACCTCTGCTTCTGAGGATAAGTTTATCCGAATCACCAGCCTCAGAAATCGCAGGTTAACAGCAGCTCAGATTAGAGACCAGGTCAATGCCACACAGAGTTCTAGCAGCAGACACATCTCTTCAACAACTGTTAAGAGGAGACTTTGTGCAGCAGGCCTTCATGGTAAAATAGCTGCTAGGAAACCACTGCTAAGGACAGGCAACAAGCAGAAGAGACTTGTTTGGGCTAAAGAACACAAGGAATGGACATTAGACCAGTGGAAATCTGTGCTTTGGTCTGATGAGTCCAAATTTGAGATCTTTGGTTCCAACCACTGTGTCTTTGTGCGAAACAGAAAAGGTGAACGGATGGACTCTACATGTCTGGTTCCCACCGTGAAGCATGGAGGAGGAGGTGTGATGGTGTGGGGGTGCTTTGCTGGTGACACTGTTGTGGATTTATTCAAAATTGAAGGCATACTGAACCAGCATGGCTACCACAGCATCTTTCAGCGGCATGCTATTCCATCCGGTTTGCGTTTAGTTGGACCATCATTTATTTTTCAATAGGACAATGACCCCAAACACACCTCCAGGCTGTGTAAGGGCTATTTGACCAAGAAAGAGAGTGATGGGGTGCTACGCCAGATGACCTGGCCTCCACAGTCACCAGATCTGAACCCTATCGAGATGGTTTGGAAGACCATTTCCGGTGACTACCTCTTGAAGCTCATCAAGAGAATGTCAAGAGTGTGCAAAGCAGTCATCAAAGCAAAAGGTGGCTACTTTGAAGAACCTAGGATATAAGACATATTTTCAGTTGTTTCACACTTTTTTGTTAAGTATATAATTCCACATGTGTTAATTCATAGTTTTGATGCCTTCAGTGTGAATGTACAATTTTCATAGTCATGAAAATACAGAAAAATCTTTAAATGAGAAGGTGTGTCCAAACTTTTGGTCTGTACTGTATATATTTTTTAAATAAACTTGATACATTTCTGGTATTATGCTCCTTTTAGTAGCACTGTTAAGTTGCTATGTCTGAACACACAACACCTATTTAGGTCCAAAGATGTCATTACACCCCTAGTGGTGGTAGTAGGCAGCAAGACTTTTATAAGTACGCGTCTGGAGAAATTTGACTGGTTGAGGACTAGAACGGTAGTTTAACAGTCTAGTGCCATGTCTTTTATTCTTAACCCATTTTCCACATTGGGGAAATTTTGCCTGATCCTAGAAAACACTTTTATATACATACAAAGGCATCACAATGTGTTGCATAGCAAAGTATTCTAAAGAAAAGAGCAAAGGAAAGATGCTATAGAAAAAAGAGGAAATAAGTGCAGGATAGAAGCTGGGCTGATATGTGAACAGTGAAGACAGCATTACCGTGGAAACACATAGATTTCACCTCCTGCCTACATTACTACTAGGAGTGTTCCCATAAGAGAAAAATATGAAACTTGGATCAGGCTTCAACCTGCATATCAGGTGGTCTGAAAATGAATGAAAGAATGAATATTGCAAACTGAAACGTAATAATTTTTTTTTACTAAAGATAATCACTAACATAGTATAGATATATTTTTCTACATCAAAGGTGTAAATATTTTAAAAATGATGGTCACCTTTAACATAGAAAAATGATTTTCCATATGTTAGTGGTTACCTTCAGTTAAAAAATGCATTAAGTTTCAGTCTGTAATATTCATTCCTTCATGCATTTTCAGAACCCAAGATATGCAGTTTAAAGCCTGATTCAGGTTTCATATTTTTCTTTCATGCATATCTCTCCTTCTTATGGCTTGATAAAGGCTCTGTGCGGCAGAAACGTTGTGATTTTTCTGTACCAATAAAGGAGAACATTTTAGTACCTTGGTTCCTGAATTTCTCTGTATTGCTACTGTGACACCCCAGGGGTCTGGTTGCCACAGTAATAGAGATATTATGTCTGAGAGCAAGTGGGAGGTTTCTCTGGTCAGGAGCCCTAAGCATGCAACACGGCCCACCCAGACCTGGGAGGGGAGGAATCTGCCCTTATAAACTGGGTCTGGGGCGGGATTAGGAGAGACAGAGCCTGCAGAACAAGCAGAGCAGTCAGAGCCTAGAGTGAAGCTGCAGACACAGGAAAAGATACATCAGGAGCTCTGTAGGAGCAGAGGCAGAAGGCCAGGGGCTGTGAGCAGAGATATAGCTCGCCCTGGCTGAAGTTACTAAAACCGGACACAGGAGTCCGAGGCTGTGGGGACTGATATATACCCAGCAGCAGAAACCAGCCGGCAGGGGATTCCAGGTCCTCTGGCCATAGAAGCCCGGAGGCTCAGTCACAAAGAAGGGACCAGCGCCGCCATCCAGGAGCGGAGGCTAACAGAAGGCCCCAAGTCACCAGCCATACGGGTGAGCACCACACGGTATACTCAGGGACGTGGGCTACTTGTAACCGCTGACATCAAGGTAGCCAGGAAGAGTGCAGATAAACGGGGAGGCCTACAACTCCACCTGGCCAGGGGAACTCCTGCTTGCTCGCAGACTGACCAGGCCCCTTATACTAGCCAGTACTCCCGGGAGGGTCTGCCTTGTACCATCAGTAAAGACCCTGAACTGCACCTCACGTCTCTGTAATTCCTTGCCGCACCAGCACCATTAGCACTGGGACCCTCACACCATCACTCCCATCATCTCTCACATTAGCTGCCCTGAGGCAATACTTCTCCCGTGGGGAGTTATCCCACACTCGGCTGCGCAAACAACATCAGCCTCAGCGGTCGGCAGCGCAGCGGCGGTCCCCACTGACCGCAATCCACGGGTGGCGTAGTCGGACATTTGCTATACATTAAGACTGCCACTGGTTTGACCACCCTGGGCACGGACCGGGTCACCGCCACACGGAGACTACAACCCCTAGCATTCTACAACAGGCCCGGTTCCGGGTTCCCCTGCACAACACAGGCCCAGGGGGTGCGTCAACTTTGGCGTAGTCGGCAGGATTTCGTGCCCGCAACCACCGGGTACTGCGTGCCTGAAAAAGAGACTTTTATACTTACCTGTGGTGAAGTTTCCCGCTGTCCGAAGTCGTTTCCCGCCATCCGGAGCCGATTCCCGCCATCAGACGCCATCTTGGACCGTTTCCCGCCGTCTTCTGCCTTCTTCCCGCCATCCGCAGCTGCTTCCCGCCTTCGGACGCCATCTTCGGGACGCCGCACGGGAAGAAGAGGGGCGTGGACGCTGAAAGCGCGCGAGATCCGAAGCTCCGCCCCACGCTCCGCCCCACGCTCTGACGCTGCGCAAGGTCCTGGAAGGGAGGAAGAGCGACGCTGACGTCATCGGAGCGCGACGCCAGGTCCTCAACCCCGACGATCAACTGCGGAGCTGCGGCCTACGGAAGAAGAGCATCGCAAGGTAGGCCACAGTCCACTAGGGGGGAGGAGGATGCCGGACACCGAGGGGAGCTCCACTGCCACAGCCACCGCCAGCGCAACCGCTGCAGCAGTCATGCCATTCACCATGCCCTATATCCCGGGGGCAACCTGGCTACCCCAGTACTCAGGGGAGTCACATACTCTAAATGACTTTAGAGAAAGACTGGATAGCCTCTTCCAGGTGTACCCCCTCACAGAAGAGCAAAAAGTGAGCATCCTGGTGGCCCAATTAATCGGGGCAGCCCAAAGGGAGGTAAAGTCCTGGCCACCTGGGAGGAAGAGGACTGTCAGAGAAATGCTAGCCCGGCTGAAAGACACATTTGATACCCGCACCTCAGCCGAAATAAAGCTCAGATTTTACGGGTGTAAACAGCGGGCACATGAGAGTATAAGAGACTATGCTCTAAACCTACAAGAGGCCCTGAGAGCCATTAAGCAGGCAGACCCTGACAGCGTGGGAAATGAAGATAAGCTGTTGACTGAACAATTTATTGAGGGTCTACTGTGCAATGCCCACCGAACCCAGTTGCGGGCAATGGCCTTACAGGACCCTGACCTGGACTTTGCACAGTTCAAGGACAGAGCCATCCGGGTGCTCCGAGAACCGGCACCAGGTGGCGCTGTGACCCACAGGCCCCCTGCTATCACTTACCACCAGGAGACGGCGCCCTTGTCTGCAGGGCCTGTGGGAGCTTATGCGCAGGCTTTAAACAGTGACCCGGCTACAGACCTGCACCATCAGGTCCAAGAGCTGACTAAGAGCGTTGCCGCGCTAACCAGAACTGTGCAGTCTTTACAGGTCTCTTCTCCAGGAAAGATCCAGCTGGCATCCGGACCGGCGGACGTCCCGTGGCGCCGACTGAGGAGGACCCCACCGGCCAGAGGAAGACCCAGCGACAGATACAACGAGGACGGACGACCCATCTGCCGCCGCTGCAATCAACCCGGACATGTGGCAAGGTACTGTCATTTAAACGGGCACAACCTGGGGTAGAGGGCCAACCCCCAGGCATAAGACCATCAGGCCCATCAAACTGGCGTGATAAATACTTAGGGGGACGTCCAATCTTGCCTGTGGTACTGGATGGCATTCCTATGAGTGCCCTACTAGACACTGGGTCACAGGTGACCACCATCCCGTACGTGCTCTTTAAACAGTACTGGAATGACTCGGACATAACCTGCTACCCAGATGACGACCTGAGTATCATCGCCAGCAATGGTCAGCCCGTGCCGCAGGTGGGATTCAAAGAGGTGACCATTAAGATCGGTAAAGTCGAACTGGCGGCACAAGGACTGATTATAGTGGACATAGACCGTCATGAGAGTCATCCTAGAATAACCTTGGGAACCATTTTGACAGCACGGGGGGTGGTCGATGTACGCCATGGGACGGTGTCCGTTCGCATCATAAATATCGGGGAGAGAGAAGTACACCTGCCCCGGTATGCCACGCTAGCCAAATTGTTCACCATAAACCAGAATTCTGTACAGGCCGTGGAACCCTTGCCTCCATCTCAACCAGAGGAAGGTAACGGCTCTAAGAAACCAATGGAGGACTGGTGTCAGCAACTGCATTTGGGTACTGACTCCACTCCCTCACACCAGAAACAGGGAGTCTATCGGGTGGTTCGAGAGTACGAGAGAGTGTTTAGTAAACACCCGCTAGACTTCGGGCGAGTAAAGGGGGTAGAACACCACATCCCCATGGGAGACCATCCTCCCATAAAGGAGAGATACCGACCAGTACCCCCAGCACACTACCAACACGCCAAGGGGATGCTTAGAGACATGAAGGAGGCTGGGGTAATCAGGGACAGCTGTAGCCCCTGGGCAGCTCCACTAGTCTTAGTGAAAAAAAAAGACAACACCATGAGAATGTGTGTAGACTACAGGAAGGTCAACCGTATCACACACAAATATGCGTACCCGTTACCAAGGATAGAAGAGTCCTTAGCTGCATTAAAATCTGCTAACTTCTTCTCTACTTTGGATCTCACTAGCGGATACTGGCAGGTTCCTGTAGCAGAGGCGGACCGGGAGAAGACCGCATTCACCACCCCGATGGGTCTCAGCGAATTTAACTGTATGCTGTTCGGGCTCTGCAACGCACCAGGAACCTTCCAACGGTTGATGGAATGCTGTCTGGGACACTGGAACTTCGAGACGGTCCTGTTATACCTGGACGATGTCATCGTCTATTCCAAGACCTACGAGGACCACCTGAAACACCTGGCAGAAGTGTTCAAAGCTCTGGCAAACTACGGCCTAAAGGTGAAACCCTCCAAGTGTCACCTCCTGAAACCAAAGGTGCAATACCTGGGACACGTGGTGAGTGCTGACGGAGTGGCTCCTAACCCTGATAAGATCACCGTGATTAAGGACTGGCCAAGACCCTCCAGCATAAAGGAAGTGCGGCAGTTCCTCGGGTTGGTAGGCTACTACCGAAGATTCATTCCCGGTTTCACCAAAATGGCAGCCCCTATGCAGGACCTCCTGATAGGTCAATCTCGGAAAGCCAAAAACCAGAAGCCGCCCTTTAGGTGGGAAAAGCTGGAAGAGGAGTCCTTCTGCCAGCTGAAGATGGCCCTCACGGGGGATGAAATCCTGGCATATCCAGACTACAGCCAGCCCTTTATCCTCCACACGGACGCAAGCAATATCGGGCTAGGAGCCGTACTGTCCCAGATCCAGCAAGGGAAAGAACGGGTAATCGCTTACGCCAGCCGAAAGCTACGGCCCACGGAGAGGAACCCTGAGAATTATAGGTCATTCAAGCTGGAGTTCCTGGCAGTAGTGTGGCCAGTGACCGAACGTTTCAAGCATTACCTTGCCTCCTCCAAATTCACCGTGTACACGGATAGCAACCCGTTGACACACCTGGACACTGCAAGGCTCGGTGCCCTGGAACAGAGATGGATGGCCCGCCTGTCCAACTTTGAATTCACCATCAAATACCGGGCAGGACGCTCAAATGCCAACGCGGATGCCCTGTCTAGAATGCCGAACTTACCGGACGTAGGGGAAGATCCAGAAGATCTGGAAGAAGTTGAGCTCCCTGCGTTCCACCGTCATGGGATTACCCTGTATTCCCACCGTGTGAAGGACAGGCGCTCCGTGACGTTCAATCCCTTGCCCCACTACAACTGGGCGGAGACGCAAGACAGTGATCCCGCAGTCCATTTGGTGAAGGAAATGCTGACCCAGGCCGATGCCCGTCTTGACCCAGATGCTCCGGAGGAGACCAAGCAACTGTGGAAGGAGAAAAGTAAGCTGTTCCTCTACAGGGAGAAGCTGTGCCGGAGAATGGTTAACTCTCGAACACATGAGTTGACCTGGCAGGTAGTGGTCCCAAGACGAGACGCGGCTATGGTTCTGGAGGCATACCACAACGGAGCAGGGCATTTCGGATGGAAGAAGCTGGAGTTCTTGTTGCGTGAACGGTTCTACTGGGTAGGCATGAGAGGAGCCATCGAGAGGTGGTGCAGAGACTGTGGCCCGTGCCACCTGAGAAGAAAAGACCGAGCCAGCCAGAAGACTCCCCTGCAGCCCATCATCACCAGACAGCCACTGGAACTGGTAGCCCTGGACCATGTGAAACTGGCTCCAAGCAGATCTGGGTATGTCTACGCCCTCACAATCGTAGATCATTACTCCCGGTTCCTGGTGGTGGTCCCGGTCAAGGACTTAACGGCTCAAACAGCAGCTAGAGCCTTCCAGCAGCACTTCTGCCATCCACACGGGTACCCGAACCAAGTGTTGACAGACCAAGGACCAGCCTTCGAATCGGAGGTTTTCCAGGAGTTCTGCAACCTGTATGGCTGCAGGAAGATAAGAACAACGCCCTATCACCCTCAAACCAATGGACTCTGCGAGAAGATGAACCAGGTGGTGATAGATCTGCTAAAAACGTTGCCCCTGGAAGAACGCAGTCTGTGGCCTGAGAAACTGCCCGATCTGGTGGACCTGTATAACCACATCCCTGTAGGTTCCACCAACTGTACCCCGGCTTACCTAATGAGAGCAAGACCTGGTAAGCTGCCTATTGACCTGGATATGGGAGTCCCGACGCCTGAGGACACCTCGCCAGAGGCAGACTGGGATACAGAACGGCAGCAGCAGTATCGGAAAGTACAGGAGAGCATCGAGCGAAGTCTGTCTCAAGCTAGAGAAAGGCAAGAGAAGGCTTATAACCAGTATGCTCCCGCTGTTCCCCTGGTACCTGGAGAGCAGGTCTTGAAGAGGAAGAGGCGGCTCCACAAGTTGGACGACCAGTGGGAGAAGGACCCGTACACCGTACTGCCATCAAGCCATGAGAACCCAAAAATCTGCGTAATCAGTAAGGATGGAGGAGAAACCACAGCCATTGTCTCCAGAGACCACCTGAAGAAGTGTCCCGAGCAGCTGCAAAGCCCTGAAGATCAAGGAAACCCTCAACCCGCAGAGGAAAGGGAAGAAATGATCAGTACCGTACTCGGAGACTTCCCCCGGTCTTGGACACAAGTAAACGGCGCTGTCGTGGTACCCGTCCTCACCTTTCTCCAGCCAGCCCCGCAAGTGCCTACAGAGGAACCGGTAGAGCTGGAAGAGCAGCCGGCCCAAGAGGCAGAAGAGTCCACACCAGCAGTACAGGAGGATCAACCATCTGCTAGTAGTGAGCCTGCCGTGCCCCTAGTGAGCCAAAGAGTGCGCAGACAGCTGCCCAGCTTACCCATAACACCTCCTACACCCTGTAGTGCAGGACCAGTTAGTGAGCTCCGTAGGTCCACTAGAGTCACTAGAGGTCAAATGCCCGCTCGCTGGAGAATCTAAACTAGTGCACTGTGAATTTACCTGTTTCTTGAAAATGTTTATGGTTTATGTTTGTTGCCTGTTATTAATTATGTTTCTCAGTTACCCTGCAGATTTCTTTGGACTAACAGGTTATGGACACTGGATAACCGGAACATTCTTGTAGATAGTTGCACCTTGGTGCCTCTTGTGAAGACGGCCACGGAAGAGAAAACCTGTCTGGCGTGGCCTACTTGCGGCCCAAAGTAGTTAGTCTACCCTTGCAGCCACGCCCAAGGCCAACGCAAGGGGTTTGCTTTGGACAGGTCCCCTACTTCGCTTAAAGTTTCACCTTGGGTGACATGGACACCCTCTTGTTTCAAAACCTTCACCTTGGGTGATATGGACACCCGGTTGCGGACACGCCGTAACCTTTAAAGAACTAAAGCTTCTTGTAAATATGTTATCGTATTATTGTTTATACCCTGTTATTATGTTTTAAAAATGTGTTTAGTCCCGGAGTACTAAAATTTACTAGGGGGGAATGTGACACCCCAGGGGTCTGGTTGCCACAGTAATAGAGATATTATGTCTGAGAGCAAGTGGGAGGTTTCTCTGGTCAGGAGCCCTAAGCATGCAACACGGCCCACCCAGACATGGGAGGGGAGGAATCTGCCCTTATAAACTGGGTCTGGGGCGGGATTAGGAGAGACAGAGCCTGCAGAACAAGCAGAGCAGTCAGAGCCTAGAGTGAAGCTGCAGACACAGAAAAAGATACATCAGGAGCTCTGTAGGAGCAGAGGCAGAAGGCCAGGGGCTGTGAGCAGAGATATAGCTCGCCCTGGCTGAAGTTACTAAAACCGGACACAGGAGTCCGAGGCTGTGGGGACTGATATATACCCAGCAGCAGAAACCAGCCGGCAGGGGATTCCAGGTCCTCTGGCCATAGAAGCCCGGAGGCTCAGTCACAAAGAAGGGACCAGCGCCGCCATCCAGGAGCGGAGGCTAACAGAAGGCCCCAAGTCACCAGCCATACGGGTGAGCACCACACGGTATACTCAGGGACGTGGGCAACTTGTAACCGCTGACAGCAAGGTAGCCAGGAAGAGTGCAGATAAACGGGGAGGCCTACAACTCCACCTGGCCAGGGGAACTCCTGCTTGCTCGCAGACTGACCAGGCCCCTTATACTAGCCAGTACTCCCGGGAGGGTCTGCCTTGTACCATCAGTAAAGACCCTGAACTGCACCTCACGTCTCTGTGATTCCTTGCCGCACCAGCACCATTAGCACTGGGACCCTCACACCATCACTCCCATCATCTCTCACATTAGCTGCCCTGAGGCAATACTTCTCCCGTGGGGAGTTATCCCATACTCGGCTGCGCAAACAACATCAGCCTCAGCGGTCGGCAGCGCAGCGGCGGTCCCCACTGACCGCAATCCACGGGTGGCGTAGTCGGACATTTGCTATACATTAAGACTGCCACTGGTTTGACCACCCTGGGCACGGACCGGGTCACCGCCACACGGAGACTACAACCCCCAGCATTCTACAACAGGCCCGGTTCCGGGTTCCCCTGCACAACACAGGCCCAGGGGGCGCGTCACTACAACCTTGTGGAGGGTTGCATCAAGTGTGCATGGACAACAGCGTGGTGCACGAGACTTATCTATTGCAAGTATAAGTGTCAAGAAGACCCATCGGCGCTCCTCAATCACATCACGGATGCGCCGATGGGTGCATGGAATGACGTGCCCCCCTGCTGGAGCGTGTTAATGCCACTGTCAGAGACTTTGCTGGAGTGATCTTTAAAGAAGAGCGCACTGAGCCAGGATTGGGTGAGTGATCTCCCCCTCCTGCACAGACGGCAGTGGTGACATGACTCAATCTCTGCACTCTGAATGGAGGTCTGTCCTCCCTTCTCCTGTGCTTGCTTGCTGACAGCGTTTGTACTGTATATGTTAGCTGTGATACATGCACAGTACAAACTCGGGCGAAATAAAAGATAATTGTTGCACTAAGGCAGGGGCCCCTTAAGGGATGGGGGCCATGAGCAATTGCCCAATGTCCAATCCCCTAACGCTAGCCCTGACTGTGCCACTACATATACGATGGAAGGGTACCATCACTGCATGGAGTGGGCTCAGGACCTGAGCCCACTCCATGCAGCGCAGATCCAGCTTTGTTACATAGCCGGCACATAAGAGTAATGGCTGCAATTGGAGCTAGCTCAAATTGCAGTAGTTAAATCTCTTAAATGCTGCTGTGAAAAACTTCAGCGTAATTTAAAAGGCTTTCAACATGGTGGCCATCACTCTGGAGCCCATGAGTACCATTTCTGAAGGCCTCTGTGTCTGCCTGATGTTGTTCCTATGAAGTAAAAACCTGTAGGCTTCATAGAAACAATAAGATGTCATACACTGCAATACTGAGTATGAGCTCTTGCTGAGCACTGTTCCAATAATACTACAGTATTGCAGTGTATTGTATAGGCTATCGCATTTTCAAGTCTCCTAGGAAAACTTTATAAATTAAAAAGTAGTAATATATATATAAAAGTTTATATCAAACTCCTTTTCACAAATGTAAATTGAAGAATCTAAGCATATTTGGTATCGCTGCGTGCATAATTGTCCAGACTTAGATTATTAAAAAAACAAATATAAATAAAACAAGATACAATCCTTCCAGTAGCAAAATAAAAAAAAATTAAGGCTTTCAGAACATTTTGAGTAGACTACATTTTTTTTGCATTTTTATTATTTTGTTAAAAAATACAACTATATAATTTTAGTATCACTATAACCATACCATAGAACAAAGTTGTTAGGCCATTTCAATGCAAAGTTTACTAACCTATAATCAACCATAGAAGCAGTCCTAAAAGGAGCTAACAGACAAAATCAAATGTATAAACTTACAAATCTGCTCATTTTTCAGTACATTAAATAGTAAAACGAATGGTGTCAATAAAAGCTACAACTTGTCCTGCAAAATAATAAGTCCTTATATGGTGACGAAAAAAATAAGTTATGGCTCTAGGAAAAAGTTGGTGGGGGGAGGACGAAAATCGTCTGTTCCTTAATTTCTGGATAATATTACCTGACTAAGATGCTGTGTCCAATCCCACTACGGGCCCTTGGTTATAAATCCTCCTTGGTTATAAATTTCACACATCTGCTTTGTTGTCCTGTTACTTCTTAAAGGGATTGTCCACTACTGTTATACCCCTACTTGATCTCTGCATTTCCCATATGTAATACTGGTGTCGGGATGCAACGTACAGAGATAACGAGGTGGAAACAGTCAGGGATTGATATAACTCAATTTATATACAGCAATGACTTTAAACAATTAGTTTTAGTAACAAGGCAAAACAACAGTAGAACAAATAACAGTAAGCTTGGAATAGCAAAGAAAGTCTTTCACTAATTAATAGTGATGAGTGAGCATGCTTGACACTGCTCGGTACGCGCCCGAGCATCTCACTGCTCGACATGCTCAGCGAGTATTTCCGGGTTGCTGGGGTGGGAGCTCTGGTCCCCGCCCTGCATGTTTGTCGCTCTTTAGAGAGCCAATGAACATGCAGGGATTGCTTGCCACGCGCTGTAATGCCGTAGCCATGTTGGTTGTAGCATTACAGTGATTGGCTGGCCGCATAGCATCATTGGGTCTATATAAGACCTAGTGACCCTATGCTCATCACAGTCTAACCTGCAAACAGGCAGAGTAGGGAGAGCTGCTGCTGAGCTAGGACAGAATTGTCGGTGTAATAGTTAGATATAGGTATTCCACACCAGGATACATATCCATCTGAACTAACAGTCCTTCTGAGGACTAATCAAGCTGCATATATTCAGTGGTGATAGCAAGAGTTAGGCAGGCAGGGTTTGTGGCAGTGCATACAGCACAAGAGTGTCCACTGCACATTCTGTCTGCTCCTGCTTTTACAGATATCCGTAGACATAGCCACAGATATCAGGGGCCAGGGCTAATTTTATTTTTAGCTTAATCCTGATTATTTGCTTAAAAAGCAATCCAGAGTACACCATTTTACTTCTCCAATTGCTTGTTAGCAGAATACAGCCAGATTTTTTTGATTTTATTCGCATTACTGTATTATGGAAGCAGAGAAACTTTTTTCAATGATCAGACGTGATCCCATATAACTGCTGTAATAATACAGAAATTTTGTGGAATCAGCCAGCTTGTTTTGTTGAACCAATTGACACTTGGTCGCAGACAAATACCATACTATCAGGCGACTGCTTGAAACCGTGGCCATCAGACGTGATCCCATATGACTGCCGTAATAATGCAGAAATTTTGTGCAGCATGCCAAATATTACACTCCTTTTAAAGTCAGCCAGCTGTGTTTTATTGAACCAAAATAACCTATAAAAGGCCTAATCAGTAAATGGGAATATATTTTTAACAATATCGCCAAAAGAGGAGAAAATTCCCATATAAAAAGTCAATCTTTATTATTTTTGAACATGAACAAAGTAGACTACATATTAAAATCAATTTAAAATCGGAGTCATACTACAGAGATGGAAGGTGAATAAAAATTTGCATATTAATGCAGTAGAATATAACAAAATACACATATATTGCAGATCATACAAATATTAATATTGCACATCTTCAGAAAGAGTATTTGGGTATACCCTTTCTGAAGAAGCACTGAAGCGAAACGCGCATCAGGGGGTTGAAAGTGGTGAATATTATTTGCTATGCTGTCTTTTGAAGCTTGTTGATGTTACTATATTGCAGCTTTTAGGATTCTTATAGTTTGCTGATGATGTGACTTTTTGATATCCATTGCCATTTTTACATACAGCACTGGCTTTATATTTCTTGGCACTTTTGATTACTCCTTCTCAACAATCTGTTTAATCCTGATACTACTGCCCTTTGCTTAATGCCCATTGCATAATGTTACTGCCCTTTATACAAAGTCACTGATGGGAACCATTTGACCTGTCTATTAGTATTGTTATTATTTGGAGATGTGCAATATATGTGTAACATGATCCAGTTTGAACTCTTCATTACTAATTTCTATTTTTTTGTCTCCTGGTAACCATTGAAAGAATTACTATCGCTGAGGGCATTTATACACATTTACCTTGTGTGTGTTTTTTCTATATATTTTTTCTCCATATGGGCCTTTAGTGTTTGGAGATGTGCAATATTAACATTTGTATGATCTGCAATATATGTGTATTTTGTTATATTCTACATGCAAATTTTTATTCACCTTCCATCTCTGTAGTATGACTCCGATTTTCAATTGGTTTTTATATTATGTCTACTTTGTTCATGTTCAAAAATAATCAAGATTGACTTTTTATATGGGAATTTTCTCTTCTTTTGGCTGTTTTGTTGAACCAAATGACACTTGGTCGCTGACAAATACCATACTATTAGGTGACTGCCTGAAACCGTGGCCATCAGACGTGATCCCATATGACTGCTGTAAGGCAGCGCTATTCATCATGCTGAGGGGCACTCGCTTCACCGGGTCAACTAAAGCACACAAGCAACGTCTTTCCAGTATTTCACAATCCAGCAGTTTATTATTTATCATAAACCGCTCATAATCGAGTCCATCTCAGTGGCTCGCCGACATATTACACATTTCATGTCCAAGAGCCTTTCCAGTGGCAGACAGGCCCACTTGGCTCCAGTAACAGCCTTCAGCAAAGTCACTTATATAAATGTCCACATCAAGCAGTGTTTTACCTTTGCCGGGTTTTAGCTGCTTCAGACTTGTTCTACCACAGCTGTGGCTTTACGGCTTCCCAGATGTGGGTCTCCAGCCCTCATACCTTCAAAGGCTACTGGTATGTTTACACCTAACATCCAGCCTCTGCCTTCCAGGACTCTTGCCTTCCAAGCCTCTTGCCCTCCAAGGCTACTGGGATCCCTTACACATACGGATCCAGCCTCTGCCTTTCAGGCTTCACCAGGCTTCACCAGGCCTCTCTAGGCCTCACTAAGCCTCTCCAGGCTAACGGTGTCCCACACACGGGAACAGGCCTCATGCCTTTCACACACCTGTCTCAAAACTACCAGGGTTTATATATCTTCCAGTGCACACACAGGACCTGTGCTGATGTCACAGTCATGTGATCAGCCCTTCTGTGTGCACAGGACCTGTGTATTGTCACAGTCATGTGACCAGTCACCTGGGGGGAGGTACATGGTCGGCCAAAACACACCCTGGACCATTACAGTAATGCCGCAAGCCGCTGCATTGCACTGCCGTAATAATACAGAAATGTTTGGGAATGTGTCACATATTACACTGCATTTAAAGTCTGCCAGGTGTTTGTTATTCAAAACCATTGACACATGGTTGCTGACAAATACAATTAATAAGATCCCCTTCACTTGCTCCCAATTGCCCAGCGTATCCAGATCAAACTACTAACACTGACCTACAAAGCCATCCATAACCTTTCTCCTCCATATGACGCGCCCCTGGGCCCGTGTCGCGCTGCGTTGCGCACGCGGGAGCTTACCCGGAGCCGGATCTCTTGAGGGTTGTAGTCTCGTGGCGGCGACCCGGTCCGTGCCCAGGGAGTCAAACTGAGCGGCGATGTACTAGCAGTAGATGGTTGGTGACTACGCCACCCGTTGAATGCAGCTCTGGAGCTGCCGCTGCAGGGCAGACCGCTGAGGCCGGTGGAAGGATGGTGCAGCGTGGATGGTATAACCCCCAACGGGAGGGGTATGGCCTCAGGGCAGCCGACGTGGATGATGGGGGTAGCAGGAACCACTCAGAGACGGTGCGGTGTAGTTCAGGGTCTTTACTGGTGACAAAGATAGACCCTCCCGGAGTACTTGCTAGTGATAGGGGCCTGGTCAGTCCTTGAGCAGATGGGATCTCCCCTGGCCAGGCGGAGTTGTAGGCCTTCCCAACTAACTGTACTCTTCTGGCTACCTTGCTAGAGGCGGGAATAAGTAGCCCACGTCCCTGAGTGTACCGTGTGGTGCTCACCCATATGGCCGGTGACTCGGGGCCTTCTAATGGCTTCCGCTCCACGATGGCGGTGCTGGTCCCACGCGTGTGACCGTGCCTTCGGGCTTCTGGGCCAGAGGACCTGAAATCCTCTGCCGGACGGTTTCTGCTGCTGGGTAGGAGGTAGTCCCCACAGCCTCGGACTCTGGGTCCGGTAAGAAATCCTCTCAGTCAGGGCGAGCTCTGCAGCTGCCAGCCCCTGACTCATTGTAACACTGCTCCCCACAGAGCTCCTGATGTTTCTTGCTATGCTGCTTCTCTTCTCTACTCTTGTTCTGTCTTCTTTCTCACTCACCCTGCCTCAGCCCCGGGTTTATATAGGGGAAGTCCTTCCCCTCCCAAGACTGGGCAGGAGGTGTGGCATGCACAGGATCCCTGACCAAAGGACCTCCCACCTGCTCTCAGACGTAATATCTCTATCACTGTGGCAACCAGACCCCTGGGGTGTCACATTCCCCCCTAGTGAAATTTAGTACTCCGGGACTAAACATATTTTTTTTTTTTTTTAGAAAAACATAACAAGGTATAACAATAACAATACAATAAGAAAAACACATAAGATGGTTACGGCGTGTCCGCAACCGGGTGCAGTTTTGAAAAGCAAGGTGTCCATTTCACCAAAACAGGGAGACGTAACCAGGTAGGGGTCTGTCCTACCCCGAGTCCTTAACAGTCTCTAGTCCATCCTGGGTTACGCTCCAACTATGTACAAGGATTCCCGGTAAATCCACCAAGGATTCCTAAAAATAACTGGAAACACAAAATTATACACAAGCAACAATACACAGATAAACATAAATAAAACAATTTATACACTTCAAATCCTCCAGCGTGCGGGTAACTGGCCTCTAGTGGCCCTAGTGGACCTACGGAGCTGACTGTCTGGCCCTGAACTACAGGGTGTAGGAGCTGTCAAGGGTAAACTGGGCAGCTGTCTACCGGCTCTTTGTCTCACTAGGGGTACGGCAGGCTCACTATAAGCAGAGGGTTGATCCTCCTGTTCTGCTTGTGTGGAGTCTTCTGCCTCCTGGACCGGCTGTTCTTCCAGCTCTACCTGTTGCTCCGTAGGTGCTTGGGATGCTGGTTGGAGGAAGGTGAGTACGGGTACCACAACTGCACCATTGACTTGAGTCCAAGACCGAGGGAAGTCCCCGAGCACAGTACTAACCATATCTTCCCTTTCCTCTACGGGTCGATGGTCTTCTTGTTCCTCTTCAGGGTTCCTCAGTTGTTCGGGACACTTCTTCAGGTGGTCCCGGGATACAATGGCTGTGGTTTCCCCTCCGTCTTTACTGATGGTACAAACCTTCGGGTTCTCGTGGCTTGAGGGCAGTACGGTGTACGGGTCCTTCTCCCACTGGTCATCCAACTTGTGGAGCCGTCTCTTCCTCTTCAAGACCTGCTCTCCGGGTACCAGGGGAACAGCGGGAGCATACTGGTTGTAAGTTTTCTCTTGTCTTTCCCTAGCCTGACAGAGACTTCGCTCCACGCTCTCCTGTACTCTCCGGTACTGCTGCTGCCTCTCTGTGTCCCAGTCTGTTTCTGGTGAAGTGTCCTCGGGTGTCAGAACTCCCATTTCCAGGTCAACAGGTAACTTACCAGGTCTTGCCCTCATTAGGTAAGCCGGGGTGCAGTTGGTGGAACCTACCGGGATGTGGTTGTATAGGTCCACCAGATCGGGCAACTTCTCAGGCCACAGACTGCGTTCTTCCAGGGGCAACGTTTTAAGAAGATCCATTACCACCTGGTTCATTTTCTCACAAAGTCCATTAGTTTGCGGATGATAGGGTGTCGTCCTTATCTTCCGGCAGCCATACAGAGTGCAGAATTCTTGGAAGACCTCCGCTTCAAAGGCAGGTCCCTGGTCTGTCAACACTTGGTCCGGGTACCCGTGTGGACGGCAGAAATGCTGCTGGAAGGCTCTCGCTGCTGTTCGAGCTGTTAAGTCCTTGACGGGGACGACAACCAAGAACCGGGAGTAGTGATCCACGATGGTTAGTGCGTAGACGTAGCCACTTCTGCTTGGGGTCAGTTTTACATGATCCAAGGCTACCAGTTCCAACGGCTGCCGGGTGACGATGGACTGCAGGGGAGTCTTCTGGCTGGCACGATCCTTCCTTCTTAGGTTGCACGGGCCACAGTCTCTGCACCACTTCTCAATGGTTCCCCTCATGCCTACCCAGTGGAATCGCTCGCGCAGCAGGAACTCCAGCTTCTTCCACCCGAAGTGTCCAGCTCCGTCGTGGTATGCCTCCATCACTACGGCTGCGTCTCTTCGTGGCACCACTACTTGAAAGAGTAATTCATGTGTCCGGGAGTTAACCATTCTGCGGAACAACTTCCCTTTGTAAAGGAACAGTCGACTCTTCTCTGCCCATAGTTGTTTGGCTTCCTCCGGAGCGTCTGGGTCAAGGCGAGCCTCCGGCCGAGTCAGCATCTCCTTCACCAGTCGGACGGCAGGGTCGCTGTCTTGCGTTTCCGCCCAGTTGTAGTGGGGTAAGGGGTTCAACGTAGCAGCCTGCTTACTCCTTACCCGGTGGGAATACTGGATAGTCCCATGACGGTGGAACGCAGGGAGTTCAACTTCTTCCAGTCCCTCCGGATCTTCTCCTCCGTCCGGCAGGTTGGGCATCCTGGACAGGGCGTCCGCGTTGGTATTGGAGCGTCCTGCCCGGTATTTGATTGTGAACTCGTAGTTGGACAGACGGGCCATCCACCTCTGCTCCAGGGCACCGAGTCTTGCCGTGTCCAGGTGTGTCAACGGGTTGTTATCCGTGTACACGGTGAACCGGGAAGAAGCGAGGTAATGCTTAAAGCGCTCGGTGACTGCCCATACTACGGCCAGGAACTCTAACTTAAATGAGCTGTAATTCTCGGGGTTCCTTTCGGTGGGTCGCAGTTTTCGGCTGGCGTAGGCGATTACTCGTTCCTTCCCCTGCTGGATCTGGGACAGTACGGCTCCTAGCCCGATGTTACTGGCGTCGGTGTAGAGGATAAAGGGCTGGCTATAATCCGGGTACGCCAGGATTTCGTCCCCCGTGAGGGCCATCTTCAGCTGGCGGAAGGACTCTTCTTCCAGCTCCTCCCATTTGAAGGGCGGCTTCTGGTTCTTGGCCTTCCGGGACTGGCCTATCAGGAGGTCCTGCATAGGTGCTGCCTTTTTGGTGAAACCGGGAATAAACCTTCGGTAGTAGCCTACCAACCCGAGGAACTGCCGCACTTCTTTTACGCTGGAGGGGCTTGGCCATTCCTTAATTGCGGTGATCTTATCAGGGTCGGGAGCCACTCCGTCAGCGCTCACCACGTGTCCCAGGTACTGCACCTTTAGTTTCAGGAGGTGACACTTGGAGGGTTTCACCTTTAGGCCGTAACTTGCCAGAGCTTCGAACACTTCCGCCAGGTGTTTCAGGTGGTCCTCATACGTCTTGGAATATACGATGACATCGTCCAGGTACAACAGGACCGTCTCGAAGTTTCTGTGGCCCAGACAACACTCCATTAGTCGTTGGAAGGTTCCCGGTGCGTTGCAGAGTCCGAACGGCATGCAGGTGAACTCGCTAAGTCCCATCGGGGTGGTGAATGCGGTCTTCTCCCGGTCCGCCTCTGCTACAGGAACCTGCCAGTACCCGCTAGTGAGATCCAAGGTAGAGAAGAAGTTAGCAGATCTTAAAGCAGCCAATGACTCCTCTATCCTTGGTAAGGGGTACGCATCCTTGTGTGTGATACGATTGATTTTCCGGTAATCTACACACATCCTCATGGTGTTGTCTTTCTTTCGGACTAAGACTAGTGGAGCTGCCCAGGGGCTACAGCTATCCCTGATCACCCCAGCCTCCTTCATGTCTCTAAGCATCCCCTTGGCGTGTTGGTAGTGTGCAGGGGGTACGGGTCGATACCTCTCTTTTATGGGAGGATGGTCTCCCGTGGGGATGTGGTGTTCTACCCCCTTGACTCGCCCGAAGTCTAACGGGTGTTTACTAAACACTCTCTCGTACTCTTGAACCACCCGATAGACTCCCTGTTTCTGATGTGAGGGAGTGGAGTCAGTACCCAAATGTAGTTGCTGACACCAGTCCTCCTTTGTTTTCTTAGAGCCGTTACCTTCCTCCGGGTGAGATGGAGGCAAGGGTTCCACAGATTGTATAGCATTTTGGTTAATGGTATATAATTTGGCTAGCGTGGCATACCGGGGCAGGTACACTTCCCTCTCCCCGATATTGATTATGCGAACGGGCACCCTCCCATGGCGTACATTGACCACCCCCCGTGCTGTCAAAATGGTGGGCCTACTGTCTGAGTAAACTGGTTCTACCATTGCCTGGTAATCTCTACCTCTCAGACCAATAGCTGCCCGGCACCAAATCATCATTTCACTTTTTGGGGGCATGGCAATAGGAAAAGGGTCACACATTCTTACGCTACCAATCTCACCGCCGGAGAGTTCCACCTGTTGCCGTTGCATCAGTGCCCGGATCTCTTTCTGGAGCACCCGCTGCTCGCCGGAGCTGGCGTTCTTGGCAACCTGCTGTAAAAGGAAAATCACTTCTGCAAGACAATTTTCAATTACATTAGTTCCTAGAGTTATTTTTGGGTGACTCTCATGTTTGTCAATATCTACAATGATCAGTCCCTGTGCTGCCAGTTCGACTCTACCGATTTTGATGGTCACCTCTTTAAATCCGATCTGTGGCACGGGCTGGCCATTGCTGGCGATGATACTCAAGTCGTCGTCAGGGTAGCGGGTAATATCCGAGTCATTCCAGTACTGCTTAAAGAGCACGTACGGGATGGTGGTGACCTGTGACCCGGTGTCCAGTAGGGCACTCATGGGAATGCCATCCAGTACCACAGGCAAGACTGGACGTCCTCCCACATATCTGTCGCGCCAGTTCGATGGGCCTGGTGATCTTTTTCCTGGGGGTTGGCCCTCTACCCCAGGTTGTGCCCGTTTAAAGAACAGTACCTTTCCATATGTCCGGGTTGATTGCAGCGGCGGCAGATGGGTCGTCCGTCCTCGCTGTATCGGTCACTGGGTCTTCCTCTGGCCGGTGGGGTCCTCCTTGGTCGACGCCACGGGATGTCCTCTGGTCCGGATGCCAGCTGGATCTTCCCTGGGGTGGAAACCTGTAAAGACTGCACAGTTCGGGTTAGCGCAGCAACGCTCTTAGCTAGCTCTTGGACCTGATGGCGTAGGTCTGGAGCCGGGTCATTGTCCAAAGCCTGCGCATCAGCTCCCACAGGCCCTGCCGACAAGGGCGCCGCCTCCTGGTGGTAAGTGATAGCAGGGCGCTTGTGGGTCACAACGCCACCCGGTGCCGGTTCTCGGAGCACCCGGATGGCTCTGTCCTTGAACTGTGCAAAGCCCAGATGGGGATCCTGTAAGGCCATTGCCCGCAACTGGGTTCGGTGGGTATTACAATACAGTCCCTCTATAAACTGTTCGGTCAACAGCCTGTCCTCGTTTCCCACTCCATCAGGGTCGGTCTGCTTAATGGCCCTCAGGGCCTCTTGTAGGTTTAGTGCATAGTCCCTTATACTCTCATGAGCTCGCTGCTTGCACCCGTAGAATCTAAGCTTAATCTCGGCTGAGGTGCGGGTATCAAAGGTGTCCTTCAGCCGGGTTAGTATCCCTGCGACAGTCTTCCTCCCAGGTGGCCAGGATTTTACTTCCCTTTTGGCTGCCCCGGTTAGTTGGGCCACCAGGATGCTCACTTTTTGCTCTTCTGTGAGGGGGTACACCTGGAAGAGGCTATCCAGCTTTTCTCTAAAGTCATGCAGGGTATGTGACTCCCCTGAGTACTGGGGTAGCCAAGCTGCTCCCGGGATATAGGGCATGGTGAAGGGCATAACTGCAGCAGCGGTAGCGCTGGCGGGGGTTGAGGCAGTGAAGCTCTCCTCCGTATCCGACATCTTCCTCCCCCCTAGTGGACCGTGGCCTACCTTGCGATGATCCTGTTCCGTAGGCCGCGGCTCCGCAGTGGATCGTCAGGGTTGAGGACCTTCCGTCGCGCTCCTGTGACGTCGGCGTCTGCTGGGCTCCTTCCAGGACCTTACGCAACGTCTGGACGTGAGGCGGGGCTTCAGTTCTCGCGCGCTTTCGGAGTCCACGCCCCTCTTCTTCCCGCGCGGCGTCCTCAAGATGGCGTCCAATGGCGGGAAAACTCCACGGATGGCGGGAAGAAGGCAGAAGATGGCGCCGGATGGCGGGAATCTTCACAGATGGCGGGAAGAAGGCTGAAAATGGCGCCGGATGGCGGGAATCTTCACCGATGGCGGGAAAACTTCACGGATGGTAAGTTTTAAAAGTCTCTTTTTCAGGCACGCAGTACCCGGTGGTTGCGGGCACGAAATCCTGCCGACTACGCCAAAGTTGACGCGCCCCTGGGCCCGTGTCGCGCTGCGTTGCGCACGCGGGAGCTTACCCGGAGCCGGATCTCTTGAGGGTTGTAGTCTCGTGGCGGCGACCCGGTCCGTGCCCAGGGAGTCAAACTGAGCGGCGATGTACTAGCAGTAGATGGTTGGTGACTACGCCACCCGTTGAATGCAGCTCTGGAGCTGCCGCTGCAGGGCAGACCGCTGAGGCCGGTGGAAGGATGGTGCAGCGTGGATGGTATAACCCCCAACGGGAGGGGTATGGCCTCAGGGCAGCCGACGTGGATGATGGGGGTAGCAGGAACCACTCAGAGACGGTGCGGTGTAGTTCAGGGTCTTTACTGGTGACAAAGATAGACCCTCCCGGAGTACTTGCTAGTGATAGGGGCCTGGTCAGTCCTTGAGCAGATGGGATCTCCCCTGGCCAGGCGGAGTTGTAGGCCTTCCCAACTAACTGTACTCTTCTGGCTACCTTGCTAGAGGCGGGAATAAGTAGCCCACGTCCCTGAGTGTACCGTGTGGTGCTCACCCGTATGGCCGGTGACTCGGGGCCTTCTAATGGCTTCCGCTCCATGATGGCGGTGCTGGTCCCACGCGTGTGACCGTGCCTTCGGGCTTCTGGGCCAGAGGACCTGAAATCCTCTGCCGGACGGTTTCTGCTGCTGGGTAGGAGGTAGTCCCCACAGCCTCGGACTCCGGGTCCGGTAAGAAATCCTCTCAGTCAGGGCGAGCTCTGCAGCTGCCAGCCCCTGACTCGTTGTAACACTGCTCCCCACAGAGCTCCTGATGTTTCTTGCTATGCTGCTTCTCTTCTCTACTCTTGTTCTGTCTTCTTTCTCACTCACCCTGCCTCAGCCCCGGGTTTATATAGGGGAAGTCCTTCCCCTCCCAAGACTGGGCAGGAGGTGTGGCATGCACAGGATCCCTGACCAAAGGACCTCCCACCTGCTCTCAGACGTAATATCTCTATCACTGTGGCAACCAGACCCCTGGGGTGTCACACATACATCTCTGAACTACACTGTGTTCAGAATTATTAGGCAAGTTGTATTTTAGAGGATTATTTTTATTATTGATCAACAACTATGTTCTCAATCAACCCAAAAGACTCATAAATATCCAAGCTTAATATTTTTGGAAGTTGGAGTGTTTTTTTTATAGATTTGGCTATCTTAGGAGGATATCTGTTTGTGCAGGTAACTATTACTGTGTTGAATTATTAGGCAACTTAATAAAAAACAAATATAATCCCATCTCACTTGTTTATTTTCACCAGGTAAACCAATATCAGTGCACAAAATTTAGAAATAAACATTTCTGACATGCAAAAACAAAAACCCCAAAAATTAGTGATCAATATAGCCACCTTTCTTTATGATGACACTCAACAGCCTTCCATCCATAGATTCTGTCAGTTGCTTGATCTGTTTTCGAACAACATTGCGTGCAGCAGCCACCACAGCCTCCCAGACACTGTTCCGAGAGGTGTACTGTTTTCCCTCCCTGTAGATCTCACATTTTATGATGGACACAGGTTCTCTATGGGGTTCAGATCAGGTGAACAAGGGGGCCATGTCATTATTTTTTCTTCTTTTAGACCTTTACTGGCCAGCCACGCTGTGGAGTAGTTGGATGCATGTGATGGAGCATTGTCCTGCATGAAAATCATGTTTTTCTTGAACGATACCGACTTCTTCCTGTACCACTGCTTGAAGAAGTTGTCTTCCAGAAACTGGCAGTAGGTCTGGAAGTTGAGCTTCACTCCATCCTCAACCCGAAAAGGTCCCACAAGTTAATCTTTGATGATACCAGCCCATACCAGTACCCCACCTCCACCTTGCTGGCATCTGAGTCGGAGTGGAGCTCTCTGCCCTTTACTGATCCAGCCTCTGGCCCATCCATCTGGCCCATCAAGAGTCACTCTCATTTCATCAGTCCATAAAACCTTTGGAAAATCAGTCTTAAGATATTTCTTGGCCCATTCTTGACGTTTTATCTTATGTTTCTTGTTCAAAGGTGGTCGTTTTTCAGCCTTCCTTACCTTGGCCATGTCCCTGAGTATCGCACACCTTGTGCTTTTTGATACTCCAGTAATGTTGCAGCTCTGAAATATGGCAAAACTGGTGGTGAATGGCATCTTGGCAGCTTCAGACTTGATTTTCCTCAATTCATGGGCAGTTATTTTGCGCCTTTTTTTGCCAACATGCTTCTTACGACCATGTTGGCTATTTGCCATGAAACGCTTGATTGTTCGGTGATCACGCTTCAAAAGTTTGGAAATTTCAAGACTGCTGCATCCCTCTGCAAGACACCTCACAATTTTGGACTTTTCAGAGCCCGTCAAATCTCTCTTCTGACCCATTTTGCCAAAGGAAAGGAAGTTGCCTAATAATTAAGCACACCTTATATAAGGTGTTGATGTCATTAGTCAACACCCCTCCTCATTACAGAGATGCACATCACCAGATTTACTTAATTGGTAGTTGGCTCTCAAGCCTATGCCGCTTGGAGTAGGACAAGATGTATAAAAAGTATCATGTGATCGAAATACTCATTTGCCTAATAATTCGGCACACAGTGTAATCTCTGCCTATATATTCCCTTACATAAACTCCTTTCTAAGATGCTGGAGAAACTTGCACCTACTGCCACTCAGTATCTTCAGCTCCTTTGTGAGAAACTAATATATTTGGCCAGCCACTCAGTCTACCAAATAAAATTCCTGAGAAGGAAATTGTGGATGGCTTCGCTACTGGTACTGGGGGCACTGCTAATACCATGGAGTTGTGCCATAATTCACTGGAAATATTCCAGGCTGGTTGGAGCCAAGCTGATTCCGACAGAAAAGTACCAGCAGCAAGCTAAAGAGATGGTGGCCTCTATCATCATGAATAATTTGCTCGTTGACTAGGAGACCGACTACTGGAGCTGTCTACCCTGTGAATATTGTGTTGAAACTTGATTGACCCAGGACCCACAATCCTATGCATCGGGAAGACGTGTTCCGTCCCAGGGTCCCACTGGGTCCCGGCTTCCACAATATTAACCCAGTGATGCGTCAGTGAGATGTACCGTCTCTGGCCACATTCACTTGTCCATGTGTTTGTGATTAGGCCGTCCTTCCTCCTCCACGTGCCAAAAAGGCCAAATTTCTAGTGCAAGCAGTCCAGAAATGTGGCACTTTAGTATTGCGGCCTGTTCTGGCTGCATATTTGCGCTTGCAATCCAAGGACTGGGGTAGGGAAAACTGAACGCTGCTCTGGGACAAGGACATGGACGGTGATGGTTGCAAGTGTGCAACGACAGGTGCAGGGTGGGAGGCATCTTTGCATTCGCCATGGACAGGGGATTGGCATGCACGCACAACAGTGGAAGAGGCAGTGGTGTCACCTACAGACACTGTTTCTGGACCCTGGCGTTAGGCCCAGCTAGTCAGGTGCTTTGCTGTCTTGTGCCTGAGCATGCTGATGGTAGTCAGACTGGTAGTTTTGGTGCTCTTGCTGATGCTGGCCTGGCAGATGTTGGAAATGGCCTTTTTGGGGTTATCTAAACATTCTTTAAAAAAGAACCAGACTCGGGAAGACCTAACAGTTGTACTGGCAACTTCCATTGTATTCGTGTTCCGGGGAACAGTTGCCCGCCTTGTGTCTGTGACCACCTCACTGCTTGTTCCTGCCTGTTGTGGTGCTACACCTCCATCCCCCTGTGTGCTGCTGTCCTCACTCTGCATGTCCCCTTGCCAGGTGGGGTCAGTGACTTCATCGTCCAAAGCTTCGTCTTCCACTTCCGCACTCTCGTCCTCTTCCTGACTTTCTGTCCATTGTGTCTTATCATTATCCACCTTTTGCAACAGTTATTGCACTTTCCCACCGTCACTTTCAGGTGACCATGGCTGCTGAAATATTTGGGCATCGCTACATGCAATCTTCTGTTGCCCTGCTTGAAGCGGGCCGGATGAGAGGCCAGAATCTATAAATGGAAAAGTGAACAGCTCTTAGGGTAACTCTGGACTCTAATCTCTCCTTCAAACCCCATACCTAAGCTCTTTCCACTTCGGAGCAGACCGAGCAAGAGGCCAGAATCTATACATGGAAAGATGAACAAAACAGCTCTTCATAGTGTCCAAGTGTGGGATCAGTTGTCTCAGGGCACTAGAAATGGTGGGAGGAAGGCGGATCAGGGTGAGGAATATCAGTTCATAGAAAAAACAAACACTGGCACCCTTGCACCTACACAATCTCTGATTCAGCAGCATAAACACCTCTCCCTTGTAAACCGGGTGTTTCACTTGAAAACAGAGTCCAGGGACATCATATGAAAGAATATAGCGTGCACTCACCGGTAAATAAAAATTTCTTCTTTATTTCATCACCTTAAAATAGCAAGGCAGGGAGTCAGTGGAACACTTAATAGACGACGGCCGTTTCGCGCGTATAAGCGTGACCTGTTGAAGAGCTTATATGTGCGAAAAGGCCGTCGTCTATTAAGTGTTCCACTGACTCCCTGCCTTGCTGTTTTAAAGTGATGAAATAAAGAAGAAATTTTTATTTACCGGTGAGTGCACACTATATTTTTTCATATGATGTGCTAGGGTGAGGAATATGCCGACTCCAAGTAAAAAAAAAAATCACACGAATCTACAAAAACTAGTGCACGCCCTCATCATCTCCCACCTCGACGTCTGCAACCTCCTGCTTTGTGGCCTCCCTTCTAACACTCTTGCACCCCTCCAATCTATCCTAAACTCTGTTGCCAGACTAATCCACCTGTCCCCCCGCTATTTCCTGGCCTCTCCTCTCTGTCAATCCCTTCACTGGCTGCCCATTGCCCAGAGACTCCAGTTCAAAACCCTAACCTTGGCATGCAAAGCCATCCACAACCTGTCTCCTCCATACATCTGTGACCTAGTCTCCTGGTACTTACCTGCACGCAACCTCCGATCCTCACAAGACCTTCTTCTCTACTCCCCTCTTATCTCCTCTTCCCACAATCGCATACAAGATTTCTCCCGTGCATCCCTCCTACTCTGGAACTCTCTACCCCAACATTTCTGACTCTGACCCACCTCTTCTGACAAGCGTACAACCTGCAGTAACCCTCGCTCCACCATACCGCTGCACGACCATCTCTATCCTCACCTACAGTATCCTCACCCATCCCTTGAAGACTGTAAGCCCTCGCGGACAGGGTCCTCTCCTCTCCTGTACCAGTCGCTGTCACATTTTTTTTCAAGATTATTGTAATTGTTTTTGCAATGTATACCCCTTTTTCACATGTAAAGCGGCATGGAATAAATGGCGCTAAAGTAATAATAATAATGTGGTCCGGACTCACGGCTACTGAGACTGGACCGTGTGGAAGACAGGGAGGTGGTGGTGGCAAACTGACTGGAAGCATTATCTCATCTGCTATCCAACCAACAAACTTTTCACAATGCTCTGCCTTCAAGAGTGGTGTTCCGCGGCCCCCTTGAAATTGGGACTGGAAGGTAGTTCGACATGATGTGGGTGTTTGTTGTGCTCCCTCAGCAGGTACAGTTTCATCTTGCCCACGGCCTCGGCCTCTGCGTGCACCATCACCATTACGTCCACTTCCCCGTCCTTTGCCCATTTTAAATGGAGTTTAATATTTGTCATGTTGCCAAAAATGTCTGTATTATTACCGCAGTAATATAGGATCATATCTGATGAACACTGTTTTAGGCAGTGACCTGGGAGTCAGATGCTTCCAGGGGTCTTCCCCATGCTGTTCCCATGTCTTTTCAGCACTTAAAATTACATCTACTGGTGAATGTATTTTTCACTATTGAAAGCAATGCAAAAGTGCAAAAACGCATCAAAAACACTACGTGTGAACATAGCCCAAACTGTGGAGGAGCATTTTTGTTTTTGGTTATTTATTTTGCCTTATATACGAGTCATTACCCTGGAAAGGATGTTCCTTAACATTTTTTCCAGGAAAATCCATTTTGTATGTTTTATTGTAAGTCCGTAAAAGTGGCATAATACTCTGACAATATTGTTTACAGCAGTGACCTAGGAGCCAGAGATGCTTCCAGGGGTCTTCCCCATGCTGTTCCCATGTAATTTCAGCACTGTTCCCATCGATTTGGGCAGTTTCCCATAGACTTACATTGGGCTCGTTGCTCGGGTCAAGCACTCGAGCATTCCAATTTGCTCGACAAGAGCAACGAGTACCCGAGCATTTTAGTGCTCGATCATCACTACTAATTAACGGTAATGTTCTTTCCACAAAGGTGGTGTGGCCAGTCGTTGGAGTCACCACGTACGTTCTCTCTCCTGATCTGCCCCGCTAGGGCCACCAGGTTTTCCCGCTAGGCTGCAATTCTCTCTCTGACATAGTCTATCGAAGCCCATTGAGCCTCCCACTCACCAGCCGGCCCCCTCCCAACCTAAAATCCTAGTCCCAGCCGACCTTTGTACCTTAGGTGATAGCTAGAAGTCACGGCCCTGTTCACTCACGCTGTTCCTCTGCAATCGCATGCATGCCTCTCCTATCGTAGTCTTCCCACAGCTCTTCTTGGCTTGACCAGCTCAGGACACGAATCTTGGTCCTGACCAGCATAGGCAGAAACTTGGAGTTCTCCTGCGGGGGATGCGGATCTTGCCAGGCAGTGACAGGAACCTGGCTGGTACAGACTTCCCGCTGAGGTCTGTCACGCTGAACTCAGCGCCGTTTCTGGAGCATGTTTGCTCCACTTTCTTGCTTGGCACCAAATCTGCCTGTAGTTTGATGCACAAGGCTTTTATATCAAGGAAGTCCTTCCTGTGGGTCACCTGATCAGGTCCAGCACCCGAAGTCAGTCCCCCTGCAAATCTTCCAGCACAATTTGGTTTCACCTGGCCAGCAGATGGCAGTCTTTCCTCACTAATGGCACATCCTGCAAGGTCTCTTCAGGGAATTCACTGCTTATTACTAGTGTTGAGCGAGCACTAAAATGCTTGGGTGCTCGAAGCTCGGGCCGAGCTCGCCGTGATACTCGGGTGCTCGACCCGAGCAACGAGCCCAATGTTAGTCTATGGGAGACTCGAGCATTTTTGCGGTGGCACCCCCGGCAGTCTTTTAAAAGCCTAACAAGTGCCCAAAACGATAGTGACAGTGCTCAAATGACATGGGGACAGCATGGGGATCGCCCCAGGAAGCATTTCTGACCCCCAGGTCACTGCTGTCAACAACGTGGTCAGAAGTATTAAGCCACTTTTACAGGCTCACAATAAAACGTTCAAAAACGAAAGTGAAACTTTTTTCCTGTGAAATATGTTAAGGAACATCCTTTCCAGGGTAAAGACTTGTGTATAAGTTAAAATAAATGACCAAAAACAAAAATACTCCTCCACATCTTTGGCTATGTTCACAAGTAGCATTTTTTATGCGTTTTTGCACTTTTGTATTGCTTTCAACTATGACAAATGCATTCACCGTGAAATGTCATTTTAACATTTTACAACCTTATCTGGCCATGTGCTGTGTGACACATGCATAAAGTGCTTAAAAGACAAGGGAACAGCATGGGGAAGACCCCTGGAAGCATCTCTGACTCCCAGGTCACTGTCTAAAAGTGTGCCCATCATAAGTGATCCTTACCGCATCAGAAGATGCTGACTTGCAACTATGCCCATGCAAGTTCTAGTCCCAGGGCAGTGTTCAATTGTACCTCCCCCATTCCTTGCAATACAAGCTCAAGTATGCAGCCTGCCACCCACCCACCCCCAGGCTGCAATACCATACTGCTTGCTTGCTTGAACTTGAAATTGGGCCTTTTAGGCATGTGGAGGCGGAATCTGGCCACCACGTCATGGCTGTGTTGGCGGCCTGGAATCCATACTCAGTCCCCAGCCGCCCCGCGGCCGGGTGTCCACACACGGTCCCCAGCCGCCTGGGGGCAGCCGGGTGTCCATAAACGGTCCCCAGCCGCCCCTATTTCTCCTTGGAACATCCCCACACACACTTTTCTTAGCCCGGCCTGCTTTAGGCAGCATTGGACGAGCCCACCAGAGAACCAGACTCCTCCGGTGGGCCCTGACTTCTCCATCGGTGGAGTTGAGAGTGCCAAGGTGAGGAGCATGATGATGATGACAGAAGTTAGCATCTGCTATGTTTTCTTTTAATGCAAGTGTAAGTGTGCAGCCTGCCACCCACCCACCCCCAGACTGCAATTCCATACTGCTAGCTTGCACTTGAAATGGGGCCTTTTAGTTTGGAGGAGGCCGAAGCTGGCCACTACCTCATGGCTGCTTCGGCAGCGAGGTATCCATACTCAGTCCCCAGCCGCCCATATTTGTCCTGGTGTGCCTTATACATAAGATTAAGCGCGTATACCAAAACATTACCTGTGTCCTCCCCCTGTGCATTTAGTGGGAAGGAGAGCCTATTCCGCTGTAGTGTGTGCATGCCAAACCCCTGTTCATGGTACATGCGAAGATGCCTCCCGCCTTGCACCTGTCGTTGCAGACTTGTAACTATCCCCATTCAAGTCCTTGTCCCAGGGCAGTGTTCAATTGTACCTCTCCCATTCCTTGCAATGCAAGCGCAAGTATGCAGCCTGCCACCCACCCACCCCCAGGCTCCAATACCATACTGCTTGCTTGCTTGCACTTTAAATTGGGCCTTTTAGGCATGTGGAGGCGGAATCTGGCCACCACGCCATGGCTGTGTCGGCGGCCTGGTATCCATACTCAGTCCCCAGCCACCTGGTGGCCGGGTGTCCCCGCTTGCTCCCCAGCCTCCAAGGGGTGGCCGGGTGTCCATACTCGGTCCCCAGCCACCCCTATTTGTCCCGGTAACCTTTCCCACACTTTTCTTAGCCTGGCCTGCTTTAGGGCAGCATTGGCCGAGCCCACCGGACTATCAGACTCCTCTGGTGGGCCCTGGCTTCTCCATCAGGGGAGTTGAGAGTGCCAAGGTGAGGAGCATGATGAGGATGATAGAAGTTAGCATCTACTTTGTTTTGTTGTAATGCAAGCGCATGTATGTAGTAGCGGCTAGGCCTGAGGTGGTCAGCGTTTTGGCGCATATCCTACCTCCTCCGAGGATTGCTGGATGTTTTCCTGCTACTATCCAAGTTCTATGACTCCCGTTAAAACAAAGCTTCAGGTGATAAATAATGGATGAGGTAGTGGCAAAGGAGAAAGAGCAGGAGGAACAGGGACCATTCACATCAATATCAGGCCAGTCAACCAGATATGTCTTGTAGGATATGTTTCTGTAACAAAAGGAGCGGTTCGGCTACACAGTTATAGGGCATACAGTGAGTGCAATGCCTACCAAAAATTTCGAGCCACTCCAATGCCCCTTGGAAATGACATGGAGGTCAGAGGGCGTTAACTAAACCTTTTTTTCCATTTATAGCAACTGGGTCTCCCGTGCACTGTTGGCCTAAGCAGTGAATGGAAGGCTTTCCAAAAATTATGAGGAACTGCAATGCCCCTTACAAGAGCCATGTGTGGCACCCCACGGGTCTGGTCATCACAGTAATAGAGATATTACGTCGGAGAGCAAGTGGGAGGTTTCCTGGTCAGAATCCCTTAAACATGCAACATCCTCCTGCCCCAATCCTGGGAGGGGAGAATTCTGCCCTTATAAACTGGATCTGGGGCGGGGTTGAGTGAGTCAGAGAACAGTCAGAGTCAGAGTGAGAGCAAGGGAAAGTAACAGCAAGGAGCTCTGTAGGAGCTAGGAGCTAAAGACCAGGGGCTGGAAGCTGAGCAGAGCTCGCCCTGGCAGAAGACAATAGGAACCGGACACAGGAGTCCGAAGCTGTGAGGACTTATATATCCAGCAGCAGAAACCAGCCGGCAGGGGATTTCAGGTCCTCTGGCCATAGAAGCCCGGAGGCTCAGTCACAAGCAAGGGACCAGCACCGCCGTCGTGTAGCAGAGGCTAACAGAAGGCCCCAAGGTATAGCCATACGGGTGAGCACTACACAGTACACTCAGGGACGTGGGCTACTTCTACCCGCTTACAGCAAGGTAGCCAGGAAGAGTGCAGACAGACGGGGAGGCCTACAACTCCACCTGGCCAGGGGAACTCCTGCTTGCTCACAGACTGACCAGGCCTCTTATGCTAGCCAGTATTCCCGGGAGGGTCTACCTTATAATCATCAGTAAAGACCCTGAACTGCACTGCAAAGACTCTGAGTCGTTCCTGCTGTGCTCGTGCACCATCACCCCCATCATCCACACTCACTGCCCTGAGGCTATACTCCTCCCGAGGGGAGTTATCCCATTCTATGCTGCGCACACAACACCAGCCTCAGCGGTCTGCCTCGCAGCGGTGGTACTCCCTGACCGCAATCCACGGGTGGCGCAGTCGGACAATTAACCTCAAAACCTAAGAAAGACTGCCACTGGTTTGACCAGCCTGAGCCACGGGACCGGGTCACCGCCACGGAGACTACAGACCCCAGAGACCCGGCACCGGGTATCCCACACACGTGTACACACGGCCCAGGGGGCGCGTCACATGCAGTACAGCATATTACAAACATAAGTCCCATTATTGGGGAGTGGGTGTCCCATGGTATTTACTTATGCTTTCCAAGCAAAAGCTGCCAAAAATTAGGACGGAGCAACTTGCAATGCCCCTTACAAGAGCCATGTAGTACAGCATATTACAAACATAAGTCCCATTATTGGGGAGTGGGTGTCCCATAGTATTTGCTTATGCTTTCCCAGCAAAAGCTGCCAAAAATTAGGACGGAGCAACTTGCAATGCCCCTTACAAGAGCCAAGCAGTACAGCATATTACAAACATAAGTCCCATTATTGGGGAGTGGGTGTCCCATAGTATTTGCTTATGCTTTCCCAGCAAAAGCTGCCAAAAATTAGGACAGAGCAACTTGCAATGCCCCTTACAAGAGCCATGCAGTACAGCATATTACAAACATAAGTCCCATTATTGGGGAGTGGGTGTCCCATAGTATTTGCTTATGCCTTGCAAGCAAAAGCTGCCAAAAATAAGGACGGAGGAACTTGCAATGCTGGCACCCTGGTGGTATAGTGGTGGTGGAGGCTGAGGATATGGAGAAGAAGATAAAACAGCCGAAACGAGGAAGAGTATACCCATGTGTGGGTGTGAAGCGGTGCATGTGAATACACCTCCCGAAATAACACAGTGGATTTGACTTTATGTTACTCTGCTGTCATTTGGTGGTGATGAGAAGTCTGGCCCAATCCAGCCCTTGTTCATTTTGATAAGGGTCAGCTTGTCAGCATTGTCAGTTGACAGGCGAGTGCGCTTATCAGTTATAATTCCCCCAGCGGCACTAAAAACACGCTCTGATAACACGCTAGCGGCAGGGCAGGCCAGGACCTCCAAGGCGTACAGAGCGAGTTCATTCCAAGTGTCCAGCTTGGATACCCAATAATTAAAAGGCACAGAGGAATCACGGAGGACGCTGGTACGGTCGGCAAGGTACTCCCTCACCATCTTTTGAAACTTTCCACTCCTTGTGAGAGTACCCTGCGCCTCAGGGCCTGTAAGCTGGGCGGGTGTCAGAAATCTGTCCCAGAACATTGACAGTGTTCCCCTGCCTCTGCTGGATTGGAGTTGCATCTCTCTCGCCTGTACGCCTTGGTTGGGCAAAGAACTGTGACCTCTGCCGCTAGCGTGTTCAGATGGGAATTTTTTTAAGTGTTCTGCAGCAAGGGCCTTCTGGTACTGCCCCATTTTTGTAGACCTCTCCACCTCAGGAATAAGAGAGTGAAAGTTCTCCTTGTAGCGGGGGTCTACAAGTGTCACCAACCAGTAATGACTGTCACCCAACATTTTGACAACGCGAGGGTCACGGTTAAGGCAGCGTAACATAAAGTCAGCCATGCGTGCCAGACTGGTAACGGGCAAGATTTCCGTGTCCTCACCAAGATGACGACTGACCATGCTCTCCTCCTCCTCCTCTTCCTCCTCCCCCCTGTCCTCAGGCCACCCACGCTGAACCGACGGTATGACACTTGTACAGGTACTACCGTCTACAATGCATGATAGCAGCTCCTGTTCTTCCTCCTCCTCCTCCTCCTCCTCCTCCTCTCCCTCATTGTCCCCCAATGCACGTTGGGATGAGATGAGGCTGGGCTGTGTGTAATCGCCCGCTACGGCTTCTTGATCCATCTCATCATACTCTGGCTGCAATGCCTCCTCTTTAATTCTCTGCAGAGAGCGTTGCAAAAGACAGCCAAGTGGGATGCTGACACTAATGATGGCGTCATCGCCACTCACCATCTTGGTGGCCTCCTCAAAGTTTGTCAGGATGGTACATATGTCAGACATCCAGGTCCACTCCTGAGGTCTTATGTGTGGAGTCTGACCTGAATATCGACGGCCTTGTTGCAGCTGGTACTCCACAACTGCTCTCCTCTGCTCACAAATCCTTTGCAACATGTGGAGGGTAGAGTTCCAACGTGTGGGGACATCACACACCTGTCGATGTGCCGGAAGCTGCAAACGCTGCTGCAACACAGCAAGGGCGGCGGAAGCTGTAGCCGACTTGCGAAAATGAGCTGACAGGCGGCGTACTTTCACGAGCAGATCTGGCAACTCGGGGTATGATTTAAGAAACCGCTGAACCACGAGGTTAAGCACATGAGCCAGGCATGGTACGTGTGTGATCTCACCTCGTCTCAGAGCCGCCACCAGGTTACGGCCATTGTCACACACGACCATGCCGGGATGTAGGTTCAGCGGTCTCAGCCACAGATCTGCCTGCTCTTTCACAGCTGTCCACAACTCACAAGCAGTGTGAGGTTTATCACCTAAGCTTATGAGTTTCAGCACAGCCTGTTGCCGCTTGACGGAGTCAGTACTGCAATGCTTCCAGCTTGTAACTGATGTGGTGATATCTGAGATGGAGGCTGAACATGAGGAGGAGGAGGATGCGCAGGAGCTGTACACTGTGGGGGCAACTCTGACTGACATAGGGCCCGCAATCCTCGGTGTGGGGAGGATGTGTTCCGTCCCAAGGTTCGACTGGGTCCCGGCTTCCACTATGTTTACCCAGTGTGCCGTCAGAGAGATGTACCGTCCCTGGCCACAAGCACTTGTCCACGTGTCCGTTGTCAGGTGGACTCTCCCAGTAACTGCATTGTTGAGGGCACGGCAGATGCTTTGGGACACGTGCTTGTGTAGTGCGGGGATGGCACACCGGGCAAAATAGTGTCGGCTGGGGACCGAGTACCGAGGGACGGCCACCGCCATAAGATTGCGGAAGGATTCCGTCTCCACCAGCCTAAAAGGCAGCATTTCCAATGCAAGCAGTCGTGAAATGTGCGAATTTAGGACTGTGGCCTGTGGGGCGTTAGCTGCGAATTTCCGCTTTCGTTCAAAGGTCTGGGATATGGACAATTGAACGCTGCGGTGGGACGTGGACGTTGATGCTGTTTCTTGAGAAACTGCCATAACAAGTGAAGACTGAGAGGAGGGGGCATCTTTACATGCAGTATGGACAGGGGATTGCCTTGCACACACAACAGGGGGTTCTATTGCAAGCACAACAGTGGAAGAAGCAGTGGTGACACCCGCTGACACTGGTCGTGGACCCTGGGTTTCGCCCCACAAAGTCGGGTGCTTTGCTGCCATGTGCCTGATCATGCTGGTGGTGGTCAGGCTGGTAGTTTTGTCACCCCTGCTGATGCTGGCATGGCAGGTGGAACATATGGCCTTTTTGGGGTTATCAGCAGAGTCTTTAAAAAAATTCCAGACTCTGGAAGACCTACCGCTTGTACTGGCAACGTCCCTCGTGTTGTTGTTACCGGGAACGGTTGCCTGCCTTCTGTCTGCGGCCACCACACTGCTTCTTCCTGCCTGTTGGGGTACTCTGCCTCCCTCCCCCTGTGTGCTGCTAGCCTCACTCTGCATGTCCTCCTTCCACGTTGGGTCAGTTACTAGATCATCCACCACCTCCTCCTCTTCCACTTGCGCACCACGATCCTCCTCCTCACTTCCTGTCAATTGTGTCTCGTCATCGTCCACCTCTTGTGACAGATTGCCAACGTCGACTTCCTGTGGCCGTGGCTGTTCAAATATTTGGGCATCGCAACATGGGATCTCCTCTTCCACCACTTCAAGCGTATCAGGCGAGGGGCCCAAATATGGAAATGGACCAGTGAACAGCTCTTCAGAGTGTCCAAGTGTGGGATCACTTGCTGTCTGATGACACTCGGCATGGTGGGAGGAAGGAGCATCAGGGTGAGGAGGAGTATGCGGTCGAGACTCATGGCTACTAAGAGTTGACCGTGTGGAAGACAGACCGGAGGTGGTGGTGCCCAGGTAACTGGAAGTATTATCTGCTATCCAATTAATAACCTGTTCACACTGATCAGTTCTCAATACTGATGTTGTTCTGTGCTTCCCTAGTAATTCGGTCAAGAAGTGGGAGTGAGAAGATGTGGCTGTTGGTTGTGGCACATTTTCACCTTGGCCACGGCCCCGTCCACTTCCACGTCCCTTGCCACGCGCCTTTCCCATTGTAAATGAAGTAAAATAGCTTACACTTGCACTATCAATGGAAAAAGGGTAATAAAGAGTAGATTAGAACAGTGGAAGAGGAAAACCACAGTTATTGTTTACTGGGGTATACCACACTTTTTTAAATAGAGATATTTGCGGCTGAACAGTGAGCGACACACTCAAACTGCTTTTTTTTTAGATACCAAAGGCCCAAAACTGGATAGTACAGCGATTTGACCCGTGGAACTGCGAAACCACACTGGGATGTCGGGCCTACACAAGACTATTGTCAACAGATATATTTTTGTGTCACAACAGTCAGGAGACACTACTATTTTTCTTTACGGAAAAAACTACCAAAACCTGAATAATAGAGATTTTTTACCATGGGATGGCAAAACCACAGTTATTGTTTACTGGGGTATACCACACTTTTTTAAATAGAAATATTTGCGGCTGAACAGTGAGCGACACACTCAAACTGGTTTTTTTTTTTTAGATACAAATGGCCCAAAATGGATAATACAGAGGTTTGAACCGTGGAAGTGCAAAACAACACTTCTGTTTCTCTAGCCTACACCAGACTATTTTCAACAGTTATATTTGTGTCTGAAAAATCAGAGACACGCTTTTTTTGGGGGGGGGGGGGGGGGGGGGGGGGGGACACACCAAAAGGTTAACAAGACGGGTATTTGTACAGTGTGAAGGAGGAAAAAAAAAGGAGGATTTAGATGAGAAAAAAAGGATTTTTCCTGGCCCCCGACACCTGGTGATAAGTCCAGCAATTTCAGCAACAGGAGCACACAGGACTGTAATGCAGCGTTTGCTGGTATAACCACTGTGTCTCCTATACAGCCTGACTGCCTGGTATCTGGGCTGGATATTAATCCTGAAAAGGACTGTTTGTTTGTTCTGGCAGCCTTTACAGACCCTACACTAACTATTTCGCAGTTTATATCTCTCCCTAAATCAGCAGCGCTGTCCCTACACTGTCTAATCCGGAGCGACTGTGTCCAAGATGGCAGCGCCCCGTTTTAACACTAGAACTACTGATGGAGTCATTTTGACTCCTTTCGTTTTTTATTTCTCTTCTGTGACTACATTTTTCAGAATTCCGGCTTGAAACTCGGTGACTTTTCCTCAAATATGATGTGAAAAAAGATTTTGTGAGAATAAATAATTTTGTTGAAAAATTTACGCGTTTTTTTCAAAATTTACCAAGAACTACTGAAGGGAGTCATTTTGACTCCCTACTATATTTTGAGGTCCTTTTGTCACTAAATGTTGCTATAAAGTTTTGTGCATAATTTTTTCACTCTGTCTTATTTACCCTGATGTTCATATAGATGTAGTTCAATTTACATGTCAACTTTTCACATTTTCCTTGTGTTTTACCTGCTTGTATTACTGTGTAATGCTGAACAAAATAGCTTGTTTACTCTAGGCTCTTATCTTATGCTAATGAAGGGTGGTGTTTTTCTAAGGTCCTAGCAGGAGACAGTATTCTGGATAGTAACTTTACTTTCAGTTCAGCTGAAGAGACAAAGAGAACAGACGCAGACATACGAGCTCTGAAGACTCATACAGGTATGAATTGTTATGAAATAGTTTAGCTGTCTGTCAACTGATTCAGCCCACCTACTTTTGAAGGTGGCAGAACAGTTATTATTTCTTTTAGTTTTCATTTCATTTCTATTTTTCAGCAGGGAACTATATAGAATTATGGAATTTGTGAGGAATATGGAGAGAAGACGTTTGATAAAGCCTCAGGATATTCTGGCTACTTTGCAATCCATACCGGAGGATGAATCGGAATCCGAATTGCAGGAACATGTATTTGATTCTGACAGTGATGAAGATTTCATTCCTCAGAACATATCAAGTGAATCTGAAGACTCAGAAGGAAGAAATCCAGAAGGTAAGTAGTTATGTGTATTTATTTGTTCTTCCACACACTGAGTTAGGGCCTGTGCACACTAGCAGAATTCTGGCTGAATAGCCATCTGGATATTCTTGCCGCAATACAGGCCGTACCTGCCCGCTCATGCCTGAAGCTCCGCTCCGAACCCCGGGCTGGAGCCGCTGTCAGGGACAGAGCAGCGCTTGCTTACGCGCGAGCACGGCTCCGTCCCAGACAGCGGCTCCAGCCCGGGGTTCAGAGCGGAGCTTCAGGTATGAAACTCCGCTCTGTACCTGAGCGGGCAGGTACGGGCTGGATTGTGGTGAGAATATCCGGTCGGATATTCCGCCGCTAATCCAGCCAGTGTGCACGGACCCTTACAAAACAAAAATTCTAAATATTCATCAGCTTTTTTACAGATATTCCAAGCACATCAACTGGGGATCGGGCTCATGCAGTTATGTTGCCTCGTGACCATCCTCCTGGTCGTGGACAGAAAAAATCAGCAAAACGTCCCAGAAATGAAAGAACAACAGATAACGATGGCGGCGAAGGTAATGCAACAACAAACACCAGAGAAGGCGAATCTGAAGGAATACTAGTTTCAGCGGATGGTATTCAATGGAAACCTGTTGAAATTGGAGAGCACTTGCCTGGTAGGCGTGACAGCCAAAATATTCTTCGAGAAGCACCAGGCCCTACAGGATACGCCAGAAGAAATATCATTATCGATAGTCCTTTGAGCGCATGGCGTTTATTTTTTGATTCATATATATTGACACATATAAAGAACTGTACGCTTGCAGAAGCATGCAGGAACAATAATTTACAGTTTACTCTATCTGATGAGGAGCTAGATGCACTCATTGCGATATTCTATGCTCGTGGAATATCTGGCACGAACCGTCACTCGATTAGCAGTATTTGGTGTAATGACTGGGGAATACCGTTTTGCAAAGCGACAATGTCTAGGGACCGCTTTGTTGAAATTATGAGGTTTCTCAGATTTGATGAGAAATCTACTCGATCGGAGAGACTGCAAACGGACAAGTTTGCTCTATTTTCTACTGTGTGGGACAGGTTTATTGAAAATTGTATTGCGTGTTACAAACCTGGCCCATACATAACGGTGGTTGAGCAACTTTTCCCAAGCAAAACTAGGTGTCCATTCACGCAGTACATGCCTTCCAAACCAGATAAATATGGCCACAAATATTGGATAGCTGTTGATAAGAGGAGCAAATATCTGGCAAATGGCTTCCCTTATCTAGGCAAAGATGACACACGCCGTGCTGAGGACCGTTTAGCTGACCATGTGGTAATGAAGTTATTGGACCCGTTTTTGAAAAAAGGTCGCAATGTTACAACCGATAATTATTTTACTTCAGTAAAATTAACTAAACAGCTAAAAAGCAAAGGAACAACCATCGTGGGAACACTGAACAAGATAAGGCGAGAAGTGCCTAAAGAAATAAAATCCATGAAAGAGGAATTGTACAACACTAAAGTGTTTAGAAATGAAGACAATTTTACACTTAGAGTATATCAAGGAAAGCCCAACAAAAATGTTGTCATTTTGAGTTCCGTCCATCCAGATGTTGCTGTTGCGTCTGATTCCGCTAAAAAAACTCCAGAAACGGTAAAGTTTTACAATGAAACAAAATATGGAGTAGATGTAGTGGATCAGATGGCACGAAAATATACCACACGAACATGCACAAGGAGATGGCCTGTTCATGCATTTGAAAATGCCTTAGACTTTGCGGGTATAAATGCATGGATAATATTCAAGGAGATTACCCACCAAAAAATGTCACGCAAGGCATTTTTGCAAACGCTTGTGAGAGAGTTGAGTGGTCCTTATGTCACAGATAGGGAAAAGGGTTCCACGTCCCAAGTTTCTACATGCTCAGAAGTGATGGTTCAAACAAAATTTTGCCAGATCAAAGAAAAGTGCAAGAAAAATAGATCTGTCGGAAATTGTAAGACTTGTGGTAAGTCTTTGTGTGGGCAATGTACTGCCATAAATTAAAGGCAATGCCTAAAATGCGAAACACCAAATGTTTAGAAGGTGAATTCTGCGCCATATTTTCATTTTTATGCTCCTCCACCTACATTTTCTCTGCTTTTTGTTCTTCAGTTGTTGTTTATATGTGTGCACTTGAATAAAAAAAATGTTTGAAAAACGTCTATTATAATTATTGTTATTTTCTGTAGAAAAATAAGAAAAGCAGAAAAAAAACAATCAAAAGCATTACTGTTGGATCTCACAATAATAATACATTACAAAAAATATAATTATTAATAAATAACCACAAATGAAACTCTAAAAATAAACGAAAACAAGCAAGGAGTCAAAATGACTCCTTTCAGTAGTTCTAGGCGGGGTCACGAGTCCAGTAGTCCTAGTGTTAAATACTCGAGGTGACGCTGTGCGGCCAGCCAATCACTGTAATGCCCACAACCAACATGGCTGCAGCATTACAGTGACTGGCTGGCAATCCCTGCATGTTCATTGACTCTGTAAAGAGCGCCAAACATGCAGGGCGGAGACCCGAGCTCCCGCCCGAGTAACCCGGAAATGCTCGGTGCTCGCCGAACATCCCGAGTAGCGTGATGCTCGGGCGAGTACCGAGCAGTGTCGAGCATGTTCGCTCAACACTACTTATTATACATCATAAATAAAAACACTTAATTCTTACCTCCAGGAGCCGTGCTGTTCCTGTAATGTCAACGTTGTGTTTATCAGCAGTCTCGTGGTTCTATGTGGAACCCTATGATAGTTTAAATTCAGTTCAACTGATTCACTATTGGTACAAGTGTTTAAGCTGTACTTTAGAGGATAAAAGGTGGCTCTGCTGCAGCAATGTTAAACTAGCCTTGCATGTTAAATATTCAAGTATTGACTGTGCAAAAATTCTGAGGCATTTAAACAGGGCTTTAAATTGAATGTTCAACTTCAGACTCTTATCTTTTTTAGTTTAAATTTTAGTCCAAAAATTTGTCCTGATCAATTGAGATATTGCTGCGTCTCTAAAATATGACAATGCTGTAATAAGAGATGAACATTTTTTGTGGAGTTTTTCCGCGCTGCTGAAGATTGAAGAAATGCAGTGCCAGGCGATATTATCAATGAGATTTTTATTTGACGCGTTTCGAAGAATATCACACTTCTTCTTCAGGAAGTAACCACATACGACACATTTACATAGAGGACAGTTTATAAATGAATGAGTTTCAAATAAAGGCGCTAAAAAGAGACACATGACAGCACCTAACATGTCAAAACTCACAGTATAGCTATTAAACTTTGAAATGTCAAGTGCCGTCATATGTCTCTTTGGTGTTTGAAACGCAGCACACCCGCAAAATAATTGGTAGTGCTGCGTTTTTTTCCGCAATGATAATGCGCAGCAGAAATTTCCACATGCGGATTATCATTGGGGACCATGGCAGGCCTTCTACCATGCATTTTTTAAGCATTTCTGCAGCATTTTTGCAGCTGCGGAAACGCTTAAAAAACGCATCGTGGGCACACAGCCTAAGAGTTTTAGCAGTTTCAAAGGTGAGAAAAGGTCGGATTCTGGAAATGTTTTTAAGATGCAGGTGACAGGAGCGAGTGAGTAATCGGATATGGGGGGTAAAGGAAAGGTTAGTGTCGAATATGACCCCAAGGCAGCCGGCGTGCTGCTTGGGAGTTATGGTTGAACCCTCCAAGGTATTTTCGATGTTAGGTAGAGTTGGGTTAGTAGAGGGGAGAAACACAAGAAGTTCAGTTTTAGAGCGATTCAGTTTAACCACTTCGCGCCAGAGCCTGTTTTTGCCTTCATGACCGGGCCAATTTTTTCAATTCTGACCACTGTCACTTTATGAAGTAATTACTCTGGAACGCTTCAACGGATTCCCCTGATTCTGAGATTGTTTTTTCGTGACATTTTGTACTTCATGATAGTGGTAAAATTTCTTTGATATCACTTGCGTTTATTTGTGAGAAAATTGGAAATTTGGCGAAAATTTGGAAAATTTTGCAATTTTCAAACTTTGAATTGTCATGCCCTTAAATCAGAGAGATATGTCACACAAAATAGTTAATAAATAACATTTCCCACATGTCTACTTTACATAAGCACAATTTTGGAACCAAAATTTTTTTGTTAGGAAGCTATAAGGGTTAAAAGTTGACCAGCAATTTCTCATTTTTCCAATAAAATTTACAAAAACATTTTTTTAGGGACCACATCTTATTTGAAGTAACTTTGAGGGGCCTTTAATACCCCAAAGTGACACCATTCTAAAAACTGCACCCCTCAAGGTGCTCAAAACCACATTCAAGAAGTTTATTAACCCTTCAGGTGTTTCACAGGAATTTTTGGAATGTGGAAGAAAGCAATGAACATTTAACTTTTTTTCACAAAAATGTTACTTTAGACCCAATTTTTTTTTTTTCACAAGGGTAACAGGAAAAAATGGAATACACAATTTGTAGTGCAATTTCTCATGAGCACGCTGAGACCCCATATGTGAGGGAAAACCACTGTTTGGGCGCACTGCAGGGTTCGGAAGGGAAGGAGCGCCATTAGACTTTTTGAATGTAAAATTTGTTTGAATAATTAGCAGACGCCATGTTGCATTTGGAGAGCTCCTGATGTGCCTAAACAGTGGAAACCCCCCCACAAGTGACACCATTTTGGAAACTAGACCCCTTAGGGAACTTATCTAGATGTGTGGTGAGCACCTTGAACCCCAAGGTGCTTCACAGAAGTTTATAATATTGAGCTGTAAAAATAAAATTTTCACATTTTTCCCACAAAAACGTTTTTCATCCCTTAATTTTGCATTATCATAAGGGTAATAGGATAAATTGCACCATGAAATTTGTTGTGCAATTTCTCCTGAACATGCTGATACCCCATATGTGGAGGCAAACCACTGTTTGGGCGCACGGCAGGGTTTGGAAGGGAAAGAGCGCCATTTGACTTTTTCAATGTAAAATTTGCTTGAATAATTAGCGGACGCCATGTTGCATTTGCGGAGCCCCTGATGTGCCTAAACAGTGGAAACCCCCCACAAGTGACACCATTTTGGAAACTAGACCCCTTAGGGAACTTATCTAGATGTGGGGTGAGCACCTTGCACCCCCAGGTGCTTCACAGAAGTTTATAATATTGAGCCGTAAAAATAAAATTTTCACATTTTTCCCACAAAAAATGTTTTTCCGCCCCTAATTTTGCATTATCATAAGGGTAACAGGAGAAATATCACCATGAAATTTGCTGTGCAATTTCCCCTGAGTATGCCGATACCCCATATGTGGGGGAAAACCACTATTTGGGTACACTGCAGGGTTCGGAAGGGAAGGAGCGCCATTTGACTTTTTGAATGTAATATTTGTTTGAAAAATTAGCGGACACCATGTCGCATTTGGGGAGCCCCTAATGTGCCTAAACAGTGGAAACCCCCCACAAGTGACACCATTTTAGAAACTAAACCCCTTAGGGAACTTATCTAGATGTGTGGTGAGCACCTTGCACCCCCAGGTGCTTCACAGAAGTTTATAATATTGAGCCGTAAAAATAAAATTTTCACATTTGTCCCACAAAAAATGTTTTTCATTCCCTAATTTTGCATTATCATAAGGATAACAGGAGAAATTGCACCATGAAATTTGTTGTGCAATATCTCCTGAGTACACCGATACCCCATATGTGGGGGAAAACCACTGCTTTGGTGTACGGCAAGGTTCGGAAGAGAAAGGAGTGCTATGTTGGCTGGGATAGGTTGCAGACACCATGTCACATTTGAAGAGTCGCTGACATGCCGAAACAGCAGAAACCCCCACAAGTGACCCCATTTTGTAAGCTACACCTCTCAAGGAATTCATATAGGGAAGTAGTGAGTATTTTTTAATTTTTAAATTTATACCATTGGGCAGTGAAAAAAATATAATTATATTTGTACCACAAAAAAATGTTTTACCCTCAGATTTTACATTTTCACACAGGGCAATGGGTAAAATTGGTGCCGAAATGTGTCACACAATTTCTTCTAAAAGTGGCAATACCCCATATGTGGCTGTATCGTACCGCTTTGCCATATGGCGAGATCTGGGAGGGACGGAGCGCTATTTGACAATTGGAGAACAAATTATTGTAGAATAGGCATTTGGATTTGGGAGCACAAAATTTTCTGAATTTCTTTTGGGGGGCAAGAGCCATGTCGCTTTTCCAGAGCCTTTCTGCTGCCAGTAACTTGGAATATTTTTAACAGATGACGGACCTGAGTGGGGACTAGCTTTTTTTGAGGACTGAGTTGAAGCTTTTATTGGGAACATTTTACGTAACATTTATCCGGCGCTCGAGGCTGAGCACTTACATCGGGGTTTCCATCTAAATTTCCAAGTGATGTAATTCAGATGAAACCCCTGCGGGATCCATTCTCTGTAATGAGGCAGCAGAGTTACTCTGGACTCCGTCTGGCCTCTGTTTAGTGGTGTCCTTTTTTTCAGAAGTGCACAAAACTGTGGCCAACCGCACTTTTATGCACGCTTAAAAAACCTGACACTGTGGGATCACAGTCCAGATGGCATCCACAGTGGCCTATATCTGCCTCATTACAGGGAATCTTCCATCATGGGTTCCGTCTGAATCACGTATTTCAGAGATTTACACAGAAACTCTGGTGTAAGTGCTCAGCGCAGAGTGCAGGATAAATGTGAGCAGAGTCTTACTGCGATCTTTGGGAGACATAATAAACAAATCAGTAGCAGGTGAAGAATTGGTTTTATTTATTTTTTACACCGTTCCTCGTGCGGTATAAGTGATGAGATTACATTATTCTTCGGGTCGGTGCGATTACAGAGATACCAGATTTATATCGGGTTTTTATGATTGACAGCTGTCACACACTAAGAGATGCTTTTTTTGCAAAATCTAGTTTTTGCATTGCCATATTTTGAGAACTATAATTTTACCGCATTTCGGCCGACAGAGTCATGTGACGGCTTGTTTTTGCGGGATGAGTTGACATTTTTATTGGTACCATTTTTGGGTACGTGACATTTTTTGATCGCTTTCTATTCCGTTTTTTGGGAGGTAAAATTAACAAAAACCAACAATTCAGGAATTGTTTTTTGAGGTTTTTTTTATGCCGTTCTGCGTGTGGTAAAAATGATAAGGCAGCATTATTCTTCGGGTCAGTACATTTACAGCGATACTACACTTACTGTATATTTTTTTTATGTTTTGGCGCTTTTACACAATAAAACAATTTTATAGAAAAAATATTTTTTTTGCATCGCTTTATTCTGAGAGCTATAACTTATTTATTTTTCGGCTGATGGAGCTGTATGGCGGCTTTTTTTTTGCGGAACAAGATGACGTTTTCAGCGGTACCATTTTTATTTCCATTTTGCTTTTTAATCTAATTTTTTTCCACTTTTTGTTTGGCGATATGATGAAAAAGCATAGTTTTTTGCTCCGTTTTTTATTTCTTTTTATTACGGTGTGCACAGAAGGAGTTAATTAGTGTGACAGTTTTATAAATCGGGTTGTTTCAGACGCGGCGATACCAAATATGTGTACTTTTTTGCTTTTGCATAAATATACGGATTTATTGGTTTAATATTTTATTTATTTATTTTTATTTATTTTGTGATTTTTTTTTTAATAGTTTGAAAACATTTTTGAGACTTTTTTTTTTACAGTTTTACTTAGTCCTGTATGGGACATTAATTTTTATTTTTCTAATCACTGATCTCATACAATGTAATAGACATGTATTACATTGGATGAGATCTTTGCTGACTGTTTCACAGTCAGTGTCTCCTGTTGGACTCAGCTGCAGGCTGAGCTCAGCAGGACACCATATATGGCAGATCTGGGGGCAGTCATGTGACCTCCCGCTGCCATAACAACGGCAGGTCCTGGAAGATATCAGGGGGCCATCGGAGAGGTAAGTGGACGACCCCCTCTCCTCTCACTATCTTCTATATGCCGCGATCACTATAGATCGCGGCATATAGAAGATAGCAAAGGGTTAACATCATTGAGACCTGATCCAATCAGGTCCCGATGATGTCCCCTGTCAGAGCTATCGCTCTGCACCGGAACCGCAGCACTTGCAGGACCCTGGGGGTCCTAAGCGCTGCGGGACCACCCACCATTTTTAAACATCGGCGCTGCACAGAGCCCAGGCAGCGCCGACGTTTATGTACAGTGGGCGGTCCGGAACCGGTTAAGATAAAGGGAGGACATGATGTTAGAGACAGCAGACAGACAATCCTTGGTATTTTGTAGTAGGGTAGGGGTGATGTCAGGTGAAGAGGTGGATAGTTGGGTGTCGTCAGCATAGAGATGATACTGGAACCCAAATCTGCTGATTGTTTGTCCAATAGGGGCAGTGTATAAAGAGAAGAGGAGGGGGCCTAGGACTGAGCCCTGCGGAACTCCGATAGTAAGGGGACGAGGAGAGGAAGAGGAGCCGGCAAAAGAAACAGTGAAGGAGCGGTCAGAGTGGTAGGAGGAGAACCAGGATAGAATGGTTTCCTTGAGGCCTATAGAGCGGAGCATAGTGAGGAGGAGCTGGTGATCCACAGTGTCAAATGCGGCGGAGAGATCCAGGAGAATCAGCAGGGAGCAGTGACCTTTGGATTTGGCTGTTAGTAAATCATTAGAGACTTTGGTGAGGGCAGTTTCATTGGAGTGTAAGGAGCGGAAACCAGATTGTAGAGGGTCGAGGAGAGAGTTATCTGAGAGATTGCGGATTAGACGGGAGTGAACCAAGCGTTCCAGGAGTTTAGAGATGAAAGGAAGGTTAGAGACAGGTCTGTAGTTAGCAGTGCAGTTCTGGTCCAGGGATGGCTTTTTAAGTAAAGAGGTTATGATGGCATGTTTAAATGAGGAGGGAAAGATACCTGAAGAAAGAGAGAGGTTAAATATTTTAGTCAGGTGAGTGGTGACCACCGGTGAGAGAGACTGCAGGAGATGTGAAGGAATGGGGTCACTGTTGCAGGTTGTAGGTCGAGAAGAAATGAGGAGCTGGGTAACTTCTTCTTCTGTAACAGGCTCAAAGATGGCTAGTGAGCTTGAAGTGCGGCAGGAAAGGGGATTCAGGCACTGAGGAGATTGGGTTGAGATGTCCTGATGGATGAAGTTGATTTTTTTCTAGGAAATAAGTGGCCAGATCCTCCCCGGTGAGGTTGGTGGTGGGGGTCTGTGCTTTTGGGCTCAGGAGGGAGTTTGAGGTTTTAAAAAGTCATTTTGGATTGTTGGACAGTGAAGTGATGAGAGTGGTGAAGTAGGATTGTTTGGCCATATGAAGGGCAGAGTTATAGGTTTTGAGCATGAATTTATAGTGGATGAAGTCTTCTGCTAAAAGAGATTTTCTCCACTGCCGCTCAGCACACCTTGAGCAACGCTGAAGAAAGCGCATTTGCATTGTGTGCCAGGGCTGCCGTTGTCTGTGTCGGGTCTTTCTGCGTGTAGAAGGAGCTGCTTCATCTATGGCATTCTTCAGTGTATTATTGTAGTGTGACAATGCTAAGTCTGGACAGGAGAGGGAGAAGATGGGGGATAAAGATGTGTGGAGATTGCCCATAAGCTGCTGGGTATTAATGGTACGTGTATTCCTATAAGTGTGGTAAGTGGGGATGTCCGGGGTGAGGAGACGGTTCTTGACAGAAAAGGAAAGAAGGTTGTGGTCCGAGAGCGGGTGAGGGGAGTTAGTAAAGTCATGCAGCTAGCAGAGACGGGAGAAAACCAGGTCCAGAGTATTCCCGTCTTCATGCGTAGGAGAATTAGTAAATTGTGAGAGGCTGAATGAGGAGGTTAGAGAAAGTAGATGAGAGGCAGATTGGGAGAGGGGATCATTGATGGGGATATTAAAGTCTCCCATGATGATGGTGGGGATGTCACAGGATAGAAAGTGAGGAAGCCAGGTGGCAAAGTCATCCAGGAACTGGCGGGAGGAGCCTGGAGGGCGATACACAACCGCCACTTGCAGAGAGAAGAGTTTGAAGAGTCTGACGGTGTGCACTTCAAAGGAAGGAAACATAAGTGAGGGAATTGGGGGGATGACCTGGAAAGCACATTGTGGTGAAAGGAGCAAACCAACACCTCCACCCTGTCTATTCTCAGGTCTGGCGGTATGTGAAAATTCAGCCCACCAAATGAGAGAGCAGCAGCTGTGGTGGTGTCTGAATGCTGGATCCAGGTTTCTGTAATAGCCAGAAGGTTAAGGGAATTAGAGAGGAAAAAATTGTGAATGTAAGTTAGTTTGTTACACACAGACCGTGTTTTCCAGAGAGCACAATGGAAAGCGATAGGAGAGGGCATGCACTGAATGTTTATAAGATTAGCAGGGTTTCTATATGCAGCTGGAGGAGAGTGGTGTATGCTAGTGGAGGGAGGCCCAGGGTTGGGGGAGATGTCTCCAGCGACTAGGAGAAGGAGAAAAAAGAGAAAGAGCAGGTGGTGCAATGATTTGTATGAACGGTTTGAGTGCTGTATGGAGGTAGTGGATGGTTTGGAGTGGGTGAGAAATGTCAGTAGAGTCTCAGAATTATACATGGGAGAGGGGACAAGGGAGGGGTGGATATGGAGAGAGTGCACAGAATGTGTTAAAGGGCGGGCGAGATGTGAGAAAGCAGAAGTTAAAACAAGTAAGAAGCAAATTGCTATCACCAATGCATAATTCAATATGACGCGCCCCCTGGGCCAGTGTTGTTGGGGATACCCGGAGCCGGATCAGATGGGGGTTGTAGTCTCCGAGTGGCTGTGACCCGGTCCGTGCCCAGGGTGTCAAGCTCAGTGTGTGGCAGTCCTTACTGATGTTACTAAAGTTCTTTATGTCGACTACGCCACCCGTTGAATTGCTGTCACTACGGCCGCTGCTGCAGCAGGGTCCACTGAGGCTGATGGTGTTTGTGCAGCTTAGGTAGTATAACCCCCAACGGGAGGGGTATAGCCTCAGGGGGTCAGGTGCAGAGGATGGTGGTTGTGGAAGTGCAGGGATGATGGTAATGAGAGTCAGAGTCGGGTTGTGCAGTTCAGGGTTCTTTACTTACTGCTGTTCTTGTACTGGTCACTCCGGCCTTGAGTGACCACCCGAGCCGTGCTGCGTCCACCAGGTCCTGGACTCGGCCAACCCCCAAGTAGTTCTGGAGCGTGGTTCTGAGCTCCCTTTCTGTCCTGCCCTCGTCTCTGGCCTTCCCCACCAGGGATCCACCTATGTCCGGCTCCCTCGGGCCTCTTGTTGGCGAACCCTTGCCTCTGGGTTCCCTGACCCTATGCGTGGTCTGCCTTCCGGGTGGATTTGGTGGGTGGCCGTGGCAGATGCTGCCCACGGCCTCCGGTCTCTGGCTGAGGTATGCTGTAGCCCCCACCAGTTTGGGATCCGGTACCCTGTTGCCAACTCTTCACCCTGTGGTTGTATTTGGGCTCTCAGAGTTCCTTCTTTCTCCCCCTCTGGGTCTTTCGTTCTCTCCTCTCTCACTCTGGGCCTGGGGCTGCTCTGCTCCTCTGCTTTCTTCCACTGCTCTGCAAAGTCTGATGTCTCACTGACTTCTCACAGACTGACTGACTGACTGACCCTGATCTTAGATGGTGCCCACCTTAAATACTCCCTCTATGTGTGAGCTCAGGTGACCAGCACCCAATGAGCTCCTAACTTTACCCAGGCTGCTCCCCCTATCTGCCCCTACACTACTGGGATGTACCACCCCCCTCCCACTCCAGCCAAGGACAGACTCGGTCGTACCTGCACATTTCTAAGTGGGAGTACCGTTGGTCTGCCCTCCGGAAATGGGATGTGTGTAGTGCATGCAGCCTTCTGAGCTCAGCTCCACACTCCATCCTTACCCGGGAGTGGAATATCACACCTCTGGGTTGAGGTGCAATACCCCTGTAGCAGCCGAATCCTCAGGGTGCTACAAATACATCTGACCAAGAAGCAGTATATTTGTATGAATATCTTATGCACCTTACCTGTCAGCTGCCATGTGCAAATGCCGTTGTATAACTGCTTATTAAAAGCACTTTACTCTATTGCACTTAAAGTCTGTTGCACGCATGACCCAGCACGTGTGCTATCCTGAGCTATCCTGAGCTAAAGCTGAATATATATGAATTGAAATGTCTGCTAACATGCAGCACCAATTGGCCAAACTGAGTAATTAGCCAAGTAGCACAAGGCCAGAGCAGGCAATGCTATGCAGGGTAAACAAACCAATATACAACAGAGGGCCATAAAACAGTGAAAAAGACAGCTTTGAAAACTTCAAAACAGACAGAGCAGCAATGGATGAAATACCATGTAGAAATCTTGCTAGAATATGACTTTGTTCACACTCAGACAGCATACAAAAGGACTAAAAGAGCAGAAACCACGTTCGAGCAAGGGGTGGAGAGAGGAGCTGCCTTAAATAGAGCCTGCTCGCATGAGAAAGACCGGGGGCCAAATCTCTGCAGGACACAGCTGGGTTAAATTCCTGCAGAGACCAGCCATGTCCCCCTAAGGCAAGATAGAACCACCATACTTTAGTAGCAGTGCAAAGGAGTGCAGCAGGAATAAGTAATAATAAGTAGCAATAATAATAACATAATATATGGTAAGCTCCTAAATTCCCTCTGTGCAATGGTGGTGCAATCTTATAATCTTAAGAAATCAATCATTACAGAATATTGGACTAAAAAACAACATGGTGTTAGGTGGACATAAGCTTACTTTCACATGGGTTCATAATGATGCAGCATAATCAAGTCTTTCTAGAAAGCTTGTACTATAAAATTTATACCGCCATAATTTAATGAATACATTCTATATCACATATGTCAAACTCTGGCCCGCAGGACAAATATGGCCTGCTGGTGAGTATATTTGGCCCAGAGATGTTGGGCAGGTCCCCTGAGTATATTTGGCCTGCCCCCCGCCTGGCATTGCACTTTTAACTATATCGGCATCCGAAGTCCCGATACACTTGAAAGCAATGATGGATGAGGGAGTGTTAGCTGACACTCCCTCTCTCATCATTCCCCTTCTGAGTCTCACATCTCAGCGCAGTGAGCGCGATGATGTCATTATAATGCTCTCGCTGTACCGAGATGTGCAGAGGATCTGAAAAGACCGGAGCAGCGGGGGAATGGGGTGAATATTTATCTATTTTTTAATGTGAGGAAATTATACTGTATGGAGCACTATGACTATGTGGGCCTATTATACTGTACGGAGCACTATGTGAGCCCATTATACTGCATGGAGCACTATGTGTGTCACATTATACTATATAGATCACTATGTGGAGTCACTATACTGTATGGATCACTATGTGGGGCCATTATACTGTATGGAAAGAAATTCAGGGCCCCGTTATACTGCATGGAGGACTATATGAGGCCCATTATACTGTATGGAGCACTTTTTGTGGCCATTATAATGTATGGAGGGCTGCGTGAGGATTAAAGTTGGGTAATCATACTGTAATGAAGTCACCACCATTTTTTGTCTGGAGGACTGAGGATGGGGGGGTACAGTAGTTTCATCATACCATACGTGTGGAGGGTACTGTGGAGGAATTCACTGTGCGGGTATCATACTGTGTTTGGGGGCACTTTTGTTTTCATCATACTTTATTATCTGTATTATTTATTAATTCAAGGTTTTTTTTATCCTTGGCTATTACATATTTAAATTAGGCTATTGGGCCATATGCTTTTTACTGCTCTAACATAACATATTACCGTATTTTTCAGACTATAAGACGCACTTTTTTCCTCTAAAACTTTGTGGAGAAAAGTGGGGGGTGCATTTTATATTCTGATTGTTTATAGTCCAAATGGTGTTGCTGTGGCTGTGGATGGGGGAGGGAGTGGCAGCGGCGGAGGACCGGGGCACAGGAGGAAAGAGCCGCCTGCTGCAGCCAACACTGTGCCTGCTGCTAAAAGAAATGAATATTCACTGCTCCCCATGCCCATGGGCGTGATGTCATGTGCTGCTTACACGGTGAGATCAGCTGCTGGCAGCAGAACAGGACTCAGAGCTGGAGCAGAGGGAAGGAAGGTGAGTAGAATCGTTTATTTTTTGTGTGCAGCTTGATGGGGATGGGAATGCCATGCATACCAAGATGGGAGTGCCATGCATACCAGGATGGGAATGAGGGGTGCCATGCATACCAGGATGGGGATGAGGGGTACCATGCATACCAGGATGGGGATGAGGGGTGCTATGCATACCAGGATGGGGATGAGGTGTGCCATGCATACCAAGATTGGGGATGAGGGGTGCCATTTACACCAGGATGGGGGTGACATGCTTACCAGGATGGGGATGAGGGGTGCCATGCATAGTAGGAACGGGGATTTGGGTGCCATGCATATTACGATGGGGATGGGGTGCCATGCATACCAGGATGGGGATGGGGTGCCATGTATACCAGGATGGGGATGTGGGCCATGTATAACAGAAAGGGAGGGCCATTTATACCAGGATGGGCAGGCCCGGCGTCAGCACCCGGCGCACCCAGACAAGTGCCGGAGCCCTTAGCAGGCGGGGTGGCCCACTCACCGTCGGACTACTTCTTGAAGCTCATCAAGAGAATGCCAAGAGTATGCAAAGCAGTCATCAAAGCAAAAGGTGGCTACTTTGAAGAACCTAGAATATAAGACATATTTTCAGTTGTTTCACACTTTTTTGTTAAGTATATAATTCCACATGTGTTAATTCATAGTTTTGATGCCTTCAGTGTGAATGTACAATTTTCATAGTCATGAAAATACAGAAAAATCTTTAAATGAGAAGGTGTGTCCAAACTTTTGGTCTGTACTGTATAAATATACAGTATAGACCCCCTCCCTCATAAGAGTGCATCATGACCACACTTTTTGCTTCAATTTTTTTTCTATTTTCCTTCTCTAAAACCTAGGTGCATCGTATGGTCCGGTGCGTCTTATAGTCCGAAAAATATGGTACATTCCAATATTTTATTCTACAATCTATTAATTAAAATGTACTTTGTTCGTGGGATAATCCCTTGTTGAAAATGTTCATTGTTATATTTGATAAGGAAAAACTTCCTCAATTGTAGCCATTTTTTAAACAAATATCAAGGTTGGCCGGCGAGTTTGACATCCCTGCTCTATATTGTTTCAATCTTTATCATTTGTTGCTGACATTTTGTGTGAAATATTTGTATATTCACTATTTGGAAGTGAACCAGTCCATAGCAGCCCAAGTTATTCTATACATCTTTTCAGTTGCCACTCAGACCCTACCTCATAATTTCCTCTTTTTGGATTCTATATTTAGACAACGTTATGAACTCAAGCAGTACACATTTTCCGCAGTAACTATTAATTTGGCCTGTCAAGCAGATGACAAATTGGCTGCCGTGTATGCAAAATTTCAGTAGATTATTTTCTTGCTCTGTGGTTATGTCTATATATTTACTGCATTATAAAGTATTAATGGAGCTGGAGATGTGGATAATGTTCACACTCAAGTCATTGCATCTGTGGGCCTCCTCTATTCATTATGCTTGGAAGCAGTGTTATCACCTCATTTGTTACATGTGACAGCTGTTCAGTGATACGGGATTATTATTTATAATATCTATATGTTATCTATAATGCACACATTTACAGCTGGTGCTCTTGTATGAAACATTCACTATGAAAATATTGTTATGAACATGCAGTAAATGTAACCACCACAAATCATAAATTATATGCCGCTTTTGGGAGTCCACAATTTATTAGATTCTAGATTTCAGCATTAGATTCACACAGTATATATGTTGTACCATATCCATTTATTATACCATGTCACTGTATGTGATTCTTCAGATAATTTGTTATACCATGTAGTCTTAAAAGCTAGTTTTATAACATTTATTTTATCTCTTTTAGTCTTTAAAGGGAATGAAATGAAAGGGGGCATTACCAGTGCGAGACATGTAATGACTAACAGTCTGCTGTCCTGATCTGCATGTCACACACTGGTAAATTTCCCTTTCATTTAAAATTTGCTCTGGAGGCAGATTGTCAGGACTCAAACCCAGCAGCTCTTGTGCACCAGGCGGCAGCTCTTCCCTCTGAGCTATTCAGCTCACTGGACAGTTCCTGGCTAACCCTGATTCTAGTAACTGTCTTGTTCCTGAGTGGCTCCACCTTGTGTTGTTCCCGATTGGCTTTATCCTGTGATTTCCTGATTGAACACCCTCTATAAATCTGGCCTAGCACCTCCTTCCTTGCATGATTATTGAGCTCCCAGCCTTCAGACAAGTTCTCCCTTCACCTGCTGCCCTATACAAGATTATACTGCTGTTCCTGTGTACCGACTTCTGGCTTCTCCTGACTACGCAACCTGCTAAATCCTTCAAGACTATACTGCTGTTCCTGTGTACCGACTTCTGGCTTTCCTGACTACACTACCTGCCAGTGCTGCCCCTAGTGGTTGCAATACCACTACTTTAACCCAGGTCAGTTCCTAACAGAATAATCTCGTACACAATATGGAGTCTGTTGCAGCCACCATGAGACAACAAATTGCTGAACTTCAGAGTTTTGGTGCCACATACCAAAAAACTTTTCTAAGTTGCAAACACAGGTGTTGGATCAGCAAAAATAAATTATTGAATTGCAGAGGCAACTTCTGGATTTGTGCAACTCAGGTCCAGAATCAAATGCACACATGCCACTACCCGCAAAGTTCAGTGAGGATCGTCATCATTACCATGGATTCCTTAATCAATGTTGTATCTATTTCCAGATGCAACCTTCTCCATTTACCAGTGACAGGAAAAAGGTTCTGTTCATCATTAATCTCCTGACTGATGAGGCTCTTGCATGGGCCTCACCTTATGGTGGAAAAGAATTGTGACCTCCTAAATGACTTAGTTTCCTTCATCACAGCTATGGATCAAGTGTTTCATGACCCAAATCATTGTGCTACGGCTGAAACCAAGTTGCATAATCTACGTCAAGGGTGGCGCTCTGTAGCTGAATATACTTCAGAATTCCGCCGCTGGGTGGCAGACACCACATGGAATTTAGCTGCCCAGAGGAGTCAATTTTGACAAGGATTATCAGAGCTCATAAAGGATGAACTTGCAAGGGTCGAGACCCCTGATAATTTAGAGGACTTTATTCAATTGTGCATCCGAATTGATCAGAGACTCACTGAACGAAGAAAGGAAAGACTGCGAGTATTTGGAAGCAACCCTAATTTTTCCTTTACTCAATCAGCATTAAAAGACCAACAGGAAATGGAAAGTGTGCCTGAACCTAAGAAAATTGATGTCATTCAAAAACCTCTCTCTGCAGTAAAGAAGGAGAGGCGACGTACAGAAAATGTATGCCTCTATTGTGAGGGCTCTGGACATTTTGCCATTAACTGTCCTAATAAAAGGACTATAGCTTTCACAAATGCCAAAACTGCAAGGAATTTGGACCTTTCTGAATGGCTAGATCCGGTCATGCAGACCATCTCATCTGTAATGCAGGATAAAGGCAAAGAGCAATCACCATCTTCTCATTTTGTCGTTCCCATACAGGTCATAATCGGGAGCCAAAAAATACAATGTTCTGCCATGTTAGATTCTGGAACAGGAGGGAATTTCATGGACTTACAATTTACACTTGATAATAACATTGCAAGTAGGACTAAATCCATGCTAGTCGATATGGAAACTGTATGGATCACCTTTATCTTCTGGATCTGAGATTACGCGACAATAGAACTTGAAATCTGTATGGAACCAGCTCATCATGAAGCTATTAGTTTTCATCTTATTACCTTTCCAAAATTTCCAGTTATTCTAGGAATTCTCCGGTTTTCAACCCATAACCCTTCTATCACCATGGCATCGAGGACCATTACCTTTCCCTCTGAGTACTGTAAGAACAATTGCCTGCTAATTTATCTATACTCAAACGAATTCAAGTATCCGAGATTTCTCATCAGAATTATGATAAACTACCACCTCAGTACCAGCAGTTCAGTGAGGTCTGCAGTAAGAAGAAAGCCGATCAACTGCCTCCTTATTGTTCTTATGACTGTCCCATTGAATTGCTTCCTGGAGCATCGCATCCATTTCGTTTGGGCGAATTTACAATCTCTCTGAACCAGAATTTAAAGTACTAAAATAGTACCTAGATGAAAACTTACAGAAAGGCTTCGTTCAACCTTCTTCTTCTCCAACTGGAGCACCCTAGTCTTTTGTAGAAAAAAAGGACTCAACCATGCGGCCATGTATTGATTACAGAAAAATAAATAAGATTACGATTAAAAATCACTACCTGCTCCCCTTAATTCCTGAGCTGCTGGAGAGACTACGTTCTGTCAAGATTTTTACCAAACTCGATCTAATAATTATAATCTCATACGAATTCTCCCAGGAGATGAGTGGAAAACTGCCTTTAGAACTAGATATGGACATTTTGAATACCTGGTTATGCCTTTCGGCCTTAGCAACGCCCCTGCCACCTTTTAGCACTTCATTAATGATATTTTTCAAGATTTCTTGGATTGATTTGTTGCTGTTTATCTCAATGACATTCTTATATTTTCAGATACCTTTGAGGAGCATCGCAGGCATGTCCAGCTAGTCCTGGAACGTCTACAGGAGAATCATCTCTATATCAAACTCGAAAAACATGAATTTGAACAAGCCAGGACTCAATTTCTGGTATATATAATTTTCCCAGAAGGTCTGGGCATGGATCCTAGTAAAATCAGAGCGGTAGTTGACTGGCCTACCCCAAGAAATTTAAGAGACGTCCAATGCTTTATAGGATTTGCAAATTTCTATTAAAGATTCATTAAAAACTTTTCAAAAATCATTTTGCCAATTACTTCACTCACAAAGAAAACCAAAGTGTTTTTCTGATCTCCAGAGGCACAAAGGGCTTTTGACAAACTAAAGACTTTTTTACTTCTTCACCATTACTAGTCCATCCAAATCCTGAACTGCCGTTTGTTGTCGAAGTAGACTCCTCAGACTCTGCGGTGGGAGCCATTTTGTTACAGCGTATTGGAGACAAGATGCAGCTTCATCCATGTGCATTCCTTTCTTATACCATGTCTTCTGCAGAAAAGAACTATGACATTGGAAATAAAGAACTTTTAGCTATTAAAGTCGCCTTCGCCGGAAGGGGTCAATCATCCTTACTGACCATAAAAATTTAGAATTCATCCATACAGCCGACAGGTTGTCTGCAAGACAAGCATGCTGGGCCTTATTTTTCTCCAGGTTTAATTTTGTAATTGCTTATCTGCCCGGTTGAAGAAACTGCAAGGCAGACACTCTGTCCAGGATACTTACTGAACCTCAGGAGAGGTCTAACACTGATTGTACCATTCTTCATCCAAAAAAATTCTTGGGAATGCTGGACACTAAATAATTTTTAACAAAGATTAAAGATGGGTACAAAATTTACTTTTTTCTTAACCATCCATCTAAAGACTTTGATCTTTCTTTTAAGGAGGGGTTTTGGATGCAGAAGCACCAAATATATGTCCCTGAATCTGCTTGACTTCAAGTCCTCAAACTTGTCCATGATTGCAAACTCGTAGGACACCCTGGAGCCATGAAAGCTCAAGAACTACTGCTCCGTTCTTTTTTGTGGCCTAATTGTAGGAGTGGTGTGAGAAAATATGTTGAACAAACCACAGAAGTATTGGTCAGAGAGATATTCAGGCTGCATGGAGTTTCTGACAATATAATTTCTGATAGAGGTGCTCAGTTTACATCAAAATTTTGGAAAAGCTTCTGTACTGACTGCTTCAGGAGTTACTGTTAATTTTTCTACTGCATTCCATCTATAACCCAATGGCCAGACTAAAAGAACAATCCAAACTTTCGAACAATACCTGCACTGTTTTATTTCTTACCTGCAGGATGACTGGGTGGAGTGGACTATTTACCAACAGCAGAATGTTCCTATAATAACTCCAAACACAGTTCTACATCCCAAAGTCCATTTTTTGCTAATTATGGCTTGCATCCAGTATTTATTCCTAATCTTCCATTTAATACTTCGGTTTCTGCTGTTATTGACAGACTGTAAAAGTTGCAGGAAGCTCAGAAAGAACTAATTGAGCTGTTACAAAAGGCCCAAGAAGATTATAAAAAAACAGCAGGTAAACATTGCAAAGCCCCTCCTTGCCTTCAGGTCGGTGACACGGTTTGGCTATCTACAAAACGTCTGAAAACAAACGTACCGTCGTCGAAATTGGGTCAAAAATTCATAGGACCTTTTCAAATTTCTGCACAAATTAACCAAGTTGCTTTCCGTTTAAAACTTCCTAACAACCTGAAAATTCATCCTGTGTTCCGTGTATCCTTGCTCAAACCATTCAGTGAGAACCCTTTTCCAGGAAGAACTCAGCCACCTCCTCCACCAGAAATAGTCCATTGTGAAGAAGAGTACATCCGTGGATGAAATTATGGACTCTAGAAGATTTAGATGAAAATTACAATATTTGGTGCAATGGAAGGGTTATGGAACAGAAGATAATTCATGTAAGCCGGAGTGCAACGCCCGTGCACCCAGACTTACAAGAGACTTTCATCAGAGACATCCAGAGAAGCCAGCGCCTGATATGTCCAGAGGCCATCTTGGAAGGAGGGGACTGGACTCGAACCCAGCAGCTCTTGTGCACCAGATGGCAGCTCTTCCCTCTGAGCTATTCAGCTCACTGGACAGTTACTGGCTAACCCAGATCCTAGTACCTGTGTTGTTCCTGACTGGCTCCATCTTGTGTTGTCTCTGATTTGCTTCATCCTGTGATTTCCTGATTGAACACCCTATATAAACCTGGCCTGGCACCTCCTTCCTTGTGAGATTATTGAGCTCCCAGCCTTTAGTCAAGCTCTCCCTTCACCTGCAGCCTCATACATGATTATACTTCTGTTCCTGTGTACCAACTTCGGGCTTTTCCTGACTGTGCAACCTGCTAAATCTTTCAAGACAATAATGCTGTTCCTGTGTACCGACGTCTGGCTTTTCCTGACTACGCTACCTGCCAGTGCTACCCCTAGTGGTTGCAATACCACTACTCCAACCAGGGCCGGCTCCAGGTTTTTGTGGGCCCTGGGCGAAAGAGTCTCAGTGGGCCCCTTTAACACATACCACGATTCATGATGCAGAGATACGGCGGAGAAATATATATATAGTACAATGCAAAGATTTCACTTCTTACATTACATGAGTGATATCTATTGTAAATTCCACAATAGCTCAGAAACCGGTGAATCGCTCCACACATAATAGTGGCCACCATATAAAGCTCCATACAGAATACTGGCCCCCATATAACACTTCATACGGAATACAGGCCCCCATATAAGGCCCCATAAGGAATACTGGCCCCCATATAAGGCCCCATAAGGAATACTGGCCCCCATACGGAATACTGGCCCCCATATAAGGCCCCATACGGAATACTGGCCCCCATATAAGGCTCCATGCGGAATACTGACCCCCATATAAGGCTCTATGCGGAATACTGACTCCCATATAAGGCTCCATGCGGAATACTGGCCCCCATATAAGGCCCCATAAGGAATACTGGCCCCCATACGGAATACTGGCCCCCATATAAGGCCCCATACGGAATACTGGCCCCCATATAAAGCTCCATACGGAATACTGGCCCCCATACGGAATACTGGCCCCCATATAAGGCTCCATACGGAATATTGGCCTCCATATAAGGCTCCATACGGAATACTGGCCCCCATATAAGGTTCCATACAGAATACTGGCCCCCATATAACGCTCCATACTGAATACTGGTCCCCTTATAAAGCTCCATACAGGATACTGGCCCCCATATAACGCTCCATACAGGATACTGGTCCCCTTATAAAACTCCATACAGGATACTGGCCCCCATATAATGCTGCATGCAGGCTGTGCCCCCTTATAATGCTCCATGCAGGCTGTTACCCCCCACATAATGCCCCATACAGGCCCCCCCTTTATAATGCCCCATGCAGGCTGTTCCCCACCTTATAATGCCCCATGCAGGATGTCACCCCCCCTCTTTATAATGCCCCATGCAGGATGCCCCCCCCTTTATAATGCCCCATAAAGGATGTACCCCCCCCTCTTTATAATGCCCCATGCAGGATGTACCCCCCTTCTCTTTATGCTGCCCCATGCCTCCATACATTAAAAAAAAAATCAAATACTCACCTTCCTTCTCCTCACCTGCTACCAGCTACCTGCTGCCTGCTGCCCGCTGCCCGCTGGTCGGGTCCGGACTCCAGCGTTGTCGGCGTCTTCCCGCTCAGCGCTCCCTGTGATGGCTCAGGGGAGGGCGCGGTGTAAAGACGTCACCGCGCCCTTTGACCTGAGACGTCACAGGGAGCGGAGAGCAGGAAGACAGCTGATCTGCAGAGGCACGGGGAGAGGTAAGTATCCGGCTGCCGGGGCCCTGAGCAAGCGGCGGAGAAGGGCGGGCGCTGACACCGCTCTCCTCCGGCCATAGCCCAGCGGGGTGCGCGACCGCCAGTGGGCCCCTCTATGTGCTCAGGGCCCCGGCATTTGCCCGGGTGCGCCGGGTGCTGACGCCGGCCCTGACTCCAACCCAGGTCAGTTCCTAACACAGATTCTCAGGGAGATCTATGTCAGACCTATAGATCTTATCAGCTCATTTACATACTAAGAAAAACATGGATTTTTCTGGAATAAGACATCGGATTGCATGTATCAAGGTATCATTTTATTTAGCTTCCTATGACCTACATGTCCATATAGATGGCTTAGGAGGGTTGATTCTACTGACAGATTCTCTTTAAGAAGTACTTACAAGTTGTATAAGCAGGTTTCTGGATACAGCTCACCCCATCCAATATATGTATGTTGTTCAATCTGCTTCCTTGGCAATCCACTTTGCTGTGCATGGAATAAAGCTTGTGAAGTATTAAGTAGCTGTGTTTCAAGTGATGATAAAGGTTTTTCAAGCCAGAACAGCAAATTAACCCCTTCGCAACCTTGGGTTTTGTCGTTTTTGCTTTTTCGCTTTTTGCTCCCCTTGTTCCCAGAGCCATAGCGTTTTTATTTTTTGGACAATATTGCCATGTGAGGGCTTATTTTTTGTGGGACAAGTTGTACTTTTCAACGCCATTACTAGTTTTACCATATCGTGTATGGGAAAACGGGAAAAAAATTCCAAGTGCGATAAAATTGCAAAAAAAGTGCAATACCACAGTTGTTTTCTATTTATTTTTTTACCACGTTCACTGAATGCTAAAACTGACCATTCTTATTCTCCAGGTCATTACGAGTTCGTAGACACCAAACATGTATAGGTTATTTTATATTTAAGTGGTGAAAAAAAATTCCAAAATTTGGTAAAAAAAACTAAAAAAAAATAGCGCCATTTTCCGAGACCTGTAGCGTCTCCATTTTTCGTGATCCGGGGTTGGGTGAGGGCTTATTTTTTGCGCGCCGGGCTGACGTTTTTATTGATAACATTTTGGGGTAGATCCGATGTTTTGATCGCCCGTTATTGCATTTTATTGCAATTTTGCAGCGACCAAAAAACGTAATTCTGGCGTTTAGAATTTTTTTCTTGTTACACCGTTTACCGATCGGATTAATTCTTTTTTTATATTGATAGATGGGGCGATTCTGAACGCGGCGATACCAAATATGTCTATGTAGGTTTTTTTTTTATATTTTATTTTGAATGGGGCGAAAGGGGGGTGATTTAAACTTTTATATTTTTTTTATTTCTTTTATATTTTTAAAAACTTTTTTTTTTCACTTACTGCATGCTTCAATAGTCTCCATAGGAGACTAGAAGCAGCAGTTGTCTGATCGTCTCTACTACCTACAGGGGACGAGCAGATCCCCTGCATGCAGCAGAAATGGTCCTGTGCTATGAGCACCGACCACTAGGTGGCGCTCATAGCGACCAGATCATGACAACCACAGGCGTCTGCTGCAGACCCTGGGTTGTCATGCCCACCCATCGGTAACCCGCGATCACGTGACGGGGTCGCCGATGGGCGGGGCTTATGACGCGCAACCCGGAAGCGCGCGTTAAATGCCGCTGTCGGAGATTGACAGCGGCATTTAACATGTTAACAGCCGCGGGTGGATCGCGTTTCCACCCGCGGCTGTTGCGGGCACATGTCAGCTGTAAGAGTCAGCTGACATGTGCTCGGTTCAGTGAGGGCTCAGCGCAGCAGCCCTCACTGAACGGGGGGTACGCAAATGTGCGTACTAATACGGCAAGGGTTGGAAAGGGGTTAAAAGCAAAAATATTCTGACTCCAATAAATTCAGTCATGGTCAAAAGTGTTGGCACTATTGAAATTGTTCCAGAAAATGAAGTATTCTTCCCAGAAAATTATTGTAATTACACATGTTTTGTTATACACATGTTTATTTCTTTTGTGTGTATTGGAACAACACAAAAAAGAGAAAAAAGGGCAAATTGGACAGAATTTCACACAAAACCCCAAAAATGGGCTTGACAAAATTTTTGCCACCTTTCCAAAATTGTGGATAAACAACTTTGCTTCAAGCATGTGATGCTCGTTCAAACTCACCAATGGCAAATAGCAAGTGTCGGCAATATGAAAATCACACCTGAAACGAGATAAAAAGAGAAGTTGACTCAATCTTTGCATTGTATGTCTGTGTGTGCCACACTAAGCATTCGGAACAGAAAGAGGTGAAGAGAACTATCTGAGGACTTGATAACCAAAGTTGTTGAACAATATCAACAATCTCAAGGTTGCAAGTCCATCTCCAGAGATCTTGATGTTCCTTTGTCCATGGTGCGCAACATAATCAACAAGTTTACAATCCATGGCACTGTAGCTAATCTCCCTGGACGTGGACGTCAAAGAAAAATTGATGAAAGGTTGCAGCGCAGGATAGAACGAATGGTGGATAAGCAGCCCCAATCAAGTTTCAAAGAAATTCAAGCTGTACTACTGGCTCAGGGTGCATCAGTGTCAGTGTGAACTATCCATCAACATTTGAATGAAATGAACGCTATGGCATGAGACCCAGAAGGACCCCACTGCTGACACAGAGATATAAAAAGCTAGACAGCAGTTTGCCAAAATGTACGTAAGTAAGCCAAAATCCTTCTGGGAAAGCATATTGACACCAGATGACAGATGACACCAAAGATAGAGCTTTTTGGTAAAGAAAATCATTCTGCTGTTTACTGAAAATGGAAAGAGGCCTACAAAGAAAAGAAGACACTACCTACAGTCAAATATGGTGGAGGTTCAAATATGTTTTGGCATTGTTTTGCTGTCTCTGGCACTGGGTGCCTTGGCTGTGTGCAAGGCATCATGAAATCTGAAGATTACGAAAGGATTTTGGGTTGCAAAGTAGTGCCCAGTGTCAGAAAGCTGGGTTTGCGTCTTAGGTCAATGAACCCGAACTTACTTCAAGAAGCACTCAGAAATGGATGGAAACAGCACTGGAGAGTTCTGAAGTGGACTGCAATGAGTCCAGATCGAAATGCTGTTCAATGCCTGTAGAGATATCTTACAATTGCGGTTGGGAGAAGGCACCCTTCAAATATGAAAGACCTGGAGCAGTTTGCAAAATAAGCGTGATCCAAAATTATAATTTAGAGGTGTAAGAAGCTTGTTAATGGTTATAGGAAGCAATTGATTACAGTTATTTATTCCAAAGGGTGTGCAACCAAATATAAAGTTGAGGGTGCCAACAGTTTTGTCAGACCCATTTTTGGGTTATTTTGTGAAATTCTGCCCAATTTGCCTTTTTTTTCCCTCTGTTTTTTTTGTGATGTTCCAATACACACAAAGGAAATAAACGTGTATAACAAAACGTGTAATTATCCAATGGACAGGCCCTGCTGCTGAGACCCCCACTGGTTGCCAGAATGGTGGACTTACTGGTATTTATGCACTCTGCAGCTCCATTCATTGTCTATGGGCGTAATGATGACAGCTAAGAGCAGAGTACAGATATTGTCATCAGTGTCATGGATTTTAAGTGGTAGGAGCATGCACAACCAGTTTCTCCATTCTGCAAGGGGAGAACAGGGAAGATCGGTAATAATAGTTTGCGCTTATTTAAACATTTTTGTATTTAAATGACAAATTGCCAGTGTTAAAATTTATTGACTTTCTTTCACCGAGCGATATATAGCCTAAGCCTCCATGCCTACATTGCTTACCTTTACTGTAAAATCATTGTCAGTCAGTGCCATGTAAAAATGAAATAATAAGTCGAGATTTCAGCTGAAGGTATTATTTTCAGCGCTGCTGTGCACTTTTCTTAAGCAGAATAGCTTAAAAATAAATTGGCACGGGAGACCTGCTCAGCAGAAAAGAAGGTGGAATGAGATGATAATGCATGAGGATTCTTGCTAATGAAAATGTATAGAAATCACTTAGTTAATATATTCTGAGCATTGCCATGAAAATAACTTGACAAAATGTAGAGCCTCGGTAAAAGCAGACTCATCACTTTTTGCTAACTGAAAATGACTGCATATAAGTTTTTAAGATCCCTATATATAAACTGCCTTGCACTTCAATATTGGCATCTGGGGCACAAGCGGGGGTTGATTCTAAGCAAGATAAAGCTGTATGTAGACTTTATGCAAAGGCTTTGTAGCCGCAAACTGTTTAATTTTACATAAGGATGTGTAGTCAAATCTGTTATTGTAGCATCGGAGTCTCTGCCTCCTGCCGGGCAGAGACGCCGATCCCCTCACCACCGCGGCCCCGGTCCAGCATCCTCCGGCTCTCCTGCTGCTTCTGCCCGGGGTGCGCACACCACGCGCAGTTCCCCGGGCACTGTACTTAGGTTGCGTGCGCTCCCTTCGGCCATCAGTCCCGTGGGAGTCGCCCGCTCTCACACAAGGTCGGTAACAGTTTGCACAGGCCATGGAATCCGGTGGCTCCCAGGCTCCTTCGCTCTCAGACCTGTACCAAGAGGTCTCTCGCCAGAGATCCCAACAGGATACTATCCTGTCCTATCTGACGACAGTCAACTCCTGCTTGGACGCGCTGTCCACCCCATCTGTGTCCGCCTCTAACCAAGCGGCACCTCAACCCAGTGGCGCTGTGGCACCTGGCTTAGGAGCCTGGCTATCTGCTCCTCCATGTTTTGACCCTGCCCTATGTCGGGGCTTCATAAATCAGTGCACGCTGCACTTTGAGCTCCTGGCACACCAGTTCGCCTCCGACCAGGCCAAGGTGGCATTCATCATGTCTCACCTCACCGGAGAGGCGTTGGCGTGGCTAAAACCTCTGTGGGAAAGAGGGGATCCTCTGGTGTCCGACCTCCAGGTCTTCCTCGCGGCTTTCTGGAAGGTGTTCGATGAGCCCGGACGAAAATCTTCGATTGCCTGCACTCTTCTCTGACTCCGCCAAGGGAGTCTCTCTGTGGGACAGTATGCCGTGCATTTTCGCACACTCGCATCTGAACTTGCCTGGAACAATGAGGCTCTGGTGTCCACCTTTTGGGAGGGCCTTTCCGGACGGATAAAGGATGAGCTAGCCGGTCGTGACATACCTCCCTCTCTGGGCGACCTGGTGTCATTAGCTACACGGATGGACATCCATTTTCAGGAGCGTTCTAAGGAGATGACCCGTGAGAGAAGACCCCTGCGCCTCACACCAACCTTCCAAAGTCCAGTCTCGCAACCAGCATCCCCTCCGGTGTCTTCTCCAGAGTTTATGCAAATAGACCAAGTTAAGATGGTCAAGTCTCGCCAAGAGGTCCGTCGTGCCGAGGGGAGTTGCTTCTACTGTGGCAGTATAGAGCATCTAATCCGCTCCTGTCCGGTGAGACCGGGAAACTCCAGTGTCTAGGACCGCTCTGAGTGGTCGTCCTAGGCAAAAGTTCTTCTTCTCCGCATTTGACCCTGTCCGTTTCGGTTGCCAGTAATGAGACCCGCTTCTTCGAGACTGCCTATCTGGATTCTGGAGCCGCTGGGAACCTCATTCAACAGGCTGTTGTGGAGCGATATCAGATTCCTACCATACGTCTGGCTGATCCTTTAGCGGTTTCCTCTGTGGATGGGAAGCTTCTCTCTGAGACCATCTTGTTTGTCACTGAGCCTGTAACTCTTCAGGTGGGAATGCTACATTTGGAGAGGATCTCCTTTTACGTGCTGTTCGGTCTCTCTAATCCCCTCTTGCTTGGCATGCCTTGGTTACAGAGACATGAGTCCGTCCTGAATTGGAGCTCAGGTGAGGTGCTTCGTTGGGGTCAGGAATGTCATAAGTCCTGATTGGTTCTGGTTCGTCCTGTTCGACATCCGTCTACTCCAGCTAACCTATCTGGCCTGCCGGCACCCTATTGGTCATATGCGGACGTCTTTGATAAAAAGGAGGCAGAGACACTACCACCTCATATGCCGTATGATTGCCCCATCGACCTAATACCTGGTGCTTCACCTCCTCGCGGGCGAATCTACCCCTTGTCGCTGGCCAAGACCTGTGCTATGTCTGAGTACATAGAAGAGAATCTTGCTAGGGGATTTATCCAGAAATCCACCTCTCCGACTGGAGCAGGATTCTTCTTCGTCAAAAAGAAAGATGGCTCTCTTCATCCATGTATCAACTATAGGGGTCTAAACCAGATTACCATCAAAAATAAGTACCCCCTGCCTCTCATCTCGGAGCTGTTTGACCGCCTAAAAGTCGAAAAGATCTTCACTAAGCTCGATCTTCGTGGGGCGTACAATCTGGTCCGGATTCGCCAGGGAGACGCTTGGAAGACAGCATTCAAGACTCGGGATGGTCACTACGAGTACCGCGTGATGCCCTTCGGTCTCTGTAATGCTGCAGCCGTCTTCCAGGAGTTAGTGAACGCCACTTCCGAGATCTCCTGTATTCCTGCGTGGTGGTGTACCTGGACGATATCTTGGTGTTCTCTCCTGATCTGCCCTTTCACTGGAGGGATGTTCGTCAGGTTCTGCTGAGGCTCCAGAAGAATCGCCTGTATGCAAAGTACGAGAAATGCCTCTTTGAGCAGACCTCCCTACCATTTTTGGGGTATATCAGAGACCGGACTGCGGATGGATCCCGATAAGGTGTCTGTCGCCTTAAAGTGGCCCCGACCTGAGGGGTTAAAGGCTATTCAGCGGTTTCTGGGATTTGCTAACTACTACCGCCTCTTCATTCCTCATTTCTCCTCTCGGACTGCTCCCATCTCTGCTCTCACCCGTAAAGGAGCAAATCCCAGGGAATGGACTTCCGAGGCGGAAAGTGCCTTTGTCTCTCTTAAACAAGCTTTCTCCTCCGCTCCAGTGCTACATCGTCCAGATTGCAATAAACAGTTCTTCCTGGAGGTTGATGCCTCTTCCTCCGGGGCCGGAGCAGTGGTCACCCAGAATTCCTCGTCCGGGCGAATGGTGACCAGCGGCTTCTTCTCCAAACTCTTTCTTCTGTCCGAGCGCAATTATTCCATAGGGGATCGAGAACTGCTGGCCATCAAATTAGCGCTGGAGGAGTGGCACTATTTGCTTGAGGGGGCTGTAACATACCTGGCGGCGTCCTTGCATGGTGGTCCATCTCCCACTGTGCAAGAGCGCGCACTTGATCTCCAGTCCAGAATGTCTCTCTGGCTTCCCTCCATGCTGTCTGTTTGTGTCTGTTTCTGCTGCTTAAGGGCGGCGCCCGATCACTTCCTGCTTTTTGTACCTGCTGTGGGTCACACCCCTTGTGCGTCCTCAGCCTATTGCTGTCTGTCACCTGGTATATAGCTCAGCTGCTCCCATCTATCCCTGCCTGAGCATAGTGTTTCTTTCAGTGTGTGCTTGCACTCTGAAGGTGCCAGGTCCCGTTCTTTGTCTCCTGCTTTGTGGTATCTGTTCCCGTGTCTGAACTGAGTCCTGTCTATGTCTCCTGCCTTGCGGTTTCAGTTCCCGCGTCTGAACTGAGTCCTGTCTGTGTTCTCTTGTCTGCCTATCCTGGAGGCTGTATTTCCAGGCCTGTCTGAACACGCTCCTAGCCTGTTCCTCCCGCCTTCTAGGGGCCGATTATCTAGACCCGCTCCGGTATCTTGTCTGTCCTGTCTGAACACGCTCCTAGCCTGTTCCTCCTGCCTTCTAGGGGCCGATTACCTAGACCCGCTCCTGTATCTTGTCTGTCCTGTCTGAACACGCTCCTTGCCTGTTCATCCTGCCTCTCTGGGGGCCGTATTCCCAGACCCGCTCCTGTATTCCGCTGCAGTGTCGGTCTCCTCCATACACTCAGTTCCAGTCTGAACTCTCTCCTATCCTTTACCTGTTTTGCCTCTATGTCCGTTCCCTTCCTTTTTCTGCAGAGTCTGAACTCGTACCTAACTCCTGCTTGTTGTCTCTGTACTCCCGTTTGTGAGTTTGTGGTCCACTCGCTACTTCACTGCAAGTACCCTGTGGGTATCTGGCTCTGCCTTTCCCTTCCTGTCTGTTCCGTGTGAACAGAGCCCTGTCCCCCCTGCTCAGCCTTGCCTGCTCTGACTCCTTTGCTCACCGCTCCGGCGGTTCTAGCCTGCTCTGACTCCTTTGCTCACCGCTCCGGCGGTTCTAGCCTGCTCTGACTCCTTTGCTCACCGCTCTGGCGGTTCTAGCCTGCTCTGACTCCTTTGCTTACCGCTCCGGCGGTTCTAGCCTGCTCTGACTCCTTTGCTCGCTGCTCCGGCAGCCTTGCTCCGCTCTGACCCTTTTGCTCACTGCTCCGGCAGTCTCGCTCCGCTCTTATCCTTTTGCTCACTGCTCCGGCAGTCTTGCTCCACTCTTGCTCACCGCTCCAGGCGGTCTCGTCTTGCTCCACTCTTGCTCACTGCTCCGGCAGTCTCGCTCAGCTCTGACCCTTTGCTCACCGCTCCTGGCGGCCTTGTCCTGCTCTACTCTTGCTCACCGCTCCAGGTGGCTTTGTCCTGCCCTGTTCTCGCTCACCTCTCTGGGCGGCCTCACTCTGCTGTGTTTGTCCGCCACATCTGTGGTTCTGTTCCTGAGTCCCAGTGTGTACTGGGTCCTATCCCGCCAGTGTCCCTACCTGCTAGTGCCTCCCTGTCTGCACTCTAGCTGTGCTTGCCTGTACCCCTCTGCCTGTATTGTTCCTGAGTCCCAGTGTGTACTGGGTCCTATCCCGCCTGTGTTCCTACCTGCTAGTGCCTCCCTGTCTGCACTCTAGCTGTGCTTGCCTGTACCCCCCTGCCTGCATACCCGCCTGCCTGCATACCAGTTGTGCCTGCCTATACCCACCAGTCTGTGTGCCAGCCTACCAGTCTGTTCCTGTATTCCCCTGTGTGGGTCAACAGCCGTGTCCGGGGTCTGTCCTGGAGTAGCACCTGGTCTCTCTGCTCGGTTCCTCCTTGGTGCACTGGCGTCGTATGCCGTCGTGCCACCTTGGTCGGATCGGGCAGATACTTAGTTACGCCCCTCCAGGCACTCTCCGGTTCATGGCACAGTGGAATCACTACATAAACACGCACACGCCAGTCAGTCCGGGCGTGTGCATAACAGCATGCTCAGGCCATGGTTCCCGTTGAGCCCCACGGCCTTCGCTCTCTGAGAAGTTTTCCAGCGAATACATGCATTAAAATAAATAAATAATTTTTTTTTCCCTTAGCTGAGTTCCAGGCGAATTACGCACCGTCCAGATGGATCTATCAGCTCTCGTTCCTGCAGATCCGCCACGTTACTATGGGGATCCAAGACAGTGTCGTGCATTTGTGGAGCAATGCATGCTACACTTTAAGGCCTACCCTCTCTATTTTCCTTCAGATTGGGCTAAAGTGGCCTTTATGATTGACTACCTAGCGGGTGATGCCTTGAAATGGGTCACCCCCCTATGGGAAGCATGGGATCCTGTCGTCCTTGACCTGCAGGCCTTCCTGGTGGCCTTTCGTATGGTCTTCGAGGACCCTAACCCTGAAGCCCCTGCTGAAGCTTCACTTCCCAATATCCCGGAGCAGCCCCGACGGGTAATGTGTGTGGGTAGCGCAATAGTCCTCCAGCCCAATGAGACTACTGCCCACCCAGAATCCTCACAGGGTGACTACGCTTTCTGGAATACTTCTCCCAACCTCAAGAGGCAGTCCAGACGTGCTAGACGTAGAGGCAAGCCGCCACGCCAGGGTCTGTCCTCCCTGAGACCTCCTGACCCCAACCTTGAAGTCCCTACTGAAGCTTCATCTCCCTGTATCCTGGAGAAGCCCCAACGGGTAATGTGCGTGGGTAGTGCACCAGTTCTCCTGCCCGAAGAGACTTCTGCCCATCCAGACTCCACACAGGAGAACTTCCTGCACCCGGCATCAGATGCTTCACCCACTTTTACCGGTGTGCATGTCCAAGGATGCTCCAAAGCTGTGGTTACCTCAGAGTCTGTGCACCTCTGCTACCTGGTGGAGAACCCCCTGTTGCCTCCTGAATCCTCCGGGATACCACTCGATGACAAATGGAGAGAGACTTCTCTACACCCGGTACTCAATACTTTGTCCGCTTCGTCCTGTGAGCCTGACAAAGGGTACCCCAAAGTGGTAGTTACCCCCGAGTCTCTTCACCCCTCCGACCAGGCGGAGGACCTCCAGTTGTCTCCTGAACCCTTCGGGGTGCTACCTGGTAGCGAAAGGACAGAGACTCTCCTATACTCTGTACCTGATACCTCGCTCGCTTCGTCCAGTGAGTCCAACCTAGTGTACTCTGAAGCAGAGGTTACTCCCGAGTCTCTACACCCCTCCGACCAGGCGGAGGACCTCCAGTTGTCTCCAGAACCCTTCTGGGTGCCACCTGGTGGTGAATGGACAGAGACTTTCCTATATCCTGGATCTGATACCTCGCTTGCTTCGTCCAGTGAGTCTGACCTAGTGTACTCTGAAGCAGAGGTTACCCGTGAGTCTCTACACCCCTCTGACCAGGCGGAGGACCGCCAGTTGTCTCCAGAACCCTTCGGGGTGCCACCTGGTGGTGAATGGACAGAGACTTTCCTATACTCGGTACCCGATACCTCGCCTGCTTCGTCCAGTGAGTCCGACCTAGTGTACTCTGAAGCAGATGTTTTCTCTGAGCCTCTGCACTCTTCTGACCCGGCGGGGGACCTCCAGTTGTTTCCTGAATCCTCCGGGGTACCACCAGATAACAAAGAGACAGTGAATTTTCCTCATTATGTACCTGATAACCCGTCTATTTCTTCCTGTGAGCTTGACAAGATGTACCTCGAAGCAGAGATTACCCTCAAGTCTCTGTCCCCCTCCAACCCGGTGAAGGACTTCCAGTTGTCTCCTGTACCCTCTGGGGTGCCACCTGAAAATATGTGGAGAGAGACTTCCTTGTGTGCTGTTCCTGGTACTCCACCCGTTTCGTCTGTTGCTGAGGATGGCTGGATAGGAGGTAGCATCCTAGCTAACCAGATGAGATCAGTTTTTCCTGTGGACAGTGGAAGTGATCTCCTTGAAGTGAACGACTGGTCCTCGAATTCCCTGCGGAAGATTCTGGCAGGCCTGAAGAAGAGGGGGCGTAAGGGGGGGGGTACTGTAACATACCTGGTGGCGTCCTTGCATGGTGGTCCATCTCCCACTGTGCAAGAGCGCGCACTTGATCTCCAGTCCAGAATGTCTCTCTGGCTTCCCTCCATGCTGTCTGTTTGTGTCTGTTTCTGCTGCTTAAGGGCGGCGCCCGATCACTTCCTGCTTTTTGTACCTGCTGTGGGTCACACCCCTTGTGCGTCCTCAGCCTATTGCTGTCTGTCACCTGGTATATAGCTCAGCTGCTCCCATCTATCCCTGCCTGAGCATAGTGTTTCTTTCAGTGTGTGCTTGCACTCTGAAGGTGCCAGGTCCCGTTCTTTGTCTCCTGCTTTGTGGTATCTGTTCCCGTGTCTGAACTGAGTCCTGTCTATGTCTCCTGCCTTGCGGTTTCAGTTCCCGTGTCTGAACTGAGTCCTGTCTTTGTTCTCTTGTCTGCCTATCCTGGAGGCTGTATTTCCAGGCCTGTCTGAACACGCTCCTAGCCTGTTCCTCCCGCCTTCTAGGGGCCGATTATCTAGACCCGCTCCGGTATCTTGTCTGTCCTGTCTGAACACGCTCCTAGCCTGTTCCTCCTGCCTTCTAGGGGCCGATTACCTAGACCCGCTCCTGTATCTTGTCTGTCCTGTCTGAACACGCTCCTTGCCTGTTCATCCTGCCTCTCTGGGGGCCGTATTCCCAGACCCGCTCCTGTATTCCGCTGCAGTGTCGGTCTCCTCCATACACTCAGTTCCAGTCTGAACTCTCTCCTATCCTTTACCTGTTTTGCCTCTATGTCCGTTCCCTTCCTTTTTCTGCAGAGTCTGAACTCGTACCTAACTCCTGCTTGTTGTCTCTGTACTCCCGTTTGTGAGTTTGTGGTCCACTCGCTACTTCACTGCAAGTACCCTGTGGGTATCTGGCTCTGCCTTTCCCTTCCTGTCTGTTCCGTGTGAACAGAGCCCTGTCCCCCCTGCTCAGCCTTGCCTGCTCTGACTCCTTTGCTCACCGCTCCGGCGGTTCTAGCCTGCTCTGACTCCTTTGCTCACCGCTCCGGCGGTTCTAGCCTGCTCTGACTCCTTTGCTCACCGCTCCGGCGGTTCTAGCCTGCTCTGACTCCTTTGCTTACCGCTCCGGCGGTTCTAGCCTGCTCTGACTCCTTTGCTCGCTGCTCCGGCAGCCTTGCTCCGCTCTGACCCTTTTGCTCACTGCTCCGGCAGTCTCGCTCCGCTCTTATCCTTTTGCTCACTGCTCCGGCAGTCTTGCTCCACTCTTGCTCACCGCTCCAGGCGGTCTCGTCTTGCTCCACTCTTGCTCACTGCTCCGGCAGTCTCGCTCAGCTCTGACCCTTTGCTCACCGCTCCTGGCGGCCTTGTCCTGCTCTACTCTTGCTCACCGCTCCAGGCGGCTTTGTCCTGCCCTGTTCTCGCTCACCTCTCTGGGCGGCCTCACTCTGCTGTGTTTGTCCGCCACATCTGTGGTTCTGTTCCTGAGTCCCAGTGTGTACTGGGTCCTATCCCGCCAGTGTCCCTACCTGCTAGTGCCTCCCTGTCTGCACTCTAGCTGTGCTTGCCTGTACCCCTCTGCCTGTATTGTTCCTGAGTCCCAGTGTGTACTGGGTCCTATCCCGCCTGTGTTCCTACCTGCTAGTGCCTCCCTGTCTGCACTCTAGCTGTGCTTGCCTGTACCCCCCTGCCTGCATACCCGCCTGCCTGCATACCAGTTGTGCCTGCCTATACCCACCAGTCTGTGTGCCAGCCTACCAGTCTGTTCCTGTATTCCCCTGTGTGGGTCAACAGCCGTGTCCGGGGTCTGTCCTGGAGTAGCACCTGGTCTCTCTGCTCGGTTCCTCCTTGGTGCACTGGCGTCGTGTGCCACCTTGGTCAGATCGGGCAGATACTTAGTTACGCCCCTCCAGGCACTCTCCGGTTCATGGCACAGTGGAATCACTACATAAACACGCACACGCCAGTCAGTCCGGGCGTGTGCATAACAGGGGCTCTGCATTCGGTGGTCATCTACACTGACCATAAAAACCTTGCTTACTTGCAGACCGCCCAAAGACTAAATCCACGTCAGGCCAGATGGTCTTTGTTCTTTGCTCGTTTCAGCTTCATTCTCCATTACTGCCCGGCAGACAAGAATATTAAAGCTGACGCTCTATCCCGCTCTTTCCTGTCTACTGACCAAGAGGGGGAGCCTCTACACATCATTTACCCCTCCAGAATAATGACTGTTGCTCCGCTTGACCTGTCTCATCTACCTCCTGGTAAGACCTTTGTAGCGGCTCAGGAACGGAAGAGGGTCTTACTCTTGGGTCATTCGTCCAAACTAGCTGGTCATGCCGGCCAGAGAAAGACGCTTCTGCTCATTGCCCGACATTATTGGTGGCCCACCTTGTGCAAGGATGTTGCGGATTTTGTCGTGGCTTGTTCCTCCTGTGCCTGTAACAAGATACCTAGGCACCTTCCAGCTGGTCATCTTCTTCCTCTCCCCGTGCCTTCTGCTCCTTGGCAACACATTGCTATGGACTTCATCGCTGATCTTCCGGTATCAGCCGGTTCTACTGTCATATGGGTGGTTTCTGACCGCTTCTCCAAGATGGCTCCTTTCATTTCTTTGCCTGGTCTTCTGTCCGCACCTGTGCTGGCTAAGGACTTCATCCGTCACATCTTTCGTCTCCACGGCTTACTCCTCCACATTGTCTAGGACAGAGGAGTTCAGTTCACTTCTCGCTTCTGGAGTGCTACATGCAAGCTGCTGGATGTCACTTTGGACTTTTCTTCGGCCTATCATCCTCAGTCCAATGGTCAAGTGGAACGTATTAATCAGATCCTTACCACTTTTCTTCGGCACTTTGTCAACGCTCACCATAGCGATTGAGTAGAACTTCTGCCTTTGGGCCGAGTTTTCTTATAACAACCATGTGAGTGAGTCCTCTGCTTAGTCTCCGTTTTTTGTGGTTTACAGTCGACACCCCTGAATTCCATTTCCCGTCTCTTCTTCAGTGGACAATCCTGCTGCGGAGTCTCTCATCAGTGACTTTTCGGTGATTTGTGAAGACACTAGATCTGCGCTTCTTCAGTCCTCCGAGCAGATGAAGAAGCATGCTGATAACAGACGTCTGGATCCGCCTCTATTTCGTCCGGGAGACAAGGTCTGGCTTTCCTCCAAATATGTCCGTCTCAAGATACCATCATACAAGTTGGGCCCGTGGTTCATCGGTCCTTTCGGGATTCTGAACCAAACAAATCCAGTGGCGTACAAGCTGAAACTCCCTGCCTCCTTATGGATTCCCAATTCCTTTCATGTGTCTCTCCTCAAGCCTGTTGTCCTTAATCCTTTCTCTGACGATCCAGGTACCACTCCAGCTCCAGTCTTCGCTGAGGACGTTTTTGAGGTAGAGAATATTTTGGCCATCAAGAGGGTAAGAAGAAAAACTTTTTTTCTTGTGGATTGGAAGGGGTTTGGTCCTGAGGAGAGGTCTTGGGAGCCCAGGGAGAACATTCATGCTCCTTGTCTTCTAAAAAATTTCTTGCAGGCCTAAAGAAGAGGGGGCGTAAAGGGGGGGTACTGTAGCGTCGGCGTCTCTGCCTCCTGCCGGGCAGAGACGCGATCCTCTCACCACCGCGGCCCCGGTCCGGCATCCTCCGGCTCTCCTGAAGCTTCTTCCCGGGGTGCGCGCACCACGCGCAATTCCCCGGGCACTGTACATAGGGCGCGTGCACGTGCACTCACTTCCTCTTAAAGGGGTTGCGCGCGTCATCCTAAAGAGTCCCCGGCCAATGGCCGGTGGACTGCCCTTATATAAGGCACCTCCTCCAAAATGGAGGTGCCTGTGCAAGGTTGTTGTTTGTTTGCTTACACTCTCCTCAGCCCTCAGGTTTCAGTGCCCGCCAGCCTGTCTATCAGCCATGCCCACCATCCTGTCTATCAGCCATGCCCGCCAGCCTGTCTATCAGCCGTGTCTACCTGCCTGTCTATCAGCCGTGCCCGGCCGCCTGTCTATCAGCCGTGCCCGCCTGCCTGTCCATCAGCCGTGCCCACCTGCCTGTCCATCAGCCGTGCCCGCCTGCCTGTCCATCAGCCGTGCCCGCCTGCCTGTCTATCTGCCGTGCCCACCTGCCTGTCTACCAGCCATGCCCGCCTGCCTGTCTACCAGCCGTGCTCATCTGCTGTGCCTGTCGGCTTCGGCCATAAGTCCAGTGGCAGTCGCCCGCTCTCACACAAGGTCAGTCCCAGAGTGGCACCTAGTTCACCTTCCCGGTCCCTCCTTCATTCACGGAGTCGACTAAGCCGCCGTGTGGCCAGGGTCGGTCCGGGTAGGCACTTAGTTACGCCCCTCTGGTCCCTCCTTGTATCACAGCACTTCACTCTCCCTGCCTCCGGATAAATCACATACAACCAGAGGAAGTGAGAGCCCCATTAGTAGTACTGGCATATCCAGCATGCTATGCTATTTTTCTGTATTTTTTTAACAGGTTCTGAAACAGAGGCTGCTTTCCAATGCAATGAAGCCTTATGGATAGTTTGAAAGTTTCAATGCTAAATAAAGCCACCAAAATAGTAGAGGCCAGAGCCCTAGGCCTAGACAATAGAAAGAGGCCAGGATGACAAGGGTTTGGAGGGAGGCAATCATTAGAGGGGAGGAGTGTAGTGGGCCAGTTTGGGGGTGGGGTCACCCATTCTCCCACTCCCTGAGTCATAGCCTGAGTCCCACCCGCTCTCCCTTATTTTGTAAGTCATTCCAAAAGTGTAGGTGGTTTATATATTGTAACATCCCTGGCATGGCTTACCATCTCCCACCATGCAAGACCGCCAACTTACCTATCAGTCCAGGCTGCACACTTTGCTCCAGTATGTGCTGTGTGCATGTCTCTTGTCTGATTGCTTAGGGCGGCGGTGCTGTTACTGCCTGATTCTTAAACTTACAGTGTGCGCAGTCCTAATGCCTCTCCAGCCTATTGCTGTGAGTCACTGGATACTTAAACCCCCTCCACCCAGTAGGAGGTGCCTGAGCAACACTTTCTTTCAGTGTGTTCTGTGCAACTGAGTTGCCAGGTCCTGTCCTGTATCTTGTCTGTTTCCGACACCCTGGGGGCTGAGTACCCAGGCCTGTGACCTGTATCTGTAACTTGTAGTCTGTTCAGCCACCCTGGGGGCTGTATACCCAGGCCCGTTACTTGTATCTGTGACTCCTAGTCTGTTTCCGCCACCCTGGGGGCTGAGTTCCCAGGCTCGTTCCTGTATCTTGTTCTGGGTTCAGTTCCTGTCTGAACAGTGTCCTATCCTGTTACCTGTTTGTCTCTATGTCCGTACCTGCCCTTTTCCTGCAGTGTCTGAACCTGCACCTAACTCCAACTCGTTGTCTCTGTACTTCTGTTTGTGAGTTTTGTGTCCACTCGCTACTTCATTGTAAGTACCTTGTGTGTATCTGGTTCTGCTTGTCCCGTTTCCCTGCCTCCGTATCTACCTCATGTGTTCTAACTATCTTCCTGTGTTTCCCAGTCTGTTCCATGTGAACAGAGCCCTGTCCTGTCTGCCTGCACCTTCTGCTCTGTTCTGCCTCGCTTGTCCACCGCACCTGCGGTTTCGCTCTGCTCTGCTTTTCCACCGCACCTGTGGTTTCGCTCTGCTTGTCCACCGCACCTGCGGTTTCGCTCTGCTCTGCTTGTCCACCGCACCTGCGGTTTCGCTCTGCTCTACTTGTCCACCGCACCGGCAGTTTCGCTCTGCTCGTCCACCGCACCTGTGGATTCGCTCTGCTCTGCTTGTCCTCCGCACCTGCGGTTTCGCTCTGCTCTGCTTGTCCACCGCACCGGCGGTTTCGCTCTGCTCGTCCACCGTACCTGCGGATTCGCTCTGCTCTGCTTGTCCTCCGCACCTGCGGTTTCACTCTGCTCTGCTTGTCCACCGCACCTGCGGTTTTGCTCTGCTCTGCTCCGCTTGTCCACTGCACCCGCAGCTCTGTTCCTATACCCCAGTCTGTATTGGTCCCTATCCAGACTGCGTTCCTACCTGCCAGTATCTGCCAGTCTGCATACCAGCCATGCCTGCCAGTACCCGCCCGTCTGCATACCGGCCGTGTCTGCCAGTACCCGCCTGTCTGCATACCAGCCGTGCCTGCCAGTACCCACCTGTCTGCATACCAGCTGTGCCTGCCCATTCCTGCATTCCCCGGTGTCGGTCAACAACTGTGACTGGGGTCTGACCTGGAGTAGCACCTGGGTCACCTCCCACGTCCCTCCTCAGACCACGGAGTCGATTGAACCGCCGTGTGTTCATGGTTGGATCTGGCGAGGCCCCTAGTCACGCCCCTCCAGGCACTCCTCGGTTCGTGGCCCAGTGGGACCACTAACTACGCTCACGCCAGTCAGTCCGGGCATGAGTGTAACATATGTTATGGTGGCTGGTGGCATTTGGTGGGTTCCTTGCAGTTGGTTTAAATTGGTCTGGGGGATTCATCAGGATATCGATCCTTCAATTATAAGTCCATTTATTTGGTCTGATGATTTGTGGGACGTAAGGCAAGGGAATGTCGGGTCCAATGGTATCGGTTATTCGTCGAAGAACCCTTTGGGTTATGGTGCTCTCAAGCCTGTGGTTTGCGGCTGGGAGTAATCGTGTTTTACTGTGGTTGTTTGGAATCACCAGATTTTGTAGCTTCAAGGACCTTACCAAGCTTTACTAAACAGTTTCTCCTTAATGTTTTGTATTTATTATAATAAAGGTTGCCGTGGTCAATATTATCCAAAACTAAGGTATCTGTCTTTATTGGGCCAAGTGGTTAAGTTGCTAGAGGTAGATGAGCGCATGGGAAGAGGGAGGGAAGTTATTTTTGACCACCTAGGAATCGACAATACCAACGTCATGGAATGAACAGGTACTGTTCAAATTGCTGAGACACTTTTTAACACATTTTTTTAAAAATAAGCCTCCTCAATACATAATACAGTGAAGGAAATAATGATTTGATCCCTTGCTGTTTTTGTAAGTTTGCCCACTGACAAAGACATGAACAGTAGAGATGAGCGTTGTTCGACTCGAACTGTTCGCCAATCTCAAATTCGAGCTGTTTTGGGCGGTGTTCGAGCCGTTCGGCGAACACGAACGATTTGCGAAAAATTCGGCTGTTCGAGGTTATGTTCGATAACTGTTCGTGCACCAAAATCATAACTGGATTTTTTCTCAGTAATGATGAAAATTAATGTTAATACGCAGTTTGAGTGTACAGCGGGGTGGGGGGAGGGGCAGGGGATGGATCTCCGCAGGAATGATGAAGATCTCCATTTTTTTTTCTCTTTTCCGCATTTACAGTGGGGAGGTGCAATCTGTCAGCCTATCAGCAGAGCACACACGGAGCGAAGTGCTTTTTTCACACAAGCAAGGGCATGTGTCATTGGCAGTGTATGTCACATGTCCTTGCCCTATAAGACCAAGCCATTTTTCCCGTCGCCACCATTTTCTCACTGCTGCAGCTGCGTGTTAGACGGCACCGCTGTTGCTGTGTGCGCTATACCTTGTTAATTTCAAGCCAATTTTCGCACAAATCTACAGATAGCTTGGGAGTAGGGAATAGTTGTGATTGCAGTCCTTTTAAGGACTAGGTTACAGCATTTCCTACGACTTTTATCAGGCAGGTCTGTGCTCTTAAATAGATAGATTGTGGGAGTAAAGACTAATTGTAATTGCAGTCCTTTTCAGGACTAGGTTACATCAGTTACTATCAGTTTTTGCCAGGCAGGTCTGTGCCAGTGCTGTGCAAGTTTTTTTCACAGCATTTGGCTGAATCTAGCAAAGCTAATCCTTTTTGGCCTATTACAGAGTGTGTTAGTCAGTGGAGTAGCCTATCTGTGTTGCAAGATATACCACCTGTGTATAGAATACCAATTTTTTTACTGCACCTAGTGAAGTAAAATCTTTTGGGCATAGCATCATTCTATTAGTCCATCTATACTGACCTCCATTAGGTTGCAAATTGAATATAATTTTTTTCTGCATCTAGCTCTGAAAAAATATTTGGGCTTCTAGCAGTGTGTGGGACTTGTTCTATTAGTCCATCTATACTGACCTCCATCAGGTTGCAAACTGAATATAATTTTTTTCTGCATCTAGCTCTGAAAAAATATTTGGCCTTCTAGCAGTGTGTGGGACTTGTTCTATTAGTCCATCTATACTGACCTCCATCACGCTGCAAATTCAAAATAATTTTTTGTCTGCATCTAGCTCTGAAAAAATATTTGGCCTTCTAGCAGTGTGTGGGACTTTCTCTATTAGTCCATCTATACTGACCTCCATCAGGTTGCAAATTAAAAATATTTTTTATCTGCATCTACCTCTGAAAAAATATTTGGGCTTCTAGCTGTGTGTGGGACTTGTTCTATTAGTCCATCTATACTGACCTCCATCAGGTTGCAAACTGAATATAATTTTTTTCTGCATCTAGCTCTGAAAAAATATTTGGCCTTCTAGCAGTGTGTGGGACTTGTTCTATTAGTCCATCTATACTGACCTCCATCAGGTTGCAAATTAAAAATAATTTTTTGTCTGCATCTAGCTCTGAAAAAATATTTGGCCTTCTAGCAGTGTGTGGGACTTTCTCTATTAGTCCATCTATACTGACCTCCATGAGGTTGCAAACTGAATATATTTTTTTTCTGCATCTACCTCTGAAAAAATATTTGGGCTTCTAGCTGTGTGTAGGACTTGTTCTATTAGTCCATCTATACTGACCTCCATCAGGTTGCAAACTGAATACAATTTTTTTCTGCATCTACCTCTGAAAAAATATTTGGGCTTCTAGCTGTGTGTGGGACTTGTTCTATTAGTCCATCTATACTGACCTCCATCAGGTTGCAAATTGAATATAATTTTTTTCTGCATCTAACCCAGCCAATAGTTTTGGCCTAATACCACAGTTTGGCCACTCAGCTCTGCTCGGTTCCCATCCATTGTTTTTTTGTGCAAACAACTCCAGAGTTGTGAATTAGTTAACCACCAAAATGAGTGGAAAAAGGCATGCTGCTGGTGGAAAGGGGAATAGGCGTGTTGGGAAGGGGAAAAAAGGTTGTGTCCGTGGGGTAGGTGTTAAAGCAACAGTAACATCTGCAGAAGAAAGACCATCTTCCAGCCAAACTAAAATGTCTACTTCTTTTAGCGGACAATGTGATAAGATCCCTTTCTTACGGCCACGCCAATCGCTACAAATTCCAGATGAGGCACAAAAACAGCAGGTGCTTCAACGAATATCAAGTGCTCCTTTAAGTGGGCTCTCCTCCACATCAACTTCAACATCACAAATACTCCAGTCCTCAAAGGTGTCACCCCAATCGCATTTGCTTCCTCACAGCTCCCAAATCTCCAGCTGCCCGTCTGAGTATGAGGTAGAACAGATGGTTGAGTCTGCAGAGCTGTTTACTCATACTATAGCCTGGGAATCAGAGGTCGACTCCAGCGCTTCTGTGAATCCAGACGAGGAAATGATCTGCACTGATGCCCAGAATCTTTATGAGTCGGATCCAGGACCAGACGCAGAAGGTTCTGACCATAATGTAGACCCTCATTCCCAAACTGTAACTCCTGTTGGTGGAGACAATGAGGAAGACGACGATGAGACTCAAATACCTGATTGGAGTGACAACTTTAGTTTTTTGTCAGGGCAGGAACAGGTTGGCTCTGAGGACGACGGGTGTGATAACGCACAGGGTGATGATGATGAGGTTGGAGATCCCACTTACTGTCAACCTACAGTCAGCCAAGAGATGAGGTCAGCAGAGGAGGTGGAGGAAGATGCTAGTGACGACGAGGTCAGGTTGCGCCTTCCTGGACAGAGACGTAGTACTGGAAGCACGTTAACAACTGCATCCTCAAACACAACTCTGCCTCTCACCACAAGTCGTGGTGGCTCTTCAGGTCGCATGGGTGCTAAGCCTTGCATAGCCTGGGCATTTTTTCAGATCGATAAAGATGACCCAACTCGTGTTATCTGTAACATTTGTCACCAAAAGCTAAGTAGAGGCCAAAAAATACATAGTTTGAGTACTTCATGCATGAACCGGCACATGGACATGAAGCATAAGTTGCAGTGGGAAGCTCAGTGTGCTACAATGCGGCCTAGCCGGCCGGGCCAACCATCGTCTGCCATATCTTGTGCATCCGCGGCCTCTTCATCCTCTGTGACTGGGGGGACAGCAGTCACACCTGTTTTGGGGCGCAGACCTGCCACCTCTTTACCCGCAACAGCCAGCGTGATTGGCAGGTCATCATTTTCTTTGGAGGTGGTAACACCAGCTGGTGTTGAGCGCTGTCCGACATCGATAGCACCACCTTTGGATCAAGGCAACCTAACATGTCCGCCTGCATCTTCCTCACAGAACGGCAGTTTGCCGGGGACACCCTTATCAACCCCGTCTAAGCACAATAGCCAGCCCTCGGTCCCTCAGATGTGGACAAGTAAAAGACCATTTCCTCCTAGCCATGAGAAAGCTAAGAGGTTGAATTTCACCATCTGCAAGCTCTTGGCTACAGAAATGCTGCCTTTCCGCCTGGTGGACACAGAGGATTTTCGAGACCTTATGTCCATCGCAGTGCCCCAGTACCAGATGCCCAGTCGGCACTACTTCTCAAAGAAAGGTGTGCCTGCGCTCCACCAGCATGTCGCACACAACATCACCGCTTCTTTGAGAAACTCTGTGTGTGACAGGGTGCATTTCACCACAGACATTAGGCATGGACAGGGGCGTTACATGTCGCTGACTGGGCACTGGGTAACTATGGTGACAGCAGGACAAGGGGCTGCTGTCCAAGTCTTGCCGTCCCCACGAGTTGTGCGTCAATCCTCTTTATGTCAAAGTTCCTCCACTGCTTCTGCCTCCTCAACCTCCTCTCGGTCTTCCACCTGCACACAAAGCCTGTCTGGTCATGCCACAAGCTTTCTAACTGCGCAGAAGGGATCCTGCACACCTCCTTACTATGCTGGCAGTAGGGCTCAACGTCATCAGGCGGTTTTTACTTTGAAATGTCTGGGAAATGTGAGTCACACAGCTGAGGAGTTGTGGTCAGCTCTGGAGAACCAATTTCATGAATGGTTGTCTCCACTGGACCTGAAACCAGGGAAGGCCGTGTGCGACAATGCTGCAAACCTGGGTGCGGCCCTTCGCCGGGGCAATGTCACACACGTGCCTTGTATGGCTCACGTGTTGAACCTGGTTGTCCAGCAATTTTTAGCCCACTATCCCAGACTAGATGGCCTTCTGCAGAGGGCACGGTCGCTGAGTGCTCACTTCCGCCGTTCGCATCCCGCAGCTCAGCGACTTACATCTCTACAGAAGTCGTTGGGCCTGCCACTTCACCGGCTAAAATGCGATGTGCCTACCCGGTGGAATTCAACTCTGCACATGTTGCAGCGACTGTGGCAGCACCGACAAGCCCTGGTGCAATACGTTCTGACGTATAACCTGGGCCAACGAGATCCAGAGGTGGGGCAAATCACGCTGGAGGAGTGGTCTCAGATCAGGGACCTATGCACCCTTCTGCACAGTTTTGAAATGGCGACGAAGATGTTTAGTGCTGACGATGCCATTATCAGCATGACTATTCCGGTGATTTACATGCTGGAGCACATGTTAAACAGAATTCGGAGTCAGGTGGTAGCACAAGAGGAGGTGGAGGAAGTAGAGGAGGAGGAGTTGTATGTGGAAGGGCTAACATCTGCAAGGTCCAGACGGTCGGCAGCACCAAGGCGGCAGGCATGTGAGGGTGGGGGAGATGGTTTTACCAGGGCGCATGGTAGCAGCCAAACTAGTGAGGAAGGTGCAGGAGCCCAGGAAGAAGTGGAGGACGAACTGATGGAAGACTCATCAGATGAGGGAGACCTTGATCACATTTCTGTTGTGCGAGGTTGGGGGGAGAGGACAGAGGAAGGAAGCATGATTGTTACCTCGCCACCAACACAACAGGGACTTGGTGCTCCTGGATGCGCAACACACATGAGTGCCTTCTTGCTGCACTACCTGCAACATGACCCTCGAATTGTGAGAATTAGAAATAATCCTGACTACTGGGTTTCCACACTGTTAGATCCCCGCTACAAAAGTAAATTTGCAGAAATTATTCCTGCCATAGAAAGGGATGCACGCATGCAGGAGTATCAGCAGAGACTGTTGCAGAATCTTACATGTGCTTTTCCACAAAACACCAGTGGTGCACGTAGTGAATCTCACAGTTCCAACTTGCCAACCGTGGGACCGTCAAGTGTTCAGCACTCAAACCGTAACAGAACCACAGTATTTGCTGGTAACATCAATTTTGCGGAATCATTTCACCACTTTTTTAGCCCATCCTTTGCAAGGCCACAGGAGACAAGAAGTCTGACACATAGTCAACGCCTAGAGACGATGGTACAGGAGTATCTCCAAGTAAACATTGAAGCCATGACTGTGTCACTGGACCCTTGCTCTTTTTGGGCTTCCAATCTGGATAAATGGCCGGAGCTAGCCACTTACGCCTTGGAGATCTTGTCATGCCCCGCAGCCGGCGTTCTGTCTGAACGTGTGTTCAGCGCTGCTGGTGGTGTGCTGACAGATAAGCGCACGCGGCTCTCCACTGATAATGTAGACAGACTCACGTTCATAAAGATGAACAAATCATGGATCCGAAACGACTTTTCTACCCCTGTGTCATCCTGGGGAGAGTAAAAGCTTGATGATTGATTAAAGTCACCCTACCAACCGTTTTAAGCTTTCAAATTACTAATCATGTTTATCTGTATCTTGGCTGGAAAATAATTTGGGCTTTGTAGCAGTGTGCAGCACTGATTCTATTAGGCCATCTATAATAAGCTCCACCAGATTTAAAATTACTAATCATGTTTATCTGTATCTTGACTGGAAAATAATTTGGGCTTTGTAGCAGTGTGCAGCACTGATCCTATTAGGCCATCTATACTAAGCTCCACCAGATTTAAAATTAATAATAATTTTTAGCTGCATCTAGCCCGGAAAATAATTTTGGGGCTCCGAGATGCGCAAGACACATAAGTGCCTTCTTGCTGCACTACCTGCAACATGACCCTCATATTGTCAGAATTCGAAGTAATCATGACTACTGGGTTGCCACACTCTTAGATCCCCCAAACTTTTCGATCAACCTTTTCATTTTAATAAAGACCAAAAAAATGGTCATTTTTGAAATTATAAGCATTAGCAGGTTATTAGAAACTGAAATCAAACAGTTTTCAACTCAAAACTTTATTCTAGGTGATGTTACATTTTCACATAGGACCCCTTGTTCGAAAGGAGCTTCTGAACTCTCTCGTCCATTGAATTTGTCAGGTTTTGGATGGTTTCTGCTTCAATTGTTTTGCATGAGGACAGAATACCCTCCCAGAGCTGTTGCTTAGATGTGAACTGCCTCCCGCCATCATAGACACTCCTTTTGATGATGCTCCAGAGGTTCTGAATGGGGTAGAGGTCAGGGGAGCATGGGGGTCACACCATAAGTTTGTCCCTTTTTATGCCCATATCAGCCAGAGATGCAGATGTTTTATGTGCAGCATGAGATGGTGCATTATCATGCAAAAAAATGATCTTGCTGTGAAATACACGGTTCTTCTTCTTGAACCATGGCAGGAAGTGCTGTTTGAGAAAATCCACATACATTATGGAGTTCATCTTTAGCGCCTTCAGGGATCCTAAAGGGGCCGACAATCTCTCTCCCCATGATTCCAGTCCAAAACATTACTCCACCTCCTCCTTGTTGGCGCTGTAGCCGTGTTTGCGTGGGGTGTCCATCAACCAGCCATCCTCCACTCCATCCATCTGGACCATCGAGCGCTGCACGGCACTCATCCGTGAACAAAACAGTTTTGAAATCAGTCTTCATGTAATGTTTGGCCCACTGGAGCCGTTTCTGCTTGTGTGAAGTGGATAGAGGAGGTCGACAGGATGGCGTATGCACAGCTGCAAACCTCTGAAGGACCCTGCATCTTGTTGTTTGGGGGACGTTGGAGGCACCAGCAGCTTCAAAAACTTGTCTGCTGCTATGACAAGGCTTTTTTGCCGCTGCTCTTTTAACCTGACGTAATTGCCTGTAGGAAAGAGTCCTCAATTTGCCCTTATCAGCACGCACACGTGTGTACTGTGAATCAGCTACATACTTCTTGATTGCCAAGACACTTCATCCTGATCATCGCACAATGTTGATTGTAGTCATGCCTTGACCTAAACACTCCACAATTTGTTGCTTCTCAGCAGCCGACACATCCTTTTTCTTTCCCATTTTGGCAGAAAATGTAGGCTGCTTAATAATGTGAGACAGCCTTCTTAAGTAGTCTTGCCTTTCATTGGACACACCTGCCAAACTAATTAGCACAGGTGTCTGCAATTGCTTACAGTGATATAAAGAGCCCTGACACACATCACCATCAATGAGTTTAACTGACAAACAAACAAATTCTTCCCTTATCACTCCTAAACACTTTTTGCATAATAATTTGGAACACAGTGTACATGTGCTTTTCCACAAAACACCAGTAGTTCACGTAGTGAATCTTACAGTTCTAACTTGCCAACCGTGGTCTGTATGGAATTGTTCAATAAAGGGCCCAAAAGTAAGATAACATAGATGGGAGAGGTCTCTATGAATAGGAATTCCTAAGTATTTGATACCCTGTGAGGGCCAGGCAAAGGGAAAGTTGGACTGGATGGAATCCTATATGGATTTGGGGAGGGAGACATCGAGGGCCTCAGACTTCGCTGCATTGATTTTAAAATTTTACCATGTAACAAAGTGATCTATTTCAGCCATAACAGCATGGATGGATATATGTGATTGAGTGATATATACTAGGACATCATCAGCAAATAGAGAGCACTTGTACTCGGTGCCTCCCACCTCAATCCACCTAATATTGGGGTTATGGCGAATTGATGAGAGCAGGTGCTCCGTCACTAGGATGTATAAGAGAGGGGACAGAGGACATTCCTGCCTTGTCCCATTGGTGATTGTGAAAGGTGATGAAAATGTTCTGATGCACCCCCTGGGCCTTGGGACACCCGGAGCCGGACCCTTTTTGGTGGATGCTGGTGGTTGTAGTCTTCGTGGTGGCGACCCGGTTCCGTGGCTCAGGGTGGTCAAACCAGTGGCAGAACTATTTATGTGGTTTTGATGTTTAAATGTCCGACTACGCCACCCGTGGATTGCGGTCAGAGTGAACCGCCGCTGCAGGGCAGACCGCTGAGGCTGGTGTTGTGGGTGCAGCAGTGCGTAGCATAACTCCCCACGGGAGGAGTATAGCCTCAGGGCAGTGTATGCGGAGGATGGGGTTGATGGTGCAGGGCAGCAGCAGTAACGACACGGAGTCAGTGATGCAGTCCAGGGCCTTTACTCACAGTTCTTATTATCCAGACCACGTCTGCAGGTAACGGCTGCCCACGTCGTACTGTGCTCACCAGGTGAGGGGCTCAGACAACTCCCAGATAACTTTGGAGCGCTTCACAGGACCCCCTTTGTGTGTCCTTTGTCTGGCCTTTCTTACCAACCCTTCTGTCCGGCTGCCTCGGGCCTCCTCTTGGTAAACTTGGCGCCAGTTTCCCTGACCCTATGTGGTGCCTTCCTAGCGGGTGTAGCGAGGGGCTGCGCCACATAAAATGTCACAGCCTCCGGTTTCTATCTGAGGGTCGTTTCCTGCCTCCACTAGTTTCGGGGACCGGTCTCCCCCTTTGGCCTGACCCCTCCACGCAGGTGGATTCGGGCGTGCGGTGGCGACTCGCCCGTCCGCACCCCTGGGATCCCTTCATTCCTCGTTCCTGGAGCCTTCTCCGCTCCTCTTCCTTCCTTCTCCCTCTTCCAGGCCTGGGCCTCTGTTACTAGGCCCGCCTCCGGAGCAGAGCTCATGCAGAGCCCCTGCTCCCTGCCACTTCTGCTCAGACTTCTCTGCACTGAACTAAGATGGTGCCCACCTTTTATACTCCCTTCTCAATGCACCCAGGAACTGCTTCCTCCCTGCTCCTGCACTACAGGGTTCCCCTTCCTCAGTGTTCCCTCCCCCCACTCCAGCCAGGGACAGGGACTGTCGTGCCCATCTCAGAGGCATATTGGTCGCCCTGCCCCACGGTAATGTGGTGTAATGAATGCAGGTGTCGGGTCCTGATCCACACTCCATCCTTACCTGAGAGTGAGATATCACACCTCTGGGTGAGGTGCAATACCTCTGTAGCAACCGAGCCCTCAGGGTGCTACAGTTCCATTTATCTTCAGCCTAGGTGACGTATTGTGATACAGGGCCGTGATTTTGGCTATAAAACGGTCCCCTAGACCCCTACCCCAAGCTTTTTAAGAGAATCATATATGGCGTGCCAGGAGACTCTATGGAATGCTTTCTCAGCATCCAACGAGAGTATCTAATTACAAATTTTTAACTGCATCTAGCCCAGGAAATACTTTGTGCCTAGTAGCAGTGTCTGCTAGTCAGCGGATTATCCCGGCTGTTAAGCAAGCTACACCACCTGTAGTTTGGACACTTAATTTTTTCAAAGGAAATAATTCGGGACCACGGGATACTCAGTGAAGAGCATCAGGAGGCACCCCAAGGCATAGGGGCTGGGACTGGCAGTAGGATGCCTTGCGGTGGACAGCCGAGCTCGATCCTTATAAAAGCTTTTTAACTGCAGCAGCTTTAGTGGACGCTACTGGAGCTGGAATTACGCGGCTGCTGGCATGAGACTTGCCCTCCAATAGATCCTTGTAAATGGATTTAAAGTGTATTCATTCAAATTAGAGAGACAATTTAAATTAAAAAGCTTAGAGCTGCCTCCAGCACAGGGGGGCTCGCTCGACCCACCAGCGGACAGGCACCAGTATTGGGAGAGGGAGGCTGGCCGTCAGGGTTCACCGCGGCTCTGGCACAAACCCGGCGACACGGAGGTGGCACGGGCAGGAGCGGACTGAACGTGTCGGCTTCTCACTTTTTGGATTTTAGAAGGGCATGACATGCCTATATCTGTGTCTCCCCCTCCTTTTACTCCTCCACCTCTTTTCTTTTCGCATGACTATATGTACTTGTCACTTTTCCATGTGTTAGTTGTGTCTTCTGAGCAGTTTGTCAGCTTTTGGACACCTTTGAAGGTGTTTTCTATGTGTTTCTATGTGTTTTTGTTTGCCTGCCATTGGTTTTAACGGTGTTCGAAGGTGTTCGACGAACAGTTCGACGAACAGTTCGGCGAACACACGGGTGTTCGACGAACCGAACCGAACTCGAACACTACGGGGGTGGCTCAACACTAATGAACAGTCTATAATTTTAAGGGTAGGTTAATTTTAACATTGAGAGATAGAATATCCCCCCAAAAAAATCAAGAAAATCACATTGTATTAATTAGATAAATTTATTCGCATTTTGCGGTGAGAAATAAGTATTTGATTCCTCTAGCAAACAACACTTAATACGTGGTGGCAAAACTCTTGTTGGCAAGCACAGCAGTCAGACGTTTTTTGTTGATGATGAGGGTTGTGCACATGTCAGTAGGAATTTTGGTCCACTCCTCTTTGCAGATCATCTCTAAATCATTCAGATTTTGAGGCTGTCGCTTGGCAACAGGAAGCTTCAACTCCCTCTATGAGTTTTCTATGGGATTAAGGTCTGGAGATTGGCTAGGCCACTCCATGACCTTAATGTGCTTCTTTTTGAGCCACTCCTTTGTTGCCTTGGCTGTATGTTTTGGGTCATTGTCTTGCTGGAAGACCCAGCCACGACCTATTTTTAATGTCCTGGCGGAGGGAAGGAGGTTGTCACTCAGGATTTTATGGTACATGGCTCCATCCATTCTCCCATTGATGCGGTGAAGAAGTCCTGTGCCCTTAGCAGAGAAACACCCCCAAAACATAATGTTTCCACCTCCATGCTTGACAGTGGGCACGGTGTTCTTTGGGTCATAGGCAGCATTTCTCTTCCTCTAAACATGGCGAGTTGAGTTAATGCCAAAGAGCTCAATTTTTGTCTCATCTAACCACAGCACCTTCTCCCAATAACTCACAGAATCATCCAGGTGTTCATTGGCAAACTTCAGACAGGCCTGCACAAGTGCATTCTTGAGAAGGGGGACCTTGCGGGCACTACAGGATTTTAAACCTTTAAGGCGTAATATGCTGCCAATGTTTTTCTTGGTGACAGTGGTCCCAGCTGCCTTGACATTATTAACAAGTTCCCCCGTGTAGTTTTAGGCTGATCTCTCACCTTCCTCATGATAAAGGATACCCCATGAGGTGAGATTTTGCATGGTGCCCCAGATCGATGTCGATTGACAGTCATTTTGTATTTCTTCCATTTTCTTACTATTGCACCAACAATTGTCTCCTTCTCACCCAGCGTCTTACTTATGGTTTTGTAGCCCATTCCAGTTTGTGCAGGTCTATGGTCTAGTCCCTGAAATCCTTAGAAAGCCCTTTGGTCTTGCCCATGTTGTAGAGGTTAGAGTCTGATTGATTAATTGAGTCTGTGGACAGGAGTCTTTTATACAGGTGACTATGTAAGACAGCTATCTTTAATGTAGGTAACGAGTTGATTAGGAGCGTCTAACTGGTCTGTAGGAGCCAGAACTCAAATAATTATTTCCTTCACTGTATGTCCACAATTTCCTTTTTGCTTCCTTACACACCAGGGATTTTTAAATATAACCACTTAAACACTAACATTGTAAAACTTTCTTTTAATTAGCATCGATGGGGAATAAGAAAAGCATTATTTGACCCATGTTAAGTAAATAGAATACCATAGGATTTAGACCTAGATATACGTACCCACCTGAGGTACTGACTGAAATTTTTTAATTCACTGTCTGTAATTTAAAAGAACCGCAGAAAAAGTGCAGTACATCGACTGTGCAAACCTGAAGAAAATAATGAAAAGATCAATTATTGGCTTTGGTTTATGTCCAGTTCTCAGAGATCCTGGCATAAACTTGCTGATGCAGTGAGGATGGCCTCAAAGCAGGTTAAAGGTGTAAATGTCGTAGAAGAGAAGAGGCATCTAATGCATTCACAATTATGTGTGTAGTTCCAGTCCGCAAAACAATGAGCTTTGTAAGAAAGCTTTGTTTATATGGGATTTTATTTTGTCTAAGGAAGTTACCAGCTGCAGTTGCTTTTTGATTTAAATGGTCACTCTGGATAAGTGAATGAACAATAATAACACTTATACTCATCTCCGGTGCCGATGTCGTTCCAGCAGTGTTGGCACTGGCTCTCCCGGGGCTCACGTGACATTGTTATATCACTCGATTCCTATGGCCAATAAGTGCTGGCTTCACTCTCCCCTCCTGTAGACGTAATTGACATCCGGAGGAGGTGAGAGAGCAGCCGCAGCTCTGACTTCCTCTAGATATCTGATTTGTCCGAAGGATAGGAGAGTGAAGCCAGCACTGATTGGTGGCAGGGATTGTCAACAATGGCACGTAATTCCTGGCAGAGGCAGTGCTAACCCCACTCTAATGGCACCACCACCAGAGGTGAGTATAGGTGTTATTATTTTGAGGGCCTAAAGAAGAGGGGGTGTAAAGGGGGGGGGCGGTACTGTAGCGTTGGCGTCTCTGCCTTCTACTGGGCAGAGACGCCGATCCCCTCACCGCCGCGGCCCCGGTCCGGCATCCTCCAGCTCTCCTGCTGCTTCTGCCCAGGGTGCGCAAACCACGTGCAGTTCCCCGGGCACTGTACTTAGGGTGCGTGCGCTCCCTCCCTCTTAAAGGGGCCACGCGCGCCATCCTAAAGAGTCCCCGGCCAATGGCCGCAGGACTGCCCTTATATAGGGCACCTCCTCCAAAATGGAGGTGCCTGTGCAAGATTGTTGTTTGTGTGCTTACACTCTCCTCAGCCCTCAGGTTCCAGTGCCCGCTAGCCTGTCTATCAGCCGTACCCGTCTGCCTGTCTATCAGCCGTGCCCACCAGCCTATCAGTCGTGCCCGCCTACCTGTCCATCAGCCGTGCCCACCTGCCTATCTATCAGCCGTGCCCGCCTGCCTGTCTATCTGCCGTGCCCGCCTGCCTGTCTACCAGACGTGCAAATCTGCTGTGCCTGTCGGCTTTGGCCATCAGTCCCATGGGAGTCGCCTGCTCTCACACAAGGTCGGTCCCAGAGTGGCACCTGGTTCACTTTCCCGGTCCCTCGTTGGTTCACGGAGTCGACTAAACGACCGTGTGGCCAGGATCGGTACGGGTAGGCACTTAGTTACGCCCCTCTGGTCCCTCCTTGTATCACAGCACAGAGGTTCCACCACCCAGATCCGGAACAGTTATCTTTTTTATATCCAGAAAATATTTTAGTTTCTTCCTTTAAAAAATTGAAATTATATTGGTTATTGAAATATATTTACAGACATTAAACGAGTTGTCCACTGCTCGGACGAGCTATGCTCAATCCGTATGCAGGGGATCAAATACTTATTTCTCACTGCAAAATGCAAATAAATGTATCTATTTTATACAATGTGATTTTCTTGAATTTTTTGGGGATATTCTATCTCTCAATGTTAAAATGTACCTACCCTTAAAATTATAGACTGTTCATATCTTTGTCAGTGGGCAAACTTACAAAAACAGCAAGGGATCAAATAATCATTTCCTTAACTGTATGTCCACAATATACTTTTCGCTTCCTTACACACCAGGGATTTTTAAATATAACCGCTTAAACACTAACATTGTAAAACTTTTTTTTAATTAGCATTGATGGGGAATAAGAAAAGCATTTTTTGACCCATGTTAAGTAAATAGAATAACATAGGATTTAGACCTAGATATACGTACCCACCTGAGGTACTGACTGAAATTCTTTGATTCACTGTCTGTAATTTAAAAGAACCGCAGAAAAAGTGCAGTACATCGACTGTGCAAACCTGAAGAAAATAATGAAAAGATCAATTATTGGCTTTGGTTTATGTCCAGTTCTCAGAGATCCTGGCATAAACTTGCTGTTGCAGTGAGGATGGCCTCAAAGCAGGTTAAAGGTGTCAATGTCATAGGAGAGAAGAGGCATCTAATGCATTCACAATTATGTGTGTAGTTCCAGTCCGCAAAACAATGAGCTTTGTAGGAAAGCTTTGTTTATATAGGATTTTATTTTGTCTAAGGAAATTACCGGCTGCAGTTGCTTTTTAGTTTGAATGGTCCCTCTGGATAAATGCATGAACAATAATAACACTTATACTCATCTCTGGTGCCGATGTCGTTCCAGCAGTGTTGGCATTGGCTCTCCCGGGGCTCACGTGACATTGTTATGTCACTTGATTCCTATGGCCAATAAGCGCTGGCTTCACTCTCCCCTCCTACAGACTTAGTTGACATCTGTAGGAGGTGAGAGAGCAGCCACAGCTCTGACTTCCTCTAGATGTCTGATTTGTCCGAAGGAGAGAAAAGTGAAGCCAGCGCTGATTGGTGGCAGGGATTGTCAACAATGTTACGTGATTCCTGGGAGAGGCAGTGCTAACCCCACTGGAATGGCGCCACCACCAGAGGTGAGTATAGGTGTTATTATTTTGCTGGGGTGAAACAGAGATTGAGAAGGGGTTGTCTGAGTAGTGGACAACCCCTTTAATTCTTTAAAAGGGTTGTCCGATACCTATAATGCATTTAATAAATATTTATCTTTAAGCCCTAACCCCTTTTCTAATTTGCTTTATTGTAGAATTCCCTACTATTCTCCCTATTCTGCTATTAATGTACCTACATGTGTTTGTTTTTTTTACTTCATGTGATGTTTCATTTGAGAGGAGTCTCAAACAGGATGTCACAAGAGGATGGCCCTGCAATCACTTCCCCACAGCTTCTATCACTACCCCAATCCCCAAACAAGTGGTCATTAAGGGGCTGCGCTGCAGTCATTCACCACAGTTTGTCACCTTCATTCTCTGATGACGTTACAGTTTTAGTAGCAGTGATTGAGAAATGACTGTAGTTTCAGTGTCTGCCACCATACTTTTTCTGTCACCACAGCCCACATCTTCAGTGATCGCCACCACAGTCCCTGTAAAAAAAAACACATATAACGGCCAAAAGTGTTGTCATCCTTGTAGTTGTTCCAGAAAATGAAGTATTTCTCTCAGAAAATTATTGCAATTACACATGTTTTGTTATACACACGTTAATTTCCTTGTGTGTATTGGAACAACACAAAAAACTGAGAAAAATGGCAAATTGGACATAATTTCACACAAAACCCCAAAAATGGGTCGGACAAAATTGTTGGCACCCTCAGCTTAATATTTGGTTGCACATCCTTTGGAATAAATAACTGCAATCAATCGCTTCCTATAACCATCAACAAGTGTCTTACAACTCTCAAGTGGAAGTTTTCTTCTTTTGCAAACTGCTCCAAGTCTCTCATATTTGAAGGGAGCTTTCTCCCTACAGCAATTTTAAGATCTCTCCACAGGTGTTCAATGGGATTTAGATCCGGACTCATTGCTGGCCTCTTCAGAACTCTCCAGAAATACTTCATTTTTGGGAACAATTTCAAGGGTGCCAACATTTTTCTCCATGACTGAAGGAATTAATAGGATAGGTAAAATGGTAGGGAATTTTATAATAATGCAAATGATGAAAGTGGTTATGGCTTAAAGACAGGCATTTATAAAGGGCATTATAGGATTCGGACAACTCCTTTATGGTCCATTCACATTGCACAATTACTGTAAACGTTTGTTGCTATGAACATTTGTTCATAACAATCAAGTCTCAACCAACTGCCGATCATTTGATGAATGAGCAAAATGCTTGTTCATCAGGTTCAAATGATATTTTGGTCTCCACAAAAGACCATCATTCTCAGCAGAACATCATCCTGTGTAAACAAGACCTATGTTGTAAAAAATGATCTATTACAGCTCACTCAATGCACACCTGGAGTGGAGTCGGCCTATGTAAACAGGCTATTAAACAAGTAGTTGGTTGTTTAGTGGCAGTGGTCGGCAAGTATTCAGGGACCTTCAGAGGAGCAGTGAGGAATAATTATCTTGAACAACTGGGTAAGATATATTTTCAAGTTTGAATTTGAGACCGGCTCCAGGATTTCTCTGAAAATTTTGTACCAGCCAGCTTTAATTGAATTGCTTCCAATTCTGCAAGAGTTTTGTGGGAGTCTACTAGGCCATGATTAGCAGTCTAGATAAATGGAGAGGACAACAGCGCAATAGTGTCTTGTCTGGTATAAAAGTAAAGAGTGAAGGAACCAGTAACTGCTCACCCTTTGGGGGTGTGCAACCCACAACTGAGGAATCAAGACAAGATGAACTGTGCAGCACTCTCAGGACAAGAAAACCTGTCGTGCATAACGTGCTTGGAGCATAAGAGTGGTGATCTGCGCTGCCGATCAGGTATTCCCAATAAAAATCCAAATGACATGGCATAAGAAGGACAATATGGTTTATTCGCAATGCTTTTCAAAGTTGGACTAACCTCTTCATCAGGAAAACCACAATAATGATACAGAATTTGACAGAAATAACTTTTTGAAATTTTAAACTATTTATGTCTGTCAAATTCTGTATCATTATTGTGGTTTTCCTGATAAGGAAGTTAGTCCAACTTTGAAAACCATCGAGAATAAACTGCATTTTCCTTATTATACCACTCCCTTTGGATTTTTATTGGGAATACATCATTGGCAGCGCAGATCACCACTCTTAGCAATCTAGATCTCACCCATCTTGTTTTAATATGATCTGCCATTTCAGCAAGGTTATTGATGGAATATTTAAATTTGGCTGATGACTTTTGTGAAATAATTCAGTATGGAGTTGTGCAGGGCCATCATCATATCTTTCAGAAAACTCTCTCACCATCTGGTTTAATGAAGGTTTCACATAGAAAAGATCTGTAGATTGAGCTGTAGAAAAATGCTTCATTAGGTCTGCGTCTGCTGAGGGTCGGTATAAAACAGACCACCTAGCCTTTTGCTTCACTAAGCTTTGTGCAAAAGTGAAGCCCCGAGGTGATGGCGCCATATTTTTCAAGTTTGAAGGCAACCTTGATTAATGCAATCTGAGGAGAAAGGAGGTTACAAATCATTTTGTTCTCTGCTAAGAAAGATCCTCTATAGTTTCAGTAATATTTTTTGGGCTCAGTGAGCTATTGTAAGATGACAAATGAAATTTTAGAGATGTAGATGCTGGTTAGCTGTGAGGGTGTGAGTCCGAAAATGTTCTGGACTGTGTAATGCAGCGGCTTGCGGCATTACTGTAATGGTCCAGGGTGTGTTTTGGCTGAACATGTACCTCCCCCTCAGGTGACTGGTCACATGACTGTGACATAGTACAGGTCCTGTGCACACAGAAGGTCTGATCACATGACTGTGACATCAGCACAGGTCCTGTGTGCATTGGAAGATATATAAACCCTGGTAGTTTTGAAACAGGTGTGTAAGGCGTGAGGCCTGTTCCCGTGTGGGACACCACTAGAGTGTGAGGCCTAATGAGGTCTATTGAAGCCTGGTGAAGCCTGAAAGGCAAAGGCTGGATCCTTAGGTGTAAGCGATCCCAGTAGCCTTGGAGAGCAAGAGGTTTGGAAGGCAAGAGTCCTGGAAGGCAGAGGCTGGATGTGAGGTGAGACCACATACCAGTAGGCTTTGAAGGAACGAGGGCTGGAGACCCCCATCTGGGAAGCCGAAAAGCCACAGTGGTGGCAGAAGAAGTCTGAAGCAGCTAAAACCCGGCAAAGGTAAAACACTGCGTTATATGGACGGTGATATAAATGACTTTGCTGGAGGCTGTAACTGGAGCCAAGTGGGCCTGTCTGCCACTTGAAAGGCTCCTGGACATTATATGTAATATGTCGGCGAGCCACTGAGTTGGACTCGGTTATAGCTGTTATGAAGTAAAATAAACTGCTGGTTTGTGAAATACTGGAAAATGTGGCTGGTGTGCTTTAATTGACCCGGTGCAGCGAGTGTCCCCCAGTATGATGACTAGTGCTGCCTTACATGTGGTTGGAGAATGTGGGCAACTGCAGCCCGGTTGCTAGGGGCAACTGCAGCCCGGTTGCTAGGGGAAACTGCAGCCCGGTTGCTAGGGGCAACGGCACAGGACGGCGAGTGTGGATACAAGCATCTTGCTGTCGCTCGGCGGGGTCACGAAGATTAAAGCATCTTGCTGTAACTCGGCGGGGTTACAAAAATTGTCTTCGCACTCAAACCTGGTTTGCTGTGGCTCGGTGCGGTCACGAAAATTAAAGCATCTGGCTGTAACTTGGCGGGGTTACGAAAATTGTCCTCGCACTCAAACCTGGATTGCTGTAACTCGGCGGGGTTACGAAAATTGTCCTCGCACTCAAATCTGGTTTGCTGTGGCTCGGCGGGGCCACGAAAATTTTCCAGGGAGAGCGGTGTGAAGGGTCTACTGTGAATAGTGTACCGCGATGGCCATGAATGGTGCAGTATCTCCAGACGGAATGGAGAAGGGGTTAGATGACCGGCTGCAAACATCCTGCAGAAAAATGGAGTGTCCTGAAGAAATGCAGGAGCAGATAAAGATGGCTGTGAAGGGAGCAGCAAATGAGACTGAAGCTATTGAGCGATTAAAGTGCCTGTTAAAATCGCAGCAGCAGGCATTTGAAAAATAACAGCAGGTATTGGAGAAACGACAAGAGGTCGTGGTGCAGGAAGGGCAGGAGCTGTTGGCCCTTTACAGAAAGGCGGCAGCGGACCATTCTGTGAGTTCTCCTGGAGTGCTGGTACTATCCCAGAATGCCGGGGGAGGTGGTAAGAGATGTTGTGAACTGGGTCCTAAGACTATTGTTGATTTTTTTTGTAAAATTCCCCCTACAGGTGTGGGTGTCCAAAAGGGGGCGGATTTTCAAAAGAGCATGGAGTATAGAAAACCAAAAATTGTTACTGGTTGTGGGTTGGTACCGCCTAAAAACGACAATTTGACCATTGATAGCGGGGTAGCTCCAGTAGAAGGGGTTGACGTCAAAGTGGGAGGTGACCTGTTAGTCCACAAAACCATGGGGAGTGACACAGACCCCGTAGCTGACGGTGACACTACGAAAGTAGAAGGAGAGTTCAGTCAGGAGGAGCTAGACGAGGAGAGAAAGTCCCCCTCTCGTCGTTGACGGCGCAAGGACCACAAAAAGGTTGCTCCTGTAGTCTTTGCTGAAAGTGAAAATAAAGAAAATGTAGTACTGGGTGCCTTTATTCCGAGTGTGGATCCTCCTTTAGAAGCAGAAGAGGAGGTGACGTTGCCAGTAGCAACCTCCAGTAAAGTATCAGACAACTATGAAGAGTTGGATGCAGTTCTGCAGATTCGTTACAAGCAGGATGATCTACTGGGACAGAAGGATCAGGAACCGACAGCCCTGAAAGAGGAGGTGGCCAGTCATGACGAAGAGCTGGAGCCTATCAGGCAGCAGTATCAGAGTGACGTACAGAAACTAAGGAAAAACCTGGAGAACGGGTCCTCAGACCCCCGGAGTCTGGAGTCTGAACGGCAGAAAATAAACCAGGTTGTAAGGAACTTGCAGCGAGAACTGGAAGAAAGCAGCGAGGAAGTTAACCAATGGAAGGAAATGTTCCAGGAAATTAAGGAGGACCGCCACAAAACCAAGAAGGAGTATGGTGAACTCAGTGGGGAATTGCAACAAATTAAGAGAGACTATGAGGATCTCCTCAAAGTTAAGGAAAAACTAGAGGTTGATAAGGCGGATGCAGACCACATGCGCCATGTGGTTGAGACCACTCTGCAGGACACCCGTGATGAAAATGGTGATCTCCGCAGAAAGACCCTAGGTCTGGAAGCTCAGGTGAAGGAGCTGCAGACATTCTGTGATAATCTCCAGAGGGCAGAAACGTGCCTTAAGGAAAGAATCAGCAAGATGGAAGCTGAGCGGGAAAAGGTGGAGGAGTCTATCGGAGAAGCCCTAGACCAGGGCCAGGAGTTGGCCACTGGAGATGGGAGCTATGAAGCAAATACCTCCTCGAATAATGCGAGCTCGGATGATTCGGTGGATGTAAGAGCCGAGATCAAGGAGCCCAAGGAGAAGCTACAAGCCCATTTGAAGCAAGAGAAGCTTGAAAGACTCTCTGTCGAGAGCCGAGTGGGCGAATTGGAGACAGAGAGGTCCGAGAGAACTCTACTGTTAAAGGAGCAGTTGAAGCAGGAAGAGCTTCAGAGATGGGCTGCTGAGAGGCGAGTAGCTGAACTAGAGGAAGAAATTGTCGAGCTCAAAGGTCGCCTGGCAAAGTACCAATCAGTGAAGGAGGCCTCCTTGGAGAAAGAAAGGGGCAAACAAGTTGCGCTTAATCCTTTATACCATATGAAGGTGGACCTGAGAAGAATTCTGGAGTTCATAGCGGTGAGGCAGCTCAGGGGAAGTATACAGGGTGAAAAAGCTGAAAGTCAGTTGTCCCTGAAACCTGGGCCGGTTATTCATCTGGAAACCACTGGTGAGACAGAAACCTCTCGGTACAAGTGCCTCATATATGTACCCGAGGATTTGAGAGAAGAAGGCACCAGTGAGTCCGTGCATGAAGAGTTTAAGAAGGCCGTGGCAGCCTGTAAGGTGTACTCGACCTCAGCTGGTGGTCTTGTCCACGACAGAAGTCACAGTGAAGAGTGTGGCGATCCTAAGTGACATGCACTGGCGATGTATTCGCACGAAGCTGTTTCTCCGGTTGAAGACGGAACAAGCCGTTAGACAACTGGAGCTTATGAGAAAAGCTCACAGTCTGTGGGAAGAGGTCATCCGGGTGCCTCATGTTCTGGTGAGAAAGCTCATTGGGAGAAATGGCCGAGCCATGCAGATGATGGTAAAGAAGTCTGGTGTGATGAGAGTAAGCAGTCCACGTGATCGACAGGACTGGATACCAGATGAAGACGGCATGGTGTCGTTCTCCACTGTAGGAACGGAAGAAAGTCTTGCATATATACGCATGCTGATGGAGTACCGAGTGACCTACGTGCGAGAGGTAGAACAGTTGAATCTCGCTAGACTGTGAGAGGAAAGACAGCATCATCTGAGCAGCAGAAGATGGCAGCCATCTAGAAATTGTGAGACCAGACAGAGAAAGGGCCCCCTAAATAACAGAACAGCTACAGCTGAAGTTAGGGATCTTTCAAGATGTCCTGAGTGTAGTGGGCGTGGGTTTAGAGGTAGTGAGACCTCCAGTAACTCAGGTTTGAGTGGCCCATACAAACGACCCAATAGAGGACGGGACAGTACGGAGTCGAACCGGACCTTAGATACCAGGGCATGTGAGTCACACTGCTGTATTGACCGCTGGGAGCGGGGAAGGTCTGACAAGGTTACGACTGACCGCTAGGAGCGGGGGAGGTCAGACAAGGTTACGACCTGGAAATGTGACTTGACGAAGTCAGTGACAATGACGGATGGTAGGTCCCTAAGGAATAGGCTAATGTCGATGACTAATGTTCCAGGGGCTGAGCAGCGCAATTGTCAAGTACATGGTCTTTGTGTGAACTGTGGGTTATAATGTGATTGTGTATATCATGTGTTCAACCCCACAAGTTTGAACAGAGGGGGGGGGATATGTAATGCAGCGGCTTGCGGCATTACTGTAATGGTCCAGGGTGTGTTTTGGCTGACCATGTACCTCCCCCTCAGGTGACTGGTCACATGACTGTGACATAGCACAGGTCCTGTGCACACAGAAGGTCTGATCACATGACTGTCACATCAGCACAGGTCCTGTGTGCATTGGAAGATATATAAACCCTGGTAGCTTTGAAACAGGTGTGTAAGGCGTGAGGCCTGTTCCCGTGTGGGACACCGCTAGAGTGTGAGGCCTATTGAAGCCTGGTGAAGCCTGAAAGGTAGAGGCTGGATCCTTAGGTGTAAGCGATCCCAGTAGCCTTGGAGGGCAAGAGGTTTGGCAGGCAAGAGTCATGAAAGGCAGAGGCTGGATGTGAGGTGAGACCACATACCAGTAACCTTTGAAGGAATGAGGGCTGGAGACCCCCATCTGGGAAGTCGAAAAGCCACAGTGGTGGCAGAAGAAGTCTGAAGCAGCTAAAACCCGGCAAAGGTAAAACACTGCGTTATATGGACGGTGATATAAGTGACTTTGCTGGAGGCTGTAACTGGAGCCAAGTGGGCCTGTCTGCCACTTGAAAGGCTCCTGGACATTATATTATATGTAATATGTCGGCGAGCCACTGAGTTGGACTCGGTTATAGCAGTTATGAAGTAAAATAAACTGCTGGTTTGTGAAATATTGGAAAACGTGGCTGGTGTGCTTTAATTGACCCGGTGCAGCGAGTGTCCCCCAGTATGATGACTAGCGCTGCCTTACAACTGGGACTGTGCCAATGAGACCAGATTGTTAACAACCTTCAGGAGCTAAAGTACTTGTTTGGATCAGACACAATGTTCTACTTGAAAAATTGCGTCAGCAGCCCTAAGAACTGTGGAATTTTATTATGTGAACTTGGTAATTTAAAAACGAGGTTATAAAATCTGAACATAGGCTCCAGAGAAAGAGAAGTGCTTCTTTAGTACCCTTGAATGTGCTGTAACGTAGAGTCTGCTGACAGCCTACTCAAAGCCACATAGTCTAAAAGTTATAACCTCGGCAAAGCAGTACTTGTTCCAAGAGTCATAACTATTTTATATCTTTTTGAAGGACAACTTGTAGTTTTGAATGACACCATTCTATTTACTATACAAAGTACTGAAAAAGGTGAAAAAAAATGCAAGTGCTGCAAAATTGTGAAAAAAATAAAATTCCTGCAGTTTTTGGGGTTTTGCTTTTGAGATTGACAGCAGCTTTGAAATGATAAAACTGCAGCGAATGGAACAAGTTCGAGTCGCTATACTTACAGGTAGAGACTTGCTGTGTAACACAGCCAGTATCAGTCTAGTACAGGGATGTCAAACTCAAATACAGAGAGGGACAAAATTAAAAACTTAGACAAAGTCGCAGGCCAATTTTGATATTTATTAAAAAAACGTGTACAATTGAGGAAGTTTTTCCTTATCATCTAATATAAAAAAAACTTAAAGGGGTTGTCCCATGAAAAAATACATTTTAATTAATAAATCTTAAGAGACAGAGGACAAGACTGGAGCAATGGGTATTTCCTTGTGGGCAGGGGTGCACAAAGAAATCATGCCATCCCATAGCAGAAGTTCTAATTGGGCCCCGCCACCCTCCCAAAAAAAAGCAACAACTTAATATTCGATGGGGCCACAGAATAGCATATCTCACAACTTTGCAGCCCTTACAAAGTAATTTGTCTCCTATTGAAGACTCTACTTTGCCCTTTCATTGCCCCCATAAAGTAAGATGCCAACAAAACTACCCACCAAACACAGGATGATACCCCCAGAGTGAATTAATCCACAGTACACTCCACGCGCACAGTATGATGACCCTACTATGCCCGTCCCTCAACTCCCCTGGCAAAGTATGGTGACCCCAACACAGTATGATGCCCTAACTGTGATCTCCATACAGCCCTTCACACAGTATAATGGGCCCCACAAAGTCCTCCATTCAGAATAGTGGCCCCACATAGTCCTCTATATGGCGTCGTAGGCCAAACATAATCACCCTGAGGGCCAGATTTGGCCCACAGGCCAGAGTTTGACACGTGTAGTCTAGTATGAAGCAGGCTCAGTAACTGAGCCAGCTTCATACTTTTCTTAGCGACATACAACAAAAATGTATGTCTTAGATCATTAAAAGCACCACTCCAGTACTTTTTTATTTATTTCAGTGCTGGAGTGGTATCACTAATTCATGTTCCTTTCCCTTAGCAATATACTTACCAAAACGCTGTCTTCAGATGTTCCCGGCGCCACTCAGGTTCTGATCTGCCATGTTATGAACGCAACTTCTGACTGACCAGAAGTCAGAGGTAATGATCTCAAGCTCTCAATGTAAATGTAAGTCTATGTGAGCCTCGTTCTAGCCTTGTTCTGGCTCTTATGGACCATATCTTAAGAAGTGACCTCTGGCTTGCCCAGCAAACACTGGAGTTGTCCAGCAGGTCATAAACTGCAGCAGACAACTGGAATGGCACTGAAAACAGATGAAAACGACGACTAGTACGTATAAGACAAGGAGCAGGGAACTTACATTAGTGACATCACTCCAGTGGTAAAATGATTAAAAAATGCTGGTGTGGTGCTTTAAAGCACCATTATATCCAGGGTGCTGTGCATGAGAAGAAAGTTTACATACAAAATACATGTATAAAAACAAGTAAATACAGCAGACCCTGCCCTCACAAGCACACCATCTAAAAGTTATTGTGGAAGGATAGTGGGATGAATCAGCTCAGGTAGTAGCGATGTGACAGCAGAGATATTGACGGTTGTAGGCTTTCTTGAAGACCTGAGTTTTCAGGTTTTGTCTGAAGGCCTCAACCATGGAAGACAATCTGTTGTGCTGAGGTAGTAATTTCCAGAGTACGTGGGATGCTCAGGAGAAATCTTGAAGATGGACATGTGACGAACATACAAGAGCTGAAGGAAGAAGGCAATGTAGGCTGTGTGCCCACTATGCGTTTTTTAAGTGTTTCCGCAGCGACAATTCCGCTGAAGAAACTCTAAAAAAACGCTTGGTAGAAGGTCTGCCTTGTTTCCTAATGATAATCCGCATGTGCTGTGCACATGCTGTGGAAATTTCCCCTGCGGATAATCATTGCGGAAAAATCCGCAGCACTACCAATTATTTTGTGGAATCGCAGCGTTTTCGCCGCCATTGACTTGTATTGGACCGCATGATATCCGCACATGCGGATATCATGCGGTTCAATGTGCGGATGGTACCCTGGTTTGGAGAAGAGGAGACTCTCATCCAGACCCGGTTACCATAGTACCTGTAATATAAAAAGAATAAAATAAAAAATATACATTATACTTACCTTCTGATGACCCCCGGTGTCCTTATCCGATCCGTCCTGGCTTGCCGGCAGCTCGCGATGGTCTAAAAGGACCTGCCATGACGTCATTTAGTCATGTGACGGGTCACGCGACCGCCGACATCAGCGGTCGCGTGACCCGTCACGTGACTAAATTACGTCATGGCAGGTCCTTTTAGACTATCGCGAGCTGCCGACAAGCCAGGACGCATCGGATAAGGACACCGGGGGCCATCAGAAGGTAAGTATAATATTTATTTTTTATTTTTTACCATTCTTTTACGGTCACACTATATAAATCCATGCCGGTTGCATGGATTTATATAGTATGACCGAGTTGTCAAGTGTGACGCCCTGCGGCTGCAGACTGTCACATAACTCCTGTCTGTTGCACAGGTGGATTCTCCCCAGTGGCCTCAATACATGCAGACACCTCCACCCAAGTCCACTAGATGGAGCCCTGTCAGGTATATATATACTGGGGGGTGGAGTTAAGGAAGTCAGTCAGTGGGAAGCAGTGAGTGTGACACGATGCTGCAGCACCAGACAAGCTGAAGTCTGTGTGGCTGAAAGCCAGGTTAGGCCCAAGCTGCGGGCTAGTCTGGCCAGTGAGAGCCTAGAGTGGGCTAGAAGGCAAGGAGAAGAGAAGAGGTACAGAGGAGCCACAGAGGGTTCGTCCCCTGATGCAAGCCGGGCACCGGGCCCGAGCCTATTGGGATCTCTATGCCCAGTAGGGAATCCGGCATACTGAGGAGGATTTCATATCCCTCAGTCCACCCGTGAATACCGCACATTCAGAAGACTAGGTACCACGAAGGCCCCAGTGTCCAGGGATCGTGGTAACCAGTGGGAAAGCCCTCGCTGCCAAGCAAGACAGGTGAGAGAAACAGCATAGGAGCTAGACCCCGTTCCAGGCAGGTCAGAAGCTCCAGGGAGAGAGAGACAGGAAGATACAGGCAAGGAGGCCTTACACCCGCTCACTGGGGAGCAAGACAAGAAGTGCACACCACCTACAAGTACCCTGGACCGTACCTGACTACCATCTGCAGTAAAGGTACTGAAACTAGCCCCGGTGTGTGTGTCTGTTCTTCCTCTGACCCGTCTGGGTCCCATCTCTCCTGCATCCCTTCACACCACCCTGCCCCGGCGGCCCGCTCCACCTGTGGGGAGCAGAAACACCTCAGCTGCCATCCCAACACCCCCGGAGGTCTGAAGCAGCACTGGTAATCATTACCAGGTACCACAGGTGGCGTCACAAACTATTTACTTTATTTTTATTTTCTATCCAAGTTCCCATCCCCTTTTTCAAGAGTGACCCCAGGGTACGAGCCCGGGAGCCGACCACCGCGACATCCCCGAAACCAGGCAAAGGCCCGGGTACCGAGTCGTCCCCATCCCCTGGGCACGTCACAAGCACTTTCCAAGTGATGCTAAAATCGCTTGGAAAGTGCTTGACAACCCGCATGCGGAAATGCATGTGAAAAACGCTTCACTTCCGCTTGTCCCTGGCAGGGAGATGCAGAAACGCTCAGGAGAAATCCGGAGCATATCTGCATCGTGGGCACATAGCCATAAAGATAAATATGTGATATATAACTTTATTCGTACTACTGGTCTGGATACATAAAATGGATTTCTAATATGACCCTGGATGCATAAAACAGTTTTTAAATTTTGTAATCCTATTTCTCCATCAGTTTCTTTTTTTGTGTGTAGTTTCTGTTTGTCTTCAAGAACTTAAAAAAACATCAGACTATACATTTACTTAATATTTGGGCATGTTGCCAGGATCTAACATGGATAGTTGTACCTAAGCAGGGTTTCTGGGGAACTTTAAAAACCCTAAAGAATTCCAAGTCAACGTCAGCTGCTCTTCTGTTACGCTCAGTATTGTGGCTATGTGGTGTATTTGGGCTTAGCAAAAGTCTATCAGATGTTCTGCCCTGAATTAAACACCTGGCCACATTGTGCTCCTGTACTACATTTGTGCCCAGTATCACCTTCTAATGTGCCAATGTGTTGCCTTCATTCATGCTTCCCTGCTGCTGCTCACTATGGATGCAACCCTTTAGCAGACACTGAACATCAACTGAGTGGCCTTAATATACAGTCATGGCCAAAAGTATTGAGAATGAGACAAATAGTAATTTTTCCAAAGTTTACTGCTTCATTTTTTGTAATGGCAATTTGCATATACTCCTGAATGTCAAAGAGTGATCAGCTTAACAGCAATTACTGTACTTGCAAAGTCAATATTTGCCCAGAAAATGAACTTTAACCCCCAAAACACATTTCAACATCATTGCAGTCCTGCCTTAAAAGGAGCAGCTAACATCGTTTTAGTGATTGATCCATTAACACAGGTGTGGGTGTTGATGAGGACAGGGCTGGCGATCAATCAGTCATGATTAAGTAAGAATGACATCACTGGACACTTTAAAAGGAGGCTGGTTCTTGGTATCATTGTTTCTCTTCAGTTAACCATGGTTATCTCTAAAGAAACACGTGCAGCCATCATTGCACTGCACAAAAATGGCCTAACAGGGAAGAGTATCGCAGCTACAAAGATTGCACCTCAGTCAACAATCTATCGCATCATCAAGAACTTCAAGGAGAGAGCTTCCATTGTTGTCAAAAAGTCTCCAGGGCGCCCAAGAAAGACCAGCAAGTGCCAGGACCGTATCTTAAAACTGTTTCAGCTGCGGGATCGGACTACCAGCAGTGCCGAGCTTGCTCAGGAATGGCAGCAGGCTGGTGTGAGTGCTTCTACACGCACTGTGAGGCGGAGACTCTTTGAGGAAGGGCTGGTTTCAAGGAGGGCAGCAAAGAAGCCACTTCTCTCCAGAAAAAACATCAGGGACCGACTGATATTCTGCAAAAGGTACAGGGAGTGGACTGCTGAGGACTGGGGCAAAGTAATTTTCTCTGATGAATCCCCTTTTCGATTGTTTGGGACTTCTGGAAAACAGCTTATTCGGAGAAGAAGAGGTGAGCGCTACCACCAGTCTTGTCTCATGCCAACTGTAAAGCATCCTGAAACCATTCATGTGTGGGGTTGCTTCTCAGCCAAGGGAATCGGCTCACTCACAGTCTTGCCTAAAAACACAGCCATGAATAAAGAATGGTACCAGAATGTCCTCCAAGAGCAACTTCTCCCAACCATCCAAGAGCAGTTTGGCGCCCAAAAATGCCTTTTCCAGCATGATGGAGCACCTTGCCATAAAGCAAAGGTGATAACAAAATGGCTCATGGAACAAAACATAGAGATTTTGGGTCCATGGCCTAGAAACTCCTCAGATCTTAATCCCATTGAGAACTTGTGGTCAATCATCAAGAGACGGGTGGACAAACAAAAACCAACAAATTCTGGCAAAATGCAAGCATTGATTATGCAAGAATGGACTGCTATCAGTCAGGATTTGGTCCAAAAGTTGATTGAGAGCATGCCAGGGAGAATTACAGAGGTCTTGAAGAAGAAGGGGCAACACTGCAAATATTGACTTGCTGCATTAACTCATTCTAACTGTCAATATAACCTATTGGTACTCATAATATGATTGCAATTATATTTCTGTATGTGATATAAACATCAGACAAACACCAGAGGCCAGCAGATCATGTGAAAATATAATTTTGGTGTCATTCTCAAAACTTTTGGCCATGACTGTAGAGGAGAAAAATCTGCACATCTTCCGATAGTGCTGCACTGCAAAAACACTAAAATTGGTGATGTCTTGCATATTCTGAATTCCCTAGCTGAATAGGTTTCATAGTTCATATAAAAGTACGGGCCCGGGAGCCGACTGCTGTGACATCCTAAGCAAGGTAAAAGGCCCGGGTACCGAGTCCCCTATATCCCCCTGGGTGACACATCTCTCTACTTGGCGTCACGAACAGGATTTTGTGCCCGTTCCCACCGGGTACTGTGTGCCGAATTGAACTGTGTTTTAACTGTGGTGAACATCGTCGCCATTACCGCGTCGCCGCGCGGGAAGAAGAGGGGCGTAACGGAGGGAACCAGAGAGGCGTGACTGTTGGAAATGCGCGAAACTCAAGCCCCACCTCGCGCTCTGACGCAGCTCCAGGAAGCGTCAGGTCCTGAAAGGAGACCGTCGGCTGCGGAGCTGCAGCCTACCCGATCAAAAGTAAAGGAGGTAGGCTATGGTTCACTAGGGGGCTTCAACCATGGCCGACGACCAGCAAAACGCCGGAGCATCGGTTAACGCTCCTGATGCTCAACTCGCTCCCGACGCTGCTCAGGACGGAGCAGCCGCCCCACCAGCAGGGGTTGCGATTCCCGTCATGCCCATGGCCCTGCCGTACATCCCAGGAGCAAAATGGCTTCCCCAGTATGATGGCAAGCCAGACACCCTGTCTGGATTCAAGGGAAAGATATGCGGTGTATTGGCCATGTATTCAATGACTGGTAAGCAGAGAGCCGCTGTTGTGCTGGGACAATTGACTGGTGCCACAGAGCAGGAAGTTGAAACCTGGCCAGCCGCAGACCAGGAATCAGTATCCATTATCTTTAAGAGACTGCAAACTGTCTTTGAAATCCGCACTGAGACAGATCTCCGGATGAGGTTCTACCACTGTACCTAGAAACCTGTGGACAGTATCCGGGACTATGCCTGGCGCTTACAGGAAGCCCTGCGGGCCCTGAAACAGGTTAGTCCAGCCAGCATACATGGTGAGAACAAAATGCTGACAGAACAGTTCATCCGGGGGTTGAGGTCTCAGGAGGAGAGCAGAACCGTACGGTGGTGGGCCTTAGATCATCCAAATGCCACCTTTGACGCTCTGAAGGACATGGCTATTAAGGGTCTGCAGCCCCTGGAACCATCAGATACTGCTATCCAGCATTACCAGGGTGGGGCCACCCCAGTGCCCGCAGCACCCACTGCTCCTTTATTAACGGCTGAAACAAAAATGCAAACAGTGCCCCCTAGCGAGCTGGACAGCCTGCGCTCTGAAGTGCGTCAGCTAAGTAAGTGTCCTGAGCACCCTGCAGCTACAGACGGAGCCCAAACCAGAAGGAAGGATCCTGCTCGCCGACTGTCCTGAAGATGTCCCCTGGATGAGGAGAAGAAGGAGGACAACGCCACCCCGTAGGAGGACAAAGCCACCTCGTGGGAGGACCAACGATCCATGTCGCCCTCCAGGAGACTTCATCTGCTACCACTGCCACAAGGCAGGCCACACCGCGCCGAACTGCCATTTAAACGGGCAAACCCTGGGGCCAAGGGCCGACACCCAGGAGTAGATCAACCAGGCCCATCCAGCTGGTACGACCGGTTTGTAGGAGGAAGGCCTTTCCTGTCCATCGTGCTGGATGGCATAGCAACACCTGCATTACTGGACACCAGCTCACAGGTAACCATCATACCTGATGTCCTCTACAAAAGGTACTGGTGCATAGATGAACTCCACCTGCCAGCCCCGAACCTCTCTGTGTATGCCTCTAACGGCCTTCCTCTTAACTTAGTAGGGGTTAAGGATGTGACAGTGAAGGTGAGGAGAGTGGAACTAAAGGACCAAGGACTAATTGTCATAGAATCTAACCCTGGTGATACCAATCCGTATATGATACTTGGTACAAATATTGTTGGTAACTGTTTGGGAGAAGTGTTGTTTTTACTCCAACAGATGGCTGATACTGCCAAACCAGGGCAGAGGAAGGTGCTCCAGAAAGAAATTCGAGCCCTCCTGTACCAGCAACAGGTAAAGCTAACAGGTGGTGAGATTGGTAATGTATGGGTGACAGACCCGATACCCATTGTGATTCCCCCAATGAGTGAAATGCTGATTTGGTGTAGGGCAGCAACAGGTCTCAAGGGATAGAACTACCAGGCAGTAGTGGAGCCCATCAGTTCAGAACACAGACCTACACTCCTAACTGCTGGAGGGGTAGTTGATGTACGCAACGGAAGGGTACCTGTACGTCTCCTAAATTGTGGGGAGGAGGAAGTCAAATTGCCACGATACGCCACTGTTGCCAGACTGTACACTGTGAATGATGATGCCATACACACAGTGGAATCCTTGACCCCACTAGACACAGTGGAGGACAATGACTCCGAAGCTCAGCTGGAGGAATGGTGTCAACAGCTCCATGTTGGGACTGACGCCACTCCTGTCCATCAAAAGCACGGTGTTTACAGGGTGGTTCAGGAATATGAACAAGTGTTTAGTAAACACCCACTTGATTTTGGAAGGGTTAAAGGGGTACAACACCACATACCCACCGGTAACCATGCACCCATTAAGGAGCATTACAGACCCGTACCACCAGCACATTACCAAAAAGCCAAGGAAATGTTGCATGACATGAAAAAGGCAGGGGTAGTAAGGGATAGCTGTAGCCCCTGGGCAGCTCCCCTGGTCCTGGTCAGAAAGAAGGACGGTAGCATGAGGATGTGTGTAGATTATAGACAAATTAATCGAATAACACATAAAGATGCATACCCTTTGCCCCGTATAGAGGAATCCCTGGCTGCACTAAAATCTGCCAATTACTTCTCTACATTGGATCTCACTAGTGGGTACTGGCAAGTCTCTGTTGCTGAGGAAGACCAGGAGAAGACAGCCTTCACCACCCTGATGGGATTATGCGAGTTCAACAGTATGCCGTTTGGGCTCTGCAACACCCCCGGGACGTTCCAGAGGCTGATGGAGTGTTGCTTGGGACACCGGAACTTTGAGACAGTGCTGCTGTACTTGGATGACGTTATCGTGTACTCGAGGACGTATGAAGACCATACGAAGCACCTAGCAGAGGTATTTGAAGCATTGTCCCGGTATGGGATGAAACTAAAACCTTCCAAGTGCCACCTGCTCAAACAGAAAGTTCAGTACCTGGGACACGTAGTCAGCTCGGGGGGAGTAGCACCAGACCCGGAGAAGGTCACTGCCATCGAGAAGTGGCCTGAACCAAGAAACATCAAGGAAGTACGTCAGTTTCTGGGACTGGTTGGGTACTACAGGAGGTTCATAAAGGATTACACCAAAAAGGCAGCACCTTTACAAGATCTCCTGGTAGGACAGTCCAAGAGAGGTAAAAATCCCCAATTCCAGTGGGGTAAGGAACAGGCTGAATCCTTTGCAGAAATGAAGGAAGTCCTAACTGGAGAAGAAATCCTGGCTTACCCTGACTACAGCCAGCCTTTCCTGTTGTACACCGACGCCAGCAACGAGGGACTGGGAGCTGTGTTGTCCCAGAAGCAAAACGGCAGAGAAAAGGTAATTGCTTATGCCAGTCGGAAGCTTCGCCCTACTGAGAGGAACCCGGAGAATTACAGTTCCTTCAAGCTGGAGTTCCTGGCCTTGGTCTGGGCTATCACCGAAAGATTCAAGCATTACCTAGCCTCAACTAAATTCACAGCCTTTACCGACAATAATCCCTTGACACAGCCAGGTTGGAAGCCATGGAACAGCGTTGGGTGGCCAGACTGTCGAATTATCAGTTCACAATCAAGTACCGGGCAGGTCAGAAGAATACTAATGCTGATGCCTTTTCGAGAATGCCCCACCAGTCGGACACCGAGGATGAAGTGGATGATCTCGAAGAAATTGAACTACCTGCTTTCCACAGAATTGGAATGTTCCACGAGCAGCACGCCTCCAGAAGATGTCATGGTAGGACGCCAAACCCTCTACCTCATCACAGCTGGAAGGAGACCCAGGACAGTGACCCGGTTGTCAGCCTCATCAAAAGACTGATAACCCAAGAAGGTTCTCACCTGGAGAAGAATGCTCCCCCACAAGCCAAACACCTGTGGAATGAGAGAAGCCGGCTGTTCATCTACAATGAGAAGCTGTGCAGAATGTACCGAGGTGCAAGGAGGGACTCAGAGGGGCGTGACTAAGTATCCACCTGAACCGACCCTGGTCGTACGGCAGCAAACGACACCGTGACCAGGGAGGATCCGGGCTGAGGGACCAGGTGCTACTCTGGGGACGACCTTGTAAGAGAGCAGGTGACTCCCACGGGTCAGATGGCTAGGAGTGACCGGTATGGCGGATGGACACGGCAAGCAGGCGGAAGTCTCTGGTAGCAGACAGGTGGTCACAGTTCGAGAAAGCAGGGCAAGTAGCAGTCTTTAGGTTTACCAGGAGGGTGGTCACAGCAAGTGACAGCAGGGTCTCCAGGCAGGCTGGCAGGAAACAGGCAGGTGCTCCCAGGTGAGCGGGCAGACAGACGAGGCGGGTAACTGGCAGGTAACTGGTGGGCGCTCCCAGGTGAGCCGGCAGACAGACGAGGCAGGTAACTGGCAGGTAACAGGTGGGTGCTCCCAGGTGAGCGGGCAGACAGACGAGGCAGGTAACAGGCGGGTGCTCCCAGGTGAGCGGCCAGACAGACGAGGCAGGTAACTGGCAGGTAACTGGTGGGCGCTCCCAGGTAAGCGGTCTGACAGACAAGGCAGGCGGATGCTCCCAGGTGAGCGGACAGATAGCCAAGGCAGGTAACCGGCAGGTAACAGGTGAGCGCTCCAGGTGAGCAGGCTGGCAGGTAACGGGCAGATAACAGGCTGGCAGGCAGGACGAGAAGTCAAGCTAGCAGCGGGACCTGAGGGCTGAAGCACAGATCAGACACAGTGCAAACAACTTTGCTCGGGCACCTCCATTTTGTAGGAGGTGCTGTATATATGGGAGGTCCTCCGGCAATTGGCCGGGGACTCCTTAGGATGGCGCGCGCGGCCCCTTTAAGAGAGGGGGAGCGCGCGCGCCCTAAGCACACAGCCGGGGAAGGAGCGCGTGCCGGAAGCAGCGGGGAGAGAAGCGCTAGAGGACGCCGCGCCAGGAGCGGGGAGGTGAGAGGGACGGCGTCTCTGCCTACCAAGGGGCAGAGACGCCGATGCTACAGTACCCCCCCTTTAGGCCCCCTCTTTTTTAGGCCAGAAAGAAATTTTTCAAGGAGAAGCGGGGCGTTGATGTTCTCCCTGGGTTCCCAAGTTCTCTCCTCAGGACCAAACCCCTTCCAATCTACCAGAAAAAAGGTCTTTCCTCTTACCCTCTTGGTGGCCAGAATACTCTCTACCTCAAAGACGTCTTCAGCGGAAACCGGAGCAGGGGGAGTACCTGGATTGTTGTAAAAAAGTTAAAGACAACGGGTTTGAGGAGAGATACGTGGAAGGAGTTGGGAATACGTAAGGTGGCCAGGAGTTTTAATTTGTAGGCCACTGGATTAATTTCCCTAAGGATTTCGAGAGGGCCGATGAAGCGAGGACCTAACTTGTAGGAGGGTATCTTGAGCCGTACATGTTTGGAGGAGAGCCAAACCTTGTCTCCCGGATGGAATTGAGGTGTATCCAGACGTCTCTTATCAGCATATCTCTTCATCCGCTCGGAGGACTGAAGAAGTGCGGACCTAGTGCTCTCCCAAATAGTAGAAAACTCGCTGACAAGAGACTACGCGGAAGGGTTGTCCACAGAGGCGGAGACGGGAAATGGAATCCGGGGGTGCTGGCCATAGACAATAAAGAAAGGGGACTTGGAAGAGGATTCGCTCTCGTGGTTATTATAAGAGAATTCGGCCCAAGGAAGGAGGTCCACCCAATCACAATGGTGGGCATTAACAAAGTGCCGGAGATAGCTGGTAAGGATCTGATTGATCCGCTCCACTTGACCATTGGACTGAGGGTGGTAAGCGGAGGAGAAATCCAGGGTGACGTCCAGCAGTTTACATGTGGCTCTCCAGAAGCGTGAGGTGAACTGAACCCCTCGATCCGACACGATGTGGAGGGGTAGGCCATGGAGACGGAAGATATGGCGGATAAAGTCCTTATCCAGCTCAGGTGCAGACGGGAGACCAGGCAGGGGAATGAAGTGGGCCATTTTAGAAAAGCGGTCCGCGACCACCCAAATGACAGTACACCCGGCAGAAACAGGGAGATCGGTAATGAAGTCCATAGCGATGTGTTGCCAAGGGGCAACAGGTATGGGAAGCGGCAGGAGATGACCAGCTGGTAAGTGTCTGGGAACTTTGTTGTGGCCACAAGATGAACAGGCAGAGACGAAGTCTACCACATCCTTACGCAGGGTAGACCACCAGTAATGCCGGGAAATGAGTAGGAAGGTCTTCTTTTGGCCGGCATGGCCAGCTAGTTTAGAAGAATGACCCCAGCGAAGAACCTTCTCACGGTCAGGAGCCGCCACGAATGTCTTGCCGGGTGGAAGACGAGTCAAATCCAAGGGGGCCACATTCATCACCTTGGAGGGGTCGATAATGTGCATAGGCTCCTCCTCTTGGTCGGAGGACAGGAAGGATCGGTACAAGGCATCAGCTTTGACATTCTTGTCCGCCGGGCGGAAATGAAGGATGAAATCGAAGCGGGCAAAAAACAAAGACCACCGGGCCTGACATGGATTAAGTCTCTGGGCATTTTGGAGATATGCCAGGTTTGTGTGATCCATGTAGATGATCACCGGGTATAGAGCCCCTTCAAGCAGATAGTGCCACTCTTCCAGCGCCGATTTGACGGCCAGCAGTTCTCGGTCTCCTATGGAGTAATTGCGCTCAGAGGAGGAGAAGATTTTGGAGAAAAAGCCGCAGGTTACCATTCTCCCGGATGAAGACTTTTGGGTGAGCACCGCTCCGGCTCCAGAGGAGGAAGCATCAACCTCCAGGTAGAACTGTTTGTTGCAGTCCGGACGGTGCAGCACAGGGGCAGAGGAGAAGGCTTGCTTCAGGGAAAGGAAGGCCTCCTCAGCTTCGGGTGGCCATACCTTGGGATTTGCTCCCTTACGGGTGAGCGCAGATATGGGAGCAGTCCGAGACGAGAAGTGAGGAATGAAGAGACGATAGTAATTAGCGAAGCCCAGGAATCGCTGTATCGCCTCTAGCCCTCCGGACGGGGCCACTTTAGGACAGCAGAGAGCTTCTCGGGATCCATTCGCAAGCCTGTCTGGGAGATAACATAGCCCAGGAATGGAAGAGAGGTCTGCTCAAAAAGGCACTTCTCGTATTTAGCATAGAGGTGGTTCTGCCTGAGCCTAAGCAGGACCTGACGAACATCCCTCCGGTGTGTGGGAAGATCCGGAGAGAAGACCAAGATGTCGTCCAGGTATACCACCACGCAGGAGTAAAGAAGGTCACGGAAGATGTCGTTGACCAGTTCTTGGAAGACGGCGGGAGCATTGCAGAGGCCGAAGGGCATCACAAGGTACTCATAGTGTCCGTCCCGGGTATTAAATGCCGTTTTCCACTCGTCTCCTTGACGGATACGGACCAGGTTATACGCTCCACGTAGATCCAGCTTGGAAAAGATCCTGGCGCCTTTAAGGCAATCAAATAACTCAGAGATGAGCGGAAGGGGGTATTTATTTTTAATCGTGATCTGATTGAGTCCTCTATAGTCAATACAGGGGCGTAGCGAGCCATCCTTTTTTTTGACAAAGAAGAATCCGGCTCCAGCCGGGGAAGTAGACTTCCGGATGAATCCCCTGGCCAGATTCTCCTCTATGTACTCAGACATGGCCCGGGTTTCAGCTGCAGACAACGGATAAATACGCCCACGGGGTGGAGTGGCGCCAGGTACCAGGTCGATCGGGCAATCATATGGCCTATGAGGTGGAAATGTCTCTGCTTCCTTTTTACCGAAGACGTCAGCATAGGGCCAGTAAGGAGCCGGAAGACCGGGTAAATTAGCTGGGGTAGGTGGAGGACAATCCAGACGAACCGGAACCAGGCAGGTCTTATGGCAGAGCAGCCCCCACCGGAGTACTTCACTGGAATGCCAGTTCAACACGAGTTCATGTGTCTGGAGCCAAGGTAGACCTAGCAATAGGGAGTGGGAGAGTCCGGGCAACACATGGAAGGAGATTACCTCAGAGTGCAGCATTCCCACCTGCAGTGTTATGGGTTCCGTGATGAGCAGGATGGTCACCGGAAGGAGTCTTCCATCCACGGAGGCGACTGACAAAGGTTCAGCCAGAGACTTGGTGGGAATACGGTATTTCTCAACCAGGGATTGGGAGATGAGGTTTCCAGCGGATCCAGAATCCAGGTGGGCAAGTTCAAAGTGACGGTTCTCTCCCCAGGAGATAGATACAGACAAAGTCAGGGTTGGAGAGGACTTACTTTTGTCTAGGGCGACCTCTCCGAGCGGTCATAGACACTTGAGTTTCCCGGCCTCTCCGGGCAGGAACGGATCAGGTGTTCCTTACTGCCACAATAGAAACAGCTCCCCTCGGCTTGGCGTGAATCTTGGCGATATTTGACCATCTTGGTCTGGTCGATCTGCATTGGCTCGGGTGAGTGCGCCCGGGGAGTGACAGAAGAGGAGACAGGTCTCTGGAAAGTAGGAGCTAGGCGGGGAAACCTTCTCTCACGGGTGGTCTCTTTGGTGCGTTCTTGAAACCGGATGTCAATCCGGGTAGCCAGCGACACCAGGTCATCCAGGGTGGTAGGAATGTCCCGACCGGCAAGCTCATCTTTAATCCGACCGGAAAGACCCTCCCAGAAGACGGACACCAGGGCCTCGTTATCCCAGGAAAGCTCAGAAGCGAGGGTGCGGAACCGTATGGCATATTGGCCCACGGTGAGACTCCCTTGGCGGAGACGTAGCAGAGAGGAGGCAGATGAGGTCTTTCGTCCCGGTTCATCAAAGACTCTCCGGAAAGCAGTGAGGAAAGACGACAGGTCGGATACCAGGGGGTCCCCTCTCTCCCACAGGGGGTTAAGCCATGCCAGTGCCTCCCCAGTGAGATGGGACATGATGAATGCCACTTTGGCCCGGTCGGAGATAAACTGGTGAGCCAAGAGTTCAAAGTGCAGGGTGCACTGGTTTATGAATCCCCGAGCTTGAGCGGGGTCGCCTCCGAAACAAGGAGGTTCAGAAAGCCGGGGTCCGGGACAGGATGCCATGGTATTGGTGGGCAGCGGCGCTGCCGGGGTGCGAGTCGTGAGACTAGCGGTGGTTGCTGGTGGAGCAGTCAGTGTGTCCAGGCGGGAGTTGACATTCCGCAGGTGGTTCAGGATGGACTCCTGCTGGGATCTCTGATGGGAGACTTCCTGGTATAGGTCAGAGAGCGAGGGAGCTTGGGTGCCACCGGGTTCCATGGCCCGAGCAAACTGTTATGGGTCCCGGTGGTGGAACCTCTGTGCCGAGGTGCAAGGAGGGACCCTGGTCGTATGGCAGCAAACGACACCGTGACCAGGGAGGATCCGGGCTGAGGGACCAGGTGCTACTCTGGGGACGACCTTGTAAGAGAGCAGGTGGCTCCCATGGGTCAGATGGCTGGGACTGACCGGTATGGCGGATGGACACGGCAAGCAGGCGGAAGTCTCTGGTAGCAGACAGGTGGTCACAGTTCGAGAAAGCAGGGCAAGTAGCAGTCTTTAGGTTTACCAGGAGGGTGGTCACAGCAAGTGACAGCAGGGTCTCCAGGCAGGCTGGCAGGAAACAGGCAGGTGCTCCTAGGTGAGCGGGCAGACAGACGAGGCGGGTAACTGACAGGTAACTGGTGGGCGCTCCCAGGTGAGCCGGCAGACAGACGAGGCAGGTAACTGGCAGGTAACAGGTGGGCGCTCCCAGGTGAGCGGGCAGACAGACGAGGCAGGTAATTGGCAGGTAACAGGTGGGCGCTCCCAGGTGAGCGGGCAGACAGACGAGGCAGGTGACAGGCGGGTGCTCCCAGGTGAGCGGCCAGACAGACGAGGCAGGTAACAGGCGGGTGCTCCCAGGTGAGCGGCCAGACAGACGAGGCAAGTAACTGGCAGGTAACTGGTGGGCGCTCCCAGGTGAGCGGTCTGACAGACAAGGCAGGTGGATGCTCCCAGGTGAGCGGACAGATAGCCAAGGCAGGTAACCGGCAGGTAACAGGTGAGCGCTCCAGGTGAGCAGGCTGGCAGGTAACGGGCAGATAACAGGCTCGCAGGCAGGACGAGAAGTCAGGCTAGCAGCGGGACCTGAGGGCTGAAGCACAGATCAGACACGGTGCAAACAACTTTGCTCGGGCACCTCCATTTTGTAGGAGGTGCTGTATATATGGGAGGTCCTCCGGCAATTGGCCGGGGACTCCTTAGGATGGCGCGCGCGGTCCCTTTAAGAGAGGGGGAGCGCGCGCGCCCTAAGCACACAGCTGGGGAAGGAGCGCGTGCCGGAAGCAGCAGGGAGAGAAGCGCTAGAGGACGCGGCGCCAGGAGCGGGGAGGTGAGAGGGACGGCGTCTCTGCCTAGCAAGGGGCAGAGACGCCGATGGTACACCAGTTCTATTGGGTTGGAATGCGGAGTTCCATAGAAAGGTGGTGCCGGAATTGTGGACCGTGTAGCCTCATAAGGAAAGACTACGGCAGCCAGAAAGACCCTTGCAGTCCATCAAAACAACCCAACCCCTGGAGATTGTCGCTCTGGATCACGTCAAACTGTCGCCCAGCAGATCAGGCTATTCCTATGCCCTAACCATGGTGGATCACTATTCCCGGTTCCTGGTGGTAGCCCACGTCAAGGATCTGACAGCAGAAACTGCAGCAAGAACGTTCCAAGCCTACTTCTGCAGACCCCATGGATATCGGGAAAAGGTGCACACAGATCAAGGCCCTGCTTGGATGCAAGAAGATCCGGACTACGCCATATCATCCGCAAACCAACGGTATGTGCGAGAAAATGAACAACATCATTATAGACCTGTTGAAAATCCTACCTTTAGAAGAAAGGAACCAGTGGCCAGAAAAGCTACCTGACCTAGTGGACCTGTATAACCACATACCCGTGAGTTCTACAAATTGTACCCGAGCGTACCTTATGAGAGCAAGACCTGGAAAATTGCCCATGGACCTGGAGCTCGGAGTGGTAGAACCTGCTGCAGATACGTCCACTGAAGACTGGGACACAAGTCGGCAAGAGCAGTACAGGAAGGTACAGGCCTGTGTCGAAGACAGTCTAAACAAGTTGAGGGAAAGACAGGAAGAGCAGTATAACAAACATGCACCAGCAGAACCCTTGGCACCGGGAGAGATAGTGCTAAAGAGGAAAAGAAGAGGTCACAAGCTCGATGACCAGTGGGAAAGAGAGCCCTACACTGTGCTAAATTCCAGATTTGACAACAGTAAAACCTGCCTGATTAGTAAGGATGGAGGTAAGACAACCGCAACAGTCTCAAGAGACCACTTGAAGGTGTGCCCAGGTCTACTGAAGACAACGGAGGAAGAAGTACCTCCTATAGCACCGGAAGAACCCAAGGAAGATGTGCTTCACACAGTTCTAGGAGATTTCCCTGCGGACTGGCCTCAACTTGATGGAGCAGTTATTATACCAGTAATACACTTCTATCAACCACAAGAAGAACCTGTGAGCGCCCTAGAAGAACCTGCCCAGGAACAGGATGAGTCCCCAGTCAGAGGAGGATCACCCGTTGAGGCAGAGCCTGAAGGCCCAGTAATCAGTGCACTTGCCAGTCCCATAGAGAGATTGAGGCAGTTTTATAATCTACCAGCACATACACCTGATAGGTTAGCAGAGAGTGCATGCACAGACACCAGTATGACCCCAGTGCTACGAAGGTCCACACGCAGAACACAAGGCCAAATCCCTGCCAGGTTTAGGGATTAAAATACAAAATGCCTAAAGTATAAATAGTTACCTAGTTGGGTATTGCCTATTGTTTATTGTGTAAACTGAAATTAATGTGTGCCTGTAGTTACCCGTCAGGGTACAGAGACTTCAGGCTGAGGACTCTGAGCAGCCAAAAACTGTCCTTGTAAATAGTTGCACTCATCAAAAGTGCCCCCCTTATTTGACCACTGAACAAAAACCCGTTTGGCGTGGCCGAAGACGTGGTCCAACACCTGGATCACTTATGCCCTGTAGCCACGCCCAGGGCCTACGTTGAGGGTTTTCAGGCGGCTCCCTCATGTTACTCATTTTACGCTTTCTTCGGTGAAATGGACACCGGGTTACGGGACTTACTGTAACTTTATTATTGTTATTGTTATTAAAATTATTGTTATTGTTGTAAACTGTTACAAAATGCTTCAGTCCAGGAGTACTGAATTTGTACTAGGGGGGGATGTGGCACCCTGCTGTTCACAGGTACCACAGGACTCAAAAGGGTGCATGGATGGACTTCTCCACAAGAGGCCCTCATTGCATGCAGACACCTCCACCCTTCCACCTCAAACCACCAGAGGGAGCCCTGCTAGGGATATATATATGGAGGGTGGAGTCAGGCAGTTCAGTCCAGTCAGAGAGAGTTCAGAGAGTGTGCTGCCACTGAGAGCAGTGAAGACGCAGCACGTCTGCTGCTGGATTGAGGGCCCCGAGTGTGGCCGGAGGCAGTAAGGAGAGGAGAGAGGAGTTGAGGGGGCAGAGGAGCATCATAGGCTCACCCCAAGACACAAACCGGACACCGGGTCCGCACCTACAGGGTCCTCTATACCCAGTAGGGACAACCGGCATACCAGGACGCTTCCAGACCCCTGGTCATCCTGAAGCTACCAGCAATAACCGGACTAGGAACCACAAAGGCCCCGACGTCTAGGGATAGTGGTTGCCAAAGAAAGGTCCTACTACCAAGCGTTCAGGTGAGAGAGCAACACAACACAGAAGCTAGGCCAAGTTTTAGGCTGGCTAGAAGCTTAGAGAGAGGGAGACACGGATCAGGAGGCCTTACACCCGCTCACTGGGGAGAAGTCCCGAAGTGCACCCTTCCTAGCAAGTACCCTGGACCATACCTGCCATTACTCCAGTAAAGGTACTGAAGCCATCCCCCTGTGTGCGTGTCCGTCATTCCCCTTGACCTGGCCATCTTTCACCTGCATCATTCCATCAACTCTGCCCCGGGGGTCCGCTCCGCCTGTGGGAAGCAGAAACATCCCAGCTGCCATTTCATCACCCCCGGAGGTCTGCAGCAGCGCCGGTAACCATTACCGGAAACCACAGGTGGCATCACGAAACAAACTATACACCAAAAACCCCTTTTTCAAGAGAGACCCCAGAGTACGGGCCCGGGAGCCGACTGCCGTGACATCCTAAGCAGGGTAAAAGGCCCGGGTACCGAGTCCCTATATCTCCCTGGGTGACACAATACTACTACTATTACTACTACCAGCATGAAATTCTCAGTACTACACTCCAACCCAAGTGCTGAACTTCTGCCTATTCACAGCCACCAACTACACAACATATCATAGCTTCTACACAATCTACAGGTAAAAAGGACAAGTCTCCAGCTGTTAATGATCCTGATGTTAAACCCAGGATGTACCAGGCTATGCAGGACCTACTTGGTCACATCTACGAATCGGAAGATCAACTTTCCTGCACTATGGACAGACTGGATCCAATTTTGGACTACTTCACAGAAGCTTGAAACCGGCAAATCCAAATCTGATGACCTGGAAATTGGTCTTCAGCATAACAACTTCCACATATGAGGCCCCGGGAATAGTCAGAGGGGCAATATTGGTAACCTTTGTGGAGGGGTGGCTAAGAACTACATTAGGAAATGTAATATTTTTCTTCTTCGTGGTAGTAGATTGAATCCATATTTACTGCGTATCTATAGAGAAAGGTTCTGCTCTATTGCGACACATTCTGGATAGATGTTGGAATGCTTGGCTCTCAACATGCTGCAGAGTACTTTGCTGCCAATATTTTCTCAGGTAAGTAATGAGAGGAAAAATTACTCAAGTTATCTTTCCAGATTTATATGCTGTGTTAGACCCAATGTTGGCACATAGGGCAGAAGTAAATGGAAGCTCTGCAGTATAATAAATTCACAATAAAGCTAAGAAAATTAGACTCATTCTTGCATTTAATACAACAAATGAATCTTATCAAAACAATATTGTTTACTACACCAAAAGGTGGTGGATGATAACTGCAGGAATTGTAATTGGCAGGGCCACAAAACTACTGTACATCTCTATATTAATTTAACCCCTTCCCAACTAGGCGATTTTCCATTTTTGCACTTTTGTCCCCCCCCCCCCTGATTCCAAGAGCCATTCCTTTTTTTATCTTTCTATTTACATAGCCGTATAAGGAGCTTCTTTTTTGACAGGTTGTAGTTTTGAATGACACCATGAATTTTATCATTCAATGTACTGGAAAACAGGGAAAAATTCCAAGTGAGGTGAAATTGCAGAAGAAAAAGTTCCACAATTAATTTTTAGGTTTTGTGTTTATGGTGTTCATTGTTCTGTAAAAATGACCTGGCCATAGGATTCTACAGGCCAGTACTATTACGGCAATACCAAGCTTGTATATATATTTTTTCTATAAATAATGAAAAAAAAATTGGAAATTATTGAAAAATTTTTTTTTCAGAGCTTTAATTGCCATTTTCTAAGATACATAAAGTCTTCATTTCAACGTCAATGGAGCTGAGTGAGGGCTTGTTTTTCATGTGGTGAGTTGACGTTTTAATTGGTACCATTCTGGAAAAATGCAACATTTAGATTGCTCTTTATTGAAATTCTTAACAGTGTTGTGGTAACCCAAAAAATTTAATTCTGGTGTTTCGATTATTTTCTATACTTATTATAATTATACTATATACTACAGTACCACAAAATGGTGGTCTCTTATGAACGTCAGCCACAAACAGGAACACTGTCATTGCAGGCATGGATGCCTTCAGCCATGACAACCCAATGGCACTCTGCAATCGTGTCACCGAGGGGCCGCTGGGCACCTGGAACGATACTCTCTGATAAGCAGAAAGTCCATTACAACTGTATCCTCTCTGATTCTTATTTGATTTCAAACAGAAAAATGGTGTAGCTACTGTAGAAATGGACACTATAAAGTAGTCCCAAAAAGGAATAGGAATAAGACTTCAAAACAAATAATCTATAAGCATTTTGTAAAATAGAAGTAACTAAAGGCATAACTATGGGAGATATGCGGGGCGTGTGCCCCAGGTGCAGTTAGAAGTGGGACGTCATCGGGCCGCTAATACCATGAGGCAAGATTAGAATCTCGCCTTATGCAGCAGGTTGAGATGTCTCTCAGTGGGTGACATTTTACCACCTCTTGGAAGTGAGATTCGTCCATTCTTTAAACAATGTATCTGTTAAACTGACAGGCAGTTTGGAAAACTAGTACAATGCCAGTCCCCTGCTGTCAAATGTATTGCCATGCTTCAGACATGAATCTAATTGACGCTCTGAGCTCCAGCAATTCCGAGATCGAGGTGATGTGCTGCAGCTGATGCCACTGCTGCACTACAGAGGTGGTGAAGACAGCGGAAAGCTAACGGCTCCAAGAAGCCGAAAAAACAATGGACATTTATTGGAATGTGAGTAGTGTGAGGGAACAGTATGGGTGGGAAAAATGTGAAGGGGGACAAAGTATAGGGACTGGGCAATGTGTGGTGGATACATTATGGAGGTCAGTTTAGAGAGGAGACAGCATAGGGGGGCGGTGTGAGGGCACAGTATATGAAAAAGTATGAACAGTTATAGCTAATAAGGGTAGACAGTCTGGTGGTTATAGTTAATGAGGGCGTACAGTGTGGCAGTTATAGTTCAAAAGGGCAAACAGTTTGGCGGTTAAAGTTCACAAGAGGGACAGTGGGACTGTTACAGTTCATAAGGGTGGTTGGTGTGGAGGCAATATTTTATAGCAGAGAACAGTGTGGAGGCCATGCATCATAAGTGGGACAGTGTGGTGGACATATTTTGTGCAGGGAGCACAATGATGAGAAATTATTAAGGGGCACAGCATAAAGCAGATATTTTTATCAAGAGGCATTATAATGACTTTGTTATTTTAAGGGCACCATGTTCAGATGTGCTGGAGAAGGCCAGAGAAGAGAGTTTATAGACACGAGCTGTGGATGTGAAGTCATCATGGCATCTGGATCAGATGGAGATGAAAGGCATGAGAAGGACTCCACTAGAGAAAATGTCACCTATGAGGTACGTGGATGTAAATACTGTATTTATTTATGATACTGCCTTTGTCTAATTAGTACTGTGGTTTCTTTATGGTCCGCCGTCTGATGATGGCCAATAACAACAATTCCCAGTATCTCGTTATCACTGTTAAGAATATGCTGAGAATTGTAGGTTCATGCTATATAAATGTATATGCCGGTGATCTGACATTGATCGCTGTAATAAGCTAGGCTACGTATTCATGTGGTTCTGGTGATGTATTTGTGGCACCCCAGGGGTCTGGTTTTCCACAGTAATGTAATGTTATGTCTGAGAGCAGGTGGGAGGTCCTTTGGTCAGGGATCCTGTGCATGCCACACCTCCTGCCCAGTCTTGGGAGGGGAAGAACTTCCCCTGTATAAACCCTGGGCTGAGGCAGGGTTAGTCAGTCAAGGAGAGTAGAGACAGAGAAGCAGCATAGGAAGAAACAGCAGAAGCTCATTGGGAGCAATATTACTACGAGTCAGGGGCTGGCAGCTGCAGAGCTCGCCCTGACTGAGAAGCTTTCTTACCGGACCCGGCGTCCGAGGCTGTGGGGACTAACTCTTACCCAGCAGCAGAAGCCGACCGGCAGGGGATTTCAGGTCCTCAGGCCCAGAAACCCGAAGGCACGGTCACACGCGTGGGACCAGCACCGCCATCGTGGAGCGGAAGCCATTAGAAGGCCCCGAGTCACCGGCCATACGGGTGAGCACCACACGGTACACTCAGGGACGCGGGCTACTTATATCCGCTTCTAGCAAGGTAGCCAGAAGAGTACAGTCAGTTTGGGAGGCCTACAACTCCGCCTGGCCAGGGGAGATCCCATCTGCTCAAGGACTGACCAGGCCCCGTTCACTAGCAAGTACTCCGGGAGGGTCTATCGTTGTTACCAGTAAAGACCCTGAATTACACCGCACCGTCTCTGAGTGGTTCCTGCTACCCCCATCATCCACATCTGCTGCCCTGAGGCCATACCCCTCCCGTTGGGGGTTATACCATCTACGCTGCACCATCCATCCACCGGCCTCAGCGGACTGTCCTGCAGCGGCAGCTCCATAGCTGCATTCAACGGGTGGCGTAGTCGTCCTGCATCTACCGCTGTTACATCGCCGCTCAGTTTGACTCCCTGGGCACGGACCGGGTCACCGCCACGAGACTACAACCCTCAAGAGATCCGGCTCCGGGTAAGCTCCCGCGTGCGCAACGCAGTGCGACACAGGCCCAGGGGCGTGTCTACTTTGGCGTAGTCGGCAGGATTTCATGCCCGCAACCACCGGGTACTGCGTGCCTGAAAAAGAGACTTTTCAAACTTACCTGTGGTGAAGATTCCCGCCATCCGGCGCCATCTTCAGCCTTCTTCCCGCCATCGGTGAAGTTTCCCGCCATCCGGCGCCATCTTCTGCCTTCTTCCCGCCATCCGTGGAGTTTTCCCGCCATTGGACGCCATCTTGAGGACGCCGCGCGGGAAGAAGAGGGGCGTGGACTCCGAAAGCGCGCGAGAACTGAAGCCCCGCCCCACGTCCGGACGTTGCGTAAGGTCCTGGAAGGAGCCCAGCAGACGCCGACGTCACAGGAGCGCGACGGAAGGTCCTCAACCCTGACGATCCACTGCGGAGCCGCGGCCTACGGAACAGGATCATCGCAAGGTAGGCCACGGTCCACTAGGGGGGAGGAAGATGTCGGATACGGAGGAGAGCTTCACTGCCTCAACCCCCGCCAGCGCTACCGCTGCTGCAGTTATGCCCTTCACCATGCCCTATATCCCGGGAGCAGCTTGGCTACCCCAGTACTCAGGGGAGTCACATACCCTGCATGACTTTAGAGAAAAGCTGGATAGCCTCTTCCAGGTGTACCCCCTCACAGAAGAGCAAAAAGTGAGCATCCTGGTGGCCCAACTAACCGGGGCAGCCAAAAGGGAAGTAAAATCCTGGCCACCTGGGAGGAAGACTGTCGCAGGGATACTAACCCGGCTGAAGGACACCTTTGATACCCGCACCTCAGCCGAGATTAAGCTTAGATTCTACGGGTGCAAGCAGCGAGCGCATGAGAGTATAAGGGACTATGCACTAAACCTACAAGAGGCCCTGAGGGCCATTAAGCAGACCGACCCTGATGGAGTGGGAAATGAGGACAGGCTGTTGACCGAACAGTTTATAGAGGGACTGTATTGTAATACCCACCGAACCCAGTTGCGGGCAATGGCCTTACAGGATCCCCATCTGGGCTTTGCACAGTTCAAGGACAGAGCCATCCGGGTGCTCCGAGAACCGGCACCGGGTGGCGTTGTGACCCACAAGCGCCCTGCTATCACTTACCACCAGGAGGCGGCGCCCTTGTCGGCAGGGCCTGTGGGAGCTGATGCGCAGGCTTTGGACAATGACCCGGCTCCAGACCTACACCATCAGGTCCAAGAGCTAGCTAAGAGCGTTGCTGCGCTAACCCGAACTGTGCAGTCTTTACAGGCTTCTACCCCAGGGAAGATCCAGCTGGCGTCCGGACCGGAGGACATCCCATGGCGTCGACCAAGGAGGACCCCACCGGCCAGAGGAAGACCCAGTGACCGATACAGCGAGGACGGACGACCCATCTGCCGCCGCTGCAATCAACCTGGACATATGGCAAGGTACTGTTCTTTAAACGGGCTCAACCTGGGGTAGAGGGCCAACCCCCAGGAAAAAGATCACCAGGCCCATCGAACTGGCGCGACAGATATGTGGGAGGACGTCCAGTCTTGCCTGTGGTACTGGATGGCATTCCCATGAGTGCCCTACTGGACACCGGGTCACAGGTCACCACCATCCCGTACGTGCTCTTTAAGCAGTACTGGAATGACTCGGATATTACCCGCTACCCTGACGACGACTTGAGTATCATCGCCAGCAATGGCCAGCCCGTGCCACAGATCGGATTTAAAGAGGTGACCATCAAAATCGGTAGAGTCGAACTGGCAGCACAGGGACTGATCATTGTAGATATTGACAAACATGAGAGTCACCCAAAAATAACTCTAGGAACTAATGTAATTGAAAATTGTCTTGCAGAGGTGATTTTCCTTTTACAGCAGGTTGCCAAGAACGCCAGCTCCGGCGAGCAGCGGGTGCTCCAGAAAGAGATCCGGGCACTGATGCGACGGCAACAGGTGGAACTCTCCGGCGGTGAGATTGGTAGCGTAAGAATGTGTGACCCTTTTCCTATTGCCATGCCCCCAAAAAGTGAAATGATGATTTGGTGCCGGGCAGCTATTGGTCTGAGAGGTAGAGATTACCAGGCAATGGTAGAACCAGTTTACTCGGACAGTAGGCCCACCATTTTGACAGCACGGGGGGTGGTTGATGTACGCCATGGGAGGGTGCCCGTTCGCATAATAAATATCGGGGAGAGGGAAGTGTACCTGCCCCGGTATGCCACGCTAGCCAAATTATATACCATTAACCAAAATTCTATACAATCTGTGGAACCCTTACCTCCATCTCACCCGGAGGAAGGTAACGGCTCTAAGAAAAACATGGAGGACTGGTGTCAGCAACTACATCTGGGTACTGACTCCACTCCCGCACACCAGAAACAAGGAGTCTATCGGGTGGTTCAGGAGTACGAGAGAGTGTTCAGTAAACACCCGTTAGACTTCGGGCGAGTCAAGGGGGTAGAACACCACATCCCCACGGGAGACCATCCTCCTATAAAAGAGAGGTATCGACCCGTACCCCCTGCCCACTACCAACACGCCAAGGGGATGCTTAGAGACATGAAGGAGGCTGGGGTGATCAGGGATAGCTGTAGCCCCTGGGCAGCTCCACTAGTCTTAGTCCGAAAGAAAGACAACACCATGAGGATGTGTGTAGATTACCGGAAAATCAATCGTATCACACACAAGGATGCGTACCCCTTACCAAGGATAGAGGAGTCATTGGCTGCTTTAAGATCTGCTAACTTCTTCTCTACCTTGGATCTCACTAGCGGGTACTGGCAGGTTCCTGTAGCAGAGGCGGACCGGGAGAAGACCGCATTCACCACCCCGATGGGACTTAGCGAGTTCACCTGCATGCCGTTCGGACTCTGCAACGCACCGGGAACCTTCCAACGACTAATGGAGTGTTGTCTGGGCCACAGAAACTTTGAGACGGTCCTGTTGTACCTGGACGATGTCATCGTATATTCCAAGACGTATGAGGACCACCTGAAACACCTGGCGGAAGTGTTCGAAGCTCTGGCAAGTTACGGCCTAAAGGTGAAACCCTCCAAGTGTCACCTCCTGAAACCAAAGGTGCAGTACCTGGGACACGTGGTGAGCGCTGACGGAGTGGCTCCCGACCCTGATAAGATCACCGCAATTAAGGAATGGCCAAGCCCCTCCAGCGTAAAAGAAGTGCGGCAGTTCCTCGGGTTGGTAGGCTACTACCGAAGGTTTATTCCCGGTTTCACCAAAAAGGCAGCACCTATGCAGGACCTCCTGATAGGCCAGTCCCGGAAGGCCAAGAACCAGAAGCCGCCCTTCAAATGGGAGGAGCTGGAAGAAGAGTCCTTCCGCCAGCTGAAGATGGCCCTCACGGGGGACGAAATCCTGGCGTACCCGGATTATAGCCAGCCCTTTATCCTCTACACCGACGCCAGTAACATCGGGCTAGGAGCCGTACTGTCCCAGATCCAGCAGGGGAAGGAACGAGTAATCGCCTACGCCAGCCGAAAACTGCGACCCACCGAAAGGAACCCCGAGAATTACAGCTCATTTAAGTTAGAGTTCCTGGCCGTAGTATGGGCAGTCACCGAGCGCTTTAAGCATTACCTCGCTTCTTCTCGGTTCACCGTGTACACGGATAACAACCCGTTGACACACCTGGACACGGCAAGACTCGGTGCCCTGGAGCAGAGGTGGATGGCCCGTCTGTCCAACTACGAGTTCACAATCAAATACCGGGCAGGACGCTCCAATACCAACGCGGACGCCCTGTCCAGGATGCCCAACCTGCCGGACGGAGGAGAAGATCCGGAGGGACTGGAAGAAGTTGAACTCCCTGCATTCCACCGTCATGGGACTATCCAGTATTCCCACCGGGTAAGGAGTAAGCAGGCTGCTACGTTGAACCCCTTACCCCACTACAACTGGGCGGAAACGCAAGACAGCGACCCTGCCGTCCGACTGGTGAAGGAGATGCTGACTCGGCCGGAGGCTCGCCTTGAACCAGACGCTCCGGAGGAAGCCAAACAACTATGGGCAGAGAAGAGTCGACTGTTCCTTTACAAAGGGAAGTTGTGCCGCAGAATGGTTAACTCCCGGACGCATGAATTACTCTGGCAAGTAGTGGTGCCACGAAGAGACGCAGCCATGGTGATGGAGGCATACCACGACGGAGCTGGACACTTCGGGTGGAAGAAGCTGGAGTTCCTGCTGCGCGAGCGGTTCCACTGGGTAGGCATGAGGGGAACCATCGAGAAGTGGTGCAGAGACTGTGGCCCGTGCAACCTGAGAAGGAAGGACCGTGCCAGCCAGAAGACTCCCCTGCAGTCCATCGTCACCCGGCAACCGTTGGAACTGGTAGCCTTGGATCATGTAAAACTGACCCCAAGCAGAAGTGGCTACGTCTACGCGTTAACCATCGTGGATCATTACTCCCGGTTTCTGGTTGTCGTCCCCGTCAAGGACTTAACGGCTCAAACAGCAGCTACAGCCTTCCAGCAGCACTTTTGCCGTCCACACGGGTACCCGGACCAAGTGCTGACGGACCAGGGACCTGCCTTTGAAGCGGAGGTCTTCCAGGAATTCTGCAATCTGTATGGCTGCCGGAAGATAAGGACGACACCCTACCATCCGCAAACTAATGGACTTTGTGAGAAAATGAACCAGGTGGTAATGGATCTTCTAAAAACGTTGCCCCTGGAAGAACGCAGTCTGTGGCCTGAGAAGTTGCCCGATCTGGTGGACCTATACAACCACATCCCGGTAGGTTCCACCAACTGTACCCCGGCTTACCTAATGAGGGCAAGACCTGGTAAGTTACCTGTTGACCTGGAAATGGGAGTCCTGACACCCGAGGACACTTCACCAGAAACAGACTGGGACACAGAGAGGCAGCAGCAGTACCGGAGAGTACAGGAGAGCGTGGAGCGAAGTCTCTGTCAGGCTAGGGAAAGACAAGAGAAAACTTACAACCAGTATGCTCCCGCTGTTCCCCTGGTACCCGGAGAGCAGGTCTTGAAGAGGAAGAGACGGCTCCACAAGTTGGATGACCAGTGGGAGAAGGACCCGTACATCGTACTGCCCTCAAGCCACGAGAACCCGAAGGTTTGTACCATCAGTAAAGACGGAGGGGAAACCACAGCCATTGTATCCCGGGACCACCTGAAGAAGTGTCCCGAACAACTGAGGAACCTTGAAGAGGAACAAGAAGACCATCGACCCGTAGAGGAAAGGGAAGATATGGTTAGTACTGTGCTCGGGGACTTCCCTCGGTCTTGGACTCAAGTCAATGGTGCAGTTGTGGTACCCGTACTCACCTTCCTCCAACCAGCATCCCAAGCACCTACGGAGCAACAGGTAGAGCTGGAAGAACAGCCGGTCCAGGAGGCAGAAGACTCCACACAAGCAGAACAGGAGGATCAACCCTCTGCTTATAGTGAGCCTGCCGTACCCCTAGTGAGACAAAGAGCCGGTAGACAGCTGCCCAGTTTACCCTTGACAGCTCCTACACCCTGTAGTTCAGGGCCAGACAGTCAGCTCCGTAGGTCCACTAGGGCCACTAGAGGCCAGTTACCCGCACGCTGGAGGATTTGAAGTGTATAAATTGTTTTATTTATGTTTATCTGTGTATTGGTGCTTGTGTATAATTTTGTGTTTCCAGTTATTTTTAGGAATCCTTGGTGGATTTACCGGGAATCCTTGTACATAGTTGGAGCGTAACCCAGGATGGACTAGAGACTGTTAAGGACTCGGGGTAGGACAGACCCCTACCTGGTTACGTCTCCCTGTTTTGGTGAAATGGACACCTTGCTTTTCTTCAAAGACTGCACCCGGTTACGGACATGCCGTGACCACCTTTATGTGTTTCTTCTTATTGTACTGTTATTGTTGTTATATCTTGTTATGTTTTTCTAAAATATGTTTAGTCCCGGAGTACTAAATTTCACTAGGGGGGAATGTGGCACCCCAGGGGTCTGGTTTTCCACAGTAATGTAATGTTATGTCTGAGAGCAGGTGGGAGGTCCTTTGGTCAGGGATCCTGTGCATGCCACACCTCCTGCCCAGTCTTGGGAGGGGAAGAACTTCCCCTGTATAAACCCTGGGCTGAGGCAGGGTTAGTCAGTCAAGGAGAGTAGAGACAGAGAAGCAGCATAGGAAGAAACAGCAGAAGCTCATTGGGAGCAATATTACTACGAGTCAGGGGCTGGCAGCTGCAGAGCTCGCCCTGACTGAGAAGCTTTCTTACCGGACCCGGCGTCCGAGGCTGTGGGGACTAACTCTTACCCAGCAGCAGAAGCCGACCGGCAGGGGATTTCAGGTCCTCAGGCCCAGAAACCCAAAGGCACGGTCACACGCGTGGGACCAGCACCGCCATCGTGGAGCGGAAGCCATTAGAAGGCCCCGAGTCACCGGCCATACGGGTGAGCACCACACGGTACACTCAGGGACGCGGGCTACTTATATCCGCTTCTAGCAAGGTAGCCAGAAGAGTACAGTCAGTTTGGGAGGCCTACAACTCCGCCTGGCCAGGGGAGATCCCATCTGCTCAAGGACTGACCAGGCCCCGTTCACTAGCAAGTACTCTGGGAGGGTCTATCGTTGTTACCAGTAAAGACCCTGAATTACACCGCACCGTCTCTGAGTGGTTCCTGCTACCCCCATCATCCACATCTGCTGCCCTGAGGCCATACCCCTCCCGTTGGGGGTTATACCATCTACGCTGCACCATCCATCCACCGGCCTCAGCGGACTGTCCTGCAGCGGCAGCTCCATAGCTGCATTCAACGGGTGGCGTAGTCGTCCTGCATCTACCGCTGTTACATCGCCGCTCAGTTTGACTCCCTGGGCACGGACCGGGTCACCGCCACGAGACTACAACCCTCAAGAGATCCGGCTCCGGGTAAGCTCCCGCATGCGCAACGCAGCGCGACACAGGCCCAGGGGCGCGTCTTATTTATGTACTGATGGTGATTCTGGTGTTGTACTCATGTACTGATGATGGCTCTCGTGATGCTTTCATATACTGATCATGTTTCTAGTGATGTATTATTTTACTGATGATGGTTCTGGTGATGTATTAATTTAGTCATGGTGGTTCTGATGCTATATTTATGTACTGATGGTGGTTCTGGAATAGGTTAAAGGTGTTTTCCAGGCCAGAGCAAATTTTCAGCAAGCATTATAACATGCAAAATCCTAACAGTGTGTAATATGTCCATTGGCAGGATTCTGCTCTTCCTGCTGGTTGCAGAGGTCATCATTTGATCACTCATATGCAATTTTCATACTTACTCTCACATGCCAACTAGCTTCTCTTCTTGCTTTCTCAATGAAGCAGTGCCTGTTGTTTTTCAATAAACACTAAAACATTGAGAGAATCAGGAAAATAAACTAATCGGCACGTGACTGTAAGTGTGCAAATTGCATATGAGTGGTCACATGCTGACTACTCAATCTGCTTAAGCTGTGTATAGTAGTGGACGCCAAACTGAATCTTTACTTCAGGACCAGGAAGACCTAGATTCATCTCTGAAATGTCTATTGCTCCACTAAAAAAACAATTTTTAATTGTTAAATTATATATTATTTTATGATATATCTTTATAGTGTTTTGTGATAGAGATCTCCAAATACCATGGAGTGACACAGATGATGAAGTTCTGGCAACCTGCAGTCACCCCTAAGAAAAACTTCAGGAGCTTACTGCATACTGTTTATATCTTGAATCTATTTTTTTATATATATTTATTCAAATGTGTTGTGAATTCTGTGAAAATCTACTTCTGTTATTGGAAAGCCCATAGGAGATGTGATATTCTAATTTATCCTCTAAATAATGGAGCTTGCCCAGCATTGTCTATAGTGACCTTGAATATGAGTCGGAATACTTTGTTATACAATCATCCATGGGAATCCTGTTCTGCAAGTATTCCTGCTTGACTAACACTGTTTAATCTAATATTCCCTTTATAAGTGAAGGAAAACAAACTCACAAATATTTTTTTGTTGCAGTGATCTGGTTCATGTGATACTCACGGAAGGAACCAGGGAAAATTACCTGGCACTTACTTTCTTGGCTGGCCTGACTCTGGTGCTTTAAGCTAGTCCAATTATTTCCTTGCATTGTGTTTAGCGAAGCTAAAATCAGAATACATGGAAATATATCAGAGGTATAGTTGCTTGGAGTAATGACAGCAATAGCTCAATGTGAAAACGTACCCGTGTAGGTTGTACAATGACCTAGGGATTCAAAAAGTGGTAATCTTAGGCAGGCTAGTCAACATCTGGAACATCTTTTTTATTATATTTTACTCACAGTGGTGTGAAAAAGTGTTTGCACCCTTCCTGATTTCTTATTCTTTTGCATGTTTGTGACGCTTAAATGTTTCAGATCACAAAACAAATTTAAATATTAGACAAAGATAACACAATTAAACACAAAAAGCAATTTTTAAATAAAGGTCTTTATTCTTAAGGGAAAAAGAAATAAAAACCTACATGGCCCTGTGTGAAAAAGTGATTGCCCCCCCCCTTAAAACATAAATTAACTGTGGGATATCACATCTTTGGGAAGCTGGGTTCAATTTCCCTAGACACACACAGGCCTGATTACTGACACACCTGTTCTCAATCAAGAAATCACTTAAATAAGACCTGCCAGAAAAAAGTGAAGTAGACCAAAAGATCCTCAAAAGCTAGACATCATGCTGCAATCCAAAGAAATTCAGGAACAAATGAGAAACAAAGTAATTGAGATCTATCAGTCTGGAAAAGGTTATAAAGCCATTTCTAAAGCTTTGGAACTCCAGCGAACCACAGTGAGAGCCATTATCCACAAATGGCAAAAACATGGAACAATATTGAACCTTCCCAGGAGTGGCCGGCCGACCAAAATTACCCCAAGAGAGCAGCCATGACTCATCCAAAAGGTCACAAAAGACCCCACAACAACATCCAAACAACTGCAGCCATCACTTACCTCAGTGTTCATGACTCCACCATAAGAAAGAGACTGGGCAAAAATGGCATGCATGGCAGAGTTCCAAGACGAAAACCACTGCTGTGCAAAAAGAACATAAAGGTTAGTCTCTTTAGTTTTGCCAGAAAACATCTTGATGATTGCCAAGACTTTTGGAAGAATACTCTGTGGACTGATGAGACAAAAGTTGAACTTTTTGGAAGGAGTATGTCCCATTACATCTAGCGTAGAAGTAACAGCATTTCAGAAAAGGAATATCATACCAACAGTAAAATATGGTGGTGGTAGTGTGATGGTCTGGGGCGGTTTACATCCATGTCTGGATTTTCGTGAAATTAATAAGATTACCGTACGCAATTCCTACCCATTGCCGTTAATTCCTGACTTGTTTAACCAGTTAGTGGGGGCCAAGTGGTTCTCAAAAATTGATCTCCGAGGGGCATACAATTTGTTACGTGTGAAGGAGGGCGATGAATAGAAAACTGCTTTTAACACTCCGGTAGGTCATTTTGAGAATCTGGTGATGCCCTTCGGTCTTACCAATAAACCTGCATTTTTTCAGAACCTTATTAATGACATCCTGAGACCTTTGATTGGTAAGAATGTGGTTGTGTATTTGGATGAAATTTTGATTTATTCACCAGATCTAGAGTCCCATTGGCAGAGTGTACGTGAAGTTTTACAGTTATTGAGTGATAATTCACTCTTTGCTAAGCTGGAGAAATGTGAGTTCGCTGTGCAGAAAATTAATTTTTTGGGCTACATTGTCTCCAGCGAGGGCTTTGAGATGGACCCTGTGAAGGTTCAGGCTGTGCAGGAATGGCCTAGGCCTATTGGTTTGAAATCTATACAGAGGTTTTTGGGTTTTGCCAATTATTACAGGAAATTCATTAAGAATTTTTCTGTAATTGTTAAACCTCTAACCGATCTCACCAAGAAAGGTGCGAATACGACCCAGTGGACTACTAAAGCCATTGAAGCGTTTGAGTATCTCAAAGAGAGGTTCAGTTCAGCCCCTATCCTTATACAGCCTGATGAGACCAAACCTTTTTTGGTCGAGGTCGATGCTTCATCAGTGGGGGTCGGAGCAGTTTTGTCTCAGGAGAACAAGGGTGGAGTACATCCTTGTGCCTTCTTTTCGAAAAAAAATTCGGAAACCGAACTGAATTATGATGTTGGAAATCGAGAGTTGCTGGCTATTAAACTTGCGTTTGAACACTGGCATCATTTTTTGGAAGGCGCTAGATTTCCTATTCAGGTTTTCACAGATCATAAGAATTTGATCTATCTGGATGCTGCCAAGCGCTTGAATGCCCGTCAAGCTAGGTGGGCACTCTCGGTTTCATTTTTCTGTTACCTATATCCCTGGTACTAAGAATGTTAAAGCCAATGCTTTATCTCGCATCTTCTCTCCTACGGTCGGTGCCGAGGAGGAGGAGAGCATTTTTCAGAAAGGAGTTGTGGTGGCGGCATTGGACTCCGATTTGGAGAATGGGATTCTGAATGCTCAAGATGATGCTCCATCTAACACTCCCCATGGGAGATTGTTCGTACCTAGAGCCTTTAGGAGAGATTTGTTTGTGGAGTGTCATGAATCTCGGTTGGCAGGTCATCCAGGAGTTTCGGAGACCAAGAGACTTATCAGTCGCAGTTTTTGGTGGCCTGGATGGCAGAAGGAAGTCATCAAGTGGGTGCTTCAGTGTACTGTGTGTGCCAGGTCAAAGGCTTCACATACTCCGGCTGCGGGGTTGCTTTGCCCTCTGGAGGTTCCTAGTACGCCTTGGACGCATCTCTCTGTTGATTTTATTACTGATCTTCCTGTGTCCGAGGGTTTTACTGTCATCTGGGTGGTCGTAGACCGTTTAGTAAGATGTGTCATTTGGTTCCATTCATTAAGTTGCCCTGCGCCAAGACACTCGCTAAGGCGTTTGTTAAGGAGATTGTCAAGCTCCATGGCGTTCCCACGGATATTGTTTCTGATAGAGGACCTCAGTTTGTGGCTCGCTTTTGGCGAGGTTGGGAGTTCATTTGTCATTTTCGTCTGGTTATCATCCTGAGTCTAATGGACAGACTGAAAGAAAGAACCAGGATGTTGAACAGTTTTTGCGTTGTTTTGTGGCGGACAATCAAGAGGTGTGGTCTGAGTTTCTGCCTCTCGCAGAATTTGCTCTTAACAATCATACATCCTCCTCTGCTGGGTGTTCTCCTTTTTTTTGTTGCACTGGGAGACATCCGTCTTTTGGTTTGTTCTCCAAATTGGGGTCGGCGGTGCCGGAGGAGGAGAATTTTTCCGGTGATTTGGAGAGAGTTTGGACTAATGTACGTTGTAACCTGCAAGAGGCTAACAAGAAGTCCAAGAAGTATTTTGACAGGAAACGTAAAGAGGTTTTGTTTACTGTGGGTGACATGGTTTGGTTGTCCTTGAAGAACTTGCGGTTGAGGATTCCCTCTAAAAAACTGGGTCCTAAGTTTGTGGGTCCATTTAAAGTGCTTCAGGTTGTTAACCCATCTGCTGTCAGGTTGGATGTCCCTACTTCCTGGAAGATTAATTCTGTGTTTCATGTTTCCTTGTTGAAAAAGGGTGACGTTTCTAATAGGGACGCCACTGTCACAGTTCCTCCTGTAGTGGAAGACAGGGAATATGAAATTTCTCGTATTTTGAATTCAAGATGGCATTGAGGGATTTTACAGTATCGTGTCTCCTGGAAGGGTTTCGGTCCCGAAGACAACTCCTGGGTAAGGACGGATGATGTCTCTGCTCCTAGGCTTGTTAAAGCTTTCCACAGGAGGTTTCCTGATAGGCCTGGGCCTGGAGGATCCGGAGGATCCTCATAGAAGAGGGGGTACTGTTAGAACCCTCCTGTTAGTTTTTGCTATCTTGTGTTTTGCGGTCACGTGACCAGCTGCCTATATATTCCAGCTCCTCCCTTCTGGCTTTGCTGGACTTCAGTGTTTTTTGCCTGTCTCTCTGGCCAGGTGCTTTGGTGCCTATCTCTGTCTAGTTTGCTTGGTCCTCTGGGACCTCTAGTACTTTTTGTTCAGTTTGTCTTTTTGCTCTGCAACAACTTCTGTTAGGAGGTGTCCCATTTTTGTCCCAGTCCTTAGTTTTTTTAGGGACCCCTCCCTTTATTCTATAGGTCTCCGTTCAGACTAGCCGAGGACGAAGGCAGGTCTGTTCACAAGGAACAGGCTGCCCGCTACATCATAGGGATTCAGCTTAGTCTTACTGTAGGGACAGCTTTTCCCATTCTTTCCTTAGTTTATTTTGCAGATCATAACAACGGCGCTGCGAGAGCTATGTTCCCGCAAAGTGCTGTTTATATACGGCGCCACAATTGCGTGGGCTCACGCTCAGCGCCACCGCAATCGAGTGTGGGTGTCAGCTTTATGTGAGAGCTGACACCCAGCAGCAACACCCATGATCGGTTGCACCGATCCTGGGTGTTTAACCCCTGTGATTCCGCTGTTAATAGTGACAGCGACATCGCAGAGGGAGTGAACTGCCTCTCTGCTTCCATCAGCACAACTCGATGTGATCGCGTTATGCTGAAGGTCTCCATGGTGACCGCTGGTCCCAAGATGGTCGCAGGGTCCTTCAGGATCCTGCAGGAAGGTGGCCTGTCAGCGCCTGCCCAGAGAGCAGGAGCTCAGATGCCTCCTTCCTGCCTGTCAGACGCTGATCTGATGCTCTGCAGTGCAGAAGCATTGTAGAGTATTAGATCAGCAATCAGGGCAGGGAAAGTTGATGCGCCATAATGGGACAATGTGAAACAGTAAAGAAAAAGTTAATAAGTATAAAAATATATTAAAAAAATCACAAAATAAAGAACAAAAAAAAGAAAAAATATTAATCTAATAAATAAATTTATCTGTGTAAAAAAAATAAACAAAAAATAGTACACATATTTGGCATCGCCGAATTCGGAACGACCCGACCTATAAAACTGTCCCACTAGTTAACTCCTTCAGTGAACACTGTAAAAAAAATAAATGAAAAACAAGATGAAAACTATGCTTTACACTGTGTTCCAAATTATTATGCAAATAATATTTTCTCAGATTTTCCCAAATTACCTATATGAATTGCAGTCATTGTAATTCTCCAGTCAAATAACTATTAGAGTACAATTGAAAGGTTTTTGTACAAACTGACTATGATAACAGTATATTTTTAAAAAAATAAAAAACTCAAACTGCACTCAAAATGCATGTTCCAAATTATTATGCACAGCAGAGTTTTCAACCTTTTCATTTTAATAAAGAACAAAAAAAGTTTGTCCCCTTTTATGCCCATAGCAGCCAGAGATGCAGATGTGTTATGTGCAGCATGAGACGGTGCATTATCATGCATGAAAATGATCTTGCTGCGGAATGCACGGTTCTTCTTATTGAACCATGGAAGGAAGTGCTGTTTGAGAAACTCAACATACATTATGGAGTTCATCTTTACCCCTTCAGGGATCCTAAAAGGGCCGACAATCTCTCTCCCTATGATTCCAGCCCAAAACATTACTCCACTTCCTCCTTGTTAGAGCCGTAGCCGTGTTTGCATGGGGTGTCCATCAACCAGCCATCCTCCACTCCATCCATCTGGACCATCAAGATCATTTCATGCATGATAATGCCCCGTCTCATGCTGCACATAACACATCTGCATCTCTGGCTGCTATGGGCATAAAAGGGGACAAACTTATGGTGTGGCACCCATGCTCCCCTGACCTCAACCCCATTGAGAACCTCTGGAGCATCATCAAAAGAAGTGTCTATGAAGGCGGGAGGCAGTTCACATCTAAGCAACAGCTCTGGGAGGGTATTCTGTCCTCATGCAAAACAATTGAAGCAGAAACCATCCAAAACCTGACAAATTCAATGGACGAGAGAGTTCAGAAGCTCCTTTCGAACAAGCGGTCCTATGTGCAAATGCAACATCACCTAGAATAAAGTTTTGAGGTGAAAACTGTTTGATTTCAGTTTGTAATAACCTGCTAATGCTTATAATTTCAAAAATGACAATTTTTTTGTTCTTTATTAAAATGAAAACGTTGAAAACTCTGCTGTGCATAATAATTTGGAACATGCATTTTGAGTGCAGTTTGAGTTTTTTATTTTTTTAAAAATATACTGTTATCATAGGCAGTTTGTACAAAAACCTTTCAATTGTACTCTAATAGTTATTTGACTGGAAAATTACAATGACTGCAATTCATATAGGTAATTTGGGAAAATCTGAGAAAATATTATTTGCATAATAATTTGGAACACAGTGTATTATCATACCGTTGAACATGAAGTGCAATACAACGCAATAAAAAATACGAATGTAAATAAAAATGGTATCGCTGAAAACGTCATCTTGTTCCACAAAAAACAAGCCGTAATCGCTCCGACCCGAAGAATAATGTCACCTAATCACTTACAGTGGTGTCCAAAAGTATTAGCACCCCTGCAATTCTTTCAGATAATACTCAGTTTCTTCCTGAAAATGATTGCAATCACAAATTCTTTGGTATTATTATCTTCATTTAATTTGTCTTCAAAGAAAAAACACAAAAAGAATTGTCCTAAAGCGTAATTGGATATAATTCCACACCAAACCTCAAAAAGGGGGTGGACAAAAGTATTGGCACTGTTTGAAAAATCATATGATGCTTCTCTAATTTGTGTAATTAACAGCACCTGTAACTTACCTGTGGCACCTAACAGGTGTTGACAATAACTAAATCACACTTGCAGCCAGTTAACATGGATTAAAGTTGGCTCAACCTCTGTCCTGTGTCCTTGTGTGTACCAGATTGAGCATGGAGAAAAGAAAGAAGACCAAAGAACTGTCTGAGGACTTGAGAAACCAAATTGTGAGGAAGCATGAGCAATCTCAAGGCTACAAGTCCATCTCCAATGACCTGAATGTTCCTGTGTCTTCCGTGCGCAGTGTCATCAAGAAGTTTAAAGCCCATGGCACTGTGGCTAACCTCCCTAGATGTGGACCGAAAAGAAAAATTGACGAGAGATTCCAACGGATGATGGATAAAGAACCTCGACTAACATCCAAACAAAAAACCAAGCAATGTGAACTGAGGTCTAAAAAGGTTCACATGCAAGAAATAGGAGCATGTTCACACTAGCAAAAAGATGCAAAACCTACAAAAGACAAAAAATATATCTCATACCCTACCATCATTATATATAAATGCTCTATTTCTTGCATGTGTACCATTTTAGACCTCAGTTCACATTGCTTGGTTTTTTGTCTTGTTTGCATTCTGTGCAAATTAGGGGTTGAGCTGGTTAGTATATATGTAGCTTACCAAGGGCTTAGGTGGTCTGATATTGGGACCCGGTTCTATTTGTCTACCCTTTTATATGCATTACTTCAACTTTGATATGCACTAAGGTTTTTAATATAGACAGTGTAGGACCATCCCAATTTAGGATCACCTTGTCGCTGGTGGGACGGCTTGTATACTTTTTTTGATCAAAAATAGTTCACTAAGTACCCTATATTTCATATGCAACTTTGCTTTACATTTATATATAATGATGGTAGGGTATAAGATATATTTTTTGTCTTTTCTAGGTTTAACATCCAAACAAGTTCAAGCTGCCCTGCAGTCCGAGGGTACAACAGTGTCAACCCGTACTATCCGTCGGCGTCTGAATGAAAAGGGACTGTATGGTAGGATACCCAGGAAGACCCCACTTCTTACCCCGAGACATAAAAAAGCCAGGCTGGAGTTTGCCAAAACTTACCTGAGAAAGCCTAAAACGTTTTGGAAGAATGTTCTCTGGTCAGATGAGACAAAAGTAGAGCTTTTTGTGAAAAAGCATCAACATAGAGTGTACAGGAAAAAAAAGAGGCATTCAAAGGAAAGAACACGGTCCCTACAGTCAAACATGGCAGAGGTTCCCTGATGTTTTCGGGTTGCTTTGCTGCCTCTGGCACTGGACTGCTTGACTGTGTGCATGGCATTATGAAGTCTGAAGACTACCAACAAATTTTGCAGCATAATGTAGGGCCCAGTGTGAGAAAGCTGGGTCTCCCTCAGAGGTCATGGGACTTCCAGCAGGACAATGACCCAAAACACACTTCCAAAAGCACTATAAAATGGTTTGAGAGAAAGCACTGGCGACTTCTAAGGTGGCCAGCAATGAGTCCAGACCTGAATCCCATAGAACACCTGTGGAGAGATCTCAAAATGGCAGTTTGGAGAAGGCACCCTTCAAATATCAGGGACCTGGAGCAGTTTGCCAAAGAAGAATGGTCTACAATTCCAGCAGAGCATTGTAAGAAACTCATTGATGGTTACCGGAAGCGGTTGTTCGCAGTTATTTTGGCTAAAGGTTGTGCAACCAAGTATTAGGCTGAGGGTGCCAATACTTTTGTCTGGCCCATTTTTGGAGTTTTGTGTGAAATGATCAATGATTTGATCTTTGCTTCAATCTCTTTTGTGTTTTTTCCTTGCAAGCAAATTAAATGAAGATAGTAATACCAAAGAATTTGTGATTGCAATCATTTTCAGGAAGAAACTGAGTATTATCTGACAGAATTGCAGGGGTGCCAATACTTTTGGCCACCACTGTATACCACACGAGGAATGGCGTAAAATAAATAAAACTTTTCATCTGCTGTTGATTTGTTCATTCTGCCTCCCAAAGATCGCAGTAAGGCTCCGCTCACATTTATCCAGAGCCCTGTGCTGAGCTCTTACTCCTGGGTTTCTGTGTAAATCTCTGAAATATGTGATTCAGACGGAAACCACGGCGGAAGATTCCCTATAATGAGGCAGATGGAGGCACTGTGGACGCCGTCTGGCCTATGATCCGGCGGTGTCCATCTTTTTATTAGGCGTGCACAAAAGTGCTGCTGGCCACAGTTTTGTGCACTTCTGAAAAGAAGCACAACACTGAACAGAGGCCAGACGGAGTTCAGATTAACTCGGCTGCAACATTATAGTGAATGGATCCCTCGGGGTATTCATCTGTATCACGTCACTCGGAGATTTAGATGGAAACCTCGATATAAGTGCTCAGCGTAGAGTGCAGGATAAATGTGATCCCAAACATTATGCAAAATGTTCCCAATAACGGCTTCAACTCCATTCACAAAAAAAGCAAGTCCCCACTCAGGTCCGTAATCTGTTAACAGAAATATAGGAGGCTTCCACGTTACTGATAGCTCAAGGGCTCTGGAAAAACTAAATGGCTCCTCGTCCTCGAAAAGGAATCCAGTGAATTCTGTGCTCCCAAATCCAAATGTCCCCCTCCCTTCTGAGCTCCACAGTGTGCCTAAACCGGTTAACATCCACATGTTTGGCATTCCTGTAGCGATGAGAGTCCTCCTAATTTACGAGTGCATGTCTCCAGAAGGACGAGCTTGGCATAACGTACTGGTTACTACAACGTACTGGTCACTACAACATTTTGTTCACTACAATGGCAGTTTGCAATCTTCATTTAGCAACATCCACTGCAGCTTGTTTCTGGAAAACATCCATGGAGTCAAAATCGTCACTACACCTTTAGATAAATTCACAAAGGGGTATAATTTTCAAAATGGGCTCACTTGAGGGGCATTCTGCTCTTCTAGTGTGCAGGGGCTCTGTATATGGAGTCCACAAACTATTCTAGGGAAATCTGCGCTCTAGGAGGCAAAAAGCGCTCCATCCCTCCCAAGTCTTGCTGTATGGTAAGCAGTACTGCTCAGCTACATATGGGGTATTTCTACATTCAGCAGAAATTGTGGAACAAATTTTGGTGCCATTTTTACCCATTTTGCCGTGTGAGAATTTAAAACCTGGGATTTAGACAAAATTTTGGTGGTAAAAATGTAATTATTGTTTCTTCACTGCCCAATGGTATAAAATGCTGTGACACACCGGTGGTGTCAATATGATCCCCTAGATGAATTCATTGAGAGGTGTAGTTTGTAAAATGGGGTCTCTTATGGGTTGTTTGACTGATCTAGCACCTCAGGGGCTCTACCAATGTGACATGGCACCCTCAAACCAGTCCAGCAAAATCTGAAGTCAAATATGGTGCTTCTTCCCTTCTGAGCTTTGCACTATGCCTCAAAAGTAGTTTTCGACCACATATGGGGTATCTGAATACTCAGAAGAAATTGCACAACAAATTGCATGCTGCAATTTCTCCTGTTACCCTAATGAAAATGCAAAATTTGTGGGAAAAAAATATTTTATTATTTTCACAGCTCTACGTTATAAACTTCTGTGAAGCACCTGGGTGTTCAAGGTGCTCAGCACATCTAGATAAATTTCTTGAGGAGTCTAGTTTCCAAAATGGGGTCACTTGTGGGGGGTTGTCACTGTTTAGGCACATCAGAGGCTCTCCAAACGCGAGACGACACCCACAGACCATCAAAATATGCATTCCAAAATGTCACACCTTCCTTTCTGAGCCCTGCCGTGCGGCCAAACAGTAGTTTTCACTCCAAATTTTGGAGTCCATTTTCTACTGTCATCCTTGTGAAAATTAAAATTTGGGGCTAAAAAACATTTTTGTGGAAAATTGCACAACAAACTGTATGGAGCATATGCTCCTGTTACCATTGGGGCTAAAATAACATTTTTGTCAGAAAAATGTGATTTTTTATTTTCACGGCTCAAAATTATAAACTTATAACACACATCTAGATAGGTTCCCTGAGGGATCTAGTTTCCAAAATGGTGTCACTTGTGGGGGGTTTCCACTGTTTAGGCACATTAGGGGTTCTCCAAACGCGACATGGCATCCGCTAATTATTCCGGCAAATTTTGCATTCAAAAAGTCAAATGATGCTCCTTCAATTGCAAGCCCTGCTGTGCGCCTAAACAGTAGTTTTCCTCCATATATTGGGTATCAGCATATTCAGGAGAAATTGCACAACAATTTGTGTGGTGACATTTCTCCTGTTACCCAAGTGAAAATGCAAAATTTGGAGCTAAAAAACATGTTTATGGAAAAATGTGATTTTTTTTATTTTCACGGCTGAACATTATGAACCTTTGTGAAGAACCTGGGGGTTTAAGGTGCTCACCACACATCTAGATAAGTTCCCTGCGGGGTCTTGTTTCTAAAATGGTGTCACTTGTGTGGGGTTTCAACTATTTAGGCACATCAGGAGCTCTCCAAACGTGACATGGAGTCCGCTAATTATTCCAGCAAATTTTACATTCAAAAATGCAAATGGCGCTCCTTCCCTTCGGAGCCCTGCCGTGCACCCAAAAAGTAGTTTTCCCCACATATTGAGTATCGGTGTGCTCATGAGAAATTTCACAACACATTTTGGGGTCCATTTTCTCCTGTTACCCTTGTGAAAGTAAAAAAAATTGGGGCTAAAGTAAAATTTTTGTGAAAAAAAGTTAAATATTTATTTTTCCTTGTACAGTCCATTAATTCCTGTGAAGCACATGAAGGGTTAATAAACTTATTGAATGTGGTTTTGAGCACCTTGAGGGTTGCAGTTTTTAGAATGGTGCCACTTTTGGGTATTTTCTGCTATATAGACCACTCAAAGTCACTTCAAATGTGATGTGGTCCCTAAAAAATGGTTTTGTATATTTTGTTGTAAAAATGAGAAATCACTGGTCAACTTTTAACCCTTATAACTTCATAACAAAAAAACTATGTTTCCAAAATTGTGGTGATGTAAAGTAGACATGTGGAAAATGTTATTTATGAACTATTTTGTGTGACATGACTCTCTGATTTAAGGGCATAAAAATTGAAAGTTTGAAAATTGCTAAATTTTCACAATTTTTTGCCAAAGTTCAGATTTTTTCACAAATAAACATAAGTCATATCAAATAAATTTTACCACTGTAATGAAGTACAATATGTCACGAAAAAACTTTCTCAGAATCAGTGGGATCCGTTGGAGCGTTTCAGAGTTATTAAGTCATAAATTGACACTAGACAGAATTCAAAAAATTGGCCTGGTCAGAAAGGTGAAAACAGGCTTTGGGGTGAAAGTGTTAATACAGGTCAAAACTTGGATACAAACCATACAACTGGCACTTTGATATTGGTTGCTTGACAGCTGTGGGTACTGCCTATGCACCACATGACACCTTTAGCCACCCCACTGCAAACCTGGGTGGATGAGAATACTTGTGGAGCCCTGACAGGTGCGTTTATTACAATGTGAAATATGAAATCTGATACGTACACAGATATATACATACAACCCCTGGCAAAAATTATGGAATCACTGGGCTCGGAGGATGTTCATTCAGTTGTTTAATGTTGTTGAAAAAAAGCAGATCACAGACATGGCACAAAATGGCAACTGTAGGGCTTTAAGAAACACTAAAAGAAATCAAGATTAAAAATGTGGTACTCAGTAAGGGTAATTTTTTTCAGACCAAGCAGAGGGAAAAAACTATGGAATCACTTAATTCTGAGAAAAAAATTATGGAATCACCATGTAAATTTTCATTTCCAAAACTAAAACCTGCATTAAATTAGATCTGCTCATTAGTGTGCATCTAAAAAGGAGTGATCACACCTTGGAGAGCTTTTGCACCAAGTGGACTGACATGAATCATGGCTCCAACACGAGAGATGTCAATTGAAACAAAGGAGAGGATTATCAAACTCTTAAAAGAAGGTAAATCATTACACAATGTTGCAAAAGATGCTGGTTGTTCACAGTCAGCTGTGTCTAAAATCTGGACCAAATACAAACAACATGGGAAGATTGTTAAAGGCAAACATACTGGTAGACCAAGGAAGACATCAAAGCGTCAAGACCGGAAACTTAAAGTGATATGTCTCCAAAACAGGAAATGCACAACAAAACAAATGCGGAACGAATGGGAGGAAACTGGAGTCAATGTCTGTGACCGAACTGTAAGAAACAGCCTAAAGGAAATGGGATTTACATACAGAAAAGCTAAACAAAAGCCATCATTAACACCTAAACTGAAAAAAACAAGGTTACAATGAACTAAGGAAAAGCAATCTTGGACTGTGGATGACTGGATGAAAGTCATATTCAGTGATGAATCGCGAATGCATTGGGCAAGGTGATGATGCTGGAACTTTTGTTTGGTGCCGTTCCAATGAGATTTATAAAGATGACTGCATGAAGAGAACATGCAAATTTCCACAGTCATTGATGATATGGGGCTGCATGTCAGGTAAAGGCACTGGGGAGATGGCTGTCATTACATCTTCAATAAATGCCCAAGTTTACATTGATATTTTGGACAGTTTTCTTATCCCATCAATTGAAAGGATGTTTGGGGATGATGACATCATTTTTCAAGATGATGATGCATCCTGCCATAGAGCAAAAACTGTGAAAACATTCCTTGAAAGAAGACACATAAGGTCAATGTCATGGCCTGCAAATAGTCCGGATCTCAATCCAATTGAAAATCTTTGGTGGAAGTTGAAGAAAATGGTCCATGACGAGGCTCCAACCTGCAAAGCTGATCTGGCAACAGCAATCAGAGAAAGTTGGAGCCAGATTGATGAAGAGTACTGTTTGTCACCCATTAAGTCCATGCCTCAGAGACTGCAAGCTGTTATTAAAGCCAGAGGCGGTGCAACAAAATACTAGTGATGTATTGGAGTGCTCTTTTGTGTGTTTGTTTTTCATGATTACATAATTTTTTCCTTAGAATTAAGTGATTTCATAATTTTTTTTCCCTCTGCTTGGTCTGAAAAAATTTACCCTTACTGAGTACCACATTTTTTATCTTGATTTCTTTTAGTGTTTCTTAAAGCCCTAAAGTTGCCATTTGAAATGACTTTAGTTTTGTGCCATGTCTGTGATCTGCTTTTTTTCAACAACATTAAACAACTGAATGAACATCATCCGAGCCCGGTGATTCCATAATTTTTGCCAGGGGTTGTATGTATTAAGGCTATATAGTGTATTCTTAACATTTTTACATATTTGCAATACTTTAGATTTTTAAACAAAATATGTGATTCAGGTCTTCAACCTAAAGTATAATTTATAATGTTTAATTTATTGAAGGAAAAAAGTAACCCAACACCATCTGACCCTGTGGGAAAAGTCACAAGGTATTTGGAATAAAAAGCAGTGGGTTTAATTATAATGAGGGCACCATGTGTAGACATGTTTTCCAGATGTTTAGAAGAATTTAATCTAGGCCAATGACTATAAATGAGTATTATACAAAAAAATACTGTTGTGCCAATGCCTAATAATATTTTTAGCTAAGGTTTAATTATGAAACTGACCTTGAATATATGAAAAACACTACACCCACTAAGACCAGAATATCTCCATTAATCTTCGTTATGGTGCCAGATGAAGCTTTAAGTTGGCTGCACCTCACATACCTCTCTTATGGAGCTCTAGACAAAGACCAAATATAGCGGAAGGGGTCACCAATGGAAATTATCTGTTTAGACGTTCCCAGCACATCATAGCCTCTTTTCAGAGTGTATTAAAGTCATGGCTGGACTTCTCACCATATCTCATCATCTCCTTTGTCTATTCTAGCCCCCCATATACAATAGATAGCTGTCAGCCAAATAAATGATTGGCAAATCATTCGGCCAGCAGCTGTCTCTCCCGACTCCTGCATACAGAGGAAATCTTGCCTCTACCGAGTTCTTCTGTGTTGTCTATGATAGAGCTGCCACCCAACTCCTCTAGCGATGGTCTATGTCTCGGAAAAATGAGCTTACTCCCCCTGGGTTTGCTGTTCAGTGTTGAGCTGCATGTCAGGTTTTGCAAGCTGCCCAGCATGGATCAATAAAAATCAGCAGCACTCTGAAATGCTATAATATCCAAATATTGAATATATGAAATAGGATCTGCAATACTGCTATAGAAAATAAATACCTTAAAAATGAAGGTACTTAGCGCACAAATTGGCCAATTCGTTAGAACCCAATAGCCAGTGACAAGGCGTACCCCTTTGTTTGGAACCTAATCTAATATGCCTCTCCAGGGCTGAAAGCCTACAGTTTTAAGGGCAGATAGGAGGCAGCTAATTAAAAAAGCCTTAGGCTGATGGGAGGAGTGCTCAGAGGGACCAGGGCCAGCTCCAGGTTTTCATGGGCCCCGGGGGAAAGAGTCTCAGGGTGCCCCTTTAACACATACCACAATTCATGATGCACAGATATGGCAGAGCAATATTTATATAGTACAATGCCAAAGATTTCACTTACTTCTTACATTACATGAGTGATATCTATTGTAAATTCTACAACATCTCAGAAACCGGCGAATCCTCGCAGTGCACTGTGCAGACAGGACAGTATAGTCCTCCATACAGTATTATGGGCCCCATATAATGCTCCATACAGAAAGGACCCCATATAATTCTCCATACAGTATACTGGCCCCCATATAATGCTCCATACAGGATATTGTCCCCCATATAATACTCCATGCAGGCTGGGCACCATATAATGCTCCACACAGAATAATGACCCCTATATAATGCTCCATACAGGATACTGGCCCCAATATAATGGTCCATACAGGATACTGGCCCCCATATAATGCTCCATACAGAATACTGGTCCCCATATAATGCTCCATACAGGATACTGGCCCCTGTATAATGCTCCATACAGGATACTGGCCCCCGTATAATGCTCCATACAGGATACTGGCCCCCATATAATGCTCCATACAGGATACTGACCCCATATAATGCTCCATACCGGATACTGGCACCCATATAATGCTCCATACAGAATACTGGCCCCCCATATAATGCTCCATGCAAGATACTGGCCCCCATATAATGCTCCATGCAGAGTACTGGACTCCATATAATGCTGCATGCAGAATACTGGTCCCATATAATGATGCATGCTTTATGGCCCCCATATATTGCTCCATGCTATATGGCCCCCATATGCTGTATGGCCCCATATACTGTATGGCCACCATATATTGCTGCAGGCTGCATGGCCCCCATATGCTGTATGGCCCCTATATATTGCTCCATGCATCCATACATAAAAAAAATCAAATACTCAACTCACCTCACCTCTCCTGCTGCCGCTGCTCCGCTCTGCTCTGGACTCCTCAGCGTTGCCGTCTTCCTGCTCTTTGTGCCGTGACTGCTCAGCAGAGGGCACGCTGGAAAGACGTCATCACACCCCCTGACCTGAGACGTCACAGTCAGGAGATGCGGAAGAGGCCAGAGCTGTGGGGAATGGGGAGAGTTAAGTATAGTGCTGGCCGGGGCCCTGAGCCAGCAGGGGGGGCCCACTCGCAGGTGCTGGCACTGGACTTCTCTGCTCACAGGCCCCATAGCGCGCCGGGGTGCCCGACAGTGAGTGGGCCCCCCGCCTGCTCAGGGCCCCGGCACTTGCCCAGGGCCGCCGGGTGCTGACACCGGGCCTGTGAGGGACTGTACTACAAATATCAAAAAAACTGACCAGCACCTCCAAACAGAACAAGACAAGTGTGAACAGGTGCAAGCTAACGGAGCAAGTCAATAAAGCTAAGAAAAATCAGCTGCACTCATAAATGCTATAATATGCAAACATTGAATATATGAAATTCAAACTGCAGTACTGCTTTAGAAAATACATTAAAAATGAAGGTACTTAGTGCACAAATTGGCCAATTCATGAGAGCCCAACAGCCAGAGACAAGGCGTACCCTTTTGTTGGGACCTTAACCTAATATGCATTAATATGCATCTATAGGCTGAAAGCCTAAAATTCTAAAGGCAGGAAGGATACAGCTCTAATTAAAAGCATCTTAGGCAGTTGGGAGGAGTGCTCGCTCAGCTTGCACCTGTTCACACTTGTCTTGTTCTGTTTGGAAGTGCTGGTAAGTCTTTTTGATAATGCTTGGATCAATGACATCACCTCCATAGGCCTATTTAGGGTCAATTAAGACACACATCTGTGTCTTGGGATAAAGATTCGAGACTGCTATGTTTGGTATCCTCCACCTTCTGGGCATACTGTGCTTTAACTTTCTTCCATCCCTGTTCATTAATTTGTACTATTGATTTATGAAAAAATTAAAATCAAATGATTATCTGTAACTCTGTCCTCACTGGGCGATTTTCTGTTTTGGCGTATACGTTTTATCTCACCTTTTTATAGCTATAAACTTGAGGGCTTGTTTTTATCAGTTCAAGTTGTTGTTTTAAATGACACCATTTAATTTACCATTCAGTGTACTGGAAAACAGGAAAAACATTTCCAAGTTCAGTGAAATTGAGCAAGAAAATGCAATTATTTTTTGGGTATCGATTTTACAACGTTCATTGTCTGGTAAAAGTAATCTGGCATTATGATTTTCCAACACTGTTGTGATTAGTCTCTAAATGTCAGTTCATAGAGCTTACTGCAAAAAATAGGTTAACCAGCTGGTTTTGTGGAGCTGTCGGTGCTACATGCAGAAGTCTGAGGAAATAATATCAACAATAGAAAGTGAATATTGACAGAGTCCAAACAAATGGCTGCTGAGCACAGTACTGTCTTTACATTCAGACACAGGGGTGTGTCCTGCTGGGCCTTAAGAGGCCTAGGGAGATGATGTCACTGAGATACACCAGGCAACTTGTGAAACACAAAGTGGAGTACAGCAAAGGGCAGCAGCTATAGGGGAAGAGATCAGAGCCTGGCCCAGCTGAGACAGGTGCATACCATGTACATGATGACTTTTTATTCTTAGTGAACACAGTGGTCAAATGCTGCCTACTACAGTGATGGCACTATGAGCAAGATTTGTTCTTGGCGTTCGCAATTGACAGCCTGCTGTTAAAGCAGTGTAACCGCCATAATCAGATGTGTATTAGAAAATATAATTTATTTACCATTTATAGTGTTAAAAATGTAGTTAGAATGGTATTAACACAATGGCATTCTAGCACAGAGTCTCTCTGGTAGTATAAGACAGCATATATACATTATAATAAGAAAATAGCAAAGATTAAGGTGTGGTGCATTTAACAGCACCATAAATTATAGTCAACTGCAGACTTTCTCACATTATAAATACTACCCAGCCCAAAAGAGCGCCAACGCTCTTATAAATCTTTAGCTTTGAAAGGGTGGTAAAGAGCTTTCCACATTTTATATCCTAATTATAATATTGTCATCGTTTACTTTTGAAATACCTTATTAAACACCTCACTAAACCTATGAGCCTACATATAAATGTTTAACAAGATACAGGAAAGTGATACTTTCGTGGGTGTGGGTAGCCAAAGGCTACAAACGTATTGGCTGATGTTTGTATAGACCTTCAACTAATCCAATAATTTTTTCCTCAATTCCTTTGTATTTGACTTAATATATATTAATCATACTTACAACATCACTATTAACATTTAAAAAAATGAAAAATAAATTACATTGCAATTACTATTTATCTAATCTTTTTTATCTAGCAAAACGTAAATATACTATATGCAAATTTGGTGAATTCCTGGTCTGCTTTTGTTTAAAATCTACAAATACCATCACAAAAGAGTGTGTAAAGCAGTCATCAAAGCAAAAGGTGGCTACTTTGAAGAACCTAGAATATAAGACATATTTTCAGTGGCTTCACACTTTTTTGTTAAGTATATAATTCCACATGTGTTAATTCATAGTTTTGATGCCTTCAGTGTGAATGTACAATTTTCATAGTCATGAAAATACAGAAAAATCTTTAAATGAAAAGGTGTGTCCAAACTTTTGGTCTGTACTGTATATATAGAGTGGTAGATCAACTCACTCAGCTTCTTAAAGAGGCAGACACAGGAACTGTTTCTATTTGAAGTGCGGCTGATTTATTGCAGCCCTCAAAAATCACGTCACCAGAAAAACGTAAATACAGCCTTTGTCCGGCAGAAGGTAAAACATAAAATAACAAGTCCATACCATAGTGCTGTTTAGCCCACCTGGCTCAGAGTCCAGCGTCCATGTCCTTTAACAAAGAAATTCACACTAGGAGACCGGCAATCTCCATACATCCAGCATGTGTGCCACAAACAGCTCAGAGCTCTCACCTCCAACCCATCACACATTCAATGCTCTGAAAGACTGTGTATTTTCTCCTCTGACCTCCTTCCTCTCTACAGGTGTTCAGTCAGCACCAAGATGGCTGCTTAATCCACTCGAGTGCTGGAAACTTTTTCCCTAGGTACAATTACTGCAGCTATCAATCTCAGTGCTACACAAAAGGGCGGACATACTGCCGATGCAGCCGGTTCAACTGCACCGGGGCCCGGCGGTGCAGGGGGGGCCCTTGCCAGGTGGCTAATGATGGGGGAGAGCAATGATGAGGATGGGGAGAGCAATGATGAGGACGGTGGGAATGGGGAGAGCAATGATGAGGACGGTGGGGTTGGGGAGTGCAACGATGAGGACAGTGGGGCTGGGGAGAGCAATAATGGGGATGGGGAGAGCAATGATGAGGACGGTGGAGAGAGCAATGATGGGGATGGGGAGAGCAATGATAAGGATGGTGGGGATGGGGAGAGCAATGACGGGGGTTGCTGGGAGAGAGCAATGATGGGGTGCTGGGAGAGAGCAATGATGGGGGTTGCTGGGAGAGAGCAATGATGAGGGTGCTGGGAGAGAGCAATGATGGGGGTGCTGGGAAAGAGCAATGATGGGGGTGCTAGGAGAGAGCAATGATGGGGGATTCACTTTACTTATACTGTAAAGCCTTGTATATTTTCCATGTGCACAGAGCCTTACAGTTAATTGGGGAGAGTCACAGAGACTGAATAATTTATATTATTGGCCGGTGGAGATTATAGTTAATGGGGGGCACAGTGCTGCTTATCACTTTATATTTTGATTAATAAGTGGTTAATATTAATGGGGGTTACATATCTGTAGTCAGGGGCGCAATGTGGGGGAGACACATGTATGTATACAATATATGTGTAGCACCCTGAGGATTCGGCTGCTACAGGAGTATTGCACCTCAACCCAGAGGTGTGATATTCCACTCCCGGGTAAGGATGGAGTGTGGAACTGAGCTCAGATAGACTGCATGCACTACATACATCCCATTCCAGAGGAGCAGGCCGACGGCACTCCCACTTAGAAATGTGCAGGTGCGACCGAGCCTGTTCCTGGCTGGAGTGGGAGGGGGGAGGAACATCCCATGTAGTGTAGGGGCAGATAGGGGGAGCAGTCTGGGTAGTGGTAGGAGCTCATTGGGTGCTGGTCACCTGAGCTCACACATAGAGGGATATATAAGGAGGGCACCAACTTAGAATCAGGGTCAGTCAGCTGCAGAGGACAAGTCAGATGCAGAGAGCAGGAAACAGCAGCCCTGGAGAGAGAGAGAGTGGAGTGAAGAAAGACCCAGAGGGGGACAAAGAAGGGACCCAAGAACCCAAATAAGAACACCGGGTGAGGAGTCAGCAAGAGGGTACCGGAACCCAAGCTGGTGGGGGCAAAGACATTCCCCAGCCAGAGACCGGAGACCGTGGGCAGTGTCTGTCACGGTCACCCACTACATTCACCCTGAAGGCACACCACAGGAAGGGTCAGGGAACCTAAGGCCAAAGGTTGCCCAACAGAAGGCCCGAGGGAGCTGGACTTAGGTGAATCACTGGTGGGGACGGCTGAAGTAAGGACAGAGGGAGAGCTCAGGGCCACGCTCCGGACTTGTTTGGGGGTTGGCCGGATCCAGGACCTGGTGGACGCAGCACGGCTCGGGAGGTCACTTGGAGCTAGAGTGACCAGGAACATCTGCAGTAAGTAAAGACCCTTAACTGCACTACCCGAGTCTGTCATCATTACCGGCTGCACCGCACCACCACAACCCCCATCCTCTGCGCCTGTCCCCTCTGAGGCTATACCCCTCCCGTTGGGGGTTATCCCACCAAGCTGCACATCCACCATCAGCCTCAGCGGACCCTGCTGCAGCGGCGGCCACAGTGACCGCATCACAACGGGTGGCGTAGTCGACACAAAAGAACTCTTATAACATCAGTAAGGACTGCCACATAACCCTGAGCTTGACGCCCTGGGCACGGGACCGGGTCACAGCCGCTCGGAGACTACAACCCCCCATCTGATCCGGTGCCGGGTATTCCCCTCAAAAAGGAATATGTCCCAGGGGGCGCGTCATATGTAACCTTGTTATTTTTAGGGCTGCGGTGATCATCGTGACAAGATGATTGGTGGCTGGGAGATGTCGACATGAAGGTCTGACCAGATAGAGAAGAAGCAGCAGAAACCGACACTGATCAGATGAGACGTCAGCAGTAAGTGCCTGGATGTAAATATTATTCTGTATCAGCACTGTGTGACTTGGAGTGATAACATTATCTGTAAAATCCCTTAGGCAGCATTCTCACATTTGTGTGAAATGTCCGTGTGCTGCCAGATTTTTTATCGGATGGTCCACGGACTCGCAGAGTTTTATAGATTCATTCACACATCCATGAAAATCACGGATCTGAGAATGAGAACTGTGAGGGTCATATAGAATGTCCTGTTCTGATCCGATTTTGAGGATGAGAATAGGACATGCTCAATGCGTCTGTAAAAGCAGGCAGCACACCGACATTGCACACAGATGCAGGAATGTAGCCTTATTATGTATAGCACAGTCCCTTAGTATATAGTGTACTCACTTATGTATAGCGCCATCCTTAGTTATATAGTTTTATCTTTTATTATGTATAACACCCTCCATTATTACCTCTAGTTATATATGGTGCCATCCTTTATTATATAGCTTCCTCTGCTGTTATGTACAGTGCTGTCCCTTACATATCGTATTCTTGTTATTTTTGTCAGTCACAGTGCCCTCTTTTATTACATAGTCCTCTCTTGCTAGATATAAAATGACTGCTGATGGAGCAGCCGGTGACCAGAAGACCAGTCCATCAGTCTCCTCCATTAGAAAAGAAGCTTTCCCATGCTACATCAGCCGTTATTGCATTATATATCTAACAAGAGAGGACGGCATATAATAAAGAACAGGGGGCTATAAATAATCCAATATGGAAGAGATTGTGCTGTACATAACAAGAGAGGGCACTGTGTAATAAGGGACGGCAATATACATAATAAAGGAGTCTATGTAAGAGGCATACATGTGTGTGTGTGTGGCTATATATACACATCTGTAGCTTTGTCACCATAAAAGGAGGGGGGCCCAGACACATTTCTTGTACAGGAGCCACAAGCAGTCAGTGTCCGCCCTCGGCTACACATCACCCCTCTAGTACTTTGCCAGTGCCTGTGTCACTATATATATATATATATATATATATATTAGTAAGTGTGCCCCATGGTGTTGGAAAGAGAAAAAAAACAGCTTATCGACAACATATTGTACTTTGCAGTATCCACCTTGCATGCTGAGGTGCTAAAGCCAATGGACGCACCGAAACGCGCGTCAGGGTGAGCGCCACACCAGCAGCAGGACCATCCAACCTAGAGCCTGTTCAGCACATCTATGCCTCACAAACTAGGTACAAACTACCAGTATACCACATAGTAACACATATATGAATATAGTGAGCATACAGTGTAACTTATCACTAACTATAGATGCCTTTTCTTATTAATTTATATTCAAATCTTGGATAAATTGTAATTGGCCTATGGATATGTGCATATACTTACAGTCACTATCTTTTCCATACCTATACCTGGTATTAATCTGACACTCTTTTGCAATCTTGGATTGATATTTTTGCCATTGCATTGGCTTGGATTTATTATTGGCATTTATATTGCATCTATAACTATAACTTAGTTGTTATAGAGCTCTGGTGTCCTCTCTGCACTTTATGTATATAATCATTTTTATTTTTAATAGTGCATTATCATGTGTGCGTGCTCTTTTCTTTGCCACAATGTACCCTATTTGTTACAATAAAGGTCTTTTAATTGAACACATTTGACCTCCTTTTCAGATTTATTTATTTGGTGCTCTTTGTTTCTGATTGGTCTATCCAATTCAGCCAGCAGATATACATATTTTCCACTATTTGGGTGATTCCTAACATTATGACAATATATAAGTTCAAATGTATATCATCTGCTCATCCTCTGCAATTTTTTCTTCACTTATTATGTGTAGCGCCATCCTTAGTTATATAGTTTTATCTTTTATTATGTATAACACCCTCCCTTATTATGTACCATCCTCTCTAGTTATTGTGACTATTTAAAAGCATTCAGCAACTATTAGAAGTAACACAAGCACATGAGACAGGAAGTGTTGTGCTCCAGAAGCATCCAGCAACTAGAGGGGTTAACACAGTCACAGGAGAAGGGGAGCCCCAGGGGGATTGTGGGGAAGTTGTTTACTGTCTGGCTGGAGCTGAAGAGAAAGGTGGTGTGTGTGTTCTGTAACTCACAGAAGCGCCCCTGCAAGTGAAAAGGATTCAAGTGAGGAGTGAAGCTAAGCACAAGTCAGGTAGAGTTCCTGAACTAACAGTGCAGAGTATTGTCAGGCAGAAAAATAAGGACTGGAAGAAATGGTGTCACAGAGATCATCACCCTCTGCGAACCCACCTCCCCATCTCCATCTCACTGTGCTGTAAAGAATGCTGTGTTCATTAATGTGCCTTTGCATTAGAACTGTGCTGTCCTGTACTACTGGGAAGACTGTGAACTGCTGTGCTGCTAAGGAAACTGTACTGTTTGTCACTGGAGCCTGTTGCTCATGGGACTTAACTTGCACTGGCGGTGCGGCTTCTTATTAAATGCTACTTTTCTTGCATTTATGAGGACTCTTGTCCAGTGTGTCTGGTCAGCAAGTGAAACAACCTACGTGTCTGTGTCTGAGGGTCAATACCACCGTGTGCCTGAGAGAAGCTGCAGCACATGGTCTATGGTCGCCTTGAGTAACGGTTCCCCCAGGATTCCAATGAATTCATGTAATCTGTCTCGCCCCTATCTGAACCTAGCGGCGTGCGTGTAACATTGGTGGCCTGTACGGGGAATCCTGAGCGGGAATTAGCATGTAGAAGGAGAACAGGAAAAGTGTTGGGAAAAACATAGCAGAACAGCACCTCAATTAAACTCTGCTACACCAGTTAAAGGGGACCAGCCCTAAAGAAAACTCACTAGCAGCAATGGATGTGGAAATGCAAATGGACAGAATTAGTGAGCTGCTTCTTCAGTTAACCTGTGAAGAATTGAGAACAGTAGCAGAACATATAAAGAAGAAGAACAGATTTTCAAAGCACACAACCGCAGGCAACTGTTAGCTGCCATTATTGAAAAAATGAATGAGGCAGCTAGTTTGGAGTCAGAGAGCGAACAGGAGTTAAAGAAAGGCTCTGCTCCTAAAATCAACAAAATGAGTCAGCTGAAGTTGGAGACCCCCGGTGGCCAGTCCAAAGATCATCATGGAGACCCTCCAGTGCCGCCTCCGAGAGGGAACCTTAAATCACCAACAAAAGAGAGAACCGCCAGCGCTGACTGGGAGGAAGTAATAGGAGAACTGCGAGCAGAGTTGATTGAGGTGAAAAAGTTGATTTGTTCCAGGCCAGAACCTGTATCCCTCAGACCCATGAGTGGGCTCCAAAACAGAAGATACCCGGCTTGTGAAGCGTGCCATTCATCAAATTAGAGTACGGTGTGTGTCCACTGTCTAAGATGTGGTGAGGAAGGACATTATGCCAAGGAATGCCAATGGTCACAGTCGTTTGGGATAAAAGACAGGAGCTTGCCAGTGCGGGGCGACTGGTAACCGCGACATGGAGGAGGCCCCAGAAGCAAATCCAAATCTCACCAAACCCCAGAACGGCGCATGAGGTAAAATGGCTGCATCAGTACTATCCACAAGTGTGTTCCTGTCTACAACAGCTGCAAGAGAGACAGGGGCATCAGTTACTTAATGCCCAGTGCGGAGGTCAAACAATGTACTCCTGGGAGGAGGATTCCTCGGTCAGTAAAGATAGACTCATCAGCCTAATTCATGAAAGGTGCTTTATACAGCGCCAGCTAGATGGACTCCTGGTAAAAACACTGTGGGACACAGGAGACAAAGCGAGCCTTTTAAATGAAGAATGGAGAAGGCGCTACCTGCCACATACCTGCTTTCGGTCGCTAAAAGAACTCTTAGGACCAGTGGAACTCCACGGCAAAGCTGTCAACCAGACCGAAATCCCTTTCATAGGCTGGGTGGAAGTGACTTTCCAACTGAGGGCCACGAAGAACTGCAACACCATTGAGCTTTTGGTACCTTTTCTCGTGACCAGTGATCAGAACGTGGCAGAGGATCCTATCCTGGGTTATAATGTAATCAGTCAGGTCCTCAACAGAGGTTGGGTCCAATAGTCGAATTCGTCTCATTCCTCTCCTATTGTCTGTGTTATCAAAGATCCAAGATATGCTGGATAGCCTATCAGGAAGTACCTGGTTCTCTGTCCTTGATCAGGGTAAGGCATACCACCAAGGGTTTGTCGAAGAGTCCAGTAGACCCTTGACAGTATTCATCACACCATGGGGATTACAGTGGTGGGCAAAAGTATTGGCACCCCTGCAATTCTGTCAGATAATACTCAGTTTCTTCCTGAAAATGATTGCAATCACAAATTCTTTGGTATTTTTATCTTCATTTAATTTGCTTGCAAGGAAAAAACACAAAAGAGAATGAAGCAAAAATCAAATCATTGATCATTTCACACAAAACTCCAAAAATGGGCCAGACAAAAGTATTGGCACCCTCAGCCTAATACTTGGTTGCACAACCTTTAGCCAAAATAACTGTGAACAACCGCTTCCGGTAACCATCAATGAGTTTCTTACAATGCTCTGCTGGAATTGTAGACCATTCTTCTTTGGCAAACTGCTCCAGGTCCCTGATATTTGAAGGGTGCCTTCTCCAAACTGCCATTTTGAGATCTCTCCACAGGTGTTCTATGGGATTCAGGTCTGGACTCATTGCTGGCCACCTTAGAAGTCTCCAGTGCTTTCTCTCAAACCATTTTATAGTGCTTTTGGAAGTGTGTTTTGGGTCATTGTCCTGCTGGAAGTCCCATGACCTCTGAGGGAGACCCAGCTTTCTCACACTGGGCACTACATTATGCTGCAAAATTTGTTGGTAGTCTTCAGACTTCATAATGCTATGCACACGGTCAAGCAGTCCAGTGCCAGAGGCAGCAAAGCAACCTCAAAACATCAGGGAACCTCCGCCATGTTTGACTGCAGGGACCGTGTTCTTTTCTTTGAATGCCTCTTTTTTTTTCCTGTACACTCTATGTTGATGCTTTTTCCCAAAAAGCTCTACTTCTGTCTCATCTGACCAGAGAACATTCTTCAAAACGTTTTAGGCTTTCTCAGGTAAGTTTTGGCAAACTCCAGCCTGGCTTTTTTATGTCTCGGGGTAAGAAGTGGGGTCTTCCTGGGTATCCTACCATACAGTCCCTTTTCATTCAGACGCCGACGGATAGTACGGGTTGACACTGTTGTACCCTCGGACTGCAGGGCAGCTTGAACTTGTTTGGATATTAGTCGAGGTTCTTTATCCACCATCCGCACAATCTTGCGTTGAAATCTCTTTTCAATTTTTCTTTTCCGTCCACATCTAGGGAGGTTAGCCACAGTGCCATGGGCTTTAAACTTCTTGATGACACTGCGCACGGAAGACACAGGAACATTAAGGTCTTTGGAGATGGACTTGTAGCCTTGAGGTTGCTCATGCTTCCTCACAATTTGGTTTCTCAAGTCCTCAGACAGTTCTTTGGTCTTCTTTCTTTTCTCCATGCTCAATGTGGTACACACAAGGACACAAGACAGAGGTTGAGTCAACTTTAATCCATATTAACTGGCTGCAAGTGTGATTTAGTTATTGCCAACACCTGTTAGGTGCCACAGGTAAGTTACAGGTGCTGTTAATTACACGAATTAGAGAAGCATCACATGATTTTTCAAACAGTGCCAATACTTTTGTCCACCCCCTTTTTTAGGTTTGGTGTGGAATTTTATCCAATTTGGCTTTAGGACAATTCTTTTTGTGTTTTTTCATTGAAGACAAATTAAATGAAGATAATAATACCAAAGAATTTGTGATTGCAATGATTTTCAGGAAAAAACTGAGTATTATCTGACAGAATTGCAGGGGTGCCAATACTTTTGGCCACCACTGTATATGAGTGGACCCGCATACCGTTTGGGCTCAGCTCAGCTCCATCAGAATTCCAGAGGAGCATAGAGACCTGTTTAGAAGGATTAAGGGACAATATCTGCCAGCCGTACTTGGAAGACAATGTGGTACATAGAAAAACCTTCCGGGAGCATGTTGAACACGTGAGGATGGTATTACAATGGTATCAACAACACAGAGTTAAGTTGACCCCAAAGAAGTGTGAACTGTTCAAAAGGCAAGTCCGATATCTAGGAAAAATTGTGTCCGGACAAGGATATACTATAGACTCAGCAGAAATCGCTCCGGTACTGGCCTTAAAAGACAAGCGGCCCTCTACCATCGGGGAGTTGAGGCAGATATTAGGATTCCTCTCCTACTATCGTACTTACATTCGGCACTTCTCCAGGATTGCCGCCCCACTATACCTCCTCTTGGGGAGGATGACAGAGACGACAATACCCACGGAGAAAAAGAAGAACGCAGGGAGGACTGGGCTGAAACAATGCCATTTCGTCCCAACAGCCCATTCTCTGGACAGCAGACCACCAGGAGGTATTGGAAGAACTAGTAGACTACCTCGTAAAAACACCCATCTTGGGATATCCTGATTTCAATTTACCATTTGTTCTTCATTGTGACGCTTCTCAAGTTGGACTGGGAGCTGCCCTGTATCAGCATCAAGATGGAAAATTGAGAGTCATCGGTTACGGTTCTAGAACATTGACAGATGCTGAGAAGAATTACCATCTACATTCCGGAAAATTGGAGTTCCTGGCACTGAAATGGGCTATCTGTGAACGATTTAGAGATTATCTCTACTACAGCAAAGAGTTTAAGGTATACAGTGACAAAAACCCTTTGACCTATGTCCTTACTACAGCCAAACTGAATGCAACGGGTCAGAGATGGGTCGCTGAACTAGCTGACTTCAATTTCAGCATCAAGTACAGGCCAGGAAAATGCAATGTGGATGCTGACGGATTGTCGAGAATGCCACTAGAGCCTGAGGAATTCATGCAAGAATGCTCAGAGGAAGTCAGTCTGGAAGCAATTGAGAGCACTACCCAAGCAGTACAAGCTTATCAGGAGGAAGACACACCATTGTGGTGTCCGTTGACGGTGGAAACCACCATAAAAGAGAGAGAACAAGATCACCCTCTGTCCATTCAACACCTACAAAAAGGGAAAATCCATAGAGCACAACAGGAAGATCAGATAATTGGTAGAATACCCATTTATGTGTACCAAAATCGGTTTCTAAGTAAATGGGAGAGAGACAACGAGTCACCAGCAGTATCTGTTTTAATTAAAGAATGGACAAAGCTCTACCTCAGTGAAGACGGTATCCTGTATCGTAAAGGAGGACAAAACCGGCAGTTGGTATTACCCAGAGTATTCCATAGGTTGGTCTTCAAAGAACGCCATGAAAACATGGGACACTGTCACGCTGTCTCAGTATACTGGAGGTAGGGGGGCCTAAGCTGACCCTAAGCTGGGGCCCTGACTAATCCCTCAACCTGGAGGTACTGTTAAAGGTACAGAGGTCCAGGCCGCCAGCGTAACCCCTACCTCCTGAGGATCCCTGTACCTAAGTAATCTAGTCCTGAGAAGGACCCCGATCACAACAAAAGGGGACAAGTAATAATATGCCCACACACAGTACTTAGACGAACGAGACAGTACAAGGGAAAAACCAAAACCACCTTGCATACAAAAACTACACAACTACAACAGAGGGAACACCAACGGGAAAGGAGATAAATGATAAAGCGAGGAAGGGAAAAAACACTCCAAATACACTTATCTCAGAAACTCCAAATACCACGATCCGCTCTGTTAGTCTGTATGAAATGCTTTCACCGACACTTCCCAAACAGACCAGCAGGCATTTGAAGGAGTCTCACTACATCAACATTGATTGCAGCTGGGCGAGGCTGGACCTCGTCTAGCACAGAGAGAGAGAGAATTAACTCCCTCACTGCCGAAAACACAAAGCACCAAAAAGTCAGCTGCGAGAAGTCAGGCTGTGTAATCGTGACGATCTTCATGGCGACACACCCGTGACAGTACCCCCCCTTCTACGAGGGGCCTCCGGACCCTCAGGGCCAGGTTTATCCGGGTGAGTCGTGTGGAAGGCCCGAACTAATCGGTCTGCGTTAATATCCGACGCAGGAACCCACATCCTCTCCTCAGGACCATACCCTTTCCAATGAACCAGGTACTGAAGGGACCGGCGATTAAAACGTGAATCAATGACCCTTGATACCTGGAACTCCAAGTTACCATTGACCACCACTGGAGGGGGAGGTAAAGGTGACGGTACCACCGGCGCCACATACCTCTTAAGCAACGATCTGTGGAACACGTTGTGAATTTTAAATGTAGGGGGGAGGTCAAGACGGAATGCCACCGGATTAATAATAGAACTGATTCTGTACGGCCCGATGAACCTGGGACCCAGTTTCCAGGAGGGAACCTTAAGTTTAATATTCCTGGTAGACAACCATACCCGATCGTTCACACTTAGGTCCGGACCAGACACTCTCCTCCTATCAGCCATACGTTTGTATCGGTTCCCCATAGTATTCAGATTCTTCAGCACCCCTCTCCATACTGAAGCGAGTGATGAGGAAAATCGTTCCTCCTCAGGAACCCCCGAAGAGCCCCCCCTACTGAAAGTACAAAACTGGGGGTGAAAACCATATGCCCCAAAAAACGGGGACTTACCAGTGGACTCGCTCCACCTATTATTAAGAGCAAACTCTGCCAGAGGTAAGAAAGAAGCCCAGTCCTCCTGGTTCTCTGACACAAAACACCGGAGATATGTCTCCAAGCTCTGGTTCATACGTTCCGTCTGACCATTGGTCTGAGGGTGAAAAGCCGATGAGAATGACAAATGCATCCCCCGCCGTGCACAAAACGCCTTCCAAAACTTGGACACAAACTGAGACCCCCGATCAGACACCACATCGGAGGGTACCCCGTGAAGCCTCACAATCTCCCCAATGAACACCTGCGCAAGAGTTTTAGCATTAGGGAGAGCCGGAAGAGCGATAAAATGTGCCATCTTGCTGAACCTGTCCACTACAACGAGTATGACCGTTTTACCCGAAGACGGAGGGAGGTCCGTAATAAAGTCCATAGACAGATGAGTCCAAGGACGCTCCGGGATCTTCAAAGGTAAGAGGGCCCCAGACGGACGGGTATGTGAGGTCTTAGAGCGCGCACAAACCCCACAGGACGCGACAAAAGTTACCACCTCCTTATGTAAGTTAGGCCACCAAAACCGACGCGAGAGGAGATCCACAGTTGCTTTACTCCCCGGGTGTCCTGCCAAAACTGAGTTATGGTGTGCCTCGATCACCTTTTGTCGCAACTGATCTGGAACAAACAGTCTCCCCGGAGGTCCAACAGGGGCGTCCCCCTGAGCCTCCAATACCTCCTCCTCCAGCTCCGAGCATACTGCCGAAACCACCACCCCCTCCTGAAGGATAGGAATCGGGTCGTCCGTATTCCCGGCCCCAGGGAAACTACGAGATAAGGCATCCGCCTTTACATTTTTTGACCCAGGACGATATGTAACGACAAAATTAAACCTGGTAAAAAACAATGACCACCTAGCTTGTCTGGGATTCAGACGTTTCGCGGACTCCAGATATAGCAGGTTCTTGTGATCGGTGATGACGGTGACCGGATGGACTGCCCCCTCCAAAAAATGGCGCCACTCCTCAAAAGCTAACTTAATGGCCAAGAGTTCCCTATTGCCGACATCGTAATTCCTCTCAGCGGACGACAATTTTTTAGAGAAAAAGGCGCACGGATGCCACTTACCAGGGGACGAACCCTGTGACAATACTGCTCCCACCCCTACCTCGGAAGCGTCTACCTCTACAATGAATGGCTGTGACGCATCAGGTTGAATGAGTATGGGTGCCGAGGCAAAACATTTTTTCAAGGAGGAGAATGCTTGACAAGCCTTGTCAGACCACCTAGAAAAATCCGTCCCCTTTTTAGTCATGTCTGTGAGAGGCTTAACCATGGACGAGAAATTACGAATGAACTTCTGGTAATAGTTAGCAAACCCCAGGAAACGTTGTAGTGCCTTAAGATTCTCTGGCCGATCCCACTCAAGAACTGCCCGCACTTTCCCAGGGTCCATACGAAAACCGGACGCTGAAACCAGGAAGCCTAAAAACTGGAGTTCCTGTACGGCGAACACACACTTTTCCCATTTGGCATACAGTTTATTATCCCGCAAGATCTGTAACACCTGCCTAACGTGCTCCTGATGAGACACCAGATCCGGCGAGTAAATTAAGATATCATCCAGATATATGACAACAAACTGTCCCACCAGGCGGCGAAAAATGTCATTAACAAAGTGTTGGAACACCGCCGGGGCATTAGTCAGACCGAATGGCATGACAAGGTTCTCATAATGCCCCTCCGGAGTGTTAAACGCCGTCTTCCACTCATCCCCCTCCTTCATCCTAATCAGATTGTATGCCCCCCTGAGATCCAACTTAGAGAACCATTTGGCGCCCACGATCTGATTAAAGAGATCGGGAATAAGTGGGAGTGGATACGGATCTCGGACCGTAATCCGATTAAGTTCACGGAAATCCAGGCAAGGGCGTAGGCCTCCATCTTTCTTCTTAACAAAGAAGAACCCCGCAGCCACCGGTGAAGATGAAGGTCTAATATGCCCCTTAGCCAGACTTTCTGAAATATAATCCTTCATGGCCTGCCTCTCAGGACCAGAAAGGTTATACAACCTAGCTTTAGGTAACTTGGCCTCAGGGAGCAGTTTTACAGAACAGTCATACTCGCGATGAGGAGGTAGTTCCTGACACCCTTTCTCCGAGAATACATCCTCAAAGTCCGCCAGAAATGGAGGTAAGACCCAAGGAGTAACCGCACCGATGACCGTGTTCATGCAGTTTTTATTACAGAATTTACTCCATTGGCTTATCTCTCTGGTTTGCCAATTAATAACCGGGTTATGCTTAGTTAACCAAGGAAGGCCCAACACTATAGGAGTGGGAAGACCCTCCAACACGTAGCAAGACAACAGTTCTTTATGTATCGCCCCCACTTGAAGTTTTACGTCATGCACAGCTTGCAAAAAACTTCCCTGAGCGAGAGGCCTGGCATCGATCGAGAATATGGGGATGGGTTTAGCCAACTCACTCAATCGCATACCTTGAACCCGGGCAAACCGAGCATCAACCAGATTAGCCCCGGCCCCACTATCCAGAAGAACAGATATCCTCTCAGTTCTCGTACCCACCACCACCTCCGCCGGTACGAGAAACTGAGACGAACCTAGGGACGAAATACCTACTCCCAGATTGCCGTCCACCACACAACCTGGGATCAACAGTTTTCCGATGACTCTTCACTCTGCAAGGGACGGGATGGACACCCCCCAATAAAATGTCCCTTTCTCCCGCAGAAGAAACACCTTCCTGTCTTATGGCGCACCACCGGTCCCCTCCCCCGAAATGATGTCCCTCCTAATTGCATAGGCTCCTCTGGACTGACCAGGGGAACCACCATATGAGGGGACCTTGTAGGAGGTGGAGTCATCACAGGGGGTCGAGTTATCCCGCACCTCTCCCGAAGCCGTCTGTCAACGCGAATAGCCAGGGCCATAGCGGCTTCCAGTGACGCGGGAGAGTCATACTGTGCCAACACATCCTGTAATTTGTCGGATAAACCTTGACAAAACTGGCTCCTAAGAGCCGGGTCATTCCACTGGGTGTCCGTGGCCCACCTACGGAACTCCGAACAGAATTCCTCCGCCGGACGATCTCCCTGCTGGATCCTACGTAACTTAGACTCAGCAAGGGAGATCCGATCTGGGTCATCATATACGAGTCCCAGAGCAGCGAAAAACCTATCCACTGACTGGAGAGCCGGGGAGCCCGGGGGAAGAGAGAACGCCCAAGATTGTGGGTCCCCTTGTAGGAGCGAGATGACAATTCCCACCCTTTGTTCTTCACTCCCCGATGACCGAGGCCGCAGCCGAAAGTACAATTTGCATGCCTCCCGGAAAACAAAAAACTTGTCCCGCCCCCCAGTGAACCTGTCAGGGAGAGCTACTTTAGGTTCTGGTCCGGCTTGCTCCTGAGGATGCAAAACCTTGGACCTAACGTCCGCCAGCTCCATGGACAAACTCTGCAACTGCCGAGCTAGACCGGCTACTGGATCCATGGTAGCTGGAGAAAAACTAAGTGGGTCGGTGAAAATGTCACGCTGTCTCAGTATACTGGAGGTAGGGGGGCCTAAGCTGACCCTAAGCTGGGGCCCTGACTAATCCCTCAACCTGGAGGTACTGTTAAGGGTACAGAGGTCCAGGCCGCCAGCGTAACCCCTACCTCCTGAGGATCCCTGTACCTAAGTAATCTAGTCCTGAGAAGGACCCCGATCACAACAAAAGGGGACAAGTAATAATATGCCCACACACAGTACTTAGACGAACGAGACAGTACAAGGGAAAAATCAAAACCACCTTGCATACAAAAACTACACAACTACAACAGAGGGAACACCAACGGGAAAGGAGATAAATGATAAAGCGAGGAAGGGAAAAAACACTCCAAATACACTTATCTCAGAAACTCCAAATACCACGATCCGCTCTGTTAGTCTGTATGAAATGCTTTCACCGACACTTCCCAAACAGACCAGCAGGCATTTGAAGGAGTCTCACTACATCAACATTGATTGCAGCTGGGCGAGGCTGGACCTCGTCTAGCACAGAGAGAGAGAGAATTAACTCCCTCACTGCCGAAAACACAAAGCACCAAAAAGTCAGCTGCGAGAAGTCAGGCTGTGTAATCGTGACGATCTTCGTGGCGACACACCCGTGACAGACACCTGGAAGTGGAAAGGTCAACAAATTTGATCCATGAACGTTTGTTCAGGCCGTACATGCAGAGAGATATTGAGAGGTACGTGACAAGGGAGTGTGGGTGTCTGAAACATAAACATCCCAACACATCAACCCGGGCACCTATGGGCAACATCCAAACTACGTATCCATTTGAGATAGTCTCAATAGACTTTCTACATCTCGAAACGTGCAAGGGTGGTTACGAATACATCTTGGTGGTGATGCCACCACCAATAAATCGGGTCGAACAGCAGCAGAGAAGATCTTCAATGATTTTGCTTTGAGGTTTGGGTTCCCTGTGAGGTTACACCATGACCAAGGAAGAGAATTTGAGAACCAGCTCTTTTCCAAGCTAGGAAAGTACTGTAGAATTCAGAGATCCCACACAGCGCCCTATCACCCAGATGGTAATGGACAAGTGGAACGTTTTAACCGGACATTAGTGTCGATGTTGCTCACTTTAACAGCTCATGAGAAGAAAGACTGGAAGAGTTCTCTGTCAAAAGTGGTACATACCTATAACTGTACAAAGAGCGATTCAACGGGTTACTCACCCTTTTTCCTATTGTACGGACGATCGCCAAGACTGCCTATCGATATCATGTTCGATACTCCGGTGTCAGAGACTTACAGAACGTATCCAGCGTACGTTCGGAAATGGAAGGAACGGACGGCAGAGGCATACAACATAACGTCCAAAGTGGTTACGCAAGGACAGAGCAAGAGTAAGTACTATGATCGAAAATGTTATGGAGTAGAATTGGCACTGGGAAGCCGGGTGCTAGTCAAGAACGTACGTGAGAAAGGCGGTCCAGGAAAACTTTGTTCATACTGGGAAGACAAGGTGTATGTGGTCGTAAGGAGGAAAGCTGATGACAGCCCAGTGTATGAAATCCGATTGGAAATGAGAGACAAGAAAACCAGAATAGTCCATCGGAATTGACTACTACCCTGTGATTATCTCCCACCACAACAAGACTTCCCAGAAGTAGACCGACATCGGCCGAGATCGACTAAGGGACCACCACAGACTGAAGCGCCGGTGGTGATAGTGACCTTGAAAGTTCTGATGGAGAAGAACACACTGTTGTATTTCTCGGAATGGCAAGGGGAGGGATGTACCATCCTCAGAAAAGTGAACTAAGTCCTGAGGCTCCAGAGTTAGTACCAAGGAGTACAGATGAAGTCCAATTCAGATCTGATGATCGAACGCCGGCCCCTGAAGAGACCGATCGACACTCAGGAGGAGCGGAATTACCAGACCGTGCGGAAACAAGCAGCTCAGGAGAAGTACAGGAACTTACAGCAGCAGCTCCAGGAGCATCTGAGGAAGCACAGGACATGAGTGCAGCGGAAGAAACTCCTGTGACTGAAGAACCCGTGATATCTGAGGAACAACCCACCAGGAGGATGTCGACTCGAGAAGTGAGGAGGCCCGTGATGTTGACATATAAGACACTTGGTGAACCGAATCAAGTGCCAAGGACTGTCGACTGGAATCAGGTATCTCTGCCTGCGGACCAGGTAAACCCACTTGAGTGGTATTTACCACGAGAGTCAGTATGGAAGATGTTGCCTGGTGGAAAGACTTGTTTTCATGCTTTGATTTTCCTTAAAAGACTTTGTAGAAACAAAGAACTGTTAAAGCATAGAGAGAGAGAGCTGGTTGAAGGTGGCCGAAAAGCTCCAGCTGAAGAGATGCTGATTGTTTTAATTGTGTTAATTGTTTATTTCTTACAGGCATCCTAAAAAAGGTTGTAAGATTAGGTTGTTATCAATGTTTATGAACGTTACACCAATTTCGCAATGCCAATTTGTATATAAAGTTATCCAACTTTCACCACTGTCTCAGAATTGGTCAGACTGACCAATTAAGACGAATGTCGGTGATGACATTCAAAACGGAGGGAAGAGTGCGACATGCAGAAGTAGTGCTGTTGCAGAGTGCGACATACAGAATTAATGCTGTTGCTTTTAAAGCATTCAGCAACTATTAGAAGTAACACTAGCACATGAGACAGGAAGTGTTGTGCTCCCGAAGCATTCAGCAACTAGAGGGGTTAACACAGTCACAGGAGAAGGGGAGTGTTTAAGCAGAGCCCAAGGGGGATTGTGGGGAAGTTGTTTACTGTCTGGCTGGAGCCGAAGAGAAAGGTGGTGTGTGTGTTCTGTATCTCACAGAAGCACCCCTGCAAGTGAAAAGGATTCAAGTCAGAAGTGAAGCTAAGCACAGGTCAGGTAGAGTTCCTGAACTAACAGTGCAGAGTATTGTCAGGCAGAAAGATAAGGACTGGAAGAAATGGTGTCACAGAGATCATCTCCCTCAGCAAACCCACCCCCTCTCCTTCATCTCACTGTGCTGTAAAGAATGCTGTGTTCATTAATGTGCCTTTGCATTAGAACTGTGCTGTCCTGTACTACTGGGAAGACTGTGAACTGCTGTGCTGCTAAGGAAACTGTACTGTTTGTCACTGGAGCCTGTTGCTCATAAGACTTAACTTGCACTGGCTGTGTGGCTTCTTATTAAATGCTACTGTTCTACCGTTTATGAGGACTCTTGTCCAGTGTGTCTGGTCAGCAAGTGAAACAACCTACGTGTCTGTGCCTGAGGGTCAATACCCCTGTGTGCCTGAGAGAAGCTGCAGCACATGGTCTATGGTCGCCCTGAGTAACGGTTCCCCCAGGATTCCAAAGAATTCATGTAACCTGTCTCGCCCCTATCTGAACCTAGTGGCGTGCGTGTAACATTATATATGGTGCCGTCGCTTATTATATAGCTTCCTCTGCTGTTATGTACAGTGATGTCCCTTACATAGCGTATTCTTGTTATTTTTGTCAGTCACAGGGCCCTCTTTTATTACATAGTCCTCTCTTGTTAGATATAAAATGAATTCTGATGGAGCAGCCGGTGACCAGAAGACCAGTCCATCAGCCTCCTCCATTAGAAAAGAAACTTTCCCATGCTCCATCAGCTGTCATTGCATTATATATCTAACAAGAGAAGACAGTGTGTAATAAAGAACAGGGGGCTATAAATAATCCAATATGGAAGGGATGGTGCTGTACATAACAAGAGAGGGCACTGTGTAATAAGGGACGGCAATATACATAATAAAGGAGGCTATGTAAGAGGTATATATGTGTGTTTTGCTATACACCGCGTGCAGAATTATTAGGCAAATGCGTATTTTGATCACTTTGCTACTTTTTATACATGTTGTCCTACTCCAAGCTGCATAGGCTTGAGAGCCAACTACCAATTAAGTAAATCTGGTGATGTGCATCTCTGTAATGAGGAGGGGTGTTGACTAATGACATCAACACCCTATATAAGTTGTGCTTAATTATTAGGCAACTTCCTTTCCTTTGGCAAAATGGGTCAGAAGAGAGATTTGACGGGCTCTGAAAAGTCCAAAATTGTGAGGTGCCTTGCGGAGGGATGCACCAGTCTTGAAATTTCCACACTTTTGAAGCGTGATCACCGAACAATCAAGCGTTTCATGGCAAATAGCCAACAGGGTCGCAAGAAGGGTGCTGGCCAAAAAAGGCGCAAAATAACTGCCCATGAATTGAGGAAAATCAAGTGTGAAGCTGCCAAGATGCCATTCGCCACCAGTTTTGCCATATTTCACAGCTGCAACGTTACTGGAGTATCAAAAAGCAAAAGGTGTGCGATAGTCAGGGACATGGCCAAGGTAAGGAAGGCTGAAAAACGACCACCTTTGAACAACAAACATAAGATAAAACGTCAAGAAAGGGACAAGAAATATCTTAAGACTGATTTTTCAAAGGTTTTATGGACTGATAAAATGAGAGTGACTCTTGATGGGCCAGATGGATGGGCCAGAGGCTGGATCTATAAAGGGCAGAGAGCTCAACTTCGACTCAGACGCCAGCAAGGTGGAGGTGGGGTACTGTTTTGGGCTGGTATCATCAAAGATGAACTTGTGGGACCTTTTCCGGTTGAGGATGGAGTGAAGCTCAACTCCCAGACCTACTGCCAGTTTCTGGAAGACAACTTCTTCAAGCAGTGGTACAGGAAGAAGTCGGTATCGTTCAAGAAGAACATGATATTCATGCAGGACAATGCTCCATCACATTCATCCAACTACTCCACAGCGTGGCTGGCCAGTAAAGATCTAAAAGAAGAAAAAATAATGACATGGCCCCTTGTTCGCCTGATCTGAACCCCATAGAGAACCTGTGGTCCATCATAAAATGTGAGATCTACAGGGAGGGAAAACAGTACACCTCTCGGAACAGTGTCTGGGAGGCTGTGGTAGCTGCTGCATGCAATGTTGATCGAAAACAGATCAAGCAACTGACAGAATCTATGGATGGAAGGCTGTTGTGTGTCATCATAAAGAAAGGTGGCTATATTGATCACTAATTTTTTTTGTTTTTGTGTTTGCATGTCAGAAATGTTTATTTCTAAATTTTGTGCACTGATATTGGTTTACCTGGTGAAAATAAACAAGCGAGATGGGATTATATTTGGTCTTTATTAAGTTGCCTAATAATTATGCACGGTAATAGTTACCTGCACAAACAGATATCCTCCTAAGATAACCAAATTGAAAAAAAAGCCCACTCCGACTTCCAAAAATATTAAGCTTGGATATTTATGAGTCTTTTGTGTTGATTGAGAACACAGTTGTTGATCAATAATAAAAATAATCCTCTAAAATACAACTTGCCTAATAATTCTGCACACAGTGTATATACACATCTGTAGCTTTGTCGCCATAAAAGGATGGGGGCCCAGACACATTTCTTGCAGAGGGGCCTCAAGCTCCTGGCTACACATCTCCCCTCTAGTACTTTGCCAGTGACTCTGTCACAATATATATATATATATATATATATATATATATATATATATATATATATATATATATATATATACATACATGCTGTATATATATTAGTAAGTGTTGGAAAGAGAAAAAAAAACAGCTTATCGACATATTGTACTTTGCAGTATTCATCTTGCATGCTGAGCTGCTAAAGCCAAAGACAACAATTAATTGCTCTTGCTGGGTTCTGAACCTGCGTGCCAGGAAGTATTCCGCTATTAAATCTGTCATTGATGACACAGTGCAGCACATCAGACTCAGCATGGAATAATCTTCCTCATTCTGTGATTTGTAACTGATGCATTCAAATACCCTAGTACAGCTGCAGCTATTTCTAGCATGAACTAAATACTCTTCGCAATTTTCATTAATCCTTAAATCCACAGGTTGGATTGCTGCAGCTGAGCCTCAGGCCTTTGCATTGCCGTTTCCTGGAATCCTATTTACAATGTCTCCTTCCTCATTACTCCAGTTGTGCGCTTACTTAGATAAATGCTGTTAGTCATAAAAGGAAATAATTTTGTGTTACTCCATAAACCGATAAATTAATACACTACTGCACATCTTGGTACATTGTTATTTATGTATTTGTTTTTATCCTCAGCCATCTAATGGATTAGCCATATTGTCAGCTCCTTTTAATTATCAGTTTATTTTGTTATTAATAAAATAATTTTTATGCCAACTGCTGTTCATCCAGGGAGCTCTACTTGCGCTGGTCAAACTTTGCACGAGTAAAGATAAAGTAAAAAAATAAATGTTAGGTAATCCACTGTCTAATTTTAAACAAAAGACGTCTTACTATATAGTTAAAGAGATGTTCAAAAACACTGTGTCCCACTGTTGTCAGTATAGTCTGGCATGCTGATGAGAGGATAGATTGCATGAGTGATACATCGGATCATTGGTTGGTCACATTGTGGCTGGTTGTAGCTGTATGTGTTTGGTCATCTTTATAGAGTCAAAACTCCAAATAGTTTATTGCCTATTGGACTGATAAAGATAGCCTAGCAGTGTACTTGGTGTTCTCTGTCACTCCCATCTGTCAATCCCATGAATGTGTCACAGGTGTGTCAGAGGTGACAGACAGTCGCCCTGCAGTTGGTTGCAGAAGATCTCTACGTTTGGCATTGCAGACATCTTCTTAGAGGCTGTCTGTCTCTAGGACCCAGTGGCTACCTCCCTCTGGCTAATTAGCTCCTTGGCCTGGGTGTATAAATACCTGGTGTGTCTGAGAGGGAGGTGCCAGCGATATTCATTATTACTTGTGAGGCTCATCGAGAGCAGTACTTCATCCTCTCTGGAGCTTGATGCCGTGTGCGCATTTGTTTGGAGTCGTCTAAAGCTAAGCAATTCCCCCGTTTGTCTACCCTTGTTGTCTTTAGAATTTAGTGGAGATTGACTAGTGTTCATCTCCTTCCTTCCCTAGCATTTGCCATACGCCAGGGAAAGTCAGGACAAGGCACTCGTGCGGCAATTGGTGAAGAGCCAATATATGGACGATAGTTGAGACAGGGTGAAACTAGATCAGACTAGGAGGTCTCCACTCCCCCCTTTCCCTAGTGTCTGGGCTCCCTTTCCCTCTGTGTTGCACAGAGTCTTTCCCACACATTGCGTGACAATATGACCATTGTGCTTCCTTCAATCACGACTGCACTTAGGAGGATCTTGGAAATGTGACCCCATTTTTGTGATTGGTTGGTGTCCAAGCAGTGGGGCTCCCAGCATTTAGACCAGAGTTTCCCAAACTCCAATCCTCATTGCCCCCAACTGATTATGTTTTAAGGATTTCCTTAGAATATAAAGAACCTGTGGCAATTTCTGATTGCTTGATAATCATTCCATCACCGGTGCAATATTAAGACAATCCTGAAAGCATAATCTGTTGGGGGCCGTGAGGACTGGAGTTTGGGAAACACTTTATCACTTATGCTAGGAATAAGTGATAAATGTTTTTCCTGAGAATATCCTTTAAATTATGACCATTTGCAATGACCACAATTTGACATCCACATTAGTAACATGCACTATAACGGACAAAAATGTTAAGACACCTACACCTTACACTTGCAGGAAATTGTATTAAATTGGCATTAATATGAATATGGGCTCCATCTCCTTCTTTGCAGTTAAAACAGTTTTCATTTTTCTGTGAAGACTTTCTGCAAGTTTTTCGAGGTGGCTGTGAAAATGTTTGCTCATTTATTCAGAAGAGTATTTGTGAGGTCAGACACAGACATTGGATGGGGCCGGGCTCACAATCTCTGTTCTAATCCATCTCAAAAGTGTTCAATGAGGTTGAGGTCATGACTAGTGTTGAGCCACCCCCGTAGTGTTCGAGTTCGGTTCGGTTCGTCGAACACCCGTGTGTTCGCCGAACTGTTCGTCGAACTGTTCGTCGAACACCTTCGAACACCGTTAAAACCAATGGCAGGCAAACAAAAACACATAGAAACACATAGAAAACACCTTCAAAGGTGTCCAAAAGCTGACAAACTGCTCAGAAGACATAACTAACACATGGAAAAGTGACAAGTACATATAGTCATGCGAAAATAAAAGAGGTGGAGGAGTAAAAGGAGGGGGAGACACAGATATAGGCATGTCATGCCCTTCTAAAATCCAAAAAGTGAGAAGCCGACACGTTCAGTCCGCTCCTGCCCGTGCCACCTCCGTGTCGCCGGGTTTGTGCCAGAGCCGCGGTGAACCCTGACGGCCAGCCCCCCTCTCCCAATACTGGTGCCTGTCCGCTGGTGGGTCGAGCGAGCCCCCCTGTGGTGGAGGCAGCTCTAAGCTTTTTAATTTAAATTGTCTCTCTAATTTGAATGAATACACTTTAAATCCATTTACAAGGATCTATTGGAGGGCAAGTCTCATGCCAGCAGCCGCGGTAATTCCAGCTCCAGTAGCGTCCACTAAAGCTGCTGCAGTTAAAAAGCTTTTATAAGGATCGAGCTCGGCTGTCCACCGCAAGGCATCCTACTGCCAGTCCCAGCCCCTATGCCTTGGGGTGCCTCCTGATGCTCTTCACTAAGTATCCCATGGTCCCGAAGCATTTCCTTTGAAAAAATTAAGTGTCTAAACTACAGGTGGTGCAGCTTGCTTAACAGCCGGGATAATCCGCTTACTAGCAGACACTGCTACTAGGCACAAAGTATTTCCTGGGCTAGATGCAGTTAAAAATTTGTAATTAGATACTCTCGTTGGATGCTGAGAAAGCATTCCATAGAGTCTCCTGGCACGCCATATATGATTCTCTTAAAAAGCTTGGGGTAGGGGTCTAGGGGACCCTTTTATAGCCAAAATCACGGCCCTGTATCGCAATACGTCACCTAGGCTGAAGATAAATGGAACTGTAGCACCCTGAGGGCTCGGTTGCTAAAGACGTATTGCACCTCACCCAGAGGTGTGATATCTCACTCTCAGGTAAGGATGGAGTGTGGATCAGGACCCGACACCTGCATGCATTACACCACATTGCCGTGGGGCAGGGCGACCAATATGCCCCTGAGATGGGCACGACAGTCCCTGTCCCTGGCTGGAGTGGGGGGAGGGAACACTGAGGAAGGGGAACCCTGTAGCGCAGGAGCAGGGAGGAAGCAGTTCCTGGGTGCATTGAGAAGGGAGTATAAAAGGTGGGCACCATCTTAGTTCAGTGCAGAGAAGTCTGAGCAGAAGTGGCAGGGAGCAGGGGCTCTGCATGAGCTCTGCTCCGGAGGCGGGCCTAGTAACAGAGGCCCAGGCCTGGAAGAGGGAGAAGGAAGGAAGAGGAGCGGAGAAGGCTCCAGGAACGAGGAATGAAGGGATCCCAGGGGTGCGGACGGGCGAGTCGCCACCGCACGCCCGAATCCACCTGCGTGGAGGGGTCAGGCCAAAGGGGGAGACCGGTCCCCGAACTAGTGGAGGCAGGAAACGACCCTCAGCTAGAAACCGGAGGCTCTGACATTTTATGTGGCGCAGCCCCTCGCTACACCCGCTAGGAAGGCACCACATAGGGTCAGGGAAACTGGCGCCAAGTTTACCAAGAGGAGGCCCGAGGCAGCCGGACAGAAGTGTTGGTAAGAAAGGCCAGACAAAGGACACACAAAGGGGGTCCTGTGAAGTGCTCCAAAGTTATCTGGGAGTTGTCTGAGCCCCTCACCTGGTGAGCACAGTACGACGTGGGCAGCCGTTACCTGCAGACGTGGTCTGGATAATAAGAACTGTGAGTAAAGGCCCTGAACTGCATCACTGACTCCGTGTCGTTACTGCTGCTGCCCTGCACCATCACCCCATCCTCCGCATACACTGCCCTGAGGCTATACTCCTCCCGTGGGGAGTTATGCTACGCTCTGCTGCACCCACAACACCAGCCTCAGCGGTCTGCCCTGTAGCGGCGGTTCACTCTGACCGCAATCCACGGGTGGCGTAGTCGGACATTTAAACATGAAAACCACATAAATAGTTCCGCCACTGGTTTGACCGCCCTGAGCCACGGAACTGGGTCGCCGCCACGAAGACTACAACCACCAGCATCCACCAAAAAGGGTCCGGCTCCGGGTGTCCCAAGGCCCAGGGGGTGCGTCAGAACATTTTCATCACCTTTCACAATCACCAATGGGACAAGGCAGTGATGTCCTCTGTCCCCTCTCTTATACATCCTAGTGACGGAGCACCTGCTCTCATCAATTCGCCATAACCCCAATATTAGGTGGATTGAGGTGGGAGGCACCGAGTACAAGTGCTCTCTATTTGCTGATGATGTCCTAGTATATATCACTCAATCACATATATCCATCCATGCTGTTATGGCTGAAATAGATCACTTTGTTACATGGTAAAATTTTAAAATCAATGCAGCGAAGTCTGAGGCCCTCGATGTCTCCCTCCCCAAATCCATATAGGATTCCATCCAGTCCAACTTTCCCTTTGCCTGGCCCTCACAGGGTATCAAATACTTAGGAATTCCTATTCATAGAGACCTCTCCCATCTATGTTATCTTAATTTTGGGCCCTTTATTGAACAATTCCATACAGACCACGGTTGGCAAGTTAGAACTGTAAGATTCACTACGTGAACCGCTGGTGTTTTGTGGAAAAGCACATGTACACCGCGTTCCAAATTATTATGCAAAAAGTGTTTAGGAGTGATAAGGGAAGAATTTGTTTGTTTGTCAGTTAAACTCATTGATGGTGATGTGTGTCAGGGCTCTTTATATCACTGTAAGCAATTGCAGACACCTGTGCTAATTAGTTTGGCAGGTGTGTCCAATGAAAGGCAAGACTACTTAAGAAGGCTCTCTCACATTATTAAGCAGCCTACATTTTCTGCCAAAATGGGAAAGAAAAAGAATGTGTCGGCTGCTGAGAAGCAACAAATTGTGGAGTGTTTAGGTCAAGGCATGACTACAATCAACATTGTGCGATGATCAGGATGAAGTGTCTTGGCAATCAAGAAGTATGTAGCTGATTCACAGTACACACGTGTGCGTGCTGATAAGGGCAAATTGAGGACTCTTTCCTACAGGCAATTACGTCAGGTTGAAAGAGCAGCGGCAAAAAAGCCTTGTCATAGCAGCAGACAAGTTTTTGAAGCTGCTTGTGCCTCCAACGTCCCCCGAACAACAAGATGCAGGGTCCTTCAGAGGTTTGCAGCTGTGCATACGCCATCCTGTCGACCTCCTCTATCCACTTCACACAAGCAGAAACGGCTCCAGTGGGCCAAACATTACATGAAGACTGATTTCAAAACTGTTTTGTTCACGGATGAGTGCCGTGCAGCGCTCGATGGTCCAGATGGATGGAGTGGAGGATGGCTGGTTGATGGACACCCACGCAAACACGGCTACAGCGCCAACAAGGAGGAGGTGGAGTAATGTTTTGGGCTGGAATCATGGGGAGAGAGATTGTTGGCCCCTTTAGGATCCCTGAAGGCGCTAAAGATGAACTCCATAATGTATGTGGATTTTCTCAAACAGCACTTCCTGCCATGGTTCAAGAAGAAGAACCGTGTATTTCACAGCAAGATCATTTTTCTGCATGATAATGCACCATCTCATGCTGCACATAAAACATCTGCATCTCTGGCTGATATGGGCATAAAAGGGGACAAACTTATGGTGTGACCCCCATGCTCCCCTGACCTCTACCCCATTCAGAACCTTTGGAGCATCATTAAAAGGAGTGTCTATGATGGCGGGAGGCAGTTCACATCTAAGCAACAGCTCTGGGAGGGCATTCTGTCCTCATGCAAAACAATTGAAGCAGAAACCATCCAAAACCTGACAAATTCAATGGACGAGAGAGTTCAGAAGCTCCTTTCGAACAAGGGGTCCTATGTGAAAATGTAACATCACCTAGAATAAAGTTTTGAGTTGAAAACTGTTTGATTTCAGTTTCTAACAACCTGCTAATGCTTATAATTTCAAAAATGACCATTTTTTTGGTCTTTATTAAAATGAGAAGGTTGATCGAAAAGTTTGGGGGATCTAAGAGTGTGGCAACCCAGTAGTCATGATTACTTCGAATTCTGACAATATGAGGGTCATGCTGCAGGTAGTGCAGCAAGAAGGCACTTATGTGCCTTGCGCATCTCGGAGCCCCAAAATTATTTTCCGGGCTAGATGCAGCTAAAAATTATTTTTAATTTTAAATCTGGTGAAGCTTTAGTATAGATGGCCTAATAGGATCAGTGCTGCACACTGCTACAAAGCCCAAATTATTTTCCAGTCAAGATACAGATAAACATGATTAGTAATTTGAAAGCTTAAAACGGTTGGTAGGGTGATTTTAACCAATCATCAAGCTTTTACTCTCCCCAGGATGACACAGGGGTAGAAAAGTCGTTTCGGATCCATGATTTGTTCATCTTTATGAACGTGAGTCTGTCTACATTATCAGTGGAGAGCCGCGTGCGCTTATCTGTCAGCACACCACCAGCAGCGCTGAACACACGTTCAGACAGAACGCTGGCTGCGGGGCATGACAAGATCTCCAAGGCGTAAGTGGCTAGCTCCGGCCATTTATCCAGATTGGAAGCCCAAAAAGAGCAAGGGTCCAGTGACACAGTCGTGGCTTCAATGTTTACTTGGAGATACTCCTGTACCATCGTCTCTAGGCGTTGACTATGTGTCAGACTTCTTGTCTCCTGTGGCCTTGCAAAGGATGGGCTAAAAAAGTGGTGAAATGATTCCGCAAAATTGATGTTACCAGCAGATACTGTGGTTCTGTCACGGTTTGAGTGCTGAACACTTGACGGTCCCACGGTTGGCAAGTTGGAACTGTGAGATTCACTACGTGCACCACTGGTATTTTGTGGAAAAGCACATGTAAGATTCTGCAACAGTCTCTGCTGATACTCCTGCATGCGTGCATCCCTTTCTATGGCAGGAATAATTTCTGCAAATTTACTTTTGTACCGGGGATCTAACAGTGTGGCAACCCAGTAGTCAGGATTATTTCTAATTCTCACAATTCGAGGGTCATGTTGCAGGTAGTGCAGCAAGAAGGCACTCATGTGTGTTGCGCATCCAGGAGCACCAAGTCCCTGTTGTGTTGGTGGCGAGGTAACAATCATGCTTCCTTCCTCTGTCCTCTCCCCCCAACCTCGCACAACAGAAATGTGATCAAGGTCTCCCTCATCTGATGAGTCTTCCATCAGTTCGTCCTCCACTTCTTCCTGGGCTCCTGCACCTTCCTCACTAGTTTGGCTGCTACCATGCGCCCTGGTAAAACCATCTCCCCCACCCTCACATGCCTGCCGCCTTGGTGCTGCCGACCGTCTGGACCTTGCAGATGTTAGCCCTTCCGCATACAACTCCTCCTCCTCTACTTCCTCCACCTCCTCTTGTGCCACCACCTGACTCTGAATTCTGTTTAACATGTGCTCCAGCATGTAAATCACCGGAATAATCATGCTGATAATGGCATCGTCAGCACTAAACATCTTCGTCGCCATTTCAAAACTGTGCAGAAGGGTGCATAGGTCCCTGATCTGAGACCACTCCTCCAGCGTGATTTGCCCCACCTCTGAATCTCGTTGGCCCAGGCTATACGTCAGAACGTATTGCACCAGGGCTTGTCGGTGCTGCCACAGTCGCTGCAACATGTGCAGAGTTGAATTCCACTGGGTAGGCACATCGCATTTTAGCCGGTGAAGTGGCAGGCCCAACGACTTCTGTAGAGATGTAAGTCGCTGAGCTGCGGTATGCGAACGGCGGAAGTGAGCACACAGCGACCGTGCCCTCTGCAGAAGGCCATCTAGTCTGGGATAGTGGGCTAAAAATTGCTGGACAACCAGGTTCAACACGTGAGCCATACAAGGCACGTGTGTGACATTGCCCCGGCGAAGGGCCGCACCCAGGTTTGCAGCATTGTCGCACACGGCCTTCCCTGGTTTCAGGTCCAGTGGAGACAACCATTCATGAAATTGGTTCTCCAGAGCTGACCACAACTCCTCAGCTGTGTGACTCACATTTCCCAGACATTTCAATGTAAAAACCGCCTGATGACGTTGAGCCCTACTGCCAGCATAGTAAGGAGGTGTGCAGGATCCCTTCTGCGCAGTTAGAAAGCTTGTGGCATGACCAGACAGGCTTTGGGTGCAGGTGGAAGACCGAGAGGAGGTTGAGGAGGCAGAAGCAGTGGTGGAACTTTGACATAAAGAGGATTGACGCACAACTCGTGGGGACGGCAAGACTTGGACAGCAGCCCCTTGTCCTGCTGTCACCATAGTTACCCAGTGCCCAGTCAGCGACATGTAACGCCCCTGTCCATGCCTACTCGTCCAAGTGTCTGTGGTGAAATGCACCCTGTCACACACAGAGTTTCTCAAAGAAGCGGTGATGTTGTGTGCGACATGCTGGTGGAGCGCAGGCACACCTTTCTTTGAGAAGTAGTGCCGACTGGGCATCTGGTACTGGGGTACTGCGACGGACATAAGGTCTCGAAAATCCTCTGTGTCCACCAGGCGGAAAGGCAGCATTTCTGTAGCCAAGAGCTTGCAGATGGTGAAATTCAACCTCTTAGCTTTCTCATGGCTAGGAGGAAATGGTCTTTTACTTGTCCACATCTGAGGGACCGAGGGCTGGCTATTGTGCTTAGACGGGGTTGATAAGGGTGTCCCCGGCAAACTGCCGGTCTGTGAGGAAGATGCAGGCGGACATGTTAGGTTGCCTTGATCCAAAGGTGGTGCTATCGATGTCGGACAGCGCTCAACACCAGCTGGTGTTACCACCTCCAAAGAAAATGATGACCTGCCAATCACGCTGGCTGTTGCGGGTAAAGAGGTGGCAGGTCTGCGCCCCAAAACAGGTGTGACTGCTGTCCCCCCAGTCACAGAGGATGAAGAGGCCGCGGATGCACAAGATATGGCAGACGGTGGTTGGCCCGGCCGGCTAGACCGCATTGTAGCACACTGAGCTTCCCACTGCAACTTATGCTTCATGTCCATGTGCCGGTTCATGCATGAAGTACTCAAACTATGTATTTTTTGGCCTCTACTTAGCTTTTGCTGACAAATGTTACAGATAACACGAGTTGGGTCATCTTTATCGATCTGAAAAAATGCCCAGGCTATCCAAGGCTTAGCACCCATGCGACCTGAAGAGCCACCACGACTTGTGGTGAGAGGCAGAGTTGTGTTTGAGGATGCAGTTGTTGACGTGCTTCCAGTACTACGTCTCTGTCCAGGAAGGTACAACCTGACCTCGTCGTCACTAGCATCTTCCTCCACCTCCTCTGCTGACCTCATCTCTTGGCTGACTGTGGGTTGACAGTAAGTGGGATCTCCGACCTCATCATCATCACCCTGTGCGTTATCACACCCGTCGTCCTCAGAGCCAACCTGTTCCTGCCCTGACAAAAAACTAAAGTTGTCGCTCCAATCAGGTATTTGAGTCTTATCATCGTCTTCCTCATTGTCTCCACCAACAGGAGTTACAGTTTGGGAATGAGGGTCTACATTATGGTCAGAACCTTCTGCGTCTGGTCCTGGATCCGACTCATAAAGATTCTGGGCATCAGTGCAGATCATTTCCTCGTCTGGATTCACAGAAGCGCTGGAGTCGACCTCTGATTCCCAGGCTATAGTATGAGTAAACAGCTCTGCAGACTCAACCATCTGTTCTACCTCATACTCAGACGGGCAGCTGGAGATTTGGGAGCTGTGAGGAAGCAAGTGCGATTTGGGTGACACCTTTGAGGACTGGAGTATTTGTGATGTTGAAGTTGATGTGGAGGAGAGCCCACTTAAAGGAGCACTTGATATCCGTTGAAGCACCTGCTGTTTTTGTGCCTCATCTGGAATTTGTAGCGATTGGCGTGGCCGTAAGAAAGGGATCTTATCACATTGTCCGCTAAAAGAAGTAGACATTTTAGTTTGGCTGGAAGATGGTCTTTCTTCTGCACCTACCCCACGGACACAACCTTTTTTCCCCTTCCCAACACGCCTATTCCCCTTTCCACCAGCAGCAGGCCTTTTTCCACTCATTTTGGTGGTTAACTAATTCACAACTCTGGAGTTGTTTGCACAAAAAAACAATGGATGGTAACCGAGGAGAGCTGAGTGGCCAAACTGTGGTATTAGGCCAAAACTATTGGCTGGGTTAGATGCAGAAAAAAATTATTTTTAATTTGCAACCTGATGGAGGTCAGTATAGATGGACTAATAGACCAAGTCCCACACACCGCTAGAAGCCCAAATATTTTTTCAGAGCTAGATGCAGAAAATTTTTTTATTCAATTTGCAACCTGATGGAGGTCAGTATAGATGGACTAATAGACCAAGTCCCACACACTGCTAGAAGCCCAAATATTTTTTCAGAGCTAGATGCAGAAAAAAATTATTTTTAATTTGCAACCTGATGGAGGTCAGTATAGATGGACTAATAGACCAAGTCCCACACGCTGCTAGAAGCCCAAATATTTTTTCAGAGATAAATGAAGAAAAAAATTATTTTTAATTTGCAACCTGATGGAGGTCAGTATAGATGGACTAATAGAACAAGTCCCACACGCTGCTAGAAGCCCAAATATTTTTTCAGAGATAAATGAAGAAAAAAATTATTTTTAATTTGCAACCTGATGGAGGTCAGTATAGATGGACTAATAGACCAAGTCCCACACACTGCTAGAAGCCCAAATATTTTTTCAGAGCTAGATGCAGAAAAAAATTATTTTTAATTTGCAACCTGATGGAGGTCAGTATAGATGGACTAATAGACCAAGTCCCACACACTGCTAGAAGCCCAAATCTTTTTTCAGAGCTAGATGCAGAAAAAAATTATTTTTAATTTGCAACCTGATGGAGGTCAGTATAGATGGACTAATAGACCAAGTCCCACACGCTGCTAGAAGCCCAAATATTTTTTCAGAGATAAATGAAGAAAAAAATTATTTTTAATTTGCAACCTGATGGAGGTCAGTATAGATGGACTAATAGACCAAGTCCCACACACTGCTAGAAGCCCAAATCTTTTTTCAGAGCTAGATGCAGAAAAAAATTATTTTTAATTTGCAACCTGATGGAGGTCAGTATAGATGGACTAATAGACCAAGTCCCACACACTGCTAGAAGCCCAAATATTTTTTCAGAGCTAGATGCAGAAAAAAATTATTTTTAATTTGCAACCTGATGGAGGTCAGTATAGATGGACTAATAGACCAAGTCCCACACACCGCTAGAAGCCCAAATATTTTTTCAGAGCTAGATGCAGAAAAAAATTATATTCAATTTGCAACCTGCTGGAGGTCAGTATAGAAGGACTAATAGAACAAGTCCCACACACTGCTAGAAGCCCAAATATTTTTTCAGAGCTAAATGAAGAAAAAAATTATTTTTAATTTGCAACCTGATGGAGGTCAGTATAGATGGACTAATAGACCAAGTCCCACACACTGCTAGAAGCCCAAATATTTTTTCAGAGCTAGATGCAGAAAAAAATTATATTCAGTTTGCAACCTGATGGAGGTCAGTATAGATGGACTAATAGAATGATGCTATGCCCAAAAGATTTTACTTCACTAGGTGCAGTAAAAAAATTGGTATTCTATACACAGGTGGTATATCTTGCAACACAGATAGGCTACTCCACTGACTAACACACTCTGCAATAGGCCAAAAAGGATTAGCTTTGCTAGATTCAGCCAAATGCTGTGAAAAAAACTTGCACAGCACTGGCACAGACCTGCCTGGCAAAAACTGATAGGAACTCATGTAACCTAGTCCTGAAAAGGACTCCAATTACAATTAGTCTTTACTCCCACAATCTATCTATTTAAGAGCACAGACCTGCCTGATAAAAGTCGTAGGAAATGCTGTAACCTAGTCCTTAAAAGGACTGCAATCACAACTATTCCCTACTCCCAAGCTATCTGTAGATTTGTGCGAAAATTGGCTTGAAATTAACAAGGTATAGCACACACAGCAACAGCGGTGCCGTCTAACACGCAGCTGCAGCAGTGAGAAAATGGTGGCGACGGGGAAAATGGCTTGGTCTTATAGGGCAAGGACATGTGACATACACTGCCAATCACACATGCCCTTGCTTGTGTGAAAAAAAGCACTTCGCTCCGTGTGTGCGCTGCTGATAGGCTGACAGATTGCACCTCCCCACTGCAAATGCGGGAAAGAGAAAAAAAAATGGAGATCTTCATTGTTCCTGCAGAGATCCATCCCCTGCCCCTCCCCCCACCCCGCTGTACACTCAAACTGCGTATTAACATTAATTTTCATCATTACTGAGAAAAAATCCAGTTATGATTTTGGTGCACGAACAGTTATCGAACATAACCTCGAACAGCCGAATTTTTCTCAAATTGTTCGTGTTCGCCGACCGGCTCGAACACCGCCCAAAACAGCTCGAATTTGAGATTGGCGAACAGTTCGAGTAGAACAACGCTCATCTCTAGTCATGACTCTGTGGGACAGAAAAGTTCTTCTACACTAAACTCACCCAATGATGCCTTTATGGATCTTGCTTTGTGCCACTGGAGCACAGTTAGGCTGTGTGCCCACTATGCGTTTTTTAAGCGTTTCCGCAGCGGCAATTCCGCTACAAAAACACTTAAAAAACACTTGGTAGAAGGTTTGCAATGTTCCCCAATGATAATCCGCATGTGCTGTGTACATGCTGCGGAAATTTCCGCTGCGGATTATCATTGCGGAAAAATCCGCAGCACTACCAATTATTTTGCAGAAATGGGGCGTTTTCGCCGCCATTGACTTGCATAGGACCACATGTCATCCGCATCACTGGATCTGTACATGCGGATTCCATACGGTTCAATGTGCGGATGGTATACCCGGGTTTGGAGAAGAGGAGACACTCCTCCGGACCCGGGTACCATAGTACCTGTGAAAAAAAGAATAAAATAAAAAATAAATATTATACTTACCTTCTGATGGCCCCCGGTGTCCTTGTCTCGACTTGACGGCAGCTCGCTGTAGACTAAAAGGACCCGCGGTAACGTCATTTAGAAAAAAAGACCTTCCTCAAACTATTTCCACCAAGTTCGAAGCTACATTTGTTCAATAAGGGGCCTTGACCAAGCTATTAAAAACAACCCCATAGCAGAACTCCTCCTCCAGCAAACTGTACAGTTAGCACAATGAAGTCATGCAGTTAACATTCTCCGGGAGTTCATCAAATCCAGACTCGTCCATCAGACTGCCAGATAGAAAAGTGTGATTCGTCCCTCCACAGAACATGTTTCAAGTGCTGCAGAGTACAGTGCTGGTGGCTTTACACCACTCCATCCAACATTTGGCATTGTGCTTTGTGATGTAAGGTTTTCATACTGCTGTTCGGCCATAGAAACCCATGCCATGGAGCTTCCGGCACATAGTTTATGTGCTGATGTTAATACCAAAGGATGTCTGGAGTTGTTTGAGTTACTGAGTCAGCAGAGCGTTGGAGTCTTTTATGTACTGTGCACCTCAGCATTCAATAACCCTGTTCTTTAACTTTATGTGGTCTCCACCTCATGGCTGAGTTACTGTGGTTCCTAAATAGTCTTTTTTTCAATAATGCAACAGATAACTGTGACATATTAATGAGAAAATAAATTTTACAAGGTGATTTGTGGAAATGGTGGCATCTTTTTACAGGGCCACAGTCAAATTCAGTGAGTTCTTTAGAACAAAACATTCTTTAAAAAAAAGTTTATAAAGGCAGACTGCAGGGCTGGGGGCTGGATTTTATATAGCTGTAGCATTGGACTTAAATGGGTGGTCTGAGACTAATTTTGACTTTTAATCCCAAATGTCTATCAATTTATTTTAATCATCTAATCACTTTCCCAATATACTTTAATTGAAAAGTCCCTATAATTCCCTCTCTACACTCTCTGTTTTTTTTATTACCTACCTCCAATTTGATAACATTTTGTTTGCGAATCCCCATTGCATGCTGGGATACTCAAACAGGACGTCATCAGAGGGCAGAGGCTGCGGTCACTGCAGCAGCCTTTGTCCATATCCTGAAATGAAGTGTCATCAGTGACGTCTGTTTAAGGGGCTGGGCTTGTCCCTGCTCTATTGAGCATGCACCGGTTGGCATTGATGACGTCTGCTCAGTACAAACTCCTTTGTTACTGTGCAATATTCTTTTCAATGCGCAGTGACAGTGCACTTCCTCACAAGCTCTAATGAGAAGTGACAAGCCAGCAAGACAGTGCACTTCCAGTGAGCATTGTAAGGAGAGAACGTGGCGAGCAGGGATGTGCCCCACCCCCGAAACAGACATCCATATAGCATATAAAACATACCTAGAACAGTGTTAATTTGGATAGAATGGCTTAAAGCGTGACCATTAGTGTTGAGCGAGCACTAAAATGCTCGAGTGCTCGAAGCTCGGGCCGAGCTGACCGTGATACTCGGGTGCTCGACCCGAGCAACGAGCCCGATGTTAGTCTATGGGAGACCCGAGCATTTTTGCGGCGGCACCCCCAGCAGTCTGTAGAAAGCCTAAAAAGAGCCCAAAATGATAGTGACAGTGCTCAAAAGACATGGGGACAGCATGGGCATCGCCCCAGGAAGCATTTCTGACCCCCAGGTCACTGCTGTCAACAACGTGGTCAGAGGTATTAAGCCACTTTTACGGGCTCACAATAAAACGTTCAAAAACGAAACTGAAACGGTTTTCCTGTGAAATATGTTAAGGAACTTCCTTTCCAGGGTAAAGACTTGTGCATAAGGTAAAATAAATAACCAAAAACAAAAATACTCCTCCACACCTTGGGCTATGTTCACAAGTAGCATTTTTTATGCGTTTTTGCACTTTTGTATTGCTTTCAACCGTGACAAATGCATTCACCGGGAAATGTCATTTTAACATTTTACAATCTTATCTGGCCATGTGCTGCGTGACACATGCATGCAGTGCTGAAAAGACATGGGAACAGCATGGGGAAGACCTCTGGAAGCATCTCTGACACCCAGGTCACTGCCTAAAAGTGTGCCCATCAGAAGTGATCCTTCCCGCATCAGAAGATGCAGACATGCAACTATCCCCGTGCAAGTCCTTGTTCCAGGGCAGTGTTCAATTGTACCTCCCCCATTCCTTGCGATGCAAGCGCAAGTATGCAGCCTGCCACCCACCCACCCCCAGGCTGCAATATCATACTGCTAGCTTGCACTTGAAATGGGGCCTTTTTGTTTGGAGGAGGCCGAAGCTGGCCACTACCTCATGGCTGCTTTGGCAGCGAAGTATCCATACTCAGTCCCCAGCCGCCCGGCGGCCGAGTGTCCACGCTCGGTCCCCAGCCGCCAGGGGGCGGCCGGGTGTCCATACTCGGTCCCCAGCCGCCCCGCGGCCGGGTGTCCACACACGGTCCCCAGCCGCCCCTATTTCTCCTTGGAAGTTCCCCCCACACTTTTCTTAGCCTGGCCTGCTTTAGGGCAGCATTGGACGAGCCCACCAGAGAACCAGACTCCTCCGGTGGACCCTGGCTTCTCCATTAGGGGAGTTGAGAGTGCCAAGGTGAGGAGCATGATGATGATGATGATAGAAGTTAGCATCTGCTTTGTTTTCTTGGAATGCAAGCGCATGTATGTAGTAGCAGCTAGGCCTGAGGTGGTCAGCGTTTTGGCGCATATCCTACCTCCTCCGAGGATTGCTGGATGTTTTCCTGCTACTATCCCAGTTCTATGACTCCCGTTAAAACAAAGCTTCAGGTGATGAATGATGGATGAGGTGGTGGCAAAGGAGAAAGAGCAGGAGGAACAGGGACCATTCACATCAATATGAGGCCAGTAAACCACACATGTCTTGTAGGATATGTTTCTGTACCAAAAGGAGCGGTTCGGCTACACAGTTATAGGGCATGCAGTGAGTGCAAAGCCTACCAAAAATTTCGAGGCACTCCAATGCACCTTGGAAGTGACATGGAGGTCAGAGGGCCTTAACTAAACCGTTTTTTCCATTTATAGCAACTGGGTCTCCTGTGCACTGTTGGCCTAAGCAGTGAATGGAAGGCTTTCCAAAAATTATGAGGAACTGCAATGCCCCTTGAAACAGACGTGGATTACAGCATACTAAAAACCTTCTACCCATTATTGGGGAGTGGGTCTCCCTTAGTGTTCGCCTATGCATTGAAAAGGAAAAGCTGACTAAAATTAGGAGGAAATGCAATGCCCGTTGGAAGAATGGTGGCGTTCGCAGTGCAATAAAAAGACAATATCAATGCCCCTTGAAAAAGTGGTGGAGGTCGCAGTAGCTTAACAAGACGGTTTTAATGCCCCTTGGAAGAGACGTGGACGTCGCAATGGAATAAAAAGACAATATCAATGTCTCTGGGAAAAGTGGTGGCGGTCGTAGTGGAATAAAAAGACAATATCAATGCCCCTGGGAAAAGTGGTGGAGGTAGCAGTAGCTTAACAAGACAGTTTTAATGCCCCTTGGAAGAATGGTGGAGGTCGCAGTAGCTTAACAAGATGGTTTTAATGCCCCTGGGAAAAGTGGTGGAGGTCGCAGTGGAATAAAAAGACAATATCAATGCCCCTGGGAAAAGTGGTGGAGGTCGTAGTAACTTAACAAGACGGTTTTCATGCCCATTGGAAGAATGGTGGAGGTTGCAGTGGAATAAAAAGACAATATCAATGCCCCTGGGAAAAGTGGTGGAGGTCGCAGTAGCTTAACAAGACGGTTTTCATGCCCCTTGGAAGAATGGTGGAGGTCGCAGTAGCTTAACAAGATGGTTTTAATGCCCCTGGGAAAAGTGGTGGAGGTCGCAGTGGAATAAAAAGACAATATCAATGCCCCTGGGAAAAGTGGTGGAGGTCGCAGTAGCTTAACAAGACGGTTTTCATGCCCCTTTCAAGAGCCATGCAGTACAGCATATTAAAAATATTATTCCCATTATTGGGGAGTGGGTCTTCCATAGTCTTTGCCTATGCCTTCAAAGCAAAAGCTGCCAAAAATTAGGACGGAGGTACTTGCAATGCTGGCAGCACGGACCACGGTCACCCTGGTGGTATAGTGGTCGTGGACACTGAGGATAAGGAGAAGAGCAAAATTCAGCCGAAATGAGGAAGCGTATACCCATGTGTGGGTGTGAAGCGGTGCATGGGAATACACCTCCCGAAATAACACAGTGGATTTGACTTTATATTACTCTGCTGTCATTTGGTGGTGATGAGAAGTCTGGCCCAATCCAGCCCTTGTTCATTTTGATAAGGGTCAGCTTGTCAGCATTGTCAGTTGACAGGCGAGTGCGCTTATCAGTTATAATTCCCCCAGCGGCACTAAAAACACGCTCCGATAACACGCTAGCAGCAGGGCAGGCCAGGACCTCCAAGGCGTACAGAGCAAGTTCATTCCAAGTGTCCAGCTTGGATACCCAATAATTAAAAGGCACAGAGGAATCACGGAGGACGCTGGTACAGTCGGCAAGGTACTCCCTCACCATCTTTTGAAACTTTCCACTCCTTGTGAGAGTACCCCACGCCTCAGGGCCTGTAAACTAGGTGGGTCTCAGAAAACTGTCCCAGAATGTTGACAGTGTTCCCCTGCCTCTGCTGAATTGGAGTTGCGTCTCTCTCGCCTGTATGCCTTGGTTGGTCAACGAACTGTGACCTCTGCCGCTAGCGTGTTCAGATGGGAATTTTTTTAACAGTTCTGCAGCAAGGGCCTTCTGGTACTGCCCCATTTTTGTAGACCTCTCCGCCTCAGGAATAAGAGAGTGAAAGTACTCCTTGTAGCGGGGGTCTAAAAGTGTCACCAACCAGTAATGACTGTCACCCAACATTTTGACAACGTGAGGGTCACGGTTAAGGCAGCGTAACATAAAGTCAGCCATGCGTGCCAGACTGGTAACGGGCAAGACTTCCGTGTCCTCACCAAGATGACGACTGACCATGCTCTCCTCCTCCTCCTCCCCCCTGTCCTCATGGTGCTTTGCTGCCATGTGCCTGATCATGCTGGTGGTGGTCAGGCTGGTACTTTTGTCACCCCTGCTGATGCTGGCATGGCAGGTGGTACAAATGGCCTTTTTGGGGTTATCAGCAGTCTTTAAAAAAATTCCAGACTGTGGAAGACCTACCGGTTGTACTGGCAACGTCCATCGTGTTGGTGTTACGGGGAACTGGTGCCCGCCTTCTGTGTGCGGCCACCACACTTCTTCTTCCTGCCTGTTGGGGTAATCTGCCTCCCTCCCCCTGTGTGCTGCTGGCCTCGCTCTGTGTGTCCTCCTGCCACGTTGGGTCAGTTACTAGATCATCCACCACCTCCTCCTCTTCCACTTGCGCACCACGATCCTCCTCCTCACTTTGTGGCAATTGTGTCTCGTCATCGTCCACCTCTTGTGACAAATTGCCAGCGTCGACTCCTTGTGGCCGTGGGTGTTCAAATATTTGGGCATCGCTACATGGGATCTCCTCTTCCACCACTTCAAGCGGAGCAGGCGAGGGGCACAAATATGGAAATGGACCAGTGAACAGCTCTTCAGAGTGTCCAAGTGTGGGATCAGTTGCTGTCTGACGACACTCGGCATGGTGGGAGGAAGGAGCATCAGGGTGAGGAGGAATATGCGGTCGAGACTCACGGCTACTAAAACTTGACCGTGTGGAAGACAGACTGGAGGTGGTGGTGCCCAGGTAACTGGAAGTATTATCTGCTATCCAATTAATAACCTGTACACACTGATCAGTTCGCAATACTGGTGTTGTAGTGTGCTTCCCTAGTAATTTGGTCAAGAAGTGGGAGCGAGAAGATGTGGCTGTTGGTTGTGGCACATTTTCACCTTGGCCACGGCCCCGTCCTCTACACGCACCATCACCAGAACGTCCAGTTCCACGTCCCTTGCCACGCGCCTTGCCCATTGTAAATTAAGTAAAATAGCTTACACTCGCACTATCAATGGAAAAAGGGTAATAAAAAGGAGATTAGAACCGTGGAAGAGAAAAACCACAGTTCTATTCCTCTGGCCTACACCAGACTCTTTTAAACAGATATATTGGTGTCTGACCAGTCAGGGATACACTATTACAGTTTTTTTTACGGCAAAAAATGCCAAAAGCAGGAAAATACAGAGATTTGAGCCGTGGAACTGCAAAACCACAGTTATAGTTATGTGGCGTACACCAGAATCTTTTAAACAGATATATTGGTGTCTGACCAGTCAGGGATACACTATTACTGTTTTTTTTTACGGCAAAAAATGCCAAAAGCAGGATAATACAGAGATTTGACCCGTTGAACTGCAAAACCACAGTTATAGTTATGTGGCATACACCAGAATCTTTTAAACAGATATATTGGTGTCTGAACAGTCAGGGAGACACTATTACAGGTTTTTTTACGGCAAAAAGTGCCAAAAACAGGATAATACAGAGATTTGACCCGTGGAACTGCAAAACCACAGTTCTATTTTTCTGGCCTACACCAGACTCTTTTAAACAGATATATTGGTGTCTGAACAGTCACAGACACACTCAAATTTTTTTTTTTGGGGGGGAGGGGGGGGGATACCAAAAGGTTAATAAGACTCGTATTTGTACAGTCTGATGGTTTTAAATACTCCAGGTGACGCTGTGCGGCCAGCCAATCACTGTAATGCCCACAAACAACATGGCTGCGGCATTACAGTGACTGGCTGGCAATCCCTGCATGTTCATTGGCTCTGTAAAGAGCGCCAAACGAGCAGGGCGGAGACCCGAGCTCCCGCCCGAGTAACTCGGAAATGCTCGGTGCTCGCCGAACATCCCGAGTAGTGAGATGCTCGGGTGAGTACCGAGCAGTGTCGAGCATGCTCGCTCAACACTAATGACCATTCATAAAATTCTTCACTTGCCCCTGAAACCAGCAGATGGCTATACGATATTCCAGAAAATCGACAAACTAGTGGGCCATGTGCACACCACTCTCTTCTGATCTGGAAATTCAAGATAGCATCAAGGCAAAGTTTATATTCTACTGATCACATAATGAGGCAGCTCTATTATTTTGGCAATTACATCTACCCTTAGGTACAGAAAGAACAATACTTATATGCTGAAAAAGTTCTGGTACCTAAAAAGGATATTTGAACAGAGGGGAAACCAAAGGGATACAAATCGATCTATGTATCTATCATTCTGTCTAACTAGATATATCTTTTTGTATGATTGGCAATTTGTTGCATGATCCTCACCATTTTGTGTAGCTAGGTGATCCCTTCTATTACGCAGCATTATGAAACTTATTTTCTTAAACCCTTTTATTGTAATTTGTAATTATAGCTTATCTCTAAAGAGTTATTAGTGACTGATGTTACAATCTGCCTTTAAAGAGGATGTGTCACTTGCTATAAATATACAACTTGTTTATCGGGTATAAACGTTGATGTTCTCCTGAATCTGGCGTTGTTTTACTTTGGTTCCTGTGCCTCTCCTATACTGAGATATGGCCCCTTCTTCCTTGTATATAAATCTGGTCTTCTCAGCCAACTGTACAGCATATAGTTCTCAAGAAGTCTCCCGTAGAGAAGAGTTAGGACCACACCCTCTTGGCTATAAGACTAATTTTACAAACAGGGAAGTGGGGGTCATATCTCTGGAAGATATAGTGGTAGGAACAAATGAAAAACATTGTTAGATTCAGAACAACAGCAGCATTTACACCAGGTTAAAAAATACAAATTTATGGCAAGTGACAGGTCCTCTTCAAGCCCTGCCTTTGATGTGGGCTCGCACACTGAGCCCACATCTTTCCCTGCACATGATGATTGATTTAATCAGCCATCATGTGCCTTTAACAGCCAGCGGCTGTTGTTAACCAATTAAATACTGTTGTCAATCACTGATTTAATATGCGCTGGCCGGAAGCGCATCATTCATCCCTCCCATCGGCGACTGTATCATGTGACTGTGGGGCGCCGATGGGTGTCATTACTATCCTCCTGTGAAAGTCGGCTGAAGCACTGCTATGCATAGCAAAAGCGATTGAACGATCGCAGCTTCAAGTCTCCTAAGGGGACTATTAAAAATTGAGTGAAAAGTAAACAAAAAAAAGTTTTTAAAAATAGGAAAAAAATATAAAAAATCACCCCCTTTTTGCCTCATTAAAAATAAAATGATAAAATTAAAAAAAATACACATTTGCTATAGTAAAAGTCCAATCTATCAAAATATAAAATAAATTAATCTGATCGGTAAATAGCGTAGCGAGAAAAAAAAAACGCCAGAATTACTTTATTTGGCCTCTGCAACAAAATGTAATAACGGGTGATCAAAACATCGTATCTACGCCAAAATAATATCAGAAAAATGTCTGCCCGGGGCACATAAAATAAGCCCTCACCCAGCTCCAGATCCAAAAAATAAAAATGCTACAGGTCTCAGGAAGTGGCAACATAAGAAGAAAAAATTTCTTACAAATTTCTGAGTTTTTTTTCACCACTTAAATATAAAAAAAAACTATACATGTTTGGTATCTGCGTACTCATACTGACCTGTAGAATCATATTGGCAGGTGGGTTTTACTATATAGTGAACATGGTAAGTAAAAAAAAAACCAAAAAACAATTGTAGAATTGCACTTTTTTGCAGTTTCAACACACTTGGATTTTTTTTCCTGCTTTCCAGTGCATCACATGATAAAATTACTAGTGTCATTCAAAAGTGCAACTCGTCCTGCAAGAAACAAGCCCTCATATGGCTATGAGGACGGAAAAATAAAAAAAGTTATGGCTCTTGGAATAAGGGGAGAAAAAGAACAAAACGCAAAAATGAAAAATCGCAAGGTCATGAAGGGGTTAAGGAGAGGTCTCCCGTGCTAATTTGCTCATGACACTTCTTCTCCAGTGCCTTAATGGTTCACACTTGTCATATGTTCATCCATTAATATTTCATAAAGATGTTTGCACTTTAGTATTAAAATATGTCGATAATCTATATGATGTGAATCCTTTTGTAAATTTATACATAATGTGTCATCAACACTTACAATTTTAAATGCAGGATACAAGATAAATAAATGCCTATGAAAATGAAGGCAATGATTTCCTTACAGCTTCACCTAAATGTATGCGCACTTCATAATGCGGTGAGATATTCAGCAGCATCAGCAAATGCTATGCATAAAATGTAATTATTTTAATTGCTCTACAGCAAAAGCCGGTGTCGCCATCATTCTCAGTATGTATCCCTTCCGCTTTTTTTTTTTTCTTTTCTGGCAAGAACAATCCATGCAGCTAATTACAATTTTTAGAAGTGATTAATAAGTCCATCATATGTAGAGCTCTAAGCCAAGTTTGCTATTATAGTAATTAGGAATATCACCTGTTACTTTCCAATGACAGAAAACCAAGGAGTATGCATGATTATAATCCTGGTAATACGTCTGTGTGATCATTAAAATACTGGTGCTTGCATTATTTAAGGACTTGTGTTGTTGATCACATGTATCATTTACAGTATAACGCTATTTGTGTGTCTCTATCAACAGTTACCATTATAAACGGATCTTAAGCCGTTACTTACATTTTTAGGACAGATTTACTGAATTAAAAAATATTAATTGATTGCAAAGCAAAAACAGAAAAGAAAATCAGCAAAAATTATCTAAATTTACCAGCTAGTAATGAAAAGTAGCCAATACAATGGTGCTCTAGTTCTCAGCTTTATGAAAACCTACATCTGTAAGTAAGGAATACTAAGGAATGGGTGATGTCACATCAAAGCTTAGGTGACATCATATAACCACGTCATTTATGGGAGCTAATGCTGAACCTCATCTTCAGGGCGCAAAACATTATCACCTGCCTGTGATCTCACAAGAATGAATTTTACTCACAGCCATATGGTTATCATACAGACAAGGGTTTTCTACCATGGGGACTTTATTAAGTGCACACTGTACTTAAAGGGGTGTTCCCATCTCCAAGATCCTATCCCAATATATAATAGGTGTAATAATAATATTAGCAAATACCTCTAATAAGAAATGTAGTATAGTTCTTCTGATTCGCTGTGTCTCTTTTCTCATGTGCAGGCATTGCAAGAACTTAGGTATCCAGGGTTTCGACCATTAGCAACTAGCTAACTAACTGTCACTATTTCAGTGGTTGTAACCATGGATACCTAAGGTCCTGCAATGCCCTGCACATAGGTTATCAGGAGAACTATACTACATTTCTAATTGGAGTTATTTGCTAATATTATTATTAGTAGTAGTACACCTATTACATATTTGGATTGGATCTTGGAGATGAGAATACCCCCTTTAAGTACACTGTGTGTATGGTAACCATATAGCTGTGAGTAAAGGCCATTCTTGTGATTATTATTATTCTTACTATTATTATTATTACACCTATTACATATTGGGATTGTATATTGGAGATGGGAATACCCCTTTAAGTCTTCATTGCTACCAGTGTCATATACATTTAAAAATCCTGAAAAAAAAACAAATATTTGTACCTTTTACACCCAGAAGCCACCAAACCCAAATCACTATGCGGTCATCATTGCATTTGATGTTTTTTTCATCTAGTTTTTGGTGTTTTTCACATGTTTTTTAATTTGTGTCTAATTCTTGTTTTAACTTTTGCCTTTTTTAAAGCCTATTTTGTAAGTGTTTGCCTGTTTGTTTGTTTTTTATGTTCACCATTGTGGACAAGATTTGGGATTTCCAGATAGATATTTTCACCTGATTCATCATTTGTGACTCTTCAAATGTCCTCCAATCAACCTTGTAGAGATTTTACATACACCAGCAATTTTTTGGGTCATTTTACGAAACGTGCAAATTTTTGAGTAAAAAAGGGTTAGACAAAAATAAAGAACATTTTTTTTACTTTTTGGGCAATATTAATGAATCATGTGCACTGTTTTTAAGAATTTGGTACAAAAAAACTCAACAAATATCACAGTCGTCTTCACTTATTTTGCTGTGTGCTATGCCTATTACTATAATGATTCATTTTAACTTTTGGCATCTTTCCAACAAATGATTCAATTAAACAATCTTTAGATTAAGTTAATTAGAGGGTATACAAGTATGAATAATAGCCCATTCATGTACTTAGACACAGGTAGGTTATATCATATAATGTTCAATAAGATCACAACTCCAATGGGCAAGTGAGCATCAAAATTACCATTGAAGATATGAAAAGCATCATCTCATCTGATGAATCTGGTTCTTTTGTTAGAGATATCAGGATTTGGTGTTAACTGTGTAAGATGACGACGTTTGAGCACTAGGAAATCTCCTGGCACTTGTTGGATCAGTGTTGGCTGAATAGTCTTATCACAATCTACAGAGAAGAGACCAGTAGATCTTGATATTAGTCGTCTGTTACTACTGTATAAGTCATGTAGAGCTTATGAAGTTCGACCATGCTGTTTTGTAACTTATGATTAGAAAAACATTGATGTCTTTTTACAAAAAGAACTGCATACCACAAACAGCCTGTGGAAGGGTGAAGTACTGTTTATTAATTAAATTTAGGGTATGTGCACACGATGCAGAAATGAAGCAGAAAATTTCTGCATCATTTCTGCATCACCCTGGCAGAAAAAACGCATGCAGATTGTGCATGCGTTTTTCCTGCAGAATACATGCGGATCCACATGCGGATTCACATGCGTTTCCGCATGCATATTGACAATCGCTTTCCAGGCGATTTCAGCATCACCTGGAAAGTGCTTGACAACTAGGTCACAGTATATAAATCCATGCAAACAGCATGGATTTATATAGTGTGACCCGAGAGAGTGTATATACTTACCTCCGATGGCCCGCGCTGTCCTGCTTTACACTCCGTTCTCCCGGCGGCCGGCAACTTTGAATTGAAAGACCTGCCGACGTCAGCGTCACGTGACCCGTCACATGACTCTGATGTCAGTGCAGGTCCTTCAACTCACTGCAAGTGCCGGGAACCAAGCAGGAGCGCTGCGCGGGCCGACAGATGGTAAGTATATATATATTTTATTCTTGTTTTACAGCTTTTTTAATGGTACCTGGGTGTGGAGGAGACTCTCCTCTCCTCCACACTCGGGTACCATCCGTACATTAGAACGCGCCAATAACGCAAGTACAGATGCAGTCTTGCGGAATTGGCGCGTTCTAATGCAAGTCAATGGCGGCGAAAACGCCGCGTTTACGCAAGATTAATTGACATCCTGCGGTTTTTTGAGCGCAGCGTTTACGCTGCGGAAAAATCCCCATCATGGGCACAGCACATGCGGATTTCAATTGGGGAACATTGCTGCCCTTCTACCATGCGTTTTTCATGCGTTTCCGCTGCGTTTACGCAACTGCAAAAACGCAGCGGAAACGCATTAAATACGCATCGTGTGAACTCAGCCTTACTGTTGTTGTTTTCTAAATGTATACAGCTCTCTGTGTGCCAAGTACTTGTAATTGCTCCCCTAACAGACCACCTAAATACAGTACAGACCAAAAGTTTGGACACACCTTCTCATTTAAAGATTTTTCTGTATTTTCATGCCTATGAAAACTGTACATTCACACTGAAGGCATCAAAACTATGAATTAACACATGTGGAATTATATACTTAACAAAAAAGTGTGAAACAACTGAAAATATGTCTTATATTCTAGGTTCTTCAAAGTAGCCACCTTTTGCTTTGATGACTGCTTTGCACACTCTTAGCATTCTCTTGATGAGCTTCAAGAAGTAGTCACCGGAAATGGTTTTCACTTCACAGGTGTGCCCTGTCAGGTTTAATAAGTGGGATTTCTTGCCTTATAAATGGGGTTGGGACCATCAGTTGTGCTGTACAGAAGTCAGGTGGATACACAGCTGATAATCCTACTGAATAGACTGTTAGAATTTGTATTATGGCAAGAAAAAAGCAGCTAAGTAAAGAAAAATGAGTGGCCATCATTACTTTAAGAAATGAAGGTCAGTCAGTCCGAAAAATTGGGCAAACTTTGAAAGTGTCCCCAAGTGCAGTTGCAAAAACCATCAAGCGCTACAAAGAAACTGGCTCACATGAGGACCGCCCCAGGAAAGGAAGACCAAGAGTCACCTCTGCTTCTGAGGATAAGTTTATCCGAGTCACCAGCCTTAGAAATCGCAGGTTGACAGCAGCTCAGATTAGAGACCAGGTCAATGCCACACAGAGTTCTAGCAGCAGACACATCTCTTCAACAACTGTTAAGAGGAGACTTTGTGCAGCAGGCCTTCATGGTAAAATAGCTGCTAGGAAACCACTTCTAAGGACAGGCAACAAGCAGAAGAGACTTGTTTTGGCTAAAGAACACAAGGAATGGACAGTAGACCAGTGGAAATCTGTGCTTTGGCCTGATGAGTCCAAATTTGAGATCTTTGGTTCCAACGACCGTGTCTTTGTGCGACGCAGAAAAGGTGAACGGATGGACTCTACATGCCTGGTTCCCACCGTGAAGCATGGAGGAGGTGTGATGGTGTGGGGGTGCTTTGCTGGTGACACTGTTGGGGATTTATTCAAAATTGAAGGCATACTGAACCAGCATGGCTACCACAGCATCTTGCAGCGGCATGCTATTCCATCCGGTTTGCGTTTAGTTGGACCATTATTTATTTTTCAACAGGACAATGACCCCAAACACACCTCCAGGCTGTGTAAGGGCTATTTGACCAAGAGGGAGAGTGATGGGGTGCTACACCAGATGACCTGGCCTCCACAGTCACCAGTCCTGAACCCAATCGAGATGGTGTGGGGTGAGCTGGACCGCAGAGTGAAGGCAAAAGGGCTAACAAGTGCTAAGCATCTCTGGGAACTCCTTCAAGATTGTTGGAAGACCATTTCTGGTGACTACCTCATGAAGCTCATCAAGAGAATGCCAAGAGTGAGCAAAGCAGTCATCAAAGCAAAAGGTGGCTACTTTGAAGAACCTAGAATATAAGACATATTTTCAGTTGTTTCACACTTTTTTGTTAAGTATATAATTCCACATGTGTTAATTCCTAGCTTTGATGCCTTCAGTATGAATGTACAATTTTCATAGTCATGAAAATACCGAAAAATCTTTAAATGAGAAGGTGTATCCAAACTTTTAGTCTGTACTGTATATGAAAAACATAAAAAAATATTGACATTGTGATGTTAGATTCTCTAATAGCAATTTGACAACCTGAAAGTAACCGGATAACTAATGTTCGTCCTTTCTTTGCCTTAATAGAAGGGTTGTAGTCTTAACAAGTTCACAATGCCAACACTGATATTAAGTGTCGGACTGTGGTGCCAGGAACCCACCAGTAACATTGATACTGAGACCATTGCTCAGCTACATGCAATATTACCTGATTGCTCACAAATTCTCCTATGCTTTAATATAATTATAAAATGGGTGGTTTGTTAAATGAACGATGAGATGCTGCCTTTGTCTGTAAATACTGCATTTAGTGTACTGTGCCAAGCATTCCTTATGTGGGGGGAGGTTGGGGGCACTCTTCCACAGGGGCCCACCAGGGGATTCACCTGTCCCCTTCTCCCTCTATGCAGGGATACCGACTTACTCACCGGCCCACGGCATGGCCCCCGGCGTGCTCCTGCCTCCTCGGTGCATATCACACTGTTTCCCGGCAGTGTGCCCTCTTAAAGGGGCAGCATGCTCATGGTAAATACTCCCAGGAAAAGATGGGAGGCATTTAGTTAAATGTGTGTTCACTTGCAAGGTGTCACCAAGCCAATAGCTGGGAGACATCTTGTATAAAAGGCACCCTCCCCAACCCCTATAATTATGCTAGATGGTTAGTGTGTGCAATTGTATGTTTCCAGGTCCCCCATCCCTAGTCTGCTAAAGTTATCCTGTATCCCATATCCTGAGTCCCTTGGTCCAGTCTAGTTGTCCATATCCTGAAACCGCATTGGCAGTCCCTATCTGCCTCCCTGGGGGCTGAATACTCAGGTCTGAACTCTGAACCTGTCCTTGTGGCCGTCCTGTCGGCACAGCCTGAATCTGTCCCATTGGCCGTCCTGTCGGCACAGCCTGAACCTGTCCCAGTGGCCGTCCTTTTGGCACAGCTTGACAGTGGCCTAGGCCCAGTCCAAATGGCCATCCTGTCTGCGCAGTGTGAACCTGTCCCATTGGCCATCTTGTCTGCCCAGTCTGAACCTGTCCCAGTGGCCGTCCTGTCTGCACAGTGTGAACCTGTCCCAGTGGCCGTCCTGTCTGCACAGGGAGAACTTGTCCCAAGTGGACGTTCTGTCGGCACAGCCTGAACCTGTCCCAGTGGCCATCCTGATGGCACAGCCTGACAGTGGCCTAGGCCCAGTCCCAGTGGCCATCCTGTCTGTGCAGTGTGAACCTGTCCCAGTGGCCATCTTGTCTGCCCAGTCTGAACCTGTCCCAGTGGCCATCCTGTCTGCACAGTGTGAACCTGTCCCAGTGGTCGTCCCGTCTGCACAGGGAGAACTTGCCCCAAGTGGCCATCCTGTCGGCACAGTCTGAACTTGTCCCAAGTGGCCGTCCTGCCCTATTGAGTATCTGAAGTACGTCTCTGCCTTTTGGGGTCTGCAGCTACAGCTGGACGCTGCCCTAGAGTGGTACCTGACAGCTGCCTGCTGCACAAGCCTGACCTCACCACTAGAGGCTCCAGTGAACACCAAGTTAGCTGCTTAGTCATGACCCTCCAGGGTAAGTCCAGCTCGTGGCATAGTGGGTCCATGAACCATGAGCGCCACCTTGGAGCGTAACAGTTTAAATTAATAATTCTGTAGTCACTCTATGTGACTGCAGACTTCTGAATACCCCCTTCCCCCAGGTGTACGCACTGTGCACTGGAAGGATCTGCCAGTTTCTGAACCGGGAATAGAGGTGATGTATGCATTATGCATATTCCCGGTCAAAGCCTGTCTAGTGGACACGGCCGTCCAGTGGGCGCAGGGTGCAGACCATTTAGACCGTACAACCCATTTAAGACAGGAAGGCTTGAGCTGTACATTATATGTATGTTCATTCATATAATTTGTAGATGTTAACGTATCAGTATGGTACATCTTTCCTTCCGGACACAAATGCGTGAGTACATCTTATGTCAGTATAATCCTTTTCCCTTAAGCAAACAGATGCCCAATCCACATCTGCTATATCTATGTTAAAGAACTCTAGCAAAGAGACATAAGGGACAGTAAATTGACAGCTACCCAATGTTTGTGTTCCCAATAAATGCTTAGTATTTAAAACTGATATAAAACTGAGGAAAACTTTTAAATCAATTAAATAAAGTATATTGGCAGGTTGAGTTTAGCAATAAATGAAAACATTTAGGGGAAATATAAAATGACAAACTCTTAACCTTAGGTGCCAGGATAATTCATTCTGTTCTGGTCAAATATTTGCAACATCTACTATTAATCAATATTACAGAACTGCTCTTTGTAATTTAAGAAAACTTCTAAAACTCAAAAAGTTGTGTTCAGTTAAGGTCTTACTTAGCATTGAGAACCGCACTAATCCCTAGAAGAAAGTGGATGAGGTGCTCTACCAGGCACCATGTCCTTAGCTTCCAACGGTATTTTTGGCTGAAAAATATGCAGTCCATAGCCCATCCTCAGCTTTTCAATTAAAGCTAAGAGAAGTGAAGTGGCGAAAGTGAGATGATGGTCATTAAAATGTGCAGGCTGTTTAATAAAGTCATTGGATCATAATTACTTACTTCTCTCTATAATATATCAATGTTTAAAATTACATTGACCGTTTAAAGGGAATCTATCAGCAGGTTTTTGGTATGTAATCTGAAGACAGCAGGAGATAGAGGCTAAGACACAGAATTCAGGGATGTGTCGAAATGCATGCTGTTGTTTACTTATTGTGAAAGATTTATCACTAAGAGAATAACATTGCTGGACTAATCCTGTAACACCCCCTCCTGTGATAAGCACCTCACTGTCTATGGACCTTGTACACAGAGAGGCTGGTGTGGGTGGGATTAGCTTTCCAAGCTCTGCTTCATTCTAAATCTAAAAGCTCTGATTGTGTCAGATCTGCTGCACCAAGTAAACTAAGTGATACATCGTTGGATGCAGGGTCTCTTTGCCTACATTACGCTGCTCTCAGATGAGGTAGCATCTCCTGCTGAAAGATTCCATTTAAACGCGGACTTAGTAACATGAAAGATCGAAACACTTAAGTGAGTGAAACTAGTATAAATAGACTTCACAACCACATCCTGCATACTTGTCCCTGGACTGCACCTTACATTTGTGAAATAATCAACACCCACTCCAGTTATGTAAAAATGAACAAGTAAATCTAGTATTAAAATGTTCTGCCTATTACAAGAGCGGCTTCACAAATAGCTGGGGAATGTGGAGGTACAATGTGTCATCCAACACAAACTATTGATAACACTGGATAAACTGGAATGCAGGCAAATACTTACCTGGTAACCAGAAAGAAATGTGTAAATCTACCATTGCTCATTCTGTACAATATTAAAATTTGACTTGAGTAAACAGATGACAAGCATAACTAGAAAGCAATGATTTATGGGTTTGTATCAGGAGATATACAAACAAAGAAGGCCATACATATGAAATATTAGATATCCGTGTAAATAATTGATACAATACTCTACATCCTCCATATAATGGTCTTCTCGGTAAATCTACAGTACCAATCAAAGTTTGTACACACAGCTTCATGCGTTGGTTTTCCTTCCTCTTATTGGAATGCGCAGATTGTAGATTCAGAATGAAGGCAGCAAATCCGCAAGGTGTCATATGGAAATAAGGAGTAAATATACTGTAATGCACACGCCCGGGCTGAGCGGCGTGTGCGTGTGATTCCACTGGACCGTGCCAGAGAGTGAATGCCTGGAGGGGCGTAACTAGGTATTCACCCGATCCGACCAGGGTCGCACGACGGCATACGACGCCAGTGCACCAAGGAGGAACCGAGCAGAGGGACCAGGTGCTACTCCAGGACAGACCCCGGACACGGCTGTTGACCCACACAGGGGAATACAGGAACAGACTGGTTAGGCTGGCACACAGACTGGTGGGTATAGGCAGGCACGACTGGTATGCAGGCAGGCGGGTATGCAGGCAGGGGGGTACAGGCAAGCACGGCTAGAGTGCAGACAGGGAGGCACTAGCTGGTAGGAACACAGGCGGGATAGTACCCAGTACAGACTGGAACTCAGGAACAGAACCACAGATGTGGCGGACAAACACAGCAGAGTAAGGCCGCCCAGAGTGGTGAGCGAGAGCAGGGCAAGACGAGACCGCCTAGAGCGGTGAGCGAGAGTAGAGCAGGATGAGGCCGCCTGGAGCGGTGAGCGAGAGTGGAGCAGGACGAGGCTGCCTGGAGCGGTGAGCAAGAGTAGAGCAGGACGAGGCCGCCTGGAGCGGTGAGCAAGAGTAGTCAGAGCAGAGCGAGACTGCTGGAGCAGTGAGCAAAAGGTCAGAGCAGAGCGAGACTGCCGGAGCAGTGAGCAAAGGGTCAGATCGGAGCGAGACTGCCGGAGCAGTGAGCAAAGGGTCAGAGCGGAGCGAGACTGCCGGAGCAGTGAGCAAAGGGTCAGAGCGGAGCGAGACTGCCGGAGCAGTGAGCAAAGGGTCAGATCGGAGCGAGACTGCCAGAGCAGTGAGCAAAGGGTCAGAGCGGAGCGAGACTGCCGGAGCAGAGAGCAAAGGGTCAGAGCGGAGCGAGACTGCCGGAGCAGTGAGCAAAGGGTCAGAGCGGAGCAAGACTGCCGGAGCAGTGAGCAAAGGGTCAGAGCGAAGCAAGACTGCCGGAGCAGTGAGCAAAGGGTCAGAGCGGAGCAAGACTGCCGGAGCAGTGAGCAAAGGGTCAGAGCGGAGCAAGACTGCCGGAGCAGTGAGCAAAGGGTCAGAGCAGGCCAGAACCGCCGGAGCGGTGAGCAAGGCAGAGCAGGCTAGAACCGCCGGAGCAGTGAGCAAGGCAGAGCAGGCTAGAACCGCCGGAGCGGTGAGCAAGGCAGAGTAGGCTAGAACCGCCGGAGCAGTGAGCAAGGCAGAGCAGGGGGGACAGAGCTCTGTACACATGGAACAGGCAGGAAGGGAAAGGCAGAACCAGATACCCACAGGGTACTTACAGTGAAGTAGCGAGTGGATCACGAACTCACAAACGGAAGTACAGCGACAACGAGCAGGAGTTAGGTACGAGTTCAGACTCTGCAGAAAAAGGAAAGGTACGGACATAGAGAAACACAGGAAACAGGCTAGAAGAGTAAACAGACAAGAACATACACAGTAGCAAGATACGGGAGCGGGTCTAGGTATGCAGCCCCTAGAAGGCGGGAGGAACAGGCTAGGAGCGAGTTCAGACGGGAACAGGCAAGATACAGGAACGGGTCTAGGTATGCAGCCCCTAGAAGGCAGAAAGAACAGGCTAGGAGCGTGTTCACACAGGCCTGGAAATACAGCCTCCAGGATAGTCAGACAAGCAAACACAGAAGGGGACCTGGCACATTCAGAGTGAAAGAGCACACTGAATGAAACACAATGCTCAGGCAGGGATTCATTGGAGCAGCTGGGTTAAATACCAGGTGACCGACAGCAATAGGCTGAGGACGCACAAGGGGTGTGCCTGCAGCAGGTACAAAAAGCAGGAAGTGATCGGGCGCCGCGCTTAAGCAGCAGAAACAGAAGCAAACAGACAGCATGGAGGGAAGCCAGAGAGACATTCTGGATTCGAGATCAAGTGCGCGCTCTTGCACAGTGGGAGATGGACCACTATGCAAGGACGCCGCCAGGTATGTTACATATACACGTGTGAAAAAATTCTGAATTTGTGTTAAACCTTAAATTCCTCAAAGTGCCCCCTTCTACTTTGATGACAGCTTTACACCCTCTTGGCAGCTTCATCAGGTAGTCAGCTGGAATGGTTATCCAACAGTCTTTTAGGAATTTCCAGAGGTGCTAAGTACTTATTGGCTGCTTTGCCTTCACTCTGCAGTTCAACTCATCCCAAATCATCTGAATTGGGTAGAGGTCAGCTGATTGTGGAGGTTATGTCATCTAACGCAGCACTCCATCCTTCCCCTTCTTGGTCACACAGCTCTTACATAGCCTGGATATATGTTTTGGGTCATTTTCCTGTTGCAACACAAATGCCGGTCCCACTAAGTCCAAACAAGGTTGGATGGCATATTGTTGCAGAATGCTGTGATAGTTAGGTATGCCTTGAAATTGGAATAACAGTGTCACCAGCAAAGCACCCACACACCATCACACCTCCCCTACATGCCTTATGGTGGGCACAAAGACGTGGTGGCTGGTACCAAAAATGTCATATTTGACTTATCAGACCACAGCACACATTTCCACTGATCTAATGTCCAGTCCTTGTGTTGCTTGGCCCAAGCAAGTCTTGTCTTCTTTTTGTGATTCTCAGTAGTGACTTCTTTGTGGCAATTCGACCATAAAAACCTGCTTCTCACAGTCTTCCCTGGAAGTTAATGTTGAGATGTGTCTGCTACTTGATGTCTGTGCTTCATTTATGAGAGCTGTTATTTGAGATAGGTACATCCAGGGGAAGGCAAAAAAAAAAAAAACATGCGGTATAGGCCAATTTACATCATTGAGGAAAAATTCACTTCCCGACACCAATCTGGCAGTCAGATTAAATCCCTGGATTAATTAACTAAGCATAAGATGTAATTTTATTGTTCTCAAGAAAGGCGTCCAGGCCTCTCTTGAACTCATTAAGTGAGTTGGACATCACCACTTCCTCTCCCAGAGAGTTCCAGAGTCTCACGGCTCTGACCGTAAAGAATCCCCTTCTATGCTGGTGCAGGAACCTCCCTTCCTCCAGACGAATAGTGTGCCCCCTAGTCTTTGTCACCATCCTTGGTATAAACAGGTCATGGGAGAGATCTCTGTACTGCCCCCTGATGTATTTATACATGTTTATGAGGTCTCCCCTAAGCCTTCTCTTTTCCAACGTAAATAGGCCTAATTTTGACAACCTCTCTGGGTATTCTAGTCCCTCCATTCCCCTTATTACCTTAGTCGCCCTCCTTTGTACCCTCTCTAGCTCCAATATGTCTTTCCTGAGCACCGGAGCCCAGAATTGTGCACAATATTCTAAGTGCGGCCTTGCCAGCGCTTTATACAGAGGAAGAACAATGTTCTCATCATATGCCCCTTTTCCTCTTCTGATGCATGCCATGACTCTATTTGCCTTCGCAGCTGCTGCCTGACACTGGGCACTCCAATTTAATTTGCTATTAACCAAGACGCCCAGGTCCTTCTCCATGTCAGATTTCCCCAATGGTTTCCCATTTAATATGTATGGGTGACTGCTGTTTTTCTTTCCCATGTGCATGACCTTACATTTATCGGCATTGAACCCCATTTGCCATTTTTTGGCCCAACTCCCCAATTTATCTAAATCCTCCTGTAGCTGTGCCCTATCCTCATCTGTATTAACTACTTTACAAAGTTTAGTATCATCTGCAAATATTGCTATTTTACTATGCAACCCTTCCACTAGATCATTAATAAATATATTAAATAATATAGGGCCCAAGACAGACCCTTGAGGCACCCCGCTAGTAACCCTGACACACCCTGAGCTTACTCCATTGATAACCACCCTCTGCTTTCTATCACTCAGCCAGCTATTTACCCACTTGCACACATTATCCCCCAGACCAAGCATTCTCATTTTATATACCAACCTTTTGTGTGGCACGGTATCAAACGCTTTGGAGAAGTCAAGGTATACAACATCCACTGACTCTCCCCGGTCCAGCTGTGAGCTCACCTCCTCGTAGAAGGCCATCAGGTTTGTTTGGCAGGAGCAATCCCTCATGAATCCATGTTGATATGGAGTTAGACAGTTATTATCATTAAGATATTCTACAATAGCATCTCTAAGAAATCCTTCAAACAATTTACCCACAACAGACGTTAAGCTGACTGGTCTATAGTTCCCAGGGTCACTTTTAGACCCCTTTTTGAATACTGGTACCACATTTGCTTGGCGCCAGTCTAGTGGGACAGTCCCTGTCCATAAAGAGTGCTTGAATATAAGATACAGCGGTCTGTCTATCACATTACTTAATTCTTTTAGTACCCGGGGGTGTATGCCATCTGGGCCTGGTGACTTGTCTATTTTGATATTATTTAGGCGTTTCTGAACTTCCTCCTGGGTTAGGTGGGTGATATTTAGCGGAGGGTTTACTTTATCACTCTGCATTTCCTCCGATAAATTGTTTTCTTTTGTGAAAACAGTGGAGAAGAAGCTATTGAGTAGGTTTGCTTTATCCTCATCGCCCTCTATGATTTTACCCAGGTTATTTTTCAATGGGCCAACTCCATCAGTTTTAATCCTTTTACTGATGGAGAACAGTTTGGGATTCGTTTTACTTTCCTTGGCAATTAGTCTCTCTGTCTCCTCTTTTGCTATTCTTAATTCTTAATAGATGCTGTTAATTTGTGGTTTCTGAGGCTGGTAGCTTTTGATCTTCCTTTCCTGGAATGGTCCTCGAGAGAACCAGTATCATCATGGCGATTGATGATTTATATGATTGCACTTGAGGATACATTCAAGGTTCTAGCAATTTTCTGGATTGATTGACCTTCATGTCTAAATTTAATGATGGAATGTGTTTGTTCTTTGCTTAGTTGAACGGTTCTTGCCGTATTCTGGCTTGTGGAATAGGACTCGGCACTGTATGGAACTGTATACCAGGACTGTCAATGCAAAACACACCAAATAGTTGCAAGCACTTTCTGAAAGCTTTCTGAACCCTTGATACGGCATATCTGTTCATTTTAAGCCAATCCAGGTGACTACCTGATGAACCTGCTTGAGTGAATGCCTAAGGGGTGTAAAGCTGTCATCATAGTAAAAAGGGGGTATTTTGACGATTTTAAAGTTTAACACATATTCTGTTTCGATTCACGTTTCTTTATTTCTTGTTTCAATATGTGTTCCTTCATGGATTTGCTGCCTTCAGTCTGAATCTACAATTTGCACATTCCAATAAGAACAAGAACCATTGCATGAACAGGTACAGGTGCATCTCACAGAATTAGAATATCATCGAAAAGTTAATGTATTTCAGTTCTTCAATACAAAAAGTGAAACTCATATATTATATAGAGTCATTACAAACAGAGTGATCTATTTCAAGTGTTTATTTCTGCTAATGTTGATGATTATGACTTACAGCCAATGAAAACACAAAAGTCATTATCTCAGCAAATTAAAATAACTAACAAAAAACACCTGCAAAGGCTTCCTACGCGTTTAAAAAGGTCCCTTAGTCTGTTTCAGTAGGTTCCACAATCATGGGGAAGACTGCTGACTTGACAGATGTCCAGAAGGCAGTCATTGACACATTCCACAAGGTCCCAGAGTTCCAATTTCCATTTGGAAATCAAGGTCCCAGGGTCTGGAGGAAGAGTGGAGAGGCACACAATCCAAGCTGCTTGAGGTTTAGTGTGAAGTTTCCACAATCAGTGATGGTTTGGGGAGCAATGTCATCTGCTGGTGTAGGTCCACTGTGTTTTATCAAGACAAAAGTCAGCGCAGCCATATACCAGGAAATTTTAGAGCAATTCATGCTTCCCTTTGCCAGCAAGCTTTTTGAAGATGGAAATTTCATTCTCCAGCAGGACTTGGCACCTGTCCACACTGCCAAAAATACCAATACCTGGTTTAAAAACAACAGTATCACTGTGCTTGATTGGCCAGCAAACTCGCCTGACATTAACCCCATAGAGAATCTATGGGGTATTGTCAAGAGGAAGATGAGAGACATCAGACCCAACAATGCAGACGAGCTGAAGGCTGCCATCAAAGCAACCTGGGCTTCCATAACACCTCAGCAGTGCCACAGACTGATCGCCTCCATGCCACGCCGCATTGATGCAGTAATTGATGCAAAAGGAGCCCCGACCAAGTATTGAGTGCATTTACTGAACATACATTTCAGTAGGCCAACATTTCGGATTTTAAAAACATTTTTCAAGCTGTTGTTATAAAGTATTCTAATTTACTGAGATAATGACTTTCGTGTTTTCATTGGCTGTAAGCCATAACCATCAACATTAACAGAAATAAACAATTGAAATAGATCACTCTGTTTGTAATGACTCTATATAATATATGAGTTTCACTTTTTGGATTGAAGAACTGAAATAAATTCACTTTTTAATGATATTCTAATTTTGTGAGATGCACCTGTATGTCCAAATATTTACTGGTATTAAATGTACTGTGGCAAGACGACTCGCTCGGCTCTCTCGGAGGCAGACTCAGGACACACGTTCTCAGGTTACCTTTCTGCTGGTTTATTATCTGGCATAAACTCATGCAGGGTTCCGCAGGAAAAAATAAACAAGATTCCCCTGGGTTAAACGGGAAAACAAAACAAAGTATAGCTCAGTCCATAGGTGAGCGGGTTCCGCCTGCTCTTGGTAGCATAAACTGCACAGGTAAAGTCCAGATAACAAGCTCTGCAGCTTCCACAACACTGTCTGGAGACTTCCCTCTCCAGACCACACTCCGCCGGGAAAAAAAAAAGGACTGAGCTTTTACACATTGCTCAGCCACACCCTGAGGGGAGGTAGGGGGAATGGCGTCCCGCCCTCTTTGCCATTCCCATAAAACCGCACACCCTTTAACAGAGTAAACCTACCAGCATATAACACGCTGGCAGAAACATAAAGTAGGTCTTAGTTCACACAGGAGAGCATCCTGAGTGACACATACCTCCCCTCACATATAAAACCAGTGACACTGTCACAGTACATATATGTCAACTAAGAGTCAGGCCACCCTTCAATCTGCCCTTAACTTCTTGTTAAATATATTTGGTTGATCTAGATCCAGCTTAAAGGAACAAGTAAATACAATAAGGCCACCTAGGGAATTTGTTGGTCTTACTCCTGGATACTACACTCATTGCTCCTTCCTCCTGGATCCCTTGCTACACTAAGGACATTGGTGAGTTTGAACCGATTTCTTTCCCTGAGTATGGATTACAATATTGCACTCTCTATACTAATGATAACAGATAATATGTGACTCTGAAGATTAACCATTCCAATTTAAAATCTCTGTTTTGTCTCTGTACCTCCAACGTAAATTGGTGGTTGTGTTAATTTGTTTGGTTGTGAGAAATCTTCAGTCCGTTGCCATCTTTTATGACGTACCTTTTGATAAGCTTTTTTTTTTAGAGATTTTTTTTTTAGATTTGTTTATTAAAGGTTAAGTTTTATGCTGGATCTGTATTGATGTTGTCTGGATAGAGTGATCAATTACTTTGTTCATTGGCCGTTTTGCGTTTATTCCCTAATTCTTCATCTGGCCAGATGAAACACTAGGAAATAAGCACGAAGCAGCTGTTGCCTGTGGTAGTTTTGCACTACGTTTTCTCCTGTCTAGGCATTAACATCAAGCTCTTTTGATGAGTGCCGCTTTCACTTCTTTCTTCCTTTTGCAACAATGCAACATCAATTTACACTCTTACTTTACACCTGCTACATATCAGTAGTCTTTTCTGTGGATCATTGTATGACAATAAATATATAAAAAGATTTTTTTCAGCACTGCAAATACACCCATTTATTGTCAAGAGCAGAAAATAAGTACTTTTCACTACCTTTAAAAAGAGACTGTTACCAGAAAAGAAACCCCTTTAAGGAAGTCAGTCAGCTCAAAATGTATAAACTACACACATAGCCTTGTAGGAGATATAGTCCCAATATGAACTACATCATCTTTAGTGTTCTTATCCCTGTGTCAGTTCTGCGAAACTGAACCTTAATAAAATATGCTAATTAGGGTGTTCCGTGCAAGCTTCATGTGGCCATTAGGCTCAGTGCGCCGCCCCCTGATTGGTTTTACATGTCCCGCCTCTATCACTAGTGATTGACAGTGCGGGCTTGCCTGGAGTGAGCACTGTCTGCAGAGAAAGCTCAGACAGGTCAGAGCTGTCAATCACCAGTGAGTGAGACAAGGTCATGCAAAACCAGTGGGGAAACAGTGCACTGAGCCTCTTGGCCATGCCAAGGATAATTTAGCATTTTTGATTACATTTTGATTTCTATACAACTGATGCAGCAATTAGACCACATATGGTGAGATTACTATAGGAGTTATGATCCCTACAAGGCTATGTGCTTAATTTATACTGTCACTATATGCTGGCAGACTCTTTTTTTTAAAGGGCAAAACCTAAAATAAAAACAAAATGAGCATAAACCCTGTAGTAAGTAAGTAAATAAATAATAATATTACATGTAACTAACATACGGTTCTTAGTTAACACTATTTTGATCAGAAAAGTGTAAAAGGCATCCCACCGCAACAAGGTGTACCCAATCGGAACGGTCCTATCTCTAGTATTAAAACCCACCTTGTGTCAGCCAACCAACAAAATGTGGATGGGGGCAGAGCAGGACCCTGGCCCAACTGTTCAGACACCTACTCTTGGGAAGCTATATAGATGAAAGGCCTAGCTCAAAAAGGTGGGCCCCTTTTTGTACAAAGTACAAGAAACTACAGCAAAACAAAAGAAATGAGCCGGAACATAAGTTGGTAAAAGTGCAATTTGTAGGAGCATATTCTCTCTGTGATAATTTAAAGGGATTGTGCAATCATAAAGAATACTTTTAACCAAGCAGAAAATGTGTAAATAAATGGTTTTGCAATTTACATTTATTAAAAAAATTATGCTGCATTCAATAAATACCAAGCTTTTATCTTCTGAAGTATGCTTCCTAGCGTGCCATGGTGTTATTCCATTACGTCCTCGTAGCGGGTGATCATCTGGTTGAGCTTGCGCAGTTACTGTCATCATAAGAGGCCCCCTAACTCCCCACCCCCAGTGTGCACAACATAATCTCCCTCACACAAGTCTAACAGCTCAGGGAGCAGATTACTGAAACCACAGAGCGTGTCAGTGAGTCTTCCCAACCCCCCTCTGGGTGAGATCGTTCTACTTCACAGAGCTGTGGGCACGGGAATCGTCTCTGCTATCGCGTTCACAGGTCAGTGGAGCACATGATCTCACCCAGAGGGGGGTTGGGAAGACTCCCTCACATGCTTCCATAGCAATCTGCTCCCTGCGATGTCAGACTTGTATGTTGGAGATTACGTTGTGCCCACTGGGAGTGGGGAGTTGGGTGGACCTCTTATAATGACAGGAATTGCGCAAACTCGACCAGCTGATCGCCCACTATGAGGATGCAATGGAATAACGCCAGGGGGCGCAATGAAGCATACTTCAGAAGATAAAAGCTTGGTATTTATTGAATGCAGCATCATTTCTAATAAATGTAAATTACAAAACTATGTATTTCCACATGTTCTGCTTGGTTAAAAGTATTCTTTATGGTGGCACAACCCCTCTAACAGACAAAACCTAACATGCGCTGTTGACACTGGCTTTCCTGTGGCTCACGTGACATTGTTATGTCACGCGATCCCTGCAGCCAATCAGCTCTATAACTCTCCCCTCCTTTGGACAAATCAAGACATCCGGAGGAAGTGAGAGCTGGTGCTGCTGGTCTCACTTCCTCCCAATGTCAATTATGTTGTGACACCCCAGGGGTCTGGTTGCCACAGTGATAGAGATATTACGTCTGAGAGCAGGTGGGAGGTCCTTTGGTCAGGGATCCTGTGCATGCCACACCTCCTGCCCAGTCTTGGGAGGGGAAGAACTTCCCCTATATAAACCCGGGGCTGAAGCAGGGTGAGCAGTCAAGGAGAGTAGAGACAAGAAACAGCAGAAGCAATACTACTACGAGTCAGGGGCTGGCAGCTGCAGAGCTCGCCCTGACTGAGAAGCTTTCTTACCGGACCCGGCGTCCGAGGCTGTGGGGACTAACTCTTACCCAGCAGCAGAAGCCGACCGGCAGGGGATTTCAGGTCCTCAGGCCCAGAAACCCGAAGGCACGGTCACACGCGTGGGACCAGCACCGCCATCGTGGAGCGGAAGCCATTAGAAGGCCCCGAGTCACCGGCCATACGGGTGAGCACCACACGGTACACTCAGGGACGTGGGCTACTTATATCCGCTTCTAGCAAGGTAGCCAGAAGAGTACAGTCAGTTTGGGAGGCCTACAACTCCGCCTGGCCAGGGGAGATCCCATCTGCTCAAGGACTGACCAGGCCCCGTTCACTAGCAAGTACTCCGGGAGGGTCTATCGTTGTTACCAGTAAAGACCCTGAATTACACCGCACCGTCTCTGAGTGGTTCCTGCTACCCCCATCATCCACATCTGCTGCCCTGAGGCCATACCCCTCCCGTTGGGGGTTATACCATCTACGCTGCACCATCCATCCACCGGCCCCAGCGGACTGTCCTGCAGCGGCAGCTCCATAGCTGCATTCAACGGGCGGCGTAGTCGTCCTGCATCTACCGCTGTTACATCGCCGCTCAGTTTGACTCCCTGGGCACGGACCGGGTCACCGCCACGAGACTACAACCCTCAAGAGATCCGGCTCCGGGTAAGCTCCCGCGTGCGCAACGCAGTGCGACACAGGCCCAGGGGCGCGTCAACTTTGGCGTAGTCGGCAGGATTTCGTGCCCGCAACCACCGGGTACTGCGTGCCTGAAAAAGAGACTTTTCAAACTTACCTGTGGTGAAGATTCCCGCCATCCGGCGCCATCTTCAGCCTTCTTCCCGCCATCGGTGAAGTTTCCCGCCATCCGGCGCCATCTTCTGCCTTCTTCCCGCCATCCGTGGAGTTTTCCCGCCATTGGACGCCATCTTGAGGACGCCGCGCGGGAAGAAGAGGGGCGTGGACTCCGAAAGCGCGCGAGAACTGAAGCCCCGCCTCACGTCCGGACGTTGCGTAAGGTCCTGGAAGGAGCCCAGCAGACGCCGACGTCACAGGAGCGCGACGGAAGGTCCTCAACCCTGACGATCCACTGCGGAGCCGCGGCCTACGGAAGAGGATCATCGCAAGGTAGGCCACGGTCCACTAGGGGGGAGGAAGATGTCGGATACGGAGGAGAGCTTCACTGCCTCAACCCCCGCCAGCGCTACCGCTGCTGCAGTTATGCCCTTCACCATGCCCTATATCCCGGGAGCAGCTTGGCTACCCCAGTACTCAGGGGAGTCACATACCCTGCATGACTTTAGAGAAAAGCTGGATAGCCTCTTCCAGGTGTACCCCCTCACAGAAGAGCAAAAAGTGAGCATCCTGGTGGCCCAACTAACCGGGGCAGCCAAAAGGGAAGTAAAATCCTGGCCACCTGGGAGGAAGACTGTCGCAGGGATACTAACCCGGCTGAAGGACACCTTTGATACCCGCACCTCAGCCGAGATTAAGCTTAGATTCTACGGGTGCAAGCAGCGAGCGCATGAGAGTATAAGGGACTATGCACTAAACCTACAAGAGGCCCTGAGGGCCATTAAGCAGACCGACCCTGATGGAGTGGGAAACGAGGACAGGCTGTTGACCGAACAGTTTATAGAGGGACTGTATTGTAATACCCACCGAACCCAGTTGCGGGCAATGGCCTTACAGGATCCCCATCTGGGCTTTGCACAGTTCAAGGACAGAGCCATCCGGGTGCTCCGAGAACCGGCACCGGGTGGCGTTGTGACCCACAAGCGCCCTGCTTTCACTTACCACCAGGAGGCGGCGCCCTTGTCGGCAGGGCCTGTGGGAGCTGATGCGCAGGCTTTGGACAATGACCCGGCTCCAGACCTACACCATCAGGTCCAAGAGCTAGCTAAGAGCGTTGCTGCGCTAACCCGAACTGTGCAGTCTTTACAGGCTTCCACCCCAGGGAAGATCCAGCTGGCATCCGGACCGGAGGACATCCCGTGGCGTCGACCAAGGAGGACCCCACCGGCCAGAGGAAGACCCAGTGACCGATACAGCGAGGACGGACGACCCATCTGCCGCCGCTGCAATCAACCTGGACATATGGCAAGGTACTGTTCTTTAAACGGGCACAACCTGGGGTAGAGGGCCAACCCCCAGGAAAAAGATCACCAGGCCCATCGAACTGGCGCGACAGATATGTGGGAGGACGTCCAGTCTTGCCTGTGGTACTGGATGGCATTCCCATTAGTGCCCTACTGGACACCGGGTCACAGGTCACCACCATCCCGTACGTGCTCTTTAAGCAGTACTGGAATGACTCGGATATTACCCGCTACCCTGACGACGACTTGAGTATCATCGCCAGCAATGGCCAGCCCGTGCCACAGATCGGATTTAAAGAGGTGACCATCAAAATCGGTAGAGTCGAACTGGCAGCACAGGGACTGATCATTGTAGATATTGACAAACATGAGAGTCACCCAAAAATAACTCTAGGAACTAATGTAATTGAAAATTGTCTTGCAGAGGTGATTTTCCTTTTACAGCAGGTTGCCAAGAACGCCAGCTCCGGCGAGCAGCGGGTGCTCCAGAAAGAGATCCGGGCACTGATGCGACGGCAACAGGTGGAACTCTCCGGCGGTGAGATTGGTAGCGTAAGAATGTGTGACCCTTTTCCTATTGCCATGCCCCCAAAAAGTGAAATGATGATTTGGTGCCGGGCAGCTATTGGTCTGAGAGGTAGAGATTACCAGGCAATGGTAGAACCAGTTTACTCGGACAGTAGGCCCACCATTTTGACAGCACGGGGGGTGGTTGATGTACGCCATGGGAGGGTGCCCGTTCGCATAATAAATATCGGGGAGAGGGAAGTGTACCTGCCCCGGTATGCCACGCTAGCCAAATTATATACCATTAACCAAAATTCTATACAATCTGTGGAACCCTTGCCTCCATCTCACCCGGAGGAAGGTAACGGCTCTAAGAAAAACATGGAGGACTGGTGTCAGCAACTACATCTGGGTACTGACTCCACTCCCGCACACCAGAAACAAGGAGTCTATCGGGTGGTTCAGGAGTACGAGAGAGTGTTCAGTAAACACCCGTTAGACTTCGGGCGAGTCAAGGGGGTAGAACACCACATCCCCACGGGAGACCATCCTCCTATAAAAGAGAGGTATCGACCCGTACCCCCTGCCCACTACCAACACGCCAAGGGGATGCTTAGAGACATGAAGGAGGCTGGGGTGATCAGGGATAGCTGTAGCCCCTGGGCAGCTCCACTAGTCTTAGTCCGAAAGAAAGACAACACCATGAGGATGTGTGTAGATTACCGGAAAATCAATCGTATCACACACAAGGATGCGTACCCCTTACCAAGGATAGAGGAGTCATTGGCTGCTTTAAGATCTGCTAACTTCTTCTCTACCTTGGATCTCACTAGCGGGTACTGGCAGGTTCCTGTAGCAGAGGCGGACCGGGAGAAGACCGCATTCACCACGCCGATGGGACTTAGCGAGTTCACCTGCATGCCGTTCGGACTCTGCAACGCACCGGGAACCTTCCAACGACTAATGGAGTGTTGTCTGGGCCACAGAAACTTCGAGACGGTCCTGTTGTACCTGGACGATGTCATCGTATATTCCAAGACGTATGAGGACCACCTGAAACACCTGGCGGAAGTGTTCGAAGCTCTGGCAAGTTACGGCCTAAAGGTGAAACCCTCCAAGTGTCACCTCCTGAAACCAAAGGTGCAGTACCTGGGACATGTGGTGAGCGCTGACGGAGTGGCTCCCGACCCTGATAAGATCACCGCAATTAAGGAATGGCCAAGCCCCTCCAGCGTAAAAGAAGTGCGGCAGTTCCTCGGGTTGGTAGGCTACTACCGAAGGTTTATTCCCGGTTTCACCAAAAAGGCAGCACCTATGCAGGACCTCCTGATAGGCCAGTCCCGGAAGGCCAAGAACCAGAAGCTGCCCTTCAAATGGGAGGAGCTGGAAGAAGAGTCCTTCCGCCAGCTGAAGATGGCCCTCACGGGGGACGAAATCCTGGCGTACCCGGATTATAGCCAGCCCTTTATCCTCTACACCGACGCCAGTAACATCGGGCTAGGAGCCGTACTGTCCCAGATCCAGCAGGGGAAGGAACGAGTAATCGCCTACGCCAGCCGAAAACTGCGACCCACCGAAAGGAACCCCGAGAATTACAGCTCATTTAAGCTAGAGTTCCTGGCCGTAGTATGGGCAGTCACCGAGCGCTTTAAGCATTACCTCGCTTCTTCCCGGTTCACCGTGTACACGGATAACAACCCGTTGACACACCTGGACACGGCAAGACTCGGTGCCCTGGAGCAGAGGTGGATGGCCCGTCTGTCCAACTACGAGTTCACAATCAAATACCGGGCAGGACGCTCCAATACCAACGCGGACGCCCTGTCCAGGATGCCCAACCTGCCGGACGGAGGAGAAGATCCGGAGGGACTGGAAGAAGTTGAACTGCCTGCGTTCCACCGTCATGGGACTATCCAGTATTCCCACCGGGTAAGGAGTAAGCAGGCTGCTACGTTGAACCCCTTACCCCACTACAACTGGGCGGAAACGCAAGACAGCGACCCTGCCGTCCGACTGGTGAAGGAGATGCTGACTCGGCCGGAGGCTCGCCTTGAACCAGACGCTCCGGAGGAAGCCAAACAACTATGGGCAGAGAAGAGTCGACTGTTCCTTTACAAAGGGAAGTTGTGCCGCAGAATGGTTAACTCCCGGACGCATGAATTACTCTGGCAAGTAGTGGTGCCACGAAGAGACGCAGCCATGGTGATGGAGGCATACCACGACGGAGCTGGACACTTCGGGTGGAAGAAGCTGGAGTTCCTGCTGCGCGAGCGGTTCCACTGGGTAGGCATGAGGGGAACCATCGAGAAGTGGTGCAGAGACTGTGGCCCGTGCAACCTGAGAAGGAAGGACCGTGCCAGCCAGAAGACTCCCCTGCAGTCCATCGTCACCCGGCAACCGTTGGAACTGGTAGCCTTGGATCATGTAAAACTGACCCCAAGCAGAAGTGGCTACGTCTACGCGTTAACCATCGTGGATCATTACTCCCGGTTTCTGGTTGTCGTCCCCGTCAAGGACTTAACGGCTCAAACAGCAGCTAGAGCCTTCCAGCAGCACTTTTGCCGTCCACACGGGTACCCGGACCAAGTGCTGACGGACCAGGGACCTGCCTTTGAAGCGGAGGTCTTCCAGGAATTCTGCAATCTGTATGGCTGCCGGAAGATAAGGACGACACCCTACCATCCGCAAACTAATGGACTTTGTGAGAAAATGAACCAGGTGGTAATGGATCTTCTAAAAACGTTGCCCCTGGAAGAACGCAGTCTGTGGCCTGAGAAGTTGCCCGATCTGGTGGACCTATACAACCACATCCCGGTAGGTTCCACCAACTGTACCCCGGCTTACCTAATGAGGGCAAGACCTGGTAAGTTACCTGTTGACCTGGAAATGGGAGTCCTGACACCCGAGGACACTTCACCAGAAACAGACTGGGACACAGAGAGGCAGCAGCAGTACCGGAGAGTACAGGAGAGCGTGGAGCGAAGTCTCTGTCAGGCTAGGGAAAGACAAGAGAAAATTTACAACCAGTATGCTCCCGCTGTTCCCCTGGTACCCGGAGAGCAGGTCTTGAAGAGGAAGAGACGGCTCCACAAGTTGGACGACCAGTGGGAGAAGGACCCGTACACCGTACTGCCCTCAAGCCACGAGAACCCGAAGGTTTGTACCATCAGTAAAGACGGAGGGGAAACCAGAGCCATTGTATCCCGGGACCACCTGAAGAAGTGTCCCGAACAACTGAGGAACCCTGAAGAGGAACAAGAAGACCATCGACCCGTAGAGGAAAGGGAAGATATGGTTAGTACTGTGCTCGGGGACTTCCCTCGGTCTTGGACTCAAGTCAATGGTGCAGTTGTGGTACCCGTACTCACCTTCCTCCAACCAGCATCCCAAGCACCTACGGAGCAACAGGTAGAGCTGGAAGAACAGCCGGTCCAGGAGGCAGAAGACTCCACACAAGCAGAACAGGAGGATCAACCCTCTGCTTATAGTGAGCCTGCCGTACCCCTAGTGAGACAAAAAGCCGGTAGACAGCTGCCCAGTTTACCCTTGACAGCTCCTACACCCTGTAGTTCAGGGCCAGACAGTCAGCTCCGTAGGTCCACTAGGGCCACTAGAGGCCAGTTACCCGCACGCTGGAGGATTTGAAGTGTATAAATTGTTTTATTTATGTTTATCTGTGTATTGTTGCTTGTGTATAATTTTGTGTTTCCAGTTATTTTTAGGAATCCTTGGTGGATCTACCGGGAATCCTTGTACAATTAGTTGGAGCGTAACCCAGGATGGACTAGAGACTGTTAAGGACTCGGGGTAGGACAGACCCCTACCTGGTTACGTCTCCCTGTTTTGGTGAAATGGACACCTTGCTTTCTTCAAAAACTGCACCCGGTTGCGGACACGCCGTAACCATCTTTATGTGTTTTCTTGTTGTATTGTTATTGTTATACCTTGTTATGTTTTTCCAAAAAAAAAAATATATGTTTAGTCCCGGAGTACTAAATTTCACTAGGGGGGAATGTGACACCCCAGGGGTCTGGTTGCCACAGTGATAGAGATATTACGTCTGAGAGCAGGTGGGAGGTCCTTTGGTCAGGGATCCTGTGCATGCCACACCTCCTGCCCAGTCTTGGGAGGGGAAGAACTTCCCCTATATAAACCCGGGGCTGAAGCAGGGTGAGCAGTCAAGGAGAGTAGAGACAAGAAACAGCAGAAGCAATACTACTACGAGTCAGGGGCTGGCAGCTGCAGAGCTCGCCCTGACTGAGAAGCTTTCTTACCGGACCCGGCGTCCGAGGCTGTGGGGACTAACTCTTACCCAGCAGCAGAAGCCGACCGGCAGGGGATTTCAGGTCCTCAGGCCCAGAAACCCGAAGGCACGGTCACACGCGTGGGACCAGCACCGCCATCGTGGAGCGGAAGCCATTAGAAGGCCCCGAGTCACCGGCCATACGGGTGAGCACCACACGGTACACTCAGGAACGTGGGCTACTTATATCCGCTTCTAGCAAGGTAGCCAGAAGAGTACAGTCAGTTTGGGAGGCCTACAACTCCGCCTGGCCAGGGGAGATCCCATCTGCTCAAGGACTGACCAGGCCCCGTTCACTAGCAAGTACTCCGGGAGGGTCTATCGTTGTTACCAGTAAAGACCCTGAATTACACCGCACCGTCTCTGAGTGGTTCCTGCTACCCCCATCATCCACATCTGCTGCCCTGAGGCCATACCCCTCCCGTTGGGGGTTATACCATCTACGCTGCACCATCCATCCACCGGCCTCAGCGGACTGTCCTGCAGCGGCAGCTCCATAGCTGCATTCAACGGGCGGCGTAGTCGTCCTGCATCTACCGCTGTTACATCGCCGCTCAGTTTGACTCCCTGGGCACGGACCGGGTCACCGCCACGAGACTACAACCCTCAAGAGATCCGGCTCCGGGTAAGCTCCCGCGTGCGCAACGCAGTGCGACACAGGCCCAGGGGCGCGTCAATGTCAGTTGGGGAGTGAAGCTAGCACTGATTGGTTGAGTATGGACAACCCCTTTAAGCTTAACTGAACTTACTGCCTACTGCTGTCAGAGCACTATTCACTAATTTTATAGGCTAACAATCTTTTAAAAGGATTTGGATCTGGGCCAGCAGCCAAGTAGGATACCTCCATTTGGAAGTACAGTACATAATCACAGTACATAATGAATACAAGAGGCAGAGGAAAATCATAAGTGGATCACTGGTAGACCAGGGAGAGGTGGAGAAGCCATAAGGGAAACAGTGGAGACTGGAGGCCATAAGTACTCCCTTTTTTTCTGAAGACAATCATGGCTGAGTGGAATCCAGTTCCCAGTTTTGCTGTGGGGCCATGTGGATATTTGTTTCGCCCTGCATTCTTTAAAACATCGATAAAATATACTTTATTATTTTGGGTTAACCTTTTTGGGCTTAAAAAATATTTTCCATTGCATTATTCTGCAATATTTTCCCTTTCCACCTTTGCATTTTTGTTGGAGGATTTAGCCATGAATATTAAAACCAAAAATCCCTATATAAAACATTTTTAGCATAATAATAAAATACATTCTTCCAAATGTCATATCTTGAACAAAAAGGAATTTTTTAATTTTATATAAAGAAAATCAGGTTATGTATTTAAATGTTACAAAAGACAGGATGAAATGGACTAAACTATTTACTGGATTATGTTTATTGAATCAATTACAGTACATTTTAAATAAAAGCTCTTTTACATGGCGCTTATTTTTAAGCATCACAAAATGTTAAATGAGAATAAACACTGCCCTCTTCAGGCAATTTGTAGCATTACAATAATATCCTGGAATTTTATATGATCACTACATTACAGTTCTAACAATACAAGAATACGCATCTGTATGTAAAGGGATATAGAGAAAAGACAATAACATACATTGTGCAAATACATAAAGACCATAGCCTACATTAAAGGGGTAGTCATGGCACAATATTTTGATGACTTAGCCTGTCCGCAACATAGGTCTTCAACATCAGATCGGTGGGGTTCTTCTTCGGTGGCGGACGCTGGATCCTTTGACTAGGAGCTGTTCTGCAGACCCCAGCAGTGGCTCATACACATTAAATGGAGCTGAGATTTTCTGTTCCATTGAAAGTGTTTAAATCTTATGGCTGCCAGTGGAAATAACAGCTGATCGGTGGGCGTGCTGGGTGTCGAAACCTCACTGATCTAAAATTGCTGATGAATAGGGCATCAATATGTTGTGCCTGGACAACCCATTTAAACTATGCTACTCAGACTAAACATATTTCAAACCGATCAAAAATTCACTTGATTGACAGCACATTTTAATACCTTGTAATTTACAGGAAGACAAAACATATTTTTCATTTAGCTCCTAAATTGACAGCAGCTATAGGCAACTTTCTAAAACTTGGAATAATAAAAATATAGATTTTATATTTTTTACTATTTTTTAAGCACAGCCACATTATATTCATGTAATTGTGATGTATTATAACATTCCGCTTTGTCTTACTTCCCCAGTTATAATTAATCCCATACATTCAATGTGAGTGTAATATGTCCCCTCTCCGGACATGTCTTTATGGATTTTACAGTTTTTCTCAACAACAACTCCCCCTTTTAGAGGAGGCATGGGAGACTGCTTTACAGATCGTCTTCCAAGCCCATCTCCCCGGAATCCCCTTGGAGGGACAGCCCATCAGTGTTGCCATGTTTGCTAAACTTCTTGTGCTGAATGGTAAAATCGTACTGTTGTAGAGCCAAGCTCCACTGCAGTAGTTTACCACTGTTGCTGGCCACCTGGTGTTGCCAGTTGAGAGGGTTGTGGTCGGTGACTATGGTGAAGTTGTGCCTGTATAGGTAAGGCTGCAGCTTCCGCAGGGCTCACACTATGGCAAGACTACAGCTGAGGAACATCACCAGATGCTCTTCCCCTCCCCGTTTACCTGGCTGAGCATGGCACTTAGGCCAAATGCACTGGAATCTGTTCAAATTACAAACCACCGGGTGAAGTCCGGGGCTTGGAGAAATGGTGAACTGGCAATGGCAGCTTTCAGCGCTGTGAAGGTCTACTCACAGGCAGCTGTCCAGTTGACTGTTTGCAGTAGCTTCTTTTTAGTGAGGCCAATCAGAAGCTTAACTGGGGCACTATAGTTGGAGAAAAACTACCTGTATAACCCTGCCATACCTAAGAAGGACATCATTTGCTTCTTTGTCTTAGGGGTAGGCCAGGAAGTGATAGCATTGACCTTCCCAGACTCTGGTTTCAGAGATCCGCCACCGACTCGGTGACCAAGGTACTGTACCTCCGTCATGACTATTTGACATGGTTTTATAGTGAAACCAGCACCCTGGAACCTTCTGAGCACCAGCTCCAAGTGCCCCAGGTGTTCCACCCAGGTGGGACTGAAGACGGCAATGTTGTCCAGGTAGACGACAGCAAACCCATCTAGTCCTTCGAGCAGCTGGTTGACCAATCGCTGGAAAGTGGCAGGAGCATTTCTCATGTCAAAGGGCATGACAAGGGATTCATACAGTCCAAATGGGGTAATGAAGGCGGACCTCTCCTGCACCCCTTTGGACATAGGAATCTGTTAGTAACCCCGACTAAAGTCCATGATTGTCAAATACTGGACACAGCGATCCAGCAGCTCATCAATGCGTGGCATTGAGTACTCTTCAGTGGCTGGTGGGCAGGATGGCATTTAGCCTCCTGAAGTCCATGTAGTACCGGTTTGTCCGGTCCTTTTTTAGGACCAGGACTACAGGTGAGGCCAACGCACGTTTGGATCGCCCCCAAGCATAACATTTTGTCTATCTCCCTTTTGATGTCCCTTTGCACCTCCAGGAAGACACGGTATGCAGGCTGGCGGACTAGGGGGTGACTTCTTGTGTCTACCTGGTGGATGGCTAGCTGCATCCTCCCTGGTGCACCAGTGAAGATGGTCAGGTAGGGTCAGAATACCTCCCGCAGCTGGGACCTCTGGTTCATGGATAGCTGCAGGTTGAATTTCGCATCCTCAATAGACCCTCCATCCCGGGCTGCTGCTAGCAAATTCACCATACTTCACTCTCACCTTCGTCAGGAAGGCTACACACAGGAAGGGCGCAGGCTTCCCTGTCATGATGAGCTTTCATCATATTGACATGGGAAGACCTTCTGCCTCTTCCTGGCGTGGTCAATGGTGACCACTTAATTCACATCATTGAGACGCTGATGCACAAGGTATGGACCTTCCCAGGCCGCCTGAAACTTGTTCTAGGTCATTGGGATTAGGACCTACACCTTCTGACCCACTTTGTACACCCGTTCCAGGGCATTCCAGTCATACCACAGCTACTGGCTGGCCTAGGCCTGCACCATATTCTCATGCTCGATGAAGGACAGTTCGGGCGTGTTCAGTTCTCCTTCTCAGGATTCCCTTACCAGACCGAGGGGCCCCTGGACTCGTCTGTCATATAGGAACTTGAAGGGGGGAGAACCCCCGTTGAGGCCTGTGAAATTTCTCTGTAAGCAAAAAGCAGGTGCGGGAGGTACTACTTCAAGTCGCTCCCATGCGATTCAACCAGCATCTTAAGCATCTGCTTAAGGGTACCATTGAATCGTTCAGACAAACCATTGGTTTGTGGGAGATACGATTACTGCCAACTCCACAATAACAAAAAAAACTAGCTGCCACACCAATCGTTTATACATGCCGATTGGACACCCGTTGAGATAGCGTATTTCTTCAGGGGTGTGGTTTACAGAGCAAGAGGAATGGTGCTATTAAATTTTATGTATTTAATCTGGAAACGTAGACAGTGTTTATAAAGAAATATGAAAAGATTTTACAAAATGGGAACAAAACACTACGGTATATACAATTACATAAAGTAAAAGGGTTAACAAAAGAAAAAGTACTAATCCTGTGTCATGGAAATGGCTGAGAGCTTCGCGGAGGGAAGCACTCCTTAGAGAAACTTCTTAGAGCAACGGACAGAATCACAGAGCGCTGTGTCTTCCAAAACTGACAAATGACAAAAAACAAAACTCTGTTTTATATTAGATCATGGTTACGCCAACATACCTTCCCTTGGTAAGCTCATATGTGGGGTTGGTTGTGGAATGTACTAGGTCTTTAGAAGATTATGAGATCCCCAACTTTCAGGATATCTTCGCCCCTGGAGTTCCCAGGCAGGAGATATTGTTGTCATGTTTCCTATCATGACTTTACCTCTTTATAGAGATGAAATATAGTATGCAGGGCCGGCGTCAGCACCCGGGCAAGTGCCGGGGCCCTGAGCAGGCAGGGGGGACCCTCGCCATCGGGCACCCTGGCACGCTAAGGGACCCATGAGCGGAGGAGAGCGGTGTCAGCGCCCGCTCCCCCCTGCTTGCTCAGGGCCCAGGCAGCCGGCGCAATACTTACCTCTCCCAGTGCCTCCGCAGCAAGTCCTGTCACTTCCGCGGCTGCTGCACAGTGATGTCTCAGATCAGAGGGCGCGGTGACGTCTTTCCACCGTGCTCTCTCCTGAGCCGTCACAGCGCAGAGCGGGAAGACGCCGGCGCGCGTGAGGAGTCCGGAGCAGCGGCAGCAGGTGAGAAGTGAGGTGAGTATTTTATATTTTTTTTAAATTGTATGGAGGCATGGGGCATTATATGGTGGGGTGGGGGTGTGTGACATTCTGCATGGGGCATTATATGGTAGGGTGGGGTGTGTGAGATCCTGTATGGGGCATTATATGGGGGGGGAATGACATCCTGCGTGGGGCATTATAAGCGAGGGGGGGGTGTGACATCCTGCATGGGGCATTATAAGCAAGGGGGGTGTGTGACATCCTGCATGGGGCATTATATGGGGGGAATGACATCCTGCATGGTGCATTATAAGCAAGGGGGGTGACATCCTGCATGGGGCATTATAAGTGATGGGGGGTGTGACATCCTGCATGGGGCATTATAAGCGAGGGGGGGGTGACATCCTGCATGGGGCATTATATGGGGGGAATGACATCCTGCATGGTGCATTATAAGCAAGGGGGGGTGACATCCTGCATGGGGCATTATAAGTGATGGGGGGTGTGACATCCTGCATGGGGCATTATAAGGGGGGGGAATGACATCCTACATGGGGCATTATAAGGGAAGGGGGGTGTGTGACATCCTGCATGGGGCATTATAAGTGATGGGGGGGGTGACATACCGCATGGGGCATTATAAGGGGGGAGAATGACATCCTACATGGGGCATTATAAGGGAAGGGGGGTGTGTGACATCCTGCATGGGGCATTATAAGGGAGGGGGGGTGACATCCTGCAAGGGGCATTATAAGGGAAGGGGGGTGTGTGACATCCTGCATGGGGCATTATAAGGGAGGGGGGTGTGACATCCTGCATGGGGCATTATAAAGGGGGGTGACATCCTACATGGGGCATTATAAGGGAGGGGGGTGTGACATTCTGCATGGGGCATTATAAGGGAGGGGGGGTGACCTCCTGCATGGGGCATTATAAGGGAGGGGAGGTGTGACATCCTGCATGGGGCATTATAAGGGAGGGGGGTGACATCCTGCATGGGGCATTATAAGGGGGGTGACATCCTGCATGGGGCATTATAAGGGAGGGGGAATGACATCCTACATGGGGCATTATAAGGGAGGGGGGTGTGACATCCTGCATGGGGCATTATAAGGGAGGGGGGTGTGACATCCTGCATGGGGCATTATAAAGGGGGGTGACATCCTACATGGGGCATTATGTGGGGGAACAGCCTGCATGGGGCATTATGTGGGGGGAACAGCCTGTGTGGGGCATTATGTGGGGGGAACAGCCTGCATGGAGCATTATGTGGGGGCACAGCCTGCCTGGAGCATTATGTGTGGGCACAGCGTGAATGGAGCGTTATATGGGGGCCAGTAATCTGTATGGAGCGTTATATGGGGGTCAGTATTCCGTATGGAGCGTTATATGGGGGCCAGTATCCTGTATGGAGCGTTATATGGGGGCCAGTATACTGTATGGAACGATTCGCCGTTTTCTGAGTTATTGTAGAATTTACATTGTAGATATCGGTCATGTAATATAAGAAGTGAAATCTTTGGCCTTGTACTATATATTTCTCTGCGGTATCTGTGCTGCATCATGAATCGTGGTATGTGTTAAAGGGGCCCACTGAGACTCTTTTGCCCGGGGCCCACAAAAACCTGGAGCCGGCCCTGATAGTATGGATAACATCATCCATCTGACCCGATATTAAGTTGGAGGTGTACAGCTAGCCTTACGGTGATGTGAGTAAATGTGTTATGTTAGTCACTTCACCACGACGCCAAAAATATATCTCCCATAAATATCGGATCGATGCAAACCCCAATATTCACTGACCATTGGCTCCAGAGTGTCTCAGATAATTCCTTTGAACAGAGGAAGCTCTTGCCTTGAGAATTGTACTTCTCCACCTTTAAGTATACGAATCATAGAGTTGGTGGCTGGCACTCAGAGTAGATCCCCTGTTGTAATTACTTGTTCACAGCAGTAAGTCCTACTTCAATGGAGGTTGAAGTTTTATCTCTTTCTCACTTCCCCAGTTATAATTAATTCCATATGTTCAATGTGAGGGTGATATGTCTCCTCTCCGGAGATGTCTTTATGTATTTTACAGTTTTTCTCTACGGCACCTATCCTATCTGGGTGGGTGGCTTTTTTTCTACTATTGTAGTTGAATTTGCGAATATGTCTCAAGTCTAAGTAATGGATTTGCATTATTTTTTTAAGCAGAAACTAAGCTAACTTTAACATAAGACTTATTAATCACTCTTTATTGCATTCTTTGCTTCGGGAGATAAATTAAAATAATTGGAATATTTTTTGTTATTTTTTATGACATTCACCAAGGCAGTATGATTGACACGTTATATCTATTCTTCAGATTGGTACAATTACAAAAAGATCCAATTTATATATATTTTTGTATGCTTTTCAACATTACTTAGCTGTTAAATTTCCTGCCGCTCCAATGCAGATGATTTGATAGTCTGCTGCTTCTCTTTGCTTATTTGCCAGGTGCGATTATTTGCTGGTCAAGTGGCTGCTGCAGCCAATCTCTCAGCTCAGCGATAATGCCAGTATGTATGGCTGAGACCAGTGATTTGAAAAAACTCCTTTAACAATCATAAGTTTGTCCTTGCCCCAAAAAACATAGTTTTATAGTAAGTCCTAATGACATTCCATAAGGGTAGAGAATGAGTTCTTCTGTTACTTTACCTTGAAATTTGTGGTTATGAAACAGGAGGCAGATTTCAATGGAGAACCTTATTTCTTTTGGCCTTGTTGAAGTTTTATTTAGGGTGACGGGTGAGAGTTGTTCTTAATCATCAGATATACTATCTTGAATCTGGCTCACAGCTATCACTCCAGAGAAAGCCGAGGTAAGTAGAATCTTTGTTTTAGGGTCTGGACAATGTTAGTCATTTTCTGAGTAATTCCCCTATTATTTTAATCTTATTTTAGAGGTAACTTTACTTTGAATATACTACACTGTACGTGTGACCATGCTCATTCATCAAAATGTGACTTAAATATGAAAAAGTTAGAAAGTTTTAAGTCTTTATGATATCAGATATCTTCTGTATATTATGTTCAAAGACATCTAATATTTTAGTAAGTGTTCTGCTCACGTGTGGCACCAGCACAGGGAAAACTGAGCATTACCATCTGTCCATTCATATCAAGTCATCAAGAGGAGAGATGCCCTTTGTAGCTGCTCTCCACTTTGAAGATGTGAAATCTGAAAAGAGTACTGAATAGAATATATGAAAATAGGTTTTCAAAACTAGACAACCTCTTTAAGCGGGATGTTTCAGGGTTATTTATTTTACTTGTTTATATAGTGCCGTTAATTCACAGAAACATCATCAGCTTTACAGACATTATCACTGTCCCCTTTAAAGGGAATCTGTCACCCCCCTGGGCGATATCAGACCACTACAATGGCCATACAGGTAATAGAAAAGTAAATCTATACTTTCCTGTATGGCCCATAGTAGAGGTCTGATTGTAGAGAAATCTTTTTTTATAAAGTTTTTTCTCCAGAGGCTTGGCGTCCGGGGGGACGCCAATCAAACCCCTCCTATCTGCTTATTATGCAGCTAGGTGCTTGGTTGGGGGTTTCAGGACCCATACCTCCACCAGTCAGGTTGCAATTAAAAGGGCACTCAGGTGTTAAAAAAATGATAAAGTTTTAGTTATTCTTTAGTCATTGCTTAATCCATTGCTTAAACCTATTCTTGAAAGAAAGCTGTCTAGGTGAATAACCGAACAAGACGTTACTACCTTCTCCACCCCTATTGATAAGCTTTTATCTCCATGGTAAGAGGACAACTTCTCAGATTTATAAAGGTGATTACTGAATGTGGGACCCTGTCTATTCTCTTGTAAGGGACCTAGGGTAGCTGTGATGGCAAGGGAATGGTGTGTTCCTTCACCCCGGCTCCCAGACAAAGCAAGTGTCCCAATCTTCCCGTGTTGTGCTTGTGATGCATGGCAATTACGTTTTGGTTGCAGGTCTTCTCAATCCGTGATCCTCTTCCTTCAGGGACTGCCACCTGCACACTAAAGGACTTCCACTCCTTTTTTGTAAAGAACAACTTTACTTTCAGATTTCAATTCAACGTAGCAGAGCATACAAGGTTGGACAGTTGCGTTGTCAGGGTTACAGTTCTTTACACAGCACATGTTCTTAATTTACCGTCCGTCCTTCCGTCTCAAGCTATCCCTTTTTTAGTTGGCCGCTTTGGCCCTTGAGATGCACGAGACTATTGTAGCCTTGTGAGTCCCGCACAGTCTTCTCTGGACTAATCCCCGTCTGACTAATCCTCTGCTCTGGGAGGTTTTGAGGAAGCTTCGCTGCTACCTCTTGTGGACCGTAGGTCCCGAACGCTATGGGACAGCCTGTGTCAGATTTACAGCCCGACGTTTCTCTGCTGCTCGACAGACTGTGCTCCTACTGTTTCCCTGGTCCTGCAACAACTGCCCTCAAACAGGAACTTCCCCTTCTCTTTACTGTCCTGCTCCTCCCCCACTGAACAGCTCTCAATTCTTTAACTATTTCCTAGCTTAACTATCTCCTATCTTAAAATGCCCCCCTTCTGCACTACCCCAATCTTACCTACCTAAACCTACACTGACCCTTGCAGTTAACACATCCGACAACTGTCACATGCATGATCATATGCATATAATAAACAGAGTATATTACTATGTGCACAAACAGGAAAGAGGCGCATGACTGTTCCGATCACCCCCTTACACTCTCATAGGGCATATGAAAATGGGTACTTCACATCCATTAGCTGAAGTGTGAGAAATATTAATTAATTCTGAATAATATGATGCATGCAGACTGTACCTTACCTGCCACCACCGCACTCTAATCAGCATCTCTGTTTATCCATTCCTCTTACAGGTACGTGACCCAACTTTGCCATCCTGATTTCCATGCAGCCTTCTCTATATCTCTCTGCTCCTACTATATACTAATGGTACGTGACCCAACTTTGCCATCCTGATTTCCATGCAGCCTTCTCTATATCTCTCTGCTCCTACTACAGTATATACTAATGGTACGTGACCCAAGTTACACCACCCACCCCCCACTTTCATTTATGACCTTGTTTACTCAACCTTTGAGTATCCAGCATCTGGTTCAGCCTTAATCAGCTGATCAAGATGAGCACAGACCACTCCCACCTGGTTCACAGCTGAATGCATTCTGTTACAAATATATTGAGAGCCAGGAGTCTGTGTCAGACTTTAGTCTGTGTCCATCACCTTAAGTGTCCATTAGCTGAAGTGTGAAAAATATGAATTAATTCTGAATTGAATCTGAAGTGAACTGAAGGTAACTGTATACTAATTCACAGTAAACAATGTTTGTCTTTGTTTTCACTCTCACCCCCTTAATCCTTCACTTCTTACAACCACCCCTAATCCCTACACCTAGTAAGGAACTCTTCATCTCTCCCTCCATTCTCCACACCCATCTCACCTCCTCCTCAGAGCTATTCCTCAACATACAATCCTTTGCCTCCAAACACAGACAGCCACCTCATGCCCTCTCCTGCTCCCACCTACTAACGCTTTCTCTGCTCCTCCTCACTGCCGGCGACATCTTTCCAAATCCTGGCCCTCCTCACCACATCCCCACAGTCACTTCCACCTCCTACCCACGATCTATCCCAAACTCTCGGAACCCTTCTAACCTTATACCCATCCGCCCAGCCCCCCGCTTCCCCAATCCCCCTAACAGGAGCTCTATGGAACGCTCGCTCCGTCTGCAACAAACTTTCCTACATTCACAACCTCTTCATCACCAACAAGCTTTCCTTCCTTGGCATCACTGAAACCTGGCTCACCCCCTCTGACACGGCCTCTCCTGCTGCTCTTTCGTACGGCGGATTCCACCTCTCCCATACCCCCCGCCCCACCGGCAAGCACGGTGGAGGAATAGGTTTCCTCCTCTCAGAAAACTGCTCCTTCACCCATATCCCACTGCCGCCCTCAATTACTCTCCCCTCTTTTGAAGTGCACTGCGTGTGCATCTACTCCCCCTCCAACCTCCAACTGGCTGTCATCTACCGCCCCCCAGGATCAGCCACCACTTTCTTTGACCACTTCACCACTTGGCTACTTCATTTCCTCTCCGTTGACATCCCCACTATCCTCATGGGCGACTTCAACATCCCCATTGACACTTCCCTCTCAGCTGCCTCTAAGCTTCTATCCCTCACTTCCTCCTTTGGTCTTACCCAGTGGTCTTCCACACCCACCCACAAAGATGGCCACACGCTGGACCTCGTCTTCACCCGCCTCTGTTCCGTATCTAACTTCTCTAACTCACCTCTCCCTCTCTCTGACCACAACCTACTTACATTCTCTACCCTCTCCTCTCCAGGGCAACAATCCGCACTCCACAAACTTGCATACCCTCGCAGAAATCTCAAACACCTTGACCTACACTCACTCTCTGAATCCCTTCTCCCTCTTACAGACATTAGTTCCTTACATGATGCAGATGTTGCTGCCACTTTATACAACACCACAACAGCTCTCGATTCAGTCGCCCCCCTCACACATACCAAAGCTCGCACAATCAACAGACAACCCTGGCACACAAGCCTAACTAAAGAACTGCGACGGGCCTCCAGGGTTGCTGAGCGTAGATGGAAAAGGTCCCACTCCAATGAGCACTTCATCGCATTCCAACAGTCCCTCACTACCTTCAAGTCCACACTCAATGCAGCAAAACAAACATACTTCTCATCTCTCATTTCCTCCCTGTCTTACAACCCCAAACAACTATTCAACACCTTCAATTCTCTCCTCCGTCCCCCAGTGCCTCCTTCCTCTCCTCTTATTTCAGCCGAAGACTTTGCCTCATTCTTCAAACAGAAGATTGACACCATCAGACAAAGCTTTTACCTAAAGCCCCCACAGCCCCTCCCCACACCTACTCAACCCTCCTCCTCCAAAACCACATTCTCCACCATTACGGAAGATCAACTTTCCTCTTTACTCTCCAAATCACACCTCACCACCTGTAAACTTGACCCAATCCCGTCCCACCTCATCCCAAACCTTACCACTATCTTCATCCCAGCCCTAGCCCACCTCTTCAACTTGTCACTAACAACTGGTGTCTTCCCGTCATGCTTCAAACATGCCTCAATCACACCCATCCTCAAAAAAGCCCTCCCTTGACCCATCCTCTCAGTCTAGCTATCGCCCCATATCACTTCTTCCCTATGCCTCAAAACTACTGGAACAACACATCCATTCTGAGCTGTCCTCCCATCTCTCCTCCTGCTCCCTCTTCGACCGCCTACAATCTGGTTTCCGACCGCACCATTCTACTGAAACTGCACTAACCAAAGTTACCAACGACCTACTAACCGCCAAATCTAAGAGACACTATTCTGTCCTCCTCCTCCTAGACCTGTCATCTGCCTTCGACACGGTGGACCATTCCCTCTTACTAAAAACTCTCTCATCTCTCGGCATCACAGACTTGACCCTATCCTGGATCTCCTCAAATCTAACAGACAGGACATTCAGTGTCTCTCACTCACAGACCACCTCCTCATCTCACCCCCTATCTGTCGGTGTCCCCCAAGGTTCAGTTCTAGGACCCCTGCTCTTCTCCATCTACACCTTAGGCCTGGGACAGCTCATAGAGTCTCATGGCTTTCATTATCACCTCTATGCTGACGACACACAGATCTACCTCTCTGGACCTGATATCACCTCCTTACTAACCAAAATCCCACAATGTCTGTCTGCTATTTCATCCTTCTTCTCTGCTAGATTTCTAAAACTTAACATGGACAAAACAGAATTCATCATCTTTCCGCCATCTCATTCAACCCCCCCAACTGACCTATCCATCATAGTCATTTGCTGCCCACTGTCCCCAGTCCCTCAGGCTCGCTGCCTTGGGGTAACCCTGGACTCTGAACTCTCCTTCAAACCACATATCCAAGTCCTTTCCACTTCCTGCCGACTCCAACTCAAAAATATCTCCCGGATCTGCACAATCCTCAACCATGAATCTGCAAAAACAGTAGTGCACGCCCTCATCATCTCCCGCCTTGACTACTGCAACCTCCTGCTCTGTGGCCTCCCTTCCAACACTCTTGCACCCCTCCAATCCATCCTAAACTCTGCTGCCTGACTAATCCACCTGTCCCCCCGCTATTCCCCGGCCTCTCCTCTCTGTCAATCTCTTCACTGGCTCCCCATCGCCCAGAGACTCCAGTTCAAAACCCTAACCATGACATACAAAGCCATTCACAACCTGTCTCCTCCATATATCTGTGACCTAGTCTCCCGCTACATACCCGCACGCAACCTCCGATCCTCACAAGATCTCCTTCTCTACTCCCCTCTAATCTCCTCCTCCCACAATCGCATACAAGATTTCTCCCGTGCTTCCCCTCTACTCTGGAACTCTCTACCCCAACACATCAGACTCTCGTCGACCGTGGAAACGTTCAAAAAGAGCCTGAAGACCCCCCTCTTCCGACAAGCCTACAACCTGCAGTAACCACCACTCCACAAATAATGCTGCACGACCAGCTCTACCCTCACCTACTGTATCCTCACCCTTCCCTTGTAGACTGTGAGCCCCCACGGGCAGGGTCCTCGCTCCTCCTGTACCAGTCGCTGTCACATTGTGTTCAAGATTATTGTAATTGTTCTTGTATGTATACCCCTTCTTCACATGTAAAGTGCCATGGAATAAATGGCGCTATAATAATAAATAATAATAATAATAATAATTACCAGGGCTCTCTACGCATAACATTCTATTTCCAGTATTGTTGTGGCAACGGTGGGCTACCTCAAGTACCATGGCTCAGTTGTGAGTGCAAACTTTACACCTCTTATATTTATGGCTGGGGAAGGATGGCTCATTCAAGAGAAAGTGCCTGGATGCTTACAGTCACTGATAGTAAGTATAGATCTTGAATTGATGAGAGGCTGATGAACACAATCTATTCGAAAATTGCAGAACTCGTTTTCAAACGAATAACCTTTATTTACACATAGATGAAATTGCCTTTGAAGCTAATGCTTTGAGTTTGGAAATAAATGGTGCAAAATGTCAAGATATAATTTGTTGCCTAGAGCAGGTCCTGCGGATGATGATGATCATGGTTGGGCCATTTATAATAGACACGATAAGATGGATACCTTGTTATACCTACAATGGTTTCTTCAGCCAATACTATGATGTGCCAGGCAGCACGATTTTAATGCTATATCTGGCTTAGAAGGAGAGGCTCCTGCAAGCTGGCAGGCTGAGATAAATTAATATTTCAGAACTACATTAACATTTTAATTGATCCAGAGGAGATGTAGCTTTTCCAAACTGTCAGAGATTACTGCACAAGCCAAATGGGAAAAAAAATATCACAGGCGAAAATAAACACGGGGTTACAATGTCAAGGGGATGGATTCATCAAATCTGCCGATACTGTCTTCTTATTAAATGAAGCAACCGTATTTGGCTGATAATTAAAGAGCAAAGCCCCAAGATATACTTTTATTTCTAATACAAATGATTGGTCTCAAGGCATTTTCCAATCTATGTTAGAGAAAAATAAATTGGCAAGAAGAGAAGAGGTTACTGTGACAGGAATGCAAACTAAGATGAAGGAACCAATAATTGTGCAAAGGATTATTCATGGAGAATTGGCTTAAAGGGGGAAATTATAAAAAATAAAACAGCCATTAGTCTCCTAAAAAATCATAAGTCACACCAGAGCTGGAAAGATGACATGCCTGTTTACTCACACGACAGCTGCAGCCAATCAATGGTCATAGAGACCTCCTACTGCACAATGCTGGGATCAGCTGCAGTGGTCACTTGAGTACACAGGCATGAAATTGCTGCACCACTGTATCCAGAGGGCATTGTGCTGGTGTGACAGAAGAGTAATGTTTTTTTATTTTAAGGCATTTGCGCCTTTTTTCTGATTTTGGACAAACACACTAATTTCTCATTCAGACGTCATTCTATTTTATTGCATGTGACAAAAACAGACCAACTTCCAACTGTATGCTGGAGGATATTTTCATTAGTGTTTGGATAGTGTGCTCATTTTTACCATCAGTGATTTTCTCGTATGAACCCCCCATACCCTGCCTCAAAAAAAAAGAAAGAAAACTTGCACAGCTGCTCCTACCCATTCTAATGTTTGCTGTCCATGATTTTCAAGGACTCATAGACTTGTATGGGTGACTTTGATCCGTGATTGTTGGTCTGTGCAAAAAACACAGACACATGAACAACCCCACACAATGGGTATATGTTCTACACATGAAAAATATGGGTAGAACATATATGTGAACAACAGACGTCTGGGAGAGGCCTAAGAACACAATCATTAATTTTGCAATCTGTGGAAGCCAAGAAAGAGATAATTTTGTGTATTACCAATAGGATCTTCTCTGATGGCATTTGTTAGTCACCTTAACCCACACATATCAACCTCTGGCCCGTGAGCCAAATTAGGACCTACGGTGATTATATTTGGCCAGTGACACCGGCATCGCCACCCAAGGCTCCCCCCCGGCATAGTACTTTCACCTGTTTCGGCATCCTAGATGCAGTTGTACGCAATGATGGAAGTGGGAAGCAGTCAGCTAATGCTCCATCCACTATCATTCTCCCTCTGCTTCTGACGTCTCAACGCAGAGTACACAATGACGTCACTATTTTGCAGAGCTACAGAGAACTCGCTGCCGAGTCCAAAGCATTGAGTAATGAGAGGAGGTAACTATTTTTTTTAATGTGGGGTCCATTATACTGTATAAAGGACTATATGGACCCATTATACTGTATGGAGGACTATGTGGCCCATTATTCTGTATGGAGGACTATGTGGGGCCCATTATTCTGTATGGAGGACTATGTGGGGCCCATTATACTGTATGGACAGGACTATGTGGGGCCATTATACTGAATGGACGACTATGTGAGGCCCATTATACTGTATGGAGGACTATGTGGAGCCCATTATACTGTATAAAGGACTATATGGACCCATTATACTGTATGGAGGACTAAGTGAGGCCATTATTCTGTATGGAGGACTATGTGGGGCCCATTATTTTGTATGGAGGACTTTGTGGGGCCATTATTCTGTATGGGGGACTATATGGGACCCATTATACTGTATGGAGGACTATGTGGAGCCCATAATAATGTAAGGAGGACTATGTTGTGCCCATTTTACTGTATGGAGGACTATGTGAGGCCCATTATACTGAATGGAGGACTATAAGGGACCCATTATACTGTATGGAAGACTACATAGGGCCCATTACTCTGCATGGGGGACAATGTGGGGCCCATTACCGTGTGGAGGGCTGTGGGGGGATCACAGTTGGGGCATCATACTGTGTTGGGGGTCACCATACATTGCTGAGGGGGGGTACAGTAGGGTCATCATACTATGCGTGTGGAGGGTACTATCAAGAAATTCACTGTAGGGGTATCATACTGTGTTTGGGAGCACTTTTGTTGGCATCATACTTTATTATCTGTAATATTTATTAATTCAAGGTTTTTTATTCTTTTTTATTACATATTTAAATTAGGCCATTGGGCTATATGCTTTTTTCCTGCTCTTACATAACATATTATATTATTTCAGCATACCCCATTTGTGATTATGTGTGTATTTTATTCTAAGATCTGTTAATTAAAATGTACTTTGTACATGGGACAATCCTTTTAAGTTTGTTTACATGTGAAAAGGTTAATTGTTATATTTGTTGATAAGGAAAAACCTCCTCAATTGTAGTAATTTTTTAAATAAATATCAAGGTTGGCCCACGATTTTGTAAATGTTTTGAATTTTGGCCCTGTATATTTGAGTTTGACACTGCTGCCTTAACCCCTTATGAATTCTGGATTTTTTTTTCTTACAATGTTTGAGAACTTTTTTTCTCATAGGATAAGTTGTAGATTTTTTAGGTATCATTTTAGGGTACAAGTTGCATACAAGAATGCATAAAAACAATTATTGGGTAATTTTTTTTAGTTAGTTGCTTTACATCGTTTACAATTTACGTTTACTGATTTAATTATTTTACAGTACAGGTTGTTAAGTATGGGGAGAGGTGTTGTCCATGTGGAGGAAGGCAGTAATGTTGATGAAGCTCTTTACTGTGTGGGAACAGACACAGAAATTGGAGCTTCCCAGACATTGTGACTGGGAATGAAGTGTTGACAATGAGGTATTATATCATTAATTAAACTGTACTCGCAAATTTTAATATGTTTTATTTGCTAACAAAAGGAAAAAAAAATGTCCCTATAGAATCCCTTTAAAGGCAATGGATACCACTGACATAGAAAAAACTGTGCTACTGGTTACCTTTATTTACCGTAATAAATAAAATTAATAAGTTTCAATCTGCAATTTTAATTCCTCCATTCATTTTCAGATTACATAGATGCAGTTTGCAACCTAATTCAATTTCATTTTTTTCTGTTGTAGGAGTGACTCTTCCAGTAATATAGGCTGGATGTGAGCTCTCCATATCAGCACTGCTCCAATACTGTAATTTCCTCTCCATGTGCTTTCCTCCTTGTCTATAGTACTTTCCATAAAACTCTAGATTTTTTTCCCCTATACTCCACTCACTAATAGGGAGAGGGCCAACAGAGAGAGCCATCAGAATCAGGAACTCTTGATAGATTTGTAACATTCAGCACTTAGTCGGATGAAAGACTTACAGACTCTGCAATTGCAAAATGGTAAAACATTTTTAATGAAGACTATTTAGAAAATTGCTTAACTTTGCACTTAGAGGAAAATAGAAAAAAAATCTGGGTGAAGGTGAAAATAGCCGTAGAAGGGGTGGTCCACAGGCAAAGTAATTTTTATTCTAAAACCCTATCTATTTAGTGCCATAATCTAAACTATTTAAAACTAATTTAAACTATTTAAAACTAATTAAAAATTTCTTACCTTTCCTTTACTACACTAACAGCTATCGTATTTTTTTCCTTACTTCCTGTGTGCTGACGCTTCATTTGAGAATCACAGTGCATGCTGGGATACACAACGAAGCGTTATCAGGAGGTAAACTCTACTCCCCCCCCCCCTGAAATGAAGTGTCATCAGTGACGCTCGTTTAAGTAGCTGAGTTAGTCCCTTCCCAATGTGCACTGTGCGATGTGCACAATGACAGTTGCGTTGCTTAGACCAGTGACTTCACTTCTGGGGGCAGTGCCGGTCTCTTGATATCTAAAGGGCCTTTTACATTGTATAATTATTGCCAAAATTAACATTCATATAAATGTTCATTCCCAATCGTTGGCCAGTGTAAACCTTACCAATGTGCTAATGATAAACAGTCATTTGTCATTTGATCACATCTTTTTTGCAGTCAGATATTTTTTGTGTCTTACATCATTGATTCGCTCTTGTGACAGGCAATTTATTGAGCCTTATAAAAGGACCATAAAAGTTCTAAGTAAGTTTGTCTTTGTGCAGACTCTACTAAATAAACCAATAAGTTATGGGTAACAAAGTAATAGAACTTTTATTTTCCAGATGTTGGTGAAATTAATCTAATCTTACCTTTAGACTAGGGATGTTAACCTTAAACACGCAGAGGGCCAAAATGAAAAACTTGGACAAAGTTGTCTCATACAGTATAATGGCACCACATAGTCCTCCTGTTATGATCTGCAACATGTACTAAGGAAAGAAAGGGGAAAGCTGTCCCTACAGTAAGACTAAGCTGAATCCCTACGATGTAGCGAGCTGCCTGTTCCTAGCAAACAGACCCGCCTTAGTCCTCGGCTAGTCTGAACGAAGACTTATAGCATAAGGGGAGGGGTCCCTAAAAGAACTAAGGACTGGAACAAAAATGTGACACCTTATAAACAGAGAAGTTGTTGCAGAACACAAAAAGACAAACTGACTAAAAGGTACTAGAGGTCCCAGAAGGACCAATGAACTGACAGAGACAGGCACCGAAGCACCTGACTAGAAAAACAGTCAAACAACACTGAAGTCCAGCAAAGCCAGAAGGGCGAAGCTGGAATATAAAGGCAGATGTTCACGTGACCGCAAAATGCAAGATGGAAAAGAACAAACAGGAGAGTTCTAACAGTACCCCCTCTTTTATGAGGATCCTCCGGATCCTCCAGGCCCAGGCCTATCCGGAAACCTCTTGTGGAAAGCTCTAACAAGCCTAGGAGCAGAGACATCATCCGCCCTTACCTAGGAGTTATCTTCGGGACCGAAACCCTTCCAGGAGACAAGATACTGTAATCTCCCTCTATGCCATCTAGAATTCAATATACGTGAAATTTCATATTCGCCATCTTCCACCACAGGAGGAACTGTGACAGTGGCATCCCTATCTGATACATCAGCCTTTTTCAACAGGGAAACATGAAACACAGGATTAATCTTCCAGGAAGTAGCAACATCCAACCTAACCGCAGACGGGTTAACAACCTGAAGTACTTTAAATGGACCCCAGTTTTTTAGAGGGAATCCTCAACCGCAGGTTCTTTGAGGACAACCAAACCATGTCACCCACAGTAAACATAACCTCCGTACGTTTCCTGTCAAAATACTTCTTGGACTTCTTGTTAGCCTCTTGAAGGTTACAACATACATTAGTCCAAACTCTCTCCAAATCGCCGGAAAAATTCTCCTCCTCCGGCACCGCCGACCCCAATTTGGAGAACGAACCAAAAGACGGATATCTCCCAGTACAACAAAAAAAAGGAGAACACTCAGCAGAGGAGGATGTATGATTGTTAAGAGCAAATTCTGCGAGAGGCAGAAACTCAGACCACACCTCTTGATTGTCCGCCACAAAACAGCGCAAAAACTGTTCTACATCCTGGTTCTTTCTTTCAGTCTGTCCATTAGACTCAGAATGATACCCAGACGAAAATGACAAATGGACTCCCAACCTGTCACAAAAAGCACGCCAAACGCGAGCCACAAACTGAGGTCCTCTATCAGAAACAATATCCGTGGGAAAGCCATGAAGCTTGACAATCTCCTTAACAAACGCCTTAGTGAGTGTCTTGGCGCAGGGCAACTTAATGAATGGAACCAAATGACACATCTTACTAAAACGGTCCACGACCACCAAGATGACAGTAAAACCCTCGGACACAGGAAGATCAGTAATAAAATCCATTGTGAGATGCGTCCAAGGCGCACTGGGAACCTCCAGAGTGCAAAGCAACCGCGCAGCAGGACTATGTGAAGCCTTTGACCTAGCACACACCGTACATTGACACACCCACTTGATGACTTCTTTCTGCCATCCAGGCCACCAAAAACTGCAACTGATAAGTCTCTTAGTCTCCGAAATTCCTGGATGACCTGCCAACTGAGACTCATGACACTCCACAAACAAATCTCTCCTAAAGGTTCTAGGCACGAACAACCTCCCATGGGGAGTGTTAGATGGAGCATCATCTTGAGCTTTCAGAATCCCATTCTCCAAAACGGAGTCCAATGCCGCCACCACAACTCCTTTCTGTAAAATGCTCTCCTCCTCGGCACCGACCGTAGGAGAGAAGCTGCGAGATAAAGCATCGACTTTAACCTTCTTAGTACCAGGGATATAGGTAACAGAAAAATCAAACCGAGAAAAAAAAGTGCCCACCTAGCATGACGGGCATTCAAGCGCTTGGCAGCATCCAGATAGATCAAATTCTTATGATCTGTGAAAACCTGAATAGGAAATCTAGCGCCTTCCAAAAAATGACGCCAATGTTCAAACGCGAGTTTAATAGCTAGCAACTCCCGATTTCCAACATCATAATTCAATTCGGTTTCCGAATTTTTTTTCGAAAAGAAGGCATAAGGATGTACTCCATCCCTGTTCTCCTGAGACAAAACTGCTCCGACCCCCACCGATGAAGCATCGACCTTGACCAAAAAGGCTTGGTCTCATCAGGCTGCATAAGGATAGGGGCAGAACTGAACCTCTCTTTGAGATACTTAAACGCTTCAATGGTCTCAGTAGTCCACTGGACCGTATTTGCACCTTTCCTTGTGAGATTGGTTAGAGGCTTAACAATTACAGAAAAATTCTTAATGAATTTCCTGTAATAATTGGCAAAACCCAAAAATCTCTGTATAGATTTCAAACCAATAGGCCTAGGCCATTCCTGCACAGCCTGAACCTTCACTGGGTCCATCTCAAAGCCCTCGCTGGAGACAATGTAGCCCAAAAAACTAATTTTCTGCACAGCAAACTCACATTTCTCCAGCTTAGCAAAGAGTGAATTATCACTCAATAACTGCAAAACTTCACGTACACTCTGCCAATGGGACTCTAGATCTGGTGAATAAATCAAAATGTCATCCAGATACACAACCACATTCTTACCAATCAAAGGTCTCAGGATGTCATTAATAAGGTTCTGAAAAAATGCAGGTGCATTGGTAAGACCAAAAGGCATCACCAGATTCTCAAAATGACCTGCCGGAGTATTAAAAGCAGTTTTCCATTCATCACCCTCCTTCACTTGTAACAAATTGTATGCCCCCCCGGAGATCAATTTTAGAGAACCACTTGGCCCCCACTAACTGGTTAAACAAGTCAAGAATTAACGGCAATGGGTAGGAATTGCGTACGGTAATCTTATTAATTTCATGAAAATCCAGATGTGGACGTAAACCCCCGTCCTTCTTTTTAACAAAGAAAAATCCAACCGCCACAGGCGACTTAGAAGGTCTAATGTGACCAGCAGCCAGGCTAGTCTGTATGTATTCCTCCAAGGCCTTTCTTTCAGGGATAATCAGATTAAACAAGTGACTCTTGGGAAGAGTAGCTCCCGAAACAAACTCAATGGCGCAATCATAATCCCTATGAGGAGGTAAAACTTGCGACTCCTCCTCCGAAAAAACCCTCCAAAAATCTTGAATAGGTACGGGTAATTCCCTTTTTTCCACAGCCGCAATGCGACCATTACAACATTTATCATAGCACTTCGGACTCCAAGACTTAATCACATTAGTAGACCAGTCCAGTAAAGGATTGTGCAGTTTTAACCAAGGCAAACCTAGAACGACCGGAGAGGGTAAATTATCTAATACAACCAAGTCCAAAATTTCTTGGTGAACTCCATTGATAGTGAGGGGAAATGCAGCAACCTTGTGAGTAATACATTTCAAGGGAGTGTTATCAATTGCAATCACAGAAATAGGTGATGACAAAGGTTTAGATTTCAATTTAAGTTTTTCCAAAAACCCTTTATCAATCACATTAAGTGTTGAACAACAATCCACAAATACCTGAAATTCAATCAAATCTCCCTAAAAAGTAGTACTCCCAGAAAGAAATACTCCTGCAGAGCGTAAACAAGCTATACGGGCATACCTGACCTTTTTTTTCCTTTACTTAAACGAAGCTCACAATACTTAATCAAATGGTCAGCTTTACCACAATAAAGAGTGAAATCGCCCCAACCTCTAAAGGTTCTCCGCCGTCTGAGAAGATTTTCTGGGGACTAGGACCTGGCATTACAGGAGTCTTTACCTCATTCAGCCTGGACCTCAGCCTCCTATCCACACAAACAGCTTATTGCATGGCAATCCTTAACCCTTTCACTCAGACCAGCAAGAAATAAACATTTCAGAGCAGGATCATTCCATTTGACTTCTGAAGCCCATCTTCTAAAGTGTGTGCAATAATTTTCAACATCACCTGAACCCCTGATTCAAACGCCTGAGTTCAGCCTCAGCGGATGAGATTCAATCAGGATCGTCATATAATAGCCCCATAGCAGAAAAAAATTCTTCTACCAGCCTTAAATATGAATCATTAGGTTGGAGAGAAAAGGCCCACCCCTGTGGTTCATTGCGCAAAAGTGACATAATAAAACCAATGCGCTGTGATTCATTCCCAGAGGACCTTGGTCTCAAACGAAAATATAACAAACAAGCATTTTTAAAGGAAAAAAAATCTTGCTGTTTACCATAAAAAACATCAGGCAGTCCTACCTTGTGCTCCTTAAAATGCGCTCCAGAACAGCTACTCACGTGTTGCTGGAGCTCGGCCACCTCCAGAGACAATCCCTGCAAGCCAAATCCTGGATGGAAACCATACTGATCACCGAATTACTTTCCTTTTAGTTTTTTGGGCTGGACTTACTGTTATGATCTGCAACATGTACTAAGGAAAGAAAGGGGAAAGCTGCCCCTACAGTAAGACTAAGTTGAATCCCTATGATGTAGCGGGCTGCCTGTTCCTAGTGAACACACCCGCCTTAGTCCTCGGCTACAGTAGTCTGAGCAAAGACCTCTAGCATAAGGGGAGGGGTCCCTAAAAGAACAAAGGACTGGAACAAAAATGGGACACCTCATAAACAGAGAAGTTGTTGCAGAACACAAAAAGGCAAACTGACAAAAAGGTACCAGAGGTCCCAGAAGGACCAAGCAAACTGACAGAGATAGGCACCGAAGCACCTGGCTAGACAAACAGTCAAACAACACTGAAGTCCAGCAAAGCCAGAAGGGTGGAGCTGGAATATAAAGGCAGATGGTCACGTGACCGCAAAACACAAGATGAAAAAGAACAAACAGGAGGGTTCTAACACCTCCATACAGTACAATGGGCCTCACATAGTCCTCCATAGAGAATAATGGGCCCCACATAGTCCTCCATATAGTACAATAGTCCTCACATTGTCTTCCATACAGAATAATGGCCACACAAAGGGTTGGTGTTTCCGGTGTCGCGGGCCAAATATAACCACCGTGTGGGCCAGATTTGGCCCACAGGATGGAGTCTGACATGTATGCTTTAGACCAATTTCTATTACTAATTTCTAACATTTATATATATATTTTGTACCTTTTTGAAACCTGTTCTTTGGCGCAACAAACTAGTAGAACATTATTGTTGTACAGGAACGATGATCATTTACAAATCAGGCGAGGGTATTAGATATTTTCTGTTCCAAACACCTGTACATATTTATGAAGTACAATAAAGCTTTAATTTCTGTTTTTTTTTTCGGTCTAGATGTGGCCTACATATGAAAGCTTATCAAGACCCGAATAATAAGTAATATTCTGTTTGCTTCATAGAATTTAAACTTCTTCCTTACCACTGACATATCCTCAAGTTTTTATAGTTTGGATCAAGTGCCAACAAATTATGTTTTAATTTACTTACACTTGATAAATGTCTCTTTTCAACATACAAATGGAAGGATTCTGCTATTAAAATGTTTCATGCTTAAAATCTGCAAGTTATCAGGAACAGAAGAGAAGAATATGAGAGAAGTTAATCAGACAAGGAGGCAGCTGTGCAGAGACAGAATGTAATTAAGGCTCTATCTGGAATTACACAATCACAGATTTATAAGAGCACTATAGCAATGAAATTCCATCAATCTGCTTTGAGTACGCAACCAATTTATTTATATAATAGTTTGATTTTGAAATGCATTTCTGACAGGTAGAAAAAAAAGCAAAGTCTGTTGTTCCCAATCAAATAAAAATTTCTTATGACTAAGTCAGCTTGATATCATAAAAAGCCAAGCTTTAACTAAAGACGGATTTACAAACTAGATTAATGATTCCACTGAAAGACGTCTTGATCTAATCCTCATTTCATACTACATCCATGTCTCTGTTTTCTCTTTCTTTTTTTAATTCAAGTGAATTTCCAGTATATAATCAGCAATCTGTAAAAACACAGTTTTTGGGGTGATCTTTACACAGATTCCCCAATATGTCAATTTGAAGTTTAAATTTGTTATATGCAAAAGAAAAACCTCGGACAGGACCTTCACTACCTTCACTTTCTTAAGGACTAGTAAGGGATCATTCACACATCAGTGTTTGCAGTACATGTGCTGTCCATGTTTTTCACGTACTGCACACTGACACATTATGTTCTATGGGGCTATTTAAATGTCACTTTTTTTTTGCTGACAAACAGTCCATATAAAATAAAGACATGTTCCATTTTGGGTCGACTTGTGGACCAAACTCACATTATCAAGTGAATGGGTTCACAAAAAAAACCAGACAGGACGCGGATGCCATCAGAGTTACTTCCAAGTCCTGTCCATTTTTCACTGACTGATTTCTAGGAAAGGCTTGAGAAACCCTTAGCAGTTTTTTTGTATTTTCTTACGAGAAAAACTTATGACACACTGATGGTAAAAAAGACAATTCGACCAAAAAGAGATGAAAAACGGATCCACCGCACTGATGAAAAAATTATAACACAAAATGAAGTGTGAGTTCTAAAATCAACACTTGACACTCTGCTCTTCGTATAAATGCATTTGTGTATGAAATCACAAAAACGAAACCCTAATGTCAAGTGATGGGCACCAAGGTCAGCTCCTGCCGGCATCTGTGGCCCACTTTTGTGTCAGAGCCTTGGCCAGCTGGAGGATCATCTTGTACAAACCCCACTCTGTGAAAGTGTTTCCAAAACTTTTCAGGTTACAATTTTTTTTCATTAAATTGTATTTAAATTGTAACATATGTTACTCACCTCAGCTCCTCTCCTGCCATTGAGTCAAGTTGATAGCCAACAGGACACTTTTCTGCTGTCTCCGGCGTTTGCCATAGCACTGATGCAAGAGGATGATGTCAGGCCTGGCAGCAGATTTGTTGCACTGTGAAATGGTAAATGTAGAAAAATGGAACTGCAATATTGCTATGGAAAAATTACAGTAAACTTGGAGTGTAAATTGGCCAATATATGTGAGCCCAATAGCCACCATCAAGGCGTCCCTCGATTGTTTGGTCCCTGTCCTGATAAGACACCTTTCCTGGGCTAAAAAGCCTACAATTTATGGGGCAGGAAGGAACCAGCTAATTAAAACCACCTAAGGCTGATAGGAATAGGAGTGCACAAGTCATAGGGGTTTGCTACAAATAGCTACTCCGATTGATTTAATAGTTCTACTTCTCATATAGAGAGGAATTGATATTTTGAAGGTTATGTAAAAGAAAAAAAGGGGGGAATTGAGCCTTTAAGGATATTCTCATGTTACGTGCGTGGTAAGTCCTCAATCTTTAGCATATCTGACACGAAAAAAATACCAAATGATGTTTATTGATGGGAGACCTAGTGAAGGAGGAAATCCATCACAACTTTCGGTAGAATTTTTTTAACTTATTTCTTAAATAGCATATTATCCCTAAGGATTTATGTATGCCTTTTAAATCAGGCTTTTTGAATGACAAAATATTTACAAATGAATGGAATACCTGTACTTGTGTTCTACAGGGATGATGGAGAGTTTAATGATTCAAAGAAATAAAATAAGTGAACAATTAAATAAGAATATACATGAGATAATGGCTAGCCTAGAACATTTTTAGGTTTCATGGGGATTTTGAGGAATTCAATTATCTGTCACAGATAGCGTATTGTAATTTGAAAGTGCCATGATTAAAAAAGAAGCCTCAAAATATAGATGGGATAAATGGTCTACAATTCAGGATACAGTATTCAATAATATATTGGGCAAGAGAAAGAATTAAGCATGCAGTTTTGCTACATTGTACCTTCAAAAGACCAAGTCAGGGAGAAATTTCATGTTTACACGCTATAGCGTTACAGAGTGCAACTTTATTTGTTCGTTATACATGGAGATGGTTATCAGCCCAGGACAGGAATCACATTAGGATAGGTTCCCAATTTATGCTCTAAGTATCTTCATTTTTTCCTATTTTCTAGAGCAGTAATGTTACTCCAATTTCATATATTTCATGTTTACATGCTAAAGCCTCATAGAGTGCAACTTTAACTTTATTTGTTAGTTAACCCAAATTTTCATCCTCTCCAATTATTCTTTAAATTATGATGACGTAAAAGTATTCAAGTAGGGACTTACATTTTGCCCCACATCTTATCCCAAAGATATCGCCCCACTCTTACATTTATAAATTGCAAATTGGTAAAATAAATAATGATCAAGAGTACAGACATCTGGATTTAAGACCTAAATCCTCTTTCTACACCCTGCAAAGTAGAGACCCGTTTTTGGAGACTTTTTTAGCCTGGATTTCAAACAACCTAACAATCTCAGCAAAAATCCCCCTCACCCAGATGAAAGACACCATTCCTCAGGGAGCTTCTGCTATGGGGCTCTCACGAATGGCCATGCAACTCCAAAGAAGAGGAGTCCCTCTGCCTCTTCTGTGAAGCGCTGGAGTCGGCGCGTACATGATGACATCATCACGTACTCGCCGGCATCGAGCGCCAGGATGCCAGTCCGGAAGTGGAGTTTCAGGGATCGTATGAGAGGTAAGTTTGAAAACTTTTTTTTTCAAATAAAGTTAATTAAATGATCTTGGGGGAGGGGGGAGCATATGATGAACTGGAACTGGGGAGTGGGCAGAGCATATGATGAACTGGGACTGGAGAGTGGGCAGAGTATATGATGAACTGGGACTGGGGAGTGGGGAGAGCACATGATGAACTGGGAGTGGGGGTGTGGAGAGCAAATAATGAACTGGGAGTGGGCAGAGCATATGATGAACTGGGAGTGGGGGGGTGGGGAGAGCATATGATGTACTGGGGACTGGGCAAAGCATATGATGAACTGGGACTGGGGAGAGGGCAGAGCATATGATGAATTGGGAGTGGGGGGTGGGGAGAGCATATGATGTACTGGAGACTGAGCAAAGCATATGATGTACTGGGACTTTGGAGTGGGCAGAGCATATGATGAACTGGGAGTGGGGGGTGGTGAGAGCAAATAATGAACTTAGAGTGGGGGTGGGGAGAGCAAATAATGAACTGGGAGTGGGCAGAGCATATGATGAACTGGGAGTGGGGGGTGGGGAGAGCATATGATGTACTGGGGACTGGGCAAAGCATATGATCAACTGGGACTGGGGAGTGGGCAGAGCATATGATGAACTGGGAGTGGGGGTGGGGAGAGCACATGATGAACTGGGAGAGGGGGGTGAGGAGAGCAAATAATGAACTGGGAGTGGGGAGAGCTAATGATGAAATAGGAGTGGGGGGAAGCAAATGAAGAGTGGGGGTGGGAAGAGCAAATGATGAATTGGGAGTCGGGAGAGCAAATTAATTGGGAGTGGGGATGGGGAGAGCAAATAATGAATTGAGGGTGGGGCAGCGCAAATAATGATGAATTGAGCGTGAGGGTGGGGAGAGTAAATGATAATGAATTGAGGGTGGGGGACAACAAATGAATGATGTGGTGGGGGAGAGTAAATAATGATGCAGTGAGGGTGGGAGAGAGAGAGGACATGATAAAATGAATTGGGGCATAGGGAGGCATGTAAATATAATGAATTGGGAGAGGGGGGCGTTGAGGATGATGGAGTGTGACTGGTAATGAATTGGGGGAAAGAGTACAGGTGCTAATAAATTTATATATTTATTAGGTGGGGAAAGTGGCTTTTACAGTTTGTGGGGACGCAGTGGTGGATTACAGTTTATATTTGGAATGGTGGGTTGCATAATAGCTAATTATATATTAATGGTGGGTGCACGTCTGTATTCAGCTGTGTAGTGTAGAAGTTGTGGAATGTGCTCTAGATAACCATGTGATGTTTTATGCAGAGACGAGTCCTGGCTGGAAGAAGTGATGGCGGTCTGCGCTGGATGAAAGAGAAAAGCTAGACCCCCCAAGGCACCTATCTAGATTCATAGTGAGCACTTGGAACCCCAGGTGCTTCACAAATTGATTCATAAAAATGAAAAAGTGTTTTTTTTTTTACTTTTTCATTTTTACGAATCAATTTGTGAAGCACCTGGGGGTTCCAAGTGCTCACTATGCATCTAGATAGGTGCCTTGGGGGGTCTAGTTTCCAAAATGGGGTCACTTGTGGGGGAGCTCTAAAGTTTGGGCACACAGGGGCTCTCCAAACGCAACATGGTGTCCGCTAACAATTTGAGCCGACATTTTGTTAGCGGATATCATGTTGCATTTGGAGAGTCCCTGTGTGCCCAAACATTGGAGCTCCCCCACAAGTGACCCCATTTTGGAAACTAGACCCCCCAAGGCACCTATCTAGATTCATAGTGAGCACTTGGAACCCCAGGTGCTTCACAAATTGATTCATAAAAATGAAAAAGTGTTTTTTTTTTCACTTTTTCATTTTTACAAATCAATTTGTGAAGCACCTGGGGGTTCCAAGTGCTCACTATGCATCTAGAAAGGTGCCTTGGGGGGTCTAGTTTCCAAAATGGGGTCACTTGTGGGGGAGCTCCAAAGTTTGGGCACAGAGGGGCTCTCCAAACGCAACGTGGTGTCCGCTAACAATTTGAGCCGATTTTCCATTCAATTTGTTAGCGGATACCATGTTGCATTTGGAGAGTCCCTGTGTGCCCAAACATTGGAGCTCCCCCACAAGTGACCCCATTTTGGAAACTAGACCCCCCAAGGCACCTATCTAGATGCATAGTGAGCACTTGGAACCCCAGGTGCTTCACAAATTGATTCATAAAAATGAAAAAGTGTTTTTTTTTCACTTTTTCATTTTTATGAATCAATTTGTGAAGCACCTGGGTGTTCCAAGTGCTCACTATGCATCTAGAAAGGTGCCTTGGGGGGTCTAGTTTCCAAAATGGGGTCACTTGTGGGGGAGCTCCAAAGTTTGGGCACAGGGGGGCTCTCCAAACGCAACGTGGTGTCCGCTAACAATTTGAGCCGATTTTCCATTCAATTTGTTAGCGGATACCATGTTGCATTTGGAGAGTCCCTGTGTGCCCAAACATTGGAGCTCCCCCACAAGTGACCAAAATTTGGAAACTAGACCCCCCAAGGCACCTATCTAGATGCATAGTGAGCACTTGGAACCCCCAGGTGCTTCACAAATTGATTCGTAAAAATGAAAAAGTGTTTTTTTTTTCACTTTTTAATTTTTATGAATCAATTTGTGAAGCACCTGGGGGTTCCAAGTGCTCACTATGCATCTAGAAAGGTGCCTTGGGGGGTCTAGTTTCCAAAATGGGGTCACTTGTGGGGGAGCTCCAAAGTTTGGGCACACAGGGGCTCTCCAAACACAACATGGCGTCCGCTAATTATTCAAGCAAATTTTACAATCAAAAAGTCAAATGGCGCTCCTTCCCTTCCGAGCCCTGCCGTGCGCCCAAACAGTGTTTTTTCCCCAAATATTGGGTATCTGCGTGCCCAGGGGAAATTGCACAACAAATTTTGGGGTCCATTTTTTCTTGTTACCCCTGTGAAAATAAAAAATTGGGTCTAAAGTAACATTTTTGTGAAAAAAGTTAAATGTTCATTTTTTTCTTTCACATTCAAAAAATTCCTGTGAAGCACCTGAAGGGTTAATAAAGTTCTTGAATGTGGTTTTGAGCACCTTGAGGGGTGCAGTTTTTAGAATGGTGTCACTTTTGGGTATTTTCTGTCATAAAGACCTCTCAAAGTGACTTCAAATGTGATGTGGTCCCTAAAAAAATGGTTTTGTAAATTTTGTTGGAAAAATGAGAAATCGCTGGTCAACTTTTAACCCTTATAGCTTCCTAACAAAAAAAAAATTTGGTTCCAAAATTGTGCTGATGTAAAGTAGACATGTGGAAAATGTTATTTATTAACTCTTTTGTGTGACATATCTCTCTGATTTCAGGGCTTAAAAATTCAAATTTTGAAAATTGCAAAATTTTCAAAATTTTCGCCAAATTTCCGTTTTTTTCACAAATAAACGCAAGTGATATCGAAGAAATTTTTCCACAATCATGAAGTACAATATGTCACGAAAAAACAATCTCAGAATCAGGGGGATCCGTTGAAGCGTTCCAGAGTAATTACCTCATAAAGTGACAGTGGTCAGAATTGTAAAAATTGGCCTGGTCATTAACGTGCAAACCACCCTCGGGGCTTAAGGGGTTAAAGTACACTCTGCACCCCATCTTGTCTGAAAAAAAACATAAATGTAGAAATTTTTGCAAATTTATTAAAAAAGAAAAAAATTAAATATCACATGGTCATAAGTATTCAGACCCTTTGCTCAGACACTCATATTTAAGTCACATGCTGTCATTTCCTTGTGATCCTTCTTGAGATGGTTCTACTCCTTTATTGGAATCTAGCTGTGTTTAATTAAACTGATAGGACTTGATTTGGAAAGGCACACTTTCTGCATTACTCAAGGTTACTAAGAGCACAGTGGCCTCCATAATCCTTAAATGGAAGAAGTTTGGGATCATCAAAAGCCTTCCTAGACCTGGCTGTCCAGCCAAGCTGAGCAATCGTGGGAGAAGAGCCTTGGTGAGAGAGGTAAAGAAGAACCCCAAGATCATTGTAGCTGAGCTCCAGAGAAGCAGTAGGGAAATGGTAGAAAGTTCCACAAAATCAACTATCACTGCAGCCCTCCACCAGTCGGTCCTTTATGGCTGAGTGGCCCAATGGAATCCTCTCCTCAGTGCAAGACATATGAAAGCCCGCATAAAGTTTGCTCAAAAACACATGAAGGACTCCCAGACTATGAGAAATAAGATTCTCTGGTCTGATGAGATGAAGATAGAACATTATGGTGATAATTCTAAGCGGTATGTGCGGAGAAAACCAGGCACTGCTCATCACCTGCCCAATACAATCCTAACAGTGAAACATGGTGGTGGCAGCATCATGCTATGGGGGTGTTTTTCAGCTGCAGGGACAGGACGACTGGTTGTAATTGAAGGAAACATGAATGTGGCCAAGTACAGAGATATCCTGGATGAAAATCTCTTCAAGAGTGCTCAGGACCTCAAACTTGACTGAAGGTTCACCTTCCAACAAGACAATGACCCTAAGCACACAGCTAAAATAACAAAGGAGTGGCTTCAGAACAACTCTGTGACCATTCTTGACTGGCCCAGCCAGAGCCCTGACCTAAACCCAATTGAGCATCTCTGGAGAGACCTGAAAATGGCTGTCCACCAACGTTCACCATCCAACCTGACGGAACTGGAGAGAATCTGCAAGGAAGAATGGCAGAGGATCCCCAAATCCAGGTGTGAAAAACTTGTTGCATCATTCCCAAGAAGACTGATGGCTGTACTAGCTCAAAAGGGTGCTTGTTCTTTTACTCAATACTGAGCAAAGGGTCTGTATATAGTAAAATGACATGATTAACAAGAACATGATTAATGGCAAATGTATAATAAAATGTATAAAATAAATATGTCCTGTCTCTCAGTTGAATTTTTTATATAGCTAAGTGTAATACAACTCCAGGCAAAAATTATGGAATCACCGGGCTCGGAGGATGTTCATTCAGTTGTTTAATGTTGTTGAAAAAAAGCAGATCACAGACATGGCACAAAACTAAAGTCATTTCAAATGGCAACTTTAGGGCTTTAAGAAACACTAAAAGAAATCAAAATTAAAAATGTGGTACTCAGTAAGGGTAATTTTTTTCAGACCAAGCAGAGGGAAAAAATTATGGAATCATGAAAAACAAACACACAAAAGAACACTCCAATACATCACTAGTATTTTATTGCACCTCCTCTGGCTTTAATAACAGCTTGCAGTCTGAGGCATGGACTTAATGAGTGACAAACAGTACTCTTCATCAATCTGGCTCCAACTTTCTCTGATTGCTGTTGCCAGATCAGCTTTGCAGGTTGGAGCCTTGTCATGGACCATTTTCTTCAACTTCCACCAAAGATTTTCAATTGGATTGAGATCCGGACTATTTGCAGGCCATGACATTGACCTTATGTGTCTTCTTTCAAGGAATGTTTTCACAGTTTTTGCTCTATGGCAGGATGCATTATCATCTTGAAAAATGATGTCATCATCCCCAAACATCCTTTCAATTGATGGGATAAGAAAACTGTCCAAAATATCAATGTAAACTTTATTGAAGATGTAATGACAGCCATCTCCCCAGTGCCTTTACCTGACATGCAGCCCCATATCATCAATGACTGTTGAAATTTGCATGTTCTCTTCATGCAGTCATCTTTATAAATCTCATTGGAACGGCACCAAACAAAAGTTCCAGCATCATCACCTTGCCCAATGCAGATTCGCGATTCATCACTGAATATGACTTTCATCCAGTCATCCACAGTCCACGATTGATTTTCCTTAGCCCATTGTAACCTTGTTTTTTTCTGTTTAGGTGTTAATGATGGCTTATGTTTATCTTTTCTGTATGTAAATCCCATTTCCTTTAGGCGGTTTCTTATAGTTCGGTCACAGACATTGACTCCAGTTTCCTCCCATTCGTTCCTGATTTGTTTTGTTGTGCATTTCCTGTTTTGGAGGCATATTGCGTTAAGTTTCCGGTCTTGACGCTTTGATGTCTTCCTTGGCCTACCAGTATGTTTGCCTTTAACAACCTTCCCATGTTGTTTGTATTTAGTCCAGATTTTAGACACAGCTGACTGTGAACAACCAACATCTTTTGCAACATTGCGTGATGATTTACCTTATTTTAAGAGTTTGATAATCCTCTCCTTTGTTTCAATTGACATCTCTCCTGTTGGAGCCATGATTCATGTCAGTCCACTTGGTGCAACAGCTCTCCAAGATGTGATCACTCCTTTTTAGATGCAGTCTAACGAGCAGATCTAATTCGATGCAGGTGTTAGTTTTGGAAATGAAAATTTATATGGTGATTCCATAATTTTTTCCTCAGAATTGAGTGATTCCATAATTTTTTCCCTCTGCTTGGTCTGAAAAAAATTACCCTTACTGAGTACCACATTTTTAATCTTGATTTCTTTTAGTGTTTCTTAAAGCCCTAAAGTTGCCATTTGAAATGACTTTAGTTTTGTGCCATGTCTGTGATCTGCTTTTTTTCAACAACATTAAACAACTGAATGAACATCCTCCGAGCCCAGTGATTCCATAATTTTTGCCTGGAGTTGTATTACACTTAGCTATATAAAAAATTCAACTGAGAGACAGGACATATTTATTTTATACATTTTATTATACATTTGCCATTAATCATGTTCTTGTTAATCATGTCATTTTACTATATACATTTCCTGTTGACTGTGAGAGTGAAAATAATTGGCATATACTAAATATATCTATGTATTTGTGTTTGCATATCTCTACTCATACAACATGTGAGCAAATAGTAGCGATCTGCATTTAATCAAATCCTGTACAGAGTAGGAAAATACAGTGTTAGTAGCTGATTAATTTATTCACATATATTAAATTACTTATTTCAACTATTATTCATTCCTTTATTAGTTAAAAGTGAACACTGTCTAACGAGTTTTAAGTAAAACCAAGAACATATTGTATGTTTAGGGATGTGTTAATTCTTGATATCTTTCAAGAGGTTTTATATCTGATTACGGGATCGCCCTGGATGTGTTCCCGCCCCAGGTGGGGGTGATTCGCCCATAATTCGCTCTTTTTACAATTTAAATGTTTGTATATTTGTACATTGTATATGGCCTGATAAATGATAGCGGTCCACTTTCAAAATGCTTTGTCTAAATAAATCCAATCATATTTTAACCAATCAAAGCTCCCAATCTAGTTTCTTTCGGGGGGACACCATTGAAATCAAGGCACCCATGCTGTATTCATTTATTGATACTGCAATGAGAATGCCGAAGATACCCACTGGATCTTAGATCACGGCATGCAGGTGCAGCCTCAGGTCAACAAGATCGAAATAGAATTGGGTCTACAGTATAGAATGACATCTGCTGAATAGTGGGCAATCATTACACTAGATCTTTTTTTTTTGCTTTTGGGCATGCTACCTTAAAGGAGCAACACTGTGTTTTTTCTGTTTATAGGAATCCTGTCTGTTATTACATGTCTCACATAGCAGAAAGACTGTTCCAAGCTATAGTGGGGGCGTGTTCTTTTTCCCTTTGTGTGTTGCTCACTAATTATGATTGGTCAATGTCAGACGAGATGAAATACAGTCCCCCAGCAAAAAATATAGTACTAGGAAAAGCTACAGCTTGAAATACATAAAACACACCCTCACATGGAGTCAGGAAGGATTTTTTTTCCCCAATGTGGAGCTTAGTGTTCGCCACATGTTTTTTTTTAGCCTTCCTCTGAATCAACATGTTAGGCTATGGGTTGAACTAGATGGACTTAGTCTTCCTTCAACCTTAAAAACTATCTTACTATGTTACATGGGTTTATTAATGGAAAAATTCAAATGTTCCACATCTCAGAACACGGCTAAACACTACATTTTTTCTTTTACAAAGTTCAGAATTTTTCTTAACCATTAAAACATAAAAAATCTAAAAAAGTTTGGTAAGTCTAATTGAACTTACCTGAAGAATCATGCTGTCAGGCTATTTTTACCAATGAACATCATACAAATAAAATCCCCAAAAACTGAGAAATTGCATTTTTTTCAGCTTTCCTTCCTAATTTTTTTTACATTTTTCAAAAATAAAAATGTTATGGCTCTTGAAAGAAGGGTAGAAAAAGGAAACAGCCAAGGATATCCCAACGAATCATCATGTTTTATCACAGACAACAAGGAGTATTTCTCCCCAATTTCTCCCTTTACTATAAAGCTGCACAAGTAGCGCAATTATCTTCAATCTCTTCTCCATCAGGGAAAGCTAGATGGATAGACCTCGAAAACTCCATTATCTCACCATACTCTATATCGGGCCTAATGTGGGCAGTAGATCAATGACCTCCTAAATTAGCTGCTCTATCTCCATATACCTGTCACTCCCTCACACTATGGAGAAAGCTCAGATTTCAATTTAAAATACAATCTAATCCTTTCCCTCTACTGTCGCTATTCAACAACCCTATGTTCACCCCTGGGCTTGAACCAAACTCCTTTAAATGGTGGAGGATTGGGGGAAGTTTAAGACACCTTTGGACATCCAACAGATCCATCATTTCTAGACAGGAATTCATACAGAAATATAACCCCCCATTAAGTGAAACGATGCGCATTAACCAAGTCCTAAACGTTGCCAAAAAAAATTCTGTTAACAGACATGCCACTTGCATTTATAATCCTTTCGGTCGAGGGGTTATCTCACTATTGTACTCTATATTCAATCTTCCCCCGGCAGGAGAAAAGTTGCAGTGTATAGAGCAGTGGGAAAACGATCTTGGTATCAATATGTCTTTTGACAGGTGGAATCGTTGTTATGATGTTTTATCAAAAGGTAGCCACCAGACTTCACTTACTGAGACTTCATTGAAAGTCCTATACAGAGCCTATTATGTCCCGGTAAAACTACATAAAATTTTCCCCAACATCTGAGACAGATGTTTCAGAGGATGCAATGCTCCAGGAGACATGAAACATATTTGGTGGTCTTGTCCTTTGGTGATAACTTTTTGGCAAGAGGTTAAATCTTTTATTAGGGGTGTGATAGGGGAGTCCATCCAGCTAGACCCAGCAGTATTGCTATTTGGTGATAGGCCACCAGGCATATCCAATAAAACATTCAACCTACTTAATTTTATCACAATGTCTGTGTGAATTCACTCTGCTTCTCAATGGAAAACACCAACCCTTTCTTTATCTCTAGTTATAAAAAAAAATAGATAATATAATGGTATATGAATGTATCGATTCGAAGCCACTAAAGCTGATACATTGGAATTATTTTTTGAAGTCTGGACTTGCTGGAAAGACTCCCACCTTGACCTCCTCCTGTCTCCTTCCCTAGGTGTGTCTCCGTGAGTGACTTATGAGGAAAGGGGAAAAAAAATGTCTTTTATATCAGACTGATACTCATACTCTAACATAATTCGTGATATGACATGCAATAATACTATATACAATGTGCTTGCCATCTATTTACTTTTGTTGTAAGCCTGACTCACTCTTAATTCAGATAAGTACCTAAGCGTATTGATACTAACCATTAAGTTGATCCTCCCAACTAAAAGCTCCCTTACCTTCCCTACCCCTTCCATTCTTGCCATAATCTTATCTTTCTTTCCCCTTTTGTTTTTATGTTATCTATCAGAATATTAGGACTCATACCTTCAAGAGAGGAATGCATGGCATCATTATGCATTGTGTTCCTCTCCTGAAGGGTTAAATGGGGGGAATTGTTTCCTGCCATATTTTTCCCGCTTTTAGCGGATTGGTGACTGCAGTCGGCCTGTCAGTGGGGTGTTGCAGGGGAAGATTGATTCTCCCCCTATGCGACAGCTTCTGATAGGGTTAGGAAAATTAGTAAACATTGGTGGGGCAGGGTATGAAAGATGGCAGCGCCAGAGGAGTGTGTCAGTCCTTGGCACTGCTAATCTGGTATTGCTGCCCCTGTACCTGTGTTGTAATGGACGCCCTGATGGATGAGCTCCGCCGCAAGATGGGAGAGCAGGGTGCCGTGTCATGGATCCGTCGATGCCTGGCCAAAGAAGAAGGAGATGTGCTCGGTCCGAGTGACGTATGCAGAATGACCGGAGACCAGGAAGCGCTGAGGGAGCGCGTCACCGCTGCTGAGCCGGAGGTTCCGATGATGTCATCCGGCAGCACGGTCATGCGCACTGGAGCCAGGAATAAGAAGAGGAGAGTGGTGTACTCTCCATCCCCAGTGAGGGCGCACAGGACATCGAGGAGAAGGCGAGGATGCAGGGGGGCCCCGGATGTCACCCCTCATATAAGGACCAGGCTGGCTCAGTTGACCACCGGATGGAGGGAGCTGTTGCTGGTCCTGAGGCTGCCGGTCCGCAAGCTGGAGAGCCCGCAGAGAACGAGGTCTTCAGGCGGGATGACAGTCAGGAGGAGTCACTTGAGGGCGGTGAGTATAGCCCTCCTTTTACACACTACACGCTAGAACAGTTATCACAGGTATTGTCCTCATTGAGGGACATATTACAGCCCCCTGCTGAGCGTTCAAGGCCAGCTAGTCAGTCCTCCAAGGTCCCGGTTGTAGCCAAAGTATGGAAACACTTAGATCATGGCCTGGGGGCGAGAGGGGGGAACAGAAATCTATGAAAACCCCCGTAGCTTCAGCGATTAAAGGGGTGGGGAAGGATTGCTATAAAGAAGCGTTAGTATGCACCGTCTCCCCCCTAGGTTATCACTTACCCATAACAGTTAAAGAGAAAATATGGCGTAATGAATACTTAGATATCTTGTCTTTGCTGTCAGCCTCTAAGGAGTTTTTATCCAGGCTGGAGAAAGACGATGATAGACGCAGACCTATCCCGAGGTCTTTTAATAATTGGCTACAAGTCTTCGGTATTTACACCAGTGTTATGGGTGAGAGGTCCCTAGTAAATGTTCTGGGCTTTTTCATCATGAGGAAATAGTATTAGAAGCTTATAAGAACTTCGGTAATTTGAGCTCTTATTTCTATGATTACAATTTTTGACAGTTGTTTGTATACCCATCCCTTAGCTGGGGAGTAAAGGACGTAGGTTTGTGGCCCGCCAAACCTGCTAGTGTTCAGCGTCAAATACTGGCTCAAACTACAATGAGGAAAGGTACATGCTTTTGCCTTTAATGAGGCGCAGTGTAAGTGGCCGAATACTTGTAAATATAAACATGAGTGCTCCTATTGTGGAGGGTCACATCCCATGTCTAGGTGTTTTAAAAAAGCGAACCTGGCAGGACAGCCCTCCACAAAGGAGTACGTTAACAAGGGCATTGACTCCAGTAAAGCTGGAGAGAATGCGCCCATGGTCCCATGGTTAGAGCGATATCCAAACTACAAGATGGCCATCCTATTAACTAGTGGATTTTCAGAAGGTTTCTATATTCCCCAATTCCTAGGGGAGGGATGCATATGGGTAGATAATTTAAAATCTGTGGAGTTATACCCAGGGTTGGTAGATAACAAATTGGGTAAGGAAATAGTAGAAGAAAGGGTGGCGGGCCCCTTTATGGACCGGCTATTTAAAAATGTTCGTCTGTCACCGCTGAGTGTAGTTCCAAAAAAGGAGCCAAATTCATTCAGACTAATTCACCACCTATCATATCCATATAGTTTGTCTTTAAATGACCGCATTGACAATAGCTTAATTTCAGTTTGCTACACGTCTTTTGATGCAGCAGCCGAAGTGGTTAAAGGGTTTCGGCCTGGGGCTTGGCTAAGGCCGATATACAGTAGAATCAGCCTTTTGACTGTTGCCAATTCACCCTAGTGGGTTTAATTCTCTTGGTTTTCAGGTTAATAGTTTCATCTATGTGGACAAATACCTGCCGATGGGTTGTTCTGTATCTTGTTTTTATTTTGAAGCGTTTGCGTCATTTGTTGAGTGGGCAACACCAGGTAGTTGCATGAAGGGTGGAATAGCGCACTACTTACATGATTTTCTTTTTGTAGGCCCAGCTGATTCTAATATTTGCAGTGAACTGTTAGCTACTTTTCAGTCAGTTTGTGGGGAGTTTGGTATCCCGTTAGCTGAAGGTAAAACTGTATACTCCGATAGTTGTATTGAATATTTAGGTATTGTAATAGATACGGGTAGGGGCGAGTGTCACCTACCGTTAGCTAAAATTGACAAATATAGGAACGCCTTGATGGCATTGCTTAATAAGAAGAAAGCAACAGTAAAAGAGGTGGAGTCTTTGTTAAGTTTGTTAGCTTTTTACTCTAGAGTTATGCCTATGGGCAGAGTTTTTTGTAGGCGCTTTTCCTCACACATTGCAGGGATTATAAACCCACAGTTTCATGTGCGTATAACCAAGGTGGTGAAAGAGGATCTGGAATTCTGGCTAGAATTTCTGCAGTATTTTAATGGTCAATCAATTTGGCGGTCCGCTTTTGTTTCTGAGGTAAACTTAAACTTATTTATGGATGTGGCTCCTTCCATAGGTTTCGGGATTTACTGGGATGGTAGGTAGTGTGGGGAGAAGTGACATCCTGCTTGGTCAAAGAATGGTGTTTTAAATAATATAATCCTGTTGGAACTTTTCCCTATTGTAGTCACAATAGTTCTTTGGGGCAAGAGGTTGTCAAATAGGAATATTTTCATTCATTCCAGTAGCAAAGGTGTAGTGCTTGCTTTAAATTGCTTGTCAAGTAAATTCAAATTGGTAGTTAAACTGCTCAGGCATTTAGTTTTGCTATGCTTAAAATGGAACATCTGGCTTAAGACAGTAGAGGTGGATAGGAAATATAGTGCAGTTGCTGAAACACTTTCTCATTTACAGTTCACAAATTTCTTCAAGCCTGCCCCCTGCGCTCACCAGATAGGACAGGATTGTCCAGGATATTTATGGGGAATAATTTGGTCGTGATAATGGAATTGTTACAAAGGTCTTTAGCGGGTTCAACCTGGAAGGGTTACCTGGCGGCTTGGGAACTGTGGTTAAAATTTTGTACAGCTAGGAAGTTAAGAGCGGACAAGTGTTCTGAGCAAGCTGCCCTGATGTTTGTACTGTCATGGAATAAGTCACCAAGAAGGAATAGTCGTGGAAATAAGGAAATCACAGGATCAATTGACATGCTAATGATATGCAAAACATGAAAAAATGGAAACAAAATTTTCTAAATAACTCATTTTATTTAGTATTGTGTATGAATGCCACGTGCAGAAAGACAGCTAGCGTGAGAGCCTTGGCTGCTATGATTGAGGTTATTAATGGATGTCTGAGGAATGTTGTGCCACACTGAATGCACTTGGACTCGCAAATCACCAAGATTCTCTGCTGGCAGCTCCCTTTGCAATTGTCAACCAATGAAGTCCCAGATGTGTTCAATAGGAGACAAGTCTAGAGACACTGCAGGCCATGGTAGCACTTTTAGGCCACACAGGCTGCTTGCAGTACTTTAAGCAACATGTAGCCTAGCATCACTGTCACGGGTTTACCGTGACAGAGAGGGGCCAGAAGACCAGGGCGTCTAATTCCACACACTCCTGCACTGATTAGAAGCACTTCACCTTCATATTAAACAGTGCAGGTTTCTGCTAGCAGTGCAGGAATTAAATCTGTTCAGTTGAGAGTCTCTGAAGCATTCCTGCTTTGATGATCTCAGCTGTTCAGTGTTGCCCATTCCCCTCTCTGCTATATATACTCGCCTCTGGCAATCAGGGATTGCCAGTGTTAGTTTCATACTTCCTGATTCTGGATTTTGAGGTGTTTGTTGTTTAAGGAGGCGTTTGGAGTGTTGTTCTAAAGACTGTTGCTTGGTGATTTATTTGTGTGCGTATCCTCATTCATCCTCTCCTATTTGTTTTGTTTTTTTCCTTCCTTTTACTTCCTGGTCTTCCACTCTGTTGTTTGTGAGTACATATTTGTATGATTGATACTTTCATTTATCCCTGTTCGGCTTCCCTTGTTAGTCTGGTTTGTGTATACTTATACACAACAACTCCCCACTTCCGTGTGTGATAAAGGGGACAGATTGGAGCTGATTTTGGAGCTCAGCAAGGTACGTGGCCCCGGTGTCTTCACCATTAGAAGTAATCCGGGGAGCAGGGATATCTAGGGCGCCCCTAGCTTTAGGGATAGGGAAGGAGCCCCTAGCCGCAGGATATCAAACTACAGTCACGTGACAATGATGTTGAAAAACAACTCCTGCTATACTTAGGAGAAATGTCCACTTGTCGTGTTAGGCGTCAGGCAGTACAGTGCATTGTGAAAGCATTTGGCCCCCTTGAACTTTTCTACTTTTTGCCACATTTCTGGCTTCAAACATAAAGATATCAAATTCTAATTTTTTGGGAAGAATCAACAACAAGTGGGACACAATTGTGAAGTGGAACGAAATTTATTGGATATTTTAAACTGAAAAGTGGGGCGTGCAATATTGATGCGCCCCCTGGGCCGTGGAGTACTCGGTGCCGGGCCGGTCGTTGCTATGGGAGATGTCACAGTGGCGGTGACCCGGTCCGTGACCCATGGCGGTCATTCAATAGGGGATTTTTATAGGGGATTATGTACAAAGTCCGTGACGCCACCTGTGGTATGCGGCCAAGGGAGCCGCCACTGCGGAGCAGGTCCTCTGGAGCTGGTGTTACTGTAGAGGGGATGGTGTGGCTCTCCACAGGTAGAGCTTAGCTCCAGGGCAGTGTAGGTGTTATGGGTTATGCTGGGCGTTGTAGTGCAGGGGTTGATGGCGCAGCAATAATCACAGAGACAATGAAGTGCAGTCCTCGGGGTCTTTACTCACGGCTGTTGCAGTCCAAGTTACAGGTACCACAGTAACTTCCCTCGTCGTGCTGCGCTTACTCAGGGAGGGGTTCAGTCCACCCTCAGATATCTCTGGAGTACTTAGCAGGACCCCCTTCTGTGTCCTCTCTCTGGCCGTCTCCCTGCACCTCATACCTAGTGTCCCAATCTGGTACCTGCGGGCCTTGTCAGGCGGCGTCTGTCCCGTCCCCTGGGTCCTCTATAGCTACCTTCTTGGTGAGACTGATATGGACTGTTGGCTGCAGGACTTGAAATACTGCAGCCTCCAGTTTCTAGTTGAGTCATAGAGTTCTCTGCTAGTTGAGGGACCGGTCCCCTTTGTGTGGCCTGACCCCTCCACCTCCCGGTAGATTCGGGCGTATGGGTGGCTTCCAGCACTGCCCGTACCCCTGGGGTCCCTTCTTCCGTTCCTGGAGCCCTTCCTGCTCCCTCTCTCCTCTCCTTCAGTCCTGGGCCTCTCCTCAGGCCCTCTGCCTGAGCAGAGCTCCTGCAGAGCTCTGCTCCACTCCCCTCGCTGTAGACTGTTCTCTCTCCCTCCTCAGACTGAACTGGACTGGCTTTCTAAGATGGCTTCCCTTTTTATACCTTCCTCTCATGTGCTCCCCTAAGCTACTTCCTCCACCCACACCCACTACATAGTTCCTGCCCCCCAGCTAGGGACCCGGGACTGTGCTCTCCCTTAGGAGCAATCTCGCCCTACCCCCACTGCGGGTATGTGTTAGATGCAGGTGTTAGGCTCCTGAGCTGTACTCCTTCCTTACCTGAGAGTGAGATACCACACCTCTGGCTGAGATGCAGTACCTCTGTGGTGACTGAACCCTCAGGGGCACCACAATATTATTCGGCCCCTTTACTTTCAGTGCAGCAAACTCACTCCAAAAGTTCAGTGAGGATCTCCGAATGATCCAATGTTGTCCTAAATGACTGGTAATGATAAATAGAATCCACCTATGTTTAATCAAGTTTCCATATAAATGCACCTGCTCTGTGATAGTCTCAGGGTTCTGTTTCAAGTGCAGAGAGCATCATGAAGACCAAGGAACACACCAGGCAGGTCCGAGATACTGTTGTGGCGAAGTTTAAAGCCGGATTTGGATACAAAAAGATTTCCCAAGTTTAAACATCTCAAGGAGCACTGTGCAAGCGATCATATTGAAATGGAAGGAGTATCAGACCACTGCAAATCTACCAAGACCCGGCCGTCCCTCTAAACTTTCATCTCGAACAAGGAGAAGACTGATCAGAGATGCAGCCAAAAGGCCCATGATCACTCTGGATGAACTGCAGAGATCTACAGCTGAGGTGGGAGAGTCTGTCCATACTACAAAAATCAGTCGTACTCTGCACAAATCTGGCCTTTATGGAAGAGTGGCAAGAAGACAGCCATTTCTCAAAGATATCCATAAAAAGTCTCGTTTGAAGTTTGCCACAAGCCACCTGGGAGACACACCAAACATGTGGAATAAGGTGCTCTGGTCAGATGAAACCAAAATCGAACTTTTTGGCCACAATTCAAAACGATATGTTTGGCGTAAAAGCAACACAGCTCATCACCCTCAAAACATCATCCCCACTGTCAAACATGGTGGTGGCAGCATCATGGTTTGGGCCTGCTTTTCTTTAGTGGGGACAGGGAAGATGGTTAAAATTGATGGGAAGATGGATGGAGCCAAATACAGGACCATTCTGGAAGAAAACCTGTTGGAGTCTGCAAAAGACCTGAGACTCGGACGGAGATTTATCTTCCAACAAGACAATGATCCCAAACATAAAGCAAAATCTACAATGGAATGGTTCAAAAATAAACGTATCCAGGTGTTAGAATGGCCAAGTCAAAGTCCAGACCTGAATCCAATCGAGAATCTGTGGAAAGAGCTGAAAACTGCTGTTCACAAACACCCTCCATCCTACCTCAATGAGCTCAAGCTGTTTTGCAAGGAAGAATGGGCAAGAATTTCAGCCTCTCGATGTGCAAAACTGATAGACACATACCCCAAGCGACTTACAGCTGTAATCACAGCAAAAAGTGGTGCTACAAAGTATTAACTCAAGGGGGCCGAATAATATTGCATGCCTCACTTTTCAGTTTTTAATTTGTTAAAAAAGTTTAAAATATCCAATAAATTTCGTTCCACTTCACGATTGTGTCCCACTTGTTGTTGATTCTCAAAAAATTTGAATTTGATATCTTTATGTTTGAAGCCAGAAATGTGGCAAAAGGTAGAAAAGTTCAAGGGGGCCAAATACTTTCACAATGCACTGTATACAATTGGCGGTGCCAGCAATTGCAATTTCAGAACTGAAGGTGAAGGTGCAAAGGAAGCCCCTTTTTGTCAGCACCACGATGAACATTCGGTTAAACAGGCAGAATCAGAGTTTTCTCCAATACGGGCAGTTAGTGCTGAAGTGGCTATCAATCATTAAGAGATCACCAAGCAGGAATAGCTTCCGTGCCCTCCAAGATCTCCATCAGGTACATACATATATGTTGGAATGTAACAAGAAGACCCTTTCCTAGACATACACGTACATGATTCTAATAGAACAGTATGGGTAGCCTACCCTAGCAAAGAATAAATGTTCAAAAAAGTGCTGGTTCCTGTGAAGCGGATCATTTGACTCCTTAATTCATCTATATTGTAAAGTCATTTAGAGAAACCATACAGATACACCAATAGGCAGAGATCTGCTCAAGTAATTTTATTGGCTCCTTTCCATATCCAATTTTCACACCATTGTAGTTGTTTGACATAATGTGATAATTGGCAAAGCAACATTTCGGGGTTTTGACCGTTCATCAGGCCAAAGAAAATCACCAAGTTGATATAGAGGTCTGTATAGAAGAGTTTTTGGTTTAGGGTGATATTCCCCTCAGCAAGTTTTTGAGTAGACAAATGTAGAGAGAACATGGTCCTGAGATGATACAGTATTCCCCAATGGAAGACGATCCCTAGATGTTATGCGTCCTCTGTGGCAGATTTCTTCACCTGTTGTGGAAAATCTCTACTGCCGATACGCAACAAATCTGTAATGAATTCGTAGAGTGAATTTGCATGTGTTACTTGCAGTTTTCCGTGCGGATTTGGCTGTGGATTTCACACTTCTCCATTTCGTAAGCAGTGAATAGAATGAAATCTACAATGAAAATCCGAACAAGAATGATCATGCAGCCCTTTGGAAATCTGCATCATGCTTTCATTTTCGTGTGGATTTCTTGAATGGGATTTTGAAAAACCAAGTTATTTGCATTGTACTACAGATTGCTGTGAACTTCCTGTGCGGAATGTGCGCTGCAAATCTTTGATGTGTGAACTTAGCCCAAAGGGGAACCTCATTCCCAGGCTTTTTGGTGTAAATAAAAAACTCTTGAGATTTTTCTGGAGAGACTTCTAGTATGGAACCAGAGTGTGTTGTGTACTTCTTTTCTGCTGGCCAGCCAAAACCCCATCCATCTTCAATCCTGAGACCTCCATACAACTAGGATACCTAAATTCTTACTTTAACCCTAAAAATGCCACAATGAAACACTAAATAATGTAAAGCTATCATTTACCTGAACTTTCACATAGCAATATATCATGAAAAGTCATCATGTACACTGTTCCCCTATTAAGCAATGACCTGTGTTTGTGTACTCACCTCTTACTACATTTCTATGTGGAGATTTCATTTTGAGACGGAAAAAGTCTTTTCAGGATCAGGAAGGATATGGCTTCCTCATGAAATCAGACAGTTGTGAATCTTAATACAAAGGATTACAGGCAGAACAGATGGGTCAGATGGATACTTCCGTATTGATTCTAAACATCATGGAAATACAGTTTAATTAACAAATACTGGTGAGAATAATTAACTCATTCGCCATCTGTCCGAGGTACAGCATAAGCACAGTAAAGTCAAAAAGGGGTTAATTCATGACTTCAGTATGACTTACACAAGATGTCTGAACAGTAATATGGAAGAGCACAGATTTTTTTTAATACATGAACATCTATTGTGTTGCTCATCTGCATCGGGGAATTGTTTTCATTAACACTCATAATTGGTTACGTCTGAAAGATCTCTATGTAAATGTTCTTTACTCATTTCATATCTATCGTTAGAGATGGTGAGCTGATAAAGGAGCTGCTCCCATAAGGGACCTTTCTGTATGGAGGGAGGTCCCTGCAAAACCTCAAGCTGATCACATAGCCACCCCACCTTGTCTCAGGGGTCTTATAATGCAAGGAAGACAGTTTCTTTAAATTAGAGCACACCACCGACATGATTACAAGGTGTATGTAGTTCAGACTGGACTGAAATTCAAAGAAACGAAAAACTGACCAGCACCTCTTAACAGGAAAAGAGAGTGTGAACAAGTGCAAGCTGCAGTGACTGTGCTATATACAAACCACAGAGTGCAGCAGCAGCACACTGTGTGCGCCAAGATGTGTGCAAACATTGAATATGTGAAATCTAAACTGCATTACTGCTATACAGAACTTAGACTTATACTTATACTTAGAGAATGAAGGTACTTAGCGCAAAGATTGACCAATACCTGTGTGCCCATCACACTTGTTTTTTGTGTTAGGAAGTGCTGATCAGCTGTTTTTTTTTGTAGTATACATTTGGAGGTGATGACTGCGTTCTTAGTTGGTGGAGAATTTCTCCCATCAGACAACTGATTTTTTTATGTTTGAGAAAAATGGACCGATTATTCTGATCAGACTATGATCAGAGTGTGGTCCGAGTGCGGTCCGATTTTATTTTACTGACCCATTGACTTGCATTGCCGATTTTGATCCGACCTTCGGATCAAGATTGAACCTGTCTCCGTGATTTTCTGCAGTTCATCACAGACATGTGAATGGCCCAATAGACCTTAGAAATTCACGGATAGCACTTGTATGAAAAAAATCGGACGTCTGAATGAAGTTTAAGGTTGTTTTTAATTAGTGCTGGATTCCTTCTGTCCTTTATATTTGTAGACTTTTAGCCCAGGAGAGACATGTTTGATAAATATTAGGTTATTAGGCCACCTTATTTTGGCTAGTGGGCACACGAATTAGCCAATTTGTGCACTAAGTACCTTCATTTTATAAGTATATTTTATATAGCAGTAATTCAACTATTTAATGTCTGCATTCATCTTAGCGCATACAGACTGCTGCTGTATCCTTTGGTTTAACCTGAAATTCAGTCTTAGGCCACAGCCCTCACTATCAGTATTTGGTCAGTATTCTGTCAGTATTTTTTCTCAGGAGTGGGAGCTAAAACCAGGTGAGGAACAATCAGAGAAAAGGTATAATAGAAACAAGTCACCGATTCTGCATTTATCACCCACTCCTGGTTTTGGCTCCCTCTGCTGAGAAAAAGTATTGACCGAATACTGATAGTGGGGCCGTGGCCTTAGAGAAATGATTTTGTGGATCAAGGTCATTGGAGGGGACAATATTAGCCTCACCCCTGCAGCTAGGACCCACAAGATTAGAACTTCTAAGCTTTTTTTATATATGGAAGTAATGGTATGGCTGTGTAGTTGCTTGTCCACCATAGAAAATGATACCTTTTTTGTAAAGATCTGATTTGGCTGTCATAAGAAAGTGTAGAAGCCTTATGCAAATCAAGCAGGACGTGCACCTCTGGGCATGTCAATGCATTTGGACTCTGCTTTCAAGTGCACTGACACGCCCTGAGTGCACTACCAGCCTGATTTGCATAATGCTTCTACACTTGTTTTCTCAAGACTGTCACATCATATGTCTACAAAAAAGGCATCATTTTTATTGCGGGACAAAAACCTATACAGCCATACCATTACTTCCATTTCTAAAAATGTGCCAAAATGTTGCCTTTAATTGTAGATTTCACATACCCGGATTTCCACCTTTCACATTGTCAAGAGTATATGTGTAAAGAGAACGTTATGACGTCTGTTGCCTCTTCTGCTCCATCCTTCCTGTGTCTCTTTGTCTTTCCTTGCTCCTTGGGGATTTTCAGGAGCAATGCAGCAAATCATCTTTCATGGAACGATGACCTCAGGGAAGCTAACAAATTGAGGTGAACTAGCCGGAGCATAAGACACAGTACAGACAGAGCATGCTCAGAACTGGAGAAGGGGTAGAGCTGCAAATGACAGCTCAGTCTGCAGATGGTGCACTGAAAACAGCTATTACCATATGAATGAAGCAGGCTTGCTGAGATCTTTTCATGATTCTTCAATCACACTTAAAACAATAGGATCTCCTGTCGCTGTCATCCATTTTCCAAGCAAAGGACAGGCAGGTGGACCGTGTTATATAGGCTGTCCTCTGTGATCTTCCATCCTTGAAAGCTTCAGGACCTGAAGCCTTCAGCTACACCTGAGCCCTTCACAGTATGCTCTCATGGTGAGTACGGATGACATTGATGGCTTATATATATGTGTAATTAAGATTGCTAGATAAACTATAATACTCCTGATGTTACATAGTAAAGCGCATAATATACCCCATTCATATTTATATATGGATCACTGCACAATACTGGAACCCTCTAACTGATTTAGCATTGGAGGTGACATCCAAAGAATTAGCAGGGATGAAAATACATGTATGTATAGACTATATACATATACTGTATATAAAGACTAATGAACTTTTAGAAACACTTTCCTCCAATTACCACAAAAGTGTCCTTGTACCAATCGTATACAATAAGGTACACATTATTTCGGAATTTATGGAGAATGTACAGTACCTGTCAAAAGTTTGGACGCACCTGTTCATGCAATGGTTTCAATTGTTCTTATTGGAATTTGCACATTGTAGATTCAGACTGAAGGCAGCAGAGACAAGAAGCAACATATATGAAAACAAGGAGGAAAGAAATGTGTGAAGCAAACCAAAATATGTGTTAAACCATAGATTTCTCAAAGTACCCTCCTTTACCCCCTTTGGAATTCTGTTAAGCAGTTTCACCTGACATAGTCACCTGAAGTAGTCACCTGAAATGGCTTTCAAACAGTCTTCAAGGAGCACCACACAGGCACTGAGCATTTGTTGGCTGCTTTGCCTTCTTTCTGTTGATTACTCATTCCAATCCATCTCACTTGGGTTTAGGTCTGGTGATTGTGGAGGTTATGCCTGGAAATGTGTTTTAGGTCACTGTCCTGTTGCAACACAAATGATGGTCCTGCAAAGAGCAAACTAGATGGGATGGCATGTTATTGCACAATGCTGTGGTAGCTATGCTCTCTAAGCATGTCTTAAAATTGGAATAAATTACAGACAGAGTCACCAGCAAAGCACCTCCACACCATCATACCTTCCCTTTCACGCTTCACGGTGGTCATGACACATGTAGAAACCATCCATTCTCCTTTTCTGCATCTCACAAAGACATGGCAGTTGGTACAAAAGTTCTCAAATTTTGACTCATCAGTCCACAGCATAGTATTCCAATGATCCAATGACCAGTCCATGTGTTGCTTGGTCCAAACAAGTTTCCTCTTCCTGTATGCGGTCTTCAGTAGTGACTTTTATTCAGCTATTTGACCATAAAGGCCTGCTTCTTGCAGTTTATTATGGACAGTTGATGCTGAGATTTGTTTGCTACTTGATATCTGTGTATCATTTATGAAGACTGTTATCTGATAAAGTTATCCTCTGCATCAGAAGTAATTCTTGGTCTTCCTTTCTGGTCCTCATGAGAGCCAGGTTCATCAATGCAATTGATAGTTTTCATGACTGCATTTGAGGATACATTCCAAGTTCTAGCAATTTTACAGATTGACTTTATAGTACTGATGATTGTCACTAGTTGACTGGTTTTGCCTTAGTGTGGCGTAGGACAGTTGTTGCATATTGCTGTGCACTGACTGGAACTGTGAACCAGCACGGCCTCTGCAAACACTAGTGATGGTCCCACAAACTTTCTGAAGACAGGTGATTCCACCAATGAACTCTTGACTAGGCATACCTATTCATTAGGAGCCATTCCAGGTAACCACGTGATGAAACTGAGAGAATGCCAAGGGTATACAAAACTGTTATCAGTGTGAAAGGAGGGTACTTCGAGGAATCTAAGGTTTAACACATATTCTGGTTTGTTTTACACGTGTTTCTTTTCTTTTTGTTTCTATATGCGTTCCTTTGTGGTTTCGCTGCCTTCAATCTGAATCTATAATGTGCACATTCCAATCAGAAGAATGAAATCTATTGCATGAACAGTTGTGTTCAAGCTTCTGCCTGGTACTTACGTGGTAACATAGCTGGGCTCCTGTATGGAAAGTGTCCTGGGTAGGAAAACTTGTAGTTCACTATATAAATGCAGCACATGAATCTTACAAAGACATTAAAGGAGAATGAGATGTTTTTATATTTTATGATGCTACAAACAGCCACTGGCATCAGTGCTTGGTACATACATAAAACATTTCCTAACTCTTTGAAGTACACACAAGTATTGGAAAGTTATTCACAGCAAATAACAGTCAAGGCCGATCTTATATACATATTCTTCACATGAGACTTATGTAGTACAGTACACGCTGTCCATTAGAGACACATTTGTACCATTATTCTTGATGAAAACATTTTTTGTACAGAAGTGAATGTTTATATATAATCCCAAGAATCTTACTACAATCTACTGGTAAAAGAGGTATATGTCTTTAATCAGGCATTGCTTAAAGGGAACTTGTCACGTCCTAGCTGCCCTCTACACTGCCCCCATAGCGTTGTTAGTAATGCAATGTGCATCACTAACAAGCTGTTTTCCTGAAAATTTAATATACTTAGATCCTACCTGCGTTTTCAGTCATAGGGGATTGCTTGTCATATTCAATCATGGGTGGGTGCAGCATTCACTCACTGCTGGCGCCGTCCATGTATTAGAATCCTGCTCCCAGCAAGCGCTGATATTGTGGGGTGCAGGCGCACTTGTACATGTCCGGCCGCCTGCGCAGTGAGGCTGTGTGATTACCAGCTTCACTGCGCATGCGCTATGACGCGCTATGTTCCCTGCACATGCGCAGTGAAGCCGGTAATCACACAGCCTCACTGTGCAGGCGGCCGGACATGTAGTGAGTGAATGCTGCGCCCGCCCATGACTGAATATGACAAGAACGCCCCTATGACTGAAAAGGCAGGTAGGATCTAAGTATATTAAATGTTATAAAATCATTATAGCTGCACCAATTTTCATGAAAACAGCTTGTTAGCGATGCACATTTCATCACTAACAATGCTATGGGGGCAGTCTAGAGGGCAGCTAGGACGTGACAGGTTCCCTTTAAAGGTTTATTCCCATTTTGCTAAATGGGTACGTTTGTAAAGTTCTTCTAAATACAAATAACTTTGCAATTTATTAATTATTACGTGGTCTAGGAGTGGTGGCTTAATATATACAGTGCTTACAAGCTCTTTCATTGTGAGTTTGTAAGCGCTGGCTGTCCGGGATATCTGGAGCATGTTGTTAGCTCCTGATCTCACCAGCTTCACTAATTCATATATTACATGGTGGGTTGTTCATTTGAATGCAATACTAAGTATTCTCAGCAAAAGCTGCGGCAGAGGACTATCGGCCTGAGTGCATACTGTGCCAGTGATGGCTGCTGGCTGCCAGGTGACTGATGCCATACCCATTGTCTGATCACCAGGCATGCTTCAGTTGGTAAAGGGCTTACATGTGTGTGCCTGGTTATTAAATTCTGGAATATCAGATTGTCAGAATAGAAACATACTAGAAGGAATATAACATTTTCTGTTACATATTCCAGGAAGAAAAAGAACAGAATAACATTCAACGCTACTGTCTTTTTGTATTTTAACCCTTTAGTGACCAGGGAATGTTTCGCTTTGTGCTTTCATTTTTTCCTCCCCTTCTTCCAAGAGCTATAACATTTTTATTTTTTCCATAAACAGTTATATGATGGCTTGTTATTTTGTGGGGTGAGCTATACTGTTGAATTACACCATTCATTTACCATACAACGTACTGAAAAACGTGGAAAAATTCCTAATGGGATGGATGAAATAGTTATAAAAATGTAATTCCGCCATTGTTTTTTGGGTTATGTTTTTACAGCATTCATTAAGTGGTAAAAATGAACGGGAAACATGATTGTGCACACGACCATTTAAATCGGGCGAGTGCCATCCGTGGTTTTGATGGATAGCACTTGTACCAATGTCAATATATGCGGCCGTACACATGTCCGATTTTTTTTCTTTGGACTGAGTGTCCCGAGGAAAAAATCTTTGACATGTCCAATTTTGATCTGAGTGTCGAATCAAAATTGCCAATGCAAGTCTATGGGTCCGTGGAAAACATCGGACTGCACTCGGATGACAACCAAGTGCGGTCTGATTTTCACGGACTTATTGAATAGAGAAGGTAGAGAAACTTTTTTTTTTCCTCTCCACCTCCCAGAAAAACTGATGCCACTCTGATCTAAGTCTGATTAACATAATCAGGCCATTTTTCTCAGATGGAAAGAAAATGGTCATGTGACACTAGCCTTTAAGTGATGAGAGAAAAAATCTGAACTTTTGTAAAAAGTTTTTTGCTTTCTGTCACCAGTGTCTGACACCCAAAATGTTTTTTTTTCCCACCACGATGGGGCTGTGTGAAGGCTTGCTTTTTGCATGTTGAACCAATGTTTTTACTGATACCAATTTGGGATACATAGCGCTTTGATTGTTTTTTTTTGTTGTTATTTTTTTAGGTATGGAAGAGGGGCAAAGCATTTGCGGTATTGATTTTTTTTCTCTTTAATGTGTTTACCATACAGGTTAGTTAATTTTATATTTTGATAGGTTGTACTTTTATGTAAGTGGCGATACCAAATATGTTCATTTTTTCGTTTCTTTATTTTTAACGGGAGATTGGGGGGGGGATTTGAATTTCTATATTGTAAAAAATATTATTAAATTTTTTTTGTACATTACATTAGTTTTTAGTTTCCTTATAGACCTTGAACCAGTGATCGCTTGATACTAAACAATACTTGATTGCAGTATATAGTGAAAATCTCAGCAACAGAGGCTTTCACCAGCCCCAGCTGCAATGGTAAGCCACCTGCAAGCGTGATCCCGTTACAGAAGGAGCCGATGCATGCGAGTAACGACACACGTTAGATTTAAATGCTGCTGTCAGAGATTGACAGCAGCATTTAAAAGCTGTGGATAGAAGTCATCTCCGGTAGCAGCTCTTAGACAAAGTGTATGCTTGGAACATAGCTAGCATAGGCCGCATGTGGAGCGGGAGCAGCATCTGAGCCCCTTCCACATTTGCAAATCCCTTCCCAGAGCATTTATTAACTTCCTAATGTGTGAAGGGGATAAATGGAGTCTTTCACATTTAACCCCTTCATGACCAGAGCATTTTCCGTTTTCCTTTTTTACTCCCCTTCTTCCCACAGCCATAACTTTTTATTTTTTGATCAATATGGCCATGTGAGGGCTTATTTTTTGCGGGACAAGCTGTACTTTTGAACGACATCACTGGTTTTACCATATCGTGTACTGGAAAACGGGAAAGAAATTCCAAGTGCAGTGAAATTGCAAAAAAGTGCAATTCCACAGTTGTTTTTTTTTTTACCACGTTCACTGAATGCTAAAACTGACCTGCCATTATTATTCTCCAGGTCATTACAAGTTCGTATAGTAGTATAATCCCGGCACACAAAAATAGGAAGACCAAAGGATAATATGCAAATAAAATTCTTTTATTAGACAGATCGTCAGAAAAATCCGACGATCGTTTCAATTATAGCATGATTTTCATCAGGGACAAGGATCTATTATAGAAAACAATAACGTACTTCATGATATATACATACATTATTACACAACAACGTCAATAGATACTTGAAGAGGAGACATTGTACAATCAGTATGCTGCATGACAGAATAAACGGTAAGAATATATATGTCTACACATAAAAGAAGAGGAGAACTTCTTATATATACCTCAAATCAGAGCGTGTTTAGAAAAAGTCATTAATGTAGCTCAATAGAAAAAAAACCCTCATCTTGGGTCCTGTAATTAAAGAGATATGTCAAAATATGCACAAGCTCATTTAGTTTATATCAGAAAACAAGTGGAGGGGATATTAAGTAATTACCTAGGAGTCCATAGGAGTGAATTTACTAGAGTTCTCGTATGTTGTGTTTGAGTCTTCTCACAAGACTATATGTAATATAGGGGCCGAAAGGAAATCTCTTTATATGAAGAAAGCAAATCTGTGCTTAGAGGCCACTCACATTGGTGCAGGAACAATGTTCCGTTGTTCCCAGGAAAGAAGTATATGCTAAATATAGGGATGCGGTAAACAAGAAAAAAGAAGGGTAGTGATCTATATCAACATGTATCCAGAAACCATCGTGAGACATGGGGAACCCTTTTGCCTACCTTAGTGCTGTGCCTGATGGAGTATACGGGCCAACGCGCCGTCGGGTGTACCGTGCTCGCCGCATACCGCGGTTAAATACACTTTAGCGGTGAAAAGAGGAAGTGTAAGAAACATGTGACTTCCGGTTTCCGGTGTGTGGAACGCAGAAGTGGAACACAAGACGGCGCATGTGACGCGCCCCCTGGGCCGTGTATGAAAAGGGGAATACCCGGAACCGAGTCTCTGTGTAATACTGGGGGTTGTAGTCTCCGTGGCGGCGACCCGGTCCCGTTGCTCAGGGTGGTCAAACCAGTGGCAGATCTGTTTACTTGATTTTTGTAATACTTAAATGTCCGACTACGCCACCCGTGGATTGCGGTCATTGAGAACCGCCGCTGCGGGCAGACCGCTGAAGCTGATGTTGTGTGCGCAGCAGGGGGTAGTATGACTCCCCACAGGAGGAGTATAGCCTCAGGGCAGTGAGTGCGGATGGTGGGGGTGATGGTGCGCGGGAGTAGCAGTAATGACTCAGAGTCCAGTGATGCAGTTCAGGGTCTTTACTCACAGTTTACACTCCAAGCCACTTCTGCAGATGATGGCTATCCACGTCGTGCTGTGCTCACCAGGTGAGGGGCTCGGCCAACTCCCAGGTACCTTTGGAATGCTTTTCAGGACCCCCTTCGTGTGTTCTTTCTCTGGCCTGTCGTACCCCACAAGTGACCACATTTCTGTCCAGCTACCTCGGGCCTTGGCGGGCAAACGTATGTTCCGTTTCCCTGGGTCCTATGTGTTGCCTTCCTAATGGGTGTAGTGAGGGGCCGTGCATGTACAATGCCACGGCCTCCGGTTGCTAGCTGAGGGTAGATGCTCTCCTCCACTAGATGAGGGATCCGGTTCCCTTTTCTTGGCCTGACCCCCCTACTCTGGTAGCAGCGGGCGTGCGGTGGCGGCTGGCCGGTCCGCACCCCTGGGGTCCCTTCAGTCTTCTCTTAGAGCTTCCTCCATTCTTCTCCTCTCCGTTCCTCTCCTCCAGGACCAGGCCTTGAGACTTGGCCTACCTGCGGAGCAGAGCCCATGCAGAGCCTCTGCTCCCTCTCACTTGCTGCTACTTTCTCTTCTCTCTGCTCCTTCCTGCCTGACTCTAAGATGGTGCCCACCATATATACTCCTCTATACAGTGCACCCTGGATCTACTCTCCCCACCCACACACTACCGGGTTCCCCCTTTCTAGGTGTTCCCTCCCCCCACTCCAGCCAGGGACAGGGACTGTTGTGCTCACTCTTGGGAGCATTGTCGCCCTGCCCCCCGGAAATGTGGTGTAGTGCATGTGGGTGTTAGGGTCCTGAGCCACACTCCATCCTTACCTGGAAGTGAGATATCACACCTCTGGGTGAGATGCAACACCTCTGTAGCGACCGAACCCTCTGGGCGCTACACATGCGAAGAAGCGTTACACATAAAGGCATAGGCAGCATTGGAGAGCGATGACGGAGGTGTCCCCTGATGGTGACATCTTGTAGGACAGAGGGAAAATTTCAATTCTACAACAAAAGAGAATACGAAAACCATAAGACATATTAAAAACGGATATATAATACATATTGCGATTTTAACAGGCCTATACGGAGGTCAAAACACGTCACGACCCTTGGGGTACTGCATCATATTCCCTGTTTAGACCCATAGGTTCAAGTGTCCGTAGACGAGTTCGTAGACACCAAACATGTATAGGTTCTTCTTTATTTAAGTGCTGAAAAAAAATTCCACAGTTTGCTTAAAAAAAAAGTCACCATTTTCCGAGACCTTTAGCGTCTCCATTTTTCGTGATCTGGGGCCGAGTGAGGGCTTATTTTTTGTGCGACGACCTGACGCTTTTATTGATACTATTTTGGGGTAGATCCCATGTTTTGATCGCCCGTTATTGCATTTTATTGTAATGTTGCGGCGACCAAAAAAACATAATTCTGGCGTTTAGAATTTTTCTCTTGTTACGCCGTTTACCGATCGGATTCATTCTTTTTTTTATATTGATATATTGGGCGATTCTGAACACGGCGATACCAAATATGTGTTTTTTTTTTATTGTTTTATTTTGAATGGGGCGAAAGGGGGGTGATTTTAAACTTTTATATATTTTTTATTTTTTTAAAAACATTTGTTTTTACTCTTTGCATGCTTCAATGGCCTCCATGGCAGACTAGAAGCAGCAGTTGCCTGATCGGCTCTGCTGCATACAGGCGATGACCAGATCGCCTGTATGCAGCAGAAATGCTCACTTGCTATGAGCACTGATCACTGGGCGCCGCTCATATCAAACCAACCATGACAACCACAGGGGTCTGCTGCAGACCCCAGGTTGTCATGCCAAACCATCGGTGACCCGCGATCATGTGACGGGATCACCGATGTGCATGGTAAGTGACGCGCTTTCGTCACGCCAATGTTACCTGCTGCTGTCAGAGATTGACAGCAGCATTTAACTGGTTAACATCTGCGGGTGGATCGCGATTCCAACCGCGGCTGTTGCAGGCACATGTCAGCTGTATGAATCAGCTGACATGTGCCCGGTTTAGCGGGGGCTCAGCATCGGAGCCCGCGCTAAACAGGGGCTTATGACGTTGTGAGTACTATTATTTACCACATCATAAAGGGGTTTTTAAAGGGAATCTGTTACCAGGTTATTGCTATGTAATCGGAGATCACCATAATGAAGAGGCCCTGATTACAGTGATGTATCACTTACTGGACTGTGTTTTGCTGTTTTAATACAATAAGTGTTTTATCAGCATGAAATTATCATTACAGGACAACTGGCCTCATGCATCCTAGTACAACCAAGCCCTGCAAACTTAGTAGCTCTCTCTCACTATACAATGCAATCAGAAAGCTGTGGTGTGGATGGGGTTATACACAGCTCAACTGAGGTCTGCTAAAATTACAGCAGAGAAAACTGACTCTACCATAACTGCTGCACCAAGTAAACGAAGTGACACATTGCTGGAATCAGGGTCTCTGTCCCTACATCATACTGCTGTCAGGTTACATAGCAAAAACCAGCTGACGGATTCCTTTTAGGATGCTGCTTGAGTTACCAGCGGCTTATTATAGTCTGGGAGGAGCTAAGCAGATAGATATACTGTATAATGTTATGAGGAAAGTGTAAAAAGGCGTCCACTGGGTTGTCATAAAATTGATTATAAGCTTTCCCTGTATAAATGTGCATACACAGATAGCTGTAGTGAATATGACCTCTCATTGTAAGCCCATGAGAAGGAGAATAAATTAATAAATTACAAGCTCTACTGAATCTTTTATAGAGTTTTTAGAGACTATATACTATAAACCGCTCAGTTCCTTCTGCTCTATTCCATGCTGCTCAAAGCTAGTTCTCTTTCATGATATACAGTACAGACCAAAAGTTTGGACACACCTTCTCATTTAAAGATTTTTCTGTATTTTCACGACTATGAAAATTGTACATTCACACTGAAGGCATCAAAACTATGAATTAACACATGTGGAATTATATACTTAACAAAAAAGTGTGAAACAACTGAAAATATGTCTTATAATCTAGGTTCTTCAAAGTAGCCACCTTTTGCTTTGATGACTGCTTTGCACACTCTTGGCATTCTCTTGATGAGCTTCAAGAGGTAGTCACCGGAAATGGTTTTCACTTCACAGGTGTGCCCTGTCAGGTTTAATAAGTGGGATTTCTTGCTTTATAAATGGGGTTGGGACCATCAGTTGTGTTGTGCAGAAGTCTGGTGGATACACAGCTGATAGTCCTACTGAATAGACTGTTAGAATTTGTATTATGGCAAGAAAAAAGCAGCTAAGTAAAGAAAAACGAGTGGCCATCATTACTTTAAGAAATGAAGGTCAGTCAGTGCGAAAAATTGGGAAAATTTTGAAGTGTCCCCAAGTGCAGTTGCAAAAACCATCAAGCGCTACAAAGAAACTGGCTCACATGAGGACCGCTCCAGGAAAGGAAGACCAAGAGTCACCTCTGCTTCTGAGGATAAGTTTATCCGAGTCACCAGCCTCAGAAATCGCAGGTTAATAGCAGCTCAGATTAGAGACCAGGTCAATGCCACACAGAGTTCTAGCAGCAGACACATCTCTACAACAACTGTTAAGAAGAGACTTTGTGCAGCAGGCCTTCATGGTAAAATAGCTGCTAGTAAACCACTGCTAAGGACAGGCAACAAGCAGAAGAGACTTGTTTGGGCTAAAGAACACAAGGAATGGACATTAGACCAGTGGAAATCTGTGCTTTGGCCTGATGAGTCCAAATTTGAGATCTTTGGTTCCAACCACCGTGTCTTTGTGCGACGCAGAAAAGGTGAACGGATGGACTCTACATGCTTGGTTCCCACCGTGAAGCATGGAGGAGGAGGTGTGATGGTGTGGGGGTGCTTTGCTGGTGATACTGTTGGGGATTTATTCAAAATTGAAGGCATACTGAACCAGCATGGCTACCACAGCATCTAGCAGCGGCATGCTATTCCATCCGGTTTGCGTTTAGTTGGACCACCATTTATTTTTCAACAGGACAATGACCCCAAACACACCTCCAGGCTGTGTAAGGGCTATTTGACCAAGAAGGAGAGTGATGGGGTGCTACGCCAGATGACCTGGCCTCCACAGTCACCAGACCTGAACCCAATTGAGATGGTTTGGGGTGAGCTGGACCGCAGAGTGAAGGCAAAAGGGCCAACAAGTGCTAAGCATCTCTGGGAACTCCTTCAAGATTGTTAGAAGACCATTTCCGGTGACTACCTCTTGAAGCTCATCAAGAGAATGCCAAGAGTGTGCAAAGCAGTCATCAAAGCAAAAGGTGGCTACTTTGAAGAACCTAGAATATAAGACATATTTTCAGTTGTTTCACACTTTTTTGTTAAGTATATAATTCCACATGTGTTAATTCATAGTTTTGATGCCTTCAGTGTGAATGCACAATTTTCATAGTCATGAAGATACGGAAAAATCTTTAAATGAGAAGGTGTGTCCAAACTTTTGGTCTATACTGTACCTCCTAATTGTAAATCTTTGCAGATTTTGCAGATCTATACAGATAAGCATATAACCAATCTAAGAAAAAATACCAAAAAAAATGCCACAAAACACATGAAGAAAAACCAAAAACCAGGGTATAGAAACAATAATAATATACTCAAATACCCCAGTAATAAAAAATGCAGATAAACAAAAGAGTAATCTATCTCTTTATTAAATCTAACTGTTTTTAAAAACAACACAAGATACCACAAGACAAAATTAAAAGGTCAAAACTGGGAAAACAGGAGGAAAAATGAACAATATGTTATCAGAGGGGTATAAAGGTACAGGAAATAAATAATATTTCACAAAGGAGATGTAAAAAAATTAATTAAGCATCAAGACACCAGATCAAAGATTACAATCTAGCGGTCTGCAATAAATAATGTAACTGCAATAATAATGTAGAGTAATAATACAGCCAGGTAAATGAAAGACTTAAACCACTGATTTCCAGCTCCAGTCCTGAAAAGCCACCAACAGGTCATGCTTTCAGGATTTCCTTAGTATGGCACAGGTGATAATTACATATCCTGCACAGGCAATAATTCCATCACCCGGGCAATACTAAGGAAATCCTGAAAACATGACCTGTTGGTGGCTCTTGAGGACCGGATTTAGGGAACACTGACTTAGAGGGTTTTTCACATAATCATAAAGGGGTACAGTTGAATTGTGCTTGTAAATACAAGTAATTTTGCAGTTTACTGCAAATTAAAATTTTCAGCAGTACTTGAGATATTAACACTTTGTTTTCTTTTTGTTTACAGCTCATAGCCTTTGAGACCGACCACCACTTCTAGACATCAGAACATGGGCAGCACTTATAAGCTCTTTTCTGCTAAATGTGAAAGCACTGGTTTGAAGTTACCTAGGATTACTCTTACCTCCTAATCCTTGACAGCAGTGGTGGTCGGTCTCCCAGGCAACAAGTTGCAAGGGTAATTGTTTTTAGAAAATCTATCCAGTGGTATCCATTTATGAAGATGCAAATAACCCTTTAAATACAGATCCTCCATCATCATGGAATGATTCTCCTGTTTCCCAGTAATGCACCACGACGCGCGTTTTGCGTAATCTTCCTTAGGGAGTGACCTGTCTGTTATTTTTAAAGCCAATTATATTTAGCAAAGATATATATTTCGTTACTCTTTTGTTTTTCCTCTTCTTTGTTGTAATTGGGGTAGGTGAGCAAATCATCCATACAGATAGGTGTCTTTCACATTCCTTGGTAGATATCTCTGAAGGAAGCCTCTGTCGTATTCCCCTTCATAGGCATACACTGGAATACACTGGCTATTTACTCCTTTTTGCATGGTAGACATGTTTTTATTGTATACCTTTAGATAGGAAATCGACCAGAATAAAAAAATAAAGGTCGACACATACCAGCTAAGTGCATTTGCCAAATGGATGTGCTTTTGGAATTACGCGAGTTACGCTAGTTGCATGGGGGCTTATAGATAATTTCTGCATGTGCCTAGTAGCCTTCCTGATTCATATGCCAAATCAAACAAAAAAAAATTAAATATGAACAGACCTGAAAGGAAATCTGTCACCAGGTTTTTGCTATCTCATCTGAGAGCAGCCTGATATAGAGCCGCTGAATTCAACGATGTATCACTTAGTTTACTGGATGCAGCCGTTCTCACACAATCCGAGTTTTTAGAATGAAGCAGAGCAGAGAAACTTAACCCCGCCCACACCTGGCTCTGTATATACAATGTCCATAGACAGTGAGGGGCCTATCACAGGAGGGGGCGTGTCGGACTAGCATGCACACACTGCTAGACTCCCAGCAATAATAAGCTCCTGTTGATAAAACAATCATTGCAAGGAAACAAAACCACAGAGCTTGATAAGAGAGGCATAGCTGAAATCTGTATTGTAAGCCCTACTTTATGCTGTCTTCAGATTACATAGCAAAAACCTGTTGACAGATTCCCTTTAACAAGTGCTGGACTTTTGTTCTTAAGACTATAAAAGGCTAAATTATAGTAAGCTATCAGTATATCATTACTGCATTGGATAAAATGCATTTATTATTGTGGTATGATTTAAAATCCCTTGCCAGATTCGATTGCAGTTGTCTCATTTATCATTTAGATCTAGTGCTGTTAGATGATGTGTGAACTGTGGGCATGCTGCATATTAGATCACATAGCAGGGAATGCATTAAGATATGAACACTTGTTTAAGAGGGGAAGCTAGGTTTCAGTCCCAGGAGTAAAGGCCTGTAGGTCTTGAATGAATACAGATTTATGAGAAATATGTTTGTTTTTTTTAAAGTACAATGACTCCTAAAAGGCATGGGAATTTATTGCGGGTTGTTTAGCGGTAGAGATTCATGACACTGAATTAAAGATCTCTTACCCATTAAAGCCAGCCTGTCACATTTAAAGGGAATGTGTCATCAAATACACTTTTTTTTACAATTGAAGAAATGTAAAGTAATAATATTTAAATTAAAAAAAAAATATATTAACTTTATTTTTATTGATATTAAAAATGTGGAAAATAATTGCTGCTAGGGGGAGCAGCAGCTGAAATTTTCAATGAAAACCTAGAGTACTGATAGCTCGCATTGTGAATGCAGTAAATGTGGGTGGGGTCTGATCACGTGTGTGATGTCACTCCTCCCCTTCTAGACATCTGCAAAAGGATAAGGAAGGATGAAGTTTAGGATTACAGTGCAGAGACATTTTGTTGGTGACTGCAAAGTGATACTAAAATGTGGACATTGCCACTGAGGACATCTGGCAGCACTGATTCTGTTACTGGATGCTGCTTGCTGTATCATGCACTGAGATTTGATCCGCAGAGTGTATCATGCACTGAGATTTGATCCGCAGAGTGTATCATGCACTGGTGTTAGATCCGCAGAGTGTATCATACACTGGTGTTAGATCCGCAGAGTGTATCATGCACTGGTGTTAGAACCGCAGAGTGTATCATGCGCTGGGGTTAGATCCGCAGAGTGTATCATGCCCTGTGGTAAGATCCGCAGAGTGTATCTTGCACTGGTGTTAGAACCGCAGAGTGTATCATGCGCTGGGTTTAGATCTGCAGAGTGAATCATGCGCTGGTGTTAGATCCGCAGAGTGTATCATGCGCTGGGGTTAGATCCACAGAACGTATCATGCTCTGGGGTTAGATCCGCAGAGTGTATCATGCGCTGGTGTTAGATCCGCAGAGTGTATCATGCACTGGTGTTAGAACCGCAGAGTGTATCATGCGCTGGGGTTAGATCCGCAGAGTGTATCATGCCCTGTGGTAAGATCCGCAGAGTGTATCTTGCACTGGGGTTAGATCCGCAGAGTGTATCTTGCTCTGGGGTTAGATCCGCAGAGTGTATCATGCACTGGTGTTAGAACCGCAGAGTGTATCATGCGCTGGGGTTAGATCCGCAGAGTGTATCATGCCCTGTGGTAAGATCCGCAGAGTGTATCTTGCACTGGTGTTAGAACCGCAGAGTGTATCATGCGCTGGGGTTAGATCCGCAGAGTGTATCATGCGCTGGGTTTAGATCTGCAGAGTGAATCATGCGCTGGTGTTAGATCCGCAGAGTGTATCATGCGCTGGTGTTAGAACCGCAGAGTGTATCATGCGCTGGGGTTAGATCCGCAGAGTGTATCATGCGCTGGGTTTAGATCTGCAGAGTGAATCATGCGCTGGTGTTAGATCCGCAGAGTGTATCATGCGCTGGTGTTAGATCCGCAGAGTGTATCATGCGCTGGGGTTAGATCCACAGAACGTATCATGCGCTGGGGTTAGATCCGCAGAGTGTATCATGCGCTGGTGTTAGATCCGCAGAGTGTATCATACACTGGTGTTAGATCCGCAGAGTGTATCATGCACTGGTGTTAGTGACGCGCCCCCTGGGCCAGTGTTGTTGGGGATACCCGGAGCCGGATCAGATGGGGGTTGTAGTCTCCGAGTGGCTGTGACCCGGTCCGTGCCCAGGGTGTCAAGCTCAGTGTGTGGCAGTCCTTATGATGTTACTAGATGTTCTTTTGTGTCGACTACGCCACCCGTTGAATTGCGGTCAGTACGGCCGCCGCTGCAGCAGGGTCCACTGAGGCTGGTGATGTGTGTGCAGCTTAGGTAGTATAACCCCCAACGGGAGGGGTATAGCCTCAGGGGGTCAGTTGCAGAGGATGGGGGTTGTGGTGGTGCAGCGGGGATGGAAATGAGACTCAGAGTCGGGCTGTGCAGTTCAGGGTTTGTTTACTTACTGCAGTTGTTCTGGTCACTCCGGCCTTAGGTGACCACCCGAGCCGTGCTGCGTCCACCAGGTCCTGGACTCGGCCAACCCCCAGGTGATTCTGGAGCGTGGTCCTGAGCTCCCTTTCTGTCCTGTCCTCTTCTCTGGCCTTCCCCACCAGGGATCCACCTATGTCCGGCTCCCTCGGGCCTCTTGGTGGTGAACCCTTGTCTCTGGGTTCCCTGACCCTATTCCTGGTCTGCCTTCCGGGTGGATTTGGTGGGTGATCGTGGCAGATCGGTCCTGCCCACGACCTCCGGTTCCTGGCTAGGGTGTGCTGTAGCCTCTGCCAGCTTGGGATCCGGTACCCTGTTGCCAACTCTTCACCCTCTGGTCTAATTTGGGATCTTGGAGTTCCTTCTTTCTCCCCCTCTGGGTCTTTCTTTCTCCTCTCTCTCTCTCTTGGCCTTGGAGCTGCTCTTCTCCTCTGCTCTCTTCCTCTACAAAGACTGATGTCTCACTGACTGACCCTGATCTAAGATGGTTCCCACCTTATATACTCCCTCTATGTGTGAGTTCAGGTGACCAGCACCCAATGAGCTCCTAGCACTACCCAGACTGCTCCCCCTATCTGCCCCTACACTACTGGGATGTTCCACCCCCCTCCCACTCCAGCCAGGAACAGACTCTGTTGTACCTGCACATTTCTCTAGTGGGAGTACCATCGGTCTGTTCCTCGGAAATGGGATGTGTGTAGTGCATGCAGCTTACTGAGCTCAGTTCCACACTCCATCCTTACCCGGGAGTGGAATATCACACCTCTGGATTGAGGTGCAATACCCCTGTAGCAGCCGAATCCTCAGGGTGCTACATTCCCCCCTGGTAAATCACAGCACGTCCTCGGGCTGTAAGATATAAACATCCACAAACATACATTTTTTTTTTCATAAAACATAAACATATAAAACATATAAAATATCACATATATTATCAGCAATAAACTTTTCATATAAACATTCTTGTTTCTGGTTCCTCCGGTCACGGTGCAACTTGTGACCGGGTAAAGTGCGACAGTCTCTTGAAGAAACACGGTTTCCTATAAAACCGATAGGGGGCGCTTTAGGAAGCGCAACTATATACAAGGGGATATGGCCGCTCTCAGTCCTCGGCCAGGTATTAGGAAAGGAATGACCGCTCTCAGTCCTCGGTCAGTGGGAATAGGGACACACGGGATTAACAGTTCACTCTTGGCTGGTCCCAACGGGGACTATATTTTAACTAGAACAGTTCTTATACCCTGACGGGTAACTATGTACAGTCTCTCTCTACCGTACTTCAACGACGGCGTCCTCCTGCTCCTTCTTTAGATTCTTCAGACCCGTCCGGGTCCTCTTGCTCCTCCTCACACCGCAGCTCCTCCTCCGTCAGGCGATGCACATGGAGGGCGTAGGGTCCTTTGGCACACTTGTGCCGGGTGAAGGTGACCTCATCACCCAGGTAAAGGTCACGACCTCTGTGTCCCTCCGGTAGGTGGGACTCAACGTCTCTCCTGGTCACGAAGACGTCGCCTGGGGTGCGGTGATCCCTGATGAAACCCCACCCATGCTGCAGATTGAACTTTATCACAGTCCCGATGGTACAGGGACCATGCGCTGCACGGGGGTTTCTCCTGGTCCGGCTCTTCTGCTCCGCGCTCCTTATTTGGGCTTGTTGTTCCCGGACCCGCCTCTCTCTCCGCTCCCTCTCAAAGACCTCGAGCTGCTGGCGGCAGCACTCTGCACGCTCCGCTGCGGCTGCCCGAGTCTCCTGAGTGAACCCCATGAGGTCTTCTCCGGTGGGATCCCACTGAAACTGGGTCTCTTCTAGCGGGGGCGAGATCCTCTTCATGGGCTTTGGAGCCGGGATCAGGGGTTCGCACATGGCCCTTGCTTTTTGCAGCTCCAGCTGGATGTATTCCTGGGGCCATACGAAGGGCTGCCCATCCGGGCACGTATGCTGGGCGAACAGGTCCTCGCCCAGGTGCGGTACTTTAGGTGTTATGGGCGCCGTGGTGGTAGCGGCGCCCGGGTTAACCAGGCCTTGCGACCAGGCTTGGGGCACCTTGAAAGTAAAGGGCACCGTAAGAACGGCGGCGCCCTGTGTTACTTGGCCCTGCGACCAGGCCGGGGGCTCCGCGGAGGTAGGGGGCGCTGTTGGAATTGCGGCGCCCGGGGGTACTAGGCCTTGCGACCAGGCCGATGGTACTTCCTGCTTGGCCACGCTCGGGGTCGAGGCGTGTGACGTCACAGGGGTCGCGGCTTCCGTTTGAGGCCTAGTCGGCGGCGGTGACGTTGCAGCGACGGGCACGGCAGGGGGTACTTCGGGCTCTGCGACGGGGAGCTGGGGCAGGCACGCGGTTTCCCGGCTCGGGGTAGTGACGTCCCCTTTACCTGCCTCCATTCGTTCGGCTCCCTTCTCGGCGCCGTCTCCGGCCTTCAGTCCTCCTGCGCCATCCTCAGAGGCGGTCTGTCTCCTCGTCTCGGGTGGCGTGCTCCGCTGACGGGTGCCGGTCTGCTGGGCCATCTCTCGGCTCCACTCCGCCAACGTCTCCCGCTGCACCCGGGCCATCCTCCGTGCGAGGCCCTCCAGCGCGGTCTGTGCACACTCCCGGTCTCGGGGGAGCTGTGCTAGGATCTCCAGCAGGCCTTCTGGAGTGGCGACCTGCAACAGGCTCCTGACCACTGGGTCGGTGCTGCCTGCCTCTCCCTCCATCTCCGGGTGTGTTCTCTCTGGACTCTCCTCCAGACTTCTTGTCTCCGGGTGCGCTCTCTCCAGACTGCTCCAGGCGACACCCATCTTTGTTCTCTTGTTCTGTCTCCGCCCACATTGAGGGTGGTCCCGGGGCAACTTAGTGATTGTCAGTTCCAGGGGCAGTTCTCTTACGCTGATGGACACTTCCAGCATCACAGTCTCTGTTGGTGGGCGCGGTTTCCGCTTTTGGCGCCATTCTTCGACCTGGCCCACGATGGGAGGTGGCCTCTTGCCACCCTCTGGCACGCCCATAATGGCGTCCGCTCCCCCAAGGCGGGAAATCCTTGGAAATGGCGGGAATCGTCTCCCAGTGGCGGGAAACTCCATGGATGGCGGGAAAAAGCTGCAAATGGCGGACAACCGGCGGGAAACGACCTGTGATGGGGCCCGATGGCGGGGACCCTCCGGAACCGGCAGGAGACTTCTTTTTAAGGTAACGATGAACTTTTCATCAGGCACGCAGTACCCGGTTGTTGCGGGCACGTTATCCTGCCGACTACGCCAAAGTTGACGCGCCCCCTGGGCCAGTGTTATTGGGGATACCCGGAGCCGGATCAGATGGGGGTTGTAGTCTCCGAGTGGCTGTGACCCGGTCCGTGCCCAGGGTGTCAAGCTCAGTGTGTGGCAGTCCTTATGATGTTACTAGATGTTCTTTTGTGTCGACTATGCCACCCGTTGAATTGCGGTCAGTACGGCCGCCGCTGCAGCAGGGTCCACTGAGGCTGGTGATGTGTGTGCAGCTTAGGTAGTATAACCCCCAACGGGAGGGGTATAGCCTCAGGGGGTCAGTTGCAGAGGATGGGGGTTGTGGTGGTGCAGCGGGGATGGAAATGAGACTCAGAGTCGGGCTGTGCAGTTCAGGGTTTGTTTACTTACTGCAGTTGTTCTGGTCACTCCGGCCTTGGGTGACCACCCGAGCCGTGCTGCGTCCACCAGGTCCTGGACTCGGCCAACCCCCAGGTGATTCTGGAGCGTGGTCCTGAGCTCCCTTTCTGTCCTGTCCTCTTCTCTGGCCTTCCCCACCAGGGATCCACCTATGTCCGGCTCCCTCGGGCCTCTTGGTGGTGAACCCTTGTCTCTGGGTTCCCTGACCCTATTCCTGGTCTGCCTTCCGGGTGGATTTGGTGGGTGATCGTGGCAGATCGGTCCTGCCCACGACCTCCGGTTCCTGGCTAGGGTGTGCTGTAGCCTCTGCCAGCTTGGGATCCGGTACCCTGTTGCCAACTCTTCACCCTCTGGTCTAATTTGGGCTCTTGGAGTTCCTTCTTTCTCCCCCTCTGGGTCTTTCTTTCTCCTCTCTCTCTCTCTTGGCCTTGGAGCTGCTCTTCTCCTCTGCTCTCTTCCTCTACAAAGACTGATGTCTCACTGACTGACCCTGATCTAAGATGGTTCCCACCTTATATACTCCCTCTATGTGTGAGCTCAGGTGACCAGCACCCAATGAGCTCCTAGCACTACCCAGACTGCTCCCCCTATCTGCCCCTACACTACTGGGATGTTCCACCCCCCTCCCACTCCAGCCAGGAACAGACTCTGTTGTACCTGCACATTTCTCTAGTGGGAGTACCATCGGTCTGTTCCTCGGAAATGGGATGTGTGTAGTGCATGCAGCTTACTGAGCTCAGTTCCACACTCCATCCTTACCCGGGAGTGGAATATCACACCTCTGGATTGAGGTGCAATACCCCTGTAGCAGCCGAATCCTCAGGGTGCTACATTAGAACCGCAGAGTGTATCATGCGCTGGGGTTAGATCCGCAGAGTGTATCATACACTGGTGTTAGATCCGCAGAGTGTATCATGCACTGGTGTTAGAACCGCAGAGTGTATCATGCGCTGGGGTTAGATCCGCAGAGTGTATCATGCCCTGTGGTAAGATCCGCAGAGTGTATCTTGCACTGGTGTTAGAACCGCAGAGTGTATCATGCGCTGGGGTTAGATCCGCAGAGTGTATCATGCGCTGGGTTTAGATCTGCAGAGTGAATCATGCGCTGGTGTTAGATCCGCAGAGTGTATCATGCGCTGGGGTTAGATCCACAGAACGTATCATGCGCTGGGGTTAGATCCGCAGAGTGTATCATGCGCTGGTGTTAGAACCGCAGAATGTATCATGCGCTGGTGTTAGATCCGCAGAGTGTATCATGCACTGGTGTTAGATCCACAGAGCGTATCATGCGCTGGGTTTAGATCTGCAGAGTGTATCATGCGCTGGTGTTAGATCCGCAGAGTGTATCATGCGCTGGTGTTAGATCCACAGAGCGTATCATGCGCTGGGTTTAGATCTGCAGAGTGAATCATGCGCTGGTGTTAGATCCGCAGAGTGTATCATGCACTGAGATTTGATCCGCAGAGTGTATCATGCACTGGGGTTAGATCCCCAGCGTGTATCATGCACTGGTGTTAGATCTGCAGAGTGTATCATGCACTGGTGTTAGATCCGCAGAGTGTATCATGCACTGGTGTTAGATCTGCAAAGTGTATCATGCACTGGTGTTAGATCCCCAGCGTGCATCATGTGCTGGTGTTAGATCCGCAGAGTGTATCATGCACTGGGTATAGATCTGCAGAGTGTATCATGCGCTGGTGTTAGATCCGCAGAGTGTATCATGCACTGGTGTTAGAACCGCAGAGTGTATCATGCGCTGGTGTTAGATCCACAGAGTGTATCATGCGCTGGTGTTAGGTCCGTAGAGTGTATCATGCGCTGGTGTTAGATCCGCAGAGTGTATCATGCACTGGTGTTAGATCCGCAGAGTGTATCATGCGCTGGTGTTAGATCCGCAGAGTGTATCATGCGCTGGTGTTAGATCCGCAGAGTGTATCATGCGCTGGGTTAGATCCCCAGCATGTATCATGCACTGGTGTTAGATCTGCAGCGTGTATCATGCACTGGTGTTAGATCTGCAGAGTGTATCATGCGCTTGGGATTTGATCCGCAGAGTGTATCATGCGCTGGGGTTAGATCCGCAGAGTGTATCATGCACTGGTGTTAGAACCGCAGAGTGTATCATGCGCTGGTGTTAGATCTGCAGTGTGTATCATGCGCTGGTGTTAGATCCGCAGAGTGTATCATGGGCTGGGTTAGATCCCCAGCGTGTATCATGCACTGGTGTTAGATCTGCAGCGTGTATCATGCACTGGTGTTAGATCTGCAGAGTGTATCATGCGCTTGGCATTTGATCCGCAGAGTGTATCATGCGCTGGGGTTAGATCCGCAGAGTGTATCATGCACTGGTGTTAGAACCGCAGAGTGTATCATGCTCTGGTGTTAGATCCGCAGAGTGTATCGTGCGCTGGTGTTAGAACCACAGAGTGTATCATGCGCTGGGTTTAGATCTGCAGTGTGTATCATGCGCTGGTGTTAGAACCGCAGAGTGTATCGTGCGCTGGTGTTAGAACCGCAGAGTGTATCATGCACTGGTGTTAGAACCGCAGAGTGTATCGTGCGCTGGTGTTAGAACCGCAGAGTGTATCGTGCGCTGGTGTTAGAACCGCAGAGTGTATCATGCACTGGTGTTAGAACCGCAGAGTGTATCATGCACTGGTGTTAGAACCGCAGAGTGTATCGTGCGCTGGTGTTAGAACCGCAGAGTGTATCATGCACTGGTGTTAGATCCGCACAGTGTATCATGCAATGGTGTTAGATCCGCAGAGTGTATCATGCTCTGGTGTTAGAACCGCAGAGTGTATCATGCGCTGGGGTTAGATCCGCAGAGTGTATCATGCCCTGTGGTAAGATCCGCAGAGTGTATCTTGCACTGGTGTTAGAACCGCAGAGTGTATCATGCGCTGGGGTTAGATCCGCAGAGTGTATCATGCGCTGGGTTTAGATCCGCAGAGTGTATCATGCGCTGGGGTTAGATCCACAGAACGTATCATGCGCTGGGGTTAGATCCGCAGAGTGTATCATGCGCTGGTGTTAGATCCGCAGAGTGTATCATACACTGGTGTTAGATCCGCAGAGTGTATCATGCACTGGTGTTAGAACCGCAGAGTGTATCATGCGCTGGGGTTAGATCCGCAGAGTGTATCATGCCCTGTGGTAAGATCCGCAGAGTGTATCTTGCACTGGTGTTAGAACCGCAGAGTGTATCATGCGCTGGGGTTAGATCCGCAGAGTGTATCATGCGCTGGGTTTAGATCTGCAGAGTGAATCATGCGCTGGGGTTAGATCCGCAGAGTGTATCATGCGCTGGGGTTAGATCCACAGAATGTATCATGCGCTGGGGTTAGATCCGCAGAGTGTATCATGCGCTGGTGTTAGAACCGCAGAGTGTATCATGCGCTGGTGTTAGATCCGCAGAGTGTATCATGCACTGGTGTTAGATCCACAGAGCGTATCATGCGCTGGGTTTAGATCTGCAGAGTGTATCATGCGCTGGTGTTAGATCCGCAGAGTGTATCATGCGCTGGTGTTAGATCCACAGAGCGTATCATGCGCTGGGTTTAGATCTGCAGAGTGAATCATGCGCTGGTGTTAGATCCGCAGAGTGTATCATGCACTGGTGTTAGATCTGCAAAGTGTATCATGCACTGGTGTTAGATCCCCAGCGTGTATCATGCACTGGTGTTAGATCTGCAGAGTGTATCATGCACTGGTGTTAGATCCGCAGAGTGTATCATGCACTGGTGTTAGATCTGCAAAGTGTATCATGCACTGGTGTTAGATCCGCAGAGTGCATCATGCGCTGGTGCTAGATCCGCAGAGTGTATCATGCGCTGGTGTTAGATCCGCAGAGTGTATCATGCACTGGTGTTAAAACCGCAGAGTGTATCATGCGCTGGTGTTAGATCCGCAGAGTGTATCATGCGCTGGTGTTAGGTCCGTAGAGTGTATCATGCGCTGGTGTTAGATCCGCAGAGTGTATCATGCACTGGTGTTAGATCCGCAGAGTGTATCATGCGCTGGTGTTAGATCCGCAGAGTGTATCATGCGCTGGTGTTAGATCCGCAGAGTGTATCATGCGCTGGGTTAGATCCCCAGCGTGTATCATGCACTGGTGTTAGATCTGCAGCGTGTATCATGCACTGGTGTTAGATCTGCAGAGTGTATCATGCGCTTGGGATTTGATCCGCAGAGTGTATCATGCGCTGGGGTTAGATCCGCAGAGTGTATCATGCACTGGTGTTAGAACCGCAGAGTGTATCATGCGCTGGTGTTAGATCTGCAGTGTGTATCATGCGCTGGTGTTAGATCCGCAGAGTGTATCATGCGCTGGGTTAGATCCCCAGCGTGTATCATGCACTGGTGTTAGATCTGCAGCGTGTATCATGCACTGGTGTTAGATCTGCAGAGTGTATCATGCACTGGTGTTAGATCTGCAGAGTGTATCATGCACTGGTGTTAGATCTGCAGAGTGTATCATACGCTGGGGTTAGATCCGCAGAGTGTATCATGCACTGGTGTTAGAACCGCAGAGTGTATCATGCTCTGGTGTTAGATCCGCAGAGTGTATCGTGCGCTGGTGTTAGAACCGCAGAGTGTATCATGCGCTGGGTTTAGATCTGCAGTGTGTATCATGCGCTGGTGTTAGAACCGCAGAGTGTATCATGCACTGGTGTTAGAAACGCAGAGTGTATCGTGCGCTGGTGTTAGAACCGCAGAGTGTATCATGCACTGGTGTTAGAAACGCAGAGTGTATCGTGCGCTGGTGTTAGAACCGCACAGTGTATCGTGCGCTGGTGTTAGAACCGCAGAGTGTATCATGCACTGGTGTTAGAACCGCAGAGTGTATCATGCGCTGGTGTTAGAACCGCAGAGTGTATCGTGCGCTGGTGTTAGAACCGCAGAGTGTATCATGCGCTGGTGTTAGATCTGCAGTGTGTATCATGCACTGGTGTTAGAACCGCAGAGTGTATCGTGCGCTGGTGTTAGAACTGCAGAGTGTATCATGCACGGGTGTTAGAACCGCAGAGTGTATCATGCACTGGTGTTAGATCCGCACAGTGTATCATGCACTGGTGTTAGATCCGCAGAGTGTATCATGCACTGGTGTTAGAACCGCAGAGTGTATCATGCGCTGGGGTTAGATCCGCAGAGAGTATCATGCCCTGTGGTAAGATCCGCAGAGTGTATCTTGCACTGGTGTTAGAACCGCAGAGTGTATCATGCGCTGGGGTTAGATCCGCAGAGTGTATCATGCGTTGGGTTTAGATCTGCAGAGTGAATCATGCGCTGGTGTTAGATCCGCAGAGTGTATCATGCGCTGGGGTTAGATCCACAGAACGTATCATGCGCTGGGGTTAGATCCGCAGAGTGTATCATGCGCTGGTGTTAGATCCGCAGAGTGTATCATACACTGGTGTTAGATCCGCAGAGTGTATCATGCACTGGTGTTAGAACCGCAGAGTGTATCATACGCTGGGGTTAGATCCGCAGAGTGTATCATGCGCTGGGTTTAGATCCGCAGAGTGTATCATGCGCTGGTGTTAGATCCGCAGAGTGTATCATACACTGGTGTTAGAACCGCAGAGTGTATCATGCGCTGGGGTTAGATCCGCAGAGAGTATCATGCCCTGTGGTAAGATCCGCAGAGTGTATCTTGCACTGGTGTTAGAACCGCAGAGTGTATCATGCGCTGGGGTTAGATCCGCAGAGTGTATCATGCGTTGGGTTTAGATCTGCAGAGTGAATCATGCGCTGGTGTTAGATCCGCAGAGTGTATCATGCGCTGGGGTTAGATCCACAGAACGTATCATGCGCTGGGGTTAGATCCGCAGAGTGTATCATGCGCTGGTGTTAGATCCGCAGAGTGTATCATACACTGGTGTTAGATCCGCAGAGTGTATCATGCACTGGTGTTAGAACCGCAGAGTGTATCATACGCTGGGGTTAGATCCGCAGAGTGTATCATGCGCTGGGTTTAGATCCGCAGAGTGTATCATGCGCTGGTGTTAGATCCGCAGAGTGTATCATACACTGGTGTTAGAACCGCAGAGTGTATCATGCACTGGTGTTAGAACCGCAGAGTGTATCATGCGCTGGGGTTAGATCCGCAGAGTGTATCATACACTGGTGTTAGATCCGCAGAGTGTATCATGCACTGGTGTTAGAACCGCAGAGTGTATCATGCGCTGGTGTTAGATCCCCAGCGTGTATCATGCGCTGGGTTTAGATCTGCAGAGTGAATCATGCGCTGGTGTTAGATCCGCAGAGTGTATCATGCGCTGGGGTTAGATCCACAGAACGTATCATGCGCTGGTGTTAGATCCGCAGAGTGTATCATGCACTGGTGTTAGATCCACAGAGCGTATCATGCGCTGGGTTTAGATCTGCAGAGTGTATCATGCGCTGGTGTTAGATCCGCAGAGTGTATCATGCGCTGGTGTTAGATCCACAGAGCGTATCATGCACTGAGATTTGATCCGCAGAGTGAATCATGCACTGGGGTTAGATCCCCAGCGTGTATCATGCACTGGTGTTAGATCTGCAGAGTGTATCATGCACTGGTGTTAGATCCCCAGCGTGTATCATGCACTGGTGTTAGATCTGCAGAGTGTATCATGCACTGGTGTTAGATCTGCAGAGTGTATCATGCACTGGTGTTAGATCCGCAGAGTGTATCATGCACTGGTGTTAGATCTGCAAAGTGTATCATGCACTGGTGTTAGATCCCCAGCGTGTATCATGCACTGGTGTTAGATCTGCAGAGTGTATCATGCACTGGTGTTAGATCCGCAGAGTGTATCATGCACTGGTGTTAGATCTGCAAAGTGTATCATGCACTGGTGTTAGATCTGCAGAGTGTATCATGCACTGGTGTTAGGTCCGTAGAGTGTATCATGCACTGGGTTTAGATCTGCAGAGTGTATCATGCACTGGTGTTAGAACCGCAGAGTGTATCATGCTCTGGTGTTAGATCCGCAGAGTGTATCGTGCGCTGGTGTTAGAACCGCAGAGTGTATCATGCGCTGGGTTTAGATCTGCAGTGTGTATCATGCGCTGGTGTTAGAACCGCAGAGTGTATCGTGCGCTGATGTTAGAACCGCAGAGTGTATCATGCACTGGTGTTAGAACCGCAGAGTGTATCGTGCGCTGGTGTTAGAACCGCACAGTGTATCGTGCGCTGGTGTTAGAACCGCAGAGTGTATCATGCACTGGTGTTAGAACCGCAGAGTGTATCATGCGCTGGTGTTAGAACCGCAGAGTGTATCGTGCGCTGGTGTTAGAACCGCAGAGTGTATCATGCGCTGGTGTTAGATCTGCAGTGTGTATCATGCACTGGTGTTAGAACCGCAGAGTGTATCGTGCGCTGGTGTTAGAACTGCAGAGTGTATCATGCACTGGTGTTAGAACCGCAGAGTGTATCATGCACTGGTGTTAGAACCGCAGAGTGTATCGTGCGCTGGTGTTAGAACTGCAGAGTGTATCATGCACTGGTGTTAGAACCGCAGAGTGTATCTTGCACTGGTGTTAGATCCGCACAGTGTATCATGCACTGGTGTTAGATCCGCAGAATGTATCATGCACTGGTGTTAGAACCGCAGAGTGTATCATGCGCTGGGGTTAGATCCGCAGAGTGTATCATGCGCTGGGTTTAGATCTGCAGAGTGAATCATGCGCTGGTGTTAGATCCGCAGAGTGTATCTTGCACTGGTGTTAGAACCGCAGAGTGTATCATGCGCTGGGGTTAGATCCGCAGAGTGTATCATGCGCTGGGTTTAGATCTGCAGAGTGAATCATGCGCTGGTGTTAGATCCGCAGAGTGTATCATGCGCTGGGGTTAGATCCACAGAACGTATCATGCGCTGGGGTTAGATCCGCAGAGTGTATCATGCGCTGGTGTTAGATCCGCAGAGTGTATCATACACTGGTGTTAGATCCGCAGAGTGTATCATGCACTGGTGTTAGAACCGCAGAGTGTATCATACGCTGGGGTTAGATCCGCAGAGTGTATCATGCGCTGGGTTTAGATCCGCAGAGTGTATCATGCGCTGGTGTTAGATCCGCAGAGTGTATCATACACTGGTGTTAGGTCCGCAGAGTGTATCATGCACTGGTGTTAGAACCGCAGAGTGTATCATGCGCTGGGGTTAGATCCGCAGAGTGTATCATGCCCTGTGGTAAGATCCGCAGAGTGTATCTTGCACTGGTGTTAGAACCGCAGAGTGTATCATGCGCTGGGGTTAGATCCGCAGAGTGTATCATGCGCTGGGTTTAGATCTGCAGAGTGAATCATGCGCTGGTGTTAGATCCACAGAGTGTATCATGCGCTGGGGTTAGATCCACAGAACGTATCATGCGCTGGGGTTAGATCCGCAGAGTGTATCATGCGCTGGTGTTAGAACCGCAGAGTGTATCATGCGCTGGTGTTAGATCCGCAGAGTGTATCATGCACTGGTGTTAGATCCACAGAGCGTATCATGCGCTGGGTTTAGATCTGCAGAGTGTATCATGCGCTGGTGTTAGATCCGCAGAGTGTATCATGCGCTGGTGTTAGATCCACAGAGCGTATCATGCGCTGGGTTTAGATCTGCAGAGTGAATCATGCGCTGGTGTTAGATCCGCAGAGTGTATCATGCACTGAGATTTGATCCGCAGAGTGTATCATGCACTGGGGTTAGATCCCCAGCGTGTATCATGCACTGGTGTTAGATCTGCAGAGTGTATCATGCACTGGTGTTAGATCCCCAGCGTGTATCATGCACTGGTGTTAGATCTGCAGAGTGTATCATGCACTGGTGTTAGATCTGCAGAGTGTATCATGCACTGGTGTTAGATCCGCAGAGTGTATCATGCACTGGTGTTAGATCTGCAAAGTGTATCATGCACTGGTGTTAGATCCCCAGCGTGTATCATGCACTGGTGTTAGATCTGCAGAGTGTATCATGCACTGGTGTTAGATCCGCAGAGTGTATCATGCACTGGTGTTAGATCTGCAAAGTGTATCATGCACTGGTGTTAGATCTGCAGAGTGTATCATGCACTGGTGTTAGGTCCGTAGAGTGTATCATGCACTGGGTTTAGATCTGCAGAGTGTATCATGCGCTTGGGATTTGATCCGCAGAGTGTATCATGCGCTGGGGTTAGATCCGCAGAGTGTATCATGCACTGGTGTTAGAACCGCAGAGTGTATCATGCGCTGGTGTTAGATCTGCAGTGTGTATCATGCGCTTGTGTTAGATCCGCAGAGTGTATCATGCGCTGGGTTAGATCCCCAGCGTGTATCATGCACTGGTGTTAGATCTGCAGCGTGTATCATGCACTGGTGTTAGATCTGCAGAGTGTATCATGCGCTTGGGATTTGATCCGCAGAGTGTATCATGCGCTGGGGTTAGATCCGCAGAGTGTATCATGCACTGGTGTTAGATCTGCAGAGTGTATCATGCACTGGTGTTAGATCCGCAGAGTGTATCATGCACTGGTGTTAGATCTGCAGAGTGTATCATGCACTGGTGTTAGGTCCGTAGAGTGTATCATGCACTGGGTTTAGATCTGCAGAGTGTATCATGCACTGGTGTTAGAACCGCAGAGTGTATCATGCTCTGGTGTTAGATCCGCAGAGTGTATCGTGCGCTGGTGTTAGAACCGCAGAGTGTATCATGCGCTGGGTTTAGATCTGCAGTGTGTATCGTGCGCTGATGTTAGAACCGCAGAGTGTATCATGCACTGGTGTTAGAACCGCAGAGTGTATCGTGCGCTGGTGTTAGAACCGCACAGTGTATCGTGCGCTGGTGTTAGAACCGCAGAGTGTATCATGCACTGGTGTTAGAACCGCAGAGTGTATCATGCGCTGGTGTTAGAACCGCAGAGTGTATCGTGCGCTGGTGTTAGAACCGCAGAGTGTATCATGCGCTGGTGTTAGATCTGCAGTGTGTATCATGCACTGGTGTTAGAACCGCAGAGTGTATCGTGCGCTGGTGTTAGAACTGCAGAGTGTATCATGCACTGGTGTTAGAACCGCAGAGTGTATCATGCACTGGTGTTAGATCCGCACAGTGTATCATGCACTGGTGTTAGATCCGCAGAATGTATCATGCACTGGTGTTAGAACCGCAGAGTGTATCATGCGCTGGGGTTAGATCCGCAGAGTGTATCATGCGCTGGGTTTAGATCTGCAGAGTGAATCATGCGCTGGTGTTAGATCCGCAGAGTGTATCTTGCACTGGTGTTAGAACCGCAGAGTGTATCATGCGCTGGGGTTAGATCCGCAGAGTGTATCATGCGCTGGGTTTAGATCTGCAGAGTGAATCATGCGCTGGTGTTAGATCCGCAGAGTGTATCATGCGCTGGGGTTAGATCCACAGAACGTATCATGCGCTGGGGTTAGATCCGCAGAGTGTATCATGCGCTGGTGTTAGATCCGCAGAGTGTATCATACACTGGTGTTAGATCCGCAGAGTGTATCATGCACTGGTGTTAGAACCGCAGAGTGTATCATACGCTGGGGTTAGATCCGCAGAGTGTATCATGCGCTGGGTTTAGATCCGCAGAGTGTATCATGCGCTGGTGTTAGATCCGCAGAGTGTATCATACACTGGTGTTAGATCCGCAGAGTGTATCATACACTGGTGTTAGATCCGCAGAGTGTATCATGCACTGGTGTTAGAACCGCAGAGTGTATCATGCGCTGGGGTTAGATCCGCAGAGTGTATCATGCCCTGTGGTAAGATCCGCAGAGTGTATCTTGCACTGGTGTTAGAACCGCAGAGTGTATCATGCGCTGGGGTTAGATCCGCAGAGTGTATCATGCGCTGGGTTTAGATCTGCAGAGTGAATCATGCGCTGGTGTTAGATCCGCAGAGTGTATCATGCGCTGGGGTTAGATCCACAGAACGTATCATGCGCTGGGGTTAGATCCGCAGAGTGTATCATGCGCTGGTGTTAGAACCGCAGAGTGTATCATGCGCTGGTGTTAGATCCGCAGAGTGTATCATGCACTGGTGTTAGATCCACAGAGCGTATCATGCGCTGGGTTTAGATCTGCAGAGTGTATCATGCGCTGGTGTTAGATCCGCAGAGTGTATCATGCGCTGGTGTTAGATCCACAGAGCGTATCATGCGCTGGGTTTAGATCTGCAGAGTGAATCATGCGCTGGTGTTAGATCCGCAGAGTGTATCATGCACTGAGATTTGATCCGCAGAGTGTATCATGCACTGGGGTTAGATCCCCAGCGTGTATCATGCACTGGTGTTAGATCTGCAGAGTGTATCATGCACTGGTGTTAGATCCCCAGCGTGTATCATGCACTGGTGTTAGATCTGCAGAGTGTATCATGCACTGGTGTTAGATCTGCAGAGTGTATCATGCACTGGTGTTAGATCCGCAGAGTGTATCATGCACTGGTGTTAGATCTGCAAAGTGTATCATGCACTGGTGTTAGATCCCCAGCGTGTATCATGCACTGGTGTTAGATCTGCAGAGTGTATCATGCACTGGTGTTAGATCCGCAGAGTGTATCATGCACTGGTGTTAGATCTGCAAAGTGTATCATGCACTGGTGTTAGATCTGCAGAGTGTATCATGCACTGGTGTTAGGTCCGTAGAGTGTATCATGCACTGGGTTTAGATCTGCAGAGTGTATCATGCGCTGGTGTTAGATCCGCAGAGTGTATCATGCACTGGTGTTAGAACCGCAGAGTGTATCATGCGCTGGTGTTAGATCTGTAGCGTGTATCATGCACTGGTGTTAGATCTGCAGAGTGTATCATGCGCTTGGGATTTGATCCGCAGAGTGTATCATGCGCTGGGGTTAGATCCGCAGAGTGTATCATGCACTGGTGTTAGAACCGCAGAGTGTATCATGCGCTGGTGTTAGATCTGCAGTGTGTATCATGCGCTTGTGTTAGATCCGCAGAGTGTATCATGCGCTGGGTTAGATCCCCAGCGTGTATCATGCACTGGTGTTAGATCTGCAGCGTGTATCATGCACTGGTGTTAGATCTGCAGAGTGTATCATGCGCTTGGGATTTGATCCGCAGAGTGTATCATGCGCTGGGGTTAGATCCGCAGAGTGTATCATGCTCTGGTGTTAGATCCGCAGAGTGTATCGTGCGCTGGTGTTAGAACCGCAGAGTGTATCATGCGCTGGGTTTAGATCTGCAGTGTGTATCATGCGCTGGTGTTAGAACCGCAGAGTGTATCGTGCGCTGGTGTTAGAACCGCAGAGTGTATCATGCACTGGTGTTAGAACCGCAGAGTGTATCGTGTGCTGGTGTTAGAAACGCAGAGTGTATCATGCACTGGTGTTAGAACCGCAGAGTGTATCATGCGCTGGTGTTAGAACCGCAGAGTGTATCGTGCGCTGGTGTTAGAACCGCAGAGTGTATCATGCGCTGGTGTTAGAACCGCAGAGTGTATCATGCGCTGGTGTTAGATCTGCAGTGTGTATCATGCACTGGTGTTAGAACCGCAGAGTGTATCGTGCGCTGGTGTTAGAACTGAAGAGTGTATCATGCACTGGTGTTAGAACCGCAGAGTGTATCATGCACTGGTGTTAGAACCGCAGAGCGTATCATGCGCTGGTGTTAGATCCGCAGAGTGTATCATGCGCTGGGGTTAGAACCGCAGAGTGTATCATGCCCTGTGGTAAGATCCGCAGAGTGTATCATGCACTGGTGTTAGATCCGCAGAGTGTATCATGCACTGGTGTTAGATCCGCACAGTGTATCATGCACTGGTGTTAGAACCGCAGAGTGTATCATGCACTGGTGTTAGAACCGCAGAGTGTATCATGCACTGGTGTTAGAACCGCAGAGTGTATCATGCACTGGTGTTAGATCCGCAGAGTGTATCATGCGCTGGTGTTAGAATCGCAGAGTGTATCATGCGCTAGGTTAGATCCCCAGCGTGTATCATGCACTGGTGTTAGAACCGCAGAGTGTATCATGCGCTGGTATTAGATCCGCAGAGCGTATCATGCGCTGGGTTTAGATCTGCAGAGTGAATCATGCGCTGGTGTTAGATCCGCAGAGTGTATCATGCACTGAGATTTGATCCGCAGAGTGTATCATGCACTGGGGTTAGATCCCCAGCGTGTATCATGCACTGGTGTTAGATCTGCAGAGTGTATCATGCACTGGTGTTAGATCCCCAGCGTGTATCATGCACTGGTGTTAGATCTGCAGAGTGTATCATGCACTGGTGTTAGATCTGCAGAGTGTATCATGCACTGGTGTTAGATCCGCAGAGTGTATCATGCACTGGTGTTAGATCTGCAAAGTGTATCATGCACTGGTGTTAGATCCCCAGCGTGTATCATGCACTGGTGTTAGATCTGCAGAGTGTATCATGCACTGGTGTTAGATCCGCAGAGTGTATCATGCACTGGTGTTAGATCTGCAAAGTGTATCATGCACTGGTGTTAGATCTGCAGAGTGTATCATGCACTGGTGTTAGGTCCGTAGAGTGTATCATGCACTGGGTTTAGATCTGCAGAGTGTATCATGCGCTGGTGTTAGATCCGCAGAGTGTATCATGCACTGGTGTTAGAACCGCAGAGTGTATCATGCGCTGGTGTTAGATCTGTAGCGTGTATCATGCACTGGTGTTAGATCTGCAGAGTGTATCATGCGCTTGGGATTTGATCCGCAGAGTGTATCATGCGCTGGGGTTAGATCCGCAGAGTGTATCATGCACTGGTGTTAGAACCGCAGAGTGTATCATGCGCTGGTGTTAGATCTGCAGTGTGTATCATGCGCTTGTGTTAGATCCGCAGAGTGTATCATGCGCTGGGTTAGATCCCCAGCGTGTATCATGCACTGGTGTTAGATCTGCAGCGTGTATCATGCACTGGTGTTAGATCTGCAGAGTGTATCATGCGCTTGGGATTTGATCCGCAGAGTGTATCATGCGCTGGGGTTAGATCCGCAGAGTGTATCATGCTCTGGTGTTAGATCCGCAGAGTGTATCGTGCGCTGGTGTTAGAACCGCAGAGTGTATCATGCGCTGGGTTTAGATCTGCAGTGTGTATCATGCGCTGGTGTTAGAACCGCAGAGTGTATCGTGCGCTGGTGTTAGAACCGCAGAGTGTATCATGCACTGGTGTTAGAACCGCAGAGTGTATCGTGTGCTGGTGTTAGAAACGCAGAGTGTATCATGCACTGGTGTTAGAACCGCAGAGTGTATCATGCGCTGGTGTTAGAACCGCAGAGTGTATCGTGCGCTGGTGTTAGAACCGCAGAGTGTATCATGCGCTGGTGTTAGAACCGCAGAGTGTATCATGCGCTGGTGTTAGATCTGCAGTGTGTATCATGCACTGGTGTTAGAACCGCAGAGTGTATCGTGCGCTGGTGTTAGAACTGAAGAGTGTATCATGCACTGGTGTTAGAACCGCAGAGTGTATCATGCACTGGTGTTAGAACCGCAGAGCGTATCATGCGCTGGTGTTAGATCCGCAGAGTGTATCATGCGCTGGGGTTAGAACCGCAGAGTGTATCATGCCCTGTGGTAAGATCCGCAGAGTGTATCATGCACTGGTGTTAGATCCGCAGAGTGTATCATGCACTGGTGTTAGATCCGCACAGTGTATCATGCACTGGTGTTAGAACCGCAGAGTGTATCATGCACTGGTGTTAGAACCGCAGAGTGTATCATGCACTGGTGTTAGAACCGCAGAGTGTATCATGCACTGGTGTTAGATCCGCAGAGTGTATCATGCGCTGGTGTTAGAATCGCAGAGTGTATCATGCGCTAGGTTAGATCCCCAGCGTGTATCATGCACTGGTGTTAGAACCGCAGAGTGTATCATGCGCTGGTATTAGATCCGCAGAGTGTATCATGCACTGGTGTTAGAACCGCAGAGCGTATCATGCGCTGGTATTAGATCCGCAGAGTGTATCATGCACTGGTGTTAGAACCGCAGAGTGTATCATGCACTGGGGTTAGATCCGCAGAGTGTATCATGCGCTGGGGTTAGATCCGCAGAGTGTATCATGCGCTGGGGTTAGATCCGCAGAGTGTATCATGCGCTGGTGTTGGATCCGCAGAGTGTATCATGCGCTGGGGTTAGATCCGCAGAGCGTATCATGCGCTGGTGTTAGATCCGCAGAGTGTATCATGCACTGGTGTTAGATCTGCAGAGTGTATCATGCACTGGTGTTAGAACTGCAGAGTGTATCATGCGCTGGGTTAGATCCGCAGAGTGTATCATGCCCTGTGGTAAGATCCGCAGAGTGTATCATGCCCTGTGGTAAGATCCGCAGAGTGTATCATGCGCTGGTGTTAGATCCACAGAGTGTATCATGCACTGGTGTTAGAACCGCAGAGTGTATCATGCACTGGTGTTAGAACCGCAGAGTGTATCATGCGCTGGGGATAGAACCGCAGAGTGTATCATGCACTGGTGTTAGAACCGCAGAGTGTATAATGCACTGGTGTTAGAACCGCAGAGTGTATCATGCCCTGTGATAAGATCTGCAGAGTGTATCATGCACTGGTGTTAGAACCGCAGAGTGTATCATGCGCTGGGGATAGAACCGCAGAGTGTATCATGCACTGGTGTTAGAACCGCAGAGTGTATAATGCACTGGTGTTAGAACCGCAGAGTATATCATGCCCTGTGATAAGATCTGCAGAGTGTATCATGCGCTGGTGTTAGATCCGCAGAGTGTATCATGCCCTGTGATAAGATCCGCAGAGTGTATCATGCGCTGGTGTTAGAACCGCAGAGTGTATCATGCGCTGGGGTTAGATCCGCAGAGTGTATCATGCCCTGTGATAAGATCCGCAGAGTGTATCATGCGCTGGGTTTAGATCTGCAGAGTGAATCATGCACTGGTGTTAGAACCGCAGAGTGTATCATGCGCTAGGGTTAGATCTGCAGAGTGTATCATGCGCTGGGGTTAGATCCGCAGACTGTATCATGCCCTGTGGTAAGATCCGCAGAGTGTATCATGCGCTGGTGTTAGATCCGCAGAGTGTATCATGCGCTGGGTTGAGATCTGCAGAGTGAACCATGCGCTGGTGTTAGAACCGCAGAGTGTATCATGCACTGGTGTTAGAACCGCAGAGTGTATCATGCACTGGTGTTAGAACCGCAGAGTGTATCATGCGCTGGGGTTAGATCCGCAGAGTGTATCATGCGCTGGGGTTAGATCTGCAGAGTGCATCATGCCCTGTGGTAAGATCCGCAGAGTGTATCATGCGCTGGTGTTAGATCCGCAGAGTGTATCATGCGCTGGGGTTAGATCCCCAGCGTGTATCATGCACTGGTGTTAGATCTGCAGAGTGTATCATGCACTGGTGTTAGATCTGCAGAGTGTATCATGCACTGGTGTTAGATCTGCAAAGTGTATCATGCACTGGTGTTAGATCTGCAGAGTGTATCATGCACTGGTGTTAGATCCGCAGAGTGTATCATGCACTGGTGTTAGAACCGCAGAGTGTATCATGCGCTGGTGTTAGATCTGCAGAGTGTATCATGCGCTGGTGTTAGGTCCGTAGAGTGTATCATGCACTGGTGTTAGAACCGCAGAGTGTATCATGCGCTGGTGTTAGATCCGCAGAGTGCATCATGCGCTGGTGTTAGATCCGCAGAGTGTATCATGCGCTGGGTTAGATCCCCAGCGTGTATCATGCACTGGTGTTAGATCTGCAGCGTGTATCATGCGCTGGGGTTAGATCTGCAGAGTGTATCATGCACTGGTGTTAGATCTGCAGAGTGTATCATGCGCTTGGAATTTGATCCGCAGAGTGTATCATGCACTGGTGTTAGATCCGCAGAGTGTATCATGCGCTTGGGATTTGATCCGCAGAGTGTATCATGCGCTGGGGTTAGATCCGCAGAGTGTATCATGCACTGGTGTTAGAACCGCAGAGTGTATCATGCGCTGGTGTTAGATCTGCAGAGTGTATCATGCGCTGGTGTTAGAAGCGCAGAGTGTATCATGCACTGGTGTTAGAACCGCAGAGTGTATCATGCACTGGTGTTAGATCTGCAGAGTGTATCATGCGCTGGTGTTAGAAGCGCAGAGTGTATCATGCACTGGTGTTAGAACCGCAGAGTGTATCATGCATTGGTGTTAGAACCGCAGAGCGTATCATGCGCTGGTGTTAGATCCGCAGAGTGTATCATGCGCTGGGGTTAGATCCGCAGAGTGTATCATGCGCTGGTGTTGGATCCGCAGAGTGTATCATGCGCTGGTGTTAGGTCCGTAGAGTGTATCATGCACTGGTGTTAGAACCGCAGAGTGTATCATGCGCTGGTGTTAGATCCGCAGAGTGTTTCATGCGCTGGGGTTAGATCCGCAGAGGGTATCATGCGCTGGGTTAGATCCCCAGTGTGTATCATGCACTGGTGTTAGATCTGCAGCGTGTATCATGCACTGGTGTTAGATCTGCAGAGTGTATCATGCGCTTGGGATTTGATCCGCAGAGTGTATCATGCGCTGGGGTTAGATCCGCAGAGTGTATCGTGCACTGGTGTTAGAACCGCAGAGTGTATCATGCGCTGGTGTTAGATCTGCAGTGTGTATCATGCGCTGGTGTTAGAACCGCAGAGAGTATCGTGCGCTGGTGTTAGAACCGCAGAGTGTATCATGCACTGGTGTTAGAACCGCAGAGTGTATCATGCATTGGTGTTAGAACCGCAGAGCGTATCATGCGCTGGTGTTGGATCCGCAGAGCGTATCATGCGCTGGTGTTAGATCCGCAGAGTGTATCATGCGCTGGTCTTAGATCCGCAGAGTGTATCATGCGCTGGTGTTAGATCCGCAGAGTGTATCATGCCCTGTGATAAGATCCGCAGAGTGTATCATGCGCTGGTGTTAGATCCGCAGAGTGTATCATGCGCTGGGTTTAGATCTGCAGAGTGTATCATGCACTGGTGTTAGATCCGCAGAGTGTATCATGCACTGGGGTTAGATCCGCAGAGTGTATCATGCCCTGTGGTAAGATCCGCAGAGTGTATCATGCGCTGGTGTTAGATCCGCAGAGTGTATCATGCACTGGTGTTAGAACCGCAGAGTGTATCATGCACTGGTGTTAGAACCGCAGAGTGTATCATGCACTGGTGTTAGAACCGCAGAGTGTATCATGCGCTGGGGTTAGAATCGCAGAGTGTATCATGCGCTGGGGTTAGATCCGCAGAGTGTATCATGCACTGGTTTTAGAACCGCAGAGTGTATCATGCACTGGTGTTAGAACCACAGAGTGTATCATGCACTGGTGTTAGAACCGCAGAGTGTATCATGCCCTGTGGTAAGATCCGCAGAGTGTATCATGCGCTAGGTTAGATCCCCAGCGTGTATCATGCACTGGTGTTAGAACCGCAGAGTGTATCATGCGCTGGTGTTAGAGCCGCAGAGTGTATCATGCCCTGTGATAAGATCCGCAGAGCGTATCATGCGCTGGTGTTAGATCCGCAGAGTGTATCATGCGCTGGGTTTAGATCTGCAGAGTGTATCATGCACTGGTGTTAGAACCGCAGAGTGTATCATGCACTGGGGTTAGATCCGCAGAGTGTATCATGCGCTGGGGTTAGATCCGCAGAGTGTATCATGCGCTGGGTTTACATCTGCAGAGTGTATCATGCACTGGTGTTAGATCCGCAGAGTGTATCATGCGCTGGGGTTAGATCCGCAGAGAGTATCATGCGCTGGTATTAGATCCGCAGAGTGTATCATGCACTGGTGTTAGAACCGCAGAGCGTATCATGCGCTGGTATTAGATCCGCAGAGTGTATCATGCACTGGTGTTAGAACCGCAGAGTGTATCATGCACTGGGGTTAGATCCGCAGAGTGTATCATGCGCTGGGGTTAGATCCGCAGAGTGTATCATGCGCTGGGGTTAGATCCGCAGAGTGTATCATGCGCTGGTGTTGGATTCGCAGAGTGTATCATGCGCTGGGGTTAGATCCGCAGACCGTATCATGCGCTGGTGTTAGATCCGCAGAGTGTATCATGCACTGGTGTTAGATCTGCAGAGTGTATCATGCACTGGTGTTAGAACCGCAGAGTGTATCATGCGCTGGGTTAGATCCGCAGAGTGTATCATGCCCTGTGGTAAGATCCGCAGAGTGTATCATGCCCTGTGGTAAGATCCGCAGAGTGTATCATGCGCTGGTGTTAGATCCGCAGAGTGTATCATGCACTGGTGTTAGAACCGCAGAGTGTATCATGCACTGGTGTTAGAACCGCAGAGTGTATCATGCGCTGGGGATAGAACCGCAGAGTGTATCATGCAGTGGTGTTAGAACCGCAGAGTGTATAATGCACTGGTGTTAGAACCGCAGAGTGTATCATGCCCTGTGATAAGATCTGCAGAGTGTATCATGCGCTGGTGTTAGATCCGCAGAGTGTATCATGCCCTGTGGTAAGATCCGCAGAGTGTATCATGCGCTGGTGTTAGATCCGCAGAGTGTATCATGCGCTGGGTTGAGATCTGCAGAGTGTATCATGCACTGGTGTTAGAACCGCAGAGTGTATCATGCACTGGTGTTAGAACCGCAGAGTGTATCATGCGCTGGGGTTAGATCTGCAGAGTGCATCATGCCCTGTGGTAAGATCCGCAGAGTGTATCATGCGCTGGTGTTAGATCCGCAGAGTGTATCATGCACTGGTGTTAGATCTGCAGAGTGTATCATGCACTGGTGTTAGATCTGCAGAGTGTATCATGCACTGGTGTTAGATCTGCAAAGTGTATCATGCACTGGTGTTAGATCTGCAGAGTGTATCATGCACTGGTGTTAGATCCGCAGAGTGTATCATGCACTGGTGTTAGAACCGCAGAGTGTATCATGCGCTGGTGTTAGATCTGCAGAGTGTATCATGCGCTGGTGTTAGGTCCGTAGAGTGTATCATGCACTGGTGTTAGAACCGCAGAGTGTATCATGCGCTGGTGTTAGATCCGCAGAGTGCATCATGCGCTGGTGTTAGATCCGCAGAGTGTATCATGCGCTAGGTTAGATCCCCAGCGTGTATCATGCACTGGTGTTAGATCTGCAGCGTGTATCATGCACTGGTGTTACATCTGCAGAGTGTATCATGCGCTTGGAATTTGATCCGCAGAGTGTATCATGCACTGGTGTTAGATCCGCAGAGTGTATCATGCGCTTGGGATTTGATCCGCAGAGTGTATCATGCGCTGGGGTTAGATCCGCAGAGTGTATCATGCACTGGTGTTAGAACCGCAGAGTGTATCATGCGCTGGTGTTAGATCTGCAGAGTGTATCATGCGCTGGTGTTAGAAGCGCAGAGTGTATCATGCACTGGTGTTAGAACCGCAGAGTGTATCATGCATTGGTGTTAGAACCGCAGAGCGTATCATGCGCTGGTGTTAGATCCGCAGAGTGTATCATGCGCTGGGGTTAGATCCGCAGAGTGTATCATGCGCTGGTGTTGGATCCGCAGAGTGTATCATGCGCTGGTGTTAGGTCCGTAGAGTGTATCATGCACTGGTGTTAGAACCGCAGAGTGTATCATGCGCTGGTGTTAGATCCGCAGAGTGTTTCATGCGCTGGGGTTAGATCCGCAGAGTGTATCATGCGCTGGGTTAGATCCCCAGTGTGTATCATGCACTGGTGTTAGATCTGCAGCGTGTATCATGCACTGGTGTTAGATCTGCAGAGTGTATCATGCGCTTGGGATTTGATCCGCAGAGTGTATCATGCGCTGGGGTTAGATCCGCAGAGTGTATCGTGCACTGGTGTTAGAACCGCAGAGTGTATCATGCGCTGGTGTTAGATCTGCAGTGTGTATCATGCGCTGGTGTTAGAACCGCAGAGAGTATCGTGCGCTGGTGTTAGAACCGCAGAGTGTATCATGCACTGGTGTTAGAACCGCAGAGTGTATCATGCATTGGTGTTAGAACCGCAGAGCGTATCATGCGCTGGTGTTAGATCCGCAGAGTGTATCATGCGCTGGTCTTACATCCGCAGAGTGTATCATGCGCTGGTGTTAGATCCGCAGAGTGTATCATGCCCTGTGATAAGATCCGCAGAGTGTATCATGCGCTGGTGTTAGATCCGCAGAGTGTATCATGCGCTGGGTTTAGATCTGCAGAGTGTATCATGCACTGGTGTTAGATCCGCAGAGTGTATCATGCACTGGGGTTAGATCCGCAGAGTGTATCATGCCCTGTGGTAAGATCCGCAGAGTGTATCATGCGCTGGTGTTAGATCCGCAGAGTGTATCATGCACTGGTGTTAGAACCGCAGAGTGTATCATGCACTGGTGTTAGAACCGCAGAGTGTATCATGCACTGGTGTTAGAACCGCAGAGTGTATCATGCGCTGGGGTTAGAACCGCAGAGTGTATCATGCGCTGGGGTTAGATCCGCAGAGTGTATCATGCACTGGTGTTAGAACCGCAGAGTGTATCATGCACTGGTGTTAGAACCACAGAGTGTATCATGCACTGGTGTTAGAACCGCAGAGTGTATCATGCCCTGTGGTAAGATCCGCAGAGTGTATCATGCGCTAGGTTAGATCCCCAGCGTGTATCATGCACTGGTGTTAGAACCGCAGAGTGTATCATGCGCTGGTGTTAGAGCCGCAGAGTGTATCATGCCCTGTGATAAGATCCGCAGAGCGTATCATGCGCTGGTGTTAGATCCGCAGAGTGTATCATGCGCTGGGTTTAGATCTGCAGAGTGTATCATGCACTGGTGTTAGAACCGCAGAGTGTATCATGCACTGGGGTTAGATCCGCAGAGTGTATCATGCGCTGGGTTTACATCTGCAGAGTGTATCATGCACTGGTGTTAGAACCGCAGAGTGTATCATGCACTGGTGTTAGATCCGCAGAGTGTATCATGCGCTGGGGTTAGATCCGCAGAGAATATCATGCGCTGGGGTTAGATCTGCAGAGTGTATCATGCGCTGGGGTTAGATCCGCAGAGTGTATCATGCGCTGGGGTTAGATCCGCAGAGTGTATCATGCCCTGTGGTAAGATCCGCAGAGTGTATCATGCGCTGGTGTTAGATCCGCAGAGTGTATCATGCGCTGGTGTTAGATCAGTAGAGTGTATCATGCGCTGGTGTTCGATCCGCAGAGTGTATCATGCGCTGGGGTTAGATCCGCAGAGTGTATCATGCATTGGTGTTAGAACCGCAGAGCGTATCATGCGCTGGTGTTAGATCCGCAGAGTGTATCATGCGCTGGGGTTAGATCCGCAGAGTGTATCATGCGCTGGTGTTGGATCCGCAGAGTGTATCATGCGCTGGTGTTAGGTCCGTAGAGTGTATCATGCACTGGTGTTAGAACCGCAGAGTGTATCATGCGCTGGTGTTAGATCCGCAGAGTGTATCATGCGCTGGGGTTAGATCCGCAGAGTGTATCATGCGCTGGGTTAGATCCCCAGCGTGTATCATGCACTGGTGTTAGATCTGCAGCGTGTATCATGCACTGGTGTTAGATCTGCAGAGTGTATCATGCGCTTGGGATTTGATCCGCAGAGTGTATCATGCGCTGGGGTTAGATCCGCAGAGTGTATCATGCACTGGTGTTAGAACCGCAGAGTGTATCATGCGCTGGTGTTAGATCTGCAGCGTGTATCATGCGCTGGTGTTAGAACCGCAGAGAGTATCGTGCGCTGGTGTTAGAACCGCAGAGTGTATCATGCACTGGTGTTAGAACCGCAGAGTGTATCATGCATTGGTGTTAGAACCGCAGAGCGTATCATGCGCTGGTGTTAGATCCGCAGAGTGTATCATGCGCTGGGGTTAGATCCGCAGAGTGTATCATGCGCTGGTGTTAGATCCGCAGAGTGTATCATGCGCTGGTGTTAGATCCGCAGAGTGTATCATGCGCTGTTGTTAGATCCGCAGAGTGTATCATGCGCTGAGGTTGGATCCGCAGAGCGTATCATGCGCTGGTGTTAGATCCGCAGAGTGTATCATGCGCTGGTCTTAGATCCGCAGAGTGTATCATGCGCTGGTCTTAGATCCGCAGAGTGTATCATGCCCTCTGATAAGATCCGCAGAGTGTATCATGCGCTGGTGTTAGATCCGCAGAGTGTATCATGCGCTGGGTTTAGATCTGCAGAGTGTATCATGCGCTGGGGTTAGATCCGCCGAGTGTATCATGCGTTGGGGTTAGATCCGCAGAGTGTATCATGCGCTGGGTTAGATCCGCAGAGTGTATCATGCCCTGTGGTAAGATCCGCAGAGTGTATCATGCACTGGTGTTAGAACCGCAGAGTGTATCATGCACTGGTGTTAGAACCGCAGAGTGTATCATGCGCTGGGGATAGAACCGCAGAGTGTATCATGCAGTGGTGTTAGAACCGCAGAGTGTATAATGCACTGGTGTTAGAACCGCAGAGTGTATCATGCCCTGTGATAAGATCTGCAGAGTGTATCATGCGCTGGTGTTAGATCCGCAGAGTGTATCATGCCCTGTGATAAGATCCGCAGAGTGTATCATGCGCTGGTGTTAGAACCGCAGAGTGTATCATGCGCTGGGGTTAGATCCGCAGAGTGTATCATGCCCTGTGATAAGATCCGCAGAGTGTATCATGCGCTGGGTTTAGATCTGCAGAGTGAATCATGCACTGGTGTTAGAACCGCAGAGTGTATCATGCGCTGGGGTTAGATCTGCAGAGTGTATCATGCGCTGGGGTTAGATCCGCAGACTGTATCATGCCCTGTGGTAAGATCCGCAGAGTGTATCATGCGCTGGTGTTAGATCCGCAGAGTGTATCATGCGCTGGGTTGAGATCTGCAGAGTGTATCATGCACTGGTGTTAGAACCGCAGAGTGTATCATGCACTGGTGTTAGAACCGCAGAGTGTATCATGCGCTGGGGTTAGATCCGCAGAGTGTATCATGCGCTGGGGTTAGATCTGCAGAGTGCATCATGCCCTGTGGTAAGATCCGCAGAGTGTATCATGCGCTGGTGTTAGATCCGCAGAGTGTATCATGCGCTGGGGTTAGATCCCCAGCGTGTATCATGCACTGGTGTTAGATCTGCAGAGTGTATCATGCACTGGTGTTAGATCTGCAGAGTGTATCATGCACTGGTGTTAGATCTGCAAAGTGTATCATGCACTGGTGTTAGATCTGCAGAGTGTATCATGCACTGGTGTTAGATCCGCAGAGTGTATCATGCGCTGGTGTTAGATCTGCAGAGTGTATCATGCGCTGGTGTTAGGTCCGTAGAGTGTATCATGCACTGGTGTTAGAACCGCAGAGTGTATCATGCGCTGGTGTTAGATCCGCAGAGTGCATCATGCGCTGGTGTTAGATCCGCAGAGTGTATCATGCGCTGGGTTAGATCCCCAGCGTGTATCATGCACTGGTGTTAGATCTGCAGCGTGTATCATGCACTGGTGTTAGATCTGCAGAGTGTATCATGCGCTTGGAATTTGATCCGCAGAGTGTATCATGCACTGGTGTTAGATCCGCAGAGTGTATCATGCGCTTGGGATTTGATCCGCAGAGTGTATCATGCGCTGGGGTTAGATCCGCAGAGTGTATCATGCACTGGTGTTAGAACCGCAGAGTGTATCATGCGCTGGTGTTAGATCTGCAGAGTGTATCATGCGCTGGTGTTAGAAGCGCAGAGTGTATCATGCACTGGTGTTAGAACCGCAGAGTGTATCATGCATTGGTGTTAGAACCGCAGAGCGTATCATGCGCTGGTGTTAGATCCGCAGAGTGTATCATGCGCTGGGGTTAGATCCGCAGAGTGTATCATGCGCTGGTGTTCGATCCGCAGAGTGTATCATGCGCTGGTGTTAGGTCCGTAGAGTGTATCATGCACTGGTGTTAGAACCGCAGAGTGTATCATGCGCTGGTGTTAGATCCGCAGAGTGTTTCATGCGCTGGGGTTAGATCCGCAGAGTGTATCATGCCCTGTGATAAGATCCGCAGAGTGTATCATGCGCTGGTGTTAGAACCGCAGAGTGTATCATGCGCTGGGGTTAGATCCGCAGAGTGTATCATGCCCTGTGATAAGATCCGCAGAGTGTATCATGCGCTGGGTTTAGATCTGCAGAGTGAATCATGCACTGGTGTTAGAACCGCAGAGTGTATCATGCGCTGGGGTTAGATCTGCAGAGTGTATCATGCGCTGGGGTTAGATCCGCAGACTGTATCATGCCCTGTGGTAAGATCCGCAGAGTGTATCATGCGCTGGTGTTAGATCCGCAGAGTGTATCATGCGCTGGGTTGAGATCTGCAGAGTGTATCATGCACTGGTGTTAGAACCGCAGAGTGTATCATGCACTGGTGTTAGAACCGCAGAGTGTATCATGCGCTGGGGTTAGATCCGCAGAGTGTCTCATGCGCTGGGGTTAGATCTGCAGAGTGCATCATGCCCTGTGGTAAGATCCGCAGAGTGTATCATGCGCTGGTGTTAGATCCGCAGAGTGTATCATGCGCTGGGGTTAGATCCCCAGCGTGTATCATGCACTGGTGTTAGATCTGCAGAGTGTATCATGCACTGGTGTTAGATCTGCAGAGTGTATCATGCACTGGTGTTAGATCTGCAAAGTGTATCATGCACTGGTGTTAGATCTGCAGAGTGTATCATGCACTGGTGTTAGATCCGCAGAGTGTATCATGCGCTGGTGTTAGATCTGCAGAGTGTATCATGCGCTGGTGTTAGGTCCGTAGAGTGTATCATGCACTGGTGTTAGAACCGCAGACTGTATCATGCGCTGGTGTTAGATCCGCAGAGTGCATCATGCGCTGGTGTTAGATCCGCAGAGTGTATCATGCGCTGGGTTAGATCCCCAGCGTGTATCATGCACTGGTGTTAGATCTGCAGCGTGTATCATGCACTGGTGTTAGATCTGCAGAGTGTATCATGCGCTTGGAATTTGATCCGCAGAGTGTATCATGCACTGGTGTTAGATCCGCAGAGTGTATCATGCGCTTGGGATTTGATCCGCAGAGTGTATCATGCGCTGGGGTTAGATCCGCAGAGTGTATCATGCACTGGTGTTAGAACCGCAGAGTGTATCATGCGCTGGTGTTAGATCTGCAGAGTGTATCATGCGCTGGTGTTAGAACCGCAGAGTGTATCATGCATTGGTGTTAGAACCGCAGAGCGTATCATGCGCTGGTGTTAGATCCGCAGAGTGTATCATGCACTGGGGTTAGATCCGCAGAGTGTATCATGCGCTGGTGTTGGATCCGCAGAGTGTATCATGCGCTGGTGTTAGGTCCGTAGAGTGTATCATGCACTGGTGTTAGAACCGCAGAGTGTATCATGCGCTGGTGTTAGATCCGCAGAGTGTTTCATGCGCTGGGGTTAGATCCGCAGAGTGTATCATGCGCTGGGTTAGATCCCCAGTGTGTATCATGCACTGGTGTTAGATCTGCAGCGTGTATCATGCACTGGTGTTAGATCTGCAGAGTGTATCATGCGCTTGGGATTTGATCCGCAGAGTGTATCATGCGCTGGGGTTAGATCCGCAGAGTGTATCGTGCACTGGTGTTAGAACCGCAGAGTGTATCATGCGCTGGTGTTAGATCTGCAGTGTGTATCATGCGCTGGTGTTAGAACCGCAGAGAGTATCGTGCGCTGGTGTTAGAACCGCAGAGTGTATCATGCACTGGTGTTAGAACCGCAGAGTGTATCATGCATTGGTGTTAGAACCGCAGAGCGTATCATGCGCTGGTGTTGGATCCGCAGAGCGTATCATGCGCTGGTGTTAGATCCGCAGAGTGCATCATGCGCTGGTCTTAGATCCGCAGAGTGTATCATGCGCTGGTGTTAGATCCGCAGAGTGTATCATGCCCTGTGATAAGATCCGCAGAGTGTATCATGCGCTGGTGTTAGATCCGCAGAGTGTATCATGCGCTGGGTTTAGATCTGCAGAGTGTATCATGCACTGGTGTTAGATCCGCAGAGTGTATCATGCACTGGGGTTAGATCCGCAGAGTGTATCATGCCCTGTGGTAAGATCCGCAGAGTGTATCATGCGCTGGTGTTAGATCCGCAGAGTGTATCATGCACTGGTGTTAGAACCGCAGAGTGTATCATGCACTGGTGTTAGAACCGCAGAGTGTATCATGCACTGGTGTTAGAACCGCAGAGTGTATCATGCGCTGGGGTTAGAACCGCAGAGTGTATCATGCGCTGGGGTTAGATCCGCAGAGTGTATCATGCACTGGTGTTAGAACCGCAGAGTCTATCATGCACTGGTGTTAGAACCACAGAGTGTATCATGCACTGGTGTTAGAACCACAGAGTGTATCATGCCCTGTGGTAAGATCCGCACAGGGTATCATGCGCTAGGTTAGATCCCCAGCGTGTATCATGCACTGGTGTTAGAACCGCAGAGTGTATCATGCGCTGGTGTTAGAGCCGCAGAGTGTATCATGCCCTGTGATAAGATCCGCAGAGCGTATCATGCGCTGGTGTTAGATCCGCAGAGTGTGTCATGCGCTGGGTTTAGATCTGCAGAGTGTATCATGCACTGGTGTTAGAACCGCAGAGTGTATCATGCACTGGGGTTAGATCTGCAGAGTGTATCATGCGCTGGGGTTAGATCCGCAGAGTGTATCATGCGCTGGGTTTACATCTGCAGAGTGTATCATGCACTGGTGTTAGAACCGCAGAGTGTATCATGCACTGGTGTTAGATCCGCAGAGTGTATCATGCGCTGGGGTTAGATCCGCAGAGAATATCATGCGCTGGGGTTAGATCTGCAGAGTGTATCATGCGCTGGGGTTAGATCCGCAGAGTGTATCATGCGCTGGTGTTAGATCCGCAGAGTGTATCATGCACTGGGGTTAGATCCGCAGAGTGTATCATGCCCTGTGGTAAGATCCGCAGAGTGTATCATGCGCTGGTGTTAGATCCGCAGAGTGTATCATGCACTGGTGTTAGAACCGCAGAGTGTATCATGCACTGGTGTTAGAACCGCAGAGTGTATCATGCGCTGGGGTTAGAACCGCAGAGTGTATCATGCACTGGTGTTAGAACCGCAGAGTGTATCATGCGCTGGGGTTAGAACCGCAGAGTGTATCATGCACTGGTGTTAGAACCGCAGAGTGTATCATGCCCTGTGGTAAGATCCGCAGAGTGTATCATGCGCTGGTGTTAGAACCGCAGAGTGTATCATGCACTGGTGTTAGAACCGCAGAGTGTATCATGCACTGGTGTTAGAACCGCAGAGTGTATCATGCGCTGGGGTTAGAACCGCAGAGTGTATCATGCGCTGGGGTTAGATCCGCAGAGTGTATCATGCACTGGTGTTAGAACCGCAGAGTGTATCATGCACTGGTGTTAGAACCACAGAGTGTATCATGCACTGGTGTTAGAACCGCAGAGTGTATCATGCCCTGTGGTAAGATCCGCAGAGTGTATCATGCGCTAGGTTAGATCCCCAGCGTGTATCATGCACTGGTGTTAGAACCGCAGAGTGTATCATGCGCTGGTGTTAGAGCCGCAGAGTGTATCATGCCCTGTGATAAGATCCGCAGAGCGTATCATGCGCTGGTGTTAGATCCGCAGAGTGTATCATGCGCTGGGTTTAGATCTGCAGAGTGTATCATGCACTGGTGTTAGAACCGCAGAGTGTATCATGCACTGGGGTTAGATCCGCAGAGTGTATCATGCGCTGGGGTTAGATCCGCAGAGTGTATCATGCGCTGGGTTTACATCTGCAGAGTGTATCATGCACTGGTGTTAGAACCGCAGAGTGTACCATGCACTGGTGTTAGATCCGCAGAGTGTATCATGCGCTGGGGTTAGATCCGCAGAGAGTATCATGCGCTGGGGTTAGATCCGCAGAGTGTATCATGCGCTGGGTTAGATCCCCAGCGTGTATCATGCACTGGTGTTAGATCTGCAGCATGTATCATGCACTGGTGTTAGATCTGCAGAGTGTATCATGCGCTTGGGATTTGATCCGCAGAGTGTATCATGCGCTGGAGTTAGATCCGCAGAGTGTATCATGCACTGGTGTTAGAACCGCAGAGTGTATCATGCGCTGGTGTTAGATCTGCAGCGTGTATCATGCACTGGTGTTAGATCTGCAGAGTGTATCATGCGCTTGGGATTTGATCCGCAGAGTGTATCATGCGCTGGGGTTAGATCCGCAGAGTGTATCATGCACTGGTGTTAGAACCGCAGAGTGTATCATGCGCTGGTGTTAGATCTGCAGCGTGTATCATGCGCTGGTGTTAGAACCGCAGAGAGTATCGTGCGCTGGTGTTAGAACCGCAGAGTGTATCATGCATTGGTGTTAGAACCGCAGAGCGTATCATGCGCTGGTGTTAGATCCGCAGAGTGTATCATGCGCTGGGGTTAGATCCGCAGAGTGTATCATGCGCTGGTGTTGGATCCGCAGAGTGTATCATGCGCTGGTGTTAGATCCGCAGAGTGTATCATGCCCTGTGATAAGATCCGCAGAGCGTATCATGCGCTGGTGTTAGATCCGCAGAGTGTATCATGCGCTGGGTTTAGATCTGCAGAGTGTATCATGCACTGGTGTTAGAACCGCAGAGTGTATCATGCACTGGGGTTAGATCCGCAGAGTGTATCATGCGCTGGGGTTAGATCCGCAGAGTGTATCATGCACTGGTGTTAGAACCGCAGAGTGTACCATGCACTGGTGTTAGATCCGCAGAGTGTATCATGCGCTGGGGTTAGATCCGCAGAGAGTATCATGCGCTGGGGTTAGATCTGCAGAGTGTATCATGCGCTGGGGTTAGATCCGCAGAGTGTATCATGCATTGGTGTTAGAACCGCAGAGCGTATCATGCGCTGGTGTTAGATCCGCAGAGTGTATCATGCGCTGGGGTTAGATCCGCAGAGTGTATCATGCGCTGGTGTTGGATCCGCAGAGTGTATCATGCGCTGGTGTTAGGTCCGTAGAGTGTATCATGCACTGGTGTTAGAACCGCAGAGTGTATCATGCGCTGGTGTTAGATCCGCAGAGTGTATCATGCGCTGGGGTTAGATCCGCAGAGTGTATCATGCGCTGGGTTAGATCCCCAGCGTGTATCATGCACTGGTGTTAGATCTGCAGCGTGTATCATGCACTGGTGTTAGATCTGCAGAGTGTATCATGCGCTTGGGATTTGATCCGCAGAGTGTATCATGCGCTGGGGTTAGATCCGCAGAGTGTATCATGCACTGGTGTTAGAACCGCAGAGTGTATCATGCGCTGGTGTTAGATCTGTAGCGTGTATCATGCGCTGGTGTTAGAACCGCAGAGAGTATCGTGCGCTGGTGTTAGAACCGCAGAGTGTATCATGCACTGGTGTTAGAACCGCAGAGTGTATCATGCATTGGTGTTAGAACCGCAGAGCGTATCATGCGCTGGTGTTAGATCCGCAGAGTGTATCATGCGCTGGGGTTAGATCCGCAGAGTGTATCATGCGCTGGTGTTGGATCCGCAGAGTGTATCATGCGCTGGTGTTAGATCCGCAGAGTGTATCATGCGCTGGTGTTAGATCCGCAGAGTGTATCATGCGCTGTTGTTAGATCCGCAGAGTGTATCATGCGCTGAGGTTGGATCCGCAGAGCGTATCATGCGCTGGTGTTAGATCCGCAGAGTGTATCATGCGCTGGTCTTAGATCCGCAGAGTGTATCATGCGCTGGTGTTAGATCCGCAGAGTGTATCATGCCCTGTGATAAGATCCGCAGAGTGTATCATGCGCTGGTGTTAGATCCGCAGAGTGTATCATGCGCTGGGTTTAGATCTGCAGAGTGTATCATGCACTGGTGTTAGATCCGCAGAGTGTATCATGCGCTGGGTTAGATCCGCAGAGTGTATCATGCCCTGTGGTAAGATCCGCAGAGTGTATCATGCGCTGTTGTTAGATCCGCAGAGTGTATCATGCACTGGTGTTAGAACCGCAGAGTGTATCATGCACTGGTGTTAGAACCGCAGAGTGTATCATGCCCTGGTGTTAGAACCGCAGAGTGTATCATGCGCTGGGGTTAGAACCGCAGAGTGTATCATGCGCTGGGGTTAGATCCGCAGAGTGAATCATGCACTGGTGTTAGAACCGCAGAGTGTATCATGCACTGGTGTTAGAACCGCAGAGTGTATCATGCCCTGTGGTAAGATCCGCAGAGTGTATCATGCGCTAGGTTAGATCCCCAGCGTGTATCATGCACTGGTGTTAGAACCGCAGAGTGTATCATGCGCTGGTGTTAGATCTGCAGCGTGTATCATGCGCTGGTGTTAGAACCGCAGAGAGTATCGTGCGCTGGTGTTAGAACCGCAGAGTGTATCATGCACTGGTGTTAGAACCGCAGAGTGTATCATGCATTGGTGTTAGAACCGCAGAGCGTATCATGCGCTGGTGTTAGATCCGCAGAGTGTATCATGCGCTGGGGTTAGATCCGCAGAGTGTATCATGCGCTGGTGTTGGATCCGCAGAGTGTATCATGCGCTGGTGTTAGATCCGCAGAGTGTATCATGCGCTGGTGTTAGATCCGCAGAGTGTATCATGCGCTGTTGTTAGATCCGCAGAGTGTATCATGCGCTGAGGTTGGATCCGCAGAGCGCATCATGCGCTGGTGTTAGATCCGCAGAGTGTATCATGCGCTGGTCTTAGATCCGCAGAGTGTATCATGCGCTGGTGTTAGATCCGCAGAGTGTATCATGCCCTGTGATAAGATCCGCAGAGTGTATCATGCGCTGGTGTTAGATCCGCAGAGTGTATCATGCGCTGGGTTTAGATCTGCAGAGTGTATCATGCACTGGTGTTAGATCCGCAGAGTGTATCATGCACTGGGGTTAGATCCGCAGAGTGTATCATGCTCTGGGTTAGATCCGCAGAGTGTATCATGCCCTGTGGTAAGATCCGCAGAGTGTATCATGCGCTGGTGTTAGATCCGCAGAGTGTATCATGCACTGGTGTTAGAACCGCAGAGTGTATCATGCACTGGTGTTAGAACCGCAGAGTGTATCATGCACTGGTGTTAGAACCGCAGAGTGTATCATGCGCTGGGGTTAGAACCGCAGAGTGTATCATGCGCTGGGGTTAGATCCGCAGAGTGTATCATGCACTGGTGTTAGAACCGCAGAGTGTATCATGCACTGGTGCTGGAACCACAGAGTGTATCATGCACTGGTGTTAGAACCGCAGAGTGTATCATGCCCTGTGGTAAGATCCGCAGAGTGTATCATGCGCTAGGTTAGATCACCAGCGTGTATCATGCACTGGTGTTAGAACCGCAGAGTGTATCATGCGCTGGTGTTAGATCCGCAGAGTGTATCATGCCCTGTGATAAGATCCGCAGAGTGTATCATGCGCTGGTGTTAGATCCGCAGAGTGTATCATGCGCTGGGTTTAGATCTGCAGAGTGTATCATGCACTGGTGTTAAAACCGCAGAGTGTATCATGCACTGGGGTTAGATCCGCAGAGTGTATCATGCGCTGGGGTTAGATCCGCAGAGTGTATCATGCGCTGGGTTTAGATCTGCAGAGTGTATCATGCACTGGTGTTAGAACCGCAGAGTGTATCATGCACTGGTGTTAGATCCGCAGAGTGTATCATGCGCTGGGGTTAGATCCGCAGAGAGTATCATGCGCTGGGGTTAGATCTGCAGAGTGTATCATGCGCTGGGGTTAGATCCGCAGAGCGTATCATGCGCTGGGGTTAGATCCGCAGAGTGTATCATGCCCTGTGGTAAGATCCGCAGAGTGTATCATGCGCTGGTGTTAGATCCGCAGAGTGTATCATGCGCTGGTGTTAGATCAGCAGAGTGTATCATGCGCTGGTGTTCGATCCGCAGAGTGCATCATGCGCTGGGTTTAGATCTGCAGAGTGTATCATGCACTGGTGTTAGAACCGCAGAGTGTATCATGCACTGGTGTTAGATCCGCAGAGTGTATCATGCGCTGGGGTTAGATCCGCAGAGTGTATCATGCGTTGGGGTTAGATCCGCAGAGTGTGTCATGAGCTGGGGTTAGATCCGCAGAGTGTATCATGCGCTGGGGTTAGATCCGCAGAGTGTATCATGCGCTGGTGTTAGATCCGCAGAGTGTATCATGCGCTGGTGTTAGATCCGCAGAGTGTATCATGCTCTGGTGTTAGATCCGCAGAGTGTATCATGCGCTGGTGTTAGATCCGCAGAGTATATCATGCGCTGGTGTTAGATCCGCAGAGTGTATCATGCACTGGTGTTAGAACCGCAGAGTGTATAATGCCCTGTGGTAAGATCCGCAGAGTGTATCATGCGCTGGGGTTAGATCCGCAGAGTGTATCATGCACTGGTGTTAGAACCGCAGAGTGTATCATGCACTGGTGTTAGAACCACAGAGTGTATTATGCACTGGTGTTAGAACCGCAGAGTGTATCATGCCCTGTGGTAAGATCCGCAGAGTGTATCATGCGCTGGAGTTAGATCCGCAGAGTGTATCATGCGCTGGGTTTAGATGTGCAGAGTGTATCATGCACTGGTGTTAGAACCGCAGAGTGTATCATGCACTGGGGTTAGATCCGCAGAGTGTATCATGCGCTGGGGTTAGATCCGCAGAGTGTATCATGCCCTGTGGTAAGATCCGCAGAGTGTATCATGCCCTGTGGTAAGATCCGCAGATTGTATCATGCGCTGGTGTTAGATCCGCAGAGTGTATCATGCGCTGGGTTTAGATCTGCAGAGTGTATCATGCACTGGTGTTAGAACCGCAGAGTGTATCATGCACTGGTGTTAGATCCGCAGAGTGTATCATGCGCTGGGGTTAGATCTGCAGAGTGTATCATGCGCTGGGGTTAGATCCGCAGAGTGTATCATGCGCTGGGGTTAGATCCGCAGAGTGTATCATGCCCTGTGGTAAGATCCGCAGAGTGTATCATGCGCTGGTGTTAGATCCGCAGAGTGTATCATGCGCTGGTGTTAGATCCGCAGAGTGTATCATGCGCTGGTGTTCGATCCGCAGAGTGCATCATGCGCTGGGTTTAGATCTGCAGAGTGTATCATGCACTGGTGTTAGAACCGCAGAGTGTATCATGCACTGGTGTTAGATCCGCAGAGTGTATCATGCGCTGGGGTTAGATACACTCTGCGGATCATGCGCTGGGGTTAGATCCGCAGAGCGTATCATGCGTTGGGGTTAGATCCGCAGAGTGTGTCATGAGCTGGGGTTAGATCCGCAGAGTGTATCATGCGCTGGGGTTAGATCCGCAGAGTGTATCATGCGCTGGTGTTAGATCCGCAGAGTGTATCATGCGCTGGGGTTAGATCCGCAGAGCGTATCATGCGTTGGGGTTAGATCCGCAGAGTGTATCATGAGCTGGGGTTAGATCCGCAGAGTGTATCATGCGCTGGTGTTTGATCCGCAGAGTATATCATGCGCTGGTGTTAGATCCGCAGAGTGTATCATGCGCTGGTGTTAGATCCGCAGAGTGTATCATGCGCTGGGTTTAGATCTGCAGAGTGAATCATGCACTGGTGTTAGAACCGCAGAGTGTATCATGCGCTGGGGTTAGATCCGCAGAGTGTATCATGCGCTGGGGTTAGATCTGCAGAGTGTATCATGCGCTGGGGTTAGATCCGCAGAGTGTATCATGCGCTGGGGTTAGATCCGCAGAGTGTATCATGCCCTGTGGTAAGATCCGCAGAGTGTATCATGCGCTGGTGTTAGATCCGCAGAGTGTATCATGCGCTGGTGTTAGATCCGCAGAGTGTATCATGCGCTGGTGTTCGATCCGCAGAGTGCATCATGCGCTGGGTTTAGATCTGCAGAGTGTATCATGCACTGGTGTTAGAACCGCAGAGTGTATCATGCACTGGTGTTAGATCCGCAGAGTGTATCATGCGCTGGGGTTAGATACACTCTGCGGATCATGCGCTGGGGTTAGATCCGCAGAGCGTATCATGCGTTGGGGTTAGATCCGCAGAGTGTGTCATGAGCTGGGGTTAGATCCGCAGAGTGTATCGTGCGCTGGGGTTAGATCCGCAGAGTGTATCATGCGCTGGTGTTAGATCCGCAGAGTGTATCATGCGCTGGGGTTAGATCCGCAGAGCGTATCATGCGTTGGGGTTAGATCCGCAGAGTGTATCATGAGCTGGGGTTAGATCCGCAGAGTGTATCATGCGCTGGGGTTAGATCCGCCAAGTGTATCATGCTCTGGTGTTAGATCCGCAGAGTGTATCATGCGCTGGTGTTTGATCCGCAGAGTATATCATGCGCTGGTGTTAGATCCGCAGAGTGTATCATGCGCTGGTGTTAGATCCGCAGAGTGTATCATGCGCTGGGTTTAGATCTGCAGAGTGAATCATGCACTGGTGTTAGAACCGCAGAGTGTATCATGCGCTGGTGTTCGATCCGCAGAGTGCATCATGCCCTGTGGTAAGATCCGCAGAGTGTATCATGCGCTGGGTTTAGATCTGCAGAGTGTATCATGCACTGGTGTTAGAACCGCAGAGTGTATTATGTGCTGGAGTTAGATCCGCAGAGTGTATCATGCGCTGGGGTTAGGTGCGCAGAGTGTATCATGCGCTGGGGTTAGATCCGCAGAGTGTATCATGCGTTGGGGTTAGATCCGCAGAGTGTATCATGCGCTGGGGTTAGATCCGCAGAGTGTATCATGCACTGATGTTAGATCCGCAGAGTGTATCATGCGCTGGTGTTAGATCCGCAGAGTGTATCATGCGCTGGTGTTAGATCCGCAGAGTGTATCATGCCCTGGCGTTAGATCCGCAGAGTGTATCATGCGCTGGGGTTAGATCCGCAGAGTGTATCATGCGCTGGTGTTAGATCCGCAGAGTGTATCATGCGCTGGGGTTAGATCCGCAGAGTGTATCATGCCCTGTGGTAAGATCCGCAGAGTGTATCATGCGCTGGTGTTAGATCCGCAGAGTGTATCATGCGCTGGGTTTAGATCTGCAGAGTGAATCATGCACTGGTGTTAGAACTGCAGAGCGTATCATGCACTGGGGTTAGATCCGCAGAGTGTATCATGCACTGGTGTTAGATCCGCAGAGTGTATCATGCGCTGGTGTTAGATCCGCAGAGTGTATCATGCACTGGTGTTAGATCCGCAGAGTGTATCATGCTCTGGTGTTAGATCCGCAGAGTGTATCATGCACTGGTGTTAGATCCGCAGAGTGTATCATGCACTGGGGTTAGATCCGCAGAGTGTATCATGCACTGGTGTTAGATCCGCAGAGTGTATCATGCGCTGGTGTTAGATCCGCAGAGTGTATCATGCACTGGTGTTAGATCCGCAGAGTGTATCATGCTCTGGGGTTAGATCCGCAGAGTGTATCATGCACTGGTGTTAGAACCGCAGAGTGTATCATGCACTGGTGTTAGATCCGCAGAGTGTATCATGCACTGGTGTTAGAACCGCAGAGTGTATCATGCGCTGGGGTTAGAACCGCAGAGTGTATCATGCGCTGGGGTTAGAACCGCCGAGTGTATCATGCCCTGTGGTAAGATCCGCAGAGTGTATCATGCGCTGGTGTTAGATCCGCAGAGTGTATCATGCGCTGGGTTTAGATCTGCAGAGTGAATCATGCGCTGGTGTTAGATCCGCAGAGTGTATCATGCGCTGGGGTTAGATCCGCAGAGTGTATCATGCGCTGGGTTTAGATCTGCAGAGTGAATCACGCACTGGTGTTAGAACCGCAGAGCGTATCATCCACTGGTGTTAGAACCGCAGAGTGTATCATGCGCTGGGGTTAGATCCGCAGAGTGTATCATGCGCTGGGGTTAGATCCGCAGAGTGTATCATGCCCTGGTGTTAGATCCGCAGAGTGTATCATGCACTGGTGTTAGATCCGCAGAGTGTATCATGCACTGGTGTTAGAACCGCAGAGTGTATCATGCGCTGGTGTTAGATCCGCAGAGTGTATCATGCGCTGGGGTTAGAACCGCTGAGTGTATCATGCCCTGTGGTAAGATCCGCAGAGTGTATCATGCACTGGTGTTAGAACCGCAGAGTGTATCATGCGCTGGTGTTAGATCCGCAGAGTGTATCATGCCCTGTGGTAAGATCCGCAGAGTGTATCATGCGCTGGTGTTAGATCCGCAGAGTGTATCATGCGCTGGGTTTAGATCTGCAGAGTGTATCATGCACTGGTGTTAGAACCGCAGAGTGTATCATGCACTGGTGTTAGATCCGCAGAGTGTATCATGCGCTGGGGTTAGATCCGCAGAGTGTATCATGCGCTGGGGTTAGATCTGCAGAGTGTATCATGCGCTGGGGTTAGATCCGCAGAGTGTATCATGCGCTGGGGTTAGATCCGCAGAGTGTATCATGCCCTGTGGTAAGATCCGCAGAGTGTATCATGCGCTGGTGTTAGATCCGCAGAGTGTATCATGCGCTGGTGTTAGATCCGCAGAGTGTATCATGCGCTGGTGTTCGATCCGCAGAGTGCATCATGCGCTGGGTTTTGATCTGCAGAGTGTATCATGCACTGGTGTTAGAACCGCAGAGTGTATCATGCACTGGTGTTAGATCCGTAGAGTGTATCATGCGCTGGGGTTAGATCCGCAGAGTGTATCATGCGCTGTGGTTAGATCCGCAGAGCGTATCATGCGTTGGGGTTAGATCCGCAGAGTGTATCATGAGCTGGGGTTAGATCCGCAGAGTGTATCATGCGCTGGGGTTAGATCCGCCAAGTGTATCATGCGCTGGTGTTAGATCCGCAGAGTGTATCATGCGCTTGTGTTAGATCCGCAGAGTGTATCATGCGCTGGTGTTAGATCCGCAGAGTGTATCATGCACTGGTGTTAGATCCGCAGAGTGTATCATGCGCTGGTGTTAGATCCGCAGAGTGTATCATGCGCTGGTGTTAGATCCGCAGAGTGTATCATGCGCTGGGGTTAGATCCGCAGAGTGTATCATGCCCTGTGGTAAGATCCGCAGAGTGCATCATGCGCTGGTGTTAGATCCGCAGAGTGTATCATGCGCTGGGTTTAGATCTGCAGAGTGAACCATGCGCTGGTGTTAGAACCGCAGAGCATATCATGCACTGGGGTTAGATCCGCAGAGTGTATCATGCGCTGGGGTTAGATCCGCAGAGTGTATCATGCGCTGGGGTTAGATCTGCAAAGCGTATCATGCGTTGGGGTTAGATCCGCAGAGTGTATCATGCGCTGGTGTTAGATCCGCAGAGTGTATCATGCACTGGTATTAGATCCGCAGAGTGTATCATGCGCTGGTGTTAGATCCGCAGAGTGTAACATGCGCTGGTGTTAGATCCGCAGAGTGTATCATGCGCTGGGGTTAGATCCGCAGAGTGTATCATGCCCTGTGGTAAGATCCGCAGAGTGTATCATGCGCTGGTGTTAGATCCGCAGAGTGTATCATGCGCTGGGTTTAGATCTGCAGAGTGAACCATGCACTGGTGTTAGAACCGCAGAGCGTATCATGCACTGGGGTTAGATCCGCAGAGTGTATCATGCGCTGGTGTTAGATCCGCAGAGTGTATCATGCGCTGCTGTTAGATCCGCAGAGTGTATCATGCACTGTTGTTAGATCCGCAGAGTGTATCATGCGCTGGTGTTAGATCCGCAGAGTGTATCATGCGCTGGTGTTAGATCCGCAGAGTGTATCATGCGCTGCTGTTAGATCCGCAGAGTGCATCACGCCCTGTGGTAAGATCCGCAGAGTGCATCATGCGCTGGGTTTAGATCTGCAGAGTGTATCATGCACTGGTGTTAGAACCGCAGAGTGTATCATGCACTGGTGTTAGATCCGCAGAGTGTATCATGCGCTGGGGTTAGATCCGCAGAGCGTATTATGCGTTGGGGTTAGATCCGCAGAGTGTATCATGAGCTGGGGTTAGATCCGCAGAGTGTATCATGCGCTGGGGTTAGATCCGCCAAGTGTATCATGCGATTGTGTTAGATCCGCAGAGTGTATCATGCGCTGGGGATAGATCCGCAGAGCGTATCATGCGTTGGGGTTAGATCCGCCAAGTGTCTCATGCGCTTGTGTTAGATCCGCAGAGTGAATCATGCGCTGGGGTTAGATCCGCAGAGCGTATCATGCGTTGGGGTTAGATCCGCAGAGTGTATCATGAGCTGGGGTTAGATCCGCAGAGTGTATCATGCGCTTGTGTTAGATCCGCAGAGTGTATCATGCGCTGGTGTTAGATCCGCAGAGTGTATCATGCACTGGTGTTAGATCCGCAGAGTGTATCATACGCTGGTCTTAGATCCGCAGAGTGTATCATGCGCTGGTGTTAGATCCGCAGAGTGTATCATGCGCTGGTGTTAGATCCGCAGAGTGTATCATGCACTGGTGTTAGATCCGCAGAGTGTATCATGCGCTGGTGTTAGATCCGCAGAGTGTATCATGCGCTGGTGTTAGATCCGCAGAGTGTATCATGCGCTGAGGTTAGATCCGCAGAGTGTATCATGCCCTGTGGTAAGATCCGCAGAGTGCATCATGCGCTGGTGTTAGATCCGCAGAGTGTATCATGCGCTGGGTTTAGATCTGCAGAGTGAACCATGCGCTGGTGTTAGAACCGCAGAGCGTATCATGCACTAGGGTTAGATCCGCAGAGTGTATCATGCCCTGTGGTAAGATCCGCAGAGTGTATCATGCGCTGGTGTTAGATCCGCAGAGTGTATCATGCGCTTGTGTTAGATCCGCAGAGTGTATCATGCGCTGGGGTTAGATTCGCAGAGTGTATCATGCGCTGGGGTTAGATCTGCAGAGTGTATCATGCGCTGGGGTTAGATCCGCAGAGTGTATCATGCGCTGGGGTTAGATCCGCAGAGTGTATCATGCCCTGTGGTAAGATCCGCAGAGTGTATCATGCGCTGGTGTTAGATCCGCAGAGTGTATCATGCGCTGGTGTTAGATCCGCAGAGTGTATCATGCGCTGGTGTTCGATCCGCAGAGTGCATCATGCCCTGTGGTAAGATCCGCAGAGTGCATCATGCGCTGGGTTTAGATCTGCAGAGTGTATCATGCGCTGGTGTTAGAACCGCAGAGTGTATCATGCACTGGTGTTAGATCCGTAGAGTGTATCATGCGCTGGGGTTAGATCCGCAGAGTGTATCATGCGCTGGGGTTAGATCCGCAGAGCGTATCATGCGTTGGGGTTAGATCCGCAGAGTGTATCATGCCCTGGTGTTAGATCCGCAGAGTGTATCATGCGCTGGGGTTAGATCCGCCAAGTGTATCATGCGCTGGTGTTAGATCCGCAGAGTGTATCATGCGCTTGTGTTAGATCCGCAGAGTGTATCATGCGCTGGTGTTAGATCCGCAGAGTGTATCATGCACTGGTGTTAGATCCGCAGAGTGTATCATGCGCTGGTGTTAGATCCGCAGAGTGTATCATGCGCTGGTGTTAGATCCACAGAGTGTATCATGCGCTGGTGTTAGATCCGCAGAGTGTATCATGCGCTGGGGTTAGATCCGCAGAGTGTATCATGCCCTGTGGTAAGATCCGCAGAGTGCATCATGCGCTGGTGTTAGATCCGCAGAGTGTATCATGCCCTGTGGTAAGATCCGCAGAGTGAAACATGCGCTGGTGTTAGAACCGCAGAGCGTATCATGCACTGGGGTTAGATCCGCAGAGTGTATCATGCGCTGGTGTTAGATCCGCAGAGTGTAACATGCGCTGGTGTTAGATCCGCAGAGTGTATCATGCGCTGGGGTTAGATCCGCAGAGTGTATCATGCGCTGGTGTTAGATCCGCAGAGTGTATCATGCGCTGGGTTTAGATCTGCAGAGTGAACCATGCACTGGTGTTAGAACCGCAGAGCGTATCATGCGCTGGTGTTAGATCCGCAGAGTGTATCATGCGCTGCTGTAAGATCCGCAGAGTGTATCATGCACTGGTGTTAGATCCGCAGAGTGTATCATGCGCTGGTGTTAGATCCGCAGAGTGTATCATGCGCTGGTGTTAGATCCACAGAGTGTATCATGCGCTGGTGTTAGATCCGCAGAGTGTATCATGCGCTGGGGTTAGATCCGCAGAGTGTATCATGCCCTGTGGTAAGATCCGCAGAGTGCATCATGCGCTGGTGTTAGATCCGCAGAGTGTATCATGCACTGGTGTTAGATCCGCAGAGTGTATGATGCGCTGGGGTTAGATCCGCAGAGTGTATCATGCCCTGTGGTAAGATCCGCAGAGTGCATTATGCGCTGGTGTTAGATCCGCAGAGTGTATCATGCACTGGTGTTAGATCCGCAGAGCGTATCATGCGTTGGGTTTAGATCTGCAGAGTGAACCATGCGCTGGTGTTAGAACCGCAGAGCGTATCATGCACTGGGGTTAGATCCGCAGAGTGTATCATGCGCTGGTGTTAGATCCTCAGAGTGTAACATGCGCTGGTGTTAGATCCGCAGAGTGTATCATGCGCTGGGGTTAGATCCGCAGAGTGTATCATGCCCTGTGGTAAGATCCGCAGAGTGTATCACGCGCTGGTGTTAGATCCGCAGAGTGTATCATGCGCTGGGTTTAGATCTGCAGAGTGAACCATGCACTGGTGTTAGAACCGCAGAGCGTATCATGCACTGGGGTTAGATCCGCAGAGTGTATCATGCACTGGTGTTAGATCCGCAGAGTGTATCATGCGCTGGTGTTAGATCCGCAGAGTGTATCATGCGCTGCTGTTAGATCCGCAGAGTGTATCATGCACTGTTGTTAGATCCGCAGAGTGTATCATGCGCTGGTGTTAGATCCGCAGAGTGTATCATGCGCTGGTGTTAGATCCGCAGAGTGTATCATGCGCTGGTGTTAGATCCGCAGAGTGTATCATGCGCTGCTGTTAGATCCGCAGAGTGTATCATGCACTGGTGTTAGAACCGCAGAGTGTATCATGCACTGGTGTTAGATCCGTAGAGTGTACCATGCGCTGGGGTTAGATCCGCAGAGTGTATCATTCGCTGGGGTTAGATCCGCAGAGCGTATCATGCGTTGGGGTTAGATCCGCAGAGTGTATCATGAGCTGGGGTTAGATCCGCAGAGTGTATCATGCGCTGGGGTTAGATCCGCCAAGTGTATCATGCGCTTGTGTTAGATCCGCAGAGTGTATCATGCGCTGGGGATAGATCCGCAGAGCGTATCATGCGTTGGGGTTAGATCCGCCAAGTGTATCATGCGCTTGTGTTAGATCCGCAGAGTGAATCATGCGCTGGGGTTAGATCCGCAGAGCGTATCATGCGTTGGGGTTAGATCCGCAGAGTGTATCATGAGCTGGGGTTAGATCCGCAGAGTGTATCATGCGCTGGGGTTAGATCCGCAGAGTGTATCATGCGCTTGTGTTAGATCCGCAGAGTGTATCATGCGCTTGTGTTAGATCCGCAGAGTGTATCATGCGCTGGTGTTAGATCCGCAGAGTGTATCATGCGCTGGTGTTAGAACCGCAGAGTGTATCATGCGCTGGGGTTAGATTCGCAGAGTGTATCATGCGCTGGGGTTAGATCTGCAGAGTGTATCATGCGCTGGGGTTAGATCCGCAGAGTGTATCATGCGCTGGGGTTAGATCCGCAGAGTGTATCATGCCCTGTGGTAAGATCCGCAGAGTGTATCATGCGCTGGTGTTAGATCCGCAGAGTGTATCATGCGCTGGTGTTAGATCCGCAGAGTGTATCATGCGCTGGTGTTAGATCCGCAGAGTGTATCATGCGCTGGTGTTAGATCCGCAGAGTGTATCATGCCCTGTGGTAAGATCCGCAGAGTGCATCATGCGCTGGGTTTAGATCTGCAGAGTGTATCATGCGCTGGTGTTAGATTCGCAGAGTGTATCATGCCCTGTGGTAAGATCCGCAGAGTGTATCATGCACTGGTGTTAGATCCGCAGAGTGCATCATGCCCTGTGGTAAGATCCGCAGAGTGCATCATGCGCTGGGTTTAGATCTGCAGAGCGTATCATGCGTTGGGGTTAGATCCGCAGAGTGTATCATGCCCTGTGGTAAGATCCGCAGAGTGTATCATGCACTGGTGTTAGATCCGTAGAGTGTATCATGCGCTGGGGTTAGATCCGCAGAGCGTATCATGCGTTGGGGTTAGATCCGCAGAGCGTATCATGCGTTGGGGTTAGATCCGCAGAGTGTATCATGCCCTGGTGTTAGATCCGCCAAGTGTATCATGCGCTGGTGTTAGATCCGCAGAGTGTATCATGCGCTTGTGTTAGATCCGCAGAGTGTATCATGCGCTGGTGTTAGATCCGCAGAGTGTATCATGCACTGGTGTTAGATCCGCAGAGTGTATCATGCGCTGGTGTTAGATCCGCAGAGTGTATCATGCGCTGGTGTTAGATCCACAGAGTGTATCATGCGCTGGTGTTAGATCCGCAGAGTGTATCATGCGCTGGGGTTAGATCCGCAGAGTGTATCATGCCCTGTGGTAAGATCCGCAGAGTGTATCATGCACTGGTGTTAGATCCGCAGAGTGCATCATGCCCTGTGGTAAGATCCGCAGAGTGCATCATGCGCTGGGTTTAGATCTGCAGAGCGTATCATGCGTTGGGGTTAGATCCGCAGAGTGTATCATGCCCTGTGGTAAGATCCGCAGAGTGTATCATGCACTGGTGTTAGATCCGTAGAGTGTATCATGCGCTGGGGTTAGATCCGCAGAGTGTATCATGCGCTGGGGTTAGATCCGCAGAGCGTATCATGCGTTGGGGTTAGATCCGCAGAGTGTATCATGCCCTGGTGTTAGATCCGCAGAGTGCATCATGCGCTGGGGTTAGATCCGCCAAGTGTATCATGCGCTGGTGTTAGATCCGCAGAGTGTATCATGCGCTTGTGTTAGATCCGCAGAGTGTATCATGCGCTGGTGTTAGATCCGCAGAGTGTATCATGCACTGGTGTTAGATCCGCAGAGTGTATCATGCGCTGGTGTTAGATCCGCAGAGTGTATCATGCGCTGGTGTTAGATCCACAGAGTGTATCATGCGCTGGTGTTAGATCCGCAGAGTGTATCATGCGCTGGGGTTAGATCCGCAGAGTGTATCATGCCCTGTGGTAAGATCCGCAGAGTGCATTATGCGCTGGTGTTAGATCCGCAGAGTGTATCATGCACTGGTGTTAGATCCGCAGAGTGTATCATGCGCTGGGGTTAGATCCGCAGAGCGTATCATGCGTTGGGTTTAGATCTGCAGAGTGAACCATGCGCTGGTGTTAGAACCGCAGAGCGTATCATGCACTGGGGTTAGATCCGCAGAGCGTATCATGCGCTGGGGTTAGATCCGCAGAGTGTATCATGCGCTGGGGTTAGATCCGCAGAGTGTATCATGCGCTGGGGTTAGATCCGCAGAGCGTATCATGCGTTGGGGTTAGATCCGCAGAGTGTATCATGCGCTGGTGTCAGATCCGCAGAGTGTATCATGCACTGGTATTAGATCCGCAGAGTGTATCATGCGCTGGTGATAGATCCGCAGAGTGTAACATGCGCTGGTGTTAGATCCGCAGAGTGTATCATGCGCTGGGGTTAGATCCGCAGAGTGTATCATGCCCTGTGGTAAGATCCGCAGAGTGTATCATGCGCTGGTGTTAGATCCGCAGAGTGTATCATGCGCTGGGTTTAGATCTGCAGAGTGAACCATGCACTGGTGTTAGAACCGCAGAGCGTATCATGCACTGGGGATAGATCCGCAGAGTGTATCATGCACTGGTGTTAGATCCGCAGAGTGTATCATGCGCTGGTGTTAGATCCGCAGAGTGTATCATGCGCTGCTGTTAGATCCGCAGAGTGTATCATGCACTGTTGTTAGATCCGCAGAGTGTATCATGCGCTGGTGTTAGATCCGCAGAGTGTATCATGCGCTGGTGTTCGATCCGCAGAGTGCATCATGAGCTGGGTTTAGATCTGCAGAGTGTATCATGCACTGGTGTTAGAACCGCAGAGTGTATCATGCACTGGTGTTAGATCCGTAGAGTGTATCATGCGCTGGTGTTAGATCCGCAGAGTGTATCATGCGCTGGTGTTCGATCCGCAGAGTGCATCATGAGCTGGGTTTAGATCTGCAGAGTGTATCATGCACTGGTGTTAGAACCGCAGAGTGTATCATGCACTGGTGTTAGATCCGTAGAGTGTATCATGCGCTGGGGTTAGATCCGCAGAGTGTATCATGCACTGGTGTTAGATCCGCAGAGCGTATCATGCGTTGGGTTTAGATCTGCAGAGTGAACCATGCGCTGGTGTTAGAACCGCAGAGCGTATCATGCACTGGGGTTAGATCCGCAGAGTGTATCATGCGCTGGTGTTAGATCCTCAGAGTGTAACATGCGCTGGTGTTAGATCCGCAGAGTGTATCATGCGCTGGGGTTAGATCCGCAGAGTGTATCATGCCCTGTGGTAAGATCCGCAGAGTGTATCACGCGCTGGTGTTAGATCCGCAGAGTGTATCATGCGCTGGGTTTAGATCTGCAGAGTGAACCATGCACTGGTGTTAGAACCGCAGAGCGTATCATGCACTGGGGTTAGATCCGCAGAGTGTATCATGCACTGGTGTTAGATCCGCAGAGTGTATCATGCGCTGGTGTTAGATCCGCAGAGTGTATCATGCGCTGCTGTTAGATCCGCAGAGTGTATCATGCACTGTTGTTAGATCCGCAGAGTGTATCATGCGCTGGTGTTAGATCCGCAGAGTGTATCATGCGCTGGTGTTAGATCCGCAGAGTGTATCATGCGCTGGTGTTAGATCCGCAGAGTGTATCATGCGCTGCTGTTAGATCCGCAGAGTGTATCATGCACTGGTGTTAGAACCGCAGAGTGTATCATGCACTGGTGTTAGATCCGTAGAGTGTACCATGCGCTGGGGTTAGATCCGCAGAGTGTATCATTCGCTGGGGTTAGATCCGCAGAGCGTATCATGCGTTGGGGTTAGATCCGCAGAGTGTATCATGAGCTGGGGTTAGATCCGCAGAGTGTATCATGCGCTGGGGTTAGATCCGCCAAGTGTATCATGCGCTTGTGTTAGATCCGCAGAGTGTATCATGCGCTGGGGATAGATCCGCAGAGCGTATCATGCGTTGGGGTTAGATCCGCCAAGTGTATCATGCGCTTGTGTTAGATCCGCAGAGTGAATCATGCGCTGGGGTTAGATCCGCAGAGCGTATCATGCGTTGGGGTTAGATCCGCAGAGTGTATCATGAGCTTGGGTTAGATCCGCAGAGTGTATCATGCGCTGGGGTTAGATCCGCAGAGTGTATCATGCGCTTGTGTTAGATCCGCAGAGTGTATCATGCGCTTGTGTTACATCCGCAGAGTGTATCATGCGCTGGTGTTAGATCCGCAGAGTGTATCATGCGCTGGTGTTAGAACCGCAGAGCGTATCATGCACTGGGGTTAGATCCGCAGAGTGTATCATGCGCTGGGGTTAGATTCGCAGAGTGTATCATGCGCTGGGGTTAGATCTGCAGAGTGTATCATGCGCTGGGGTTAGATCCGCAGAGTGTATCATGCGCTGGGGTTAGATCCGCAGAGTGTATCATGCCCTGTGGTAAGATCCGCAGAGTGTATCATGCGCTGGTGTTAGATCCGCAGAGTGTATCATGCGCTGGTGTTAGATCCGCAGAGTGTATCATGCGCTGGTGTTAGATCCGCAGAGTGTATCATGCGCTGGTGTTAGATCCGCAGAGTGTATCATGCCCTGTGGTAAGATCCGCAGAGTGCATCATGCGCTGGGTTTAGATCTGCAGAGTGTATCATGCGCTGGTGTTAGATTCGCAGAGTGTATCATGCCCTGTGGTAAGATCCGCAGAGTGTATCATGCACTGGTGTTAGATCCGCAGAGTGCATCATGCCCTGTGGTAAGATCCGCAGAGTGCATCATGCGCTGGGTTTAGATCTGCAGAGCGTATCATGCGTTGGGGTTAGATCCGCAGAGTGTATCATGCCCTGTGGTAAGATCCGCAGAGTGTATCATGCACTGGTGTTAGATCCGTAGAGTGTATCATGCGCTGGGGTTAGATCCGCAGAGCGTATCATGCGTTGGGGTTAGATCCGCAGAGCGTATCATGCGTTGGGGTTAGATCCGCAGAGTGTATCATGCCCTGGTGTTAGATCCGCCAAGTGTATCATGCGCTGGTGTTAGATCCGCAGAGTGTATCATGCGCTTGTGTTAGATCCGCAGAGTGTATCATGCGCTGGTGTTAGATCCGCAGAGTGTATCATGCACTGGTGTTAGATCCGCAGAGTGTATCATGCGCTGGTGTTAGATCCGCAGAGTGTATCATGCGCTGGTGTTAGATCCACAGAGTGTATCATGCGCTGGTGTTAGATCCGCAGAGTGTATCATGCGCTGGGGTTAGATCCGCAGAGTGTATCATGCCCTGTGGTAAGATCCGTAGAGTGTATCATGCACTGGTGTTAGATCCGCAGAGTGCATCATGCCCTGTGGTAAGATCCGCAGAGTGTATCATGCACTGGTGTTAGATCCGTAGAGTGTATCATGCGCTGGGGTTAGATCCGCAGAGTGTATCATGCGCTGGGGTTAGATCCGCAGAGCGTATCATGCGTTGGGGTTAGATCCGCAGAGTGTATCATGCCCTGGTGTTAGATCCGCAGAGTGCATCATGCGCTGGGGTTAGATCCGCCAAGTGTATCATGCGCTGGTGTTAGATCCGCAGAGTGTATCATGCGCTTGTGTTAGATCCGCAGAGTGTATCATGCGCTGGTGTTAGATCCGCAGAGTGTATCATGCACTGGTGTTAGATCCGCAGAGTGTATCATGCGCTGGTGTTAGATCCGCAGAGTGTATCATGCGCTGGTGTTAGATCCACAGAGTGTATCATGCGCTGGTGTTAGATCCGCAGAGTTTATCATGCGCTGGGGTTAGATCCGCAGAGTGTATCATGCCCTGTGGTAAGATCCGCAGAGTGCATTATGCGCTGGTGTTAGATCCGCAGAGTGTATCATGCACTGGTGTTAGATCCGCAGAGTGTATCATGCGCTGGGGTTAGATCCGCAGAGCGTATCATGCGTTGGGTTTAGATCTGCAGAGTGAACCATGCGCTGGTGTTAGAACCGCAGAGCGTATCATGCACTGGGGTTAGATCCGCAGAGCGTATCATGCGCTGGGGTTAGATCCGCAGAGTGTATCATGCGCTGGGGTTAGATCCGCAGAGTGTATCATGCGCTGGGGTTAGATCCGCAGAGCGTATCATGCGTTGGGGTTAGATCCGCAGAGTGTATCATGCGCTGGTGTCAGATCCGCAGAGTGTATCATGCACTGGTATTAGATCCGCAGAGTGTATCATGCGCTGGTGTTAGATCCGCAGAGTGTAACATGCGCTGGTGTTAGATCCGCAGAGTGTATCATGCGCTGGGGTTAGATCCGCAGAGTGTATCATGCCCTGTGGTAAGATCCGCAGAGTGTATCATGCGCTGGTGTTAGATCCGCAGAGTGTATCATGCGCTGGGTTTAGATCTGCAGAGTGAACCATGCACTGGTGTTAGAACCGCAGAGCGTATCATGCACTGGGGATAGATCCGCAGAGTGTATCATGCACTGGTGTTAGATCCGCAGAGTGTATCATGCGCTGGTGTTAGATCCGCAGAGTGTATCATGCGCTGCTGTTAGATCCGCAGAGTGTATCATGCACTGTTGTTAGATCCGCAGAGTGTATCATGCGCTGGTGTTAGATCCGCAGAGTGTATCATGCGCTGGTGTTCGATCCGCAGAGTGCATCATGAGCTGGGTTTAGATCTGCAGAGTGTATCATGCACTGGTGTTAGAACCGCAGAGTGTATCATGCACTGGTGTTAGATCCGTAGAGTGTATCATGCGCTGGTGTTAGATCCGCAGAGTGTATCATGCGCTGGTGTTCGATCCGCAGAGTGCATCATGAGCTGGGTTTAGATCTGCAGAGTGTATCATGCACTGGTGTTAGAACCGCAGAGTGTATCATGCACTGGTGTTAGATCCGTAGAGTGTATCATGCGCTGGGGTTAGATCCGCCAAGTGTATCATGCGCTTGTGTTAGATCCGCAGAGTGTATCATGCGCTGGGGTTAGATCCGCAGAGCGTATCATGCGTTGGGGTTAGATCCGCAGAGTGTATCATGAGCTGGGGTTAGATCCGCAGAGTGTATCATGCGCTGGGGTTAGATCCGCAGAGTGTATCATGCGCTTGTGTTAGATCCGCAGAGTGTATCATGCGCTGGTGTTAGATCCGCAGAGTGTATCATGCACTGGTGTTAGATACGCAGAGTGTATCATGCGCTGGTGTTAGATCCGCAGAGTGTATCATGCGCTGGTGTTAGATCCGCAGAGTGTATCATGCGCTGGTGTTAGATCCGCAGAGTGTATCATGCGCTGGGGTTAGATCCGCAGAGTGTATCATGCCCTGTGGCAAGATCCGCAGAGTGCATCATGCGCTGGTGTTAGATCCGCAGAGTGTATCATGCACTGGGTTTAGATCTGCAGAGTGAACCATGCGCTGGTGTTAGAACCGCAGAGCGTATCATGCACTGGGGTTAGATCCGCAGAGCGTATCATGCGCTGGGGTTAGATCCGCAGAGCGTATCATGCGTTGGGGTTAGATCCGCAGAGTGTATCATGCGCTGGTGTTAGATCCGCAGAGTGTATCATGCGCTGGTGTTAGATCCGCAGAGTGTATCATGCGCTGGTGTTAGATCCGCAGAGTGTATCATGCGCTGGTGTTAGATCCGCAGAGTGTATCATGCGCTGGGGTTAGATCCGCAGAGTGTATCATGCCCTGTGGCAAGATCCGCAGAGTGTATCATGCGCTGGTGTTAGATCCGCAGAGTGTATCATGCGCTGGGTTTAGATCAGCAGAGTGAATCATGCGCTGGTGTTCGATCCGCAGAGTGTATCATGCACTGGTGTTAGATCCGTAGAGTGTATCATGCGCTGGGGTTAGATCCGCAGAGTGTATCATGCGCTGGGGTTAGATCAGCAGAGCGTATCATGCGTTGGGGTTAGATCCGCAGTGTATCATGCGCTGGTGTTAGATCCGCAGAGTGTATCATGAGCTGGGGTTAGATCCGCAGTGTATCATGCGCTGGGGTTAGATCCGCAGAGTGTATCATGCGCTGGTGTTAGATCCGCAGAGTGTATCATGCACTGGTGTTAGATCCGCAGAGTGTATCATGCGCTGGTGTTAGATCCGCAGAGTGTATCATGCGCTGGTGTTAGATCCGCAGAGTGTATCATGCGCTGGGGTTAGATCCGCAGAGTGTATCATGCGCTGGTGTTAGATCCGCAGAGTGCATCATGCCCTGTGGTAAGATCCGCAGAGTGCATCATGCGCTGGGTTTAGATCTGCAGAGTGTATCATGCACTGGTGTTAGAACCGCAGAGTGTATCATGCACTGGGGTTAGATCCGCAGAGTGTATCATGAGCTGGGGTTAGATCCGCAGAGTGTATCATGAGCTGGGGTTAGATCCGCAGAGTGTATCATGAGCTGGGGTTAGATCCGCAGAGTGTATCATGCGCTGGGGTTAGATCCGCCAAGTGTATCATGCGCTGGTGTTAGATCCGCAGAGTGTATCATGCGCTTGTGTTAGATCCGCAGAGTGTATCATGCGCTGGTGTTAGATCCGCAGATTGTATCATGCACTGGTGTTAGATCCGCAGAGTGTATCATGAGCTGGTGTTAGATCCGCAGAGTGTATCATGCGCTGGTGTTAGATCCGCAGAGTGTATCATGCGCTGGGGTTAGATCCGCAGAGTGTATCATGCCCTGTGGTAAGATCCGCAGAGTGCATCATGCGCTGGTGTTAGATCCGCAGAGTGTATCATGCGCTGGGTTTAGATCCGCAGAGTGTATCATGTGCTGGGGTTAGATCCGCAGAGTGTATCATGCGCTGGGGTTAGATCCGCAGAGTGTATCATGCCCTGTGGTAAGATCCGCAGAGTGCATCATGCGCTGGTGTTAGATCCGCAGAGTGTATCATGCGCTGGGTTTAGATCTGCAGAGTGAACCATGCGCTGGTGTTAGAACCGCAGAGTGTATCATGCACTGGGGTTAGATCCGCAGAGTGTATCATGCGCTGGGGTTAGATCCGCAGAGTGTATCATGCGCTGGGGTTAGATCCGCAGAGCGTATCATGCGTTGGGGTTAGATCCGCAGAGTGTATCATGCGCTGGTGTTAGATCCGCAGAGTGTATCATGCACTGGTATTAGATCCGCAGAGTGTATCATGCGCTGGTGTTAGATCCGCAGAGTGTATCATGCGCTGGTGTTAGATCCTCAGAGTGTATCATGCGCTGGGGTTAGATCCGCAGAGTGTATCATGCCCTGTGGTAAGATCCGCAGAGTGTATCATGCGCTGGTGTTAGATCCGCAGAGTGTATCATGCGCTGGGTTTAGATCAGCAGAGTGAACCATGCACTGGTGTTAGAACCGCAGAGCGTATCATGCACTGGGGTTAGATCCGCAGAGTGTATCATGCACTGGTGTTAGATCCGCAGAGTGTATCATGCGCTGGGTTTAGATCTGCAGAGTGAACCATGCACTGGTGTTAGAACCGCAGAGCGTATCATGCACTGGGGTTAGATCCGCAGAGTGTATCATGCGCTGGTGTTAGACCCGCAGAGTGTATCATGCGCTGGGTTTAGATCTGCAGAGTGAATCATGCACTGGTGTTAGAACCGCAGAGCGTATCATGCGCTGGTGTTAGATCCGCAGAGTATATCATGCGCTGGGGTTAGATCCGCAGAGTGTATCATGCACTGGTGTTAGATCCGCAGAGTGTATCATGCCCTGGTGTTAGATCCGCAGAGTGTATCATGCGCTGGTGTTAGATCCGCAGAGTGTATCATGCGCTGGTGTTAGATCCGCAGAGTGTATCATGCGCTGGGGTTAGATCCGCAGAGTGTATCATGCCCTGTGGCAAGATCCGCAGAGTGCATCATGCGCTGGTGTTAGATCCGCAGAGTGTATCATGCGCTGGGTTTAGATCTGCAGAGTGAACCATGCGCTGGTGTTAGAACCGCACAGCGTATCATGCACTGGGGTTAGATCCGCAGAGTGTATCATGCGCTGGGGTTAGATCCGCAGAGCGTATCATGCGTTGGGGTTAGATCCGCAGAGTGTATCATGCGCTGGTGTTAGATCCGCAGAGTGTATCATGCGCTGGTGTTAGATCCGCAGAGTGTATCATGCGCTGGTGTTAGATCCGCAGAGTGTATCATGCGCTGGTGGTAGATCCGCAGAGTGTATCATGCGCTGGGGTTAGATCCGCAGAGTGTATCATGCCCTGTGGCAAGATCCGCAGAGTGTATCATGCGCTGGTGTTAGATCCGCAGAGTGTATCATGCGCTGGGTTTAGATCAGCAGAGTGAATCATGCGCTGGTGTTCGATCCGCAGAGTGTATCATGCACTGGTGTTAGATCCGTAGAGTGTATCATGCGCTGGGGTTAGATCCGCAGAGTGTATCATGCGCTGGGGTTAGATCAGCAGAGCGTATCATGCGTTGGGGTTAGATCCGCAGTGTATCATGCGCTGGTGTTAGATCCGCAGAGTGTATCATGAGCTGGGGTTAGATCCGCAGTGTATCATGCGCTGGGGTTAGATCCGCAGAGTGTATCATGCGCTGGTGTTAGATCCGCAGAGTGTATCATGCACTGGTGTTAGATCCGCAGAGTGTATCATGCGCTGGTGTTAGATCCGCAGAGTGTATCATGCGCTGGTGTTAGATCCGCAGAGTGTATCATGCGCTGGGGTTAGATCCGCAGAGTGTATCATGCGCTGGTGTTAGATCCGCAGAGTGCATCATGCCCTGTGGTAAGATCCGCAGAGTGCATCATGCGCTGGGTTTAGATCTGCAGAGTGTATCATGCACTGGTGTTAGAACCGCAGAGTGTATCATGCACTGGGGTTAGATCCGCAGAGTGTATCATGAGCTGGGGTTAGATCCGCAGAGTGTATCATGAGCTGGGGTTAGATCCGCAGAGTGTATCATGAGCTGGGGTTAGATCCGCAGAGTGTATCATGCGCTGGGGTTAGATCCGCCAAGTGTATCATGCGCTGGTGTTAGATCCGCAGAGTGTATCATGCGCTTGTGTTAGATCCGCAGAGTGTATCATGCGCTGGTGTTAGATCCGCAGATTGTATCATGCACTGGTGTTAGATCCGCAGAGTGTATCATGAGCTGGTGTTAGATCCGCAGAGTGTATCATGCGCTGGTGTTAGATCCGCAGAGTGTATCATGCGCTGGGGTTAGATCCGCAGAGTGTATCATGCCCTGTGGTAAGATCCGCAGAGTGCATCATGCGCTGGTGTTAGATCCGCAGAGTGTATCATGCGCTGGGTTTAGATCCGCAGAGTGTATCATGTGCTGGGGTTAGATCCGCAGAGTGTATCATGCGCTGGGGTTAGATCCGCAGAGTGTATCATGCCCTGTGGTAAGATCCGCAGAGTGCATCATGCGCTGGTGTTAGATCCGCAGAGTGTATCATGCGCTGGGTTTAGATCTGCAGAGTGAACCATGCGCTGGTGTTAGAACCGCAGAGTGTATCATGCACTGGGGTTAGATCCGCAGAGTGTATCATGCGCTGGGGTTAGATCCGCAGAGTGTATCATGCGCTGGGGTTAGATCCGCAGAGCGTATCATGCGTTGGGGTTAGATCCGCAGAGTGTATCATGCGCTGGTGTTAGATCCGCAGAGTGTATCATGCACTGGTATTAGATCCGCAGAGTGTATCATGCGCTGGTGTTAGATCCGCAGAGTGTATCATGCGCTGGTGTTAGATCCTCAGAGTGTATCATGCGCTGGGGTTAGATCCGCAGAGTGTATCATGCCCTGTGGTAAGATCCGCAGAGTGTATCATGCGCTGGTGTTAGATCCGCAGAGTGTATCATGCGCTGGGTTTAGATCAGCAGAGTGAACCATGCACTGGTGTTAGAACCGCAGAGCGTATCATGCACTGGGGTTAGATCCGCAGAGTGTATCATGCACTGGTGTTAGATCCGCAGAGTGTATCATGCGCTGGGTTTAGATCTGCAGAGTGAACCATGCACTGGTGTTAGAACCGCAGAGCGTATCATGCACTGGGGTTAGATCCGCAGAGTGTATCATGCGCTGGTGTTAGACCCGCAGAGTGTATCATGCGCTGGGTTTAGATCTGCAGAGTGAATCATGCACTGGTGTTAGAACCGCAGAGCGTATCATGCGCTGGTGTTAGATCCGCAGAGTATATCATGCGCTGGGGTTAGATCCGCAGAGTGTATCATGCACTGGTGTTAGATCCGCAGAGTGTATCATGCCCTGTGGTAAGATCCGCAGAGTGTATCAAGCACTGGTGTTAGAACCGCAGAGTGTATCATGCGCTGGGGTTAGAACCGCAGAGTGTATCATGCCCTGTGGTAAGAACCGCAGAGCGTATCATGCGCTGGGGTTAGATCCGCAGTGTGTATCATGCGCTGGGTTTAGATCTGCAGAGTGAATCATGCGCTGGTGTTAGATCCGCAGAGTGTATCATGCGCTGGGTTTAGATCTGCAGAGTGAATCATGCACTGGTGTTAGAACCACAGAGCGTATCATGCACTGGGGTTAGATCCGCAGAGTGTATCATGCACTGGTGTTAGATCCGCAGAGTGTATCATGCGCTGGGGTTAGATCCGCAGAGTGTATCAAGCTCTGGGTTTAAATCTGCAGAGTGTATCATGCGCTGGGGTTAGATCTGCAGAGTGTATCATGCGCTGGTGTTAGAACCGCAGAGTGTATCATGCGCTGGGGTTAGATCTGCAGAGTGAATAATGAGCTGGTGTTAGATCCGCAGAGCGTATCATGCACTGGGGTTAGATCCGCAGAGTGTATCATGCACTGGTGTTAGATCCGCAGAGTGTATCATGCGCTGGGTTTAGATCTGCAGAGTGAACCATGCACTGGTGTTAGAACCGCAGAGCGTATCATGCACTGGGGTTAGATCCGCAGAGTGTATCATGCGCTGGGGTTAGATCCGCAGAGTGTATCATGCTCTGGGTTTAAATCTGCAGAGTGTATCATGCGCTGGGGTTAGATCTGCAGAGTGTATCATGCGCTGGTGTTAGAACCGCAGAGTGTATCATGCGCTGGGGTTAGATCTGCAGAGTGAATAATGAGCTGGTGTTAGATCCGCAGAGTGTATCATGCGCTGGGTTTAGATCTGCAGAGTGAATCATGCACTGGTGTTAGATCCGAAGAGTGTATCATGCACTGGTGTTAGATCCGCAGAGTGTATCATGCACTGGTGTTAGATCCGCAGAGTGTATCATGCACTGGTGTTAGATCCGCAGAGCGTATCATGCACTGGGGTTAGATTCGCAGAGTGTATCATGCGCTGGGGTTAGATCTGCAGAGTGTATCATGCGCTGGGGTTAGATCTGCAGAGTGTATCATGCGCTGGTGTTAGATCCGCAGAGTGTATCATGCGCTGGTGTTAGAACCGCAGAGTGTATCATGCGCTGGGGTTAGATCCGCAGAGTGTATCATGCGCTGGTGTTAGAACCGCAGAGTGTATCATGCGCTGGTGTTAGATCCGCAGAGTGTATCATGCGCTGGGGTTAGATCCGCAGAGTGTATCATGCGCTGGTGTTAGAACCGCAGAGTGTATCATGCGCTGGGGTTAGATCTGCAGAGTGTATCATGCGCTGGTGTTAGATCCGCAGAGTGTATCATGCACTGGTGTTAGAACCGCAGAGTGTATCATGCGCTGGGTTTAGATCTGCAGAGTGAATCATGCACTGGTGTTAGAACCGCAGAGTATATCATGCGCTGGGGTTAGATCTGCAGAGTGAATCATGCGCTGGTGTTAGATCCGCAGAGTGTATCATGCGCTGGGTTTAGATCTGCAGAGTGAATCATGCACTGGTGTTAGAACCGCAGAGTATATCATGCGCTGGGGTTAGATCTGCAGAGTGAATCATGCGCTGGTGTTAGATCCGCAGAGTGTATCATGCGCTGGGGTTAGATCTGCAGAGTGTATCATGCACTGGTGTTAGATCCGCAGAGTGTATCATGCACTGGGGTTAGATCCGCAGAGTGTATCATGCGCTGGGTTTAGATCTGCAGAGTGAATCATGCACTGGTGTTAGAACCGCAGAGTGTATCATGCGCTGGGGTTAGATCTGCAGAGTGAATCATGCGCTGGTGTTAGATCCGCAGAGTGTATCATGCGCTGGGGTTAGATCTGCAGAGTGTATCATGCACTGGTGTTAGATCCGCAGAGTGTATCATGCACTGGGGTTAGATCCGCAGAGTGTATTAATGCTCTGGGGTTAGATTTGCAGAGCTTATCATGCGCTGGGGTTAGATCCGCAGAGTGTATCATGCGCTGGGGTTAGATCCGCAGAGTGTATCATGCGCTGGGGTTAGATCCGCAGAGTGTATCATGCGCTTGGGTTAGATTTGCAGAGTGTATCATGCGCTGGGGTTAGATCCGCAGAGTGTATCATGCGCTGGGGTTAGATCCGCAGAGTGTATCATGCGCTTGGGTTAGATCCGCAGAGTGTATCATGCGCTGGGGTTAGATCTGCAGAGTGAATCATGCGCTGGTGTTAGATTCGCAGAGTGTATCATGCGCTGGGGTTAGATCCGCAGAGTGTATCATGCACTGGTGTTAGATCCGCAGAGTGTATCATGCACTGGGGTTAGATCCGCAGAGTGTATTAATGCTCTGGGGTTAGATTTGCAGAGCTTATCATGCGCTGGGGTTAGATCCGCAGAGTGTATCATGCGCTGGGGTTAGATCCGCAGAGTGTATCATGCGCTGGGGTTAGATCCGCAGAGTGTATCATGCGCTTGGGTTAGATTTGCAGAGTGTATCATGGGTTGGGGTTAGACATGCGGCTCTACAGCCTGTATCACATATCATGGGATTATATACGCGTCTCTGAGGGCTTTATCACAAATGATGGGAATACATACACATCACTGTGGACTGTATCACACATCATGGGATTAGCTACGTATCTCTGCAGGCTGTATTATAGGTGATTGGATTAGATAAGCATCTCTGCAGGCTGTATCACACATAATAGGCTAAGGTACGCAGTTCTGTGGTCTGTATCACACATAATGGGATTAGATACTCGTCTATCACACATGATGGGATTAGAGTCGCATCTATCACACATGATGGGATTAGATATCTGTCTCTGCGAACTGTATCACACATGATGGAATTAGATATGTGTCTGCAGGCTGTATCACATGATGGAATTAGATAATTGGCTCTGCGGGCTATATCACATGATGAAATTAGATACATGGCTTGGCTATGTAACTGTGAAGTCTCCTTCAGATGTCTGTAATGCAGGGACCTTTGAATAAGGCTTATAGTGACATAGCAGAACTCAGTCAGTGTTCAGAGCACAGCAGCGTGAAAATTACACTGCTGTGCTCTGAACACTGCAGCGCTAATAGCGGCGATGAACACAGGTTGGCAGCCTGGTATTGTACTACTAATACCAGGCTAACGAGCTGTTCTTACCGCTTGAAGAAGTCTCCACCATACGCAGTGTTCTCAACTCTCAGAGCAGCCCTGCAGCGGTGACTTCTGCATTAAGAACAGCTCAGTAGCCTGAGTATTATGTCAGGCTGGCGAACACTGCTCAACACTCGACGCCCTGATGCTCTGCTCACTGCATCCAGGACTTCCTGTCACCGCTTGCTACAGTACACTCTGTGATCGGTGACAGAGAACAGCTGTGGACTACAACAAAATAGCACCTGGCTCCACCCACAGCTGTGATCTGAACAGGGCTGGTGACACACACCAGCAAATAATGATAATAACCAGCAGTGGCTGCAGAAAAAAATAATAAATAAAAAAAATGTTAAGACATGACATTTCAATTTGTATTAAAAATAATTGGATATATAATCAATAATTATTATTACAAAAAAAATCGCAACACATTCCCTTTAAAGGGAATCTGTCAGTAGAATCAACCCTCTTAAGGGTTAAAATGATACCTTAAAGAAGCACTTCCATCAAAATTGTTATCCTCTTAATCTATTGTAGTCACCATATTATATATCAGTTTTGCTTAAAAACTGACTAGTTGAATCCTTCTAAGCTCTATGTAGAAACACTAAATGTCTTTTCCATGCATGAGTCATAAGTCACTGCAAAATACCCTGGCAGAGGGGAGGATGGAGCAAGCTGGGTCAGGCATTGAAGAGAGGAAAAGAGAATTCCTGTTTGTACATAGAACAGAGAAAAGAGAAGAATTAGCTTGGTAGAAAGGCAAATTGAACAATTTTAAGTACACAGCGGTATATAATATGATGCACTATATTATATATTAAGAGGATAAAAACTTAGAGGGGAGTACTTCTTTAAGCTCTATGGGCCGGACACAGATGTCCCTGAGAATCTGCCTTTAGAGCTGATTTTAAAATAAAGGGGGCATTACCAGTGTGAGACAAGTAATGACTGACAGTCTGCTCACCTGACCTACATGTCTGACACTGGTAATGTGCCCTTTAATTTAAAATAATCTCTGGAGGCAGTATTCTCAGGTAGATTTGTGTCTGGCCCATAGTCCTGAACAGCTCATTTACATATTAAAAAATATGTAGATTTCTTGGGAATAAGACATTGGATCTTAGATATCAAGGTATCATTTTTTTCAGCTTTCCATGACCTACAGTTGAAATCAGAAGTTTACATGCACTATATAAAAAGACAATATATTGATAGGAAAAGACGGCACTGCATACCAGTCAATAAAATTCCAAAGTGCTTGTTTATTAATCCATAATTAAATGATGGAATACAGCCACATCATGCGAAGACAACTGACGTTTCATAGAATAAAAGTGAACTGTGCTCAAGTGAAATTTAAAATCAATGGCATGGCAATCCCACCCCTGAAAGGGGAGGAGGAACAATGAATTATTTATGCTATGCATATGGATGCTTGAGTTCAATATAGTGCAAATCGCATATATAATTTTATACACCAGCAGTATGCATACCAAAATGGACTTACTGAATAGACCAATATCACATCACAAAAGATATATACTGTATATATATAAAACTGGAGATATCTGAAACAATCAAAACAACATTTTTCTTTAAAACAAAAAAATATATATTTTGTTTTATTTTTTTCTCATACCAGGTCACACCTAATATACATCTTGCAATTAAAAATTGCTACAAGTGACCGGTTGAAGGGCAGGCGTACAAAGCAACTAACGTTTTTTCACTTTCCGTATTGTGCACCCTATATACTTTACATTGCACGCCTGACACTCCACACAGTAAACTATATGACGAGAATTGCAGTTCATAAATGAATATATAAGAAAATAAGAACCAACTGATAAGAACACTTATTTCTTTTTATCTTCTGCAAACTTGCACAAATTGCACCTGGAGCCTGAACATCTGTAAAACCCTGTGGTAGAAATCCATGTGGTTTTTGTCACTTTTTCACTAAATAAACTTGGTGCTAATAAGCTTGCTAGGGTGTTACCTTTTTTAGCTACAAAATTACACCCCCCCTGTAGGATTTTTCTATGTATGGGGTCTTGGTTTAAGGTAGGGAGATATTTGAAAACAATCTTTTTAATCTCATGAAACTGCCTGCTGTATGCAGTACTGACAGTAATGGAGTTTTTTTGATTATCAGAATTAGTTTTTTTCTTATGCAAGATTGATTTTTGGAGATCATATTCACCCCTTTTCCGCTGAATTTATTGAATATTTTTTGTAACCTCTCTTGATAGTGGAACATTCCTCCAAAAAGGCATCCTCCCTAGGACAAATCCGTAGGGCTCTGATTAGTTCTCCATATGGAATAGCCCCGATTGTGTGGCTTGGGTGACAACTGCTGGCCAGCAAAATGGTATTGCCAGCCATTTCTTTAAGACATAATGATGTATCTACTGTTTTATTTACTACATTGCCAGTCAAAAGAATGTCCAGGAAGGGTACACTCTTAGCAGGTTCACTTAATGTGAATCGGAGGTTTGGGTCTTTTCCTATCAACATATTTTCCTTGGATGGTTTGCTGGAAAGATGTGAAGGACGGGCACCTACCAGGACATTGAGGCTGAGGCTGTGAAATCATCTGCAGTGTGGTGAGCTTTTTTTCCTCTGTTTTTTATTTATATAAAAAGACACATATAGTTACATAGTTACATACATAGTTTATAGTTACATAGTTTATAAGGCCGAAAAAAGACAAGCGTCCATCCAGTTCAGCCTATTTCTTGTGCACTGCAGCTATTCCGCAGCGTTGATCCAGGGGAAGGCAACAAAAAACCATGCGGTATAGGCCAACTTACATCATTGAGGAAAAATTCACTTCCCGACACCAATCTGGCAGTCAGATTAAATCCCTGGATTAATTAACTATCACTAAGCATAAGATGTAATTTTATTGTTCTCAAGAAAGGCGTCCAGGCCTCTCTTGAACTCATTAAGTGAGTTGGACATCACCACTTCCTCTCCCAGAGAGTTCCAGAGTCTCACGGCTCTGACCGTAAAGAATCCCCTTCTATGCTGGTGCAGGAACCTCCTTTCCTCCAGACGCATAGTGTGCCCCCTCGTCTTTGTCACCATCCTTGGTATAAACAGGTCATGGGAGAGATCTCTGTACTGCCCCCTGATGTATTTATACATGTTTATGAGGTCTCCCCTAAGCCTTCTCTTTTCCAACGTAAATAGGCCTAATTTTGACAACCTCTCTGGGTATTCTAGTCCCTCCATTCCCTTTATTACCTTAGTCGCCCTCCTTTGTACCCTCTCTAGCTCCAATATGTCTTTCCTGAGCACCGGAGCCCAGAACTGTGCACAGTATGCTAAGTGCGGCCTTACCAGCGCTTTATACAGAGAAAGAACAATGTTCTCATCATATGCCCCTATTCCTCTTCTGATGCATGCCATGACTCTATTTGCCTTCGCAGCTGCTGCCTGACACTGGGCACTCCAATTTAATTTGCTATTAACCAAGACGCCCAGGTCCTTCTCCATGTCAGATTTCCCCAATGGTTTCCCATTTAATATGTATGGGTGACTGCTGTTTTTCTTTCCCATGTGCATGACCTTACATTTATCGGCATTGAACCCCATCTGCCATTTTTTGGCCCAACTCCCCAATTTATCTAAATCCTCCTGTAGCTGTGCCCTATCCTCATCTGTATTAACTACTTTACAAAGTTTAGTATCATCTGAAAATATTGCTATTTTACTATGCATCCCTTCCACTAGATCATTAATAAATATATTAAATAATATAGGGCCCAAGACAGACCCTTGAGGCACCCCGCTAGTAACCCTGACACACCCTGAGCTTACTCCATTGATAACCACCCTCTGCTTTCTATCACTCAGCCAGCTATTTACCCACTTGCACACATTATCCCCCAGACCAAGCATTCTCATTTTATATACCAACCTTTTGTGTGGCACGGTATCAAACGCTTTGGAGAAGTCAAGGTATACAACATCCACTGACTCTCCCCGGTCCAGCTGAGAGCTCACCTCCTCGTAGAAGGCGATCAGGTTTGTTTGGCAGGAGCGATCCCTCATGAATCCATGTTGATATGGAGTTAGACAGTTATTATCATTAAGATATTCTACAATAGCATCTCTAAGAAATCCTTCAAACAATTTACCCACAACAGACGTTAAGCTGACTGGTCTATAGTTCCCAGGGTCACTTTTAGACCCCTTTTTGAATATTAGTACCACATTTGCTTGGCGACAGTCTAGTGGGACAGTCCCTGCCCATAAAGAGTGCTTGAATATAAGATACAGCGGTCTGTCTATCACATTACTTAATTCTTTTAGTACCCGGGGATGTATGTCATCTGGGCTTGGTGACTTGTCTATTTTGATATTATTTAGGCGTTTCTGAACTTCCTCCTGGGTTAGGTGGGTGATATTTAGCGGAGGGTTTACTTTATCACTCTGCATTTCCTCCGATAAATTGTTTTCTTTTGTGAAAACAGTGGAGAAGAAGCTATTGAGTAGGTTTGCTTTACCCTCATCGCCCTCTATGATTTTACCCAGGTTATTTTTCAATGGGCCAACTCCATCTGTTTTAATCCTTTTTTTTTTAATCCTTTTTTTTAAACATATACATGTTTTTCTCTATATCGGACATGAAATCAGAATAAATTTTCCTGTTTTAGGTCAATTAGGATTACCATAATTTTTAATATTTGCCTAATGCCAGAATAATGAAAGAGAGAGAATGTTTTAAGGCGTTTTATTACTTACTGCAAAGTCAAAAGTTTACATACACTAAAATTACTATACTTTTAAACAATTCGGGACTGCCCATATGGTGATGTCATGTGTTTGGAAGCTGAGTTAATTAGAGACACACCTGTGGATGTATTTTAATGCACACCTGAAACACACTGCTTCTTTGTGTAGCACCATGGGAAAGTCTAAAGAAATTAGTCAAGATATCAGGAAGAGTTTTGTGGACTTGCACAAGTCTGGCTCATCCTTGAGTACAATTTAAAGATACCTGAAGGTGCCTCGTTCATCTGTACAAACAATTATACGCAAGTAAAAACAAGATGGGAATGTCCAGCCATCATACTGCTCACGAAGGAGACGGGTTCTGTGTCCCAGAGATGAACGTGCTTTGGTTCGACATGTGCATATCGACCCAAGGACAAAAGCAAAAGACCTTGTGAAGATGATGGCGGAAACTGGTAAGATTGTGTCAATATCCACAGTGAAACGAGTACTGTATTAACATGGGCTGAAAGGCCACTCTGCCAGGAAGAAGCCATTACTCCAAAAGAAACATAAAAAAAGCCAGATTAATGTTAGCAAATGCACACAGGAACAAAGACCTTATTTTTTGGAGAAATGTCCTGTGGTCTGATGAAGCTAAAATTGAACTTTTTGGGCATAATGATCACCGTTACGGTTGGAGGAAAATCCAGATAACCCCTTTAAGAATGGAAAATCTGATAGGATCTTTGTTGTTGATGATAAAAGCGATGACATCAACAGCAAAAGAACAGCAACAACAAAGTAGAAGTAATAACTTTAGCCTCCATAAGAATAAAAGACAAAACGCCATCTCGTGATAACAGCCATGAGGTTTTATTCCCACTGCGTTTGGTAGTTTTGTCTCATTGATACCAAAAGAATAAACTTTTGGTACAGGAAAACCTTTTTTTCCACTATCAATCACCACTGAGTGGAAGTGAAGTGCACTGTTTATTATTCTTTTTTTGCAGTGGTGTTTCATAGCACAACACTTCATAATTCGAGGCTCTATGTTTGAAGCAAATGTAAGATTTTCCGAGCATTTGTGCTGAATACAAAGCTTAAATGTGCACAAATTTAAATAGGATCAGCGTATTTGACTGAGCATTACAATCCAAGGATAAGCGGAAAACACACAAAGAGAGTTAAAATGAACACACTGACAGTAAGGTCTCACTCAGATGCACGTGTTTTCTCGTATGTGTTCTATACAAACGAGGAGACATGTACGTATAGAACACATGTTTCTCACAGACAGAAGATGTAGCCATTATAGTGTAAGGTGCTTTTCACATGTCCGTATTTTTTATGGTCTGAGTGTCTGCAAAAAAAATAAAAAAACAAGATGTGACTGTTTTTTATCCAAGCCATAAAAGAAACTCAACAATGCAAGTGTGGGTTCTTAAAAAAACAGATAGCACTCAGATGCCACACTGAAGGCAAAAATGGATGAAAATTAGATCTAGCACAATTATGAAAATTGAATGGAAGCTACAGAGAGAAAACCAATAATGGAAAAATGTGTACCTTTTCTATATCTTTGACCCAAAACCAGGTTATGGCTTATAAATACTGAGCAAAATACTGTGAAAGTAGCCTTAGAGTATGTGTCCACGTAGCGTTTTAGAAGCGTATATGCTGCGGAATTTCCGCAGCGTAAACGCTTGGGAAACGCTTGGTAATTCGCCCCCCATGGTCCCCAATGACAAGCCGCAATGTCAATGCCCATTCTGCGGATTTTTCCGCAGCATTTATGCTGCGCTCAAAAATCCACAGCATGTCCATTAATTTTGCGGACACGCAGCGTAATCGCCGCCATTGACTTGCATTGAAACGCATAATATCCGTGTCAGTACATTTGTACACACGGATATTATGCGTTTCTATGTGCGGATGGTACCCAAGTCTGAGGAGAGGAGACTCTCATCCAGACCTGGGTACCATAGAAACTGTAAAAAAAAGAATAAAAAATAAAGTTTATACTCACCTTCTGATGTCCTCCCGGTGTTTTGTCCACGCCGTCCGGTCTATTGCAATGCTCCCGCTGTTGTGAAGGACCTGCCATGATGTCACTGACGACACATGGCTCAATGATGTCACCGCAGGTCCTTCACACCACCGCGAGCCGCCCAACACACCGGACGCGGCAGAGAGAACATCGGGAGGACACCAGAAGGTGAGTATAAACTTTATTTTTTTATTTTTTACCATTTTATTCTTTTTTTTTAACTAACTTGGTCACACTACTATAAATCCTTGCCGGTTGCATGGATTTATATAGTGTGACCAAGTTGTCCAGCACTTTTCCAAGTGATGCTAAAATCGCTTGATAACCCGCATGCGGAAATGCATGCAAAGACACTTTACAAACGCTTCTACCTGGCGGGAAAAACGCATGTAAAAAACGCATGCTTTTTTCCTGCCAGGGAGAAGCGTAAAAAATGTGCAGCATTTCTGCATCGTGGGCACATAGCCTTAGGATGAGTGGGGCAGACAGCGCACAAAACTTCACCCACTCGCAGTCGTCAATGGCTGAATGATTTTAGGTTCAAGATTGTATAGCCATTGGCCATTGCAGGTGGCTGCGCGGCCATAGCCACAATGCCTGATCTCATCCTTAGGCTAGCTGCAGACAGACATATTTTTGATCCATGTGCACAGGGACAGCCCACGGATCTATGTTAGCCTATATGCTAGTGCACATTATTATTATGTATTATTATAGCACCATTAATTCCATGGCGCTTTACATGTTTAAAAGGGGTATATATAGCATACAACACGCACAATAATATGAACAAAAACGAGTCAGCGACTGGTACAGGAGGTGAGAGGACCCTGCCCATGAAGGCTCACAATCTACAAGGGATGGGTTAAACTATTTCCACATGGACCTAAGGATTGCAAGGAAAAAGTCTGACATGCGCTATGCTGGGCTAATTTACAGACCAATGCAGAAGTGTTGATGTGTTTCTAGTAGACTTTTCCTCTGATTGTTCCTCTGCTGATTTTAGCTTACAGATACTGATGTAAAATATGGACCAAATACTGAACGTATGAACGTGGCCTAACACTCACATACATGATCCCTAAGACCTCTTTCACACGTCAGTATTTCCGGTACATGTGGTGACAGTTTCCACACGTACCGCAGACACTGACACATGTAGACCCAATTCATAGTCCCTTGCCGGCGCTGCGATCAGCTCCAGGAGGGACAATAATGAGAGTAGTAGTGTCTGCTCCTGCAGTGTCCACCTGTAAAAATAAGAAAATAAAAAAATCCTTATACTCATCTGTCTTAAGTGTCCCACGCTGTAATTCATACGATAGATCACGCTGTGGATGCAGGGAGAATGACTCCTGCAGCGAGCGGGCCCCGGACCACCGCTGAGCTCAGTGAGGGATAGGACACCGCTCGCTGAGCGCAGCTCCAGGGCCTGCTCGCTGCAGGAGTCATTCTCCCCTGATCCTTGGTGTCAGCGGTCACATGGATTACAGCAGGGGACACTTAGGACAGGTGAGTATATTGATTTTTTTATTTTATTCTTATTTTTACAGGTGGACATTGCGGGAGCAGACACTACTACACTCATCATTGTCCCTTGCACGTGCTGATCGCAGCGCCGACAGGGGAGTATGATGAGGGCAGCATTCGTACCCAGTGCTTGGGAATAGCACTAACTGTGCCGCTGATTCCCAAACGCCGGTGCGTGTGCTCCTGATGCGGCACACGGGCGGCACATGGTTGCCACACGTGTGACACACATGGACATACGGGACACAGATATCACCTGGAATGGGTTTTTCCGGACGTGTGAAACCGGTCTCACAAAGGGATAAAAAGAAAAGAAAAACACGTTGGAGTGGTGCTTTAAGTCAGGTATGTGTATTAAAGCAGCTAATTGTCAGTGCCCAGCTGTCACAGACCCAGGAGAGAGGACAGTGGTGTATTTTAGTAGCAGCCATTTACTAGCAGTCATGGTGTATCATTTCCATGATCATGTCTCTTGCAAGCTGCGTACTTACTTGACAATTTATTAATGCTTTCAGCCAGTTGTCAGCCTAAAAATAATGGCTTCACATTGCTAGTACTGTATTATTCATCAGACTACAGATCTCGTCATTTGATATGCCTTATTGTGTTTTAATTCAGCTCTTGCTGAGTGGAGAATGACTTTATCTAATACACAGCTTTGCGCTGGCTGTAGCCTTTATGTGGTGATACTGACCATCAATCCAAATATGATTTTAGCATATACGGATTAGGGATATGGTAAACTGATCGGCTGCTGGGTAGTCAAGATCCTAATATAACAGCTAGATCCAATGACTGTCAGTGAGCACACATTACTACTCACCATGACCACAGCTGCAATTTTACTACAAAGGGGCAGTTGGGGGTACGAACCTACAAATTTTCTGCTGCAGAAAATGTGCCGCGAATTCGGCAGCCACTAAAACTGCTGTGGATTTTGCTGAGGAAATACAGTGGATCTGATGCCACTGTCTCACATTTTACTCCTGACACTGAAAAGGATGAAATCCGGCGTGACATCAGCAGTATAAATTGACATGCTGCGGCTTTCAAATCTGCCGCACTGGCGAGTTCACACTGGAGATTTTCTCTGCAGTGTGTTCAAGAAATTTCCAAAATTCTCATGATGACACTCCTACTGTAATACGCAGTGGATTTTCCATCTGCTAAACTGTTATTATACAGCTGCACACCCACTGTAGGGTGACATAGGACACCCACACAGGAGTTTTTCTTCTGAAGTAGTCAAACAGCAATGTAGAAGGCTTCATATTTATTGCTGCAATGTTGTGTTCACACATTGAGACCGCAGAGCATTTTTTCATAAAATCTTCCAAAATTACTACAAAAATGACAGCTTAGCTCCACCGTACAGCAGCGATTTCAGAACATCTAATATTTATGTGTCAACTCAGCACTTAAAGGCAAATGGGTGATCATTAGGAGGTTAATCAGGATGAATGTCAGAGCTGCAACATTTTTGTATACTTGATGCTATAAATACCTTTTATTTGAAGGCACTGAATACAGTGTCTACAGTCGTGGTCAAAAGTTTTGAGACTGACACAAGTTTTGTTTTTTCACTAAGTTCGCAGCTTCGGTGATTTTAGATCTTTTTGTCAGATGTTTCTATGATTACTGAAGTACAATTAGAAGCATTTAATTTACTTTTATTAACAAATACATCAAGATTATAAAAAGACTCAATATTTACAATAAAGATGAACAGCACAACCAGTCCTGAGTCAGTAGTCTCCTGGTCCGGGTTTGGCCAGTCCTGAGTCCGCAGTTTCCTGGCCCCAGTATGGCCAGAGTCCTGTTCACGAATCCTTGGTTCCAGAGCAGCCAGTGCCTGAACCCGTGCCCCCTGGTCCCGGAGCAGCCAGTGCCTGAACCCTCGTCCCCTGGTCCTGGAGCGACCAGTGCCTATACCCTTGTCCACTGGCCCTGGAGCGGCCAGTTCCTGAACATTGTCCCCTGGTTCTGGTGCCGCCAGCCCTGTCCCTGAGTTTCCTGTCCCCTGGTCCTGGTGCGGCCAGTCCTACGTCTGAAGTTCCCTGGTCCCAGTGTGGCCAGTATCTGAACGTTCCCCTATCTGACTCTCCGTGTCAGTGATCCTGGAAAGTATCTACTGAGTCTGAAGGAGCCATAATGGAGCAGCTCACCTAACTCCTGGGGTCAGCTGCTGCAGTACCGGCATCTGCCTAGTAGAGGTACCTGGCGGCTACCTGCAGCCCAGCCTGTCTCCACCTTCTGGAACGGCAGTGAACACCAGGTAGCCACTTAGCTACGCCCCTACCTAGGCAGACCCGGCCCTGTGGCACAGTGGGTCCACAAATTCACATGCGCCAAGGTTGGGCATAACACCATTCATGTGTGGGGTTGCTATTCATCCAAGGGAGTTTTCTCACTCACAATTTTGCCAAATAACACTGCCAGGAATAAAGAATCGTTTCTAAACATCCTCCAAGAGTAACTTCTCCCAACTATCCAGGAGCAAGTTGGTGATGAACAATGATTTTTCCAGTATCATAGAGACCATGTCGCAAGGCAAAGGGGTCTTAATATCTCCGTATTGGGGTTCCCGAAGGTGGGCTGACACCCAAAAGAGGGGAACTAGACTCACATCTGGGGGGAGTCCAAGAGCCCAGGAGGTATCTTAGTTGTTGCCCAAGGCCCCATCTAATAACGTAATTTGTTGGAGGTGCCATACCCCAGGTCACATAGCTACCCGTTGCCCCATGACCACCGAGCCAATGGACTGCAGCATAGGACGGCGCTGCTCGTATTTTGCATATCCTGCCAGCAGTGATATCCCTCAACCAGGCGAGGGACTGCAGGCATGTCCCGTATTAGTGAATGGCGTGCAAATGACTGATCTGTTAGACTCTGGTAGTTTGGTAACCTTAGTAAGGGTCACTATTCCTCATCGGCTGATTCCTGGGAAGATGCTGTGCATATCCGCTGTATCTATGGGGAAGCTAAAGACTACCCTGTGGCCCGAGTGATCATAGACACAAACTGTGGCACCGAGTCCCATGAGGTGAATGTAGTCAAGATCCTACTGCACCCTGTTATAATAGGGCGGGACTTAGCATTATTTTGGGACTTGTGGGCGAAAGGGAGCACGCCTGGTTACCCGGACCACAGCCAGGTCACCCCTATAGAAACCTCGCCGCATAATAAAATTATTAAATAATAAAATTGACATGATCCAGAGTTGGCCACAACCTCTATCAAAGAAGCAGGTCAGAGCATTCCTGGGCATCATGGGCTACTACCGTCCGGTTTATCCCTAATTTCGTCATGATAGCCGCCCCTCTGACGAACCTCCTTAAAGAGGTTTTCCCACGAACAAAAGTTAATTTTAATAATTGGCTGTGTCTGACCATGTACGGAACATATCACATCTCCTAGGCGGGGGAGGAAGCAAAAGATAATACAGACATTACAGCAGGGGATCGCAGAGGATTCATTTTCTGAGGTAAAACATGTTCCTGCCTGTTTTTAAACAATGTTTTACCTCACAAAATGAACTTTGGTTTGTGGGAAAACCCCTTTAAAAGGACGAAGTCGGCTATGGCTAAGTGGTCTCCAGAAGCTGAGACGGCCTTCCAGGAACTGAAGCTAACCCTGTGTAAACAGCCAGTGTTGGTGGCACTGGATTTCTCTAAGGAGTTTGTGGTCTTGACGGACACGTCACAAGGCGGGCTGGGCGCTGTCTTATCACAAGAGGTGAACGGGGAAGAGCACCCCACAATGTATCTAAGTCAGAAGTTGTCATCCTGCAAGAAGAATTACTCCACAGTAGAGAAGGAATGTTTGGCCATCAAGTGGGCATTGGATACTCTAAGTTACTACCTCTTAGGCAGGAAATTCAGGCTAGTGTCAGTCCATGCCCCACTGAGGTGGATGAGGGAGAAGAAGGGGAACGATGCCCAAATGACCAGGCGGTTCCTAGCACTTCAGGATTTTAGCTTCCATGTAGAACATAGGCCCGGAAACTGCATGGCAATGCTGATGCTCTGTTGAGAGTCCACTGTTTGATGGCAGGAGGTACCAAGCCCTCTGGCTTTGGGCAGAGAGGTGATATGTAAGATGGCCGCGGGACAGGTCCTTGAGGGGAGATATGTATCATCGAGGTTGGTAGCTTTGGTGATGTAAGCCTGGGAGAGCAGACTCCAGTATGTATAGTGCTGAAAGAGTTAATAAAGCGTATCAGGGCCCAGTTTTCGAGCAGTCAAAGAGATGGGAGGGAGTGGCTGCTCACATATTCCCACCCCAGGGACGTGGTATGGCAGATAAAATGGAGGCCAAGTGTCTCATTCAGTGTCTGTGATTGGAGGTGTGGAGACCTCCAGTGTGTTTGCTATGATCTGAGCGGGCAAACCCTCATTACTGTATGAACGACTTACTTTCTGTTTTTCACTCTGTGCTGGAAAGGCTGTCTTTTTGTTTGCTTATGCTGAGTGGTTTATGAAATCTGAATAAACCAGACTGGACTTTTTAATGAAAGCGCTTCCTGTGCCTACCTCAACCGCAGCTGAGTGAGTAAAAAACCCTACAAAACATATATGCTGTGGGGAAAATAAGTATTTGAGACACTGCCGATTTTGCAAGTTTTTCCACCTACAAAGAATGGAGAGGTCTGTAATATTTTTCGTAAGTACACTTCACCTGTGAGAGACAGAATCTTAAAAAAAATCCAGAAAATCACATTGTATGATTTTTACATAATTACTTAGCATTTTATTGCATTAAATAAGTATTTGATACAATAGAAAAATAGATCTTCATATTTTTCACAGAAACCTTTGTAATTATGAAGGTCAGACGTTCCCTGTAGTTCTTGACCAAGTTTGCATATACTGCAGCAGGGATTTTGGCCCACTCCTCCATACAGATCTTCTCCAGATCTTTCAGATTTCAGGGCTGTCTCTGGCCAACATTGAGTTTCAGCTCCCTTCAAAAATTTTCTATTGGGTTCAGGTTTAGAGACTGGCTAGGCCACTCCTGGACCTTGAAATGCTTCCTACAGAGTATGACCCATCTTTAATGTTCTTACTGAGGGAAAGAGGTTGTTGGCCAAAATCTTACGATACATGACCCCATCCATCCTCCCTTCAATACGGTGCACTCGTCCTGTCCCTTTGCAGAAAAGCACCCCTAAAGTATGATGTTTCCCCACCATACTTCATGGTTGAGACGGTGTTCTTGGGGTTGTACTCATCCTTCTTTTTCCTCCAAACACGGCGAGTGGAGTTGATACCAAAAAGTTATATTTTTGCCTCATCTGACGACATGACCTTCTCCCATGCTTCATCTGGATCATCCGGATCATCCAGATGGTCACTGTGGACAGGTGTCTTTTATACTGGTAACGAGTTCAAACAGGTGCAATTCATACAGGTAATGAGTGCAGAGTAGGAGGGCTTCTTAAAGAAAAACTAACAGGTCTGTGAGAGACAGAATTGTTGCTGGTTTGTAGGTGATCAAATACTTATTTCATGCAATAAAATGCAAATGAATTATTTAAAAATCGTACAATGTGATTTTCTGTTTTTTATTTTTAGATTCTATCTCTCACAGTTGAATTGTACCTACGATTAAAATTACAGACCTCTCCATTCTTTGTAGATGTGAATACTTGCAAAATCGGCAGTGTATCAAATACTTATTTTCCCCACTGTATGTATGTATATATATATATATATATATATATATATATACATATAATGTAGCTCTTGTGCTCGACGTGGTGATTAATAACGTGATCTTACTATGCAGTTTTGCAACTCAGTTTTCTAGTGTGTAGCCAGGTGAAGCACATAAACACATTATGGGAATTTATTAACGCTTTCAAGCCATGGCCAAGTTTAAATTTTTGTACTTTTGTTTTTTCCCCCCATTCTTCCAAGAACCATAAATTCTACATTATTTCGTTGACATACTTATGTGAGGGATTGTTTTTTGCGGGACGAGTTGTAGTTAAGAAAAACAACTTTCATTTACAACATAGGATACTGAAAAATTGGGAACAAAACCTAAATGTGGTGAAATTGTGAAAAAAAATTAATTCGGACATCTTTTGGATTTTGTTTCCATGCCGTTCAGTCCACGATGAGAATGACTTAGCAACATGATTCTTCCAGTTAGTGTGATTACGGAGATACCAAACTTTAGTAGTTTTATTTTTAAATTCTAGTGGTTAAAAAAAAAAACGAAATGTGAAAAATAAAACGTTGGCTTGTGTTTCCATTTTCTCAGGCTATACTTTTATTTATTTAGTTTTCTGTCTATGGAGGTGTGTGAGGGCTTGTTTTGTGAATGGCAAGCTGATACTTTTATTCATACTATTTTGTACTACGTATTCTTTAACTGCATTTTTCTGAGGCGCTGCGGAGACCAAAAACCACCAATTCTGAATATTTGATTTATTGTTGTGTTATGGTGTTTACCGTATAGGGTAAATAATTTCGTATTTTGATAGAGTGGACTGTTGTGGACGTGGTGATAACAAATATGTGTAGTTTATATATTTTTTTTATTTTTAACTAGAGAAAAGTGGGAAATCTTTTTTTTTTTAATTTAGTTCCCCTAGGGGACTGGAATATATATTGTAGTATATAGTCAAAATGACGATCTCTTATAAAGTCCAATGACAGGAACACAAAGATTGCAGCCAGGAAGGGCTTCAGCAGGCCACCAATTGCCAAGGCAAGCCATCAGCACCCTGCTAGCTCTAGAGGACCGCTGCTGTCAGAGGCAGATGCTGGTTGTATAATACAGCCGTGTGTGGAGCAGGCTCAGCTCCTCAGCCCGCACCATAGACGCGTAACTGACATGCGCTGTACATGAAAGGCAGATGTCGGGAAGGCTTGTCCCATTTATTGTTTTTTAGTCAATATGGTTCAAAAATAACTGCCTGTGGTCAGTGTCCAGTAATGCCTTTCCACAGCTGTTCCAGGTTTGGCTGCAGCAGTTACAAGCACTGTAGATGTATCTCCGCTGCCGCTGTACCACTGCAGCTGATCAACAAAGACCCAGAGAGTGTGAGTAAAAGCTCAGTTATAATATGAGGTTGGAAGCCTATGGATGAAAATGAATTGAAATAGGACAACCCCTTTAAGTGGCAAAAGCAGCTACAAGACATCTCTGGCGGCTTATTTCCTGGAAAACAAAAGGGTCTGGAACCTAAAACTCAAATTGCCCGACCTTTATCTCAGTTGGACGGTTCAGCCATCTTTAATCACTTAATGCACAAGGAAGTAGAGGTAAATCATTTCTGGGGTTCCCATTTGTGAATGGGGTTTACAAGCTGAGCTTTGATTGCTGCTGTTAACCATTTAAATGCTGCTGTCAGTGTGATAGTGGCATTTGGTTCCCCAGTGATGCGATCACAAGGCAACAATGACTTACCACAGCCAATAGTCATGACCAATAGTCATGTTTATGGGAAGAAGAAGATGAGGAAAAAATACTACTGTAAGAAAAGGGAGAATAATCTGCGGGGACACAGTGCAGGCGGCCATTACTCCTCACTCTTCTTCCCTTTGCATTGTATTTCGGGCTGCAGTAAATCCTCAGTGACACGCGAGACCGTCTGCAGCCTGCACTGCACTGGGACTGTCACTACTGCAAGAAGCGCGCTCCCTCCAGCAGCACCAGCTGGAGCCTGACTCCTCCCACCCACGTGACTGATCACATGGTCATGACATCTCTGAAGGTCCTTAAGCTTTAGGAGCTGGCGTGTGACATCATCAGAGGTCTTTCAGCCGCTAGACGCAGCTGCAGTGAGGAGGACTGTGTGAACGCGGCCTCATTACAGGTAATGGCACTGCGCGCTTCATCAGGGAGCAGCGGTGCTGACACGTGACACACGGATCTCTGACTCTGGAGACAACTGGAGCCTCCTACACGTACAGGTCACGTGGTCGTGACGTCATCAAAGGTCCTGTAGCCTATTGTGATTTAGCCTCTGATGTCATTAAAGGTCTTTTAACTCATTATGACCCAGCACCTCTAGCCTGCTGCTAGTATGAGTGCTAGTTGCCCAGAGAAGCTGTCATATTGCAGTATTCTCATTATATCGTAGCATTCTCACTATTATTATCATAGCGCCATTTATTCCATGGCGCTTTACATGTGAAAAAGGGGGTATACAGAGCAAAAACAATTACAAAAATTTGAACAAAAAACGAGTCAGCGACTGGTACAGGAGCGAGAACCCTGCCCAGGAGGGCTCAGAGTCTACAAGGGATGGGTGAGGATACAGTAGGTGAGGGTAGAGCTGGTCGTGCAGCGGTATGGTGGAGCGGTGGTTACTGCAGGTTGTAGGCTTGTCGGAAGAGGTGGGTCTTCAGGTTTCTTTTGAAGGTTTCCACGGTAGGCGAGAGTCTGACATGTTGGGGTAGAGAGTTCCAGAGTAGGGCAGAAGCATGGGAGAAATCTTGTATACGGTTGTGGGAGGAGGAGATAAGAGGGGAGTAGAGAAGGAGATCTTGTGAGGATCGGAGGTTGCGAGTAGGTAAGTACCGGGAGACTAGGTCACAGATGTATGGAGGAGACAGGTTGTGGATGGCTTTGTATGTCATGGTTAGGGTTTTGAACTGGATTCTCTGGGCAATGGGTAGCAAGTAAAGGGATTGACAGAGGGGAGAGGGCGTGGAATAGCAGGGGGGACAGGTGGATTAGTCGGGCAGCAGAGTTTAGGATAGATTGGAGGGGTGCGAGAGTGTTGGAAGGAAGGCCACAGAGCAGGAGGTTGCAGTAGTCGAGGCGGGAGATGATGAGGGCGTGCACTAGTGTTTTTTCAGATTCATGGTTGAAACATTGGGGGGTTCATATAAAGTAGTGGAGAACTTCTTTAATCATTATTGGGGCCTTTAATATCATTTTCTCCCACAAATAACAGTTGGTCGCTGGAGGTCCCAGCACCAGGATATTCTGTAACACTCCAGGTTCTTACATTTCCACTCACTACAACATATTCACTGCTAGACTGTGCCTTGTGCCTCATTCACATGTCTGTGTTTCCAGTACTTGTAGTATCTGTTTTTTTCACGGACCTATTATAACTAGTGATGAGTGAACGTGCTTGGTACTCGCCTGAGCATCTCATTGCTCGAGATGCTCGGCAAGTATTTCCAGGGTTGCTCGACGTGAGCTCGGGTCTCATCCCTGCATGTTTGGCACTCTTTAGAGAGCCAATGAACATGCAGGGATTGCGTGCCACACACTGTAATGCCGTAGCCATGTTGGTTGTGGGCATTACAGTGATTGGCTGGCTGCACAGCGTGAACAGGTGTATATAAGACCGGGCGCCGCCATGCTCGTCACAGTCTACCTTGGAATCAGGCAGAGTAGGGAGAGGTGCTGCTGCATCAGGGAGAGATTTGCTTGTTTAGAGTTAATATAGGTATTCCACAACATATATCTATATCCATCTGAACTAACAGTCCTTCTGAGGACTAATCCAGCTGTATATAATCAGTGCTAGGCAGGCAGGCAGTTTATGTGGCAGACTGCAGTGTATGATACAGCACAAGAGGGTCCATTTAACGTCCTGTTTGATGCTGCTGTAGTAATTACAGATATTTCTAGACATAGAAAGGCAAAAAAATTTTTTATCTTAATCCTGGTTATTTACTTCAAAAGCAATCCAGAGAACACAATTTTTCTGCTCAATTTGCTTGTTGGCACTGCAGAATACAGCCAGATCCTTTCCATATTACAGCGATAAAAATCCAGAAATTTGTAGTGAACATGGAAAATATTGGCCTCCATTTAAATTTTGTTGCAGTGTGTCAGTGAAGTTATTGACACGAGGTCTCTGTGAAAAATAGTAACCTACAGGCCAGCTATTTAAAACTGTGTTTTCCATCACACGTATCACATATCACTGCGGTTCAAATACAGCCATTTGTAGTGAACGTGGAAAATATTTTCCTTCATTTAAAATGGCCAAGGTGCGTGGCAAGGGACGGGAAAGTGGACTTGATGGTGCATGCAGAGGATGAGGTCGAGGCCATGGGCAAGCTGAAATTGTGCCATAACAAACACCCACATCTTGTCGCTCGACCTTCCTGTCCCAATTAATAGGGGACCGCAGAACACCACTATTGAACACAGAGTAGTGTGAAAAGGTTATTGATTGGATAGCAGATAATGATTCCAGTCACTTAACCACCACCACCACCACCCTGTCTTCCACACGGTCAAGTCTCAGTAGCCGTGAGTCTGGACTGCATATTCCTCACCCTGATCCTCCTTCCTCCCACCATGCCGAGTGCCCGGAGACAACTGATCCCACACTTGGACACTCCGAAGAGCTGTTCACGTTTCCATTTATAGATTCGGGCCTCTCGCCTGGTCCACTTGAAGCGGGGCAAGAGGAGATCGCATGTAGCAATGCCCAAATATTTGAGCAGCCACGATCACACAAAGGCGACGGTGGGAAACTGTCACAAGAGGTGGATGATGATGAGACACAATTGCCAGAAAGTCAGGAGGAGGACCAGGGTGCGGAAGTGTAAGATGAGGTGGTGGACGATGAAGTTACTGACCCAACCTGGCAAGGTGACATGCAAAGCGAGGACAGCAGCACACAGGGGGAGGAAGGCGTAGCACCACAACAGGCAAGAACAAGCAGTGTGGTGGCCGCAGACAGAAGGCGGGCAACCTTTCCCCATAACCTCAACACGACGGAAGTTGCCAGTACAACTGTTAGGTCTTCCCGAGTCTGGTTGTTTTTTTAAAGGTTCTGCCAATAACCCCAAAAAGGCCATTTGCACCAGCTGCCAGGCCGGCATCAGCAGGGGTAGCAACACAGCAAAACTGCCAGCCTGACCACCATCAGCATGATCACATGGTCACATGGCAGCAAAGCACCCGACTAAGCAGGCCAAACCCCAGGGTCCAGGCACAGTGTCTGCGGTTGACACCACTGCCTGTTCCGTTGTTGTGCATGCACACCAATCCCCTGTCCATGGTGCATGCCAAGATGCCGCCCGCCCTGCACCTGTCATTGCACACACTCGACTAGCACCATCAACAAGCACGTCTACGTCCTTGTCCCAGCGCAGCGTTCAGTTGTCCCCACCCCAGTTCTTGGAACGCAAGCGCAAATACGCAGCTAACGACACACAGGCCACACTACTAAATTCACACATTTCGCGAATGCTTGCGCTCGAAATGTTGCCTTTTAGGCTCGTGGAGACAGAAGCTTTCCGCAACCTGATGGCAGCGGCCGCCACTATTTCTCCCTCTGTGCTGTCCCCACATTACACAAGCAGGTGTCCCACAACATTAGCCGTGCCCTCAACAATGCAGTTACTGGGAAAGTCCACCTAACCACGGACACGTGGACAAGTGCTTGTGGGCAGGGACGGTACATCTTGCATCCCGCTGACAGCACACTGGGTTAACATAGTGGAAGCCGGGACCCAGTCGCACCTTGGGATGGAACACGTCCTCCCGACGCCGAGGATTGCGGGCTCTGGGTCAGTCAGGTTTGCCCCCACATTCTACAGCTCCTGCACCTCCTCCTCCTCTTCAGCCTCCATCTCTGAAATGACCACATCAGTCACAAGCTGGAAGCACTGCAGCACTGCCTCAGCTAAACGGCAACAGGCTGTGCTGAAGCTAATATGCTTAGGTGACAAACCGCACAATGCTGAAGAGTTGTGGACAGCTCTGAAAGAGCAGGCAGATCTGTGGCTGACACCGCTGAACCTACAGCCAGGTATGGTCGTGTGTGACAATGGCCGGAACCTGGTGGAGGCTCTGAGGAGAGGCAAGCTCACACACGTACCATGCCTGACCCATGTGCTTAACCTCATAGTTCAACGGATTCTCAAAACCTACCCGGATCTGCTTGTCAAAGTACGCTGCCTATGTGCCCATTTTGGAAAGTCAGCTACAGATTCCGCCGCCCTTGCCGTGCTTCAGCAGCATTTGCAGCTTCCGACTCACAGACTGGTGTGTAATGTCCACACTCGTTGGAACTCTACACTGCAGATGTTAGGAAGGATTTGTGAGCAGAAGAGGGCAGTTGTTGACTACCAGCATCAACAAGGTCGTCGGTATTCAGGTCAGACTCCACACATAAGACCTCAAGAGTGGACATGAATGTCAGACATCTGTACCATCCTCCAAAACTTTGAGGACTCCACCAAGATGGTGAGCGGTGATGATGCCATAATTAGCGTCACCATCCCGCTTCTCTGTCTTCTGAAACTCTCTCTGCTCTCAAAGAGGATGCATTGCAGGCGGAGCACGATGAGATGGAGCAAGGAACCATACAGGGTGATTACACACAGCCCAGCCTCATCTCATCCCAACGTGGATTGGGTGACAATGAGGAAGAAGAGGAGGAAGAACAGGAGCTAGTTTCCTAAGCTATAGATGGTACTACCTGCACAACTGTCATACAGTCTGTCCAGCGTGGATGGATGAGGAGGAGAGCATGGTCAGTTGTCCTCTTGGTGAGGACACGGAAATCTTGCCTCTTTGCAGTCTGGCATACATGGCTGAGTTTATGTTACGCTGCCTTTCCCGTGACCCTTGTGTTGTCCAAATTTTGGGTGATAGTCATTACTGGTTGGTGAGACTTCTAGACCCACGCTACAGGGAGAACTTTATGTCTCTTATTCCCTTACAGGACAGGCCTAATAAAATGGTTTAGTACAAGAAGGCCCTTGTTGCGGAATTATTAAAAAAATTTCCATCTGAAAACGCTGGCGGCAGAGGTCACAGTTCGTTGGACAACCAAGGCGTACAGGCGAGAGAGCCACAAATGCAATCCAGCAGAGGTAGGGGAACACTGTCAACGTTCTGGGACAGTTTTCTCAGACCCTCCCATCGCACAGGTCCAAGGAGTGCAAAGTTTCGGAAGATGGTGAGGGAGTACCTTGCTGACTGTACGAACGTCCTCCGTGATTCCTCTGTGCCTTATAATTATTGGGTATCCAAGCTGGACACGTGGCATGAACTGGCTCTCTACGCCTTTGAGGTCCTGGCCTGCCCTGCCGCTAGCATTTTGTCAGAGCGGGTTTTTAGTGCCGCCGGTGGAATTATAACCAATAGGCGCATCCGCCTGTCAACTGAAAATGCTGATTGGCTGGCTATTATAAAAATGAACAAGGGCTGGATTGGGCCAGACTTCTCAACACCACCGAATGATAGCAGCGTAACATAAACTCAAATACAGTGTCTTTTTTTGGGGAGGTCTAACTCTATTCCCATGCACCTCTGTCTTCACACCCAGACATGGGTATACGCTTCCTGATTTTGTCTATTTGCTCTTGTCCTCCTCATTCTCCGCATCCTCATCCTCCACCACCATATCACCACCATATGTACCATATCAACATATCTACGTCTCTTGCAACAAGCATTGTAGTTCCTCCAAATTTTTGGTAGCCATTGCTTCAGTGCCTAGGCAAACAGTATATGAAACCCACTTCTTAATAATGGGAACATTGTTTTCAGGAGGCCCTCCGACCTCTACGTCTCTTGCAAGGGGCATTGGAGCTCCTCCAAATTTTTGGCAGCTGTTGCTTCACTGCATAGGCAAACAGTATGGGAGACCCACTTCCTAATAATGGGAGCATTTTTTGCAGGAGGCCCTCCAACCTCTACATCTCTTGCAAGGAGCATTGGAGTTCCTCCAAATTTTTGGCAGCCGTTGCTTCACTGCATAGGCAAACAGTATGGGAGACCCACTTCCTAATAATGGGAGCATTTTTTGCAGGAGGCCCTCCGACCTCTGCGTCTTTTGCAAGGGGCATTGGAGTTCTTCCAAATTTTTTCTGCCGTTGCTTCACTGCATAGACATACAGTATGGGGGAGAAACTTCCTAATATTGGGAACATTGTTTTCAGGAGGCCCTCTGACCTCTACTTCTCTTACAAGGGGCTTTGGAATGCCTCCAAATTTTTGACAGCCATTACAGTCACTGCATAGGCAAACAGTATGGGAGACCCTCTCCTTTCTAATGGGAATTTGTCGTTACTGTGGCCCTGCTCTATGTATCTTTAAATTCTTAGTGGGTTTTTCCTAAATTTTGGCAGTCGTTGGACTCACTGCATACCCTATAACTTTATAGCAGATCCTCTGCTTTCTAATGGGAACATGTCCATACTGTGGCCCACCTCTATGTATCTTTAAATTGTTAGAAGGGTTTTTCCTACATTTTGGCAGCTGTTGTACTCACTGCATACCTTATAACTGAATAGCAGACCCTCTCCTTTATAATGGGAACATGTCATACTCGTTACTGTGGCCCAGCTCTATGTGTATTTAAATTGTTAGTGGGGTTTTTCCCAAATTTTGGCAGCCCTTGCAGTCACAGTATGGGCATTACCACTATAGGAGACCCGCAGCTGGCAGTTTACTATTGCGGCCTGTGGGTGGGTGACTGCATACTTGCACTTGCATTCCAAGTAACAGAAAACTAAGCAGATGGTGGCCTCTATCATCATCATGGCCTCACTTCGACACTATGAACTCTCCCGAAAGAGAAGCCAGGGCCCACCGGAGTATTCTCTGGTGGGCCCATCCAACCCTGCCGAGAAGCAGCCCTGGATAAGAAAAATGTGTGGGTGTGGGAAGGTTCCCACTCTATGGCTGCTTTTTTAATGTGGATTGCACGTAGTTATGCTTGTTATTTCTGAAACCGCACTGCAGATCAAGCCATTGCCCAACTCTGTAGTCATGAAATTAAAGGCGTAAAGAAAGATGTTTGTGTGTCGAAGCACCACCGACAAGTGCGAGTTGATGTTGGATGGACTGCCATTGCCTATGCGCATTAGAGGACTTGCTGGGAGAAATGACAGCTGTAGTAGATACGGTTTCCCAAGTCCTTTCACCGAGCTAAAAAATATGGCTGTGGTGAAATACAACTCTCACCAACAAGCTGTGGACTGGCTCCATACCGTCCCTGGCCACATTCACTTGACAACGTGTTTGTGGGTAGGCGGTCCTTCCCAGTAAGTTCACTGGGGATGGCACGGGTAATGTTTTGGGACCCGTGCTTGTGGAAGGCAGAAACGATACCGGGAGAAATAGCGGCGGCTGGGGACTGAGTGTGGACACCCGGCCGCCGCTGCCATTAGGTTGTGGACAGCTTCCGCCTCCACGAGCTTAAAAAGCCACATTTCAAATGCAAGCAGCTGTCAAAAATTTGGCAGTATAGTATTGCAGCCTGTGGGTGGGTGGGTGGCTGGCTGCATACTTGCGCTTGCATTCCAAGGAATGGGGTAGTGACAACTGAACGCGCTGGGACAAGGACGTGGACGGTGATTGTTGCAAGTCTGCAACGACAGGTCCATAGCAGGAGGCATCTTCGCATGTGCCAAGTATCACTTATGATGGGCACACTTTTAGGCAGTGACCTCGGAGTCATAGATGCTTCAAGGGGTCTTCCCCATGCTGTTCCCATGTCTTTTCAGCACTGTATGCATGTGTCTGATGATGTGTCACACACCACATGGCCAGATAAGGTTGTAAAATGTTAAAATGACATTCCCAGTGAATGCATTTGTCTTGGTTGAAAGCAGTTCAATAGTGCATCAAAAACGCTACGTGTAAACATAGCCCAAGGTGTGGAGGAGCATTTTTGTTTTTGGTTATTTATTTTGCCCTATATACAAGTCATCATTACCCTGGAAAGGATGTTCCTTAACATTTTTCCCAGGAAAATCCATTTTGGTTTCGTTTTTGTATGTTTTATTGTGAGTCCGTAAAAGTGGTGTAATACCTCTGACAACATTGTTGACAGCAGTAACCTGGGCATCCGAAATGCTTCCAGGGGTCTTCCCCATGCTGATCCCATGTCAGTAAAGCACTGTTCCCATCGATTTGGCCAACTTTTAGGCCCCCTGCAGACCACCGGAAAAATGCTTGAGTTTCCCATAGACTTCTATTGGGCTCGTTGCTCAGGTCGAGCACCCGAGTATTCCAATTTGCTCGACCCGAACAACCAGTACCCGAGCATTTTAGTGCTCGCTCATCATTAATTATAACCTATGTCCGTGTTTTTACATGGATCGCGTGTCCGTGCAAAACAAACCCAGACATGTCAAAAGGGCCAATACAAGTCTATAGGTCCGTGAAAAACATGTACAGCACACGGATGACATCAGTGTACCATCTGTGTGCTGTCTGTGTTTAACATTACAAAGTATAGGAGGAACTTTGTAATTTATTTCTTTCTTTATCCATACCGGAAAAATACTGATGGTAAAAACAGACCTATGGATGACACTCGGATGTAATACACTGATGACACCGGTACCATTTTCTTACGTACGTGTTTCGTACAGACGTGCGAAGGAGGCATTAAAAGGGAATTCTAAAAATATTAAGGTAGCCCATTTCCCTAGGAGAGGCAATACTTTATTTATCACTGAGGGTCTGAATCAAAGATTCAGGATGAGCAACAAAGCACCATTCATTGTCTATAAAACAATGTGTACAGTCGAGTAGAGCGCGCAGCTTTATCCAGCAGTCCCATAGACAGACAGCCCAAATATCAATAAAGAGGGACATACAGGTACAACCCTCTGCAAAGTGCCAGAGTCACTTTATTGCAGCAGTCAGTATGCCAACCCCAATAGTTATTGAGATGAAACATAAAACTATATAAAGAGAATACCAATGACAGTGAGGTGATTATCATGTGAAAATAACTCATAATATATTTTGTCATGAACCAGTTTATTATTTTACCCTGCAAACCTTGAACTCAGTGTTTTCCATCCGCTTTGAATGGAGTAGCAATGCGCATGTATGACTGCTGCTCTATGTAAATGGTACATGGGAACCCCAAGATGGCGGGTGCATAATCCTGTAGATTGGTGATGAGTCTGTAAAACCTAGTTTTTACGATAATGTACATTGCATTAGACCACCATGTTTCTTTTGGCTGATAATGTCCTTTTCTTCTTTCTCAGGTTTCCTCTACTATGTTAAGGTGGATTAATTATGACTGTGACTCCTATTAGGCTTCCTTCTGGATATCTTTACCCAGCACATCTGCAGAATGAACATATCTGCCGTGTTTAATGCTCTGCTTGTGTCAGTCCTGGCTGCAGTATTGTGGAAATATGTCAAGTTATGGGAACAGTTTTCTTTCATTGAGGAGGAGTTGGACCTTACGCGTCAATCCCAGGAGCTGTCACAGGTCCGCATAGACTATCAGGCAGCTCTATATGCTCTTGTGGAAGATGGCACTAAAATGGTTTGCACAGGTAGGATGCATACGGATCGCGTGTGTCGCTTTGAATCGCTTTGTTACTCTACAGAGGCGGAGGAGTTTGTCTTTTTTCATAGTAACTCGTCCATCATGTTGCCCAGCTTGGGTTCTAGACGCTTCCAGCCTGCTCTGCTAGACCTCTCTTCAGTGGATGACCACAATACACAATATTTCAACTTCATTGAGCTTCCAGCTGCTGCACTGAAATTTATGCCCAAGCCAGTGTTTGTGCCAGATGTTGCCCTCATAACGAACAGGTTTAATCCAGATAACCTCATGCATGTGTTTCATGACGACCTTCTGCCCATATTCTACACCATGCAGCAGTTCCCGGACCTAGACCTGGACTCTCGTCTGTTCTTTATGGAGGGCTGGGTGGAAGGCTCTCACTTCGAGTTGTACAAGCTTATGAGCAATAAGCTGCCTCTTTTTAAAGAGCAGCTAAAGACTTTGGGCAGGCTATTATGTTTCACCAAGTCTTATGTTGGTTTAACAAAGATCACCACATGGTATCAGTATGGCTTTGTCCAACCGCAAGGTCCAAAGGCCAATATACTAGTGTCTGGTAATGAAATTAGGCACTTTGCTAAATTCATATTGGGAAAATTGAATATTAGCACTGATCAAAGTGCATCTGAAGACTATATAGTTCTCTTCAGCCGAACAATGGATCGACTAATTGTAAATGAGGCCGAATTACTCCTGGCTCTTGCTCAGGAATTTCAGATGAAAACCATCACCGTGTCTTTAGAGGACCACACTTTTACAGACATTGTGCGCTTGATCAGTAATGCTTCCATGCTTGTCTGTATGCACGGAGCACAGTTAGTTATGTCTCTCTTTCTGCCAAAGGGAGCTGCAGTGGTAGAACTCTTCCCTTATGGCGTAAACCCGGATCATTACACACCATACAAAACTCTGGCAACTCTTCCCGGCATGGAACTCCAGTATGTTGGCTGGCAAAATAAGGAAATAGCAAATACAATCACATATCCTGAAAGGCCATGGGAGCAAGGTGGCATTATCCATCTAGACGCCAGTGAACAGGAACGTATTAAAAAAAGCAAGGAAGTGCCGCGTCATCTTTGCTGCCGTAACCCAGAGTGGCTTTTCCGTATTTACCAGGACACAAAGGTGGATGTAACATCTCTTATACAAGCTATAAGAAGCGTTGTGAAAACTAAGCCTGGTACTAGGAAGCAGAAGTGGGCAAATGGATTATATCCGGGGAAGGTAAGGGAATCCAGGTGCCAGGCTTCTAGCTCTGAAGCCAGCGTAACAAAGCTGTCTGTGACCTGGCATATCCCGTGGAATCTCAAGTATTTGAAAGTAAGAGATGTGAAATATGAAGTATGGATTCAGGAGCAAGGAGAAAACACGTACATGCCTTACATGTTATCTTACCAAAACCACACGTTTTCTGAAAACATTAAACCATCAACGACCTATTTGGTTTGGATCCGATGCATATTTAATAAAACTCTACTTGGACCATTTGCAGACGTCTTGGTGTGCAAAACTTAACACTAAACTATTTATCTACTATTTATGTCCATCCATTACTAGGCAAGTTTTAAATGCATTGTCGCTGAGATTTGCTGCACAATTGACAGTCTGGATTTTATATGTGTAGAATTGTTTTTCTATAAGACAAGATACAAAAATTCTGTTTGGTAAAATTACTCAATGCACCACAATAATTGGAAGATTTGGACTCCACAAGGGATAATCCTATGGTGAAAAACTGCTGTATGAGCACTATGTATATACCGTAATCATAATTTATTTGTTTTTCTAGAGTCGACTTCTACAGAGTATTTGCTGTGATGTGGATCGTGAACTACATTTCATTATATGTTAATTTATTTTTAGGAAGAAAAAAGGATGAGCAACAAGCCAGTTTGACATATCCAACATTCATGGGACAGAGTAAGGACTGTGATGTCTACACTGGTTCGTGGACCTCCTGAACTAATCTCAACAACCTCATATATGCCTATGAGGTTATTGAGTTCGGGTCAGAAGACCCCCAGCAAGTCCAGACATCATGATCTGTACATGGTTTAAGAATGTTGGATGTATAAAGCTGTCCTTAAAGGGGCAATCTCCTGTAGTCCCATAGACAATGAATGGAGCGGAGGCCAACATGTGCAGCCATTGATTCATTCTAGCAGGACATTTCTGAGCCTCGTAGTCAGGATTTCTTTAGGGGTCAGAGCGATCAGTAAGTTGTCACCTATCCTGTGAATAAGTGATAACTTGCCAAGATGGGAGTAAGCCTTTTAGTTAGAGGTTATGTGTACATTTGGACATTAATATATAAATGTTATCTGTGGATCTTGCAAATACTTCACTAACTCATGCACTTGTCTTATGATATAACACGTGTTCTAGACAGGTTCTGCATTTACACATATGTTGGTTGCTATTGGGATCACAGACAAATCCCCTAACTACTAAGAAAAGCTCCAATAAAAACGTATCAGTTGCTACTCTAGATCACCGTATAGGTCTCAACTGAGATAACAAGTCATTAGAGCAGTCTGTGCAGATGTTGATCCAGTGAGCATGTTGGGAGATTTCAGCTCTGAAGCTTGAGAAACTTTGAGTGCAGTAACATAATATTTATTTTATGTATTTATTTTTTTTAAAAGGTTGGTCACTACATTTTATTAATTGCCTATCTGTAGGCCTATCCAGCAATATGTGAGCAGTAATGGTGCGACACCCGGCATCCACAACAACTAACTTTCTGGTGGCCGGAAGTTCTCAGATGCTACCAGAACACAGCAGCTCCATCATTTCTATAGTGGCCGTGTACTGTAGATCTGAAGTGGATCTACAGTACCCTGCCACAGCCACTATAGTTTTGACAGAGCTTCTGCATCTGAAAATTTTTTCCTGCTGCATCTGAAAATTTTGGACTGGATAGGCAATCAATCTTTAATGGTGTAAGGCTACAACAGCAATATCGGGACATCTTATGGTTGAGCTGAACTGAATTAAGCTCCCCTTAGGACGCTATGATGATGTAAGTACACTACAGGTATCTGAAACTGACTTAATTCAAAATCTCTTACATGTTTATCGAGCAATCATGCTACTACTTCTTCAATGAATTGGTACACATGATGTTATATGCATCTGAAAATTAAAAGTGTATTTTTTCAAAACTTTGACAACATTTTAGTAATTATTCTTGGTGCCATGTGTATTTTATCTGTAATGAAATAATAGATTATATAATTAGATTACAATTCATAAATTCAAAAAAAAATCATATTATATAAAGTAGCTATTATAACGTATCTCTTGTGGTCATTTCTAAACGGCTCGTTCTTTCTTAGTCAGCTATTTATACACAGTGTACAGTACTCTATTTTACGATAGAATTGTTTTTATTGGGCATTAGCCCATTATAAAATGTACATATGGCATGTGTGGGACCCCATCGATCACTAGAAGTCCCCCATCCCCTCAACACATGACCACTTGACCATTGAATAAAGCAGAAGGATGCAGATATTATATCCTATGTGACTTGGTTACTGCCATATTCCTTTGCAGTTACCCCTTCTCCTCCAAATGATGTTGGTTACTTGAGCCTCGTCTGTACAAAGACCTAAGTGTCCGATTCACCAACAGTAACTCAGGTAGGAGCCAGAGAGACAACAAGACATGTAGATTCCAATCATGAAGGCAGAAGCAGTTATGGAAGATGTAAAGGGCTATGGTGGAATGATTGGTGGCTAAAAAGAATGGCGTACAGAGAGGCGAATGAAAGATTGTAATTAGAGTTGGTGTGAATCAATTTGCAGGACCAAATCCAGCTGTCAGTAATCTGAGCCGCCCTACCTCCTGGCATCCACCACTTTTCATGAGCTTTTTTGAACCCAGAACCCAGCGCTACAACACTACAGTGCTAACCACTGAGCCACCGTGCTGACAGTGAATTGCTGTGGATTTACTGTGCAGGTTTCTGGAGGGGCTTTGTATCTTGGCCAGTTTCACATACTGTTTATGAAACTGCAACCCGTCCTAGTCAGATGTTAGGATGGTTGCAGCTTGAAAAAACACAGATCTTGATGTGTCTGAAGGAAATAGGAGCAAATTTGTACACACACACACACACACACACACACACACACACACACACACACACACGTACCTGTTCTGATCAGTCAGCTGTGAACCAGAGCTGAAGCAGGACATAAAAAACTGTTCCATGACTGAAGGAGCATATGAGGCTATTTTTTCCTGTCCTGCTGCGTGCTCCGTTAGTCTCCGTGCCCTGCTGTAAACTTGTCTGGCTCAGTGAGAAGAACAGGTTTACAACTGAGGAGGACTTAGGCTGGAGAAACATAACCTCTTCTGTTAACTCAGCTGAGGAGGGTTTTTTCTCCCATTACAGCTCTGCTCCATAGCAGACATGTCTCGAGCTGTGTTTCTTCAGTCTGGACCTATCCTGACACATGACTAGCAGGAGCTGCAGTTTGAAATATGTGATAGGGACTGTTTTTATCACATTCTCTGAGACCACTTTAAGGCTGCTTTTGCGCTTTGCATGCGAGCCATGGCCAAGGTGATGCCGCTATATGGTTGTAAACCCCGTCGCTCAGCATGACCGCACCGAAAAGCAATTTCATTTTTAATGGCTGTGCGGAGAATAGCTGTTGAAGAACCGCATAGCCAGTAACAAGTAAATTTCTTTCAGGTCCTGTCATTTGCAAATGCGCCATTCAGCATGTTGGTTTGGTTTTTAGCAGCCCCTCCGGCTGTAGTATGTCCGCATAGCCTCAGGCTTTAGACCAGTATCACATAAGCATATGGTTATACATCCCTAATATGAATGTGCAATACATACCTACAATGTCACAGGATGCATTAGTACTCAATATTCTCCCAGTAATGGATCAGTGCATTTGTATTTTCATTCATTGCTCTTATTTTATATTGGACAAAAATAGACCCATTTAGAATAGTGAATACGTATTGATGCATCTGTATGTTAAGCACTTTCCATAGACTTCAATGGGCATCTGTAAAACTGCCATATGAATAGCCCTATTGGGTTACATTATCGTTGTATATCAATTCCTGAAAAGCAAACTGATAAAATAGCTTACAATCAGTCCTGTGTGAAAGAAGCCACAGGCAAACAAAGCAAATCAGATTGATAACAAGACTGATGTGATATCATAAGAGACGTAGATGCCAAGTTGTCAGGAAGAACTGAGGTCGCGTGTAACAATTCAGGGTCCATTTAGACTGAAATGTGAAAATAGTCCTTCATCGTGGACCTGAGTGATCTTGTAGCTGAATGTAAGACACTCAAGCGCCTTCTATTGTACTTTACATTTAATGCTGGTCTGGTTTACTGCATTAATCTTCTCACTTATCGTTTTCTCGCGCCGTGTCCATGTCTGTTTCAGTAGAGGTCATGACCATTAACATCGGTGATACACCAGTTTTACACACCAGTTTTTTTCTCATACGTAAAGAGCAGACCATGTTTATTTCAGTGTGCTGGACCTATTTTTGATCCGTTTTTTCGTATGAATTTTTTTTATAATGATCTATTACTCATTAAACAGTAGAATACTGACAACACGGGTATGACATCGGTGTGATATCCTTTTTTTTTCACAGGGCCATTGACTTGCATTGGCAAATTTGATTCACAACATGGATCAAAGCAGGACGGGTATCCACTTTATTTTTTTATCAAGTACCATCAGTACACAAAAACCGACATTTGAAAATGCCCATTTATTGTTATTGGTCCTTTGTACGTAGCACCAGCTGAAGACATAAGACGGCCGTCTCTTGCCCTCCAGCTCCTTGGTGCTTTCAGCAGCGTCAGATCCTGTCTTTCTGTATTCCTGCTGACAGTAACTACATAGCCTGAGGCCATGATGTATAGTCTGCTGATAAAATCAGGGGGGTTTTTAAAGTTACACATACTAGAAATGTGTGTCTAATGTGTAATATCCAACTAGTGACTGTATGTCCTTGAAACTGCTCGGCCTGTCAGTCTTGTGCAGTGTTCTACTGTACCTATAGCGACATAGAGGGAACAAAAATGATCAGAATCATAAAATATGAAAAAAATATTGAAAACTAGACATCAATATCATGTAAAAAATAATTACATATAGAAAAAATAAAGTAAATAATATGTAGACAAAAACATAAATCAATGATGCATGAAACAGACTAGAAGGCACAACATACAAAAACTCACATTAAACCCCAAATAGTACAAGTGCCATGTACTTAGTCTAAATCACTGCACATTAAATAGATGAGCTATAAAAAACAGTCTCTTGGAATTCTGTGACCCAAGCATGGGCAGCATAGATAACTGCAGGCGGTGGTAAAACGCGCGTCGGGATGTTCTCATACCCCGCTTTACACTATGGCTAAAGGTAGGTGTTATTGTACTATTGCTGCACCTATTATTTGTTATGCTTGTTTCATATATGCCATAACTATATTTAAATGAATGTGTCTGTGGCATGTGAATCATTTGTCAAATATACACATTAATTGTTTATATTTTATATATGGGACATTGAGATGTAAGTGTGGCTATTATACCACTATACACTGTGTGCAGAATTATTAGGCAAATGAGTATTTTGATCACATGATACTTTTTATACATATTGTACTACTCCAAGCTGCATAGGCTTGAGAGCCAACTACCAATTAAGTAAATCTGGTGATGTGCGTCTCTGTAATGAGGAGGGGTGTTGACTAATGACATCAACACCCTATATAAGGTGTGCTTAATTATTAGGCAACTTCCTTTCCTTTGGCAAAATGGGTCAGAAGAGAGATTTGACGGGCTCTGAAAAGTCCAAAATTGTGAGATGTCTTGCAGAGGGATGCAGCAATCTTGAAATTTCCAAACTTTTGAAGTGTGATCACTGAACAATCAAGCGTTTCATGGCAAATAGCCAACAGGGTCGCAAGAAGCGTGTTGGCCAAAAAAGGCGCAAAATAGCTGCCCATGAATTGAGGAAAATCAAGCGTGAAGCTGCCAAGATGCCATTCGCCACCAGTTTTGCCATATTTTAGAGCTGCAACGTTACTGGAGTGTCAAAAAGCACAAGGTGTGCGATACTTAGGGATATGGCCAAGGTAAGGAAGGCTGAAAAACTACCACCTTTGAACAAGAAACATAAGATAAAACGTCAAGAATGGGCCAAGAAATATCTTAAGACTGATTTTTCATAGGTTTTATGGACTGATGAAATGAGAGTGACTCTTGATGGGCCAGATGCTGGATCAGTAAAGGGCAGAGAGCTCCACTCAGACGCCAGCAAGGTGAAGGTGGGGTACTGGTATGGGCTGATATCATCAAAGCTGAAATTGTGGGACCTTTTCGGGTTAAGGGTGGAGTGAAGCTCAACTCCCAGACCTACTGCCAGTTTCTGGAATTCAACTTCTTCAAGCAGTGGTACAGGAAGAAGTCGGTATCGTTCAAGAAAAACATGATTTTCATGCAGGACAATGCTCCATCACATGCATCCAACTACTCCACAGCGTGGCTGGCCAGTAAAGGTCTAAAAGAAGAAAAAATAATGACATGGCCCCCTTGTTCACCTGATCTGAACCCTATAGAGAACCTGTGGTCCATCATAAAATGTGAGATCTACAGGGAGGGAAAACAGTACACCTCTCGGAACAGTGTCTGGGAGGCTGTGGTGGCTGCTGCATGCAGTGTTGATCGAAAACAGATCAAGCAACTGACAGAATCTATGGATGGAAGGCTGTTGAGTGTCATCATAAAGAAGGGTGGCTATATTGATCACTAATTTTTTGTTTTTGCATGTCAGAAATGTTTATTTCTAAATTTTGTGCACTGATATTGGTTTACCTGGTGAAAATAAACAAGTGAGATGGGATTATATTTGGTTTTTATTAAGTTGCCTAATAATTCTGCACAGTAATAGTTACCTGCACAAACAGATATCCTCCTAAGATAGCCAAATCTAAAAAAAAAAAGCACTCCAACTTCCAAAAATATTAAGCTTGGATATTTGAGTCTTTTGGGTTGAATGAGAACATAGTTGTTGATCAATAATAAAAATAATCCTCTAAAATACAACTTGCCTAATAATTCTGCACACAGTGTATATCTTCCTTTTTGATCTATGCTGCCCATGCTTGGGTCACACAATTCCAGGAGACTGTTTTTATAGCTTATCTAGTAATGTGCAGTGATTTTGACTAATTACATTGCGTTCCTACTATTTGGGGCATTATGTTAGTTTTTGTATGCTGTGCCTTCCAATCTGTTCCATGGATCATTGATTCATGTTTTTGTTTACATATTATTTACGGTCCTTTTTTCTTATATATTTAATTAATATTTTTTTTGTATAATATTGATGTACATTTTTCAATAAATCTTTGGGATATTTTATGATTGTGATAATTTTTGCTTCCTCTATGTCGCTGTATTTCCTATGTAATTTGTAGGAGGGGATCTGTCTATCTTTGTGAAGAGTTCCTTTTTTTGTTGTGCAGTGTTCTGTTCTGATCAGGACTCAGAAGAGGAGGATGACCAGTGTTATAGGATCTGCAGGGGGTAAAGTTGGACTGAAGATTGTGAATGGGTGATAAGATTAAATAAAAAGGAATCCATTTAATTACAGCATTATGTTTCCTGTTTGTCTTTTGCTGAAATTTCTGTTGCATTAACAAATTTTAACCACACGATGGTGTAAAATAGTCACTGGTCTGGATTTACCTATAAAATAATCTTTTCTTTACAAAAGGAGAAGCAGTGAAGAATGAAAACTTGTATCTTTCTAGAGTAAGTAAGGTTAGTTGATGTAAAGGCTCCCAGATACGTGATGTACACTATGTTGACTGAGAGTGACAAAAAGCTCACATAAGGCATTAACCAGATAGCATGGGGTGTTAACGCGTTTATTTACGCCCACCTCATTATTCTGTGGGACCACAGCTCCCACAACTCTCCCTTCTGGACAAACTTATTGGGACACCAGTTACACCTGCAGGAGATTTTATCACATCTCATTGTAAATCTATGTGCATTAATATGGAGCTAGTCCCCTCTATAGTCACAGCATTCCATTCTTCTGGGAAGATGTTCTGTAAGATTTTAGAGGTGTCTTTGGGAATGTTTGCTCATTTATCCAAAAAAGCATTTGTGAGGTAAGGCGAGATGTTGGACTAGAGGGCCTGTCTCAATCTCCTTTCTAGTTAATCCTAAGGGTACGTGACCACGATCAGGAATAGTAATGTCTTGGATGTAGAGTATTTTCGCTGCATCCAAAACACTGGCGTTCTAATAAACGCGTGTATTTAGGTTACTATACGGATTTACCGCATCTAATGGCAATATATTGGGCAAAATACGCAGAAATTGACATGTTGCGGCTCGGAAACCTGCGCAGCTGGTGAGTTTATGCAGCGTCAAATAGAAGCACAGTGGGCATGGGATTCCTATAAATCCATCCACTGCGCTTGCAATGTAGAATGCAGCGTTTTGGAAGCAGAGAAAATACACTGCGGCCAAAACACTACTATTTCTGATCATGGGCACGTACCCTAATGGTTTTCGTTGCAGTTGAAGTCCATGCTTTGTATGGTAAAATAAAAAGCAAAGCCACCATAAAAGATTTCCCCAAAATTCAAGAATAAACAGCAAAAAACGGCAGCTGTGTTTACCTGCCCAGAACTATTGCTCTACCAGGATGCAGCAAACCCACATAATAAAGATGGCGGCAACACAGGTGTAAAATACTGATGAGATAACCACTCACAGCCTACCAGTTCATGGAGGGGGTGATTGTTAAGTATTAAAATTGCACACAAAAAAAAAACAACTTGTATAGGGCGCTGGTCACACATAAGTAATGCACAGTATCTGGCTTACAGCCTATTAGTAACGCCCATACTATTAGATTAGGCAGGCTGCCCAGCACTATCTATCCCCATGAGGACAGACACCCTAGTTTACAATGCCAGCACTGATGGGCTTGGTTGCATCCTGCCCTAATATACAGCAATATATGGCAGATATCCCATGTAGTTAGAAGGGGAGGGCGTGTGCATGTGTCATCAGCCGAGTGTGTGCATGCGTGGCACGAGCTGGAAGCTTCATGTCCAAAACACTAAATTACTTACCGATAATGTGATTTTCCTGAGCCCATGACAGCACCTACAACGAGAGAGGGGATCCGCCCTTCCAGGACAGGAAACCTACAGAATAAACGTGCTTCTCCTCTCCACCACCTCAGTTGTTTACAGAGCATGAGAGGACACTAATTAATAGTTATATATCCCATGATTTTTCCTTCTACACACCACGTGAATCAAACACCATGAAGGAAATGAAGTGATCAACTTCTGCCAGTAATGGGAGGGAATATAAGGGTGCTATCATGGGCTCAGGAAAATCACATTACCGGTAAGTAATTTGGTGTTTTCCTATCACCCATGACAGCACCTACAACAAGAGATTTACAGAGAAAAAACTTTAAAGTTAGGGTGGGACCACAGCCTGTAGAACAGTTTTCCTAAAGGAAAGGGCAGCAGAAGATCCCAGATCAAGCCTATAGTGTCTATAGAAGGTGCAAGGTGAAGACTGAATCGCAACCTTACATAATGCTTGATGGGGACATCCTTTTTCTTATTGTTCTGCCATGGATTCCCCGGATTAGCACAGAAAGTAGGGTGCACAAGTTCCTGACTTCTATGGAAATTGGAAGCCATCTTCGGAAGATAGGGTAGCTCCGGAACCGGCCCATCTTCTAGGATCTGTATAAACAAAGGATTAACCGACAAAGCTTGAATGTCACTAACTTACCATGTTGAAGTCAGGGCCACCGGGATAATAGTCTTTAATGTGAAGACCCAGAATCTATAAGTTCAAGTGAAGGCTTGTTAGAGCCGTAAGCACTGGATTCAGATCCCAGGGTGCCATATTTGGACTGAAAATGGGCCTAGATCCAAAACTCACTTTCACATTCCTTGCTTATTCAATGCAGGTTGGACACTGTTCCAGTAGTCTACGGCTAAAAAGGTCCACTTGCAATTCTCTTCCTCTTTATATGAGGTGCTGTTAAAGATAAAAGGTGAGACTTCGCCATCTGAATTGATTAGACATAAGTGTCATTAGGGATCTTGGCAGAGTTCCTCCATAATGGTTTACGTAAGATAAAGCTACTCTGTTGTATGACAAGACCTTTACATTGTGACCATACATACTGTATATGAATGGAGCTTTCTTATATACGCATTGTCCGACCCGTCTGTGTCCGTCTCTGGTCAAACAGCGCCTGCTTCCGCGGCACCACAACCCAGTCCTATTATGGCGTCCGGCTATGGACCCCGGTTCTCGGCACCTCCACGTTTTGCTGGCAACCCCGCTTTAGCTCGAGGTTTCATAAACCAGTGCACCCTGCACTTTGAACTTTTGGCACATCAGTTCATCTCCGACCGGGCCAAGGTGGCTTTCATCATGTCCCATCTCACTGGGGAAGCACTGGCATGGCTAAATCCCGTGTGGGAGAGAGGGGATCCCCTGGTGTCCGATCTATCGTCTTTCCTCGCTGCTTTCTGGAAAGTCTTCGATGAACCAGGACGAAAGTCCTCTTCAGCCTCCTCTCTGCTACGTCTCTGCCAAGGGAGTCTCACCGTGGGCCAATATGCCATACGGTTCCGTACCCTCGCTTCTGAGCTTGCCTGGGACAACGAGGCTCTGGTGTCCGTCTTCTGGGAGGGTCTTTCCGGTCGGATTAAGGACGAGTTAGCCGGTCGGGACATTTCTACCACCCTGGAAGACCTGGTGTCACTAGCTACCCGGATTGACATCCGTTTCCAAGAACGTACCAAGGAGGTTGCCCGGGAGAGAAGATTTCCTCGTCTTGCTCCTGTTTTTCAGAAACCGGTTTCACAACCAGCAATTCCCCGGGCATGCTCGCCCGAACCTATGCAGATTGACCAGACCAAGATGGTCAAGTCTTGCCTAGAAACTCGCCAAACCGAGGGGAGCTGTTTCTACTGTGGTAGTAAGGAGCACCTGATCCGTTCCTGCCCGGTGAAGCCGGGAAACTCCACTCGGAGAGGTCGTCCTAGGCATAAGTAAATCCTCTCCGTCCTTGACTTTATCCGTCTCTATCTTCTGAGGAGAGAACCGCTACTTTGAAATTGCTCACCTGGATTCTGGAGCTGCTGGGAACCTCATTTCCTGGTAGAGAAATATCACATTCCCACCAAACCTCTGGCTGAACCATTGGCAGTCGCCTCCATGGATGGAAGACTCCTTCCAGTGACCATCCTGCTCGTCACAGAACCTATAACCCTGCAGGTGGGAATGCTGCACTCTGAGAGGATCTCGTTCCATGTGCTTTCCGGTCTCTCTCACTCCCTATTGCTAGGTCTACCCTGGCTTAAGAGACATGAGCCCGTGCTGAACTGGCAATCCGGTGAAGTTCTCCATTGGGGGCAGGATTGCCATAAGACCTGCCTGGTCCCGGTTCGTCCGCCCCTTACCCCGGCTAATCTACCCGGTTTACCGGCACTTTACTGGCCCTATGCAGATGTCTTCGACAAAAAGAAAGCAGAGACACTGCCACCTCATAGGCCATATGATTGCCCGATTGACCTGGTACCCGGTGCCACTCCACCCCGTGGGCGTATTTACCCATTGTCGTCGGCCGAAACCCGGGCCATGTCAGAATACATTAAGGAAAATCTGGCTAGGGGATTCATCCGGAAATCTACTCTCCGGCTGGAGCCGGATTCTTCTTCGTCAAGAAGAAGGATGGTTCACTACGCCCCTGTATAGACTATCGAGGACTCAACCAAATCACGGTCGAAAATAAATACCCCCTGCCACTCATCTCCGAGTTGTTTGACCGCTTTAAGGGCGCTAGGATCTTTTCCAAGCTGGATCTACGTGGGGCGTATAACCTGGTCTGGATCCGTCAAGGAGACGAGTGGAAGACTGCATTCAATACCCGGGATGGTCACTATGAATACCGTGTAATGCCCTTCGGTCTCTGCAATGCTCCCGCAGTCTTCCAAGAATTAGTCAATGACATCTTCCGTGATCTTCTATATTCTTGCGTGGTGGTGTACCTAGACGACATCTTGGTCTTCTTTCCGGACCTTCCCACACCAGAGGGATATTCGTCAGGTCCTGCTTAGCCTCAGGCCGAATCACCTCTATGCCAAATTTGAGAAGTGCCTCTTCGAGCAGACCTCCCTTCCGCTCTTGGGCTATATTATCTCCCAGACAGGTCTACGAATGGACCCCGAGAAGCTCTCTGCCATCTTAAAATGGCCCCGTCTGGAGGGGTTGAAGGCGATTCAGCGATTCCTGGGCTTTGCCAACTACTACCGTCTCTTCATCCCGCACTTCTCTTCCCAGACTGCTCCCATCTCTGCGCTCACCCGTAAGGGAGCAAATCCCAAGGTATGGCCGTCCGAAGCTGAGGAGGCCTTTCTTTCCTTAAAGCAAGCCTTCTCCTCTGCCCCAGTGCTGCACCGTCCGGACTGCAACAAACAGTTCTTCCTGGAGGTTGATGCTTCCTCCTCCGAAGCCGGAGCGGTGCTCACCCAAAAATCTTCATCCGGGAGAATGGTAACCTGCGGCTTCTTCTCCAAACTCTTCTCCTCGTCGGAGCGCAACTACTCCATAGGACACAGTGAACTGCTAGCCATCAAATTGGCGCTGGAGGAGTGGCGTTACCTGCTTGAAGGGGCTCTATACCCAGTGATCATCTATACTGATCACAAAAACCTTGCATATCTTCAGAATGCCCAAAGACTCAATCTGCGTCAGGCCCGGTGGTCTTTGATCTTTGCTCGCTTCGACTTTATCCTACATTTCCGTCTGGCGGACAAGAATGTTAAAGCTGACGCCTTGTCCCGATCCTTCCTGTCCTCCGATCTAGAGGAGGAGCCTATGCACATTATCGACCCCTCCAAAGTAATGACTATGGCCCCCTTAGATCTGACTCATCTCCCACCCGGTAAGATGTTGGTAGCAGTTCCAGATCGGGAGAAGATTCTTCACTGGGGTCATTCATCTAAACTAGCCGGCCATGCCGGACAAAAGAAAACTTTCCTGCTCATTACCCGGCATTACTGGTGGCCTACCCTGCGCAAAGATGTGGTAGACTTCGTCTCGGCCTGTTCATCTTGTGCCCGCAACAAAGTTCCCAGACATCTTCCAGCCGGTCACCTCTTGCCCCTTCCCGTACCTGCTGCCCCGTGGCAGCACATTGCCATGGACTTTATTACAGACCTCCCTGTTTCTGCCGGTTGTACAGTCATTTGGGTGGTCGCCGACCGCTTTTCTAAAATGGCCCACTTCATTCCCTTGCCTGGTCTCCCGTCTGCATCGGAGCTGGCTAAGGACTTCATCCTTCACATCTTCAGTCTCCATGGCCTACCCCTCCACATTGTGTCGGATCGAGGAGTTTAGTTCACCTCACGCTTCTGAAGAGCTACGTGTAAGCTGCTGGATGTCACCCTGGATTTCTCCTCCGCTTACCATCCACAGTCCAATGGCCAAGTGGAGTGTATCAACCAGATCCTTACCAGCTACCTCCGGCACTTTGTTAATGCTCACCATACCAATTCGGTGGACCTCCTACCATGGGCTGAATTCTCCTACAACAACCATGAGAGCGAATCGACTTCCAAGTCCCCGTTCTTTGTAGTCTATGGTCAACATCCCCGGATTCCGTTTCCCGTCTCCGCTTCTGTGGACAACCCTGCCGTGGAGTCTCTGGCCAGCGAATTTTCCACCATTTGGGAGAATACTAGGTCCACACTTCTTCAGTCCTCTGAGCGGATGAAGAGATATGCTGACAAGAGACGTCTGGATCCTCCTCAATTCCATCAGGGAGACAAGGTTTGGCTCTCCTCCAAACATGTTCAGCTCAAAATACCCTCCTACAAGTTGGGTCCTTGGTTCGTCGGTCCATTTGAAGTCCTCAAACAAATCAACCCAGTGGCCTACAAGTTAAAACTCCCAGCCACCTTACGGATTCCCAACTCCTCAACTCCTTCCACGTATCTCTCCTCAAACTAGTTGTGTTTAATTCTTTTTCCAGCAATCCAGGTACTCCCCCTGCTCCGGTTTCCGCTGAGGACGTTTTTGAGGTAGAGAACATTCTGGCCACCAAGAGGGTAAGAGGAAAAACCTTTTTTCTGGTACATTGGAAGGGGTTTGGCCCAGAGGAGAGAACTTGGGAACCCAGGGAGAACATTCATGCCCCGCTTCTTCTTGAAAAATTTCTTTCTGGCCTAAAAAAGAGGGGGCGTAAAGGGGGGGGTACTGTAGAATCGGCGTCTCTGCCCCCTGCCAGGCAGAGACGCCGTCCCTCTCACCGCTGCGCTCCCTGCCCGGTGTCCTCCAGCGCTCCTCTTCCTGCTTCTGCTGCCGGTGCGCGGAGCTTCCCGGGCACTGTGCTTAGGGCGCGCGCTCCCTCCCTCTTAAAGGGGCCACGCGCGCCGCCCTAAGGAGTCCCCGGCCAATTGCCGGAGGTCCTCCCATATATAAGGCACCTCCTCCAAAATGGAGGTGCCCGAAAAATAGTTGATGCACAGTGTACTTACATCTGCTTCAGCCCTCAGGTCCCGCTGCTAGCCTGACTACTAGTCCTGCACGCCAGCCTGACTACTAGTCCAGTCCGCCAGCCTGACTACTCTCCAGCCCGACAGTCTGTCTTCCGCCAGTCTGTCTATGGGCTTTGTCCGCCTGCTTACCTGGAAGCACCTGCTTGCTACCTGCCGTGCCTACCGAAGAGGAGGAGCCTGTTGGTGCTGGGAGTTTGTGCTGCTGTAGGAGCTGGGAAGGAGGGAAAAACATCTCCAGGACTTTTTCATCTGACCCCTTCCCAGCTACAGAGAGAGCACGTGACCGGAAGTGAGAGCGCTCGTGGGGTGTGAACACGTGGGCTGTGGTGTGGCTGTGGTGTGCGGCGTGCAGCGAGGTCCGACTCGGCTCGCGGCCCTCTGGCGAGGGAGCCAGGCGGAGGTGACCGAGTGGACCGGTAGGGGGCGACCGGAGGAACGAGCGCAAGAGAGCGCTGTGATAGCGTGCAGCGCCGACCGGCGGAGGGCGCCAGGTGGTGGTGACCAGGAGGTGACCAGGAGGACCAGTAAGAGGCGACCGGAGGGGCGAGCGCGCTGTGATAGCGTGCAGCATCCCTAGAGGAGGTGAGTGAGGGGCAGGAGGCCGCGATAAGCGGCCCTACTGAATCCGAGTGTGTACTGTACTGTACTGTATTGTATTTGTATTGTAATTGTATTATATTTAAGTGCTCCCCCCCGGCCTTATTTAAATTAATCCCCTGTCCATACTTGATCGATCTCCCCCCTATCCATATTTAATGCAACTCCCCCGGCCATCTTTAGTGATCCCCCAGTCCATATTTAATTGATCACCCCCTGTCCATATTTAAATTGATCCCCTGATCACCCCCCGTCCATATTTAACTGATCCCCCTGACCACATTTAAACTGACCCCCCGTCCTCATTTAATTGATCCCCCAACCACCCCCGTCCATATTAAATTGATCCCCCCGACCACATTTAACTGATCGACCCCCCCCAGCCCATAATCAATTGATCCCCCTTGTCCATATTTAATAGATTCCCCCTGTCCACTTTTACTGATCCCCAGTCCCTATTTATTTGCCTTATCCCCATCCATATTTAATTAACCCCCTGTCCATAATTAATTGATTGATTCCCCAGTCCACAATTAATTATTTCCCCAGTCCATATTTATTGATCCCCAGTCCATATTTATTGATCTCCAGTCCATAGTTAATTGACACACCGTCCATACTTAATTAATCCACCTGACCTACTTAGCTGATTCCCCCGTCCATACTTGATACTTAATTGATCCCCCGTCCATACTTAACTGATCCCCCGCCGATATCTAATTGATACACTTGCACATCCCTAATTGATCCCCCTCCATACACCTATATATAAATAATTGTGTTTTGGACTTGTATATATATACTGACTGCATCCCCATATTTAGAATGACGTCCATGTTGGCCGGAGCCATGCAGTGTACATCTTGCGCAATGTATGCATTCTGTGAGCAACCGCTCGAGGATCCATACTGCTGCGAGAGATGTGAGCATATCGTGCACTTGGAAGACCAAATTCTGGATCTAAGTGCTCAGATAGCGATACTGAGGAGCATCGACAACATGGAACGGAGTTTGCTGCTCACCGAGCAGACACTCAATGGGTCAATACTGGGGGTGGAGCATAGCGGGGAAGTGCAGGCTGAACAGGCAGGGAGCTGGATAACAGTTAGGAGGGATAGAGGGAAGAAGTATAGGAAGGCTGGTTCAGAACCGGCATTATTGGAGCACGACAGATCCTCTGACCGCCGGGGGAGTGTATGCTCCAGTAATGAGGGGGAGGGGGGAAGTGTAGGGCAGGCAAGACAGGTCCTGGTAGTGGGTGACTCTATTATTAGGGGGACAGACAGGGCAATCTGTCACAAAGACCGGGATCGCCGAACGGTGTGCTGCCTCCCTGGTGCTCGAGTCCGGCACATCGTGGATCGGGTTGACAGGTTACTGGGTGGGGCTGGCGAAGACCCAGCGGTCATGGTCCACATCGGCACCAATGACAAAGTGAGTGGTAGATGGAGGGTCCTTAAAAATGATTTCAGGGACCTAGGTACAGTGCTGGCCAAAAGTATTGGCACCCCGGCAATTCTGTCAGATAATACTCAGTTTCTTCCTGAAAATGATTGCGATCACAAATTCTTTGGTCTTATTCTCTTCATATAATTTGCTTGCAAGGAAAAAACACAAAAGAGAATGAAGCAAAAATCAAATCATTGATCATTTCACACAAAACTCCAAAAAAGGGCCGGACAAAAGTATTGGCACTCTCAGTCTAATACTTGGTTGCACAACCTTTAGCCAAAATAACTGCGAACAATCGCTTCCGGTAACCATCAATGAGTTTCTTACAATGCTCTGCTGGAATTGTAGACCATTCTTCTTTGGCAAACTGCTCCAGGTCCCTGATATGTGAAGGGTGCCTTCTCCGAACTGCCATTTTGAGATCTCTCCACAGGTGTTCTATGGGATTCAGGTCTGGACTCATTGCTGGCCACCTTAGAAGTCTCCAGTGCTTTCTCTAAAACCATTTTATAGTGCTTTTGGAAGTGTGTTTTGGGTCATTGTCCTGCTGGAAGACCAATGACCTCTGAGGGAGACCCAGCTTTCTCACACTGGACCCTACATTATGCTGCAAAATTTGTTGGTAGTCTTCAGACTTAATAAGCCATGCACACGGTCAAGCAGTCCAGTGCCAGAGGCAGCAAATAAATCCCAAAACATGAGGGAACCTCCGCCATGTTTGACTGTAGGGACCGTGTTCTTTTCTTTGAATGCCTCTTTTTTTTTCCTGTACACTCTATGTTGATGCTTTTTCCCAAAAAGCTCTACTTTTGTCTCATCTGACCAGAGAACATTCTTCCAAAACGTTTTAGGCTTGCTCAGGTCAGTTTTGGCAAACTCCAGCCTGGCTTTTTTATGTCTCGGGGTAAGAAGTGGGGTCTTCCTGGGTATCCTACCATACAGTCCCTTTTCATTCAGATGCCCATGGATAGTACGGGTTGACACTGTTGTACCCTCGGACTGCAGGGCAGCTTGAACTTGTTTGGATGTTAGTCGAGGTTCTTTATCCACCATCCGCACAATCTTACGTTGAAATCTCTCGTCAATTTTTCTTTTCCGTCCACATCTAGGGAGGTTAGCCACAGTGCCATGGGCTTTAAACTTCTTGATGACACTGCGCACGAAAGACACAGGAACATTCAGGTCTTTGGAGATGGACTTGTAGCCTTGAGATTGCTCATGCTTCCTCACAATTTGGTTTCTCAAGTCCTCAGACAGTTCTTTGGTCTTCTTTCTTTTCTCCATGCTCAATGTGGTACACACAAGGACACAGGACAGAGGTTGAGTCAACTTTAATCCATGTTAACTGGCTGCAAGTGTGATTTAGTTATTGCCAACACCTGTTAGGTGCCACAGGTCAGTTACAGGTGCTGCTAATTACACCAATTACAGAAGCATCGCAGGATTTTTCAAAGGGTGCCAATACTTTTGTCCACCCCCTTTTTTAGGTTTGGTGTGGAATTATATCCAATTTGGCTTTAGGACAATTCTTTTTGTGTTTTTTTCATTGAAGACAAATTAAATGAAGAGAATAATACCAAAGAATTTGATTGCAATCATTTTCAGGAAGAAACTGAGTATTATCTGACAGAATTGCAGGGGTGCCAATACTTTTGGCCAGCACTGTAGGAAGCTTAGGGCAAGGACCTCCAAGGTAGTTTTCTCAGAAATACTACAAATCCCGCGAGCCACTCAGGAGCGCCAACGGGAAGTTAGGGAGGTGAATAAGTGGCTAAAGAGTTGGTGCAAGGCAGAAGGGTTTGGGTTCATGGAGAACTGGGCCGACTTCGCGGTCGGCTACAGGCTCTACCGTAGGGACGGGCTGCACCTCAATGGGGAGGGTGCAGCGGTGCTGGGGAAGAAGATGGCTAATAGGTTGGAGGAGTTTTTAAACTAGAGACGGGGGGGGGGAAACCAAGGAGATAGGTGGGATGTGAGGCAAGCAAGGGGGAAGGGGAGAAGTGAATATAATGAGGGTGGAGAGGGGGGTGGGGATAGTACAGTTAGATCGTTAGAGAAGAATAGGATGCTAAATAACCCCAAAGTTTTATCTTGCATGCTGACCAACGCAAGAAGCCTGACCAATAAGGCGGATGAGCTGCGGGCGCTTATATCGGAGGAGAGATATGACATCGTAGGTATAACAGAGACTTGGCTAGACGATAGCTACGACTGGGCGGTAAATTTATTAGATTATAGTTTATTTAGAAGGGACCGGAAACAGGGGAAAGGCGGAGGAGTCTGCTTATATGTAAAGTCATGTCTAAAGCCCAGACTAAGGGAAGATATAGGAGAGGGAGAAGAGGGGGTCGAGTCCATGTGGGTAGAGATAGAGGGGGCAAAAAATAATAATAAAATATTACTGGGGGTCTGCTATAAGCCACCAAATATAACAGAGGAGAATGAGAATCTGCTATTAGGACAAATAGACAAAGTAGCAAAACATAATGAAGTGATTGTAATGGGGGATTTCAACTACCCGGATATTGACTGGGAAACAGAAACCTGTAGATCTCAGAAAGGAAAAAGGTTCTTGACAAATATTAAGGATAATTATCTCTCCCAACTAGTGCAGGAACCAACGAGAGGGAAGGCCGTGTTGGACTTAATATTGACTAATAGGCCTGATAGAATAACTGAGGTACAGATAGGGGGGCACCTAGGTAATAGTGATCATAATATTATCGACTTCAAAATGCCCTTCAGTAGGGTTATCAATAAGGGAACAACAAAAACATTAAACTTTAGGAGGGCGAAGTTTGATCAGCTGATAGAAAACCTTCAACTTATTGACTGGGACAAAGTTCTTAATCAAAGGAATACGAATAGTAAATGGGAAACCTTCAAAAGAATTCTGAATACTCAGTGCGAGAGATATATACCGTATGGGAATAAAAGGGCCAGAAATAAGAGGAAACCAATATGGTTGAACAAGAACGTAAAAGGGGCGTTAAATAGCAAAAAAGAGGCATTCAGGAGATTAAAACAGGAAAACAGTAAGGAGGCACTAATGTGTTACAAGGAAAAAACGAGAACCTGTAGAAAACAAATAAAAATAGCGAAGGAGGAAACAGAGAAACGTATTGCTAGGGAAAGTAGATCAAATCCCAAACTGTTCTTTACGTATATAAATAGTAAAAGGATTAAATCGGATAATATTGGACCGATAAAATGTGAGGAAGGCAAAATCATAGAGAAAGATGAGGATAAAGCTAATCTATTAAATAATTTTTTTTCGACAACTTTCACAAAGGAAATAGAACTAACAGGAGAAATGAGAAGTGACAAGCTTAATCCTCCACTAAGTATGACTAATCTAACCCAAGTTGAGGTACAGAAACGCCTCAGTAACATTAAAATAAACAAATCACCAGGACCTGATGGCATACACCCACGGGTACTAAGGGAACTAAGTAATGTGATAGACAGACCGTTATATCTTATATTTAAGGACTCTGTTGAGACTGGGTCTGTACCACTTGATTGGCGACAGGCGAATGTAGTGCCAATATTCAAAAAGGGAGCGAAAAGTGACGCCGGAAACTATCGGCCGGTGAGTCTGACGTCCGTTGTGGGCAAAATTTTTGAAAGCTTCATTAAAGAGGCAATTACGGAGCATCTTGATGCTAATAATCTTTTAATCCCGAACCAACATGGATTCATGAGGAATCGCTCCTGCCAAACAAACCTGATTGACTTCTACGAGGAGGTTAGCTCTCGAGTAGATCAGGGGGAACCAGTGGATGTCGTGTATCTCGACTTCTCAAAAGCGTTCGATAGCGTGCCACATAATAGGTTGGTATACAAAATGAGAATGATGGGGCTGGGGGAAAATGTTTGCAAGTGGGTAGCAAACTGGCTAAGGGATAGAAGGCAGAGGGTGGTTATAAATGGAATATACTCAGATTGGGTAAGCGTCACTAGTGGGGTACCACAGGGGTCTGTACTAGGCCCAATGTTATTTAATATCTTTATTAACGACATAGTCAACGGGATAAATAGTAAAATATCAATATTTGCAGATGACACAAAGTTATGTAAAACAATTAATACAAAAGAGGACAGTGCAGACCTACAGAGGGCTTTGGATAAGCTGGGTAGGTGGAGCATTAAATGGCAAATGAGGTTTAATGAGGAGAAATGTAAGGTCATACATATGGGAAGGAAAAATGGAAGTCACCAGTACTCACTGAATAGGAAATCATTGGGGAATTCAGAGATGGAGAAGGACTTGGGCATCTTAATTGATAGTAAACTAAATTGGAGTGCCCAAAGTCAGGCCGCTGCTGTAAGGGCAAACAGGGTAATGGGATGTATCAGAAGAGGTATAGCTGCAAAGGATGAGAACATTGTTCTTCCATTGTACAAAGCACTGGTCAGACCACACTTGGAATACTGTGCTCAGTTATGGGCCCCAATATATAGAAAGGATATAAATGAGCTTGAAAAGGTACAAAGGAGGGCAACAAAATTAATAAAGGTAATGGAGGGACTACAATACCCAGAGAGGTTGGCAAAACTAGGACTATTCAGCCTGGAAAAGAGAAGGTTGAGGGGGGACATAATAAATGTGTACAAATATGTTAGGGGACAGTATAGAGATCTTGCCCGGGATTTGTTCAAAAGGAGGGATCTTACAGTAACAAGAGGGCATTCACTAAGAATGGAAGAGAAAAGGTTTCAGCACCAGCATAGGAAGGGGTTCTTTACGGTAAGAGCAGTGAGAATATGGAATTCACTGAGTGAGGAGACGGTAATGTCGGATTCACTACACCAGTTCAAGCGGGGACTGGATGCATTTCTAGATACCAGGCAGATTTCAGCGTATACTTAAAAATAAAATAAAATAGTAGGTTGATACAGGGATTTATTCTGACTGCTGGTTTCAGAGTTGGGAGGGAATTTTTCCTCAGGTGAAGATTGGCTAAATCATTTGGGGTTTTTGCCCTCCTCTGGATCAACTTTAGCAATTACAGAACTAACAGGTCGAACTTGATGAACGCAAGTCTTTATTCGGCTTTACAAACTATGTTACTATGTTACCTGGAGGCTCCTGCTGTCACTTGCCGTGACCACCTGTCAGGCTACCCAGAGGCTCCTGCCCGTCACTTGCCGTGACCACCTGACAGCCTACCTAGAGGCTCCTGCTGTCACTTGCTGTGACCACCTGTCAGCCTACCCGGAGGCTCCTGCCCGTCACTTGCCGTGACCACCTGACAGCCTACCTAGAGGCTCCTGCTGTCACTTGCCGTGACCACCTGTCAGCCTACCCGGAGGCTCCTGCCCGTCACTTGCCGTGACCACCTGACCGCCTACCCGGAGGCTCCTGCCCGTCACTTGCCGTGACCACCTGACAGCCTACCTAGAGGCTCCTGCTATCACTTGCTGTGACCACCTGTCAGCCTACCCGGAGGCTCTTGCCCATCACTTGCCGTGACCACCTGACAGCCTACCTAGAGGCTCCTGCCTGTCACTTGCCGTGACCACCTGTCAGCCTACCTGGAGGCTCCTGCCCGTCGCCTGCCGTGCCTGCCAGTCCATCCACCAGGACCACTCGTCAGCCTGCCTGCTGTGCCCATCTGCTATACCGGTCAGTCCCAGCCATCTGACCCGTGGGAGTCACCTGCTCTCTTACAAGGTCGTCCCCAGAGTAGCACCTGGTCCCTCTGCTCGGTCCCACCTTGGTCACAGCCGCCGTACGACCTAGGTCGGTCCGAGTTGATACTTAGTTACGCCCCTCTGGGTCCCTCCTTGCACCGCAGCACAGAGGTTCCACCACCCGGATCCGTAACAACTATGAAGAGCCATAAGGCGCTATGAAGTGCTATGCGGCACTATGCCATGAGGCACTATAAAGCACTATGAGACGCTATACGACACTATGATGTGCTTTGAGACACTATGATGCATTATGAGGCACTGTGAAGTGCTATGAGGCACTATGATGCGTTATGAGGCACTGTGAAGCGCTATGAGGCACTGTGAGGCACTATTATGTGCTATGAAGTGCTGTGCTATGAGGCACTGTGATGCGCTATGAGGCACTGTGATGCGCTATGAGGCATTATGCTATGTGCCACGAGGCGCTATGAGGCACTATTAAGTGACATGAAGCGCTATGCCATGAGGCAGTATGCTGTGATGTGCCATGAGACACTATGCTATGATTTGCCGTGAGGCACTATGCTATGATGTGCCATGAGGCACTATGGTATGAAGTACTAAGATGTGCTATGAAGCGCTATGCTATGACGCACTATGATGTGCCATGAGGCACTATGATGTGCTATAAAGCGCTATGCTATGAGGCACTATGCTATGATGTGCCATGAGGCACTATCATGTGCTATGAAGCGCTATGAGGCACTATGAGGTACTAACAGGCGCCATACGGCACTATGAATGCACCAAAAGGCACTATGATATGCTATGAGTGTTATGATCTGCAACATGTACTAAGGAAAGATAGGGGAAAGCTGTCCCTACAGTAAGACTAAGCTGAATCCCTATGATGTAGCGGGCTGCCTGTTCCTAGTGAACAGACCCGCCTTAGTCCTCGGCTAGTCTGAACAAAGACCTATAGAATTAAGGGAGGGGTCCCTAGAAGAACTAAGGACTGGGACAAAAATGGGATACCTCCTAAACAGAAGTTGTTGCAGAACACAAAAAGACAAACTGACAAAAAGTACTAGAGGTCCCAGAGGACCAAGCGAACTTGACAGAGAAAGGCACAGAAGCACCAGACTAGAGAAACAGTCAAACACTGAAGTCCAGCACAGCCAGAAGGGCAGAGCTGGAATATAAAGGCAGATGGTCACGTGACCGCAAACCACAAGATAGAAAAAACAAACAGGAGGGTTCTAACAGTACCCCCTCTTTTATGAGGATCCTCCGGATCCTCCAGGCCCAGGCCTATCCGGAAACCTCCTGTGGAAAGCTTTAACAAGCCTAGGAGCAGAGACATCATCCGTCCTTACCCAGGAGTTGTCTTTGGGACCGAAACCCTTCCAGGAGACAAGATACTGTAATCTCCCTCTATGCCATCTAGAATTCAAGATACGAGAAATTTCATATTCGCTGTGACAGTGGCGTCCCTATCAGATACATCAGACTTTTTCAACAAGGAAACATGAAACACAGGATTAATCTTCCAGGAAGTAGGGACATCCAACCTAACAGCAGACTGGTTAGCAACCTGAAGCACTTTAAATGGACCCACAAACTTAGGACCCAGTTTTTTAGAGGGAATCCTCAACTGCAGGTTCTTCGAGGACAACCAAACCATGTCACCCACAGTAAACAAAACCTCTTTATGTTTCTTGTCAAAATACTTCTTGGACTTCTTGTTAGCCTCTTGAAGGTTACAACTACATTAGTCCAAACTCTCTCCAAATCACCGGAAAAATTATCCTCCTCCGGCACCGCCGACCCCAATTTGGAGAACGAACCAAAGGACGGATGTCTCCCAGTACAACAAAAAAATGAGAACACCCAGCCGAGGAGGATGTATGATTGTTAAGAGCAAATTCTGCGAGAGGCAGAAACTCAGACCACACCTCTTGATTGTCCGCCACAAAACAACGCAAAAACTGTTCAACATCCTGGTTCTTTCTTTCAGTCTGTCCATTAGACTCAGGATGATAACCAGACGAAAATGACAAATGGACTCCCAACCTGTCACAAAAAGCACGCCAAAAGCGAGCCACAAACTGAGGTCCTCTATCGGAAACAATATCCGTGGGAACGCCATGGAGCTTGACAATCTCCTTAACAAACGCTTTAGCGAGTGTCTTGGCGCAGGGCAACTTAATGAATGGAACCAAATGACACATCTTACTAAAACGGTCCACGACCACCCAGATGACAGTAAAACCCTCGGACACAGGAAGATCAGTAATAAAATCCATAGTGAGATGCGTCCAAGGCGCACTAGGAACCTCCAGAGAGCAAAGCAACCCCGCAGCAGGAGTATGTGAAGCCTTTGACCTAGCACACACAGTACACTGACGCACCCACTTGATGACTTCCTTCTGCCATCCAGGCCACCAAAAACTGCAACTGATAATTCTCTTAGTCTCTGAAATTCCTGGATGACCTGCCAACCGAGGCTCATGACACTCCACAAACAAATCTCTCCTAAAGGCTCTAGACACGAACAACCTCCCATGGGGAGTGTTAGATGGAGCATCATCTTGAGCTTTCAGAATCCCATTCTCCAAAACGGAGTCCAAAGCCGCCACCACAACTCCTTTCTGTAAAATGCTCTCCTCCTCGGCACCGACCGTACGAGAGAAGCTGCGAGATAAGGCATCGGCTTTAACATTCTTAGTACCAGGGATATAGGTAACAGAAAAATGAAACCGAGAAAAAAAAAGTGCCCACCTAGCTTGACGGGCATTCAAGCGCTTGGCAGCATCCAGATAGATCAAATTCTTATGATCTGTGAAAACCTGAATAGGAAATCTAGCGCCTTCCAAAAAATGACGTCAATGTTCAAACGCGAGTTTAATAGCCAGCAACTCCCGATTTCCAACATCATAATTCAGTTCGGTTTCCGAAATTTTTTTCGAAAAGAAGGCAAAAGGATGTACTCCACCCTTGTTCTCCTGAGACAAAACTGCTCCGACCCCCACCGATGAAGCATCGACCTCTACCAAAAAAGGCTTGGTCTCATCAGGCTGCATAAGGATAGGGGCAAAACTGAACCTCTCTTTGAGATACTCAAACGCTTCAATGGCCTCAGTAGTCCACTGGGCCGTATTCGCACCTTTCCTGGTGAGATCGGTTAGAGGTTTAACAATTACAGAAAAATTCTTAATGAATTTCCTGTAATAATTGGCAAAACCCAAAAATCTCTGTATAGATTTCAAACCAATAGGCCTAGGCCATTCCTGCACAGCATGAACCTTCACAGGGTCCATATCAAAGCCCTCGCTGGAGACAATGTAGCTCAAAAAACTAATTTTCTGCACAGCGAACTCACATTTCTCCAGCTTAGCCAAGAGTGAATTATCACTCAATAACTGCAAAACTTCACGTACACTCTGCCAATGGGACTCTAGATCTAGTGAATAAATCAAAATGTCATCCAAATACACAACCACATTCTTACCAATCAAAGGTCTGAGGATGTCATTAATTAGGTTCTGAAAAAATGCAAATGCATTGGTAAGACCAAAAGGCATCACCAGATTCTCAAAATGACCTACCGGAGTGTTAAAAGCAGTTTTCCATTCATCACCCTCCTTCACACGTAACAAATTGTATGCCCCCCGGAGATCAATTTTGGAGAACCATTTGGCTCCCACTAACTGGTTAAACAAGTCAGGAATTAACGGCAATGGGTAGGAATTGCGTACGGTAATCCTGATTCAGCAGATGAGATTCGATCAGGATCGTCATATAATAGCCCCATAGCAGAAAAAAATTCTTCAACAGACCTTAAACACGGATCATTAGGCTGGAGAGAAAAGGCCCACCCCTATGGTTCATTGCGCAAAAGTGACCTAATAAAACCAATGCGCTGTGATTCATTCCAGAGGATCTTGGTCTCAAACGAAAATATAACAAACAAGCATTTTTAAAGGAAAAAAAATCTTGCTGTTTACCATAAAAAACATCAGGCAGTCCTACCTTGGGTTCCACAAAATGCGCTCACGTGTTGCTGAAGCTCGGCCACCTCCAGAGACAATCCCTGCAGGTGTTGAGCCAAATCCTGGACAGAAACCATACTGATCCCCGAATTTCTTTCCTTTTAGTTTTTTGGGCTGGACTTACTGTTATGATCTGCAGCATGTACTAAGGAAAGATAGGGGAAAGCTGTCCCTACAGTAAGACTAAGCTGAATCCCTACGATGTAGTGGGCTGCCTGTTCCTAGTGAACAGACCCGCCTTAGTCCTCGGCTAGTCTGAATGAACACCTATAGAATTAAGGGAGGGGTCCCTAAAAGAACTAAGGACTGGGACAAAAATGGGACACCTCCTAAACAGAAGTTGTTGCAGAACACAAAAATACAAACTGACAAAAAGTACTAGAGGTCTCAGAGGACCAAGCGAACTTGACAGAGAAAGGTACAGAAACGCCAGGCTAGAGAAACAGTCAAACACTGAAGTCCAGCACAGCCAGAAGGGCGGAGCTGGAATATAAAGGCAGATGGTCACGTGATCGCAAACCACAAGATAGAAAAAACAAACAGGAGGGTTCTAACAATGAGTCACTATGATATGTTATGCTATGAAGCACTATGAAGAACCATAAGGCGCTATAAAGTGCTATGAGGCACTATGCCATGAGGCACTATAAAGCACTATGAGACGCTATACGGCACTATGATGTGCTTTGAGACACTATGATGCATTATGAGGCACTGTGAAGTGTATGAGGCACTATGATGCGTTATGAGGCACTATGATGCCTTATGAGGCACTGTGAAGTGCTATGAGGCACTTTAATGTGCTATGAGGCACTGTGAAGCGCTATGAGGCACTGTGAGGTGCTATGAGGCACTAGTATGTGCTATGAAGCGCTGTGCTATGAGGCACTGTGATGCGCTATGAGGCACTGTGATGCGCTATGAGGCACTGTGATGCGCTATGAGGCATTATGCTATGTGCCACGAGGCGCTATGAGGCACTATTAAGTGACATGAAGCACTATGCCATGAGGCACTATGCTATGATGTGCCATGAGGCACTATGCTATGATGTGCCATGAGGCACTATACTATGATGTGCCATGAGGCACTATGCTATGATTTGCCGTGAGGCACTATGCTATGATGTGCCATGAGGCACTATGCTATGAGGTACTAAGATGTGCTATGAAGCGCTATGCTATGACGCACTATGATGTGCCATGAGGCACTATGATGTGCTATAATGCGCTATGCTATGAGGCACTATGCTATGATGTGCCATGATGTGCCATGAGGCACTCTGATGTGCTATGAAGCGCTATGCTATGAGGCACTAAGATGTGCTATGAGGCGCTAAGATGTGTCATGAGTCGCTATGAGGTACTATGATGTGCTATGAAGCGCTATGATGTGCCCAGAGGCGCTGTGAGGCACTATGATGTGATATAAAGCGCTATGACGTGCTTTTTGTGAAGCGCAAAGAGGCTTTATAAGGCACTGTGAGGCACTGTGCTCAGATTTTTATTTAATAGAGTAACCCATCTGAATGAAGCATAAACCTTTCCTTTGGGTGGTAAATCTCAACTGTCAGACTAGCCCCTCCCGAAGGAGCCAACTGATGAGACGCAGCTGGACAGCAGACCTTCACAGAGACCATGTGCTGTATTAACACCATGTGCTGTCCTGTGGATGGAGTAAACAGACTGGAGGACAACAGTAAAAAACCTCTGAGTGTTACTTTAACATTTACTGAGCAGATTGAGGCTCATCTTTGTGGTAAATTCTGAAGGGCAATCATGAGGCTCTGTGCGGCCCAGACATGTGGCTAACTTTAGCCTAGAGGTCTAAGGTCCTGCTTCCGTCCTGAAGCCAAATTTAAAGCACGAGGCCCTTGGCCAAGATGGGGTCTTACAGCGCGCACATACACCCATTTTTGAGTTTTGCGCTAACATCCTTCAGCCTTTCCTAGTAACCATAACAAGGAAAGGGCCCCATAAACAAGGGCACCACCTGCTGTACGGATTCAGAGGCTGCACCAAGTCACAGGCCTGTTCCTCTCCATCCGTCCATGCCTGAGCAATACTGGGGTGGTCAATCCCAGGCAGGGGCGCCTCCAATAGTGCGCCGATCAAAGCTGGAGCAGCTGACCCCAGACAGGGGCGCAGTTCCACAGCTGCTCTCTCACTGATGTGCAGAGCTGGATCTGCCGACCCCAGACATGGGCGCAATTCCACAGCAGCTTCTCCACTGATGCACGGAGCTGGAGCTGCCGACCCCAGACAGGGGCGCAGTTCCACAGCAGCTTCTCCACTGATGCACGGAACTGGAGCTGCTGACCCCAGACAGGGGCTCAGTTCCATAGCTGCTCTCTTATTGACGTGCAGAGCTGGAGCTGCCGATCCCAGACAGGGGCGCAGTTCCACAGCAGCTTTTCCACTGATGCACGGAGCTGGAGCTGCCGACCCCAGGCAAGGGCGCTGCTCAGTCATATCCGGATCTTCAACAGGTAAGCCTGTCTAAGGTTCTCCCATCAAGGACCCTCTGGTACGCTCGTCATCAGGGCCGCAGGCTGGTACAAAACAGTAGCCGGAAACATGTTGGAAGACATGGGTCTCCGGTACTTCTTTTTTCACCGGCGTGCGTCTTAGGACGCAATTTCCTGGATAGCGTCCTGCGCAATCGGGATGCGCGGCTGCCAGGCCACCTAAGGTAATAGTGCGGCTGATGCTCGCGCCCGTCCGATGGAACAGGCCCCCTTGGACCCACCATGGCGCTTGGAAACCGAGCAGCCCAGGTCTGGGAATAATCTTCTCTTCTTTCTTCTGGCGCCGTTTTTACAAGATTCCCCCTCAAGGACAGGAAACCAACTGAGGTGGTGGAGAGCGTCCGCCCTTTTATTCTGTAGGTTTCCTGTCCGGGAAGGGTGGATCCCCTCTCTCGTTGTAGGTACTGTCATGGGTGATAGGAAAATGGTGCTCTTTTGGCTACAATCATATGTTCCCATCAGTTAAATATTTAATCAGTTTATCATCAAATATCTGCTACCGCCATGACCTCTGCGCTTTCTTAAAGTGCACCTGTCAGCAGGATTGCGCTTAGTAAACTACATACACTGTCAGGGGGACAACATTACACTGATTAAAATGATAACTTGGCTGATGAAACCCGTCCAGTTGTTCTTGTGTAATATTTACTTTCAGTGTGGAGATAATGATATGCTTGTGCTCCAGGGCTGACCTGTGGGGGGGGCGCTCTTCTCTTTCTGGTGCTCTGCTTACATAGTCATCTGTATGCTCTTATGACAGCTCACTGTGCCTTCACTGACCTGCCTCCTATTTTACATAATGCATCTAGTAGTCCGAAGCTATGTAAAATAGGAGGCAGGTCAGTGAAGGCACAGTGAGCTCTCATAAGATCATACAGATGAATATGTAAGCAGAGCACCAGATAGAGTGCCCCCACAAGCCACCCCAAAGCACAAGCATATCATTATCTCCAAACTGAAAGTAAAGATACAAGAATCACAGGACTGATTTAATCAACCAAGGTATCATATTAATCAGTGTAATGTCACCCACCTGACTGTGTATGTGGCTTACTGGGCACAATCCTGCTGACAGGTGCGCTTTAAATCCAATCTCCTGTAGCAGAATCTATCTCTGCACACCTGTGAAACTTCAAGGCACCATGCGGAGTAACTAATGATTGTTAATCCTGGTTGATTCTTATAGTTTCATCTTCGCTTGCTGACATTACAATCTTACTGGGGTTTCATTTGTGAAAATGTGTATGAGGGTTTTTGCAACCTATTAATTCATGTTATGATCCATATTATAACGCTAGATTTCAATATGTTAGGCAGATGATACACCTTTATCAGGTTTTTTTAATATTTGAGTGCATATTTAATTGTAAACAGATCAGTGGGGTATTAGGACCTGGACCCTCATCAATTAAATTTCAATTAAAAGTTCATTCAAATACAAAAAATATATATATAAAAAAATATAGGCCCCGATTCATCATTGATAGAGATGAGTAGATCGATCCTCAGAGGATCGAGATCAAGACAAATTTCCTGAAATTCACGCAAATTCATACATTTTGAGATTCGATTTGCAGTTAAAAAAAAAAAAAACTTTTCTATCACAATTTCCCACACTGCTGAAGCATCAGAGAGCAAGCTAAAGTCTTTTTGTTGGGCCACGTGGGCATGCCCATAATGCTCTGCAGCTACTGTATGACACCTAGTGGATTATCACACCTTGTACAGTGGGGTCAGTACTGGACCATCACAGATCAGCGGTTCTCAGTGGAGAACAGTTCTTATGGCAAAGTTGTTTTCTATCTCCAGAAACACTGGGTAAGTCTCTTTCTTCTGTAGAGTGTAAGCTCTAAGGGTGCGTGCCCACAATGCGTTTTTCAAACGTTTTTGCTGCGGAATTTGCGCAGTGTAAATGCTTGTAAAACGCTTGTTAATCCGTCCCCCATGGTCCCCAATGACATTCCGCAAGTTCAATGCCCATGCTGCAGAATTTTCCGCAGCGTTTTTGATGTGCGGAAAAATTTGCTGCATGTCCATTATTTGTGCGTTTACGCATGCGGAATTGCCTTCTTCAATGCATTAGAAAAACGCAAGGCAATTCCGCATGTACAAAACGCTTCAAAAACGCATGAAAAAAGCATGTGAAAATCCGCATGCGTTTTTCCGGGCATGGACATGCAGAAATGAAGCGGAAATTTTCCGCTTCATTTCTGCATTATGGGCACATAGCCTTATGGTCAGCAGGAATTTCTCTTTCTCTTGCTTGAAGAGTGCGAGCCCTTATGATCAGCAGGGTCCTCTTTCTCGCTCTCTCCTGTAGAGGGTAAGCTCTTATAGTCTTTTGGCACAGTTTGTACGACAGAGTCGTTTTCCATCTCCAGAGTCACTGGGTAAGTCTCTCTGTTCTGTAGAGTGTAAGCTCTTATGCTCAGTACAGTTCTCTCTTTCCTCTCCCCCATATGTATTTTTTCAGCCGTTACAAGCTTTGCAGTGTTGAAGTTGCCGCAAATTTATTTGTGGCAAATCAAATTTTGGGGGAAAATTCAGTGAAGTCGGTGAACTTAAGTTAGTTTCAAAAGATCCGCTCTTCTCTAATCATTGCTGCTTCTCCACTTTTCTTGAGTAATTTTCTCTTTTTAGTGGCTCTGGTATTTGCACCTTAGTCTCTATTGTCTTTCTTTATTAAGTCTTTTTATATTTCCTTATCAATTTTGCTCATCCAGATGTTTTAGATCAGTGTTCCCCAACTCCAGTCCTCAAGGCCCACCAACAGGTCACATTTTCAGGATTTCCTTAGTATTGTATAGGTGATTAGTAGTGTTGAGCGAGCACTAAAATGCTCGGGTGCTCGAAGTTCGGGCCAAGCTCGCCGTGATACTCGGGTGCTCGACCCGAGCAACGAGCCCAATGTTAGTCTATGGGAGACTCGAGCATTTTTGCGGTGGCACCCCCGGCAGTCTTTTAAAAGCCTAACAAGTGCCCAAAACGATAGTGACAGTGCTCAAATGACATGGGGACATCATGGGGATCGCCCCAGGAAGCATTTCTGACCCCCAGGTCACTGCTGTCAACAACGTGGTCAGAGGTATTAAGCCACTTTTACGGGCTCACAATAAAACGTTCAAAAACGAAAGTGAAACTTTTTTCCTGTGAAATATGTTAAGGAACATCCTTTCCAGGGAAAAGACTTGTGTATAAGTTAAAATAAATGACTCCTCCACACCTTCGGCTATGTTCACAAGTAGCATTTTTTATGCGTTTTTGCACTTTTGTATTGCTTTCAACTATGACAAATGCATTCACCGTGAAATGTTATTTTAACATTTTACAACCTTATCTGGCCATGTGCTGTGTGACACATGCATAAAGTGCTGAAAAGACATGGGAACAGCATGGGGAAGACCCCTGGAAGCATCTCTGACTCCCAGGTCACTGTCTAAAATTGTGCCCATCATAAGTGATCCTTGCTGCATCAGAAGATGCAGACTTGTAACTATCCCCATGCAAGTTCTAGTCCCAGGGCAGTGTTCAATTGTACCTCCCCCATTCCTTGCAATACAAGCGCAAGTATGCAGCCTGCCACCCACCCACCCCCAGGCTGCAATACCATACTGCTTGCTTGCTTGAACTTGAAATTGGGCCTTTTAGGCATGTGGAGGCGGAATCTGGCCACCACGTCATGGCTGTGTTGGCGGCCTGGAATCCATACTCAGTCCCCAGCCGCCCGGCGGCCGGGTGTCCATACTCGGTCCTCAGCCGCCCCGCGGCCGGGTGTCCACACACGGTCCCCAGCCGCCTGGGGGCAGCCGGGTGTCCATAAACGGTCCCCACACATCCCCCCACACACTTTTCTTAGCCCGGCCTGCTTTAGGCAGCATTGGACGAGCCCACCAGAGAACCAGACTCCTCCGGTGGGCCCTGACTTCTCCATCGGTGGAGTTGAGAGTGCCAAGGTGAGAAGCATGATGATGATGACAGAAGTTAGCATCTGCTATGTTTTCTTTTAATGCCAGTGTAAGTGTGCAGCCTGCCACCCACCCACCCCCAGACTGCAATTCCATACTGCTAGCTTGCACTTGAAATGGGGCCTTTTAGTTTGGAGGAGGCCGAAGCTGGCCACTACCTCATGGCTGCTTCGGCAGCGAGGTATCCATACTCAGTCCCCAGCCGCCCATATTTGTCCTGGTGTGCCTTATACATAAGATTAAGCGCGTATACCAAAACATTACCTGTGCCCTCCCCAGTGCATTTAGTGGGAAGGAGAGCCTATTCCGCTGTAGTGTGTGCATGCCAAACCCCTGTTCATGGTACATGCGAAGATGCCTCCCACCTTGCACCTGTCGTTGCAGACTTGCAACTATCCCCATTCAAGTCCTTGTCCCAGGGCAGTGTTCAATTGTACCTCTCCCATTCCTTGCAATGCAAGCGCAAGTATGCAGCCTGTTACCCACCCACCCCCAGGCTGCAATACCATACTGCTTGCTTGCTTGCACTTTAAATTGGGCCTTTTAGGCATGTGGAGGTGGAATCTGGCCACCACGCCATGGCTGTGTCGGCGGCCTGGTATCCATACTCAGTCCCCAGCCGCCTGGTGGCCGGGTGTCCCCGCTTGCTCCCCAGCCTCCAGGGGGTGGCCGGATGTCCATACTCGGTCCCCAGCCACCCCTATTTGTCCCGGTAACCTTTCCCACACTTTTCTTAGCCTGGCCTGCTTTAGGGCAGCATTGGCCGAGCCCACCGGACTATCAGACTCCTCCGGTGGGCCCTGGCTTCTCCATCAGGGGAGTTGAGAGTGCCAAGGTGAGGAGCATGATGAGGATGATAGAAGTTAGCATCTGCTTTGTTTTGTTGTAATGCAAGCGCATGTATATAGTAGCGGCTAGGCCTGAGGTGGTCAGCGTTTTGGCGCATATCCTACCTCCTCCGAGGATTGCTGGATGTTTTCCTGCTACTATCCAAGTTCTATGACTCCCGTTAAAACAAAGCTTCAGGTGATAAATGATGGATGAGGTAGTGGCAAAGGAGAAAGAGCAGGAGGAACAGGGACCATTGACATCAATATCAGGCCAGTCAACCAGATATGTCTTGTAGGATATGTTTCTGTAACAAAAGGAGCAGTTCGGCTACACAGTTATAGGGCATACAGTGAGTGCAATGCCTACCAAAAATTTCGAGGCACTCCAATGCCCCTTGGAAATGACATGGAGGTCAGAAGGCGTTAACTAAACCTTTTTTTCCATTTATAGCAACTGGGTCTCCTGTGCACTGTTGGCCTAAGCAGTGAATGGAAGGCTTTCCAAAAATTATGAGGAACTGCAATGCAAGAGCCATGTGTGGCACCCCAGGGGTCTGGTCACCACAGTAATAGAGATATTACATCGGAGAGCAAGTGGGAGGTTTCCTGGTCAGGATCCCTTAAACATGCAACATCCTCCTGCCCCAGTCCTGGGAGGGGAGAATTCTGCCCTTATAAACTGGATCTGGGGCGGGGTTGAGTGAGTCAGAAAACAGAGAACAGTCAGAGTCAGAGTGAGAGCAAGGGAAAGTAAAAGCAAGGAGCTCTGTAGGAGCTAGGAGCTAAAGACCAGGGGCTGGAAGCTGAGCAGAGCTCGCCCTGGCAGAAGACAATAGGAACCGGACACAGGAGTCCGAAGCTGTGAGGACTTATATATCCAGCAGCAGAAACCAGCCGGCAGGGGATTTCAGGTCCTCTGGCCATAGAAGCCCGGAGGCTCAATCACAAGCAAGGGACCAGCACCGCCGTCGTGGAGCGGAGGCTAACAGAAGGCCCCAAGTCACCAGCCATACGGGTGAGCACTACACGGTACACTCAGGGACGTGGGCTACTTCTACCCGCTTACAGCAAGGTAGCCAGGAAGAGTGCAGACAGACGGGGAGGCCTACAACTCCACCTGGCCAGGGGAACTCCTGCTTGCTCACAGACTGACCAGGCCTCTTATGCTAGCCAGTACTCCCGGGAGGGTCTACCTTATAATCATCAGTAAAGACCCTGAACTGCACTGCAAAGACTCTGAGTCGTTCCTGCTGCGCTCGTGCACCATCACCCCCATCATCCACACTCACTGCCCTGAGGCTATACTCCTCCCGTGGGGAGTTATCCCATTCTCTGTTGCGCACACAACACCAGCCTCAGCGGTCTGCCTCGCAGCGGTGGTACTCCCTGACCGCAATCCACGGGTGGTGCAGTCGGACAATTAACCTCAAAACCTAAGAAAGACTGCCACTGGTTTGACCAGCCTGAGCCACGGGACCGGGTCACCGCCACGGAGACTACAGACCCCAGAGACCCGGCACCGGGTATCCCACACACGTGTACACACGGCCCAGGGGGCGCGTCACATGCAGTACAGCATATTACAAACATAAGTCCCATTATTGGGGAGTGGGTCTCCCATAGTATTTGCTTATGCCTTGCAAGCAAAAGCTGCCAAAAATTAGGACGGAGCAACTTGCAATGCCCCTTACAAGAGCCATGCAGTACAGGATATTACAAACATAAGTCCCATTATTGGGGAGTGGGTCTCACATAGTATTTGCTTATGCCTTGCAAGCAAAAGCTGCCAAAAATTAGGACGGAGCAACTTGCAATGCCCCTTACAAGAGCCATGCAGTACAGCATATTACAAACATAAGTCCCATTATTGGGGAGTGGGTCTCCCATAGTATTTGCTTATGCTTTCCAAGCAAAAGCTGCCAAAAATTAGGACGGAGCAACTTGCAATGCCCCTTACAAGAGCCATGCAGTACAGCATATTACAAACATAAGTCCCATTATTGGGGAGTGGGTGTCCCATAGTATTTGCTTATGCTTTCCAAGCAAAAGCTGCCAAAAATTAGGACGGAGCAACTTGCAATGCCCCTTACAAGAGCCATGCAGTACAGCATATTACAAACATAAGTCCCATTATTGGGGAGAGGGTGTCCCATAGTATTTGCTTATGCCTTGCAAGCAAAAGCTGCCAAAAATTAGGACCGAGCAACTTGCAATGCCCCTTACAAGAGCCATGCAGTACAGCATATTATAAACATATGTCCCATTATTGGGGAGTGGGTCTCCCATAGTATTTGCTTATGCTTTCCAAGTAAAAGTTGCCCAAAATTAGGACGGAGCAACTTGCAATGCCCCTTACAAGAGCCATGCAGTACAGCATATTACAAACATAAGTCCCATTATTGGGGAGTGGGTGTCCCATAGTATTTGCTTATGCTTTCCAAGCAAAAGCTGCCAAAAATTAGGATGGAGCAACTTGCAATGCCCCTTACAAGAGCCATGCAGTACAGCATATTATAAACATAAGTCCCATTATTGGGGAGTGGGTGTCCCATAGTATTTGCTTATGCCTTGCAAGCAAAAGCTGCCAAAAATTAGGACGGAGCAACTTGCAATGCCCCTTGCAAGAGCCATGCAGTACAGCATATTACAAACAGAAGTCCCATTATTGGGGAGTGGGTGTCCCATAGTATTTGCTTATGCCTTGCAAGCAAAAGCTGCCAAAAATTAGGACGGAGCAACTTGCAATGCCCCTTACAAGAGCCATGCAGTACAGCATATTACAAACATAAGTCCCATTATTGGGGAGTGGGTCTCCCATAGTATTTGCTTATGCCTTGCAAGCAAAAGCTGCCAAAAATAAGGACGGAGGAACTTGCAATGCTGGCACCCTGGTGGTATAGTGGTGGTGGAGGCTGAGGATAAGGAGATGAAGATAAAACAGCCGAAATGAGGAAGCGTATACCCATGTGTGGGTGTGAAGCGGTGCATGTGAATACACCTCCCAAAATAACACAGTGGATTTAGCTTTATATTACTCTGCTGTCATTTGGTGGTGATGAGAAGTCTGGCCCAATCCAGCCCTTGTTCATTTTGATAAGGGTCAGCTTGTCAGCATTGTCAGTTGACAGGCGAGTACGCTTATCAGTTATAATTCACCCAGCGGCACTAAAAACACGCTCCGATAACACGCAAGCGGCTTGGCAGGCCAGGACCTCCAAGGCTTACAGAGCGAGTTCATTCCAAGTGTCCAGCTTGGATACCGAATAATTAAAAGGCACAGAGGAATCACGGAGGACGCTGGTACGGTCGGCAAGGTACTCCCTCACCATCTTTTGAAACTTTCCACTCCTTGTGAGAGTACCCCGCACCTCAGGGCCTGTAAGCTGGACGGGTGTCAGAAAACTGTCCCAGAACGTTGACAGTGTTCCCCTGCCTCTGCTGGATTGGAGTTGCATCTCTCTCGCCTGTACGCCTTGGTTGGGCAACAAACTGTGACCTCTGCCGCTAGCGTGTTCAGATGGGAATTTTTTTAAGAGTTCTGCAGCAAGGGCCTTCTGGTACTGCCCCATTTTTGTAGACCTCTCCACCTCAGGAATAAGAGAGTGAAAGTTCTCCTTATAGCGGGGGTCTACAAGTGTCACCAACCAGTAATGACTGTCACCCAACATTTTGACAACGCGAGGGTCACGGTTAAGGCAGCGTAACATAAAGTCAGCCATGCGTGCCAGACTGGTAACGGGCAAGATTTCCGTGTCCTCACCAAGATGACGACTGACCATGCTCTCCTCCTCCTCCTCCTCTTCCTCCTCCCCCCTGTCCTCAGGCCACCCACGCTGAACCGACGGTATGACACTTGTACAGGTACTAACGTCTACAACGCATAATAGCAGCTCCTGTTCTTCCTCCTCCTCCTCCTCTCCCTCATTGTCCCCCAATGCACATTGGGATGAGATGAGGCTGGGCTGTGTGTAATCTCCCGCTACGGCTTCTTGATCCATCTCATCATACTCTGGCTGCAATGCCTCCTCTTTAATTCTCTGCAGAGAGCGTTGCAAAAGACAGACAAGTGGGATGCTGACACTAATGAAGGCGTCATGGCCACTCACCATCTTGGTGGCCTCCTCAAAGTTTGTCAGGATGGTACATATGTCAGACATCCAGGTCCACTCCTGAGGTCTTATGTGTGGAGTCTGACCTGAATATCGACGGCCTTGTTGCAGCTGGTACTCCACAACTGCTCTCTTCTGCTCACAAATCCTTTGCAACATGTGGAGGGTAGAGTTCCAACGTGTGGGGACATCACACACCAGTCAGTGTGCCGGAAGCTGCAAACGCTGCTGCAACACAGCAAGGGAGGCGGAAGCTGTAGCCGACTTGCGAAAATGAGCTGACAGGCGGCATACTTTCACGAGCAGATCTGGCAACTCGGGGTACGATTTAAGAAACCGCCGAACCACGAGGTTAAGCACATGAGCCAGGCATGGTACGTGTGTGATCTAATCTCGCCTCAGAGCCGCCACCAGGTTACGGCCATTGTCACACACGACCATGCCGGGATGTAGGTTCAGCGGTCTCAGCCACAGATCTGCCTGCTTTTTCACAGCTGTCCACAACTCACAAGCAGTGTGATGTTTATCACCTAAGCTTATGAGTTTCAACACAGCCTGTTGCCGCTTGGCGGAGGCAGTACTGCAATGCTTCCACCTTGTAACTGATGTGGTGATATCTGAGATGGAGGCTGAACATGAGGAGGAGGAGGATGCGCAGGAGCTGTACACTGTGGGGGCAACTCTGACTGACATACCAATCCTCGGTGTGGGGAGGATGTGTTCCATCCCAAGGTCCGACTGGGTCCCGGCTTCCACTATGTTTACCCAGTGTGCTGTCAGAGAGATGTACCGTCCCTGGCCACAAGCACTTGTCCACGTATCCGTTGTCAGGTGGACTCTCCCAGTAACTGCGTTGTTGAGGGCACGGCAGATGCTTTGGGACTCGTGCTTGTGTAGTTCGGGGATGGCACACCGGGCAAAATAGTGTCGGCTGGGGACTGAGTACCGAGGGACGGCCACCGCCATAAGATTGTGGAAGGATTCCGTCTCCACCAGCCTAAAAGGCAGCATTTCCAACGCAAGCAGTCGTGAAATGTGTGAATTTAGGACTGTGGCCTGTGGGGCGTTAGCTGCGAATTTCCGCTTTCGTTCAAAGGTCTGGGATATGGACAATTGAACGCTGCGGTGGGACGTGGACGTGGACGTTGATGCTGTTTCTTGAGAAACTGCCATAACAAGTGAAGACTGAGAGGAGGGGGCATCTTTACATGCAGTATGGACAGGGGATTGCCTTGCACACACAACAGGGGGTTCTATTGCACGCACAACAGTGCAAGAAGCAGTGGTGACACCCGCTGACACTGGTCGTGGACCCTGGGTTTCGCCCCACAAAGTCGGGTGCTTTGCTGCCATGTGCCTGATCATGCTGGTGGTGGTCAGGCTGGTAGTTTTGTCACCCCTGCTGATGCTGGCATGGCAGGTGGAACGTATGGCCTTTTTGGGGTTATCAGCAGACTCTTTAAAAAAATTCCAGACTCTGGAAGACCTACCGCTTGTACTGTCAACGTCCCTCGTGTTGGTGTTACTGGGAACGGTTGCCTGCCTTCTGTCTGCGGCCACCACACTGCTTCTTCCTGCCTGTTGGGGTACTCTGCCTCCCTCCCCCTGTGTGCTTCTGGCCTCATTCTGCATGTCCTCCTTCCACGTTGGGTCAGTTACTAGATCATCCACCACCTCCTCCTCTTCCACTTGCGCACCACGATCCTCCTCCTCACTTCCTGGCAATTGTGTCTCGTCATCGTCCACCTCTTGTGACAGATTGCCAATGTCGAATTCCTGTGGCCGTGGCTGTTCAAATATTTGGGCATCGCAACATGGGATCTCCTCTTCCACCACTTCAAGCGTATCAGGCGAGGGGCCCAAATATGGAAATGAACCAGTGAACAGCTCTTCAGAGTGTCCAAGTGTGGGATCACTTGCTGTCTGATGACACTCGGCATGGTGGGAGGAAGGAGCATCAGGGTGAGGAGGAGTATGCAGTTGAGACTCACGGCTACTAAGAGTTGACCGTGTGGAAGACAGACCGGAGATGGTGGTGCCCAGGTAACTGGAAGTATTATCTGCTATCCAATTAATAACCTGCTCACACTGATCAGTTCTCAATACTGGTGTTGTTCTGTGCTTCCCTAGTAATTCAGTCAAGAAGTGGGAGCGAGAAGATGTGGCTGTTGGTTGTGGCACATTTTCACCTTGGCCACGGCCCCGTCCTCTGCACGAACCATCACCAGAACGTCCACTTCCACGTCCCTTGCCACGCGCCTTGCCCATTGTAAATGAAGTAAAATAGCTTACACTTGCACTATCAATGGAAAAAGGGTAATAAAGAGTAGATTAGAACCGTGGAAGAGGAAAACCACAGTTATTGTTTACTGGGGTATACCACACTTTTGTAAATAGAGATATTTGCGGCTGAACAGTGAGCGACACACTCAAACTGCTTTTTTTTTACATACCAAAGGCCAAAAACTGGATAGCACAGCGATTTGACCCGTGGAACTGCGAAACCACACTGGGATGTCGGGCCTACACAAGACTATTTTCAACAGATATATTTTTGTGTCACAACAGTCAGGAGACACTGCTGTTTTTCTTTACGGAAAAAACTACCAAAAGCTGAATAATAGAGATTTTTTACCGTGGGATGGCAAAACCACAGTTATTGTTTACTGGGGTTTACCACACTTTTTTAAATAGAGATATTTGCAGCTGAACAGAGAGCGACACACTCAAACTGCTTTTTTTTTAGATACCAAAGGCCCAAAAGTGGATAGTACAGCGATTTGACCCGTGGAACTGCAAAACCACACTGGGATGTCGGGCCTACACAAGACTATTTTCAACAGATATATTTTTGTGTCACAACAGTCAGGAGACACTACTGTTTTTCTTTATGGAAAAAACTACCAAAAGCTGAATAATAGAGATTTTTTACCGTGGGATGGCAAAACCACAGTTATTGTTTACTGGGGTATACCACACTTTTTTAAATAGAGATATTTGCGGCTGAACAGTGAGCGACACACTCAAACTGCTTTTTTTTTAGATACCAAAGGCCCAAAACTGGATAGTACAGCGATTTGACCGATGGAACTGCGAAACCACACTGGGATGTCGGGTCTACACAAGACTATTTCAACAGATATATTTTTGTGTCACAACAGTCAGGAGACACTACTGTTTTTCTTCACGGAAAAAACTACCAAAAGCTGAATAATAGAGATTTTTTACCGTGGGATGGCAAAACCACAGTTATTGTTTACTGGGGTATACCACACTTTTTTAAATAGAGATATTTGCGGCTGAACAGTGAGCGACGCACTCAAACTGCTTTTTTTTTAGATACCAAAGGCCCAAAACTGGATAGTACAGCGATTTGACCCATGGAACTGCGAAACCACACTGGGATGTCGGGCCTACACAAGACTATTTTCAACAGATATATTTTTGTGTCACAACAGTCAGGAGACACTACTGTTTTTCTTTATGGAAAAAACTACCAAAAGCTGAATAATAGAGATTTTTTACCGTGGGATGGCAAAACCACAGTTATTGTTTACTGGGGTATACCACACTTTTTTAAATAGAGATATTTGCGGCTGAACAGTGAGCGACACACTCAAACTGCTTTTTTTTTAGATACCAAAGGCCCAAAACTGGATAGTACAGCGATTTGACCGATGGAACTGCGAAACCACACTGGGATGTCGGGTCTACACAAGACTATTTCAACAGATATATTTTTGTGTCACAACAGTCAGGAGACACTACTGTTTTTCTTTACGGAAAAAACTACCAAAAGCTGAATAATAGAGATTTTTTACCGTGGGATGGCAAAACCACAGTTATTGTTTACTGGGGTATACCACACTTTTTTAAATAGAGATATTTGCGGCTGAACAGTGAGCGACGCACTCAAACTGCTTTTTTTTTAGATACCAAAGGCCCAAAACTGGATAGTACAGCGATTTGACCCATGGAACTGCGAAACCACACTGGGATGTCGGGCCTACACAAGACTATTTTCAACAGATATATTTTTGTGTCACAACAGTCAGGAGACACTACTGTTTTTCTTTACGGAAAATATACCAAAACCTGAATAATAGAGATTTTTTACCGTGGGATAGCAAAACCACAGTTATTGTTTACTGGGGTATACCAGACTTTTTTAAATATATAGATTTGCGGCTGAACAGTGAGCGACACACTCAAACTGTTTTTTTTTTTAGATACAAATGGCTCAAAATGGATAATACAGAGGTTTGAACCGTGAAAGTGCAAAACAACACTTCTGTTTCTCTAGCCTACACCAGACTATTTTCAACAGTTACATTTGTGTCTGAAAAATCAGAGACACGCTTTTTTTGGGGGGGGGGGTGACACACCGAAAGGTTAATAAGACGGGTATTTGTACAGTGTGAAGGAGGGGAAAAAAAGGAGGATTTAGATGAAAAAAAAAGGATTTTTCCTGGCACCCGACACCTGGTGCTAAGTCCAGCAATTTCAGCAACAGGAGCACACAGGACTGTAATGCAGCTTTTGCTGGTATAACCACTGTGTCTCCTATACAGCCTGCCTGCCTGGTATCTGGGATGGATATTAGTCCTGAAAAGGACTGTTTGTTTGTTCTGGCAGCCTTTACAGACCCTACACTAACTATTTTGCAGTTTATATCTCTCCCTAAATCAGCAGCGCTGTCCCTACACTGTCTAATCCGGAGCAACTGTGTCCAAGATGGCGGCGCCCGGTTTTAAATACTCGAGGTGACGCTGTGCGGCCAGCCAATCACTGTAATGCCGACAACCAACATGGCTGCAGCATTACAGTGACTGGCTGGCAATCCCTGCATGTTCATTGGCTCTGTAAAGAGCGCCAAACATGCAGGGCGGAGACCCGAGCTCCCGCCTGAGTAACCCGGAAATGCTCAGTGCTCGCCGAACATCCTGAGTAGCGTGATGCTCGGGCGAGTACCGAGCAGTGTCGAGCATGTTCGCTCAACACTATAGGTGATGGAATAATTGTCTGTGCAGGTGATGCAATTATCACCTGTGAAATACTAAGGAAATTCTGAAAACATGACCTGCTGGTGGGCCTTGAGGACTGGAGTTGGGGAACCCTGTTTTAGATTCATGAAATGTGACTTTTACCAAAAGTCAATTTTTTTGGTGACTCTCACTCCAGTCTCCCCTGGAGTAAGGTTTTTGGAGGAGTTTTCATTTTTGGTACTGAAAAGTTGCAAAACCAGTTAAAGGCAAAAATAAATAGTGAATACCACAAGACAAAAAAATAAGTGACTTTAATAACTCACAAATAATAAATTGGGCTCATTGTTACTCTATGTATCATTACTGCCTCCTATATCTGACCTTCTCTTCCTCCTCCATGGCTGTTGAGGATAATGCATCCCACTAATTGATGGAGATTCATCAACAGCTGCAGGAGTAAGATGGCAGCTGCTGTCCCGAAACGGTGGCCTGGATTTATAGACTGTCTCTATCCTCCCTACATAAAATGTACTCACTTTGAAAAAAACAAAGAAACAGTGGATGCTGCTTGCACATATAGACACCCAGCATATACTGGAATATGTCAGCCAGTCTTGTGGGTGCTTAGTTTAGGTTTTGTCAGTTGTCTCCAACATTGTGGGCTGAAAAAGACAGCTACTGATGAGGGGAAGAGGCCTACCTCAAGTCAAAACAGAGACTGATACTGTAAGGCAGCTTGATAGAATTGTGCGTGTCACAATGAATCTTCTCAGGAGCCATGCATCATAACATCCCAAAGGGTCAGTCTGTTGTACAGTCATTACGTAGTGAAATGTGTCAATCTGGTATACAGCCATGCATGTAAGGTAAGCTTTCCCATGCACCATATTATCAGCTGACTGTGTGTCTGCAGAGCAGGAGGGCAATGGGGCATGTCTAATCTGGCAGTCTTTTTGCTAAAATCTGTTCCTATCAGCTTAATATGTGATGCCTGCCAACTTCAAGACCTCTGTGCCCCATCCATATCCAAGGCAGAATCCAGCTCAGCACACAGGTGAATCTTCAAGGCACCATGCCGAGTAACTAGTCACTGCTGCTGCTGGATCAGTACACTTCTGCGCTGGTCACTTTTGCAGCTGACATCCTCACTACACCAAATAATGCTAAAAATAATTAGATTTACAGGTCTGCAGCTTCCATCTGTTTACTGTGCTTATTATAGCAGTCTCACCTAGGTGAAAGCCCGCACATGTGTGTACTGACACTGCTACTGTTTCTAACATGCAGCATTACTTGTAGTCTGAGGCCCTGATTCATTAACGTTGTAATTCATTGACGTTTTGTATGGCAGTCTTAATGAGGAACATGCAGGATTATGATGCACCAAACTCATTAAGTTGAGCACGCCACTTAGTGAAGTTGGGGCATATTATCAGTGGCGTGAAACAAATCAAGCCAGACATGTCACTCGAATCAAGGATCACCAGGCTACAACTTGCGTACTTTGGACACATCATACGAAGAGAGAAATCACTGGAGAAGGACATCACGGTCAGAATAGAAGGAACAAGGTGAAGAGGAAGATCAGAAACCCGATGGCTAAAAACAATCAATATAACGGTGGAGAAGACTGAGATGGACCTTTAGGGAGATAGGATCGCTAATCTCCCATCTCAACAAAGAGTTGATGGAGGTGGGCTTTCTGTAGGTCTGTGTGTTTAGGGCTCCACCTGATGTCCTCTCAATCAGAATGTCCAAAAAAGGTAATATGTCCATATTGGTTTCCAATGTAAAAGTTAAACTGAGGTTATTAACGTTCAAATTACTGACAAATGATGTGAATTGTAGGGCATCACCTTTCGATATAATGAAAACATCATCGATATAGCATGACCAGACCACAATGTGCTCAACATATGGGTAAGCCTCATCTCCAAAACTATGGTTTCTTCCCAGCAGTCCAGGGGCAGGTTAGCATATAAGGGGGCCCAGGGGCTCCCCATTGCTGTGCCCCTGAGCTGATGGAAGTGCTTCCTTTAAAATAAAAAAAAATTCCTGGTAAGGCAAAAACGCTAAATTTTCAGAACAAATTCATTATGATTGCACAAGATTGATCATCCATCAAGTCGCCATGGCTCTAGATTGAGATGAAGGCTGTTAAATATTATTAAATTAATATGATAAATAATATTGTGCCTAACCAGATGGTTTACTCTAGTCAAAGACCGGAATAACATTTCTGACATAAGAAACGCCACCACTTTTGAAGAATATGAGCAAGGATGTTGAAACACCCCATCCCGCTTTATCTACAGTGTTTTATGCCGGCTTTTGGCGTAAAGATCTGTATGGATGCCATTGTTACTTATTAATTGCCACATTTCTAGAATATCCTTTCATGTTGTCATCTTAATCATGGAAATGGATTTCAATGGACAACAGCATAGGAAGGCAATGAGAACAGAAATATAAACGTTTTTGAAACACTGCATTTTACAGGTGTGTCATTCCTGCTTTACCTTTGCTGGTTACAAAAAATGGGGAGGACCCCATATCATTTTTTTTACATTTATTTAATCATAAAAAGCTGTCCCATAAGCTCCACAGGATGCAATTTTATAATATATTGGGGGGGGGGGGGCGGGGTATGTAATTTTATGTCTATATATCTGTCTGTGTCTGTATATCCATATGTCTGTCTATCTATCTAGAATAAGAAAAGCAGGCAGCACTTCAAAAATTATAGGTGTAGCAACGTTTCGGTTTTGAACAACCTTTCTCAAGCCATCTATCTATCATCTATCTATCTATATCTGTTATGTATCTCTATCTTATTTTCTGTGCCATCTTCTCAATTTTGTATCTAAGTCCTTTCCCCTATATACAGGTGAAATAGGTAATGAACATGTCACCAATTTAAGTAAATATATTTTTAAAGGTGCAATTAACATGAAATTCTCACCAGAGGAGGGTAACAAGCCATCTAATCCAAGCAGGCAAAGAAATCAAGCCATAGATGTCCATGAATTATGTATAATAATGAGAAATGCCACTGGGAAAAAGTATTGAATACATAAAGAAAGATAAGTGCAAAAAGCCAAGGAAAGTCATGACACCAGCTGAAATCTATCAGTAATTAGAAAGCAATCCTGACACTTAGTGAAAAATAATATCAGCTGGTTCAACTGATGGTCTATAAAAAGGCATCTCATTACCAAGGAGTCACACAAGAAACATCTCATGATGATTAATATCAGTGAGCTGTCTCAAGACTATAGTGTCAATTTTAGGACATGATCAGATATCAAAGTCAAATATGAAAATGATGTCAGTTTGAGGCTAAATACCCTGCCTGAGAATTGATTTTGATAAGTGATTTTGACAAGTGACTTTGACATCTGACTTTGATAAGTGACTTTGATAAGTGACTTTGACATCTGACTTTGATAAGTGACTTTGACATCTGACTTTGATAAGTAACTTTTAGAACTGTAATAATAATAATAATGAAAAAAGTCACTGTTCGCTGATGGGGCTTAAACCCAAAACTCTAGAAGCCCGTGCACTAACCAAACTCAGTTGAAGAAATCTAGGCATTCTATTTGGTTATGTGATTTTCAGTGCAAACCTGTCTGAAACTCATTGGGACTTATGTACAGACTTCAAGCAAACCAAATTCAAATGATGTGTGATTTTGATTTGTGAGTCTGATATGTGACTTTCTTCAAACATCAGAATCACAATGACTTTTACGCACCCTGAATATTTTCATGGTTGATCTCATAAGACAAGAAAAGCTACCAGCCACTATTACTTGACCTGATGGCTGAATGGTAAAGTATCACCCTCCTAAACTACAGTGTCTGGGTTCAAATCCCAATAGAAGTAGAATTTTTTTTAAATTATGCCTAGTTAGGACACAAAGTACAGTGTATATTACCTGTTCTGTGACATCACTGTGTATACTACCCCTGTACTGTGACATCACTATGTATACTACCCCTGTACTGTGACATCACTGTGTATATTACCCCTGTACTGTGACATCACTATATTACCCCTGTACTGTGACATCACTACGTCTATTACCCCTGTACTGTGACTCACTGTATATTACCGCTGTACTGTGACATCACTATGTATATATTACCGCTGTACTGTGACATCACTATGTATATCACCCCTGTACTGTGACATCACTGTGTATATTACCCCTGTACTGTGACATCACTGTGTATATTACACATATACTGTGACATCACTGTGTATATTACCCCTGTACTGTGATATCACAGTGTATATTACCCCTGTACTGTGACATCACTGTGTACATTACCCATATACTGTGACATCACTGTGTATATTACCCCTGTACTGTGACATCACTGTGTATATTACCCCTGTACTGTGACATCACTATGTATACTACCCCTGTACTGTGACATCATTGCGTATATTACCCCTGTACTGTGACATCACTATTTGTATTACCCCGTACTGTGACATCACTATGTGTATTACCCCTGTACTGTGACATCACTGTGTATATTACCCCTGTACTGTGACATCACTATGTATATTACCCCTGTACTGTGACATCACTACATCTATTACCCCTGTACTGTGACTCACTGTATATTACCGCTGTACTGTGAAATCACTATGTATATATTACCGCTGTACTGTGACATCACTATGTATATTACCCCTGTACTGTGACATCACTGTGTATATTAACCCTGTACTGTGACATCACTGTGTATATTACCCATATACTGTGACATCACTATGTATACTACCCCGGTACTGTGACATCACTGTGTATATTACCCCTGTACTGTGACATCACTATATTACCCCTGTACTGTGACATCACTATGTCTATTACCCCTGTACTGTGACTCACTGTATATTACCGCTGTACTGTGACATCGCTATGTATATATTACCGCTGTACTGTGACATCACTATGTATATTACCCCTGCACTGTGACATCACTGTGTATATTACCCCTGTACTGTGACATCACTGTGTATATTACCCATATACTGTGACATCACTGTGTATATTACCCCTGTACTGTGATATCACAGTGTATATTACCCCTGTACTGTGACATCACTATGTATATTACCCCTGTACTGTGACATCACTGTGTATATTACCCATATACTGTGACATCACTGTGTATATTACCCCTGTACTGTGACATCACTGTGTATATTACCCCTGTACTGTGACATCACTATGTTTACTACCCCTGTACTGTGACATCACTGTGTACATTACCCATATACTGTGACATCACTATGTATATTACCCCTGTACTGTGATATCACAGTGTATATTACCCCTGTACTGTGACATCACTATGTATACTACCCCTGTACTGTGACATCACTGTGTACATTACCCATATACTGTGACATCACTATGTATATTACCCCTGTACTGTGACATCACTGTGTATATTACCCCTGTACTGTGACATCACTATGTATACTACCCCTGTACTGTGACATCACTGTGTACATTACCCATATACTGTGACATCACTATGTATATTACCCCTGTACTGTGATATCACAGTGTATATTACCCCTGTACTGTGACATCACTATGTATATTACCTCTATACTGTGACATCACTGTGTATATTACCCATATACTGTGACATCACTGTGTATATTACCCCTGTACTGTGACATCACTATGTATACTACCCCTGTACTGTGACATCATTGCGTATATTACCCCTGTACTGTGACATCACTATGTATATATGTATATTACCTCTGTACTGTGACATCACTGTGTATATTACCCATATACTGTGACATCACTGTGTATATTACCCCTGTACTGTGACATCACTGTGTATATTACCCCTGTACTGTGACATCACTATGTATACTACCACTGTACTGTGACATCATTGCGTATATTACCCCTGTAATGTGACATCACTATTTGTATTACCCCGTACTGTGACATCACTATGTGTATTACCCCTGTACTGTGACATCACTGTGTATATTACCCCTGTACTGTGACATCACTACATCTATTACCCCTGTACTGTGACTCACTGTATATTACCGCTGTACTGTGACATCACTATGTATATATTACCGCTGTACTGTGACATCACTATGTATATTACCCCTGTACTGTGACATCACTGTGTATATTACCCCTGTACTGTGACATCACTATGCATACTACCCCGGTACTGTGACATCTCTTTGTATATTACCCCTGTACTGTGACATCACTATATTACCGCTGCACTGTGACATCACTATATTACCCCTGTACTGTGACATCACTACGTCTATTACCCCTGTACTGTGACTCACTGTATATTACCGCTGTACTGTGACATCACTATGTATATTACCCCTGTACTGTGACATCACTGTGTATATTACCCATATACTGTGACATCACTGTGTATATTACCCCTGTACTGTGATATCACAGTGTATATTACCCCTGTACTGTGACATCACTATGTATACTACCCCTGTACTGTGACATCATTGTGTATATTACCCCTGTACTGTGACATCACTATTTGTATTACCCCGTACTGTGACATCACTATGTGTATTACTCCTGTACTGTGACATCACTGTGTATATTACCCCTGTACTGTGACATCACTATGTATATTACCCCTGTACTGTGACATCACTACGTCTATTACCCCTGTACTGTGACTCACTGTGTATATTACCCATATACTGTGACATCACTGTGTATATTACCCCTGTACTGTGATATCACAGTGTATATTACCCCTGTACTGTGACATCACTATGTATATTACCCCTGTACTGTGACATCACTGTGTATATTACCCATATACTGTGACATCACTGTGTATATTACCCCTGTACTGTGACACCACTGTGTATATTACCCCTGTACTGTGACATCACTATGTATACTACCCCTGTACTGTGACATCATTGTTTATATTACCCCTGTACTGTGACATCACTATTTGTATAACCCCTGTACTGTGACATCACTATGTGTATTACCCCTGTACTGTGACATCACTGTGTATATTACCCATATACTGTGACATCACTGTGTATATTACCCCTGTACTGTTATATTACTGTGTATATTACCCCTTTACTGTGATATCACTATGTATATTACCCCTGTACTGTGACATAATTGTGTATATTACCCATATACTGTGACATCACTGTGCATATTACCCCTGTACTGTGACATCACTGTGTATATTACCCCTGTACTGTGACATAATTGTGTATATTACCCATATACTGTGACATCACTGTGTATATTACCCCTGTACTGTTATATCACTGTGTATATTACCCCTGTACTGTGACATCACTATGTAAACTACCCCTGTACTGTGACATCATTGTGTATATTACCCCTGTACTGTGACATCACTATGTATATTACCCCTGTACTGTGACATCACTGTGTATATTACCCATATACTGTGACATCACTGTGTATATTACCCCTGTACTGTGACATCACTGTGTATATTACCCCTGTACTGTAACATCACTATGTATACTACCCCTGTACTGTGACATCATTGTGTATATTACCCCTGTACTGTGACATCACTATTTGTATTACCCCATACTGTGCCATCACTATGTGTATTACTCCTGTACTGTGACATCACTGTGTATATTACCCCTGTACTGTGACATCACTATGTATATTACCCCTGTACTGTGACATCACTACGTCTATTACCCCTGTACTGTGACTCACTGTGTATATTACCCCTGTACTGTGACATCACTGTGTATATTACCCCTGTACTGTGATATCACAGTGTATATTACCCCTGTACTGTGACATCACTATGTATATTACCCCTGTACTGTGACATCACTGTGTATATTACCCATATACTGTGACATCACTGTGTATATTACCCCTGTACTGTGACATCACTGTGTATATTACCCCTGTACTGTGACATCACTATGTATACTACCCCTGTACTGTGACATCATTGTGTATATTACCCCTGTACTGTGACATCACTATTTGTATAACCCCTGTTCTGTGACATCACTATGTGTATTACCCTTGTACTGTGACATCACTGTGTATATTACCCATATACTGTGACATCACTGTGTATATTACCCCTGTACTGTGACATCACTATGTATATTACCCCTGTACTGTGACATCACTGTGTATATTAACCCTGTACTGTGACATAATTGTGTATATTACCCATATACTGTGACATCACTGTGTATATTACCCCTGTACTGTTATATCACTGTGTATATTACCCCTGTACTGTGACATCACTATGTAAACTACCCCTGTACTGTGACATCATTGTATATATTACCCCTGTACTGTGACATCACTGTGTATATTACCCCAGCACTGTGACATCACTGTGTATATTACCCCTGCACTGTGACATCACTATGTAAACTACCCCTGTACTGTGACATCACTATGTATATTACCCCTGTACTGTGACATCACTACGTGTATTACCCCTGTACTGTGACATCACTGTGTATATTACAAATATACTGTGACATTACTATGTATATTACCCCTGAACTGTGATATCACTGTGTATATTACCCCTGTACTGTGACATCACTATGTATATTACCCCTGTACTGTGACATCACTGTGTATATTACCTCTGTACTGTGACAACACTATGTATACTACCCCTGTAATCATGGGGCCTCGTAGCAGAAGTTCTAATTGCCCCCCCCCCCCCAAAATAAATCGAAATAATATCTCACAACTTTTCAACCTTTACATAATAATTTTCCTCCTGCTGAAGTCCTAGATTCTGCTTTCATTGCCCCATAAAGTATAATGCCAACAAAAGTGCCCCCCAAACACAGTATGATACCCTAACAGTGAATTCCTCCACATACACAGTATAATTAATGACCCTACAGTATCCCACCTCAACTCCCAAGGCAAAGTATGGTGACCCCAACACAGTATGATCCCCTAACTGTGACCCCCACACAGCTCTCCATGCACATTAATGGGCCTACATACAGTATAATAGCCCGCACTCAACCCTCCGCACAGTATGATGGACCCCACACAAACCTTCACACTGCATAATTGCTTGCATACAGTATAATGGTCCCCCACATAACCCTCAAAATATTATAATGGCCCCACATGACCTTCCACATAGTATAATGCACCTCCCCCTAATTCTCCATATAGTATAATGCACTACTCATGGTCCTCCATAGAATATAATGCACTCCTCATGGTTCTCCATAGAATATAATGCACCCCCCATGGTCCTCCATAGAATATAATGCACCCCCCATGGTCCTCCATACAATATAATGCACTGGCCATGGTCCTTCATACAATAAAACGCACCCCCATGGTCCTCTATACTATATAATGCTCTCCCCGTGGTTCTCTACACAATATAATGCACCCCCTTGGTTCTTCATACAGTCTAATGCACCCCCATGGTCCTCCATACAATATAATGCACCCCCATGGTCCTCCATACAGTATAATGCACCCCCATGGTCCTCTATACAGTATAATGCACCCGCATGGTCCTCCATACAATATAATGAACCCCCCATGGTCCTACATACAATATAATGCACCCCACATGGTCCTCCATAATGCACTTGTCATGGTCCGCCATACAATATAATGCACCCCCATGGTCCTCCATACAATATAATGCACTCTCCATGGTCCTCTATACAATAAAACACACCCCCATGGTCCTCTATACTATATAATGCTCTCCCCATGGTCCTCTACACAATATAATGCACCCCCTTGGTTCTCCATACAATATAAAGTAGTCCCCATGGTCCTCCATGCAGTACAGTGCACCCCCCATGGTCCTCCATACAATATAATGCACCCCCCATGGTCCTCCATACAGTATAATGCACCCCATGGTCCTCCATACAATATAATGCACCCCCATGGTCCTCCATACAGTATAATGCACCCCATGGTCCTCTATACAGTATAATGCACCCCCATGGTCCTCCATACAATATAATGAACCCCCCATAGTCCTACATACAATATAATGCACCCCCATGATCCTCCATAATGCACTTGTCATGGTCCGCCATACAATATAATGCACCCCTATGGTCTTTCATGCAATATAATGCACCCCCGTGGTCCTTTATACAGTATAATGCACCCCCATATTCTTCCATATAATATAATGAACCCCCATTTTTCTCCTCACACATGACAGCACCATGGAGAGAGTGGGATATGCCCCCATTACTGGACAGGAATCCAAGAGCACAATATAAAAAGGCAACTCACACTTCCTCCTTCAATATGGTTTCATGTCCTCTGGATGTAGGAGCCTTAAGTACACGGCTGTAGCAGCCGTGAATTATGGAAGACAATGGACTTTCTATAGCAACCTCTAGTAAGAAGGAAACGGAGTACAGGGGCTCAGTCGTGCGCTGAATTGCTAACATCAGTCTGGGAGGATCTACATTTAATTCTTCAGGACCTACCTATGTTTGGTGTCTGGCCTAGGGCATTGTGTTTCAGTAACCCTGGGGCCTAGTGATTCTCACATGTCTTGGTGTCCTGGCATTTTTCGGTTAAGCCGTGGCTTAGTTGGCTAAGGAATCTGTCTGGTTAACAGATCCTGTGGTCGATTCTTATTAACTTGTCACCTCATGGCTTGTGTATTGAACCTGTTGCTTCATGGCTGCTGCCTCATGGCTTGTGCATTGAACCTGTTGCCTCATGGCTTGTGTATCAAACCTGTTGCCTCATGGCTGCCGCCTCATCACTTGTGTATTGAACCTGTTGCCTCATGGCTGTTTGTGTATGGAACCTGTTGCCTCTTGGCTGTCGCCTTATGGCTTGTGTATCGAACCTGCTGCCTCATGGTCACTGCCTCATGGCTTGTGTATCGAACCTGTTGCCTCACGGCTGCCGCCTCATGACTTGTGTATTGAACTTGTTGCCTCATGGCTGCCGCCTCATGGCTTATGTATCGAATCTGTTGCTTCATGGCTGCCATCTTATGGGTTGCGTATTGAGCCTGCTGCCTCATATCTTGGGTGTGTGGCCTGTTGTCTCATGTCTGGCCTCAGGTCTTGTGCGTTGGGCCTGCCGACTCGGGCAGGGCCTCATGTCATATGTGGGTATGGTTGCCTAGGGTATGACCTAATCTGTTATGGATGCCATCTCATATCTGGTGTTTTGGCCTGCCTGAAGGTTTTCGAGTCACTTCATAGTTGTGGAATAACCTGTCACCTTAGGTCTAGGATTTTCTTTGGCTGTCTCTGCCTCACAGCATGACTTAATGGGGCCTTCACTGTAGTGTGACTTTCAGTGGTATGTACAACTTTGGGGGCCATGGCTTTTGCCCGGTTAGCCAGCCGACTTGGGGTTTGTAGGTCTGTTTTCACTACTGTCTCAAAGCTTCACTACCCGTTACTGGCAATACTGCTGATATTGATAAGGATGGCTTTCGGATGATGCCGTCAGTCTGTGGAGATTCTACTAAACAACAAGGAGGGGCCTTAATAAATTACAGCCCTGAGGTAGTTGGTGAGTCCAACAGATTTCCAGTCAATCCCTTTTACTTGGATAGCTTGGACTACCTCTTGAAGCTCATCAAGAGAATGCCAAGAGTGTGCAAAGCAGTCATCAAAGCAAAAGATGGCTACTTTGAAGAACCTAGAATATAAGACATATTTTCAGTTGTTTCACACTTTTTTGTTAAGTATATAATTCCCCATGTGTTAATTCATAGTTTTGATGCCTTCAGTGTGAATCTACAATTTTCATAGTCATGAAAATACAGAAAAATCTTTAAATGAGAAGGTGTGTCCAAACTTTTGGTCTGTACTGTATATATACATATACAGTTAGGTCCATATATATTTGGACAGAGACAACATTTTTCTAATTTTGGTTCTAGACATTACCACAATGAATTTTAAACAAAACAATTCAGATGCAGTTGAAGTTCAGAGTTTCAGCTTTCATTTGAGGGTATCCACATTAAAATTGGGTGAAGGTTTTAGGAGTTTCAGCTCCTTAACATGTGCCACCCTGTTTTTAAAGGGACCAAAAGTAATTGGACAATTGACTCCAAGGCTATTTCATGGACAGTTGTGGGCAATCCCTTCGTTATGTCATTCTCAATTAAGCAGATAAAAGGCCTGGAGTTGATTTGAGGTGTGGTGCTTGCATTTGGAAGGTTTTGCTGTCAAGTAAACATACGGTCAAAGGAGCTCTCCATGCAGGTGAAACAAGCCATACTTAACCTGCAAAAGCAGAAAAAAACCATCCGAGAAATTGCTACAATATTAGGAGCGGCAAAATCTACAGTTTGGTACATCCTGAGAAAGAAAGAAAGCACTGGTGAACTCATCAATGCAAAAAGACCTGGGCACCCACGGAAGACAACAGTGGTGGATGATCGCAGAATAATCTCCATGGTGAAGAGAAACCTCTTCACAACAGCCAACCAAGTGAACAACACTCTCCAGGAGGTAGGCGTATCAATATCCAAATCTACCATAAAGAGAAGACTGCATGAAAGTAAATACAGAGGGTTCACTGGACGGCGCAAGCCACTCATAAGCATCAAGAACAAAAAGGCTAGACTGGACTTTGCTAAAAAAAACATCTAAAAAAGCCAGCACAGTTCTGGAAGAACATTCTTTGGACTGATGAAACCAAGATCAACCTCTACCAGAATGATGGAAAGAGAAGAGTATGGCGAAGGCGTGGTACAGCTCATGATCCAAAGCATACCACATCATCTGTAAAACATGGCGGAGGCAGTGTGATGGCTTGGGCATGCATGGCTGCCAGTGGCACTAGGTCACTAGTGTTTATTGATGATGTGACACAGGACAGAAGCAGCCGAATGAATTCTGATGTATTCAGAGCCATACTGTGTGCTCGGATCAAGCCAAATGCAGCCAAACTGATTGGTCGTCGTTTCATACTACAGATGGACAATAACCCAAAACATAAAGCCAAAGCAACCCAGGAGTTTATTAAAGCAAAGAAGTGGAATATTCTTGAATGGCCAAGTCAGTCACCTGATCTCAACCCAATTGAGCATGCATTTCACTTGTTAAAGACTAAACTTCAGACAGAAAGGCCCACAAACAAACAGCAACTGAAAACCACCGCAGTGAAGGCCTGGCAGAGCATCAAAAAGGAGGAAACACAGCGTCTGGTGATGTCCATGAGTTCAAGACTTCAGGCCAGGCAGTCATTGCCAACAAAGGGTTTTCAACCAAGTACTGGAAATGAACATTTTATTTACAATTATTTAATCTGTCCAATTACTTTTGGTCCCTTTAAAAACAGGGTGGCACATGTTAAGTAGCTGAAACTCCTAAACCCTTCTTCCAGTTTTAATGTGGATACCCTCAAATGAAAGCTGAAAGTCTGAACTTCAACTACATCTGAATTGTTTTGTTTAAAATTTATTGTGGTAATGTCTAGAACCAAAATTAGAAAAATGTTGTCTCTGTCCAAATATATATGGACCTAACTGTATACTAGATTCCTTGATAGGGCATTGATCCAGGGAACTAGTCTGATTGTCGTATGGAGTCGGGAAGGAATTTTTTTCCCCAATGTGGAGCTTAGTGTTTGCCACATGTTTTTTTTTGCCTTCCTCTGGATCAACATGTTAGGCTATGAGTTGAACTAGATGGACTTAGTCTTCCTTCAACCTTAAAAACTATGTTATGTTACTATGTTATGTTACATAGGTGTATAGAGGCCTATTTCCAGCAACCACTACTCCAGTGTTTTAATGGTACAATGCGTTTGCTAACTGTGTAAGAAGGCTAATGGATGTTTAGAAAACCCTAGAAAACCCTTGCACAAGTATGTTAGCCCAGCTGAAAACGGTTTGGCTGATTTGAGAAGCTATAAAATTTACCTTCCTTTGAGCTAGTTGAGAATCTGGAGCATTATATTTGTTTGTTCTATGAAACTCTCAAAATGGCCAGAAAAAGAGAACTTTCATGTGAAACTTGACAGTCTATTCTTGTTCTTAGAAATGAAGGCTATTCCATGCGAGAAGTTGCCAAGAAACTGAAGATTTTCTACAATGGTGTGTACTACTCCCTTCAGAGGAGAGCACAAACAGCCTCTAACGAGAGTAGAAAGAGAAGTGGGAGGCCCCGCTACACAACTGAGCAACAAGACAAGTACATTAGAGTCTCTAGTTTGAGAAATCAAAGCCTCACAGCTCAACTGGCAGCTTCATTAAATAGTACACGCAAAATGCTAGTGTCAATGTCTACAGTGAAGAGGCGACTCCAGGATGCTGGCCTTCGGGGCAAAGTGGCAAAGAAAAAGCCATATCTGAGACTGGCTAATAAAAGGAAAAGATTAATATGGGCAAAAGAACACAGACATTGGACAATGGAAGATTGGAAAAAAGTTTTATGGACAGACGAATCAAAGTTTGAGGTGTTTGGATCACACAGAAGAACATTTGTGAAACGCAGAGCAACTGAAAAGATGCTGGAAGAGTGCCTGACGCCATCTGTCAAGCATGGTGGAGGTAATGTGATGGTCTGGGGTTGCTTTGGTGCTGGTAAAGTTGGAGATTTGTACAAGGTAAATGGGATTTTGAATAAGAAAGGCTATCACTCCATTTTGCAACGCCATGCCATACCCTGTGGACAGCGCTTGATTGGAGCCAATTTCATCCTACAACAGGACAATGACCTAAAGCACATCTCCAAATTATGCGTGAACTATTTAGGGAAGAAGCAGGCAGCTAGTATTCTATCTGTAATGGAGTGGCCAACGCAGTCACCAGATCTCAACCCCATTGAGCTGTTGTGGGAGCAGCTTGACCGTATGGTACTCAAAAAGTGCCCATCAAGCCAATCCAACTTGTGGGAGGGACTTCAGGAAGCATGGGGTGAAATTTCTCAAGATTACCTCAGCAAATTAACAGCTGCAATGCCAAAGGTCTGCAATGCTGTAATTGCTGCAAAGGGAGCATTCTTTGATGAAAGCAAAGTTTGAAGGAGAAAATTATTATTTCAAATAAAAATCATTATTTCTAACCTTGTCAATGTCTGGACTACATTTTCTATTCATTTTGCAACTCATTTGATAAATAAAAGTATGAGTTTTCATGGAAAACACAAAATTGTCTGGGTGACCCCAAACTTTTGAACAGTAGTGGATGTCTCTTATCCTGGGCCCCATCCTGGTATATATCTCCCATCCTGGTATATATGTCCCTCATCCTAGCCCCATCCTGGTATATATATCCCCCATCCTGGTATATGTCCCTCATCCTGGCCCCATCATGGTATATATATCTCCCATCCTGGTATACTGTACATATTCCCCATCCTGAAATGTCCCTCACCCTGGCCCCATCCTGATATATATTTCCCCCATCCAGGTATATGTCCCTCATCCTGGCCCCATCCTGGTATATATAGCTCCCATCCTGGTATATATGTCCCTTATCCTGGCCCCATCCTGGTATATATATCTCCCCTCCTGGTATATGTCCCTCACCCTGGCCCCATCCTGATATATATTTCCCCCGTCCTGGTATATGTCCCTTATCCTGGGCTCCATCCTGGTATACATAACTCCCATATAGTATATATCCCTTGTTCTGCCACTGTTCTTTAATGTATAGAAAAAAAATAACCTTTATACTCACCTTCCCTCCGCTCCCCCGCCGCACAGTGTCTTCTTTTGAAGACAGCAGCTGACTTCAATATGAAAGTGACAGGAGTGCATGATCTCACTTCCCTGCACACCCAGTCACATTCACGCTGGCATTAGCTGCTGGTCTCTTATTGGCTGGCAGCGTGTATTGCCTCGCCCTGGACGTAACCGGTCTCTGTGTCGCAATTAACTTCAGCTGAATGTGTGTCCGATGACGCACATCTAGCTGAAGTATTTTCTAGTGTCGGCGGGCCCCTCACCCGCCGGGCCTGGTTGCGGTGGCGACCTCTGTGACCATGGTAGTTACGCCTCTGGCACACATGCATATTAGACAAAGTTGGCTGAACCCGGAGATATCAACATCTTCCACTGACAGTCTAATATGTATGCAGAGCTGTATTCACAATTAGGAGGGCGAGTGCTTAGGGCAGCACCTTATGGATGACGGCACCACCTACTTGTCTCCTATCTCAGTAATGAGAAACGCTGTGTTCACAAAAGACAGATTTTACCCAAGAACTGATGATTTTGAGAATGAGTGATCACTCCGGGAGAAGTACGAAGCGGATCTCTCTAATAAAATATATTACAAAGCTTCTTATTTTCATGTGTACTATTGATTTATGAAATAAATAAATAAATGTTACTCTTTAAAGGGAAGCTATCATCAGAAAATGTGCAGATGAGTGCAATTGCACTAATCATTTCCACAGCTCACCATTACTGGTTGATTGGCCACCAGTAATACATTTTATGCTTGGTTTATGTAGCGTCGGCGTCCCTGCCTCCTGCTAGGCAGGGACGCCGTTCCCCTCACCTCTCCGCTCCGTGCCCGGCGTCTTCCTCCCGCTCTGCTGGCAGCGCGCGCTGCTTCCCGGCCTCTGTGCTTAGGGCGCGCGCGCGCTCCCCCTCTCTTAAAGGGGCCGCGCGCGCTGTCCTAAGGAGTACCCGGCCAATGGCCAGAGGACCTCACCATATATAAGGCACCTCCTCCAAAATGGAGGTGCCCGAGCAATGTTGTTGCAAAGCCTTTCAACTCTGCTTCATCCCTCAGGTCCCGTTACCAGTTACCTGCCAGTCACCTGCCAGATTCCTGCTTGATACCTGCCTGATACCTGCCTGATATCTGCTTACCTGCTTGCTATCCTGTGGTCCGACAGTCTGCCTACCAGCTCCTGCCAGTCTGTCTATGGATCAGTCCACCTGCGGACCAAGAAGTACCTGCCAGATACCTGCCCGCTAGCCTACCTGGAGGCTCTGCCGTCACTTGCTGTGACCACCTGCTTGTCCAGAGACTCTTGCCCGCTCACCTGGGAGCGCTCACCTGCTACCTGCCTGCTAGCCTACCTGGAGGCTTAGCCATCACTTGCTGTGACCACCTGCCTGTCCAGAGACTCTTGCCCGCTCACCTGGGAGCGCTCACCTGCTACCTGCCTGCTAGCCTACCTGGAGGCTCTGCCGTCACTTGCTGTGACCACCTGCTTGTCCAGAGACTCTTGCCCGCTCACCTGGGAGCGCTCACCTGCTACCTGCCTGCTAGCCTACCTGGAGGCTCTGCCGTCACTTGCCGTGACCACCTGCCTGTCCAGAGACTCTTGCCCGCTCACCTGGGAGCGCTCACCTGCTACCTGCCTGCTAGCCCCGTCTAGAGACTCTTACCCTGCTGTCACTTGCCGTGACCACCTGCCCGTCTAGAGACTCTTACCCTGCTGTCTTGCCGTGACCACCTGCCCATCTAGAGACTCTTACCCTGCTGTCACTTGCCGTGACCACCCGCCTGTCAAGAGACTGTCCCCATCACTTGCCGTGACCACCTGCCTGTCCAGAGACTCTTGCCCGCTCACCTGGGAGCGCTCACCTGCTACCTGCCTGCTAGCCCCGTCTAGAGACTCTTACCCTGCTGTCACTTGCCGTAACCACCTGCCCGTCTAGAGACTCTTACCCTGCTGTCTTGCAGTGACCACCTGCCCGTCTAGAGACTCTTACCCTGCTGTCACTTGCCGTGACCACCCGCCTGTCAAGAGACTGTCCCCATCACTTGCCGTGACTTCCTGCCCTTCTACCCAGAGACTGTCCCTGTCACTTGCCGTGACTACCTGCCCGCCTTCCCTGGGAGCCACCCGCTTCCTTACAAGGACTGCCCCTTTGTATAGTTGCTCAGAGGTTCCACCTCCCAGACCCGTTACAGTTTGCTCGGGCCATGGAATCCGGTGGCACCCAAGCTCCCTCGCTCTCGGACCTATGCCATGAACTGTCCCGTCAGAGGTCCCAATAGGAGTCCATCCTGAGCCACCTGCGTAGTGTTAACTCCCGCCTGGACACACTGACTACATCTTCGGGACCGGCTTCCAGTCGCACGACTCCTACCCCGGCAGCGCCGCTGCTCATCAATTCCATGGCATCTCTTACCGGTCCCCGCCTCACCGCCCCGCCTCGTTTTGGCGGAGATCCCGGTCAGGCACGGGGCTTCATTAACCACCGACCGAGCCAAAGTAGCCTTCATCATGTCCCATCTCACAGGGGAGGCGCTGGCTTGGCTAAATCCTCTATGGGAGAGAGGAGACCCCCTGGTGTCCAATCTGCCAGCCTTTCTCTCGGCTTTCCGGAAGGTCTTCGATGAACCAGGACGGAGGACCTCATCCGCCTCATCTCTGCTACGCCTCCGCCAAGGGAGTCTCACCGTGGGCCAATATGCCATATGGTTCCGTACCCTTGCTTCGGAGCTTGCCTGGGATAACGACGCCCTGGTGTCCGTCTTCTGGGAGGGTCTGTCCGGCCGTATTAAAGATGAACTCGCCGGTCGGGACATTCCTACCACTCTCGACGACTTGATTACACTTGCCACCCGGATTGACATCCGGTTCCAGGAGCGCACCAAGGAGGTCACCCGTGAGAGGAGGTTTCCACGCTTTGCCCCTACCTTCCAGAGATCCGTCACTTCCTCCGTTACTCCTCCGGCGCACTCACCCGAGCCTATGCAGGTCGACCAGACCAAGCTGGTCAAGACCCGTCAAGAATTACGCTGTGCCGAGGGGAGCTGCTTCTACTGTGGCAGTAAGGAGCACCGGATCCGTTCCTGCCCGGAGAGGTCGGGAAACGCCTGTGTCTAGGATCGCTCAGAGAGGTCACCCTAGACAGAAATAAACCCTCTCCATCTCTAATGCTGTCGGTCTCTATCATCTGCGGGGAGAACCGTTATTTTGAACTGGCTCAACTTGACTCTGGAGCTGCCGGAAATCTCATTTCTCAGTCCCTGGTAGAGAAATACCGCATTCCCACCAAACCTCTGGCTGTACTCTTATCTGTCACCACCGTGGATGGGGGCCTCTTACCACATCCCATCCAACTCATCACCGAATCCATAACTCTGCAGGTGGGAATGCTGCACTCTGAGAGCATCTGCTTCCATGTTCTGCCTGGACTCTCTCACGCCCTCTTGCTAGGCCTACCTTGGCTCCAGAGACACGCACCCGTGCTTGATTGGCAGACCGGAGAAGTTCTTCGCTGGGGACAGGACTGCCATAAGACTTGTTTAGTTCCCGTTCATCCTGCTCGTCCTTCTCCTACCCCAGCCAATCCACCCGGCCTACCGGCTCCCTATTGGTCTTTTGCGGACGTCTTTAATAAAAGAGAAGCAGAGACATTACCCCCTCATAGACCATACGACTGCCCAATTGACCTGATGCCCGGCGCTACTCCTCCCCGTGGGCGTATTTACCCTTTGTCCGCTGCTGAGACCCGGTCCATGTCTGAATATATTGAGGAGAATCTGGCCCGGGGATTTAACCGGAAATCTACCTCCCCGGCGGGAGCAGGCTTCTTCTTCGTCAAAAAGAAGGACGGCTCACTCCGTCCCTGTATAGACTATAGAGGCCTTAACCAGATCACAGTGAAGAATAAATACCCCCTTCCGCTCATTCCGGAATTATTTGACCGTCTGAGGGGGGCTAGAATCTTCACCAAGCTGGACCTCCGTGGAGCGTATAATCTGGTCCGTATCCGTCAGGGGGATGAATGGAAAACGGCATTCAACACCCGGGACGGCCACTATGAATATCTTGTAATGCCCTTCGGTCTCTGTAACGCTCCCGCCATCTTTCAAGAGTTGGTCAATGACATCTTCCGTGACCTTCTCTACTCCTGCGTGGTGGTGTACCTGGACGACATCTTGGTCTTCTCTCCGGATCTTCTCACTCACCGGAGGGACATTCGTCAGGTCCTGCTCAGGCTCAGGCAGAACCACCTCTACGCTAAATATGAGAAGTGCCTCTTTGAGCAGACCTCGCTTCCGTTTCTGGGCTACATAATCTCTCAGACCGGCCTACAAATGGACCCTGAGAAACTGTCTGCCATCCAGAAGTGGCCCCGACCAGAGGGGTTGAAGGCTATTCAGCGGTTCCTGGGCTTCGCCAACTACTACCACCTCTTCATTCCGCACTTCTCTTCCCGGACTGCCCCTATCTCGGCGCTCACCCGTAAGGGCGCTAATCCCAGAGAATGGCCGCCCGAAGCAGAGGAGGCCTTCCTTTCCTTAAAACGAGCTTTTTCTTCCGCCCCTGTGCTGCATCGTCCGGACGGCAACAAACAATTCTTTCTAGAAGTTGACGCTTCCTCCTCCGGAGCCGGAGCAGTACTTACCCAAAAGTCGTCTTCCGGAAGAATGGTAACTTGCGGCTTCTTCTCCAAACTCTTCTCCTCTTCTGAGCGTAACTATTCTATAGGAGACCGAGAATTGTTGGCCATTAAGCTGGCCCTAGAGGAGTGGCGTTACCTGCTCGAGGGGGCTCTTCACCCGGTAATAATTTACACGGACCACAAGAACTTGGCTTACCTCCAGAGTGCCCAGAGACTTAACCCGCGCCAAGCCCGGTGGTCCTTGTTCTTCGCCCGCTTTAATTTCATTCTTCATTTTCGCCCGGCTGACAAAAATATCAAAGCTGATGCCTTATCCCGATCCTTTTTGGTCTCTGATCTTGAAGAGGAGCCTAAACACATCATCGACCCCGCCAAAGTAATGCAGGTGGCCCCCATGAATCTAAATCGTCTTCCACCCGGTAAGACATTCGTAACTGTTCCTGATCATGAGAAGGTTCTACACTGGGGACACTCGTCCAAGCTAGCTGGCCACGCTGGTCAGAAAAAGACCCTCCAGCTTATTACCCGGCATTACTGCTGGCCTACCCTGCACAAGGACGTAATAGACTTTGTTTCAGCCTGTGTGTCCTGCGCCCGCAACAAGGTTCCGAGACATCTGCCAGCCGGCCGTCTCCTTCCACTTCCTGTACCTGCTGCCCCGTGGCAGCATATAGCTATGGACTTTATAACGGACCTCCCTGTCTCTGCCGGTTGTACGGTCATATGGGTGGTCGCTGACCGCTTTTCCAAAATGGCTCACTTTATTCCCCTGCCGGGTCTCCTGTCTGCATCAGAGTTAGCTAAAGACTTTATCCATCATGTCTTCCGTCTTCATGGTCTTCCTCTCCACATCGTATCCAACCGAGGGGTTCAGTTCATCTCTCGTTTTTGGCGAGCCATGTGTAAACTGCTGGGAGTCACCTTGGACTTTTCTTCCGCTTATCACCCACAGTCCAATGGCCAAGTAGAACGGATCAACCAAATTTTAACCAGTTACCTCCGGAACTTTGTTAATGCTCACCATTCTGACTGGGTGGATCTTTTACCGTGGGCCGAATTTTCTTACAATAATCACGAGAGCGAATCTTCCTCCAAATCCCCGTTTTTTGTAGTCTTCGGTCAGCATCCTTGGATCACGTTTCCCGTCTCCACCTCGGTGGACAATCCGGCTGCGGAATCTCTCGTTAACAAATTTTCCTCCATTTGGGAAAGTACCAGATCCGCACTTCTTCAGTCATCCGAGCGGATGAAAAAACATGCTGACAAGAGACGTCTGGATACACCACAATTCCGTCCTGGAGATAAAGTCTGGCTCTCGTCCAAATATGTCCGGCTCAAGATTCCTTCCTACAAGTTAGGGCCTCGGTTCATCGGCCCACTGGAAGTTATCAAACAAATCAACCCGGTGGCCTATAAATTGAAACTCCCAGCCAATTTCCAGATTCCCAACTCCTTCCATGTATCTCTACTCAAACCCGTGATACTTAACTCTTTTTCCAAGTCTACAGGTACACCTCCTGCTCTGGTTTCCGCTGAAAACGAGTTTGAGGTAGAGAACATTCTGGCCACCAAAAGGGTAAGAGGAAGGACCTTTTTCTAGTGGATTGGAAGGGGTTTGGTCCTGAGGAGAGAACATGGGAGCCCCGGGAGAACATCCATGCCCCGCTCATCCTAGATAAATTTCGGTCTGGCCTAAAAAAGGGGGGGCCTAAAAGGGGGGGTACTGTAGCGTCGGCGTCCCTGCCTCCTGCTAGGCAGGGACGCCGTTCCCCTCACCTCTCCGCTCCGTGCCCGGCGTGGCCGTGCCCGCGCTGCTTCCCGGCCTCTGTGCTTAGGGCGCGCGCGCTCCCCCTCTCTTAAAGGGGCCGCGCACGTCGTCCTAAGGAGTCCCCGGCCTATGGCCGGAGGACCTCACCATATATAAAGCACCTCCTCCAAAATGGAGGTGCCCGAGCAATGTTGTTGCAAAGCCTTTCAACTCTGCTTCAGCCCTCAGGTCCCGTTACCAGTTACCTGCCAGTCACCTGCCAGATTCCTGCTTGATACCTGCCTGATACCTGCCTGATATCTGCTTACCTGCTTGCTATCCTGTGGTCCGATAGTCTGCCTACCAGCTCCTGCCAGTCTGTCTATGGATCAGTCCGCCTGCGGACCAGGAAGTACCTGCTAGATACCTGCCCGCTAGCCTACCTGGAGGCTCTGCCGTCACTTGCTGTGACCACCTGTTTGTCCAGATACTCTAGCCCGCTCTCCTGGGAGCGCTCACCTGCTACCTGCCTTCTAGCCTACCCAGAGGCTTAGCCGTCACTTGCTGTGACCACCTGCCTGTCCAGAGACTCTTGCCCGCTCACCTGGGAGCGCTCACCTGCTACCTGCCTGCTAGCCTACCTGGAGGCTCTGCTGTCACTTGCTGTGACCACCTGCTTGTCCAGAGACTCTTGCCCGCTCACCTGCTACCTGCCTGCTAGCCTACCTGGAGGCTCTGCCGTCACTTGCCGTGACCACCTGCCTGTCCAGAGACTCTTGCCCGCTCACCTGGGAGCGCTCACCTGCTACCTGCCTGCTAGCCCCGTCCAGAGACTCTTACCCTGCTGTCACTTGCCGTGACCACCTGCCCGTCTAGAGACTCTTACCCTGCTGTCTTGCCGTGACCACCTGCCCGTCTAGAGACTCTTACCCTGCTGTCACTTGCCGTGACCACCCGCCTGTCAAGAGACTGTCCCCGTCACTTGCCGTGACTTCCTGCCCTTCTACCCAGAGACTGTCCCTGTCACTTGCCGTGACTACCTGCCCGCCTTCCCTGGGAGCCACCCGCTTCCTTACAAGGACTGCCCCTTTGTATAGTTGCTCAGAGGTTCCACCTCCCAGACCCGTTACAGTTTACATGGCAGCATGTGTCAGGTGACGTTTACGTTGTGCGCCTCATTGCAAGATAGAATCTAACAATTTCTTATGGTGTCACAGTGCGATATTTACCTACCACGATTACGACACAGAGATACAAATGTCTGCAAATGTGCTGGATTTTCTGATTTTCTTTATTACAGGAAAATAAAGGAGGCGACACAAAGTTATATTTATAATATTGAGTATTTTATTACTTCCTTATGTATTAAACATATAAATTTGAGGTTCTTAGTGCACATTTTGATCAAATTGTGCAAGCCCATCTGCCAACGACAAGGCGACCTCATCAGATGGGGCCCTACACTAACATAACTAATGTTAACTAATTATTCTCATTATTATCCTCACAATCTGTTAAATACTATTACAATATAGTTATACTTATTATTGCTATTATTACACTAGAACTATGGGATCCCTAGAATTAAAGCTGTTGATCCAGAAAAAGGCAAAAACCCCTGGACACATTAAGCCAATTTGGGTAAAGGGGAAAAATTCTTTCTTGATCCCAGGAAAAGGCGATCAGTCCTAGAACCCTGGATCAAACCTGCTGATGCCTAATAATGTACTATGCTATTATTATACTATTTCTAATAGTGCTATACTATTATAATTTACATTGCTACTTTATTACTATCACTATTTTTTAAAAAATATTTATTTCTATTTTTTAACTTACTGTTACTAATATTATGATTATTGTTACTAATATTTCTATTATTTCTCTATTTACTATTAATTAGATCCTACTTCTACTGCTATTGATCCAGAAGAAGGCAAAAAACCCTAGACACATTCGGCCAATTTATGTCACAGGGAAAAAATTCCTTCTTGACCCCGGGAAAACGAGATCAGTCCTAGAACCCTGTATCAAAAAGCCTAATAACTATTAATTAAATGCTAATTATCATAATCATTACCTTACTGTTGATTTTTATTATTACTATGATTTATTTTTAGCTTCTTGCTATTTTACTGATATTATTACTGTTATATTATTAATATTCTACTCATAATATTTTATTCTAGATATCTTTGTATTATTGCTATTTTATAATTACCATTGTTTCTAACATTTGTATTGTTATTTTACTAAAATATCAATCCTAATTCCTAAAGATGTTGATCCAGAAGAAGGCAAAAAACCCATTCGGCCTATTTGTGTCACGGTGGAAAAATTTCTTCTTGACCCCGAGAAAAGGCGATCAGTCCTAGAACCCTGGATCAATTTTCCTAATATATATTCAAACATTAATAAATATTATTAATATTTTATTTTTAATATTATAAAATAATTTTATTATTACTTTACTAGTGAAATTATTACTGTTTTATGACCACTAATATTACATTTTATACTATATTACTATTCCACTAGTGCTAATGCTACTATAATCTTACTAATACCTAGGTCCTTATTCCTAAAGCTGTTGATCCAGAAGAAGGCAAAAACCCCTGGACACATTCAGCCAATTAATGTCTCGGGGAAAATTCCTTCTTGACCCCGGGAAAAGGCAATCAGTCCTAGAACCCTGGATCAAACCTGCTATTATTTTTATGTCTCTACCATTATTATACAATTAATCTTATAGTTACTGCTATTATTATTATATCACATACTCTATTACTGATCCTAATATTATAAAGTCTTTATAATGATTTTACTACATTTTTAAGCTTTTTAATCTAATAATTACTTCTTTATGTCTATTCTTTTTATTAGTATTAGATTTGAAGCTGTCAATGTTAATACAGCTGGAATGTTGGTTCTAGAGTCCATTAGCGTCTCATTGGTTTGAGGAGGATGGACCAGATGATGTTCCTCCTCCGTCTGAGGTTGGTATTGACGTATTTGAGGATGGACTGATGGCGGATCTTTTGTCTTCCTGCCGGTTGATTTTCAACTCTTCTGGCCCAGTTGGTCTTCTTTTCTTCTTTTGATTCTGATTTTTTCTTTCCTCTTGGTGTCTTCTGCCTTATCTTCTTATTTCCCCTTGCTGTCTTCTGCCTTATCTTCTTTTGTCCTCTTGGTGTCTTCTGCCTCATCTACTTCCATTTCTTCTACCTCCCAATACTCCATTGCCTCCTTCATCTCCTCTTCTTTCGGCTCCTCTGGCATCATTGATGTTGGCTCAGGTTTTTCTTCATCCAAAGGAAATGGCAGATATTTCTTCTGAGCGTCACGGTTTGTCGGCATGAGGCGCTAAGAAAATAATAGATTCAGTCAATTGTCTATTTAAACGTTTCTTTACATCTATGGACAGAACATGATCTGCAGTATAATCAGTGACCTCCGTGTTGAAGATCGACGATGGCAGGAATCTGGTGGTGTAAATCAGAAGTTGTTGATCTCTTTCTTCTTTTGTTCTGGGACAAGCTATAAAGAAAACACAACCAGATAATATGATCAATCATACAATGTCCAGAGGCATCAAATCTGTAAATTACAGGTAAATTTATTTAATCCAACATCAAAATGACCTGGATTCTGAATTATTCCCGGCAAAGAAAGCAAACGATTTACTATTGAAAACTATTTTCTAACTGACTTTCTGCTCAATCTACATTGTGTTGCAATTCTACACTGAACTAATAGAAGTTCTGGATTATCAAATGCTGAATTAAAGAAATGGAACAATATTTTCAAATTATCTGAAAATTCTTTTTATTTAAAAAATAATCTCACATGAGAAGTATCCAGGTCCGAAGACACACTCCTGGCTGAGGTAGACGTCCTAAAGAAAACAGAATCCAATGAGTGTCTAATTAGTATTCATCAGTGATGGAGAATAGGGTGGACGAGGGTCCGGTTATAATAAAGCTGCTGACCCCCAGAGATCTGCGGCTCGCTTCCATCCTGTATCTATCCTCTTCTGTAAAAGTCATAGGAAAAGCTGTGAATCCAAAAAGATTTAGTCACAGATCTGAAAAAGACAGAAACACCGCAGTTTTCCACACATATTCATAGTGAACGTCCACCCGGGTATCGGACCCCCATTACACTCCTACATGTAGGCAATATGACCACATGGAGCACAGCCTTTACTGGATGCTTGTACTGTCTCCTCATAGCAGAGACACCAGTATAGGTAACACCACATACAAAACACATGGTGCACTGGATTGTACTGGTGCCCTGTAAATAACGATATATGGCATACATGTATGTCTATGTTCTTCATGCCCATAAGTACAGGTAATTTCCTAAAAATGATGGTCAAATTGGCCTTCATTAACAGCACATAAAGTCTAACCCCCATTATCAGTGGCAGCACACTAATCCCACTTACAATAGAGGCAAAAAAAATCCCTAAATAAATAATACTGGCAGCAGAGTGTCCTGTGTGACCTAATCATACAATTATGCTTTCCTGCAGCCACTAGGGGGAGTACAGTGCACCAGTAGGTATATAGTATGCTTCTAGCACCCCCTAGTGGCAGGTGACAACAGCCGTTGTGTTCCCTCCTATTTTGAATTTTGGTGAAATCAGTGACATCAGATGATGGGATGGGAGCACTCACCGACATCCATCTTCACTGCTCACTGTCCTGTAACAGAGTGAAGATCATTGACAGTTTGCTTTATTCAAATTCAAATCCAGCGATCCTATTGGCTGCTCACCATTGTCATGTAACACACTGAATTTAAATAGACAGGATGCTCTTATTTATCTTCAGTGTATTTCATATGTGCGTGTTGTAATTCTGCTTATAATATGAAGCTGTGGAGATAATCTGAGGGCACAGTTTTACTATTACATGCAAAGGATTTAAATTTCATTAAATATCATATCAGAACATTAGGGGCTCAATGTATAAAAATGAATGTGCCATCAAATTATTTTTTTAACAATTGAAAACATATAAACTTTTAATTTCTTTTTTTTCAATATTAACATTTGTTTTCAGTAATTTAAAATATGAAAAGTAATTTAAAAAGTTTTGATATTTTCCACTTGTAAACATTGGGGGAGGCAGCTGCTGAAATTTGCCATGAAAACCTACTGCTAGTTCATATTATGACTGCAGTAAAAGTAGGCGGAATCTGCGCATGTGTGTGATGTCTCCTTCCCTTCTGGGTGTTTGCAAATGGGAGTAGTGGTGTAATGTATGACCCTCTGCTCCATCCACTTCTATGAGAGCTGTGCTATAATGTTTGATACCGCTCTGTCCACTTTTAAGGGAATAGTGATATAATGTGTGACCCCCCGCACTGTCCACTTCTATGGGAGCAGTGCTGTAATGTGTGACCTCCTGTTCCATCCTCTTCTATGGGAGCAGTGGTGTAATGTGTGACCTCCTGTTCCATCCCCTTCTATGAGAGCAGTGGTGTAATGTGTGACCTCCTGTTCCATCCCCTTCTATGGGAGCAGTGGTGTAATGTGTCACCTCCTGTTCCATCCCCTTCTATGGGAGCAGTGGTGCAATGTGTGACTTCCTGTTCCATCCCCTTCTATGGGAGCAGTGGTGTAATGTGTGACCTCCTGTTCCATCACCTTCTATGGGAGTAGTGGTGTAATGTGTGACCTCCTGTTCCATCCCCTTCTATGGGAGCAGTGGTGTTATGTGTGACCTCCTGCTCCATCCCCTTCTATGTGTGACCCTTCGCTCAGTCCACTTCTATGGGAGCAGTGGTGTAATGTGTGACACTGCTCCATCCACTTCTATTGGAGGAGTGGTGTAATCTGTGACACCGAGCCATCCACTTCTATGGCAGCAGTGATGTAATGTGTGACACCGCTCAATCCACCTCTATGGGAGCAGTGGTATAATCTGTGACACCGCTCCGTCCACTTCTGTGGGAGCAGTAGTGTGATGTGTGACCTCTCTCCATCCATTTTATGGGAGCAGTAGCATAATGTGTGACCCCACTGCTCCATGCATTTCTGTGGGAACAATGGTGTACTGTGTGACCACTGTTCCATCCACTTCTATGGGAGCAGTGCTGTAATGTGTGACACCACTCTCACTCTGTTCACTTCTATGGGCGCAGTGGTGTAATGTGTGACCCCGCTCCGTGCATTTCTATAGAAGAAATAGTGTAGTTTGTGACCCCCTCCACTCCATCCACTTCTATGGCCGCAGTAATGTATTGTGTGACACCGCTTCATCCACTTCTGTGAGATCAGTGGTGTAATGTGTGACCCCACTCTGTCTACTTCTATGGGAGCAGTGGTGTAATCTGTGATTCCTCTCCATTCACTTCTATGGGAGCAGTAGTGTAATATGTGACCCCCTGCTCCATCCAATTCTATGGGAACAGTGGTGCAATGTGTGACCCTACTGATCTGTCCACTTCTATGGGAGCAGTGGTGTAATGTGTGACCCCCACCACTCCATCCATTTCTATAGGAACAGCGGTGTAATGTGTGACCCTCCCTCTCCATCCACTTCTATGTTAGCAGTGGTGTAATGTGTGATCCCTTGCTCCGTCCACTTCTATGGGAGCAGTGGTGTAATGTGTGACCCCCCCACTCCATCCACTTCTATAGGAGCAGTGGTGCAAAGTATGACCCTCCCGCTCCTTCAACTTCTATGGGAGCACTGGTGTAATGTGTGATCCCTCGCTCCATCCATCCAATGGACATTAGATATACAGCTCTGGACTGTATCACATGATGGGCATTCGATACACGGCTGAGTCAGTGTGATGATATCTCTGCTGTGCTCAAAACGCTGCAATGACAGCGGCTGAGAGCAGTGATCAGCAGTCTGGTTTTGTCTTCTAATCTCAGGCTGCCGGACACCGCTCACCACCACCGATACTCATCTCATCCTGGACCTCCGCTCAGTGTTTGCCACATCTTTGCGCCTCCTGTCACCACTTGCATTGAGCAGTGTGAATGGTGACAGGATAAAACTGTAGCTCGAAGCATAGGTGTGGGCTTAAAAAAATGGCACCAATCTTCTCCACAGCTGTGATCTGGACAGCCCAGGAGGTGTGCCTAGGTGACATCTGAAGGTAGCCACAAATATATACCAGGATGGGGGACATATATACCAGGTTAGGCCCAGGATGGGGGACATAAATTCCAGAATGGGAGACATATATACAAAGATGGGGAACATATATACCTGGATGAGCCCAGGATGGGAGACATATATACCAGGATAGGGACATTATTACATAAGGGGGGACAATATGTATGTCCTTATAGGATTTAGAAGGGTCCATACATTTGACCAACATGCAGGGGGGCCAGTCCAATCTTGCACTGGGGTCCATCGTGCTCTAGTTACGCCCCTTGTTGCGCACATGCCCTGGTCCGTTTGATTTTCTGGTGCTCCACGTTGGGCTTTGCAAGTAGCTCGGCGTCATCCATGTGTTGTATTTCCAAGGTCTATATAAAGGCTCCCAAGACTCACACCTGTGTCTTGGTATTACTCTTAGACTTGTAGATATATTAATTGTTCTCAATGGGAGAAACAATATAATAATCTTGTAGTTATGATTTTGTTTCTTCCATTGAGAACAATCAATCTTTTTTCAACTGGCTGACACGGTACCAAAACCTTTTTTCTCTTTTATCTAAGACTTGTAGTAAATCTCTTAGGCTGTGTGCCCACAATGCGGTTTTTAAGCGTTTCCGCAGCGGCAAAAACGCTGCAGAAACGCTTAAAAAACGCATGGTAGAAGGCCTGCCATGTTCCCCAATGATAATCCACATGTGCTGTGCACATGCTGCGGAAATTTCCGCTGCAGATTATCATTGCGGAAAAAAACGCAGCACTACCAATTATTTTGCGGAAGCGTTGCGTTTTCGCCGCCATTGACTTGCATTGGAACGCTTGGATTCCGCATCATTGGATCTGTACATGCGGAATCCAAACGTTTCAATGTGCGGATGGTATCCGGGTCTGGAGAAGAGGAGACTCTCCTCCGGACCTGGGTACCATAGAACTTGTAAAAAAAAAAAATAAAATAAAAAATAAATATTATATTTACCTTCTGATGGCCCGCGGTGCGCTTGTCTTCTGCGGTAGACTGAAGGACCTGCCCGACATCATTTAGTCATGTGACAGCAGGTCCTTCAGTGTAGTGTACCGCAAGCTGCAGGCAAGCCAGGACGGAGCGAATAAAGACTGGGGGGGCCATCAGAAGGTAAGTATAGATTTATTTTTTTATTTTTTGCCATTCTTTCGGTCACACTATATAAATTCATTCTGTTTGCATGGATTTATATAGTGTGACCAAGTTGTCAAGCACATTCCAAGTGATGCTAAAATCGCTTGGAAAGCGCTTGTCAACCCGCATGCGGAAATGCATGTGAAGAATGCTTCACATCCGCTTTTCCCTGGCAGGAAAAACGCATGTACAATCCGCATGTACAATCCGCATGCGTTTTTTCTGCCAGGGAGATGCAGAAACGCTCAGGAAAAAATCTGAAGCATTTCTGCATCGTGGGCACATAGCCTTAGATTGCTGTGCACAATTCCAGTCCACAGTCATCAGGACGTCTCCTGATTGTCTGTGGTTTTCAGTCACTGAGTTACTTGTCTGCAGTTTCCAGTAACATTGCAACCTACCTGTGGAGGACCTCACCTACTTCCCTGTGATTTCTAGTAGTTACCTACTTGCTTGTGGTTTCCAGTAACAACCTGCCTGCGCCTTCCAGGACACCTTCCTGGCTGTCTACTGTTTCCAGTTCCAGTTACCTACCTGCCTGCAGTTTCCAGTATTACTATCTACTTGACTGCGGTATCCAGTATCACCCTGCCTGCAGTTTCCAGGACGTCTTCCTGGCTGTCTGTAGCTTCCAAGGTATTCAGACTTTATAGTTACTCTGGAGTACTTTCGGCTACCATTTCCTGGGTCTCCTGGACCTATTCTCTGTATCCAACTGCAGTTTTCAAGATGTCTTCCTGACTGTGTGCGTCTTCCTTGTTTTCTGACTTTCCTGTTACTCTGGAGTGTTATCGGCTATCTGCCTGCAGTTTCCTGCATTCCACCTGCTTGTCTATGGTTTTCTGACATCCTCTGCCTGCCTGCCGTTTCCTGCACTCCACCGGCTTGCCTGCGGTTTCCTGCACTCCACCTGTTTGCCTGCGGTTTCCTGCACTCCACCTGTTTGTCTGCGGCTTCCTGACCTCTTCCGCCCACCTGCGGTTTCCTGCACTCTGCCTGCGGTTTCCTGCAGTCCACCTGTTTGTCTGCGGCTTCCTGACATTTTCTGCCTGCGGTTCTCTGCATTCTGCCTGCCTGCGGGTTCCTGCACTCCACCTGTTTGTCTACGGCTTCCTGGCATCTTCTTCTTCCTGCACTCTGCCTGCCTGCTGTTTCCTGACATCTTCCGCCGCCTGCGGTTTCCTGCACTCTGACTGCGGTTTCCTGCACTCTGCCTGTCTGCGGTTTCCTGACATCTTCCGCCTGCCTGCAGTTTCCTGCACTCCACCAGCTTGCCCGCGGTTTCCTGCACTCCACCTACTTGCCTGCGGTTTCCTGCACTCCACCTGTTTGTCTACGGCTTCCTTACCTGTTCTGCCCACCTGCGATTTCCTACATTCTGTCTGTGGTTTCCTGCAGTCCACCTGTTTGTTTGCGGCTTCCTGACGTCTTCTGCCTGCGGTTCCCTGAATTCTGCCTGCCTGCGGTTTCCTGCACTCCACCTGTTTGTCTGTGACTTCCTGACATCTTCTGCGTGCCTGCAGTTTCCTGCACTCTGCCTGCCTGCGGTTTCCTGACATCTTCCACCGCCTGCATTTTCCTGCACTCTGCCTGCGGTTTCCTACACTCTGGCTGCCTGCGATTTCCTACACTCTGGCTGCATGCGGTTTCCTACACTCCGCCTGCCTGCGGGAGATCCCACAGTGGGCCCCGGGTCCTCGTTGCGCCCCCATGACAAATATAGTGGGGGCCACCGGTAACCGTGATATTTCTGACCACAGGCCTATCAGAGGCCGCAGCGCGCGCGGCGCATACCTCCCTCTTAATGGCCGCCGCCACGGGGAACATCTGATCTCTGCTATGTGCAGCGCACAGACGGCGCATAGCAGTGATGCTCAAAGGAAGGATACCAGTCAATTAAATCCGCGCTCGTCAGTGGTCGGCCTCTGATAGGCCGGTGGACACTGAACATCACTGCTATGCGCGGGGCGCTGACGTCAGTGCACAGCGCATAGCAGTGATGTCAATGTTATGTTCTGCTACCAAAGCTAAGGAAAGAGAGGAGATCTGTCCCTACTATAAGACTCAGCTGAATCCCTACGATGTAACAGGGAACCTGATCCTGCGATCAGACCTGCTAAAGTCCTAATCTAGTCTGTACGAAGACCTATAGATGTGGGGAGGAAATCCCTACAGGTACTAAGGACTGGGAGGAATATGGGACACCTCCTAACAGAAATAGTAGCAGACAGACGAACAAACAAAATAGATAGAACATAGAGGTCCGTAGACCAAGCAAACTAACAGAGTTAGATACAGAGCACAGGCTAGCCAGAAAGTAGATATACAATAAAGTCCAGCAAAGCCAGAAGGGCGGAGCAGGATTAAATAGGCCAACAAGGTCATGTGACCAGCAAAGGAAAAAAAACCTAACAGCAAGGTTCTAACAGTACCCCCCCTTCTAAGAGGATCCTCCGGATCCCCTAGGACCAGGCTTATCAGGAAATCTCCTGTGAAACGCTCTGATAAGTCTGGACGCGGAAACATCATCTGACCTCACCCAAGAGTTATCCTCGGGTCCGAAACCTTTCCAGGCCACAAGATACTGCAAACTACCTCTATACCGTCTAGAGTCAAGGATGCGAGAAATTTCATATTCCCCGTCCTCCACCACCGGAGGAACAGAGGCAGAGGCGTCACCATCCGACACGACAGCTTTTTTTAACAGAGAGACATGAAAGACCGGATTAATTCTCCAGGAGGTAGGAACCTCCAACCTAACAGCAGATTGGTTGACAACCTGAAGCACCTTAAAGGGCCCTACAAACTTGGGACCCAATTTCTTAGAAGGAATCCTCAACCGCAGATTCCTAGAGGACAACCAAACCATGTCACCAACAGCGAACAAAACCTCCTGTCGTTTCCTATCAAAGTAGTCTTTAGATTTTCTGTTGGCCTCCTGAAGATTACCACGCACATCCGTCCAAACTCTTTCCAAATCACCGGAAAAATTCTCCTCCTCAGGCACGGCAGATCCCAACTTGGAGAACGACCCAAACGACGGATGTCTCCCAGAACAACAAAAAAAAGGCGAACAACCAGCAGAAGAAGATGTATGATTGTTCAGAGCAAATTCGGCAAGTGGCAGAAACTCAGACCACCCCTCTTGATTGTCTGCCACAAAACAACGCAAGAACTGCTCAACATCCTGGTTTTTCCTTTCTGTTTGGCCATTAGATTCAGGATGGTATCCGGACGAAAACGACAAATGAATTCCCAACCTGTCACAAAAGGCACGCCAAAAACGAGCCACGAACTGAGGACCCCTATCAGAAACAATGTCAGTAGGAACACCATGAAGTCTGACAATTTCCTTGACAAAGGCCTTAGCGAGAGTTTTAGCGCAGGGCAGTTTGACGAAGGGAACCAAGTGACACATCTTGCTAAAACGGTCCACGACCACCCAGATGACAGTAAAACCCTCAGAGGGGGGAAGGTCAGTTATAAAGTCCATAGCCAAATGTGTCCAAGGAGCACTGGGGACCTCCAAAGGACAAAGCAACCCCGCAGCAGGAGTATGTGAGGACTTGGATCTAGCACATATAGTACATTGGCGCACCCACTTAATGACTTCCTTCTGCCATCCAGGCCACCAAAAACTGCGACCCACCAGTCTCTTGGTCTCAGAGATTCCGGGATGACCTGCCAACCGAGATTCGTGACACTCAACAAACAAATCTCTCCTAAAGGTCCCAGGCACAAACAACCTCCCATGAGGAGTGTTAGATGGGGCATTCTCCTGTGCTTTAAGAATCTCATCTTCCAAAACGGAGTCTAAAGCAGCTATCACAACACCTTCTTGTAAAATGTTTTCCTCTTTCTCAGCACCGACTATGGGAGAAAAACTGCGAGACAAGGCATCCGCCTTAACATTCTTAGTACCAGGGATGTAAGTAACGGAGAAATTAAACCGCGAGAAAAACAGTGCCCACCTAGCCTGACGGGCATTCAGGCGCTTGGCAGCATCAAGATATATCAGATTTTTATGATCCGTAAGAACCTGAACGGGAAATTCCGCACCTTCCAAGAAGTGGCGCCAGTGTTCAAATGCGAGTTTAATAGCCAATAATTCCCGATTACCAATATCGTAATTCAATTCAGTCTCCGAAAATTTTTTGGAAAAAAAGGCACAAGGATGTAATCCATCCCCGTTATCCTGAGACAATACTGCGCCAACCCCCACAGAGGAAGCATCAACCTCAACCAAAAACGGCCTAGTAACATCAGGCTGCATAAGGATGGGAGCAGAGGTGAACCTCTCCTTGAGATACACAAAAGCTTCAATGGCCTCAGAAGACCACTGAACAGCATCAGCACCTTTCCTGGTGAGATCAGTCAGAGGTTTGACAATACTAGAAAAATTTTTTATGAATTTTCTATAGTAATTGGCGAAACCCAAAAACCTCTGTATCGATTTCAAACCAATAGGCCTAGGCCATTCCTGCACAGCCTGAACCTTAACCGGATCCATCTCAAAACCTTTGCTGGAGATAATGTAGCCCAAAAAACTAATTCTCTGTACAGCGAACTCACATTTCTCCAGCTTAGCAAAAAGCGAATTGTCCATTAATAACTGTAATACCTCACGCACGCTCCGCCAATGAGACTCCAGATCTGGCGAATAAATCAAAATGTCATCCAAATACACAACCACATTTTTACCAATCAAAGGTCTAAGGATGTCATTAATCAGATTCTGAAAAAATGCAGGAGCATTAGTAAGACCAAAAGGCATAACCAGATTCTCAAAATGACCCACAGGAGTGTTAAAAGCAGTCTTCCATTCATCACCCTCCTTCATGCGCAACAGATTGTATGCCCCCTTAAGGTCAATTTTAGAGAACCACTTGGCCCCCAATAACTGGTTAAACAGATCAGGAATCAATGGCAGTGGGTAAGGATTGCGTACCGTAATTTTGTTAATCTCACGGAAATCCAGACAAGGACGTAAACCACCGTCCTTTTTTTTTACAAAAAAAAAATCCAACCGCCACAGGAGACTTAGAGGGCCTAATGTGACCGGCGGCCAAACTTGTCTGTATGTATTCCTCCAAAGCCTTCCTCTCAGGAATAGTAAGGTTAAATAAACGACTTTTAGGAAGAGTCGCTCCAGGGACAAATTCAATAGAACAATCATAGTCTCTATGGGGAGGCAAAACCTGCGATTCCTTCTCAGAAAAAACTCTCCAAAAATCCTGAATAGGAACAGGCAATTCTCCCCTATCCAAAGCTGCAATACGCCCGTTACAACACTTGTCATAACATTTATGGCTCCAGGATTTAATTTCACTGGTAGACCAATCCAGTACAGGATTGTGAAATTTTAACCAGGGCAAACCCAATATTACTGGAGAAGGCAAGTTATTCAACACTACCAAATCCAATTTCTCATGGTGAACACCATTAATAGTGAGAGGAAATTCACTGACCTTGAGAGTAATATTCTTCAAAGGGGAGCCATCCACAGAAACCACAGCAATGGGGGATGATAAAGGTTCAGGTTTTAAATTGAGTTTTTCCACGAATCCCCCATCAATTACATTCAATGTAGACCCGCAATCAACAAACACCCGAAATTCCATTAATTTTTCCTGAGCAATCGTGGAAGCAGCTAAAAATATACCCTTGGAATTTAAACAGGCAATACGGGCGTGACTGACCATTTTTTTTTCTTTCTTCATACGAAGCTCACAGCCTTTAATCAAATGACCAGATTTTCCGCAATAGTAACACAAGCCTTCTGAAAAACGACGATCTTTTTCTTGAGAGCGAGGTGCCACCGATCCAATCTCCATCGGTTCACCACTGTTAGTACACACATTATCATAACCAGAAACTGACATAGCAGAGGATTTGCTCTCATTAACCCTAGCACGCAGTCTCCTATCCACCCGTATAGCTAATTGCATAGCCTGTTGTAAATCCTCAGGTGTAGGATAAGCAATTAGCAGGTCTTTAACCCTTTCACTGAGCCCAGCAAGAAATAGACTTTTCAGAGCAGAATCGTTCCACCCTGTTTGAGTAGACCAACGACGAAAATGTGTACAATATTTTTCTACAGTACCAGATCCTTGTTTTAGACGTCTCAACTCAGTCTCAGCTGATGCGACACGGTCAGGATCATCATATAATAGTCCTAAAGCAGAAAAAAAACTATCCACTGATCTGAAGCATGTATCACTAGGTTGCAAAGAAAAGGCCCACTCCTGAGGCTCTTTGCGCAAAAGTGACATTATGAACCCTACGCGCTGGGATTCATCCCCAGAGGACTTGGGTCTCAAACGAAAATACAATAAGCAAGCATTTTTAAATGAAAAAAATTCTCGATGTTCACCAAAAAATAAATCCGGCAAACATACCTTAGGCTCCAAGAAATATGCTCCAGGACAGTTACTCACGTGCTGACGGAGCTCGGCCACTTCCAGAGAGAGTCCCTGCAGGTGTTTAGCCAAATCCTGAACCGACACCATGATGGAACAAAAAAAAAAAAAATCTTTCCTTAGAGAATTTGCAGGCTGGACTTACTGTTATGTTCTGCTACCAAAGCTAAGGAAAGAGAGGAGATCTGTCCCTACTATAAGACTCAGCTGAATCCCTACGATGTAACAGGGAACCTGATCCTGCGATCAGACCTGCTAAAGTCCTAATCTAGTCTGTACGAAGACCTATAGATGTGGGGAGGAAATCCCTACAGGTACTAAGGACTGGGAGGAATATGGGACACCTCCTAACAGAAATAGTAGCAGACAGACGAACAAACAAAATAGATAGAACATAGAGGTCCGTAGACCAAGCAAACTAACAGAGTTAGATACAGAGCACAGGCTAGCCAGAAAGTAGATATACAATAAAGTCCAGCAAAGCCAGAAGGGCGGAGCAGGATTAAATAGGCCAACAAGGTCATGTGACCAGCAAAGGAAAAAAAACCTAACAGCAAGGTTCTAACAGTCAAATGGCCAGTGGGCTGCTGCAGCGCGCGGCCTCTGATTGGTCAGCGGCCCTGTAGAAGACCACACCGGCATGAAGCTGCAGAGGACGCCGCCAGGGAGCGCAGGAAGGTAAGAAGATTTTTTTTCCTATATGAATAGGCAGGGTACTGAGTGAATGAGGGGGATAGGATGCTACATAGGGGGCCATGATGGGGGGAAGAGGATGCTACATAGGGGCCCATGATGGGGGGGAGAGAATGCTACATAGGGGCCCATGATGGGGGTAAAGAGGATGTTACATTGGAGCCCATGATGGGGGGGAAGAGGATGCTACATAGGGGCCCATGATGGGGGGGAAGAGGGTGCTATATAGGGGCCCATTATGGGGGGGAGAGGATGCTACATAGGGGCCCATGATGGGGGGGGATGCTACATAGGGGCCCATGATGGGGGGGATGCTATATAGGGGCCAATGATGGAGGAATGCTACATAGGGGCCAATGATGGGGGGAAGAGGACGTTACATAGGGGCACATGATGGGGGGAAAGAGGATGCTACATAGGGGCCCATGAAGGGGGGGAGAGGATGCTACATAGCGGCCCATAATGGGGGGGAAGAGGATACATAGGGGCCCATTATGGGGGGAAGAGGATGCTACATAGGGTCCCATGATGGGGAGAAAATGCACATATGGGCCCATGATGGGGGGATAGAGAGGATGATACATAGGGGTCCATGATGGGGAGGAAGAGGACGATACATAGGGGCCCATGATGGGGAGGGGGAGGATACTACATAGGGGTCCATAATGGGGAGGGAGAGGATGCTATATAGGGGCCCATGATGGGGAGGGAGAGGATACTACATAGGGGCCCATGATGTGGGGGAGAGGATAATACCTAGGGGCCCATGATGGAGGAGAGAGGATGCTACATAGGGGCCCATGATGGAGGGAAGAGGACGCTACACAGGGGCCCATGATGAGGGCGGGAGAGGATGCTACATAGGGGCCCAAGATAGGGGTAAAGAGGATGCTACATAGGGGCCCATGATGGGGGGAAGAGGATACTACGTAGGGGTCTATGATGGGGGGAAGAGGGTGCTACAGAGAGGCCCATGATGGGGGGAAAGAATGCCACATAGGGGCTCATTATGGGGGGATGCCACATAGGGGCCAATGATGGGGGGGAAGACGGTGCTACGTAGGTGCCCATGATGGGGGGGAGAGGATGCTACATAGGGGCCCATGATGGGGGAAAGAGAATGCGACATAGGTGCCCATGATGGGGGGGATGCTACATAGGGGCCAATGATGGGTGAATGCTACATAGGGGTCCATGATGGGGGGGGAGAGGATGCTACATAGGGGCCCATGATGGAGAGAAGAGGATGCTACACAGTGGCCCATGATGAGGACGGGAGAGGATGCTACATAGGGGCCCATGATGGGGGGGAAGAGGGTGCTACATAGCGGCGCAAGATGGGGGGGAGAGGATGCTACATAGGGGCCCATGATAGGGGTAAAGAGGATGCTACATAGGGGCCCATGATGGGGGGAAGAGGATGCTACGTAGGGGTCCATGATGGGGGGAAGAGGGTGCTACAGAGAGGGCCATGATGGGGGGAAAGAGAATGCCACATAAGGGCTCATTACGGGGGGATGCCACATAGGGGCCAATGATGGGGGGGGAGACGGTGCTACGTAGGGGCCCATGATGGGGGGAGAGGATGCTACATAGGGGACCATGATGGGGGAAAGAGAATGCTACATAGGTGCCCATGATGGGGAGGATGCTACATATGGGCCAATGATGGGTGAATTGTACATAGGGGTCCATGATGGGACGGGGAGGATGCTACATAGGGGCCCATGATGGGGAGGGAGAGAATGTTACACAGGGGCCCATAATGGGGGGAAGAGGGTGCTACATAGGGGCCCATGATGGGGGGGGATGCTATATAGGGGCCCATGATGGGGGGGGAGAGAATGCTACATAGGGGCCCATGAATGGGGGGATGCTACATAGGGGCCAATGATGGGGGGGATGCTACACAGGGGCCCATGATGGGGGGGAGAGGATGCTGCATAGGGCCCATAATGGCGGTGAAGAGGATACATAGGGGCCCACGATGGGAGAAAGAGGATGCTACATAGGGGCCTATGATGGGGAGTGAGAGGATGATACATAGGGGCCCATGATGCGGGGGAGAGGATGATACCTAGGGGCCCATGATGGAGGGAAGAAGATGCTACATAGGGGCCCATGATGGGGGGAAGAGGATGCTACATAGGGGCCCATGATGGGGGGGAAGAGAATGCTACATAGGGGCCCATGATGGGGGGAAGAGGGTACTAAAAAGGGGCCCATGGTGGGGGGAGAGGATGCTACATAGGGGCCCTTGATGGGGGTGAAGAGGATGGAACATAGGGGCCCATGATACAGGAAAGAGGAAGATACCTAGGGGCCCATGATGGAAGGAAGAGGATGCTACATAGGGGCCCATGATGGGGGGAAGAGGATGCTACAAAAGGGGCCCATTATGGGGAGGGAGAGGATGCTACATAGGGGCCCATAATGGGGGGGAAGAGGGTGCTATATAGGGGCCCATGATGGGGGGGAGAGGTTGCTATATAGGGGCCCATGATGGGGGTGAAGAGGATGCTACATAGGGACCCATGATGGGGGGAAGAGGATGCTACATAGGGGCCCATGATGGGGGTGAAGAGGATGCTACATAGGGGCCCATGATGCCAGGAAGAGGATGATACATAGTGGCCCATTATAGGGGGGAAAAGGATGCTACATAGGGGCCCATGATGGGGGGAAGAGGATGCTACATAGAGGCCCCTGATGGGGGGGGGGAGGATGCTACATAGGGGCCCATGATGGGGGAAGAGGGTGCTACATAGGGGCCCAAGATGGTGGGGAGAGGATGCTACATAGGGGCCCATGATGGGGGTGAAGAGGATGCTACATAGGGGCCCATGATGGGGGGAAGAGGATGCTACATAGGAGCCAATGATGGGGGGGAAGAGGATGCTACATAGGGGCCGATGATGGGGAGGGAGAGGATTCTACATAGGGGCCCATGATGCAGGGGAGAGGATGATACCTAGGGGCCCATGATGGAGGGAAGAAGATGCTACATAGGGGCCCATGATGGGGGGAAGAGGATGCTACATAGGGGCCCATGATGGGGGGGGAGAGAATGCTACATAGGGGCCCATGATGGGGGGAAGAGGGTACTAAAAAGGGGCCCATGGTGGGGGGAGAGGATGCTACATAGGGGCCCTTGATGGGGGTGAAGAGGATGGAACATAGGGGCCCATGATGCAGGGGAGAGGAAGATACCTAGGGGCCCATGATGGAGGGAAGAGGATGCTACATAGGGGCCCATGATGGGGGGAAGAGGATGCTACATAGGGGCCCATTATGGGGAGGGAGAGGATGCTACATAGGGGCCCATAATGGGGGGGAAGAGGGTGCTACATAGGGGCCCATGATGGGGGGGGAGAGGTTGCTACATAGGGGCCCATGATTGGGGTGAAGAGGATGCTACATAGGGACCCATGATGGGGGGAAGAGGATGCTACATAGGGGCCCATGATGGGGGTGAAGAGGATGCTACATAGGGGCCCATGATGCCAGGAAGAGGATGATACATAGTGGCCCATTATAGGGGGGAAAAGGATGCTACATAGGGGCCCATGATGGGGGGAAGAGGGCGCTACATAGGGGCCCATGATGCCGGGAAGAGGATGCTACATAGAGGCCCCTGATGGGGGGGGGAGGATGCTACATAGGGGCCCATGATGGGGGAAGAGGGTGCTACATAGGGGCCCAAGATGGTGGGGAGAGGATGCTACATAGGGGCCCATGATGGGGGCGAAGAGGATGCTACATAGGGGCCCATGATGGGGGGAAGAGGATGCTACATAGGAGCCAATGATGGGGGGGAAGAGGATGCTACATAGGGGCCGATGATGGGGAGGGAGAGGATGCTACATAGGGGCCCATGATGCGGGGGAGAGGATGATACCTAGGGGCCCATGATGGAGGGGAAGAGGATGCTGCATAGGGGCCCATGATGGGGGGGGATGGTGCTACATAGGGGCCCATAATGGGGGAAGAGAATGCTACATAGCGGCCCATGATGATGAGGGGATGCTACATAGGGGCCAATGATGGGGGGATGCTACATAGGGGCCCATAATGGGGGGGGAGAGGATACATAGGGACCCATGATGGGGGTGAAGAGGATGCTACACAGGGGCCCATGATGGTGAGAGGAAGCTACGTAAGGACCCATGATTACGAGGGAGAGAATGTTACCTAGGGGCCCATGATGGGCACGGAGAGGATGCTACATAGGGTCCCATGATGCAGGGGAGAGTATGATACATGGGGGCCCATGATGGAGGGCAGAGGTTGCTACAAAGGGGCCCATGATGGGGGGAAGAGGATGATACATAGGAGCCCATGATTGGGGGAAGAGGGTACTACATAGAGGCCCATGATGGGGGGGGGGGAGAATTCTACATAGGGGCCTATGATGGGGGGGATGCTACATAGGGGCCAATGATGGGGGGGAGAGGATGCTACATATGGGCCCATAATGGGGGGGGGGGATACATAAGGGCCCATGATGGGGGAAAGAGGATGCTACATAGGGGTCCATGATGGTGAGAGGATGCTACATATGGGCCCATGATGGAAGGGAGAGATAGAGGATGATACATAGGGGCCCATGATGGGGAGTAAGAGGATGATACATAGGGGCTCATGGTGGGGGGGAGAGGATGTTACATAGGGGCCCATGATGGGGGGGAGAGGATGCTACATAGGGGCCCATGATGGGGGGAGAGAGAGGATGATACATAGGGGCTCATGATTGGAAGGGAGAGAATGTTACATAGGGACCCATGATGGAGGGGAGAGGATGCTACATAGGGGCCCATGATGGTGGAAGAGGATGTTACATAGGGGCCCATGATGAGGGGGAGAGGATGCTACATAGGGGCCCATCATGGGGGGAAAGAAAATGCTACATAGGGGCCCATGATGGGGCGGGTGTTACATAGGTGCCCATGATGGGGGGAGAGGATTATACATAGGGACCCATAATGGGGGGAAGAGTATACATAGGGGCCCATGATGGGAGAAAGAGAATGCTACATAGGGGCCCATGATGGTGGGATGATGCTACATAGGGGCCCATGATGGGGGGGAGAGAGGATGATACATAGGGGCCCATGATGGCAAGGTAGAGGATGATACATAGGGGCCCATGATGGGGAGGGAGAGGATGCTACATAGGGGCCCATTATGGGGCGGGAGAGAATGTTACATAGGGGCCCATGATGGGGAGGGAGAGGATGCTACATAGGGTCCCATGATGCGGGGGAGAGAATGATACATAGGGGCCCATGATGGAGGGGAGAGGATGCTACATAGGGGCCCATGATGGGGGGAAGAGGATGCTACATAGGGGCTCATGATGGGGGAAGAGGGTGCTACATAGGGGCCCATGATGGGGGGGAGAGAATGCTACATAGGGGCCCATGATGGGGGGGAAGAGAATGCTACATAGTGGCCCATGATGGGGGGGATGCTACATAGGGGCCAATGATGGGGGGTGCTACATAGGGGCCCATGATGGGGGGAAGAGGATACTACATAGGGGCCCATAATGGGGGGGAAGAGGATACATAGGGGTCCATGATGGGGGAAGGAGGATGCTACATAGGGGCCCATGATGGTGAGAGGATGCTACATAGGGGCGAATGATGGGGGGGGGGAGAGGATGATACATAGGGGCCCATGATGGGGAGGGAGAGAATGCTACATAGGGGCCCATGATGGGGAGGGAGAGGATGCTACATAGGGGCCCCTGATGGAGGGGAGAGGATGCTACATAGGGGCCCATGATGGGGAGAAGAGGATGCTACATAGGGGCCCATGATGGGGGGAAGAGGATGCTACATAGGGGCGCATGATGGGAGGGATGCTACATAGGAGCCAATCATGGTGGAAGAGGGTGCTACATAGGGGCCCAAGATGGTGGGGAGAGGAGGCTACATAGGGGCCCATGATGGGGGGAAGAGAATGCTACATAGGGGCACATGATGGTTGGGGGATACTACATAGGGGCCAATGATGGGGGGTTGCTACATAGGGGCCCATGATGGGGGGGAGAGGATGCTACATAGGGACCAATAATGGGGGGGGAGAGGATACATAGGGGCCCATGATGGTGAGAGGATGATACATAGGGGCCCATGATGGGGAGGGAGAGAATGTTACATAGGGGCCCATGATGGGGAGGGAGAGGATGCTACATAGGGGTCCATGATGGAGGGGAGAGGATGCTACATTGGGGCCCATGATGGGGGGAGAGGATGATACATAGGGGCCCATGATGGAGGGGAGAGGATGCTACATAGGGGCCCATGATGGGGGGAAGAGAATGCTACATAGGAGCCCATGATCGGGGGAAAGAGAATGCTACATAGGGGCTCATGATGGGAGGATGCCACATAGGGACCAATGATGGGTGGAAGACGGTGCTACATAGGGGCCCATGATGGGGGGGAGAGGATGCTACATAGGGGCCAATGATGGGGGAATGCTACATAGGGGTCCATGATGGGGAAGAGAGGATGCTGCATAGTGGCCCATAATGGGGGGAAGAGGATACATAAGGGCCCATGGTGGGGAAAAGAGGAATGCTACATAGGGGTCCATGATGGTGAGCGGATGCTATAGAGGGGCCCATGATGGGGGGGAGAGAGAGGATGATACATAGGGGTCCATGATGGGGAGGAAGAGGATGATACATAGGGGCCCATGATGGGGAGGGAGAGGATGTTACATAGGGGCCCATGATTGGAAGGGAGAGAATGTTACATAGGGGCCCATGATTGGGAGGGAGAGGATGCTACATAGGGGCCCATGATAGGGAGGGAGAGAATGTTACATAGGGGCCCATTATGGGGGGAACAGGGTGCTACATAGGGGCCCATGATGGGGGGGAGAGGATGCTATATAGGTGCCCATGATGGGGGGGGGAGAATGCTACATAGGGGCCCATGATGGGGGGGATGCTATATAGGGGCCAATGATGGGGGGATGCTACACAGGGACCCATGATGGGGGGGAAAGGATGCTGCATAGGGGCCCATAATGGGGGTAAAGAGGATACATAGGGGCCCATGATGGGGGAAAGAGGATGCTACATAGTGGCCCATGATGGGGGAAGAGGGTGCTACTTAGGGGCTCATAATGCGGGGGAGAGGATGCTACATAGGGGCCCATGATGGGGGTGAAAAGTTTGCTACATAGGGGCCCATGATGTGGGGGAGAGCATGATACCTAGGGGCCCATGTTGGAGGGCAGATGATGCTACATAGGGGCCCATGAAGGGGGGAAGAGGATGCTACATAGGGGCCCATGATGGGGGGACGAGGATGCTACATAGGGGCCCATGATGGAGAGAAGAGGATGCTACACAGGGGCCCATGATGAGGGCGGGAGAGGATGCTACATAGGGGCCCATGATGGGGGGGGAGAGGGTGCTACATAGGGGCCCAAGATGGGGGGGAGAGGATGCTACATAGAGGCCCATGATAGGGTTAAAGAGGATGCTACATAGGGGCCCATGATGGGGGGAAGAGGATGCTACGTAGGGGTCCATGATGGGGGGAAGAGGGTGCTACAGAGAGGGCTATGATGGGGGGAAAGAGAATGCCACATAGGGGCTCATTAGGGGGGGATGCCACATAGGGGCCAATGATGGGGGGGGAGACGGTGCTACGTAGGGGCCCATGATGGGGGGAGAGGATGCTACATAGGGGACCATGATGGGGGAAAGAGAATGCTACATAGGTGCCCATGATGGGGAGGATGCTACATAGGGGCCAATGATGGGTGAATGGTACATAGGGGTCCATGATGGGAGGGGGAGGATGCTACATAGGGGCCCATGATGGGGAGGGAGAGAATGTTACACAGGGGCCCATAATGGGGGGAAGAGGGTGCTACATAGGGGCCCATGATGGGGGGGGATGCTATATAGGGGCCCATGATGGGGGGGGAGAGAATGCTACATAGGGGCCCATGAATGGGGGGATGCTACATAGGGGCCAATGATGGGGGGGATGCTACACAGGGGCCCATGATGGGGGGGAGAGGATGCTGCTTAGGGCCCATAATGGCGGTGAAGAGGATACATAGGGGCCCACGATGGGAGAAAGAGGATGCTACATAGGGGCCTATGATGGGGAGTGAGAGGATGATACATAGGGGCCCATGATGCGGGGGAGAGGATGATACCTAGGGGCCCATGATGGAGGGAAGAAGATGCTACATAGGGGCCCATGATGGGGGGAAGAGGATGCTACATAGGAGCCCATGATGGGGGGGAAGAGAATGCTACATAGGGGCCAATGATGGGGGGAAGAGGGTACTAAAAAGGGGCCCATGGTGGGGGGAGAGGATGCTACATAGGGGCCCTTGATGGGGGTGAAGAGGATGGAACATAGGGGCCCATGATGCAGGGGAGAGGAAGATACCTAGGGGCCCATGATGGAGGGAAGAGGATGCTACATAGGGGCCCATGATGGGGAGAAGAGGATGCTACATAGGGGCCCATTATGGGGAGGGAGAGGATGCTACATAGGGGCCCATAATGGGGGGGAAGAGGGTGCTATATAGGGGCCCATGATGGGGGGGAGAGGTTGCTACATAGGGGCCCATGATGGGGGTGAAGAGGATGCTACATAGGGACCCATGATGGGGGGAAGAGGATGCTATATAGGGGCCCATGATGGGGGTGAAGAGGATGCTACATAGGGGCCCATGATGCCAGGAAGAGGATGATACATAGTGGCCCATTATAGGGGGGAAAAGGATGCTACATAGGGGCCCATGATGGGGGGAAGAGGATGCTACTTAGAGGCCCCTGATGGGGGGGGGGGAGGATGCTACATAGGGGCCCATGATGGGGGAAGAGGGTGCTACATAGGGGCCCAAGATGGTGGGGAGAGGATGCTACATAGGGGCCCATGATGGGGGTGAAGAGGATGCTACATAGGGGCCCATGATGGGGGGAAGAGGATGCTACATAGGAGCCAATGATGGGGGGGAAGAGGATGCTACATAGGGGCCGATGATGGGGAGGGAGAGGATTCTACATAGGGTCCCATGATGCAGGGGAGAGGATGATACCTAGGGGCCCATGATGGAGGGAAGAAGATGCTACATAGGGACCCATGATGGGGGGAAGAGGATGCTACATAGGGGCCCATGATGGGGGGGAAGAGAATGCTACATAGGGGCCCATGATGGGGGAAAGAGGGTACTAAAAAGGGGCCCATGGTGGGGGGAGAGGATGCTACATAGGGGCCCTTGATGGGGGTGAAGAGGATGGAACGTAGGGGCCCATGATGCAGGGGAGAGGAAGATACCTAGGGGCCCATGATGGAGGGAAGAGGATGCTACATAGGGGCCCATGATGGGGGGAAGAGGATGCTACATAGGGGCCCATTATTGGGAGGGAGAGGATGCTACATAGGGGCCCATAATGGGGGGGAAGAGGGAGCTACATAGGGGTCCATGATGGGGGGGAGAGGTTGCTACATAGGGGCCCATGATGGGGGTGAAGAGGATGCTACATAGGGACCCATGATGGGGGGAAGAGGATGCTACATAGGGGCCCATGATGGGGGTGAAGAGGATGCTACATAGGGGCCCATGATGCCAGGAAGAGGATGATACATAGTGGCCCATTATAGGGGGGAAAAGGATGCTACATAGGGGCCCATGATGGGGGGAAGAGGGCGCTACATAGGGACCCATGATGCCGGGAAGAGGATGCTACATAGAGGCCCCTGATGGGGGGGGAAGGATGCTACATAGGGGCCCATGATGGGGGAAGAGGGTGCTACATAGGGGCCCAAGATGGTGGGGAGAGGATGCTACATAGGGGCCCATGATGGGGGTGAAGAGGATGCTACATAGGGGCCCATGATGGGGGGAAGAGGATGCTACATAGGAGCCAATGATGGGGGGGAAGAGGATGCTACATAGGGGCCGATGATGGGGAGGGAGAGGATGCTACATAGGGGCCCATGATGCGGGGGAGAGGATGATACCTAGGGGCCCATGATGGAGGGGAAGAGGATGCTACATAGGGGCCCATGATGGGGGGGGGATGGTGCTACATAGGGGCCCATGATGGGGGAAGAGAATGCTACATAGCGGCCCATGATGATGAGGGGATGCTACATAGGGGCCAATGATGGGGGGATGCTACATAGGAGCCAATGATGGGGGGGAAGAGGATGCTACATAGGGGCCCATGATGCGGGGGAGAGGATGATACCTAGGGGCCCATGATGGAGGGGAAGAGGATGCTACATAGGGGCCCATGATGGGGGGGAGAGGATGCTACATAGGGGCCCATGATGGGGGGAAGAGGGTGCTACATAGGGGCCCATGATGGAGGGGAAGAGGATGCTACATAGGGGCCCATGATGGGGGGCATGAGGGTGCTACATAGGGACCCATGATGGGGGGGAGAGGATGCTACATAGGAGCCCATGATGGGGATGAAGAGGATGCTACATAGGGGCCCATGATGGGGGGAAGAGGATGCTACATAGAGGGCCATGATGGGGGTGAAGAGGATGCTACATAGGGGCCCATGATGCAGGGGAGAGGATGCTACATAGGGGCCCATGATGGGGGGAAGAGGGTGCAACATAGGGGCACATGATGCCGGGAAGAGGATGATACATAGAGGCCCATGATGGGGGGGGGGTGAAAGGATGCTAAATAGGGGCCCATGATGGGGGGAAGAGAGTGCTACATAGGCGCCCATGATGATGGGGAGAGAATGCTACATAGGGGCCCATGATGGGGGTGAAGAGGATGCTACACAGGGGCCCATGCTGAGGGGAAAATGATGCTACATAGATGCTCATGATGAGGGAGAAGAGGATGCTACACAGGGGCCCATGATGGGGAGGGAGAGGATGCTACATAGGGGCCATGATGGGGGGGAGAGGATGATACATAGGGGCCCATGATGGAGGGGAGAGGATGCTACATAGGAGCCCATGATGGGGGAAGAATATGTTACATAGGGGCCCATGATGGGGGGGAAGAAAATGCTACATAGGGGCCCATGATGGGGGGGATGCTACATAGCGGCCCATGATGGGGGGGGAGAGGATTATACATAGGGACCCATAATGGGGGTAAGAGGATACATAGGTGCCCATGATGGGGGAAAGAAGATGCTACATACGGGCCCATGGTGGTGAGAGGATGCTACATAGGGGCCGATGACGGGGGGGAGAGAATGTTACATAGGGGCCCATGATGGGGGGGTGAAAGGATGCTACATAGGGGCCCATGATGGGGGGAAGAGGGTGCTACATAGGGGCCCATGATGGGGGGGGAGGGGAAGCTACATAGGGGCCCATGATGGGGGGCGAAGAGAATTCTACATAGGGGCGCATGATGAGGGGATGCTACATAGGGGCCAATGATGGAGGAGTGCTACATAGGGGCCAATGATGGGGGGAAGAGGATGCTACATAGGGGTCCATAATGGGGGGAAGAGTATACATAGGGGTCCATGATGGGGGATGGAGGATGCTACATAGGGGCCCATGATGGTGAGAGGATGCTACATAGGGGCCCATGATGGGGGGGAGAGAGAGGATGATACATAGGGGCCCATGATGGGGAGAAAGAGGATGATACATAGGGCCCATGATGGGGAGGAAGAGGATGCTACATAGGGGCCCATGATGGAGAGGGAGAGGATGTTACATAGGGGCCCATGATGCGGGGGAGAGGATGATACATAGGGGCCCATGATGGAGAGGAGAGGATACTACATAGGGGCTCATGATGGGGGAAGAGGATGCTACATAGGGGCCCATGATGGGGGGAAGAGGATGCTACATAGGGGCCCATGATGGGAGGGATGCTACATAGGGGCCAATCATGAGGGAAGAGGGTGCTACATAGGGGCCCATGATGGGGGGGGGATGGTGCTACATAGGGGCCCATGATGGGGGAAGAGAATGCTACATAGCGGCCCATGATGATGAGGGGATGCTACATAGGGGCCAATGATGGGGGGATGCTACATAGGGGCCCATAATGGGGGGGGGAGAGGATACATAGGGACCCATGATGGGGGTGAAGAGGATGCTACACAGGGGCCCATGATGGTGAGAGGAAGCTACGTAAGGACCCATGATTACGAGGGAGAGAATGTTACCTAGGGGCCCATGATGGGCACGGAGAGGATGCTACATAGGGTCCCATGATGCAGGGGAGAGTATGATACATGGGGGCCCATGATGGAGGGCAGAGGATGCTACAAAGGGGCCCATGATGGGGGGAAGAGGATGATACATAGGAGCCCATGATTGGGGGAAGAGGGTACTACATAGAGGCCCATGATGGGGGGGGGGGAGAATTCTACATAGGGGCCCATGAAGGGGGGGATGCTACATAGGGGCCAATGATGGGGGGGAGAGGATGCTACATATGGGCCCATAATGGGGGGGGGGAAGGATACATAAGGGCCCATGATGGGGGAAAGAGGATGCTACATAGGGGTCCATGATGGTGAGAGGATGCTACATATGGGCCCATGATGGAAGGGAGAGATAGAGGATGATACATAGGGGCCCATGATGGGGAGTAAGAGGATGATACATAGGGGCTCATGGTGGGGGGGAGAGGATGTTACATAGGGGCCCATGATGGGGGGGAGAGGATGCTACATAGGGGCCCATGATGGGGGGAGAGAGAGGATGATACATAGGGGCCCATGATTGGAAGGGAGAGAATGTTACATAGGGACCCATGATGGAGGGGAGAGGATGCTACATAGGGGCCCATGATGGTGGAAGAGGATGTTACATAGGGGCCCATGATGAGGGGGAGAGGATGCTACATAGGGGCCCATCATGGGGGGAAAGAAAATGCTACATAGGGGCCCATGATGGGGCGGGTGTTACATAGGTGCCCATGATGGGGGGAGAGGATTATACATAGGGACCCATAATGGGGGGAAGAGTATACATAGGGGCCCATGATGGGAGAAAGAGAATGCTACATAGGGGCCCATGATGGTGGGATGATGCTACATAGGGGCCCATGATGGGGGGGAGAGAGGATGATACATAGGGGCCCATGATGGCAAGGTAGAGGATGATACATAGGGGCCCATGATGGGGAGGGAGAGGATGCTACATAGGGGCCCATTATGGGGCGGGAGAGAATGTTACATAGGGGCCCATGATGGGGAGGGAGAGGATGCTACATAGGGTCCCATGATGCGGGGGAGAGAATGATACATAGGGGCCCATGATGGAGGGGAGAGGATGCTACATAGGGGCCCATGATGGGGGGAAGAGGATGCTACATAGGGGCCCATGATGGGGGAAGAGGGTGCTACATAGGGGCCCATGATTGGGGGGAGAGAATGCTACATAGGGGCCCATGATGGGGGGAAGAGAATGCTACATAGTGGCCCATGATGGGGGGGATGCTACATAGGGGCCAATGATGGGGGGTGCTACATAGGGGCCCATGATGGGGGGAAGAGGATACTACATAGGGGCCCATAATGGGGGGGAAGAGGATACATAGGGGTCCATGATGGGGGAAGGAGGATGCTACATAGGGGCCCATGATGGTGAGAGGATGCTACATAGGGGCGAATGATGGGGGGGGGAGAGGATGATACATAGGGGCCCATGATGGTGAGAGCATGATACATATGGGCCCATGATGGGGAGGGAGAGAATGCTACATAGGGGCCCATGATGGGGAGGGAGAGGATGCTACATAGGGGCCCCTGATGGAGGGGAGAGGATGCTACATAGGGGCCCATGATGGGGAGAAGAGGATGCTACATAGGGGCCCATGATGGGGGGAAGAGGATGCTACATAGGGGCGCATGATGGGAGGGATGCTACATAGGAGCCAATCATGGTGGAAGAGGGTGCTACATAGGGGCCCAAGATGGTGGGGAGAGGAGGCTACATAGGGGCCCATGATGGGGGGAAGAGAATGCTACATAGGGGCACATGATGGTTGGGGGATACTACATAGGGGCCAATGATGGGGGGTTGCTACATAGGGGCCCATGATGGGGGGGAGAGGATGCTACATAGGGACCAATAATGGGGGGGGGAGAGGATACATAGGGGCCCATGATGGTGAGAGGATGATACATAGGGGCCCATGATGGGGAGGGAGAGAATGTTACATAGGGGCCCATGATGGGGAGGGAGAGGATGCTACATAGGGGTCCATGATGGAGGGGAGAGGATGCTACATTGGGGCCCATGATGGGTGGAGAGGATGATACATAGGGGCCCATGATGGAGGGGAGAGGATGCTACATAGGGGCCCATGATGGGGGGAAGAGAATGCTACATAGGAGCCCATGATCGTGGGAAGAGGATGCTACTTATGGGCCCATGATGGGGGGAAGAGGATGCTACATAGGGGCCCATGATGGGGGGAAGAGGGTGCTACATAGGGGCCCATGATGGGGGGAAAGAGAATGCTACATAATGGGCTCATGATGGGAGGATGCCACATAGGGACCAATGATGGGTGGAAGACGGTGCTACATAGGGGCCCATGATGGGGGGGAGAGGATGCTACATAGGGGCCAATGATGGGGGAATGCTACATAGGGGTCCATGATGGGGAAGAGAGGATGCTGCATAGTGGCCCATAATGGGGGGAAGAGGATACATAAGGGCCCATGGTGGGGAAAAGAGGAATGCTACATAGGGGCCCATGATGGTGAGCGGATGCTATAGAGGGGCCCATGATGGGGGGGAGAGAGAGGATGATACATAGGGGTCCATGATGGGGATGAAGAGGATGATACATAGGGGCCCATGATGGGGAGGGAGAGGATGTTACATAGGGGCCCATGATTGGAAGGGAGAGAATGTTACATAGGGGCCCATGATTGGGAGGGAGAGGATGCTACATAGGGGCCCATGATAGGGAGGGAGAGAATGTTACATAGGGGCCCATTATGGGGGGAACAGGGTGCTACATAGGGGCCCATGATGGGGGGGGAGAGGATGCTATATAGGGGCCCATGATGGGGGGGGAGAGAATGCTACATAGGGGCCCATGATGGGGGGGATGCTACATAGGGGCCAATGATGGGGGGATGCTACACAGGGACCCATGATGGGGGGGAAAGGATGCTGCATAGGGGCCCATAATGGGGGTAAAGAGGATACATAGGGGCCCATGATGGGGGAAAGAGGATGCTACATAGTGGCCCATGATGGGGGAAGAGGGTGCTACTTAGGGGCTCATAATGCGGGGGAGAGGATGCTACATAGGGGCCCATGATGGGGGTGAAAAGTTTGCTACATAGGGGCCCATGATGTGGGGGAGAGCATGATACCTAGGGGCCCATGTTGGAGGGCAGATGATGCTACATAGGGGCCCATGATGGGGGGAAGAGGATGCTACATAGGGGCCCATGATGGTGGGAAGAGAATGCTACATGGGTGCACATGATGGTGGGGGGATGCTACATAGAGGCCAATGATGGGGGGGATGCTACATAGGGGCCCATGATGGGGGGGAGAGGATGCTACATAGGGGCCCATAATGGGGGGTGGAGAGGATACATAAGGGCCCATGATGGTGAGAGGATGCTACATAGGGGCCATGATGGGGAGGGAGAGAATGTTACATAGGGGCCCATGATGGGGAGGGAGAGTATGCTACATAGGGTCCCATGATGCGGGGGAGAGGATGATACATAGGGGCCCATGATGGAGGGGAGAGGATGCTACATAGGGGACCATGATGGGGGGAAGAGAATGCTACATAGGAGCCCATCATCATGGGAAGAGGATGCTACTTATGGGCCCATGATGGGGGGAAGAGGGTGCTACATAGGGGCCCATGATGGGGGGAAAAGGTGCTACATAGGGGCCCATGATGGGCGAAAGAGAATACTACCTAGGGGCTCATGATGGGGGGATGCCACATAGGGGCCAATGATGTGGGGAAGATGCTGCTACATAGGGGCCCATGATGGGGGGGAGAGGATGCTACATAGGGGCCCATGATGGGGGGAAAGAGAATGCTACATAGGTGCCCATGATGGTGGGGGAATGCTACATAGGGGTCCATGATGGGGAGGGAGCGGATGCTACAAAGGGGCCCATAATGGGGGGATGGGGGGAAGAGGATACATAAGGGCCCATGATGGGGAAAAGAGGATGCTACATCGGGGCCCATGATGGTGAGCGGATGCTTCATAGGGGCCCATGATGGGGGGGAGAGAGAGGATGATACATAGGGGCCCATGATGGGGAGGAAGAGGATGATACATAGGGACCCATGATGGGGAGGGAGAGGATGTTACATAGGGGCCCATGATTGGAAGGGAGAGAATTTTACATAGGGGCCCATGATGGGGAGGGAGAGGATGCTACATAGGGGTCCGTGATGGGGAGGGAGAGAATGTTACATAAGGGCCCATTATGGGGGGAAGAGGGTGCTACATAGGGGTCCATGATGGGGGGGGGGAGGATGCTACATAAGGGCCCATGATGGGGGGGAGAGAAAGCTACATAGGGGCCCATAATGGGGGGGATGCTACATAGGGGCCAATGATGGGGGTGGATGCTACACAGGGGCCCATGATGGGGGGAGAGGATGCGACATAGGGGCCCATAATGGGGGTAAAGAGGATACATAGGGGCCCATGATGGGGGAAAAAGGATGCAACATAGGTGCCCATGATGGGGATGGAGAGGATGCTATATAGGGGCCCATGATGCGGGGTAGAGGATGATACCTAGGTGCCCAAGATGGAGGGGAGAATGATGCTAAATAGGGGCCCATGATGGGGGGGAAGAGGATGCTACATAGGGGCCCATGATGGGGCGAAGAGGGTGCTACATAGGGGCCCATAATGGGGGGGAGAGGAGGCTACATAGGGGCCCATGAAGGGGGTAAAGAGGATGCTACATAGGGGCCCATGATGCGGGGGAGAGGATGATACTTAGGGGCACATGTTGGAGCGGAAAGGATGCTACATAGGGGCCCATGATGGCGTAAAGAGGATGCTACATAGGGCCCCATGATGGTGGGAAGAGAATGCTACATGGGTGCACATGATGGTGGGGGGATACTACATAGAGGCCAATGATGGGGGGGATGCTACATAGGGGCCCATGATGGGGGGGAGAGGATGCTACATAGGGGCCCATAATGGGGGGTGGAGAGGATACATAAGGGCCCATGATGGTGAGAGGATGCTACATAGGGGCCATGATGGGGAGGGAGAGAATGTTACATAGGGGCCCATGATGGGGAGGGAGAGTATGCTACATAGGGTCCCATGATGCGGGGGAGAGGATGATACATAGGGGCCCATGATGGAGGGAAGAGAATGCTACATAGGAGCCCATCATCATGGGAAGAGGATGCTACTTATGGGCCCATGATGGGGGGAAGAGGGTGCTACATAGGGGCCCATGATGGGGGGAAGAGGGTGCTACATAGGGGCCCATGATAGACGAAAGAGAATACTACCTAGGGGCTCATGATGGGGGGATGCCACATAGGGGCCAATGGTGTGGGGAAGACGCTGCTACATAGGGGCCCATGATGGGGGGGAGAGGATGCTACATAGGGGCCCATGATGGGGGGAAAGAGAATGCTACATAGGTGCCCATGATGGTGGGGGAATGCTACATAGGGGTCCATGATGGGGAGGGAGCTGATGCTACAAAGGGGCCCATCATGGGGGGATGGGGGGAAGAGGATACATAAGGGCCCATGATGGGGAAAAGAGGATGCTACATCGGGGCCCATGATGGTGAGCGGATGCTTCATAGGGGCCCATGATGGGGGGGAGAGAGAGGATGATACATAGGGGCCCATGATGGGGAGGAAGAGGATGATACATAGGGACCCATGATGGGGAGGGAGAGGATGTTACATAGGGGCCCATGATTGGAAGGGAGAGAATTTTACATAGGGGCCCATGATGGGGAGGGAGAGGATGCTACATAGGGGTCCGTGATGGGGAGGGAGAGAATGTTACATAAGGGCCCATTATGGGGGGAAGAGGGTGCTACATAGGGGTCCATGATGGGGGGGGGGAAGGATGCTACATAAGGGCCCATGATGGGGGGGAGAGAAAGCTACATAGGGGCCCATGATGGGGGGGATGCTACATTGGGGCCAATGATGGGGGTGGATGCTACACAGGGGCCCATGATGGAGGGAGAGGATGCGACATAGGGGCCCATAATGGGGGTAAAGAGGATACATAGGGGCCCATGATGGGGGAAAGAGGATGCAACATAGGTGCCCATGATGGGGAGGGAGAGGATGCTATATAGGGGCCCATGATGCGGGGTAGAGGATGATACCTAGGTGCCCAAGATGGAGGGGAGAAGATGCTAAATAGGGGCCCATGATGGGGGGGAAGAGGATGCTACATAGGGGCCCATGATGGGGCGAAGAGGGTGCTACATAGGGGCCCATAATGGGGGGAGAGGAGGCTACATAGGGGCCCATGAAGGGGGTAAAGAGGATGCTACATAGGGGCCCATGATGCGGGGGAGAGGATGATACTTAGGGGCACATGTTGGAGCGGAAAGGATGCTACATAGGGGCCCATGATGGCGTAAAGAGGATGCTACATAGAGTCACATGATGGGGGTTGAGAGGATGCTACTTAGGGGCCCATGATGGGGGGGAAGAGGGTGCTACATAGGGGCCCATGATGGTGGGGAGAGGATGCTACATAGGGGCCCATGATGCGGGGGAGAGGATGATACCTATGGGCCCATGATGGAGGGTAGAAGATGCTACATAGGGGCCCATGATGAGGGGAAGAGGATGCTACATAGGGGCCCATGATGGGGGGATGAGGATGCTACATAGGGGCCCATGATGGGGGGAAGAGGGTGCTACATAGGGGCCCATGATGGGGGGGAGAGGATGCTACATAGGGGCCCATGATGGGGGTGAAGAGGATGCTACATAGGTGCCCATGATGCGGGGGAGAGGATGATACCTAAGGGCCCATGATGGAAGGGAGAGGATGCTACATAGGGGCCCATGATGGGGGGAAGAGGATGCTACATAGGGGCCCATGATGGGGGGAGAGAGGATGCTACATAGGGGCCCATGATGGGGGGGAAGAGGGTGCTACAATGGGGCCCATGATGGGGGGGAGAGGATGCTATATAGGGGCCCATGATGGGGGTGAAGAGGATGCTACATAGGGGCCCATGATGGGGGAAAAGGATGCTACATAGAGGCCTATGATGGAGTGAAGAGGGTGCTACATAGGGGCCCATGATGCCGGGAAGAGGATGATACATAGAGGCACATGATGGGGGGAGAAAGGATGCTACATAGGGGCCCATGATGGGGGGAAGAGGGTGCTATATAGGGGCCCATGATGGTGGGGAGAGAATGCTACATAGGGGCCCATGATGGGGGTGAAGAGGATGCTACATAGGGGCCCATGATAGGGGGGTAGAGGATGCTACATAGGGGCCCATGATGGAGAGGGAGAGGATGCTACTTAGGGGCCCATGATGGGCGGAGAGGATGATACATAGGGGCCCATGATGGGGGGGGGGGAGAGGATGCTACATAGGGGCCCATGATGGGGGGGGAGCAAAGGCAACATAGGGGCCCATGATGGGGGGGTGCTACATAGGGGCCCATGATGGGGGGAGAGGATTATACATAGGGACCCATAATGCGGGGAAGAGGATACATAGGGGCCCATGATGGAGGAAAGAGGATGCTACATAGGGGCCCATGATGGTGAGAGGATGCTACATAGGGGCCCATGATGGGGAGTTAGAGGATGCTAAATTGGGGCCCATGATGGGGAGGGAGAGAATGTTACATAGGGGCCCATGATGGAGAGGGAGATGATGGATGATGCTACATAGGGTCCCATGAAGCGGGGGAGAGGATGATACAAAGGGGTCCATGATGGAGGGGAGAGGATGCTACATAGGGGCCCATGATGGGAGGAAGAGGATGCTACATAGGGGCCCATGATGGGGGAAATAGGGTGCAACAAAGCGGCCCATGATGGGGGGAGAGGATGCCACATAGGGGCCCATGATGGAGAGGGAGATGATGGATGATGCTACATAGGGTCCCATGAAGCGGGGGAGAGGATGATACAAAGGGGCCCATGATGGAGGGGAGAGGATGCTACATAGGGGCCCATGAAGGGAGGAAGAGGATGCTACATAGGGGCCCATGATGGGGGAAATAGGTGCAACATAGCGGCCCATGATAAGGGGAAGAGGATGCTGCATAGGGGTCCATGATGGGGGGAAGAGGATACATAGGGGTCCATGATGGGGGAAGGAGGATGCTACATAGGGGCCCATGATGGAGAGAGGATGCTACATAGGGGCCCATGATGGAGGGGAGAAAGAGAATGATACATAGGGGCCCATGATGGGGAGAAAGAGGATGATACATAGGGGCCCATGATAGGGAGGAAGAGGATGCTACATAGGGGCCCATGATGGAGAGGGAGAGGATGTTACATAGGGGCCTGTGAACGGGAGGGAGAGGATGCTACATAGGGTTCTATGATGCGGGGGAGAGGATGATACATTGGGGCCCATGATGGAGGGGAGAGGATGCTACATAGGGGCTCATGATGGGGGGAAGAGGATGCTATATAGGCGCCCATGATGGGGGGAAGAGGATGTTACATAGGGGCCCATGATGGGAGGGATGCTACATAGGGGCCAATCATGGCGGAAAAGGGTGCTACATAGGGGCCCATGATGGGGGGGAGAGGATGCTACATAGGGAACCATGATGGGGGGAAGAGAATGCTACATAGGGGCCCATGATGGTGAGGGGATGCTACATGGGGCCAGTGATGGGAGGATTCTATATAGGGGCCCATGATGGGGGGAAAGGATGCTACATAGGGGCCCATAATGGGGGGGAAGAGGATACATAGGGGCCCATGATGGGGGAAAGAGGATGCTACACAGGGGCCCATGATGGTGAGAGGAAGCTACATAGGGACCCATGATGGGGACGGAGAGGATGCTACATAGGGTCCGATGATGCGGGGGAGAGGATGATACATAGGGGCCCATGATGTAGGGGAGAGGATGCTACATAGGGGCCCATGATGGGGGAAGAGAATGCTACATAGGGGCCCATGATGGTGAGGGGATGCTACATAGGGTCCAATGATGGGGGGATGCTGCATAGGGGCCCATGATGGGGGGGAAAGGATGCTACATAGGGGCCCATAATGGGGGGGAGAGGAAACATTGGGGCCCATGATGGGGGAAAGAGGATGCTACATAGGGGCCCATGATGGTGAGGGGATGCTACATAGGGTCCAATAATGGGGGGATGCTGCATAGGGGGGCCATGATGGGGGGGAAAGGATGCTACATAGGGGCCCATAATGGGGGGGAGAGGAAACATTGGGGCCCATGATGGGGGAAAGAGGATGCTACACAGGGGCCCATGATGGTGAGAGGATGCTACATAGGGACCCATGATGGGGAGGGAGAGAGTGTTACATAGGGGTCCATGATGGGGACGGAGAAGATGCTACATAGGGTCCCATGATGCGGGGGAGAGTATGATACATAGGGGCCCATGATGGAGGGGAGAGGATGCTACATAGGGGCCCATGATGGGGGGAAGAGGATGATACATAGGAGCCCATGATTGTGGGAAGAGGATGCTACTCATGGGCCCATGATTGGGGGAAGTGGGTGCTACATAGGGCCCATGATCGGGGGGAGAATGCTACATAGGGGCCCATGATGGGGGGATGCTACATAGCGGCCAATGACGGGGGGATGCTACATAGGGGCCCATGATGGGGGGGAGAGAATGCTACATAAGGGCCCATAATGGGGGGGAAGAGGATACATAGGGTCCCATGATGGGGGAAAGAGGATGCTACATTGGGGTCCATGATAGTGAGAGGATGCTACATAGGGGCCCATGATGGGGGGGAGAGTGAGGATGATACATAGGGGCCCATGATGGGGAGTAAGAGGATGATACATCGGGGCCCATGATGGGGGGGAGAGGATGCTACATAGGGGCCCATGATGGGAGGGATGCTACATAGGGGCCAATCATGGGGGAAGAGGGTGCTACATAGGGGCCCATGATGGGGGGGATGCTACATAGGGGCCCATGATGGGGGAAGAGAATGCTACATAGGGGCACATGATGGTGGGGGGATGCTACATCGGGGCCTATAATGGGGGGGATGCTACATAGGGACCTATGATGGGGGGAGAGGATGCTATATAGGGGCCAATAATGGGGGGGAAGAGGATACATAGGGGCCCATGATGGTGGGAGGATGCTACATAGGGGCCCATGATGGGGAGGGAGAGGATGTTACAAAGGGTCCCATGATGCGGGGGAGAGGATTTTACATAGGGGCCCATGATGGGGGAAAGAGAATGCTACATAGGAGCCCATGATCATGGGAAGAGGATGCTACTTATGGGCCCATGATGGGAGGAAGTGGGTGCTACATAGGGGCCCATGATGGGGGGGAGAATGCTACATAGGGGCCCTTGATATGGGGGATGCTACATAGGGGCCAATGATGGGGGGGATGCTACATAGGGGCCCATGATGGGGGGGAGAGGATGCTACATAAGGGCCCATAATGGGGGGGAAGAAGATACATAGGGTCCCATGATGGGGGAAAGACGATGCTACATACGGGTCCATGATGGTGAGCGGATGCTACATAGGGTCCCATGATGGGGGGGAGAGAGAGGATGATACATAGGGGCCCATGATGGGGAGGAAGAGGATGATACATAGGGGCCCATGATGTGGAGGGAGAGGATGCTACATAGGGGCCCATGATGGGGAGGGAGAGGATGTTACATAGGGGCCCTTGATGGGGAGGGAGAGGATGCTACATAGGGGCTCATGATGGGGGGAAGATGATGCTACATAGGGGCCCATGATTGGGGGAAGAGGATGCTACATAGGGGCCCATGATGGGGGGGATACTACATAGGGGCAAATGATGGGGGGATGCTACATAGGGGCCAATGATGGGGGAAAGAGAATGTTACATAGGGGCACATGATGGGGGGGGGATGCTACATAGCATTCCATAATGGGGGGGAAGAGGATACATAGGGGCCCATTATGGCGGGAAGAGGATGCTACATAGGGGCCCATGATGGGTTGAGGATATTACATAGGGGCGCATGATGGGGGGGGAGAGGATGATACATAGGGGCCCATGATGGGATGGGAGAGGATGCTACATAGGGGTCCATGATGGGAAGGGAGAGGATGCTACATAGGGGCCCATGATGGAGGGAAGAGGATGCTATATAGGGGCCCATGATGGGGACAGGAAGTTACATAGGGGCCCATGATGGGGGGGGAGAGGATGATACATAGGGGCCCATGATGGGAAGGAAGAGGATGATACATAGAGGCCTATGATGGGGAGGGGGAGGATGCTACATAGGGGTCCATGATGGGGAGGGAGAGGATGCTACATAGTAGCCCATGATGGGGAGGGAAAGGATGCTACATAGGGGCCCATGGTGTGGGAGAGAGGATGATACATAGGGGCCCATAATGGGGGGGAAGAGGATACATAGACTTCACCGACATGAAGCTGCAGAGGACACCGCCAGGGAGCGCAGCAAGGTATGACGATTTTTTTTCCTATATGAGTGGGCAGGGTAGTGAGTGAACAGGGGGGGATAGGATGCTACATAGGGGCCAATGATGAGGGGAAGAGGATGTTACATAGGAGCACATGATGGGGGGGATGGGATGCTACATAGCATCCCATAATGGGTGGGAAGAGGATACATAGGGGCCCATTATGGGGTGAAGAGGATGCTACATAGGGGCCAATGATGGAGAGGGAGAGGATGTTACATATGGGCCTATGATGGGGAGGGAGAGGATGCTACATAGGGGCCCATGATGGGGAGGGAGAGGATGCTACATAGGGGCCCATGATGCTGGGGAGAGGATGATACATAGGGGCCCACGATGGAGGGGAGAGGATGCTACATAGGGGCTCATGATGGGGGGAAGAAGATGCTACATAGCGGCCCATGATGGGGGGGGGGGATGATTCTACATAGGAGCCCATGATGGGGGGAAGAGGGTGCTACATACGGGCCCATGATGGGGGGAGAGGATGCTACATATGGGCCCATGATGGGGAGAAGAGGATGCTACATAGGGGCCCATGATGTGGGGGCAAGAGGGTGCTACATAGGGGCCCATGATGGGGGGAAGAGGCTGCTATATAGGGGCCCATGATGGGGGGGGAATGCTACATAGGGGCCCATGATGGGGGGGGGAGATGATTCTACATAGGAGCCCATGATGGGGGGAAAAGGGTGCTACATACGGGCCCATGATGGGGGGAGAGGATGCTACATATGGGCCCATGATGGGGAGAAGAGGATGCTACATAGGGGCCCATGATGTGGGGGCAAGAGGGTGCTACATAGGGGCCCATGATGGGGGCAAGAGGCTGCTATATAGGGGCCCGTGATGGGGGGGGAATGCTACATAGGGGCCCATAATGCTGGGGAGAGGATGCTACATAGGGGCCCATGATGGGGGGAAGAAGATGCTACATAGGGGCCCATGATGGGGGGGGGAGATGATTCTACATAGGAGCCCATGATGGGGGGAAGAGGGTGCTACATACGGGCCCATGATGGGGGGAGAGGATGCTACATATGGGCCCATGATGGGGAGAAGAGGATGCTACATAGGGGCCCATGACGTGGGGGCAAGAGGGTGCTACATAGGGGCCCATGATGGGGGGAAGAGGCTGCTATATAGGGGCCCATGATGGGGGGGAATGCTACATAGGGGCCCATAATGGGGGAAAGAGGATGCTACATAGGGGCCAATGAGGGGGGGGGGGCGCTACATAGGGGCCCAGATTGGGGGGGATACTACATAGGGGCCCATGGTGGGGGGGGATACTATATAGGGGCCAATGATGGGGGGATGCTACATAGGGGCCAATGATGGTGGGAAAAGGATGTTACATAGAGGCACATGATGGAGGGGAGAGGATGCTACAAAGCATCCCATATTGGGGGGAAGAGGATACGTAGAGGCCCATTATGGGGGGAAGAGGATGCTACATCGGGGCCCAGGATGGGGAGAGGATATTACATAGGGGCCCATGATGGGGGGGAGAGAGGATGAAACATAGGGGCCCATGATGGGGAGGGGGAGGATGCTACATAGGGGTCCATGATGGGGAGGGAGAGGATGCTTCATAGGGGGCCATGATGGGGGGAAGAGGATGCTACATAGGGGCCCATCTTGGGGGGGAGAGAATGCTACATAGGGGCCCATGATGGGGGTAAGAGGTTGCTACATAGGGGCTCATGATGGGGAGGGAGAGGATGCTACATAGGTGCTCATGGTGCGGGGTAGAGGATGCTACATAGGGGCCCATGTTGGAGGGGGAGGATGCTACATAAGGGCCCATGATGGGGAGAAAGGATGCTACATAGGGGCCCATGATTGGGGGGAAGAAGATGCTACATAGGGGCCCATGATGGGGGGAAGAGGGTGCTACATAGGGGCCCATGATGGTTGGAGAGGATGCTACATATGGGCCCATGATTGGGGGAAGAGGATGCTACATAGGGGCCCATGATGTGGGGGGAAGAGGATGCTACATAGGGGCCCATGATGGGGGGAAGAGGGTGCTACTTAGGGGCCCATGATAGGGGGGAGAGGATGCTATATAGGGGCCCATGATGGAGGGGAGAGGATGCTACATAGGGGGCCATGATGGTGGGAAGAGGATGCTACACACAGACCCATGATGGGGGGGAATAGGATGCTACATAGGGGCCCATAATGGGGGGAAGAGGCTGCTACATAGGGGCCCATGATGGGGGGGGGAGAGGATGCTACATAGGGGCACATGATGGGGAGAAGAGGATGCTACATAGGGGCCCATGATGGGGGGGGATGCTACATAGGGGCCCATGATGGGGGGGAAGAGAATGCTGCATAGGGGCCCATGAAGGGGGGGATGCTACATAGGGGCCAATGACAGGGGGGATGCTACATAGGGGCCCATGATCAGGGAAAGAGGATTCTTCCTAGGGGCCCATGATGGTGAGAGGATGCTACATAGGGGCCCATGATGGGCGGGAGAGGATGCTACATAGGGGCCCATGATGGGGAGAGGATGCTACATAGGGGCCCGTGATGGGGGAGGAGAGATGATGCTACATAGGGGCCCATGATGGGGAGGGAGAGGATGCTACATAGGGGCCCATGATGCGGGGAAGAGGATGATACCTAGGGGCCCATGATGGGGGGAAAAGAGAATGCTACATAGGGGCCTAGGATGGGTGGGGGGGATACATACAAGCCCAGGATGGGTGGGGGAGATTCATACTGGCCCAGGATGGGTGAGGGGATACATACAGGCCCAGGATGGGTGGGGGAGATACATACAGGCCCAGGTTGGGAGGGGGAGATACATATAGGCTCAGGATGGGTGGGGGATACATACAGGCCCCAGGATGGGTGGGGGTGATTCATACAGGCGCAGGATGGGTGGATGATACTTACAGGCCCAGGATGGGTGGGATAGATATATACAGGCCCAAGATGGGTGGGGAAGGTCATACAGGCCCAGGATGGGTGGGGGAGATACACCGCCAGGGAGCGCAACAAGGTATGACGATTTTTTTTCCTATATGAGTGGGCAGGGTAGTGAGTGAATAGGGGGGATTGGATGCTACATAGGGGCCAATGATGAGGGGAAGAGGATGTTACATAGGAGCACATGATGGGGGGGATGGGATGCTACATAGCATCCCATAATGGGTGGGAAGAGGATACATAGGGGCCAATGGTGGAGAGGGAGAGGATGTTACATATGGGCCTATGATGGGGAGGTAGAGGATGCTACATAGGGGCCCATGATGGGGAGGGAGAGGATGCTACATAGGGGCCCATGATGCTGGGGAGAGGATGATACATAGGGACCCATGATGGAGGGGAGAGGATGCTACATAGGGGCACATGATGGGGGGAAGAAGATGCTACATAGGGGCCCATGATTGGGGGGGGAGATGATGCTACATAGGAGCCCATGATGGGGGGAAGACGGTGCTACATAGGGGCCCATGATGGGGGGGAGAGGATGCTACATATGGGCCCATGATGGGGAGAAGAGGATGCTACATAGGGGCCCATGATGGGGAGAAGAGGGTGCTACATAGGGGCCCATGATGGGGGGGAGAGGCTGCTATATAGGGGCCCATGATGGGGGGGAGAGAATGCTACATAGGGGCCCATAATGGGGGGAAGAGGATGCTACATAGGGGCCTATGATGGGGGGGGGATGCTACATAGGGGCCGATGATGGGGGGGATGCTACATAGGGGCCCATGATGGGGGGGATACTATGCCAATGATGGTGGGAAAAGAATGTTACATAGAGGCACATGATGGAGGGGAGAGGATGCTACATAGCATCCCAAATTGTGGGGAAGAGGATACGCAGAGGCCCATTATGGGGGGAAGAGGATGCTACATAGGGGCCCATGATGGGGAGAGGATATTACATAGGGGCCCATGATGGGGGGGGGAGAGGATGAAACATAGGGGCCCATGATGGGGAGGGGGAGGATGCTACATAGGGGTCCATGATGGGGAGGGAGAGGATGCTACATAGGGGGCCATGATGGGGGGAAGAGGATGCTACATAGGGGCCCATGATGGGGGGGAGAGGATGCTACATAGGGGCTCATGATGGGGAGTCAGAGGATGCTACATAGGTGCTCATGATGCGGGGTAGAGGATGCTACATAGGGGCCCATGTTGGAGGGGGAGGATGCTACATAAGGGCCCATGATGGGGGGAAAGGATGCTACATAGGGGCCCATGATTGAGGGGAAGAAGATGCTACATAGGGGCCTATGATGGGGGGGAGAGGGTGCTACATAGGGGCCCATGATGGGAGGAGAGGATGCAACATATGGGCCCATGATGGGGGGAAGAGGATGCTACATAGGGGCCCATGATGTGGGGGGAAGAGGATGCTACATAGGGGCCCATGATGGGGGGAAGAGGGTGCTACTTAGAGGCCCATGATAGGGGGGAGAGGATGCTATATAGGGGCCCATGATGGAGGGGAGAGGATGCTACATAGGGGCCCATGATGGTGGGAAGAGGATGCTACATACAGGCCAATGATGGGGGAGAAAAGGATGCTACATAGGGGCCCATGATGGGGGGAAGAGGCTGCTACATAGGGGCCCATGATGAGGGGGAGAGGATGCTACATAGGGGCACATGATGGGAAGAAGAGGATGCTACATAGGGGCCCATGATGTGGGGGGAAGAGGGTGCTACATAGCGGCCCATGATGGGGGGGGATGCTATATAGGGGCCCATGATGGGGGGGAAGAGAATGCTACATAGGGGCCCATGATGGGGGGGATGCTACATAGGGGCCAATGACAGGGGGGTGTTAGAACCTTGCTCTTAGGTTTTTTTTCCTTTGCTGGTCACATGACCTTGTTGGCCTATTTAAGCCTGCTCCGCCCTTCTGGCTTTGCTGGACTTCATTGTATAACTACTTTCTAGCTAGCCTGTGCTCTGTATCTAACTCTGTTAGTTTGTTTGGTCTATGGACCTCTATGTTCTATATATTTTGTTTGTTCGTCTGTCTGCTACTATTTCTGTTAGGAGGTGTCCCATTTTCCTCCCAGTCCTTAGTACTTGTAGGGATTCCTTCCCCACATCTATAGGTCTCCGTACAGACTAGCTTAGGACTTTAGCAGGTCTGATCGCAGGATCAGGTTCCCTGTTACATCGTAGGGATTCAGCTGAGTTCTATCGTAGGGACAGATCTCCTCTCTTTCCTTAGCTCTGGTAGCAGAACATAACAGTAAGTCCAGCCTGCAAATTCTCTAAGGAAAGATTTTTCTGTTCCATCATGGTGTCGGTTCAGGATTTGGCTCATCGCCTGCAGGGACTCTTTCTGGAGGTGGCCGAGCTCCGTCAGCACGTGAGTAACTGTCCTGGAGCACATTTCTTGGAGCCTAAGGTATGTTTGCCGGATTTATTTTTTGGTGAACATCGAGAATTTTTTTCATTTAAAAATGCTTGCTTATTGTATTTTCATTTGAGACCCAAGTCCTCTGGGGATGAATCCCAGCGCATATGGTTCATAATGTCACTTTTGCGCAAAGAGCCTCAGGAGTGGGCCTTTTCTTTGCAACCTAGTGATACATGCTTCAGATCAGTAGATAGTTTTTTTTCTGCTTTGGGACTATTATATGATGATCCTGACCGTGTTGCATCAGCTGAGACTGAGTTGAGACGTTTGAAACAGGGATCAGGTAATGTGGAAAAATATTGTACTCATTTCCGTCGTTGGTCTACTCAAATAGGGTGGAACGATTCTGCTCTGAAAAGTCTATTTCTTGCTGGGCTCAGTGAAAGGGTTAAAGACCTGCTAATTGCTTATCCTACACCTGAAGATTTGCAACAGGCTATGCAATTAGCTATACGGGTGGATAGGAGACTGCGTGCAAGGGTTAATGAGAGCAAATCCTCTGCTATGTCAGTTTCTGGTTATGAGAATGTGTGTACTAACAGTGGTGAACCGATGGAGATTGGATCGGTGGCACCTCGCTCTCAAGAAAAAGACCGTCGATTTTCTGAAGGCTTGTGTTTCTATTGCGGAAAATCTGGTAATTTGATTAAAGGCTGTGAGCTTCGTATGAAGAAAGAAAAAAAAAATGGTCAGTCATGCCCGTATTGCCTGTTTAAATTCCAAGGGTGTATTTTTAGCTGCTTCCACGATTGCTCAGGAAAAATTTATGGAATTTCGGGTGTTTGTTGATTGTGGGTCTACTCTGAATGTAATTGATGGGGGATTCTTGGAAAGACTCAATTTAAAACCCGAACCTTTATCATCCCCCATTGCTGTGGTTTCTGTGGATGGTTCCCCTTTGAAGAATATTACTCTCAAGGTCTGTGAATTTCCTCTCACTATTAATGGTGTTCAGCATGAGAAATTGGATTTGGTAGTTTTGAATAACTTGCCTTCTCCAGTAATATTGGGATTGCCCTGGTTAAAATTTCACAATCCTGTACTGGATTGGTCTACCAATGAAATTAAATCCTGGAGCCATAAATGTTATGACAAGTGTTGTAACGGGCGTATTGCAGCTTTGGATAGGGGAGAATTGCCTGTTCCTATTCAGGATTTTTGGAGAGTTTTTTCTGAGAAGGAATCGCAGGTTTTGCCTCCCCATAGAGACTATGATTGTTCTATTGAATTTGTCCCTGGAGCGACTCTTCCTAAAAGTCGTTTATTTAACCTTACTATTCCTGAGAGGAAGGCTTTGGAGGAATACATACAGACAAGTTTGGCCGCCGGTCACATTAGGCCCTCTAAGTCTCCTGTGGCGGTTGGATTTTTTTTTGTAAAAAAAAAGGACGGCGGTTTACGTCCTTGTCTGGATTTTCGTGAGATTAACAAAATTACTGTACGCAATCCTTACCCACTGCCATTGATTCCTGATCTGTTTAACCAGTTAATGGGGGCCAAGTGGTTCTCTAAAATTGACCTTAAGGGGGCATACAATCTGTTGCGCATGAAGGAGGGTGATGAATGGAAGACTGCTTTTAACACTCCTGTGGGTCATTTTGAGAATCTGGTTATGCCTTTTGGTCTTACTAATGCTCCTGCATTTTTTCAGAATCTTATTAATGACATCCTGAGACCTTTGATCGGCAAAAATGTGGTTGTGTATTTGGATGACATTTTGATTTATTCGCCGGATCTGGAGTCTCATTGGCGGAGCGTACGTGAGGTATTACAGTTGTTAATGGACAATTCGCTTTTTGCTAAGCTGGAGAAATGTGAGTTCGCTGTACAGAGAATTAGTTTTTTGGGTTACATTATCTCCAGCGAAGGTTTTGAGATGGACCCGGTTAAAGTTCAAGCTGTACAGGAATGGCCTAGGCCTATTGGTTTGAAATCGATACAGAGGTTTTTAGGTTTCGCCAATTATTACAGAAAATTCATAAAAAAATTTTCTAGTATTGTCAAACCTCTGACCGATCTCACCAGGAAAGGTGCTGATGCGGTTCAGTGGTCTTCTGAGGCCATTGAAGCTTTTGTGTATCTCAAGGAGAGGTTCACCTCTGCTCCCATCCTTATGCAGCCTGATGTGACTAAGCCGTTTTTGGTTGAGGTTGATGCTTCCTCTGTGGGGGTTGGCGCAGTATTGTCTCAGGATAACGGGGATGGATTACATCCCTGTGCCTTTTTTTTCAAAAAATTTTTCGGAGACTGAACTGAATTACGATATTGGTAATCGGGAATTATTGGCTATTAAACTCGCATTTGAACACTGGCGTCACTTCTTGGAAGGTGCGGAATTTCCCGTTCAGGTTCTTACGGATCATAAAAATCTGATATATCTTGATGCTGCCAAACGCCTGAATGCCCGTCAGGCTAGGTGGGCACTGTTTTTCTCGCGGTTTAATTTCTCCGTTCCTTACATCCCTGGTACTAAGAATGTTAAGGCGGATGCCTTGTCTCGCAGTTTTTCTCCCATAGTCGGTGCTGAGAAAGAGGAGAACATTTTACAAGAAGGTGTTGTGATAGCTGCTTTGGACTCCGTTTTGGAAGATGAGATTCTTAAAGCACAGGAGAATGCCCCATCTAACACTCCCCATGGGAGGTTGTTTGTGCCTGGGACCTTTAGGAGAGATTTATTTGTTGAGTGTCACGAATCTCGGTTGGCAGGTCATCCCGGAATCTCTGAGACCAAGAGACTGGTGGGTCGCAGTTTTTGGTGGCCTGGATGGCAGAAGGAAGTCATTAAGTGGGTGCGTCAATGTACTATATGTGCTAGATCTAAGTCCTCACATACTCCTGCTGCGGGGTTGCTTTGTCCTTTGGAGGTTCCCAGTGCTCCTTGGACACATTTGGCTATGGACTTTATAACTGATCTTCCCCCCTCTGAGGGTTTTACTGTCATCTGGGTGGTCGTGGACCGTTTTAGCAAGATGTGTCACTTGGTTCCCTTTGTCAAACTGCCCTGCGCTAAAACTCTCGCTAAGGCCTTTGTCAAGGAAATTGTCAGACTTCATGGCGTTCCTACTGACATTGTTTCTGATAGGGGTCCTCAGTTCGTGGCTCGTTTTTGGCGTGCCTTTTGTGACAGGTTGGGAGTTCATTTGTCGTTCTCGTCCGGATATCATCCTGAATCTAATGGCCAGACAGAAAGGAAAAACCAGGATGTTGAGCAGTTCTTGCGTTGTTTTGTGGCAGACAATCAAGAGGGGTGGTCTGAGTTTCTGCCACTTGCTGAATTTGCTCTGAACAATCATACATCTTCTTCTGCTGGTTGTTCGCCTTTTTTTTGTTGTTCTGGGAGACATCCGTCGTTTGGGTCGTTCTCCAAGTTGGGATCTGCCGTGCCTGAGGAGGAGAATTTTTCCGGTGATTTGGAGAGAGTTTGGACGGATGTGCGTGGTAATCTTCAGGAGGCCAACAGAAAATCTAAGGACTACTTTGATAGGAAACGACAGGAGGTTTTGTTCGCTGTTGGTGACATGGTTTGGTTGTCCTCTAGGAATCTGCGGTTGAGGATTCCTTCTAAGAAATTGGGTCCCAAGTTTGTAGGGCCCTTTAAGGTGCTTCAGGTTGTCAACCAATCTGCTGTTAGGTTGGAGGTTCCTACCTCCTGGAGAATTAATCCGGTATTTCATGTCTCTCTGTTGAAAAAAGCTGTTGTATCGGATTGTGACGCCTCTGCCTCTGTTCCTCCGGTGGTGGAGGACGGGGAATATGAAATTTCTCGCATCCTTAACTCTAGACTGTATAGAGGTAGTTTGCAGTATCTTGTGGCCTGGAAAGGTTTCGGACCCGAGGATAACTCTTGGGTGAGGTCGGATGATGTTTCCGCGTCCAGACTTATCAGAGCGTTTCACAGGAGATTTCCTGATAAGCCTGGTCCTAGGGGATCCGGAGGATCCTCTTAGAAGGGGGGGTACTGTTAGAACCTTGCTCTTAGGTTTTTTTTCCTTTGCTGGTCACATGACCTTGTTGGCCTATTTAAGCCTGCTCCGCCCTTCTGGCTTTGCTGGACTTCATTGTATAACTACTTTCTAGCTAGCCTGTGCTCTGTATCTAACTCTGTTAGTTTGTTTGGTCTACGGACCTCTATGTTCTATATATTTTGTTTGTTCGTCTGTCTGCTACTATTTCTGTTAGGAGGTGTCCCATTTTCCTCCCAGTCCTTAGTACTTGTAGGGATTCCTTCCCCACATCTATAGGTCTCCGTACAGACTAGCTTAGGACTTTAGCAGGTCTGATCGCAGGATCAGGTTCCCTGTTACATCGTAGGGATTCAGCTGAGTTCTATCGTAGGGACAGATCTCCTCTCTTTCCTTAGCTCTGGTAGCAGAACATAACAGGGGGATGCTACATAGGGGCCCATGTTGGGGGATAGAGAATTCTTCCTAGGGGCCCATGATGGTGATAGGATGCTACATAGGGGCCCATGATGGGGGGGAGAGGATGCTACATAGAGGCCCATGATGGGGGGAAGAGGATGCTACATAGGGGCCCATGATGGGGAGAGGATGCTACATAGGGGCCCGTGAAGGGGGAGGAGAGAGGATGCTACATAGGGGCCCATGATGGGGAGGGAGAGGATGCTACATAGGGGCCCATGATGCGGGGGAGAGGATGATACATAGGGGCCCATGATGGGGGGAAAAGAGGATGCTACATAGGGGCCTAGGATGGGTGGGGGGATACATACAGACCCAGGATGGGTGGGGGAGATACATACTGGCCCAGGATGGGTGAGGGGATACATACAGGCCCAGGATGGGTGGGGGAGATACATACAGGCCCAGGTTGGGAGGGGGAGATACATACAGGCTCAGGATGGGTGGGGGATACATACAGGCCCAGGTTGGGTAGGGGTGATTCATACAGGGCGCAGGATGGGTGGATGATACTTACAGGCCCAAGATGGGTGGGGAAGATCATACCGGCCCAGGATGGGTGGGGGAGATACATACAGGCCCAGGATGGGTGAGGGAGATACATACAGGCCCAGGATTGGTGGGAGAGATACATGGGAGCCTAGGATGGGGAATATTATTAAATAAAAGGTGCTAGGATGGGTGACAATTACAGTATGGGGGCCAAAATGAGGTATTAGTTTATGGTGGCAAGTGGAGACGTTATTGCTGTACTATAATTTACTTTTGAGGATGCGGTTCTCCATGGGGGAGTAACACAAGGGAGGTCCTGTTACTGTGCCGGGCGGCATTATGTTGCATTCTTTTCTTCATCTGCTGTAGTATAGAAATCAGGGAATAAGTGTAGAATGTGCTCTAGAAGTGATCAGCTATTGATAACTGTGTGTTATTTTCTGCAGCGACAAGTCCTGGATGGAAGAAGTTATGGTGGTCTGTGCCGGATAAAGAAGAAAAGCGAAGATGAAGGACTTCAACTAGAGACGTCACTGGTGAGTCAGTGTCTTATCTGTACACTGACACTATATACTATATACAGAGCTCCTTTGTATAATGTCATTGTGATCACTGTATTACCTGTACACTATACAGCATATACAGAGCTCCTGTGCATAATGTCACTGGTGATCACTGTATTACCTGTACACTGACACTATACACTGTATACTATGTACAGAGCTCCTGTGTATAATGTCACCAGTGGTAATATTTGTGTTATTAGTATTGTGTTTTTTATTCATGATCGTTATTGTAGTATTATTCGGTGACTATGTAATGGTAACGTGTGGTCTGGTCATGGTGTGGCGGTATTTTTCCTTGTATGTGGTATTATTCAGTCACTATGTGGCCTGGTCATTAGTGATGAGCTCGGTACTCGCTACTGCTCGGTACTCGCCCGAGCATCTCACTGCTTGAGATGCTCGGCGCTCGCCGAGTATTTCCGGGGTTGCTTGGCGGGAGCTCGGGTCTCCTCCCTGCATGTTTGGCGCTCTTTACAGAGCCAATGAACATGCAGGGATTGCCTGCCACTCACTGTAATGCTGTAGCCATGTTGGTTGTGGCATTACAGTGATTGGCTAGCCGCATAGCGTCATCGGGTCTACATCAGACCTGGTGCCGCCATGCTCGTCATAGTCACTCTGGAATCAGACAGTGTAGGGAGAGGTGCTGCTGCGTCAGTGAGAGATTTGCTTGTGTATTAGGTAGCGTAGGGAGAAAAAACGTACATTACACATATCCATCTTAACAAACAGTCCTTTTGAGGACTATCTAATCCATCTGCAGAGATATCAGGCAGGCAGTGTATATAGGCAGGCAGGCAGGGTATATAGCAGACTGCAGTGCATATAGCACAAGAGGCTGCATTCCAGTTCTGCCTTCTGCTGCTGTTAGATATTTCTATACAAAGGCCCAGGTCTCAGGGGCCAGAAATACTTTTCTTTGGATCTTAATCCTCATTATTTGCTTAAAAAGCAATCCAGAGAACACCGTTTTTCTGCGCCATTTGCTTGCTGGCACAGCAGAATACAGCCAGGTCCTTTCCATATTACAGCGCTAGAAATCCAGCTATTTAAAACTGTGTTTTCTCCATCAAACGGATCACATATACGATGTCAGAAAATATTGCCATTTCTGGCCTCTATTAAAAATTTCCTTTAGTGTGTCAGTGAAGCAATTCACAGCAGTTTGCTGTTCAAACTACTTACCTACAGGCCAGCTATTTGAAACTCTGTTTTCTCCGTCACACGGTTCACATATACGTTGTCAGAAAATACTGCCATTTCTGGCCTCCATTAAAAATTTCCTTTAGTGTGTCAGTGAAGCAATTCCCACCAGTTTGCTGTTCAAACTACTTACCTACAGGCCAGCTATTTGAAACTCTGTTTTCTCCGTCACACGGATCACATATAAGTTCGCTCCAAACTCAGTCATTTGTAGTGAGCGTGGAAGATACTGTCCTCCATTTAAAATGGGCAAGGCATGTGGCAAAGGACGGGGAACTGGACGTGATGGTAATGGTGCATGCAGAGACCGAGGACAAGGCAGTGGGTAAGCTGAAATTGTGCCACAACAAACACCCACATCTTCTTGACTGACCTTCCTGTCCCAATTTCTAGGGGACCGCAGCACACCACTATTGAACCCAGAGCAGTGTCAAAAGGTTGTTGGTTGGATAGCGGATAATGCTTCCAGTCACTTAGCCACCACCCTGTCTTCCATACGGTCAAGTCTCAGTAGCCGTGAGTTTGGACCGCATATTCCTCACCCTGATCCTCCTTCCTCCCACCATGCCGAGTACCCAGAGACAACTGATCCCACACTTGGACACTCTGAAGAGCTGTTCACTTTTCCATTTATAGATAGGTCGTCCTGAAGCGGGGCAAGAGGAGATTGCGTGTAGCGATGCCCAAATATTTGAGCAGCCACGGTCACACGAAGGCGACGGTGGGAAAGTGTCGCAAGAGGTGGACGATGATGAGACACAATTGCCAGAAAGTCAGGAGGAGGACCAGGGTGCAGAAGTGGAAGACGAGGTGGTGGATGATATAGTAACTGACCCAACCTGGCAGGAGGACATGCAGAGCGAGGACAGCAGCACACAGGGGGAGGGAGGCAGAGCACCCCAACAGGCAGGAAGAAGCAGTGTGGTGGCCACAGACCGAAGGCAGACTACCATTCCCCGTAACACCAACACAAAGGAAGTTGCCAGTACAACTGTTAGATCTTCCCGAGTCTGGTTGTTTTCTAAAGACTCTGCCGATAACCCCAAAAAAGGTCATTTGCACCACATGCCAGGCCAGCATCAGCAGGGATGACAAAACGACCAGCCTGACCACCACCAGCATGATCAGACACATGGCAGCAAAGCACCCGACTTTTTGGGCCGAACCCCAGGGTCCAGGAACAGTGTCTACAGGTGGCACCATTGCTTCTTCCGCTGTTGTGCATGCAAGCCAATCCCCTGTCCATGGTGCATGCGAAGATGCCTCCTGCCCTGCACCTGTCGTTGCTCAAGTAGCAGCATCAGGAAGCACGTCCATGTCCTTTTCCAAGCGCAGCGTTCAGTTGTTCATACCCCAGTCTTGGAACGCAAGTGCAAATATGCAGCCAACGCCCCACAGGCCACGCTACTAAATTCTCACATTTCACGACTGCTTGCGCTCGAAATGTTGCCTTTTAGGCTCGTGGAGACGGAAGTATTCCGCAACCTGATGGCGGCGGCCTTCCCTCGGTACTCGATCCCCAGCCGCCACTATTTCTCCCGGTGTGCCGTCCCCGCATTACACAAGCACGTGTCCCAAAACATTAGCCGTGCCCTCAACAACGCAGTTACCGCGAAAGTCCACCTAACGACAGACACATGGACAAGTGCTTGTGGCAGGGACGGTACATCTCGCTGACGGCACACTGGGTTAACATAGTGGAAGCCGGGACACAGTCGGACCTTGGGACAGAACACGTCCTCCCGACGCCAAGGATTGTGGGCCCTAGGTCAATCAGGGTTGCCCCCACGGTCTACAGCTCCTGCACCTCATCCTCCTCAGCCTCCTCCTCCTCTTCAGCCTCCATCTCTGAAATGACCACATCAGTCACAAGCTGGAAGCACTGCCTCGGCCAAGCGGCAACAGGCTGTGCTGAAGCTATTATGCTTAGGTGACAAATCGCACAATGCTGAAGAGTTGTGGACAGCTCTGAAAGAGCAGGCAGATCTGTGGCTCACACCGCTGAACCTACAGCCAGGCATAGTCGTGTGTGACAATGGCCGGAACCTGGTGGCGGCTCTGAGGCAAGGCGATCTCACACAAGTACCATGCCTGGCCCATGTGCTTAACCTCATGGTTCAGCGGTTTCTCAAATCCTACCCGGAGTTGCCGGATCTGCTTGTTAAAGTACGCCGCCTGTGTGCCCATTTTAGAAAGTCAGCTACAGCTTCCGCCACCCTTGCCGTGTTTCAGCAGCATTTGCAGCTTCCAGCTCACAGACTGGTGTGTGATGTCCCCACGCATTGGAACTCTACACTGCAGATGTTGGGAAGGATTTGTGAGCAGAAGAGGGCAGTTGTTAAGTACCAGCATCAAAAAGGCCGTCGGTATTCAGTTCAGACTCCACACATAAGACTTCAGGAGTGGACATGGATGTCAGACATATGTACCATCCTCCAAAACTTTGAGGACTACACCAAGCTGGTGAGCTGGCGATGATGCCATAATTAGCGTCACCATCCCGCTTCTCTGTCTTCTGAAACGCTCTCTGCTCACAATCAAAGAGGATGCATTGCAGGCAGAGCATGATGAGATGGAGCAAGGAACCATACAGGGTGATTACACCCAGCCAAGCCTCATCTCATCCCAACGTGGATTGGGTGACAATGAGGAACAGGAGGAGGAGGAGGAGGAAGGACAGGAGCTAGTTTCATGCACTATAGATGGTACTACCTGCACAGTTGTCATACCGTCTGTTCTGCGTGGATGGCCAGAGGACAGAAAGGAGGAGGAGAGCATGGTTAGTCATCCTCTTGGTGAGGACACGGAAGTCTTGCCTGTTAGTAGTCTGGCAGGCATGGCTGAGTTTATGTTACGCTGCCTTTCCCATGACCCTCGCGTTCTCAAAATTTTGGGTGGCAGTCAATACTGGTTGGTGACACTTCTGGACCCACGATACAAGGAGAACTTTATATCTCTTATTCCTGAGGCGGACAGGTCTACAAAAATGGGGCTGTACCAGAAGGCCCTTGATGCGGAACTAATAAAAAAATTCCCATCTGAAAACGCTGGCGGCAGAGGGCACACTTCGTTGGACAACCAAGGAGTACAGGCGAGAGAGACACAACTTCAATCCAGCAGAGGCAGGGGAACACTGTCAAAGTTCTGGGAGAGTTTTCTCAGACCCTCCCATCGCACAGGCCCTGAGGCGCGGGGTACTCTCATAAGGAGTGCAAAGTTTTGGAAGATGCTGAGGGAGTACCTTGCCGACCGTACCAACGTCCTCTGTGATTCCTCTGTGCCTTATAATTATTGGGTATCCAAGCTGGATACGTGGAATGAACTGGCCTGTATGCAAGTTTTTAGTGCTCCTGGTGGAATTATAACTGATAAGCCCATCCGCCTGTCAACTGAAAATGCTGACAGGCTGACTCTTATAAAAATGAACAAGGGCTGGATTGGGCCAGACTTCTCAACACCACCGAATGGTAGCAGCGTAACATGAGCTCAAATCCAGTGTCTTTTCTTGGGAGGTATATTCCCATGCACCTTTTCACACCCACACATAGGTATACGCTTCCTGATTTTTGCTATTTGTTCTTGTCCTCCTCCTTCTCCTCATCCTCCACCACATCACCAGGGTGACCGTGGTCTGCGATGCAACACTCACATAATTTTTTTAAAGGGTGTTTATGATGCCCGTAAAAAAATTTTTTTTATACAGTATGTTCATGTATACCCCCCAGGGGTAAATGTTTGTCAGCCTATACACTTGTGCATGGGCATTACAAGTAAAGGAGGCCCCCTCCTTTATAATAGAAACATTTTTTTATGAGGCCCTCCTCCACGTCTCTTCCAAGGGGCATTGAAGTGCCTCCAAATTTTTGGCAGCCCTTGCATTCACTGCATAGGTCAACACTATGGGAGACTCTCTCCTTTCTAATGGGAATTTGTCATTACTGTGGCCTTGCTCTATGTGTCTTTAAATTCTTAGTGGGGTTTTTCCTAAAATTGGTCAGCCGTTGGACTCACTGCATACCCTATAACTCTATAGCAGACTCTCTCCTTTCTAATAGGAATTTGTCGTTACTGTGGCCCGGCTCTATGTGTCTTTAAATTCTTAGTGTGAGAAAGCTGGGTCTCCCTCAGAGGTCATAGGTCTTCCGGCAGGACAATGACCCAAAACACACTTCCAAAAGCACTAGAACATGGTTTGAGAGAAAGCACTGGAGACTTCTAAGGTGGCCAGCAATGAGGCCAGACCTGAATTCCATAGAACACCTGTGGAGAGATCTCAAAATGGCAGATTGGAGAAAGCACCCTTCTAATATCAGGGACCTGGAGCAGTTTGCCAAAGAAGAATGGTCTACAATTCCAGCAGAGCATTGTAAGAAACTCATTGATGGTTACCGGAAGCAGTTGTTCGCAGTTATTTTGGCTAAAGTATTAGGCTGAGGGTGCCAATACTTTTGTCTGGCACATTTTTGGAGTTTTGTGTGAAATGATCAATGATTTGATTTTTGCTTCATTCTCTTTTCTGTTTTTTTCCTTGCAAGCAAATTAAATGAAGATAATAAGACCAAAGAATTTGTGATTGCAATCATTTTCAGGAAGAAATTGAGTGTTATCTGACAGAATTGCAGGGGTGCCAATACTTTTGGCCACCACTGTAGCAGACTTTCTCCTTTCTAATGGGAATCTGTCGTTACTGTGGCCCTGCTCTATGTGTCTTTAAATTCTTACTGGGGTTTTTCCTAAAATTGGTCAGCAGTTGGACTCACTGCACACCCCATAACTGTATAGCAGACTCTCTCCTTTCTAATGGGAATTTGTCGTTACTTTGGCCCTGCTCTATGTGTCTTTAAATTCTTAGTGGGGTTTTTCCTAAAATTGGTCAGCCGTTGGACTCACTGCATACCCTATAACTGTATAGCACACCCTCTTCTTTCTAATGGGAACATGTCGTACTTGTTACTGTGGCCCTGCTCTATGTGTCTTTAAATTCTTAGTGGGGCTTTTCCTAAAATTGGTCAGCCGTTGGACTCACTGAATACCCTATAACTGTATAGCAGACCCTCTCCTTTCTAATGGGAACATGTCGTACTTGTTACTGTGGCCCTGCTCCATGTGTCTTTAAATTCTTAGTGGGGTTTTTCCTAAAATTGGTCAGTCGTTGGACTCACTGCATACCCTATAACTGTATAGCAGACTCTCTCCTTTCTAATGGAAATTTGTTGTTACTGTGGCCCTGCTCTATGTGTCTTTAAATTCTTAGTGGGGTTTTTCCTAAAATTGGTCAGCCGTTGGACTCACTGCATACCCTATAACTGTTTAGCAGACTCTCTCCTTTCTAATGGGAATTTGTCGTTACTGTGGCCCTGCTCTATGTGTCTTTAAATTCTTAGTGGGTTTTTTCCTAAAATTAGTCAGCCGCTGGACTCACTGCATACCCTATAACTGTATAGCAGACTCTCTCCTTTCTAATGGGAATTTGTCGTTACTGCGGCCCTGCTCTATGTGTCTTAAAATTCTTAGCGGGATTTTTCCTAAAATTGGTCAGCCGTTGGACTCACTGCATACCCCCTAACTGTATAGCAGACACTCTCCTTTCTAATGGGAACATGTCGTACTTGTTACTGTGGCCCTGCTCTATGTGTCTTTAAATTCTTAGTGGGGTTTTTCCTAAAATTGGTCAGCAGTTGGACTCACTGCATACCCTATAACTGTATAGCAGACCCTCTCCTTTCTAATGGGAACATGTCGTACTTGATACTGTGGCCCTGCTCTATGTGTCTTTAAATTTTTTGTGGGGTTTTTCCTAAAATTGGTCAGCAGTTGGACTCACTGCATACCGTATAACTGTATAGCAGACTCTCTCCTTTCTAATGGGAATTTGTCATTACTTTGGCCCTGCTCTATGTGTCTTTAAATTCTTAGTGGGGTTTTTCCTAAAATTGGTCAGCCGTTGGACTCACTGCATACCCTATAACTGTATAGCAGACTCTCTCCTTTCTAATGGGAATTTGTCGTTACTGTGGCCCTGCTCTATGTGTCTTTAAATTCTTAGCGGGATTTTTCCTAAAATTGGTCAGCCGTTGGGCTCACTGCATACCCTCTAACTGTATAGCAGACACTCTCCTTTCTAATGGGAACATGTCGTACTTGTTACTGTGGCCCTGCTCTATGTGTCTTTAAATTCTTAGTGGGGTTTTTCCTAAAATTGGTCAGCAGTTGGACTCACTGCATACCCTATAACTGTATAGCAGACCCTCTCCTTTCTAATGGGAACATGTCGCACTTGATACTGTGGCCCTGCTCTATGTGTCTTTAAATTTTTTGTGGGGTTTTTCCTAAAATTGGTCAGCAGTTGGACTCACTGCATACCCTATAACTGTATAGCAGACTCTCTCCTTTCTAATGGGAATTTGTCGTTACTGTAGCCCTGCTCTATGTGTCTTTAAAGTCTTAGTTGGGTTTTTCCTAAATTTGGTCAGCCGTTGGACTCACTGCATACCCTATAACTGTATAGCAGACCCTCTCCTTTCTAATGGGAACATGTTGTACTCCTTATTGTAGCCCTGCTCTATGTGTCTTTAAATTCTTAGTGGGGTTTTTCCTAAAATTGGTCAGCAGTTGGACTCACTGCATACCCTATAACTGTATAGCAGACTCTCTCCTTTCTAATGGGAATTTGTCATTACTTTGGACCTGCTCTATGTGTCTTTAAATTCTTAGTGGGGTTTTTCTTAAAATTGGTCAGCCGTTGGACTCACTGCATACCGTATAACTGTATAGCAGACTCTCTCCTTTCTAATGGGAATTTGTCGTTACTGTGGCCCTGCTCTATGTGTCTTTAAATTCTTAGTGGGGTTTTTCCTAAAATTGGTCAGCCGTTGGACTCACTGCATACCATATAACTGTATAGCAGACTCTCTCCTTTCTAATGGGAATTTGTCATTACTGTGGCCCTGCTCTATGTGTCTTTAAATTCTTAGTGGGGCTTTTCCTAAAATTGTTCAGCCGCTGGACTCACTGCATACCATATAACTGTATAGCAGACACTCTCCTTTCTAATGGGAACATGTCGTACTTGTTACTGTGGCCCTGCTCTATGTATCTTTAAATTCTTAGTGGGGTTTTTCCTAAAATTGGTCAGCAGTTGGACTCACTGCATACCCTATAACTGTATAGCAGACTCTCTCCTTTCTAATGGGAATTTGTCATTACTTTGGACCTGCTCTATGTGTCTTTAAATTCTTAGTGGGGTTTTTCTTAAAATTGGTCAGCCGTTGGACTCACTGCATACCGTATAACTGTATAGCAGACTCTCTCCTTTCTAATGGGAATTTGTCGTTACTGTGGCCCTGCTCTATGTGTCTTTAAATTCTTAGTGGGGTTTTTCCTAAAATTGGTCAGCCGTTGGACTCACTGCATACCATATAACTGTATAGCAGACTCTCTCCTTTCTAATGGGAATTTGTCATTACTGTGGCCCTGCTCTATGTGTCTTTAAATTCTTAGTGGGGCTTTTCCTAAAATTGTTCAGCCGCTGGACTCACTGCATACCATATAACTGTATAGCAGACACTCTCCTTTCTAATGGGAACATGTCGTACTTGTTACTGTGGCCCTGCTCTATGTATCTTTAAATTCTTAGTGGGGTTTTTCCTAAAATTGGTCAGCAGTTGGACTCACTGCATACCCTATAACTGTAGAGCACACTCTCTCCTTTCTAATGGGAATTTGTCGTTACTGTGGCCCTGCTCTATGTGTCTTTAAATTCTTAGTGGGGTTTTTCCTAAAATTGGTCAGCTGTTGGACTCACTGCATACCCTATAACTGTATAGCAGACTCTCTCCTTTCTAATGGGAATTTGTCGTTACTGTGGCCCTGCTCTATGTGTCTTTAAATTCTTAGTGGGGTTTTTCCTAAATTGGTCAGCAGTTGGACTCACTGCATACCGTATAACTGTATAGCAGACTCTCTCCTTTCTAATGGGAATTTGTCGTTACTGTGGCCCTGCTCTATGTGTCTTTAAATTCTTAGTGGGGCTTTTCCTAAAATTGTTCAGCTGCTGGACTCACTGCATACCCTATAACTGTATAGCAGACACTCTCCTTTCTAATGGGAACATGTCGTACTTGTTACTGTGGCCCTGCTCTATGTATCTTTAAATTCATAGTGGGGTTTTTCCTAAAATTGGTCAGCAGTTGGACTCACTGCATACCCTATAACTGTATAGCAGACTCTCTCCTTTCTAATTGGAATTTGTCATTACTGTGGCCCTGCTCTATGTGTCTTTAAATTCTTAGTGGGGTTTTTCCTAAAATTGGTCAGCCGTTGGACTCACTGCATACCCTATAACTGTATAGCAGACTCTCTCCTTTCTAATGGGAATTTGTCGTTACTGTGGCCCTGCTCTATGTGTCTTTAAATTCTTAGTGGGGTTTTTCCTAAATTGGTCAGCAGTTGGACTCACTGCATACCGTATAACTGTATAGCAGACTCTCTCCTTTCTAATGGGAATTTGTCATTACTGTGGCCCTGCTCTATGTGTCTTTAAATTCTTAGTGGGGCTTTTCCTAAAATTGTTCAGCTGCTGGACTCACTGCATACCCTATAACTGTAATTAGCAAAATAGCCCAAATATTAGAAATTGAGTGTGGGCGAGGGAACAGAGTCCCCCCCAACACCCTCAAATACCGACTCAAAAGTAACATTATTTAACAAGAGGAAAACAGAGTCATCATGGTTTAAAAAGAGACACATATTTTATTGACACAATTAATTAAAACAAGTATATAATCAGAACAGAAAAAAATGAGAAGCAAGTAAAAAGCAAGGTGGACAATGAAATATCCGAATTAGCCAAAACGGACCTGCCTCAATAATAGATGCTCAATCGAATAAACACAACTCTATAGCTGGAAAGAAGGATTTTTCCAACAAAGTAGAAAAACGCTACACCTAGGATTCTTGACCAGTAGAGTAAAGATTATACAGTCATATGAAAATGTTTGGGCACCCCTATTAATCTTAAGCTTAATGTTCTATAAAAATTGGTGTTTTTGCAACAGCTATTTCAGTTTGATATATGTAATAACTGTTGGATACAGTAATGTTTCTGCCTTGAAATGAGGTTCATTGTACTAACAGAAAATGTGCAATCTGCATTCAAACAAAATTTGACAGGTGCATAAGTATGGGCACCTCACCAGAAAAGTGACATTAATAGTTAGTAGATCCTCCTTTTGCAAAAATATCAGCCTCTAGTCGCTTCCTGTAGCTTTTAATGAGTTCCTGGATCCTGGATGAAGGTATTTTTGACCATTCCTCTTTACAAAACAATTCCAGTTCAGTTAAGTTTGATGGTCGCCGAGCATGGACAGCCCTCTTCAAATGATCCCACAGATGTTCAATGATATTCAGGTCTGGGGACTGGGATGGCCATTCCAGAACATTGTAGTTGTTCCTCTGCATGAATGCCTGAGTAGATTTGGAGCGGTGTTTTGGATCATTGTCTTGCTGAAAGATCCATCCACTTTGTAACTTCATATTTATCACTGATTCTTGAACACTATTGTCAAGAATCTGCTGATACTGAGTGGAATCCATGCGTCCCTCAACTTTAACAAGATTCCCAGTGCCAGCATTGACCACACAGCCCCAAAGCATGATGGAACCTCCACCAAATTTTACTGTGGGTAGCAAGTGTTTTTCTTGGAATGCTGTGTTTTTTTGCCACCATGCATAACGCCTTTTTGTATGACCAAATAACTCAATCTTGATTTCATCAGTCCACAGGACCTTCTTCCAAAAAGAAATTGGCTTCTCCAAATGTGCTTTTGTATACCTCAGCCAACTCTGTTTGTGGCGTGCTTGCAGAAATGGCTTCTTTCGCATCACTCTCCCATACAGCTTCTCCTTGTGCAAAGTGCCTTGTATAGTTGACCGATGCACAGTGACACCATCTGCAGCAAGTTGATGCTGCAGCTCTCTGGAGGTGGTCTGAGGATTGTCCTTGACTGATCTCACCATTCTTCTTCTCTGCCTTTCTGATGTTTTTCTTGGCCTGCCACTTCTGGCCTTAACAAGAACTGTCCCTGTGTTCTTCCATTTCCTTACTATGTTCCTCACAGTGGAAACTGACTGGTTAAATCTCTGAGACAGCTTTTTGTATGCTTCCCCTGAACAACTATGTTGAATAATCTTTGTTTTCAGATCATTTGACAGTTGTTTTGAGGAGCACATGATGCCACTCTTCAGAGGAGATTCAAACAGGAGAACAACTTGCAAGTGGCCACTTTAAGTAGCTTTTCTCATGATTGCATACACCTGGCTATAAAGTTCAAAGCTCCATGAGGTTACAAAACCAAAAAAAGTGCTTTAGTAAGTCAGTAAAAAGTAGGTAGGAGTATTTAAAACAAGAAAATGATAAGGGTGCCCATACTTATGCACCTTTCAAATTTTGTTTGAATGCAGATTGCACATTTTCTGTTAGTACAATAAACCTCATTTCAAGGCAGAAACATTACTGTGTCCAACAGTTATTACATATATCAAACTGAAATAGCTGTTGCAAAAACACCAATTTTTATAAAACATTAAGCTTAAGATTAATAGGGGTGCCCAAACTTTTTCATATGACTGTATAAGTAAAAGGCCTAAAATTTGTTTAAATAGGGCACAACATCATGTCAAGATTGATAAGCTATTATTAGACCAGACACATGGTGGCGTACTACTACAGTGCACTGCAAAAAAAGAAGAAAAGCAGCAAAGCCAAGCTTATCAATTAAAGTGCAGCATGAATATTTGTATTAGTACAGAGTTAGGCAGATAGGAGAGCATCTCCACACATTCCCTTCCCTCCCCCTACCCCCCACTCCTACCAAGAAAAAGGCGAGGGAAGTGACCTCTTAAACATACTTGAGCAGAGTGCCAAAGGAGATGTATCACTTAAATGGGCATGAGGGAGATGTATATCTTACCAGGGGTGGTGGTGGGCGGTCAGTGGGCAATCCAGAAAAACCACGTGCGTCCCCGACGCGCGTTTCGCGGCAGCTAGGGCCGCTTTCTCAAGGGGCGGTGACAGTAGTAGGGAGGAGAGACCTTTTTGAACCATTGGCGCCGGTCACGTGACCAGTCGCACGTGTGATGGGGGCGTGCACGGGTGTCCCAGCGACACGAAAATGGCGCATGCGCCCGCCGAGACTCACGTCAGACAACGCCCCCAAGCCGTCAAGAAACCACCGCGCACGCGCGGGCACGCCGCTCTAAAGAGTGGAGGTGCCCGACCGCGCGCGGACGTCATGCAGACAGCTGGGGGCGTGCCCAACAGCAGGGAGGCCGGCGCATGCGCACCACGTCACAGGGCAGCAGTACTCGCCTAAAGAGTACATATGCACAAGACTGAAAAGACGGAACAGGAATTACACAGGAAATTTCATATTATAGCACAATGTCCATGACAGTTTGTCCATCAGTGGCCCTTTTCTTTGTCTTTTTCCCATCATTCTGTCATCCCATCCTTCATTTCCTATGGAGCATCTGCATCACACAATCATTTTGAATAAATAAAGATCGATCCAATAAGGTGCAAAGAGAGAAGTTATGCATTATCTGAAAAAAAGCTGAAAAAATATATGAACAAATTAAAAATAAAGAATGAATTGAAAACAAAAACAAAAACAAAAAATAAACCTCAAACTAAACATGTATATCCCTCGGGCACAGTGAGGGTAGAGAGGAGGGGATCATTGTATGATATAGGATCAACTATAAATAACTTAATGTCATAAGAAGGAGGAGAAAGAGAGGGACTCATTTAGTCCACGGGGCGACAATGTCCCAAGTGTCACTATCCATTTAGCTTCAACCTGCGCCAAAACCTTTTTGACATTGCCACCCCGCGCACCCAAATGTATCACGTCTATCCCCCGCACTTTGAAACAGCGAGGGTCGCAATTATGGACAGCCCTAAAGTGCCTGGGAATGCTTTTAAGTTTGTTGACATCAGTCGCTGTCCTGGCCGCACCAATGTCGCGCACATGCTCACGCACACGTATTCTCAGTTCCCTGGATGTAAGTCCAATATAGATTAAGGGGCAATCACACATGGCATAATAGATGACATTGCTAGTGCCACATGAAATATAGTGTCTTATCTTGAAATGTCTGTTGCCATCTGAGGACGTGAACGTGTTGCTGCGCGCGACATTGGTGCAGGCAAGACAACGACCGCAGGGAAAAGTTCCGAGGGTCGGTCCACGAGAACCAAAAGGATTTGGTTGTATCGGAACATAGTGACTCGAGACTAGGAGGTCTTTAAGATTTTTGGCCCGTCTCGGGGTCATAAGGGGACGATTCCCAAGAATTGGTCCCAGGGAGGGGTCAGTTGCCAAGATGTCCCAGTGCTTGGTCATGATCCTCCTCATATTTTCCCACTCATGGTTATAATTAGAAATATACCGAATTTTTACTTGTCCGGTCTCCAACCCTTTAATGGTGTTCGAATATAATAAGTTGTTGCGTGGGGTTCTCCTAGCCCTATCGTATCCATACTTGATACATCTGTTGCTGTACCCTCGTTGTTTAAATCTGAGCTTCAAGTCCACGGCCTGACGCTCAAATTTAAGGTCAGAGGAGCAGATCCGCCTCGCCCTCAGGAACTGCCCGACGGGGACGGCCCTTATAGTGGTGGGATGGTGTGCCGTATCAGCATGTATTAGGGCATTAACTGACGTAGACTTCCTAAAAATGTCGGTCTGGAGGCACCTCCCATCATCAACCTCCAGCTCGACATCAAGGAAGTCAATTTTGGTGGTGTGAAATTTATATGTCAGCTTAATGCCCCATGTATTCTGATTCAATTGGACCATGAATTTGTCGAGCTGTTGCACTGTCCCTCGCCAAAAAAACAAAATATCATCAATGTAACGGAGCCAGCATAAAATTTGGTCCGTGGCCCCCGCGCCCTCATCGCCAAAAATATACCTTTCCCATGCTCCTAGGAAAAGGTTAGCGTACGAGGGCGCGCAGGCCACCCCCATAGCTGTGCCCCGTTTCTGCAGATATACTGCATCTTTAAACAAAAAATAATTATGGGTCAGGACAAATTGCAAGAGCTCGATGATCAGTCCACACAAAGGGCCGCCCAAATCGGACGCCCCGAGGAAAAGGTGGACCGACTCCAGACCAGTGGCATGCTCAATACAGGTGTACAGGCTTTCTACATCTGCTGTGACAAGCAGTACCCCACCATCCAGAAGGACGCCATCGACCCGCGTAAGGACGTCCGCCGTGTCCCTAATATACGAGGGCAAAGTCTCGACAATTGGCTTCAAGTAGAAATCGATAAATCTAGATATAGGTTCACATAAGCCACCCAGACCCGACACGATCGGACGTCCCGGCGGGTCGACGGGGTCCTTGTGGATCTTGGGTAAAAGGTAGAAAGTCGGTGTTTTTGGAAATCGGACGGTCAGGGCCTCCACAGTTTTCTTGTCTATAACCCCACCCTCACAGGCGTTGGCCAGAATCATCTGGAGCGCTGCGGAGAAGGAGGTGGTAGGATTATAACAGAGTTTAGAATAGGTGTAAGCATCCTTTAGTTGTCGGAATGCTTCCCTCTCATATTTCGTGCAAGGCCAAATCACGATGTTTCCCCCCTTGTCTGCTGCTTTAATTACAATGTCACTGTAGGACTGCAATGTACTAATTGCTTTCCGTTGTGATGCTGTGAGATTATCAAATCTCCTGGAAGTAGATAACCTTCCAAAGTCCTCGGACACAAGCTTAGAGAAAATTTCCACAGCCGGGCACAGGGACAAGGGGGGAAAGCGCGTGGATTTAGGTCTTGCACATGGGGGTAACCCACCTCGTTGGAGAGATCCTTGCTCCCGTAACAGTTCCTCCAAATTTGAAATTGCCTCCTGCTCCGCAGGACTCCAGGATTCACAAGGTGCCATGCTCCTAGAGTGTAGTTTATGGAGGATGAGTTTACGTGTAAAAAGGTGAAGGTCCTTTAAAGCTGTAAAGTAATTAAAACCATTAGTGGGAGAGAAAGACAATCCCTTGCTTAGAACCTCCAACTGCTCTACAGAGAGAACGTGGGAGGACAAATTGACAACCTGTAACTCCCCCCGGGACCCACTCACCCGTTGTTGTGATGGACCTTTATTTGTACTAGTCTGTCGAGTCTGGACCCTTCTAGGATTTTGTCCCAGAGCATTCGGACCATCCACAAACAGTGTCTTTTCATGAGAATCCTCCACAGACGTGGTGGATGACATAGACGTTGATCTTGATCTGGAAAGAGAGCCTCCTCTCTGTTGAGGGCGAGACCGTTTATTTGAATGTCCCCATTTGTACATACGTTGTAATTGCTTGTCTTGTAAATCACGTGAAAATTTCTTGGATTTAAACGACTGGACCTCATTAGCCAGTTCCTGAGCTAGAATTTCGATGTCTTCATTGAATTTTTTTAAAGACTCATTGGACATCTCTTTCTTCAATATGAGCTGTAGTTGCTCAATTTCGGTCTCAATCAATGTTGGAGATTTTTGGTTCATCTCAATGAGTAGGTGCATGTATCCAATTGAGCATGTGTTGGAATGTTGCTCCCATCTAGTCTTGATAGAGTCGTCCTCCACACTGAAGGATGGAAAAATCTGGACTCTCAAACCCCGGGGTATGAGACCCCTCTCAATATATTTTTTTAGGAAAGCCACATTCCACAACAGCCGTGTTCTCCTCCTAATGAGATCCTTAAATTTGTTAGTATGTTCATTCATACAAACCTCCCCCCCTGCATTACTATCATTGTCCTCCTTGCATGCGTCGTTAAGTTGTAAGAGCCAGGTTCCATCCCGGGCTCGAAAGTCCATAGCGGGCCTGAAATAAACTGTGTGCACCACAGAAATAAATATAATTAGCAAAATAGCCCAAATATTAGAAATTGAGTGTGGGCGAGGGAACAGAGTCCCCCCCAACACCCTCAAATACAGACTCAAAAGTAACATTATTTAACAAGAGGAAAACAGAGTCATCATGGTTTAAAAAGAGACACATATTTTATTGACACAATTAATTAAAACAAGTATATAATCAGAACAGAAAAAAATGAGAAGCAAGTAAAAAGCAAGGTGGACAATGAAATATCCGAATTAGCCAAAACGGACCTGCCTCAATACTAGATGCTCAATCGAATAAACACAACTCTATAGCTGGAAAGAAGGGTTTTTCCAACAAAGTAGAAAAACGCTACACCTAGGATTCTTGACCAGTAGAGTAAAGATTATATAAGTAATAGGCCTAAAATTTGTTTAAATAGGGCACAACATCATGTCAAGATTGATAAGCTATTATTAGACCAGACACATGGTGGCGTACTACTACAGTGCACTGCAAAAAAAGAAGAAAAGCAGCAAAGCCAAGCTTATCAATTAAAGTGTAGCATGCATATTTATATTAGTACAGAGTTAAGGCCCTGTCACACATAACGAGATCGCTAGCGAGATCGTTATTGCGTCACGGTTTTGGGATCGCTGGGGAGATGTCAAACATGCAGAACTTTCCAACGATCTTGGCCGCCCCAGCGATCTAACCAACGATCTCGGTGGTCGTTGGGACACTTTTACACAGCAGCTATTTCAACGATCCACACCTTGATAAGGGTTGTACTGTGTCAGAAAGGCGTGCATAAAGTTGCTTTTCCGCGCCCCCCTCATCTCCAGCTGGTGGACGCTACTGCGTTCTGATTGGGTGGCCTTGGTTTAACACTTTGTCTCCGGTCAGATGAGATCTCTACTGCGTCTCCATTAAAAATGGAAACTCATTTGAGACTCCAAGCAATACCTACCTCGCTAAAGATGCCTGATTTCTTCAAAGTGGAGTCACAGCCGGGGAACGCTGGTGGGATCTGAAAAAAACAAGGACGCAGTAGTGACCAGACGAGGAGCGCAGAAAAGTCCAATTTATGCACGCCTACATGTCTCAGTTCTGAATCGCTAACGAGGTCGTTGATAAGGTGTCAAATACAGCGATGCACACTGCCCAGCGGGAGCGCAACGACCCAGGAATGGTCCAGGAAGCTTTGTAACGATCAGCGATCTCACAGCAGGGGCCTGATCGTTGCTACCTGTCACACATAACGAGATCGCTAGCGAGATCGCTGTTGCGTCACCAAACCCGTGACTCATTAGCAATCTCGCTAGCGATCTCGTTATGTGTGACGGGGCCTTCAGGCAGATAGGAGAGCATTCCACACATTCCCTTCCCTCCTCCTACCCCCCACTCCTACCAAGAAAAAGGCGAGGGAAGTGACCTCTTAAACATACTTGAGTAGAGTGCCAAAGGAGATGTATCACTTAAATGGGCATGAGGGAGATGTATGTCTTACCAGGGGTGGTGGTGGGCGTTCAGTGGGCAATCCAGAAAAACCACGTGCGTCCCCGACGTGCGTTTCGCGGCAGCTAGGGCCGCTTTCTCAAGGGGCGGTGAGAGAAGTTATGCATTATCTGAAAAAAAGCTGAAAAAGTATATGAACAAATTAAAAATAAAGAATGAATTGAAAACAAAAACAAAAACAAAAAATAAACCCCAAACTAAACATGTATATCCCTCGGGCACAGTGAGGGTAGAGAGGAGGGGATCATTGTATGATATAGGATCAACTATAAATAACTTAATGTCATAAGAAGGAGGAGAAAGAGAGGGACTCATTTAGTCCACGGGGCGACAATGTCCCAAGTGTCACTATCCATTTAGCTTCAATCTGCGCCTAAACCTTTTTGACATTGCCACCCCGCGCACCCAAATGTATCACGTCTATCCCCCGCACTTTGAAACAGCGAGGGTCGCAATTATGGACAGCCCTAAAGTGCCTGGGAATGCTTTTAAGTTCGTTGACATCAGTCGCTGTCCTGGCCGTGGTGGGTTACCCCCATGTGCAAGACCTAAATCCACGCGCTTTCCCCCCTTGTCCCTGTGCCCGGCTGTGGAAATTTTCTCTAAGCTTGTGTCCGAGGACTTTGGAAGGTTATCTACTTCCAGGAGATTTGATAATCTCACAGCATCACAACGGAAAGCAATTAGTACATTGCAGTCCTACAGTGACATTGTAATTAAAGCAGCAGACAAGGGGGGAAACATCGTGATTTGGCCTTGCACGAAATATGAGAGGGAAGCATTCCGACAACTAAAGGATGCTAACACCTATTCTAAACTCTGTTATAATCCTACCACCTCCTTCTCCGCAGCGCTCCAGATGATTCTGGCCAACGCCTGTGAGGGTGGGGTTATAGACAAGAAAACTGTGGAGGCCCTGACCGTCCGATTTCCAAAAACACAGACTTTCTACCTTTTACCCAAGATCCACAGGGACCCCGTCGACCCGCCGGGACGTCCGATCGTGTCGGGTCTGGGTGGCTTATGTGAACCTATATCTAGATTTATCGATTTCTACTTGAAGCCAATTGTCGAGACTTTGCCCTCGTATATTAGGGACACGGCGGACGTCCACCTTGCTTTTTACTTGCTTCTCATTTTTTTCTGTTCTGATTATATACTTGTTTTAATTAATTGTGTCAATAAAATATGTGTCTCTTTTTAAACCATGATGACTCTGTTTTCCTCTTGTTAAATAATACCCTATAACTGTATAGCAGACACTCTCCTTTCTAATGGGAACATGTCGTACTTGTTACTGTGGCCCTGCTCTATGTATCTTTAAATTCTTAGTGGGGTTTTTCCTAAAATTGGTCAGCAGTTGGACTCACTGCATACCCTATAACTGTATAGCAGACTCTCTCCTTTCTTATGGGAATTTGTCATTACTGTGGCCCTGCTCTATGTGTCTTTAAAGTCTTAGTTGGGTTTTTCCTAAAATTGTTCAGCCGTTGGATTCACTGCATACCCTGTAACTGTATAGCAGACCCTCTCCTTTCTAATGGGAACATCTCGTGCTTGTTACTGTGGCCCTGCTCTATGTGTCTTTAAATTCTTAGTGGGGTTTTTCCTAAAATTGGTCAGCCGTTGGACTCACTGCATACCCTATAACTGTATAGCAGACTCTCTCCTTTCTAATGGGAATTTGTCGTTACTGTGGCCCTGCTCTATGTGTCTTTAAATTCTTAGTGGGGTTTTTCCTAAAATTGGTCAGATGTTGGACTCACTGCATACCCTATAACTGTATAGCAGACTCTCTCCTTTCTAATGGGAATTTGTCGTTACTGTGGCCCTGCTCTATGTGTCTTTAAATTCTTAGTGGGGTTTTTCCTAAATTGGTCAGCAGTTGGACTCACTGCATACCGTATAACTGTATAGCAGACTCTCTCCTTTCTAATGGGAATTTGTCGTTACTGTGGCCCTGCTCTATGTGTCTTTAAATTCTTAGTGGGGCTTTTCCTAAAATTGTTCAGCTGCTGGACTCACTGCATACCCTATAACTGTATAGCAGACACTCTCCTTTCTAATGGGAACATGTCGTACTTGTTACTGTGGCCCTGCTCTATGTATCTTTAAATTCTTAGAGGGGTTTTTCCTAAAATTGGTCAGCAGTTGGACTCACTGCAAACCCTATAACTGTATAGCAGACTCTCTCCTTTCTTATGGGAATTTGTCATTACTGTGGCCCTGCTCTATGTGTCTTTAAAGTCTTAGTTGGGTTTTTCCTAAAATTGTTCAGCCGTTGGATTCACTGCATACCCTATAACTGTATAGCAGACCCTCTCCTTTCTAATGGGAACATCTCGTGCTTGTTACTGTGGCCCTGCTCTATGTGTCTTTAAATTCTTAGTGGGGCTTTTCCTAAAATTGGTCAGCAGTTGGACTCACTGCATACCCTATAACTGTATAGCAGACCCTCTCCTTTCTAATGGGAACATGTTGTACTCGTTAATGTAGCCCTGCTCTATGTGTCTTTAAATTCTTAGTGGGGTCTTTCCTAAAATTGGTCAGCAGTTGGACTCACTGCATACCCTATAACTGTATAGCAGACTCTCTCCTTTCTAATGGGATTTTGTCGTTACTGTGGCCTTGCTCTATGTGTCTTTAAGTTCTTAGTGGGGTTTTTCCTAAAATTGGTCAGCCGTTGGACTCACTGCATACCCTATAACTGTTTAGCAGACTCTCTCCTTTCTAATGGGAATTTGTTGTTACTGTGGCCCTGCTCTATGTGTCTTTAAATTCTTAGTGGGGCTTTTCCTAAAATTGTTCAGCCGTTGGATTCACTGCATACCCTATAACTGTATAGCAGACCCTCTCCTTTCTAATGGGAACATGTCGTGCTTGTTACTGTGGCCCTGCTCTATGTGTCTTTAAATTCTTAGTGGGGTTTTTCCTAAAATTGGTCAGCAGTTGGACTCACTGCATACCCTATAACTGTATAGCAGACTCTCTCCTTTCTAATGGGAATTTGTCATTACTTTGGCCCTGCTCTATGTGTCTTTAAATTCTTAGTGGGGTTTTTCCTAAAATTGGTCAGCGGTTGGACTCACTGCATACCGTATAACTGTATAGCAGACTCTCTCCTTTCTAATGGGAATTTGTCATTACTGTGGCCCTGCTCTATGTGTCTTTAAATTCTTAGTGGGGTTTTTCCTAAAATTGGTCAGCCGTTGGACTCACTGCATACCGTATAACTGTATAGCAGACTCTCTCCTTTCTAATGGGAATTTGTCGTTACTGTGGCCCTGCTCTATGTGTCTTTAAATTCTTAGTAGGGCTTTTCCTAAAATTGTTCAGCTGCTGGACTCACTGCATACCCTATAACTGTATAGCAGACACTCTCCTTTCTAATGGGAACATGTCGTACTTGTTACTGTGGCCCTGCTCTATGTATCTTTAAATTCTTAGTGGGGTTTTTCCTAAAATTGGTCAGCAGTTGGACTCACTGCATACCCTATAACTGTATAGCAGACTCTCTCCTTTCTAATGGGAATTTGTCGTTACTGTGGCCCTGCTCTATGTGTCTTTAAATTCTTAGTGGGGTTTTTCCTAAAATTGGTCAGCCGTTGGACTCACTGCATACCCTATAACTGTATAGCAGACTCTCTCCTTTCTAATGGGAATTTGTCGTTACTGTGGCCCTGCTCTATGTGTCTTTAAATTCTTAGTGGGTTTTTTCCTAAATTGGTCAGCAGTTGGACTCACTGCATACCCTATAACTGTATAGCAGACTCTCTCCTTTCTAATGGGATTTTGTCCTTACTGTGGCCTTGCTCTATGTGTCTTTAAATTCTTAGTGGGGTTTTTCCTAAAATTGGTCAGCCGTTGGACCCACTGCATACCCTTTAACTGTATAGCAGACTCTCTCCTTTCTAATGGGAATTTGTCGTTACTGTGGCCCTGCTCTATGTGTCTTTAAATTCTTAGTGGGTTTTTTCCTAAATTGGTCAGCAGTTGGACTCACTGCATACTCTGTAACTGTATAGCAGACCCTCTCCTTTCTAATGGGAACATGTCGTACTTGTTACTGTGGCCCTGCTCTATGTGTCTTTAAATTCTTAGTGGGGCTTTTCCTAAAATTGTTCAGCCATTGGACTCACTGTATACCCTATAACTGTATAGCAGACCCTCTCCTTTCTAATGGGAACATGTCGTACTTGTTACTGTGGCCCTGCTCTATGTGTCTTTAAATTCTTAGTGGGTTTTTCTTAAAATTGGTCAGCAGTTGGACTCACTGCATACCCTATAACTGTATAGCAGACTCTTTCATTTCTAATGGGAATTTGTCGTTACTGTGGCGCTGCTCTGTGTCTTTAAATTCTTAGTGGGGTTTTTCCTAAAATTGGTCAGCCGTTGGACTCACTGCATACCCTATAACTGTGTAGCAGACTCTCTCCTTTCTAATGGGAATTTGTCGTTACTGTGGCCCTGCTCTATGTGTCTTTAAATTCTTAGTGGGGTTTTTCCCAAATTTTGGCAGCCCTTGCAGTCACTGGATGCGCAATAACAGTATAGGAGACCCACTTGTTAATAATGGGAACAACAAAGCATAGCCAGCTGATGGCTCTCTAACAATAGCGAGGGCCGACTGCTGGCCTTTTAAGAATAGTAAGGGCCGTCTGATGGCCCTATAAAAATAGGTTTTATGACTTTCAGAGTCCCTCCATCATAAATAAAACAGGATGTGTCTGATGATGTGTCACACACCACATTGCCAGATAAGGTTGTAAAATGTTAAAATGACATTTCCCGGTGATGCATTTGTCTTAAAAAATAACGTAAAAAAAACAAAACAATAGGATCTTTCTGTAGTATAAAAAACAGCGTCACCAATTTAACCTCAATGTAATCACATTGTTCAGCTCCTGCACCTCCTCCTCCATCTCTGAAATGACCACATCAGTCACAAGCTGACAGCACTGCAGCACTGCCTTGGCCAAGTGGCAACAGGCTGTGCTGAAGATAACATGCTTAATGCTTAATTGACAAACCGCCAAGCGCTGCAGAGTTGTTGAAAACTGTAACACAGTGTAACATACCTGGCGGCGTCCTTGCATGGTGGTCCATCTCCCACTGTGCAAGAGCGCGCACTTGATCTCCAGTCCAGAATGTCTCTCTGGCTTCCCTCCTTGCTGTCTGTTTGTCTGTTTTGGCTGCATAGGGCGACGCCCGCTGAACTTCCTGTTTCTTGTACCTGCTGCGGACACGCCCCTGTTGCACCTTCAGCCTATTGCTGTCCATCTTTGGGTATTTATACCACCTTCTTCCTCAAGATGGCGCCTGAGCATTGTGTCCTGTCAGTTGGCTTTTTGTCTCTGACATGCCAGGTCCTATCCTGTTTTCCTGCCTGTTTTCCAGTTCTGTGTCTGAACTGTGGTCTGTTCTTGTGAACACGCTTCTTGCCTGTTCTTTCGCCTTCTAGGGGCCGTATTCCTAGATCTGCCTGTCTGTGCCTTGCGGTATCTGTTCCCGTCTGAACAGAGTCCTGTTTGTGTCCCTGCCTTGCGGTATCTGTTCCTGTCTGAACTGAGTCCTGTCTATTTCTCCTGTCTTGCAGTATCTGTTCCCGTGTCTGAACTGAGTCCTGTCTGTGTACTCTTGCCTGCTGCCTTTCCTGGAGGCTGTATTTCCAGGCCTGTCTGAACACGCTCCTAGCCTGTTCCTCCCGCCTTCTAGGGGCCGATTACCTAGATCCGTTCCTGTATCTTGTCTGTCCTGTCTGAACACGCTCCTTGCCTGTTCGTCCCGCCTCTCTGGGGGCCGTATTCCCAGACCCGCTCCTGTATCCCGCTGCAGTGTCGGTCTCTTCCGTACACTCAGTTCCAGTCTGAACTCTCTCCTATCCTTTACCTGTTTTGCCTCTATGTCCGTTCCTTTCCTTTTTCTGCAGAGTCTGAACTCGTACCTAACTCCTGCTTGTTGTCTCTGTACTCCCGTTTGTGAGTTTGTGGTCCCCTCGCTACTTCACTGCAAGTACCCTGTGGGTATCTGGCTCTGCCTTTCCCTTCCTGTCTGTTCCGTGTGAACAGAGCCCTGTCCGTCCTGCTCTGACTCCTTGCTCACTGCTCCGGCAGCCTTGCTCCGCTCTTACCCTTTTGCTCACTGCTCCGGCAGTCCTGTCCTGCCCTGCTTCTGCCCGCTGCTCCGGCAGTCCTGTCCTGCCCTGCTTCTGCCCGCTGCTCCGGCAGTCCTGTCCTGCCCTGCTTCTGCCCGCTGCTCTGGCAGTCCTGTCCTGCCCTGCTTCTGCCCGCTGCTCCGGCAGTCCTGTCCTGCCCTGCTTCTGCCCGCTGCTCCGGCAGTCCTGTCCTGCCCTGCTTCTGCCCGCTGCTCCGGCAGTCCTGTCCTGGCCTGCTTCTGCTCGCTGCTCCTGCAGCCCCGTCCTGCTCTGTTCTTGCCCACCGCTTTGGGCGTTCCCTCTCTGCTGTGGTTGTCTACCGCATCTGCGGTTCTGTGACCCAGTCTGTACTGGGTCTTAACCTTTCTGTGCTCCAGCCCGTCCTTTCGGCCAGTACCTCCCTGCCTGCATACTTGCCTGTATCCACCCCTCTGCATACCTGCCGTGTTTGCTTACATCCACCAGTCTGTGCCAGCCTAACCTGCCTGTTCCAGTAATTCCAGTGTGGGTCAACCCCCGTGTCCGGAGTTTGACCTGGAGTAGCACCTGGTCCCTCTGCCCGGTTTCTCCCTGGTGCACTGGCGTCGTATGCCGTCGTGCCACCTTGGTCGGATCGGCCAGATACTTAGTCACGCCCCTCCAGGCACTCTCCGGTCCATGGTCCAGTGGAACCACAACACCCGCACATGCCAGTCAGTCCGGGCGTGTGCATAACACACAGCACTATGAACTCTCCTGAAGGACAAGCCAGGGCCCACCGGAGGAGTCTCCGGTTCTTTGGTGGGCCCGTCCAACCCTGCCGAGAAGCAGCCCTGGCTAAGAAAAGTGTGGGAGAAGGTTCCTGGACACTCTGTGGCTGCTTTTTTAATGTGAATCGGACATGCTTATGCATGTTAATTCTTAAACCGCATTGCAGATAAGGCCATTGTCCAACTCTGTATTCATGAAATTAAATGCGCAAAGAAAGATGTTTGTGTGTCAAAGCACCAAGTGCGAGTTGATGTTGGACAGGCTGCCATTGCTTCTGCAACAAGCTGCATTAGAGGACTTCCTGGGAGAAATGACACCCAGGGTAGATACAGTTTCCCTCTATGCCAGTTCTTTCACCGAGCTAAATACAACTCTCATCAAAAAAAGCTGTGGACTGGCTCGTACCGTCCCTGGCCACATTCACCTGTCCACGTGTTTGTGGTTAGGCGGTCCTTCCCAGTAAGTGCACTGGGGAGGGCACGGGTAATGTTGTGGGACCCGTGCTTGTTTAAGGCGGAGACGATACCGGGAGAAATAGTGGTGGCTGGGGACCTAGTATGGACACCCGGCCGCAGCCGGCATGAGGTTTTGAAAAGCTTCCGCCTCCACGAGCCTAAAAGCCCACATTTCAAGTGAAAACAGCTTTACCTGACCTGGGAGTCAGAAATGCTTTCAGGGGTCTTCCCCATGCTGTTCCCATGTTATTTGAGCACTGTTCCCATCGATTTGGGCAATTTTTAGGCCCTCTGCAGACCGCCGGGGGGAGCCGCCTGAAAAATGGTCGCGTTTCCCATAATAGACTTACATTGGGCTCGTTGCTCGGGTCGAGCACCCGAGTATTCCAATTTTCTCGACCTGAGCAACGAGTATCCGAGCAATTTAATGCTCGCTCATCACTACAGGTCATGGTTTGGCGCTATTTGTCCCTTGTATGTGGTATTATTCGGTTACTATGTGGTGGTAATAAGTGATCTGGTCATGGTATGACAGTATTTCTCTCTTGTATGTGGTATTATTGGTCTTGGAATAGTGAATTATGTTGTGTATGGAGATCACTTATTTTCTCTGATATCAATAAGGGGAAGATTCTTTATTTCCAATAGAGATTAATTACTTGGACGTCTAACCCCTCCCTGTCCTGTGTCTATCACACAGTAGCAAATATGCACTTAGAGAGGTTCTCCGGTGAAAGTAAGTAATCGCCTATCCTAAGACCACATTCACACGTTCAACATTTAGTCAGTATTTTACATTAGTATGTGTAAGCCAAAACCAGGAGTGGGTAATAAATACAGAAGTGGTGCACTTGTTTCTTTTTATACTTTTCCCCTGATCGTTCCACTCCTGATTTTGGCTTACACATAAGTGATGTAAAATACTGAATGTGTAAACGTGACCTAAGAATAAGTTATTGATTGGTGGGGGCCTGACTGCTGGACCCGTGCAATCGGCAGACTGTGGAGCTTTTACCCACATTAGACTGGAACTCATGTGTGACTTGACCACTGATCCATTCATTCCCTCAGTGGCTGTACACGCAGCCCTTGTTTTTTTCAAAGAGTATGAATGGAGCTGCAGTCATACATCCCACCTGCCGCTGCATTTTAAAATGGGGATAAAAGTGACCTGTCAGGTATAAAAGTTCCCCATTCTTCCGATCAGTGTGGTTTTCAATGGTCGGATTCCACCGATCAATAAGATATCACCTACCTAACCTGTGAATCAGTGATAATTTGTTTTCATCAAAGAACCCCTGTAATGTAAACTACCATAATTCTACATCCCAGTTATGGCGGCGCACAGTAGACGTGCAGAAGCCGCCTGTGCTTTACAGTCGACGCTCCACTGTAACAGGGATAATGGCTAACAGGTATATTTGCATATAGCTGTAGGGTGGGCCCCGAGGATCAATTCCCCCTGTGGGCCACAGACAACTGTAACGGGTCTGGGAGGCGGAACCTCTGAGCTACTATACAAGGGGGCGGTCCTTGTAAGGAAGCGGGTGGTGACCAGGGAAGACGGGCAGGTAGTCACAGCAAGTGACCGGGACAGTCTCTGGGTAAACGGGCAGGAGGTCACAGTAAGTGACCGGGGCAGTCTCTGGGTGAACGGGCAGGAGGTCACAGCAAGTGACCGGGGCAGTCTCTGGGTGAACGGGCAGGAGGTCACAGCAAGTGACCGGGGCAGTCTCTGGGTGAACGGGCAGGAGGTCACAGCAAGTGACCGGGGCAGTCTCTGGGTATAGGGTAGGTACGACCTGTGACGGCTGAGCCTCCAGGTAGGCTAGCAGGCGGATGACAGATGAGTGCTCCCAGGTGAGCAGGCGAGAGTCTCTGGATAAGCAGGTGGTCACAGCATGTGACGGCGGAGCCTCCAGGTAGGCCAACAGACAGGCAGCAGATGAGCGCTCCCAGGTGAGCGGGCAGGAGTCTCTGGAATGGCAGGTGGTCACAGCACGTGACGGCGGAGCCTCCAGGTAGGCTGGCAGGCAGGTAGCAGATGTGCGCTCCCAGGTGAGCGGGCAGGAGTCTCTGGAATGGCAGGTGGTCACAGCACGTGACGGCGGAGCCTCCAGGTAGGCTAGCAGGCAGGTAGATGTGCGCTCCCAGGTGAGCGGGCAAGCTGGTCCATAGACAGACTGACAGGAGTAGGAAGGCAGACCGTCGGACCTCAGGCTAGCAAGCAGGTAGGAGAAATGTCAGGCAGGAAACAGACAGCAAACTGGCAGGTTTCTGGCAGGTAACTGGCAGGTAACTGGCAATGGGACCTGAGGGCTGAAGCAGAGTAGTGAACAGTGCAACAACATTGCTCGGGCACCTCCATTTTGGAGGAGGTGCCTTATATATGGTGAAGTCCTCCGGCCATTGGCCGGGGACTCCTTAGGACGGCGCGCGCGGCCCCTTTAAGAGGGAGGGAGCGCGCGCGCCCTAATCACAGTGGCCGGGAAGGAGCGCGCGCTGCCAGCAGAGCGGGAGGAGGACGCCGGGCTCGGAGCAGAGGGGTGAGGGGAACAGCGTCCCTGCCTAGCAGAGAGCAGGGACGCTGGCGCTACAGTACCCCCCCCCCTTTAGGCCCCCCCTTTTTTAGGCCAGAGAGAAATTTAGCTAGGATGAGAGGGGCATGGATGTTCTCCCGGGGCTCCAACATTCTCTCTTCAGGACCAAACCCCTTCCAATCTACTAGAAAAAAGTTCTTCCCTCTTACCCTTTTGGTGGCCAGAATGTTCTCTACCTCAAATTCATTTTCAGCGGAAACCGGAGCAGGAGGCGTACCTGTAGACTTGGAAAAAGAGTTAAGTACCACAGGTTTGAGGAGAGATACATGGAAGGAGTTAGGGATCTGCAAGTTGGCCGGGAGTTTCAATTTATAGGCCACCGGATTGATCTGACTGATGACCTCCAGAGGACCGATGAACCGAGGCCCTAACTTATAGGAAGGAATCTTGAGCCGGACATACTTGGACGAGAGCCAGACCTTATCCCCTGGACGGAATTGAGGAGGATCCAGACGTTTTTTGTCAGCATGTCTTTTCATACGCTCGGATGACAGAAGGAGTGCGGACCGGGTACTCTCCCATATGGAGGAAAATTTGTTAACAAGAGATTCCGCAGCCGGATTGTCCACCGAGGTGGAGACGGGAAATGGGATCCGAGGACAACAAAAAACGGGGATTTGGAGGAAGATTCGCTCTCGTGATTGTTGTAAGAAAATTCGGCCCATGGCAGGAGATCCACCCAGTCTGAATGGTGGGCATTAACGAAGTGCCGGAGGTAACTGGTCAGGTTCTGATTGATCCGCTCCACTTGACCATTAGACTGTGGGTGGTAAGCGGAGGAGAAGTCCAGGGTGACGTCTAGCAGTTTACAAGTGGCTCTCCAGAAGCGTGAGGTGAACTGTACCCCACGATCCGACACTATGTGGAGGGGCAGTCCATGAAGACGGAAGATGTGGCGGATAAAGTCTTTAGCCAGCTCGGGTGCAGACGGGAGGCCTGGCAGGGGAACGAAATGAGCCATCTTGGAAAAGCGGTCAGCGACCACCCAAATGACCGTACAACCGGCAGAGACGGGGAGATCAGTTATAAAGTCCATTGCTATATGCTGCCAGGGGGCAGCAGGTACTGGGAGCGGAAGGAGGCGACCGGCTGGCAGATGTCTCGGAACCTTGTTGCGGGCGCAGGACACACAGGCAGAAACAAAGTCTATTACGTCCTTGTGCAGGGTAGGCCAACAGTAGTGCCGGGTAATAAGCTGGAGGGTCTTTTTCTGACTGGCGTGGCCAGCTAGTTTAGACGAGTGACCCCAGTGTAGGATCTTCTCCCGATCAGGTACTGATACGAACGTCTTACCGGGAGGGAGACGATTTAGACTCACAGGAGCAGCCTGCATTACTCTGGCGGGATCGATGATATGTTTCGGTTCTTCCTCAAGATCAGACACCAGAAAGGATCGGGACAAGGCGTCCGCCTTGATGTTTTTGTCAGCCGGGCGAAAATGAAGAATAAAATCAAAGCGAGCAAAAAACAAGGACCACCGAGCTTGGCGCGGGTTAAGTCTCTGGGCATGCTGGAGGTAAGCCAAGTTCTTGTGGTCAGTGTAGATTATAACCGGGTGAAGAGCCCCTTCGAGCAGGTAACGCCACTCCTCCAATGCCAGCTTGATGGCCAATAACTCTCGATCTCCTATGGAATAGTTGCGCTCAGAAGAGGAGAAGAGTTTGGAGAAGAAGCCACAAGTTACCATTCTCCCGGAAGATGATTTTTGGGTAAGTACCGCTCCGGCTCCAGAGGAGGAGGCGTCAACCTCCAGGAAGAACTGCTTGTTGCCATCTGGGCGATGCAGCACCGGGGCGGAAGAGAAGGCCTGTTTTAAGGAAAGAAAGGCCTCCTCTGCTTCGGGCGGCCACTCTCTGGGATTAGTACCCTTACGGGTGAGCGCGGAAATTGGGGCAGTCCGGGAAGAGAAGTGCGGTATGAAGAGGCGGTAGTAGTTGGCGAAGCCCAGGAACCGCTGAATGGCCTTCAACCCCTCCGGTCGGGGCCATTTCTCGATGGCAGACAGTTTCTCTGGATCCATTCGTAGACCGGTCTGAGAAATAATGTAGCCCAAAAACGGAAGCGAGGTCTGCTCAAAGAGGCACTTCTCATATTTAGCGAAGAGGTGATTCTGCCTGAGCCTGAGCAGGACCTGACGAATGTCTCTCCGGTGAGTCTGGAGATCCGGAGAGAAGACCAAGATGTCGTCCAGGTACACCACTACGCAGGAGTAGAGAAGGTCCCGGAAGATGTCATTGACCAACTCTTGAAAGACGGCAGGAGCGTTACAGAGACCAAAGGGCATTACCAGATATTCATAGTGGCCGTCCCGGGTGTTGAATGCAGTCTTCCATTCATCCCCTTGACGGATACGGACCAGGTTGTACGCCCCACGGAGGTCCAGTTTGGTGAAGATTCTAGCTCCCCTCAGACGATCAAATAATTCTGGAATGAGCGGAAGGGGGTACTTATTCTTCACCGTGATCTGGTTAAGGCCTCTATAGTCTATACAGGGACGGAGAGAGCCGTCCTTCTTTTTTACGAAAAAGAAGCCTGCTCCCGCCGGGGAGGTAGATTTCCGGATGAATCCCCTGGCCAAATTCTCCTCAATATATTCGGACATCGACCGGGTCTCAGCAGCGGACAATGGGTAAATACGCCCACGGGGAGGCGTAGTACCGGGTAACAGGTCGATAGGACAGTCGTATGGTCTATGAGGGGGTAATGTCTCTGCCTCCTTTTTATTAAAGACATCAGCAAATGACCAATAGGGAATCGGAAGTCCAGGTAGATTAGTTGGGGTAGGAGAAGGACGGGCGGGATGAACAGGAACCAAACAAGTCTTATGACAGTCCTGTCCCCAGCGAAGGACTTCTCCGGTCTGCCAGTCAAGCACGGGTGCATGTCTCTGGAGCCAAGGTAGACCTAGTAAGAGGGCGTGAGAGAGTCCAGGCAGAACATGAAAAGAGATGCTCTCAGAATGCAGCATTCCCACCTGCAGAGTTATGGATTCGGTGATGAGTTGGATGGGACGTGGTAAGAGGCCCCCATCCACAGCAGCGACAGATAATGGTATAGCCAGAGGTTTGGTGGGAATGGGGTATTTTTCTACCAGGGCCTGTGAAATAAGATTCCCGGCCGCTCCAGAGTCAAGTTGGGCTAGTTTGAAATAACGATTCTCCCCGCAGATAATTGAGACTGACAGCAGCAGAGATGGAGAGGATTTATTCTTGTCTAGGTCGACCTCTCTGAGCGAACCTAGACACAGGCGTTTCCCGACCTCTCCGGGCAGGTACGGATCCGGTGCTCCTTACTGCCACAGTAGAAGCAGCTCCCCTCGGCACGGCGTAAGTCCTGACGGGTTTTGACCATCTTGGTCTGGTCGACCTGCATAGGCTCAGGAGAGTGTACCTGGGGAGAAACGGAGGGAGTGACTGGTTTCTGAAAAGTAGGAGCTAGACGTGGAAACCTCCTCTCACGGGTGACTTCTTTGGCACGCTCCTGGAACCGTAGGTCAATCCGGGTGGCAAGAGTTATTAGGTCATCGAGAGTGGTAGGAATGTCTCGACCGGCGAGTTCATCTTTAATACGGCCGGACAGACCCTCCCAAAAGACAGATACCAGAGCGTCGTTATCCCAGGCCAGCTCCGAGGCAAGGGTACGGAACCGTATGGCATATTGGCCCACGGTGAGACTTCCCTGACGGAGGCGTAGCAGAGATGATGCGGAAGAGGTCTTCCGTCCGGGTTCATCGAAGACTTTCCGGAAAGCCGTGAGAAAGGGAGGCAAGTCGGACACCAGGGGGTCTCCTCTCTCCCATAGAGGATTTAGCCAGGCCAGGGCCTCCCCGGTGAGATGGGACATGATGAAGGCAATTTTGGCCCGGTCGGAGTAAAACTGGTGGGACAGGAGTTCAAAGTGCAGGGTGCACTGATTTATAAAGCCCCGAGCCTGAGCGGAGTCGCCTCCGAAGCGAGGAGGTGCAGAAAGCCGGGGTTCGGGGTAGGATACCATAGTATTGGTGGGCAGCGGAGCTGCCGGATTGCGAGTCTTGGCACTGGCGGTGGTTGCTGGTGGAGCAGTCAGAGTGTCCAGGCGTGAGTTGACATTCCGCAGGTGACCCAGAATGGACTCCTGTTGGGACCTCTGACGGGACAGTTCATGACATAGGTCTGAGAGCGAGGGAGCTTGGGTACCACCGGGTTCCATGGCCCGAGCAAACTGTAACGGGTCTGGGAGGCGGAACCTCTGAGCTACTATACAAGGGGGCGGTCCTTGTAAGGAAGCGGGTGGTGACCAGGGAAGACGGGCAGGTAGTCACAGCAAGTGACCGGGACAGTCTCTGGGTAAACGGGCAGGAGGTCACAGTAAGTGACCGGGGCAGTCTCTGGGTGAACGGGCAGGAGGTCACAGCAAGTGACCGGGGCAGTCTCTGGGTGAACGGGCAGGAGGTCACAGCAAGTGACCGGGGCAGTCTCTGGGTGAACGGGCAGGAGGTCACAGCAAGTGACCGGGGCAGTCTCTGGGTATAGGGTAGGTACGACCTGTGACGGCTGAGCCTCCAGGTAGGCTAGCAGGCGGATGACAGATGAGTGCTCCCAGGTGAGCAGGCGAGAGTCTCTGGATAAGCAGGTGGTCACAGCATGTGACGGCGGAGCCTCCAGGTAGGCCAACAGACAGGCAGCAGATGAGCGCTCCCAGGTGAGCGGGCAGGAGTCTCTGGAATGGCAGGTGGTCACAGCACGTGACGGCGGAGCCTCCAGGTAGGCTGGCAGGCAGGTAGCAGATGTGCGCGCCCAGGTGAGCGGGCAGGAGTCTCTGGAATGGCAGGTGGTCACAGCACGTGACGGCGGAGCCTCCAGGTTGGCTAGCAGGCAGGTAGCAGATGTGCGCTCCCAGGTGAGCGGGCAAGCTGGTCCATAGACAGACTGACAGGAGTAGGAAGGCAGACCGTCGGATCTCAGGCTAGCAAGCAGGTAGGAGAAATGTCAGGCAGGAAACAGACAGCAAACTGGCAGGTTTCTGGCAGGTAACTGGCAGGTAACTGGCAACGGGACCTGAGGGCTGAAGCAGAGTAGTGAACAGTGCAACAACATTGCTCGGGCACCTCCATTTTGGAGGAGGTGCCTTATATATGGTGAAGTCCTCCGGCCATTGGCCGGGTACTCCTTAGGACGGCGCGCGCGGCCCCCTTAAGAGGGAGGGAGCGCGCGCGCCCTAAGCACAGTGGCCGGGAAGGAGCGCGCGCTGCCAGCAGAGCGGGAGGAGGACGCCGGGCTCGGAGCAGAGGGGTGAGGGGAACAGCGTCCCTGCCTAGCAGAGGGCAGGGACGCCGGCGCTACAACACCCCAGTCCGACCCTGACTAAAGGGGTGTTTTAATTTTAATATCTGACATTCTCATTGTCATCCTGATGTGCTAAGAGTTTCAGACACGCTGTCTATTTGCATGGTAAATTACATAGCCAAACTAAATTGGGAGTTTGCAGCCAGTTCTTGGGTGTATGGAAAGAAAAGTTTACAATAAAGAAATTTTTATCATTAAACACCTTTAAGAAATTATGGAAATGTACAGTCACTTGGAAATAGATATGTAGTAAATTAGTGCCTCCTAATTTACTTTGGCTATGTGATTTACCATGCAAATAAGATGATACGTGTCTGAAACTCTTAACACTTAAGGATGACAATCAGAATGTCAGATATTAAAAGTAAAAAAAACACTCTTTTTTTTCTATTAATCATTTTTGGGATCCCGCTCCTGGGACATTGCAGCAGGTACGTGTTCACACTATTAGAAGTTTGACAGCCTTTTTTCTGACCATGCGTCCCTCCCACTAATTCCTTCTATTCATTCACAAGTGGTTTTATCTAGCTCTACCAGCCCATACATTGTAGGATTAAAGCCCAAGCAGAGACATATTGTCCATACAGGCTTACAGCCCAAGAGTGGCATATCAAGTGGTAGCGTAGCGTAGTTACCCATCATACGAAGGTGACCTTGTCATGGTTGATGGGCACACATAAATTGGCCAAATTATGCGCAAAAAACCTTCATTTTTCAAAGTGACATCAATCTAGATACAATATTTCTTATATATTCATGTATGGAGTAATGAAGTTCTTTTTGCAATTTAGATATTAAAAGTAAAACATCCTTGTAATTTGTGTGCTAACTAGGCATAATTAAATATATTTCTACTTCTATTGGGATTTAAACCCAGACACTGAAGTTTTGGAGGCTGATGCTTTACCATTCAGCCATCAGGTCAAGTGATAGTGACAGTTAGCTTTTCTTGTCTTATGAGATCAACCATGAAAATACTCAGGGTGACTAAAAGTCATTGTGATTCTGATTCTGATGTTTGAAGAATGTCACATATCAGACTCACACATCAAAATTACACATAATTTGCATTACACATTACACATTGTTTGCAAAATCAAACAGTCCTTCTCAGGACTAATATCCATCCCAGATATCAGGCAGGCAGGCTGTATAGGAGACGCAGTGGTTATACTAACAAACACTGCATTACAGTCCTGTGTGCTGCTTTTCAAATTGCTAGACTTAGCCCCAGATCTCAGGGGTCAGGAAAAATCCCTTTTTTTTCATCTAAATCCTCATTTTTTCCCCCTCAGTCAGACTGTACAAATACCCGTCTTATTAACCTTTTGGTATTCCCCACCACCCGACACAAATATATCTGTTTAAAAGAGTCTGGTGTAGGCCAGATAACTAGAACTGTGGTTTTGCAGTTCCACGGATCAAATCTCTGTATTATGCACTTTTTTGTCTTTTTTCCATAAAAAAAACATTTTGAGTGTCTCGCTGACTGTTCAGACACAAATATATCTGTTTAAAAGAGTCTGGTGTAGGCCAGATAACTAGAACTGTGGTTTTGCAGTTCCACGGTTCAATTCTCTGTATTATCCACTTTTTTGCCTTTTTTACATAAAAAAAACATTTTGAGTGTATCGCTGACTGTTCAGACACAAATATATCTGTTTAAAAGATTCTGGTGTAGGCCAGATAACTAGAACTGTGGTTTTCCTCTTCCACGGTTCAAATATGGGTGTAATCCACCTTTTTGCATAAAAAAAAAACATTTTGAGTGTCTCGCTGACTGTTCAGACACAAATATATCTGTTTAAAAGAGTCTGGTGTAGGCCAGATAACTAGAACTGTGGTTTTGCAGTTCTATGGTTCAAATCTCTGTATTGACCACTTCTTTGCCTTTTTTCCATAAAAAAAACGTTTTGAGTGTCTCGCTGACTGTTCAGACACAAATATATGTTTAAAAGATTCTGGTGTAGGCCAGAGAACTAGAACTGTGGTTTTCCTCTTCCACGGTTCAAATGTCCTTTTTATTACCCTTTTGCCATTGGTAGTGCGAGTGTAAGCTATTTTACTTCATTTACAATGGGCAAGGCGCGGGGCAAGGGACGTGGAACAGGAAGTTCTGGTGATGGTGTGTGCAGAGGACGGGGCCGTGGCCAAGGTGAAAATGTGCCACAACCAACAGCCACATCTTCTCGCTCCCAGTTCTTGACCGAATTACTAGGGAAGCACACAACAGCACCACTATTGCGAACTGATCAGTGTGGACAGGTTATTAATTGGATAGCAGATAATACTTCCAGTCACCTTGGCACCACCACCTCCGGTCTGTCTTCCACACAGTCAAGTGTTAGTAGCCATGAGTCTCGACTGCATACTCCTCCTCACCCTGATGCTCCTTCCTCCCACCATGCCGAGTGTCGTCAGACAGCAACTGATCCCACAGTTGGACACTGAAGAGCTGTTCACTGGTCCATTTCCATATTTGGGCCCCTCGCCTACTCCGCTTGAAATGGTGGAAGAGGAGATACCATGTAGCGATGGCTAAATATTTGAACAGCCACGGCCACAGGAAGGCGGCGCTGGCAATTTGTCACAAGAGGTGGATGATGATGAGACACAATTTCCACGAAGTGAGGAGGAGGACCGTGGTGCGGAAGTGGAAGAGGAGGAGGTGGTGGATGATCTAGTAACTGACCCAACGTGGCAGGAGGACACGCAGAGCGAGGCCAGCAGCACACAGGGGGAGGGAGGCAGAGTACCCCAACAGGCAGGAAGAAGCAGTGTGGTGGCCGCAGACAGAAGGCAGTCAACCATTCCCCGTAACACCAACACGAGGGACGTTGCCAGTACAACCGGTATGTCTTCCAGAGTCTGGAATTTTTTTAAAGACTCTGCTGATAACCCCAAAAAGGCCATTTGTACCACCTGCCAGGCCAGCATCAGCAGGGGTGACAAAGCTACCAGCCTGACAACCACCAGCATGATCAGGCACATGTCAGCAAAGCACCCGACTTTGTGGGGCGAACCCCAGGGTCCATTACCAGTGTCAGCTGGTGTCACCACAGCTTCTTCCGCTGTTGTGCGTGTAAGAGAACCCCCTGTTGTGCGTGCAAGGCAATCCCCTGTCCATACTGCGTGCAAAGATGCCCCCTCCTCTCAGTCTTCACTTGTTATGGCAGTTTCTCAAGAAACAGCATCAACGTCCACGTCCACGTCCCACTGCAGCGTTCAATTGTCCATATCCCAGACCTTTGAACGAAAGCGCAAATTCGCAGCCAACGCCCCACAGGCCACAGTCCTAAATTCGCACATTTCACGACTGCTTGAGTTAAGCTTGTTAAGCTACTGTGACCTCCACGTCTCTTTCAAGGGGCATTAAAACCGTCTTGTTAAACCACTCTGAACTCCACGTCTCTTCAAATGAGCATTAAAACCGTCTTGTTAAACCACTCTGAACGCCACGTCTCTTCCAAGGGGCATTAAAACCATCTTGTTAAGCTACTGTGACCTTCACGTCTCTTCCAAGGGGCATTAAAACAGTCTTGTTAAACCACTCTGAACTCCACATCTCTTCCAAGGGGCATTAAAACCGTCTTGTTAAGCTACTGTGACCTCCACGTCTCTTCCAAGGGGCATTGATATTGTCTTTTTATTTCACTGCGACCTCCACCACTCTTCCAAGGGGCATTGATATTGTCTTTTTATTCCACTGGGACCTCCACGTCTCTTCCAAGTGGAATTAAAACCATCTTGTTATACCACTCTGAACTCCACGTCTCTTCCAAGGGGCATTAAAACCGTCTTGTTAAGCTACTGTGACCTCCACATCTCTTCCAAGGGGCATTAAAACTGTCATGTTAAACCACTCTGAACTCCACGTCTCTTCCAAGGGGCATTAAAACAGTCTTGTTAAGCTACTGTGACCTCCACGTCTCTTCCAAGGGGCATTAAAACCGTCTTGTTAAACCACTCTGAACTCCACCGCTCTTCCAAGGGGCATTAAAACCGTCTTGTTAAACCACTCTGAACTCCACGTCTCTTCCAAGGGGCATTTAAACCGTCTTGTTAAGCTACTGTGACCTCCACGTCTCTTCCAAGGGGCATTAAAACCGTCTCGTTAAACCACTCTGAACTCCACCACTCTTTCCAAGGGGCATTGAAATGTTGTTTTTAATTACCTCTAACCTCCACGACTCTTCCAACGGGCATTGCATTTCCTCCTAATTTTAGTCAGCTTTTGCTTTTCAATGCATAGGCGAACACTAAGGGAGACCCACTCCCCAATAATGGGTAGAAGGTTTTTAGTACGCTGTAATCCACGTCTGTTTCAAGGGGCATTGCAGTTTCTCATAATTTTTGGAAAGCCTTCCATTCACTGCTTAGGCCAACAGTGTACAGGAGACCCATTTGCTATAAATGGAAAAAACGGTTTAGTTAAGGCCCTCTGACCTCCATGTCACTTCCAAGGGGCATTGGAGTGCCTCGAAAATTTTGGTAGGCATTACACTCACTGTATGCCCTATAAATGTGTAGCCGAACCGCTCCTTTTGGTACAGAAACATATCCTACAAGACATGTGTGGTTGACTAGCCTGATATTGATGTGAATGGTCCCTGTTCCTCCTGCTCTTTCTCCTTTGCCACCACCTCATCCATCATTCATCACCTAAAGCTTTGTTTTAACGGGAGTCATAGAACTGGGATAGTAGCAGGAACACATCCAGCAATCCTCGGAGGAGGTAGGATATGCGCCAAAACGCTGACCACCTCAGGCCTAGCCGCTACTACATACATGCGCTTGCATTCCAAGGAACAGAAAGCTAAGGAGATGGATGGCCTCATGATCATGAATAATTTACTCTTTGTGTAGGACGCCGACCACTGCTGCTGTCTACCTTCTGAACTTTGTGTTGAAGCCTGTTTGACCCAGGACCCGCAATCCTCTATGTCTGGAGGACGTGTTGCATCCCAGTGTCCAACTGTGTCCCGGCTTCCACAATATTAACCCAGTGAGATGGACCATCCCTGGCCACATTCACTTGTCCACGTGTTTGTGGCTAGGCTGTCCTTCCCACTAAATGCACTGGGGAGGGCACAGGTAATGTTTTGGTATGCACGCTTGTGTATAAGGCACACCGGGACATGTGCCACACAGCAGATGGCCAGATAAGGTTGTAAAATGTTAAAATGACATTTCCCGGTGAATGCATTTGTCACGGTTGAAAGCAATACAAAAGTGCAAAAATGCATAAAAAATGCTACTTGTGAACATAGCCCAAGGTGTGGAGGAGTATTTTTGCTTTTGGTTATTTATTTTACCTTATACACAAGTCTTTACCCTGGAAAGGATGTTCCTTAACATATTTCACAGGAAAGCAGTTTATTTCGTTTTTGAACGTTCTATTGTGAGCCTGTAAAAGTGGCTTAATACCTCTGACCACGTTGTTGACAGCAGTGACCTGGGGGTCAAAAAAGCTTCCTGGGGCGATCCCCATGCTGTCCCCATGTCATTTGAGCACTGTCACTATCGTTTTGGGCACTTTTTAGGCTTTCTACAGACTGCCGGCAGTGCCGCCAAAAAAATGCTCGGGTCTCCCATAGACTAACATTGGGCTCATTGCTCGGGTCGAGTACCTGAGTATCACGGTGAGCTCGGCCCGAGCTTCGAGCACCCGAGAATTTTAGTGCTCGCTCAACACTAAATATAACGCCAAGTAAATCAAACTTCTGTGAAATCAAACTGTCCACTTAGGAAGCAACACTGATTGACAATCAATTTCACATGCTGTTGTGCAAATGAAATAGACAATAGATGGAAATTATTGGCAATTATCAAGACACACTCAATAAAGGAGTGGTTCTGCAGTTGGGGACCACAGACCACATCTCAGTACCAATGCTTTCTGGCTGATGTTTTAGTCACTTATGAATGTTGGTTGTGCTTTCACACTCGTGGTAGCATGAGACGGACTCTACAACCCACAGAAGTTGCTCAGGTAGTTCAGCTCATCCAGCATGGCACATCAATGTGAGCTGTGGCAAGAAAGTTTTCTGTGTCTGTCAGCGTAGTGTCCAGAGGATGGAGGCACTACCAGGAGACAGGCCAGTACACCAGGAGATGTGGAGAGGGCCGCAGGAGGGCAACAACCCAGCAGCAGGACCGCTACCTCCGCCTTTATGCAAGGAGGAACAGGAGGAGCACTGCCAGAGCCCTGCAAAATGACCTCCAGCAGGCCACAAATGTGCTTGTGTCTGCACAAACGGTTAGAAACCGACTCCATGAGGGTGGTATAAGGGCCCTGGTTGGGCTCACAGCCCAACACCGTGCAGGACGCTTGGCATTTGCCACAGAACACAAGGATTGGCAAAGTCGCCACTGGTGCCCTGTGCTCTTCACAGATGAAAGCAGGTTCACACTGAGCACATGTGACAGACGTGACAGAGTCTGGAGACGCCGTGGAAAGCGATCTGCTGCCTGCAACATCCTTCAGCATTACCAGTTTGGCAGTGGGTCAGTAATGGTGTGGGGTGGCATTTCTTCGGAGGGCCACACAGCCCTCCATGTGCTCGCCAGAGGTAGCCTGACTGCCATTAGGTACCGAGATGAGATCCTCTGATCCCTTTTGAGACCATATGCTGGTGCGGTTGGCCCTGGGTTCCTCCTAATGCAGGACAATGCCAGACCTCATGTGGCTGGAGTGTGTCAGCAGTTCCTGCAAGATGAAGGCATTGAAGCTATGGACTGGCCTGCCCGTTCCCCAGACCTGAATCCGATTGAGCACATCTGGGACATCATGTCTCGCTCCATCCACCAACGTCACGTTGCACCACAGACTGTCCAGGAGTTGGCGGATGCTTTAGTCCAGGTCTGGGAGGAGATCCCACAGGAGACCATCTGCAACCTCATCAGGAGCATGCCCAGGCGTTGTAGGGAGGTCATACAGGCACGTGGAGGCCACACACAATACTGAGCCTCATTTTGACTTGTTTTAAGGACATTACATCAAAGTTGGTTCAGCTTGTAGTGTGTTTTTCCACTTTCATTTTGGGGTGACTCCAAATTCAGGCCTCCATTGGTTAATACATTTAATTGCCATTGATGATTTTGTGTGATTTTGTTGTCAGCACATTCAACTTTGTACAGAACAAAGTATTCAATGATAATATTTCATTCATTCAGATCTAGGATGAATTATTTGAGTGTTCCCTTTATTTTTTTGAGCAGTGCATATATGATGCCACCAGTGCTATTTTTATCGCTGCAGAAATAGACCTGCGATACGTTTTTTAAATCCGCAGCATGCCAAGTTCTCTTTCAGTAAATATCTGTTTTATTTGCGGATTTTCTCTATAGACTTGAATGAGATAAGTAAAATCTGCAGACAAAAACATATATGCATTTTTAGTGCATTTCCGCAGCAGATACGCAATAAAAACGAATGTTACCCTCCCATGAGTCTATCAACAAAGTTTTATCAAAGCGCGGTAACTTAGTAAAGACGAATTCTCCAAAACAAAGTAGTTTATTTAAAACATGACATACCAAAAAGAAACAAAAAGTGCAGCTGAAAAAAACATGACACAAAAGCTCTTGTAAAGGAACGCCCTCAAAGGCAATGAAAAAACACAAGTAACCTAATTTATCTACTTGGTGCAGAAATACTGCAGCATCAAACAATGCACCAAATACTCATGGTGGGAACTTATCGTATGCATTTTGGTTCATTTTGTCAATTTACAATGACATGGGCCTCTTTTCATAGACACAGCAGTGAATATGATATCTATCACATAGTCGGACAGTGTCGCTTGGCTTTGTTGCACAGAATTTATAGTTTATTTCTTCTCTTCTCATATTTCTGGCAGCTTTGATTTCTTTTTGATGTTGGTTCTTATGACGTTTTCACATTTTCCAGTTCTTGGTGTTGAGCAGATAGTTATAGATGAGAGGTAAGTGGTATGGAGTGTTTTTCTATGTACTTCAATAGTATGTGTCCTCTCTGATCAATGGTTTCAACTAATTTCTTTATTCCCTGGAAGCCTCCATGGCTGCTCCAGAAAATATGGTCCATTTCCAATGACCTTAATAGCATGGTCTGTAAACATCCCGACCTTAGCACTTGCACTGCCGATTCAGGGAACCTAAAAGGGTATAATAATAACATTTTAGTGGTTGTGGCAAAGAAATTGTAATGAAATACATTAGAGTGAACACAGTGTCCGACAGAGCACGTGACCAGCATGGCGCCATATTACAGAGCTGCACAGTCTCCATGCAATGCCCTAAAGGCTCCATGGACGTGGCTCAGCGGTGGAGATGAGCCATAGCTATGTGCTGCCATATGGTGCTGCTTACTACTGAATGGTAATAAGAAGATTAATACTACAGCACCCCATGGATTACGGCATGTAAAGAATGCATATTTGTGGAACTGACCACAAACATGATGCAGGTTCCTTTTTCTGTCCTGTTGAAGATAATGCGAATGGATTTGTATCTTGTATCCTGTTTTGCACTCTTCACACCCTGTAGCGTACTATTAAGGTTTTTCCCTTACAATGAAAAAAAAGAAAAGAAAAATGTATTGATATTGCCTCATCCATAACTGGACCATAAAAAATGCCAAAAATGCTGTTTTCATTCATAACGCCTACCAAAAAAAATAGAAAGTAACATAATAAAAAAAAAATCATAAAAAGCGGCAGCACGGTTACTCAGTGGTTAGCATTGCAGCACTGGGGTCCTGGGTTCAAATCCCATCAAGGACAACATCTGCAAGGAGTCTGTATGTTCTCCCCGTGTTTGCGTGGGTTTCCTCCGGGTTCTCTGGTTTCCTCCCACACTCCAAAGACATACTGATAGGGAATCTAGATTGTGAGCCCCAATGGGGACAGTGCCGATAATGTCTGTAGAGCGCTGTGGAATTAATGGCGCTATACAAGTGAGTAAAAATAAATAAATAAAAAGAACAAAATCAGAAACAAGCCCCTTGCAGATATAAGAATAAAAAGGTTATTTGTGTTTAAAATCAATAAAATAAATATATGTGCTTTTACTGTGCAAAATGAGAAAAAAATTGGTATTGCCGTAATCATAATGATCATAAACCAATTATTCTGTCATTTATGCTGCACTGGTGAACACTGTAAAAGGAAAACTCAAAATTATGACAATTCCTTTTGTTTTCTAACCCCAAATACAAAAAATTTACAAAAGTTGAAGATCTTTCACCAAATGTTTCATATGGAGCTTGAAACAGGATGTAATAGTGGATGTAGTTTTTTTTTATTGTTTTTTTTTCTGTTTAATTCCACCTCTCGGTTGGAGGAGATATTAGCAAACAATGTATTTGGCACCTAAGGAGTTACACTTTTTTGTAAATTTAAGTGGGTGTTATCAGAGTTTCCCCTGGGAGTGTACTTCTTCTCCCTATATGATGCCAACCAATCATAAGCAGGCAGCAACACTCAAGGGAAAGAAGAACACGCCCCCACAATAGCTTAGAGCAGATTTCTCAGTATGGGAGATGTAATGATACAGTCTGATCTCCTGGACTGACCTCCTGCATGAGTCTGTGTTGGGGGAGGGGCAACACAGGTGGGTTGGGCGGTGTAACATTACAAACCTTTAAACAATGTATTAAACATTATGTGCTGTAAAATAATGACAATTTAAAAATACAATTCATCCTGAAGTAAACAAGCTCTCATCTTGCTATTTCACTCTCTTTGGTAGGTGTTAAGCATTAGGCCTTAGGTAGCGTTCACACAGCCAATGCAGCTTTGGTCCAAACACGTGCAGTTTTTATTGCTTTCCACAGGTTGCCCAGCACCAAAATAAACATAAATCCCTATCCTTGTCCAGGCTCTAACTAAACAGAACAGACCCTGGCTACTCATAAATGCCTGAGCTAGCCCCAGCTCAGTCAAACAAAACAGCTATTGTCCATATCAACTATTGATACTTAAGGAGAGCTCGGTGGTTCAGTGGTTAGCACTGCAGCCTTCCAGTGCTGGGGTCCTGGGATCAAATCCAACCAAGGACAACATCTGCATGGAGTTTGTATGTTCTCTCCATGTTTGCGTGGATTTCCTCTGGGTTCTCTGGTTTCCTCCCACATTCCAAAGACATACTGATAGTAATGTAGATTGTGAGCCCTGACGTGGACAGTGCCCATAATGTCTGTAAAGTACTGTGGAATTAATGGTGCTATATAAGTGAGTAAAATAAATAAATAAATAAAAATAAATCTTTGCGGTTCTCTGCACTCGGCCTGTGCATTTAATCAAGATCACATATGTCAGTGCAGGTGTAATGCAGGTGCCGGAATGCAACGCACAGAGACACAAGGCGAGAACAGTCAGAAATGTTTGTAAACAGTTTTATACAACAGGTATACTGAAACAAGGGATTAGCAACAAGGGTAATGAACAGTGGTTTGAAATATCAGAAAAATACTAAATTTCTCAAAATAAGGCGCAGTCTCTTAAAATAAGGCGCAGTCTCTTAAAATAAGGCGCAGTCTCTTAAAGTAAGGCGCAGTCTCTTAAAATAAGGCACAGTCTCTTAAAGTAAGGTGATGCCCTCAAGCATGAGAAGCACCACACAAGTTCTTTAACCGTGAATTTGGCCCTAGCGGGGGTCACCGGTTATTCCCGCTAGGCCGTGAGTCTCTTTCCGGATGAATTCAATTAAATCACGTTGTGCTACTTTAGCCCCAACCGTCCCCCTCCCAACCTGAGTACTTAAACCCAATTGTCCCCGGTACCGTGGGTGAGCAGTGGAAGTGACGGCCCTGCTCACGTATGCAGCTCCTCTCTGCTTGGCTGTTGGGGGCAGTCTCTCGAGCCTTGGATAGGGGGGTCCAGGCCTCGTCTGTCGGCGGCCGACGTCGGGTTCCGCGAACTCACTCAGCACAGCGATCAGGTTCCTAGTATCCTCAGCAGGCACAGCACTCGAGTCACAACTGTGAGGGATCCGGAGCTCTTTTACCGGTGCCCGGCTGGAGCACCTCTCAGGCCTCTGGATTTGGCCTGTCACGCGGGGTTTCTCAGGACGCAGGGAGCACGTCTGCTCCTCTCTGCTGCTTGGCGCCAAAGACCTCTCAGGTTTGGCGCGCTGGCCTCTTATCTCTCTGAACTCCTTCCTGGAAGTCACCTGATCGGGTCCAGCCTCTGAATCTGCCCTGCCTGCAACTTCCTTTGTGTATTTTGGTTCCGCTTGACTGTCTCTGGCCAGTAGATGGCAGTCTCGCTCCATCCTTGAAACGTCATGTTGAAGTTCTGTTACAAGCTTTTTAGCTCGTTCTACATTCCTCCCTCCTTTTTGCTCGCCAGTCCTCGGGCGAGTGGACTCCTCGCAGAATTGATGTCTCCTTCCAGGCAGTGCAAGCTCAGACAGGAGTTGGGCACACTCCTGCGTTTTCTGTTGGATTCGAGACCAGATAAACTCTTCCTGAGCATACCGGTTAGGAGGAATTCCGGCATTAGCCCGCTCAGTTCTGCGGGGCTCTTCTTGCGGAGGAGACTCCGGGAGATCCGAGGAATCAACTACTGGGGATTGCAAATCATTTCCTGACTCATTCTGACTTCCACTCGGGAGTGGCACCAACGGTTCTGACGGGCCCAACTGCATTGTGGCCCACCCTTCTTCATCCCCCAAGGTTCCTGTATGTGGCACTTCAGCCAACACGTCTGAGGGCCCAGCCCTGTTACAGACTTCTGCTTCAGAGGAGCAAGGTCGCAACATATTACGGTGCAACACCCTGGATGTCGCGGTGTCATCCCCTTCGGGCCTAACCTCGTAGACGGGGTTGTCTGGGTGAACCTTCTTCACCACCCGATATGGTATTGCCTCCCAACGATGGTCCAGCTTACTCCCAAATCATTTAGCCCTCACCAGCACTCGGTCTCCTGGCTGAAGCGATCCACCTGTGGTCGGGGGCCGAACTGCATGCTCTACTTCCTGAAACTTCTGAGCAACCAGTCTTCTCACAGTATGGAGTCGACGCTGGTGTTCTCGAATCCAGGTACTTGGGCTACTGCCCGGACCGGGGTCTTCTGAGTCTAGCTCCAGTTCGGTGATTTCTCGGCCACTTCTTCCAAACAGCAACATGTAGGGGGTGTAGCCGGTGGTTGCATGAACTCGATTATTATACACCCACACCAGCTTGGACACGAATTCGGGCCACTTCATCTTTTTGTCCGCTTCCAGTGTTCGCAACATTTGCAACAGGGTTCGGTTAAAGCGCTCGCAAGCCCCGTTCCCTTGCGGGTGGTAGGGCGTTGTCCGGGAACGGTCGATCCCATAGATGCGGTATAGCTCATCCATCACTCGTCCTTGGAAGCAGGCCCCCTGGTCAGAATGTATTCACTTCGGGCACCCATAAATCCGGATGAAATCTTGACAGATGGCCTTGGCTGCGGCTTCTGCCGTCTGATCTTTTTTTTTTTTTTTAAACCAATTATTTTTATTTAGGTTTCAAAAATTTTAACAGCAAACAGTTATCAATATACATATAACAATTCACATAACGTGTAATAATACAGTCAAAACCCTCTCCCCCCTCCCCCCTCCCGCCAATACTCCTTATGCCGGGCATAACTGGGAACATTGACAATCATATTACCGCCATCCATGCGGACCATATTTTCCCAAAAGTTCTCTCTCCATGCCTCCGCCTATAAATGCTTTCCTCTAAATGCATCACCGTACGTGTCTGAGCAATAAATTCCCTCCTAGTGGGGGGTTCCGAATCTGTCCATTTTCGTGCTATTAGTTTGCGTGCCACATATAGCAATCGCGCTATCGCCACTTTGTAATGTTCTGAGACAGGTATTCCATCCACCTCCCCCAAAACACACAGCACCGGGTTTCTGTCAATTGTACATGTATAAGCCCTCTCAATTTTGCTGACAACGAACAACCAATAAGCCACCAACCGTGGGCATGACCATAGCATGTGTAGCAGTCCGGCCTGGTCCGTGCCACATCTAGGGCAATTGGAATCTCCCCTCAAGCCCGCCTTGTACAGGCGCAGCGGTGTTTTGTATGTCCTATGTATTATGTATAATTGGGAAATCCGTGCCTGCTCGCTTAAAGAGATCTTCGGGGCATATTCTAGAATCGCCTCCCATTGTTCTGTTGTGAGGGTACCCACCTCCCTTTCCCATTTACTCTTTGCAATGAGGTGATTCCCCCCCAGATAGGAGTGCAGTAGGTCATGATATAAGCTCGATATGACTCCCCTCGTCCCTCCCTTCATACACACAAAGTCTAGTACAATGTCACCCTGAACCGTCATGTCTCCCAATCCACACTGTGCCCTCCAAGCATGTCGAAGCCTATAGTATTGAAATCCCCATACCAAAGGCAAATCAAATTCTTCTCTCAATTTCTCAAAGGTCTTCAGGTCCGTTCCACTCTGCAGCTGGCACACATATCTCACTCCTTGCGCCTTCCAATTGCCCATTTGACACAGCTTATTAAGTTCCGGCAGATGTTCATTGCCCAACACCGGTGAGTACTTAGTCAGCCCGTCCACCCCCCTGATCTTTTTAATAGTGTCCCATACCTTCTGAGTCAAGCCTAAGGTAGGATATATTGCTCCCAATTTCTTAAAGGTACCATCCTCTAACGCCTGGACCAGTGGGCGTCTCCCCGACACATGTACCAGCACCCGGCAAGCTGCCCCTCCACAATCGGGCTCTCTCCATCCCCTGACATGCTGGCCTTGTACTGCCAAGAAATAGACCAAGGGATTGGGAGCGGCCAATCCTCCCTCCTCCTTCCCATTTTGCAGCGTTCCCAATTTAATCCTTGCCTGCCTCTTGCCCCATATCAAGGATCTGAAGATAGAATCAATACCCTGAAACCGTTTTTTTGGTAGCCATATCGGTGAGTTGTGCAAAACGTACATTAGTTGTGGCATAAGGACCATCTTAATCAGGTTAGTTCTACCCGTCACCGTCAAAGCCAATTGGCACCATGCGCCTATTTTCTTTTTAAATTTCTCTAGCAGAGGAACTAAATTCAGATCCGTGAATCGTGTCAATGGAAGCGCCACCCATATCCCAAGGTATTTAAATTGTGAAACCAGCTGGAGCTGCTTCCCCCTCTCATCTATCTCCTCCACTTTTATTGGTCTATCTACAGCCATGACATAAGACTTGTGCCAGTTTATCTCCAGTCCCGAAATGCTCCCAAATTGTTTAATTACATCCATCGTGCACCCCAATGTCTCTCCTGCATTTTCCAGAAATAACAGGATGTCATCGGCATACAGTGATATTTTTTCTTCCAGCCTCCCAAATTTAAATCCGACCACTCCTCTCTCAGCTCTTATTTTGGCCGCCAGGGGCTCCACAGCCACCGCAAACAATAGCGGGGACAGCGGGCACCCCTGCCTTGTGCCCCTATGTAAGTCAAACATCCCGGACCGTTCACCATTCACCTTAACTACCGCCCTTGGGGATGAGTACAATAACTTCACCCAGGCCATGAATGCGGGGCCAAATCCCATTATTTCCATGATTTTCCATAAATATTCCCATTCCACGCTATCGAATGCTTTCCTAGCATCCAACGACATCACTATTCTCCCGCCACCATTATCAGCAGGCAGCTGCATATTAAGAAATAATCTTCTCAAGTTAACAGCCGTGGAGCGGTTGGGCATAAAGCCCGACTGGTCCTCGTGAATAACAGTATGCGCAACCCCGGTGAGCCGGGTGGCCAGGATCTTAGCGAGTATTTTGACATCCGTTGTCAACAACGATATGGGCCCATACGACTCCGCATCCATGGGGTCTTTCCCCTCCTTTGGCAGAACCACTATCACCGCTTCCTCCATTGATCTCGGTAACGCCCCCTTCTCCAAAGCCTCATCAAACACAGATTTCAATTTTGGGGCTAGCAGTTCCACCAGCTCCTTGTACACCTCCCCAGGTAGACCATCAGCACCCGGTGATTTGTTATTGGGCATAGACAGAATTGCACATTCCACCTCCTCCACACTCACAGGTTCATCCAACCTTAACCTATCTTCCTCAGACAATTTAGACAGTGAGATGCCCTCCAAGAATTCCTCTACGGCCCCCTCTGTGTCCCGTACTCTTGAATTGTACAGTGCCATGTAATATTCCTTAAAGACCTCCAATATGTCCTTTGTGTCTGTCAGAGTCGTCCCCGCTTGGTCTCTCAACCTGTACACCCTGGAAGACTCCCTCTGTGCCGCAGATATCACCGCCAACAAGCGACCCACTCTCTCTCCTTCCTCAAAGAATTGGGCTTGCTGAAATGCCCTTTTCCTCTCGGCTTGCATCATGTGCAGTTTATTAACTGCCTCCTGTGCCAATTTTAGTCTATTGTGAGCTACACTCGTTGGCGCCAAAATCATGTCTGCCTCTGCCCTTGTCAAGTCATCCTTTATTTGTTGATCTGCCAATTTAGTTTTGGTCTTACACCGTGAGATCTCACTTATAAAGAGTCCCCTCGTAAATGCCTTCATAGCCTCCCACACCACTGTAGCCTCAGCACTCCCTTCATTAACTTGGAAGAAGTGCTCTAGTTCTTTGGTTATGCCACCCATATCCACCACTTTAAGCCACGTCGGGTGAAGACGCCAACCTCCCCTCTGACCCTGAGCAGATCCCACTAGAAGCGTGACAACCATAGGACTATGATCCGATAGAGTCCTCTGTAGGTATTCCACCTCCCCCACCATCCCATCCATAGCAGTATCCCCAAAAGCCAGGTCTATCCTTGACAGTGTTCCGTGTGTAGCCGAGTGACACGAGAAGGTCCTCTTACCCTCATTTCGTACTCTCCACAGATCCACCAGCCCCAGCTCCCCCACGTAGGTGCCAAATGCAGTCATTCCGTCCCGTCCAGCTTCCATACCTGCCGGACGTACTTTATCCCAGTGATCATTCATGGTGTTGTTAACATCTCCCATAATCAACATCGGAGCCTCCCCCCATCTGGCCGTCAAGTCCATTACTGCTTGAAGTTCCTTTTTAGAATAAGGTGGAGGGATATATAAAGCCACTAAAATCATTTTGTGTCCATACAATCTGCACGCAATCCATACATACTGCCCTTCACTGTCTACTTGCACTGCCAGCTCTTCATAATGAGCGTTTTTGTGTATTAGGACTGACACCCCCCTGGAGTACGAGGAATAAGTAGAATGATATGTCTTTAACATCCACCCTCTCGATAGCCAGTGCCTAGTATCTCTAGTGAGATGGGTCTCCTGTAAGCACGCAATCATAGGATCACAAGATCTGATGTGATTCAGAACTGCTGCCCTCTTAATCCTGTCAGATATACCACGTACATTCCAACTTAAAATCCGAACCGTACGGTTACTCATTGTGCATTAGAAAAAACAATCCACCATCATCAAGTAACATCTTTCCATTTTGTTCCCCAGCATACCAGGTCAAACAGCATAAGCAACCCCATTTTCCCGCAAATCCAACCCATCCACCTCCCCCCCTCCCTCCCCCTCCCCCCACCCTTCTCTTGTCACTCTCTTCCCAACGTGAGAGTGGGAGCTCAAAGAACCTGAGCAACATCGTAGTATACCGCATATCAACATGCGTCGTGTCCTCCTCCAGCATTGGCAGTCTCTCCACCACATAATCAATAGTATGCATAGTCCCGAACCATTAATCAAACAAATTAACTATAAAACTATAAAACGTAGATCCCAGCGGGGGTTTCTCCCCCTCCTCTGCGGTTTCGCAGAGCAATGTAGAACCACAACCCTGTCCAGTAGTCAGGATAGCAGGGTCGTGTATTCACCGTGCCGAGTTCTCAGCTTCTCTCAATTTGCTCCGGTTCCGCTCCAACCACGAAGCGGCCTCTACCGGTGATGGGAAAAAATTGACCTTTCCAAAGGCTTCCACTCTTAATTTAGCAGGATAAATTGTAGAGTAATTCACATTCAAAGAGCGGAGCTGTTTCTTCACTTCACCATACCGTAGCCGCAGCTTTTGCACCTCAGCCGAGTAATCCGGGTATATTTCAATGCGTTTGCCCTCCAGGGTGAGATCTGTCAATTTTCTGGCCTTACGTAAAATAGTGTCCCGGTCTCTGCAGTTCAGGATTCTGGCTAACATCGTACGAGGGCCCTCTCCAGGCACTGGGGGTCTCATGGGCACACGATGGGCACGCTCCACAGCAAACACCCTCGACAGGATATTAGACCCAAACTTTCCCAGCAGCCAGGTTTCAACAAAGGTCGTGGGGTCAGCACCCTCAGCTCTTTCAGGGATGCCCACAATACGCAAATTGTTCCTGCTTGACCGGTTTTCCAGGTCATCGTTTTTATTAGCCACTACCGTGATCCTCTGAGTGTGCTGTTGTTGCGTCTTTTGCACTGAGGTTAAATGATCTTCTGTTACGCCAACTCTGCCCTCCACCTCAGTCAATCTGGCTGTAACTTTCTGCATAGAAGCCTCAATGCCTCCCATGTCGGCTTTCAGACCATTCACCTGCTTTGTCAGAGCAGTTAAAGCAGTCTTGCAGTATAAGACAGCCTGGAATACATCTCGCAGAGTCGGCTCTGCCTCATCTGAACTTTCAGCTGCCAGCACAGTGTCACCATCCCCCTCCTCCTGCTGTACATTATGTAGCACAGGCATCTCCTCACCGTCTTCCTCCTCATCTCCATGCTTCTCACTGCCTTCACTTCCTTCTTCATCTGCCTCCATGCCCCTCGCATACCTGTGCAGCCGTGCTGAAGCCTCCAGCCTCCGTGCATAGGCTGTGTTCCTCCTTCCCGCCTCTTCCTCTGTCTCGGTGCCATCTTGGGCTGAGGCACTGCTGCAGGCCCCGGCATCCTTCTGCCTTTTGCGGCCCATGTTGGTCTCTCTGAGTCTGGCAGAAGCTCGCCTCTGACTCCCGGGACCCTCAGACAGCAGTTCCTGATAAGGGATTTGGCTGATTCGGGCTCTGTGCAGGATAATTGAAGCTAATGGTGGTGGAGAGGCACTGCCACCCGACCTCTCACATCAAGAGCTAGGCCACGCCCCCCGCCGTCTGATCTTTAGTGGGCGTCACTACTGCAAACTTGGTGAAATGATCAGTCATGACTAAACAGTGTCCATAACCGTTGTATGAAGTTCCTACCATCAAGTAGTCAATCATCAAGACTTCCAAGGGGGCAGAAGTTCGGATGGTCTGAATGGGAGCTCTTTGCTCCGGGGGCTTGTTCAACTCACACTGGCGACATGTTCGGCAGACCCCCTCGACTTCTTGTCGCAGTTGAGGCCAATACACCAGCCGTTGCAACCACCGGGTCTTTTCTACTCCGAAGTGAGCACCTCTTCTATGAGCTTCTTGGGCTAGCTGTGTTACTAGTGCTCCTGGAACTACCACTTGCCAGGTAACATCAAACTCTCGAGGCAGCTGGATTCTTCGGCATAGCAAGCCATCCTTCAGGAGGAGCCTCTCCCACTGGCCTAGGATTTGTAGGGTAGTTGGAAGTGAAGCGGCTCTGGTTTCCTGGTCGGGTCTCTGATTAAGGGCGACCCATTCTCTCAACTTTGCTAGCTCCGGGTCGGATTGCTGCAGATGTATCCATTCGTCTCTTGAACGTCCCAGAATCTGAGTGGGCCTCGGCTCCCCTCTGGTCTCTTGGGCGTCGACCACAGCAGCGGCGAACTGGCTGAAATCCGGGATCTCGTCGCCTTCGAGCTCCTCATCTCTGTCCTTCTTCGGCCCCGCCTGAGTGACCTGGGACAGGGCATCTGCATGTGTGTTCAGGGCCTTGGACCGATAGGCGATTTTATACTGGAATTTGGACATCCTTGCGACCCACCGCTGTTCTAACGCGCCCAGTTTGGTGTTCTCCAAGTGGGCCAAAGGGTTGTTATCTGTCCGCACTTGCACTTCTGACCCTGACAGGTACTCAGCAAACTTCTCGGTCATGGCCCACACCAGTGCCAGTAGCTCCAGCTTAAACGAACTGTAGTTGTCCGGATTCTTCTCCGTATCTCGGAGTGACCTGCTGGCATACGCGATCACTCGCTCTTTCCCTCCTTGTACTTGAGCCAGCACTGCTCCCAGCCCATGCAAGCTTCCATCAGTGTACAACATGAACGGCTGCGAAAAGTCAGCGTAGGCCAGAATCGGGGCATCTGTTAGCGCCATTTTCAATGCTCGGAATGCCTCTTCTTGCCGTGGGCCCCACTGAATGGGCTGCCGCTTGGCTCCCCCGGCTGTTCCTCTCAGCAATTCATTGAGCGGGTTCGCAATCTTAGCGAAGTCTTTAATGAATCTGCGGTAGTATCCAGCGAGCCCCAGGAATGCCCTTAGTTCCCTTAGATTGGCGGGCGTGGGCCACTTCTGCATGGCAGCTACTTTCTCTGCAGTGGGGTGCACCCCTGCACTGGACACAGTGTGCCCCAGATATTCAATTTCTCGTTTGAAGAGACGACACTTACGAGGCTTAATTTTCAGGCCGTGCCTTTGTAGCCGTTCTAACACTTGTTCCAATCGGCGGAGATGATCCTCAAACGTTGCGGAATAGATAATTATATCGTCCAGATATATTAAAGTGGCTTCAAAGTTGAGGTCCCCCAAGCATCTCTCCATCAGCCGTTGGAAGGTTCCTGGCGCATTTGTTAGTCCGAACGGCATTCGATTGAACTCAAACAGGCCCATAGGGAGAACAAAAGCTGTCTTCGGACGATCCTTCTCAGCTACTGGGACCTGCCAATAGCCACTGGCCAGGTCGAGGGAGGAGAAGAATTTGGCGCTCCCTAGTGCAGATAGAGACTCTTCGATTCGGGGGAGTGGATAGGAGTCCCGTACTGTACAGGCATTCAGCTTCCGATAGTCTACGCAGAATCTCAGGGTACCGTCCTTCTTTTGGACCAGCACGATCGGAGCCGCCCAGGGGCTCTGGCTTTCACGGATCACACCGTTCCGCAACATGTGGGCCAATAGCTCTTTCACCTCCTGGTACATTTGAGGCGGGATCTGCCGATATCTCTCTCGGATGGGAGCAGTATTTCCGGTGGGTATTTCGTGCTGAATGTCCCGAGTGCACCCGAAATCATCTTCATGCTGTGCAAACACTCCCTGATATCGCTGTAGAAGTTGTTCGATCTGCCTCACTTGTCCAGCAGAAAACTCAGTCAGGTTAGCTTCCATTTCTTCCAGGAGGTGGCGTCCAGCCAACGGTTCTCTTCCATGTTCCTGGCTATTGAGGGACACCTCTAGGGTCCATGGTTTTCCTTCCACAGGTGCCAGCCCTATAGCGTCAGCTCTAGTAAGGGCCTCCGGCATTACGCACACTCGCGCCACCTCTTGTCGGGGCAACAACTGTAAACTGGTGCCACTTAAATTGATGCAGCGCACGGGTACTCGACCGTGCCGCACGGTAGCCAGAGTTCGAGCAATCAGGAGTCCAGAGGGCGCTACTTCTCCCTCCATTGGTTCAACTTGAATGTCCACGCCCTCTAAGGACACATGTGCCAGCACCGGCAAAGTGAGTACAGTCTGTCCCACCGGCAGTGTTATTGTGGCTTCGGGCGGTATCGATACCTTACCAAGGTACTGGGAGGTAGTGGGCAACTTTTGAATCTGACTGACCCGCACGAGGTGCTGGAACACTCTCTTGTTAGCTGGGTCTCGAGTGGCGCGGGTCCAGTTGTTTTTGCTACAGCCCTCAGCCAGGAACTGTCCGACTTCTTTCAGCACATTCATGCCCAGGGTTACAATAAGCCCATCGCCTCCGGGCCCGGTGGTCAGTACAATCCCTTTTCGACTGAGGTCCTTTCCACATGCCCGCACAAACATCCATACTACTCCCGCTACTGGGATAGGTAGTTGATTAGCCGCCACCAGTTTGACAGTGGGTTCCCGGCAGGAACGAGCGACTTCAGGAAAGTGACTTTGGAAGTACGTCTCAGGCATAGTGGTCACTTGAGACCCGGTGTCCATCAAACAACGGATCCGCTGCCCATTGAATTCAGCCCAGATAATGGGCCTCTCGGAGACAATGTCTTCAGAGCTCCCTCTTCTACTCTCTGAAGCTCGAGACCCCACGGTATGCTCCACAACCGTGGGGCATTTTAGTTTAACGGCTGTCCCCTCCTCCTCCTTTCTCGGTTGGGACAGTCTTTGGAGATATGCCCCCTACCTCCGCAGGTCCAGCACTCCGGTCCTCGTTCTGCCGATAGGTCGGGTACATGTCGTGCTGGGGCCGGATAGGAACGTCTTTCTCGTTCTGGTCTCCGTCCGCGTTGAGCAGTACGGTCCGTCGGCAAGGGGGCAGTAGGAGTCTTCCTAATAGAATTCAGCTCACCCCGAATGTCTCGAATTTCCTGACGTATTTCCCATACCCAATCAGGCTCTTGGTTGGTGAATCCAGGAGCAATTGCCTCATGACTTCTAACTGTGGCTTTGAGAACAGGAACTTCTCTCTCCAGGACTCTAGCTTCAGCCCCTACCTCCAGGAAGCCCATATCAGGGCTCAATCGCAGCCGCTCCTTCAGGATCTGCCTCAGGGAAGGGTCTTTCAAGCCAGCAATCAGTTGGTCACGCAACACCTCATCCAATGATCCCAGTCCTCGGTTCCCATCTCGAGTTTTCTTAGTGATATGGGCTGTCACTTCCTGTAATGCATTAACATACTGATTTACTGTCTCATTTTCCCCTTGGACCCGCTGAAACAACCGTAAGCGCAAGTGTCCCAAATCTGTAGTGTCACCGTGCATGTCCTCTAGAATTTTTATCACTTTATCCACGGTGTCACGGTCCCCAGGTGGACGGTACATCACAGTCTGTCGGGCCTCTCCATCAAGGGTTAGGAGGGCCAACTCCGCCTGGGCTAGAGGGTCAAGGGGATACATACGTAGCATACTTCTCAGTCTTTCTGCCCAGTCCCAAAGTGACATGCCATCCCCTGTAAACTTGGGAAGATGGCTGAGCATAGCCCCCTGGGGTATATGGCTCCGGCCGGACCCAGCCATAGACTGATCCGCCATCTCTGCGTCTGAATGTTGCATCCTGCCGACTACGCCAAATGTAATGCAGGTGCCGGAATGCAACGCACAGAGACACAAGGCGAGAACAGTCAGAAATGTTTGTAAACAGTTTTATACAACAGGTATACTGAAACAAGGGATTAGCAACAAGGGTAATGAACAGTGGTTTGAAATATCAGAAAAATACTAAATTTCTCAAAATAAGGCGCAGTCTCTTAAAATAAGGCGCAGTCTCTTAAAGTAAGGCGCAGTCTCTTAAAATAAGGCACAGTCTCTTAAAGTAAGGTGATGCCCTCAAGCATGAGAAGCACCACACAAGTTCTTTAACCGTGAATTTGGCCCTAGCGGGGGTCACCGGTTATTCCCGCTAGGCCGTGAGTCTCTTTCCGGATGAATTCAATTAAATCACGTTGTGCTACTTTAGCCCCAACCGTCCCCCTCCCAACCTGAGTACTTAAACCCAATTGTCCCCGGTACCGTGGGTGAGCAGTGGAAGTGACGGCCCTGCTCACATATGCAGCTCCTCTCTGCTTGGCTGTTGGGGGCAGTCTCTCGAGCCTTGGATAGGGGGGTCCAGGCCTCGTCTGTCGGCGGCCGACGTCGGGTTCCGCGAACTCACTCAGCACAGCGATCAGGTTCCTAGTATCCTCAGCAGGCACAGCACTCGAGTCACAACTGTGAGGGATCCGGAGCTCTTTTACCGGTGCCCGGCTGGAGCACCTCTCAGGCCTCTGGATTTGGCCTGTCACGCGGGGTTTCTCAGGACGCAGGGAGCACGTCTGCTCCTCTCTGCTGCTTGGCGCCAAAGACCTCTCAGGTTTGGCGCGCTGGCCTCTTATCTCTCTGAACTCCTTCCTGGAAGTCACCTGATCGGGTCCAGCCTCTGAATCTGCCCTGCCTGCAACTTCCTTTGTGTATTTTGGTTCCGCTTGACTGTCTCTGGCCAGTAGATGGCAGTCTCGCTCCATCCTTGAAACGTCATGTTGAAGTTCTGTTACAAGCTTTTTAGCTCGTTCTACACAGGCTCACCTGAACAGATTAGTCATTTCTCCCAGAGCAGACTTCATACATAGAGGCCTGATTCCACCAGTCTCAGTATCCCATTTATGCTTCCAGTGCCAAACAGAAATGTTCAACTCTGGGCACGGTTTACACTGAACAGACTGCTTAGTGCAGTTTCCATTTAGAGAGAAACCCCAGCATGTCTCTCTCTCTCATCTACAGCTCACATTTTGGCTGGCCACTCACCAGTAGCACCCTCAACTCTGCTTGAGCCAGAACACTGACACTCCTTCATGAGACTGCCACTCCATGAAGCTACTTCCTGCTTCTTAGCAAAACCCTACAGGTGTATCTAATCAAGACCCTGCAGAGCTGGGATTTACCCTCTCCTTCTTAGCTATGCTACACCTTGTTGACAGGAATGGCTTTTAAAATACAGGGCTGAAAAAAATGTATTTCAAAAGAAATAAAAGGACAAAATGCATACAACAAAAAAAAAACTGCTATCTTACCCATCAATCCCTTGTAAAAGCCTAAAGTTCAGATTGTCATCAGGGTGATTGGGCCTCCCAGCATTGTCAATGTAAACTAAATGAGAAGGGTCACTATGACGCACCTAAAAAAAAGCCAAAGCAATATTATTTATTTATATATATTTCAGAATTCTGCATGACAAAGTCTCTGGCACACCAAACATAGGGGTGGGCAACTGCTTGTGCTTAAAGGAGCATCTCAAATGACCTGGCACCTGAGGCTTGTGATCACCAAGAAGCTTAAAGGGTTAAAATCAAGTTATCATCTATCCAACGGAAATCCGAGAATCAGGCTCTGAAATGTTGTCAAAAACTCTTTAAGATATTTTTGTATAGCAGTACTTGTTAGATACTGTAGAGCAATGTTAGTGGACTAGTTTGTGCATGGAGCCTTAATTTGTCATGGAATGTTGGTTTGTTGGTGTTATATGAACACTAGAAGAGCAGTTGTGTATGGTGGTGATGGCAGTATATAGCTTTTATTGTTTGACCACTGTAAAGAAGGATTATTTGGCCAATGTATAGTACTGATATTTGGCTATATATAAGAGATAGTATTTTTTTTTTTTTTTTTACATTTTATTATAATAAACCATATGGATGGGAGATGCCAGAAGAGGGTACTTAACACAGCACCTGTAATGAAGCACTGTCATTGGAATGCTAGCAGCTCTTAAAAGGGCTTTCATAGACAGGCTTTGCACAAGCCGCTCATTCTAGAAGGTCTCAAGGAAACCATGACTTTCACCCTGAAACCCCTATACAGGAATCTGAACTTATGCAGGGCAAAACCGGGTTGTGTTCATGGAGTGGGGGCTAGCCAGTGAAGCAGGCTGGCAGAGAATAGTCAGAATGCTGAATCGGAATCAAGAGGACAAGGTCAGGCACAAAATCAAGAGGTAATCAAAACACAAGTCAAAGACAGGAATTCTGAGCAGGAGCAAAGTAGCAGGAGTGAACCAGGGTAAGTGAACTTATAACTGGCAGTTATATGTAGCTGCTAGAGGTTTAAATAGGAAGTGACTCTGCTCAAGGCTCACAGCAGGGAGCTGATATCAACAGATAACCAACACCCTGCAGTACGCCCTATTTTGGCAGTATCACAAGTCCCAGCCAGACTAATGTAACAGGACTACGCTTACATCTCCCAATGCCATTGGCAGTGCAAACATAGTACTAGCTAGCGGCAGAGGTCTTAGGAGATAGGTCAGACGTGGCTGTAACAGCCCACATGCTGTAACAAAGGCAGTGTATTGCTGGAGATCATCAAAGCAGCCATAGTCTTACATAATGTGAACACCTACCAGGATATGTACTAAAACAAGTTCATTCTGGTTGCGACATTTGTCATGCAGCAGCTCCTCCACACAGGACTCTGTTGGCTCAGGGTTAAATCCACAACAGTATCTGTCTAGTCGATCCTGAACCTGATAAAGTAAGACATTGAAAGAAACTGGTTAGTAGAGATCCTCATTTATGTAATTCTTCACATTATCTTGATATGTCAGCCAGATTTTAATAGTGATTAGGTGAAGTATAATGGTGCCCACAGAATGAACGTGCGCTCTGTCGGGCACCATTTTTGGGCGTGTGCGCCTGCTGGAGGCGAACACTCAGACGTAGAAGACTGCGTTTGAGTGTCTGTCTCCGGTAGTCATATATTCCCAAAAATGATGCACCCTTATAGTATATGGCCCCGACGATGCACACGTCCAAATCCCGTTTTGCGAACATAAGCCTCGACGAGGCCACCGGACAGGTGCCTGAATGCGATGTGAAAGCACCCTAATTCTTGATCTGACTTACATCTGACAACTGCTGTGGCCACATTTTAGGCATTTATTGTGCAGTTAAAAGGGTTGTCTCTACCCTAATAGGGCGTAGAAATACCATGAAGTGGGGTCACCTTTTCACGACTTTGTTCTTTGAGCCAAAATGGTGAGTAACTCTGTGATAGTGACTCAATCCATCCCTGTAATATAAGAGTAACTGAATGGTCGCCACGCATTGCTACATTTTCCTGCCTTTAAAAGGGTGTTCTCAAATTTAAAAATTATCCCCTATCCACCTATTTTCTTTAGTAACACCTCACTGTTATCCCAGGAATCGTTAGCTAATCATTCATTGCTCAAATCATTCATTATCCTCTACTACAATGCCAAAAGTAACAAACCACCTGCTATCAAAACAGTGGACGGTCATGAAGGAGTTAATGAGACATATCAGGAATTGTGACAGGTCCTCTTTAACAGTATTTGTACAGTAAGTTCCTCAGTGCCATGTATACATTACAAAGTGCTTGTCATTTGCTGCAGCCATAGTGTACCTTTTTCACCATTGCAATATTTGCTTCTATTTTGCAGCATTTTGTTCTGTAGCTTTGATTTTCCTACAATTCAACATTTGGCAGGATCAGGCACAGCAGCTGTTACAGAATTACAAATTCTTTCAATTTCTTAACATAGTGAAGCTGTGACTAAGCCTCATCTTCAGAGATACATATGCAAATATGAAGAAAACCATTGTAAACTCTAATGTTAGAGATATTATAATTAGTGTTGAGCATTCCGATACTGAAATATCGGGTATCGGCCGATATTCGCAGTATCGGAATTCCGATACTTAATTCCGATACTTTTACAATATCGAATACCGGAATCGGAAGTTCCCATAATGCCTGCGCTCTGCAGTGTCTCTGAAGGATGACAAGCTGGATGGCAGCGCTCAGCTGCGATCCAGCCTGTCATGAGAATGCCATCCCAGCGTGGGAGAATTCTCCTGATTGTTTAAAAGCCGGCGGGCGGTAAAAAGCCGCCGGCTTTTAAACAATCACACGGCCCCATACTACTTCCGCGCAGCCTCCCACCCCGATCCTCCGCTCCCCTCGCCACCTCCCATCCCGATCGTAAGTTAGGACCGGGCGGGGAGCGCAGCACCAAGGAGCGGGGAGCGAAGAACCCGGGCGGGGAAGCCGGCAGTGAAAAGACTTCACCGCCGGCTTTCCCGTTCTGTGCTGCGCTTTCCCGCCGGTTATTTCAAATGAACAGCTGAGGTATCAGGTGATGCCGATCAGCTGTTCATTTGAAGCAGCCGCGGTGCCCTCGGAGGGTTCATGTGAGTTCATGCTTCACTGCATTGCATGAACTCACATGAACTTTCCCACGGTCGCACAGGTCAGCCTCACCTCCCAGACCGGTCATGATTGGTGTGTGTGGGTGTCTGTGCGGGTGTGCGCGGTGTGTGGGGTGTCTGTGCGGTGTCTGCGGGTGTGTGCGGTGTCTGTGCGATGTCTGGGGGTGTGTGCGTGCAGGCAGACATAGGCCGATGTGACACTACTACTCCCATCGGCCTATGTCTGTCCCCCGTCCACTTGTGCCAGCAGGATCAGCTCGATGGGAGCAGTAGTTCCCATCAGCCTGATCCTGCTATTTAAATTGCCCTACTGTGTCCCCAATAAATGTTAAATACATGTCATTGGTGGCCAGTGGTTACCTACAATAAATTAGTTCATACATTACCTGTCCCCGCCGATCGCCACCTAAAATAAAGTAAAAAATAAAAAACTACACCTATACTCACCTAGACACCTAATTCCCCGAAGCCATCGATCTCCTGTAATAAAATCTAAAATAAAAAACCACAACCTTATCCTTACCCCTCCGTAGTAGTCCACGAGTGTCCCACGAAGATCTCCAGTTCAGAGCAGCCACATAGAATGTGACCGCTCTGAACCGCTGCCGCCGCTAGAATGATGGGGCCGTAAAGCAGCCCCGTCATTGAATAAGCGGGTTCGCCGGAGTTCAGGCAGCGCTGCTCCGGTCAGCTCCTTTACGGCCCTGCTGAAATTCCCACGGTACAGCAGTGCCGTAAAGGAGGTCTCTGGAGCTGCGCTGCCTGAATGCACTCCGGTGACCTCAGTCAGTGGCTCCCGCTGCCGGGAGCGGACGTGTTCCCGGCAGCGTGAGCTTACAGCAGCCATGCACAGCTGTCACCATCTCCAGATGACACAGCTGTGCATGGGAGATCAGCGCAGGAACGTGGACAGGTAACTATTTTTTTTTAGTAAACTAAGAATTAAATAAAATGGTGTGCTTTATTTCAAATAAATTATTTTTTTCTGGGTGTAGTGTGTTTTTTATTTTTAACACTTTGTAGGTTAGTAATGGGGGTGTCTTATAGACGCCCATCATTACTAACCTGGGCTTTATGGCAGCTGGCGCTGACATGAACCCCAACTCCATTACCCCCTGCCACCGCACCAGGGCAGCGTGGAAGAGCGAGGCTCAGTGCCAGAATTGGCGCATCCTATGGATGCGCCATTTCTGGGGCGGCTGACGGCTGGTGTTTCTAGCCTGGGAGGGGGCCAATATTCATGGCACCCTTCCTGGGCTATTAATATCAGCCCCCAGCTGTCTGCCTAGCCTTTGCTAGCTATTAAAATAGGGGGGACCCCACGTCATTTTTTTTGGGGGGTCCCCCATTTTAATAGCTAGTAAAGGCTAGGTATTCAGCTGGGGGCTGATATTAGTAGTCTGGGAAGCTCCGTGGGTATTACCCCCTTCCCAGGCTTCAAACATCTGCCCCAGCCGTCTGCTTAACCTCCGCTAGAGACTAAAATTATGGGGCATCCCACGCCAATTTTTTTTTTAAATAAATCCTTTATTTTAACACTAAATGACATTTGAGGAGTTAATAAAGATGCAGTCCCTAAATTATTATTTATTTTTTAATTAATTTTTCCCAAAAATTTTGACGTGGGCTTTGTCATATTTTTGTATGCCAGCCAGGTACAGCATCCAGCTTCTATTAACGCGCCATTTTCTGGGGTGGCTGCGGACTGCAATTTGCAGTGGGGGGGAGGCCCAGAAAGCTTGGGCCTCCCTGCGCTGCAGATTCCATCCTCCAGCTGCCTAGTTGTACCTGGCTGGACACAAAAATAGGGAGAAGCCCCACGTATTTTTTTTTTAAATTATTTCATGAAATATTTTTTTTTAAAAAGGGCTTCCCGATATTGTTGTGTCCGGCCAGGTACAAATAGGCAGCTGGTGGTTGGGGGCAGCCCGTTCCTGCCTGCTGTACCTGGCTGGACACAAATATAGTGCGAAGCCCCACGTCAATTTTTTTTAAATTATTTCAGGAAATTCATGAAATAATTAAAAAAAAATTGACGTGGGGCTTCGCACTATATTTGTGTCCAGCCAGGTACAGCAGGCAGGAACGGGCTGCCCCCAACCACCAGCTGCCTATTTGTACCTGGCCGGACACAACAATATAGGGAAGCCCTTTTTTTCTTAATTATTTCATGAATTTCATGAAATAATTAAAAAAAAAAATAAGTGGAGCTTCGCCCTATTTTTGTCTCCAGCCAGGTACAACTAGGCAGCTGGGGGCTGGAATCTGCAGCGCAGGGAGGCCCAAGCTTTCTGGGCCCCACCCGCTGCAAATTGCAGTCCGCAGCCACCCCGGAAAATGGCGCGTTCATAGAAGCGCCATCTTATGGCGCTGTACCCAACTCATCCAGGGCCCTGGTGCGGTGGCTCACTGGGTAATAAAGGGGTTAAGGCCAGCTTGGCATTATCAGCTGGCCCTAAGCCCGAAATTCATGGGGTCACGCCAATATTAGACATGACCACCATGAATTTCTAGTAAAGTATTTAAAAAAAACACAAACACCCAGAATAAAGTCCTTTAATTGAAATAAAGACACAATTCTTTATTGTTCTAAATTAAACCATACCTACCATCACGCCCATTCCAGCTGAAGCCAACGATCTCCTGCAATAAAAGAAAAATAATAAACCAACCTCATCCTTACCTTCCCATGGATCCCACGACAGCTTCAGCTCTGCTACATCGAGATGACAGGCTGGACCGCAGCAGAATGCTGCCATCCAGCCTGTCATCCCGCAGACACTGAGAAGCGCAGGCATGCTTGCGCTCCTCAGTGTCTCTCTGTGACGTCATCCAGATGAGCCGAGTTCATGTCCAATGAACTCAGCTCACCTCATGCACGTCACTGACAGCGTGGGAAAATTCTCACGCTGAAGCGCTGAGTGCAGGAGAATTTTCCCACGCTGTCAGTGACGTGCATGAGGTGAGGTCATGTCCAATGAACTCGGCTCACCTCATGCACGTCACTGACAGCGTGGGAAAATTCTCCTGCACTCAGCGCTTCAGCGTGAGAATTCTCCCACGCTGTCAGTGACGTGCATGAGGTGAGCTGAGTTCATTGGACATGACCTCGGCTCATGTTTATGCTGTCACAGAGAGACACTGAGGAGCGCAAGCATGCCTGCGCTTCTCAGTGTCTGCGGGATGACAGGCTGGATGGCAGCGTTCTGCTGCGGTCCAGCCTGTCATCTCGATGTAGCAGAGCTGAAGCTGTCGTGGGAACCATGGAAAGGTAAGGATGAGGTTGCTTTATTATTTTTCTTTTATTGCAGGAGATCATTGGCTTCAGCTGGAATGGGCGTGACGGTAAGTATGGTTTAATTTAGAACAATAAAGAATTGTGTGTTTATTTCAATTAAAGGACTTTATTCTGGGTGTTTGTGTTTTTTTTTTTACTTTGACTATGGGGTTAGTAATGGGGGTGTCTTATAGACGCCTCTCCATTACTAACCTGGGCTTGATGTCAGCTGGCATTATAAGCTGACATCAACCCCAACCCTATTACCCCACTGCCACCGCTACAGGGCAGTGGGAAGAGCGAGGCTAAGTGCCAGAATTGGCGCATCCTATGGATGCGCCATTTCTGGGGCGGCTGACGGCTGGTGTTTCTAGCCTGGGAGGGGGCCAATATTCATGGCACCCTTCCTGGGCTATTAATATCAGCCCCCAGCTGTCTGCCTAGCCTTTGCTAGCTATTAAATTAGGGGGAACCCCACGTCATTTTTTTGGGGGGGTCCCCCATTTTAATAGCTAGTAAAGGCTAAGTATTCCGCTGGGGGCTGATATTAGCAGCCTGGGAAGCTCCGTGGGTATTACCCCCTTCCCAGGCTTCAAACATCTGCCCCAGCTGTCTGCTTAACCTCCGCTAGAGACTAAAATTAAGGGGAACCCCACGCCAATTTTTTTTTAAATAAATCCTTTATTTTAACACTAAATGACAAGTACAGTAAGCAACACTGTCACTGTACTTCATATATATGTGACTGACATGTTTCTATCTATCTAATCTATGTGTGATTCTCTATTCTTTCTATTCTAAATTGTCGGGTACAGATGCTGAATTGCCGGCCGGCTTTCTTAAAGAGACGGTGCATTAAAACACTATTATTTTTTTTAATAAATCCTTTACACTAAATGACAAGTACAGTAAGCAACACGGTCACTGTACTTCATATATATGTGACTGACATGTTTCTATCTATCTAATCTATGTGTGAAGCTCTATTCTGTCTGTTATAAATTGTCGGGTACCGCTGCTGAATTGCCGGCCGGCTTTCTTAAAGAGACGGTGCATGAAAACACTAATATTTTTTTTAATAAATCCTTTACACTAAATGACAAGTACAGTAATCAACACTATCACTGTACTTATTATATATGTGACTGACATGTTTCTATCTATCTAATCTATGTCTGAAGCTCTATTCTTTCTATTCTAAATTGTCGGGTACCGGTGTATGCGCTGATGAATTGCCGGCTTTTCGCATAATACATTCTACATTATTCTTAGTTGTTTTACTTCATGTAGAATTAACCTACAAGGAAAGAAAGGGTTTATTTTCATTCCGATATTTCTGTTCCATTGACTTGCATTGGTTTCTGGTATCGGAATCGGCGATATCCGATACTTTTTGAGTATCGGTCCGATCCGATACGATATTTCCTGATATCGGAAGGTATCGCTCAACACTAATTATAATACATGCCTTAAAGGGAATCTGTCAGCAGGTTTTTGCTATGTAATCTGAGGGCAGCATGATGTAGTGGTTGAAACACAGATTTCAGCGATGCCTCTCTTATCAGGCTGTGTGCTGTTGTTTCCATACAATTAATGTTTTATCATCAAGAGATTATGAGTGCTTGGATCACAGTGCACGTGAGCCCTGGTCCGACCACGTCCCTTCCTCTGATAAGCAGCTCCCTGTCAATAGACAATGTACATAGAAAGCTGTGGTGTGGGCGAGATTAGCTTTCTGAGCTCTGCCACATGCTACATTTAAGAACTCTGATTGTATCACAACTGCGGCACCCGGTAAACTAAGCGATACATTTGGATTCAGCCTCTCTTTTCCTACATTATGCTGCTCTCAGATGAGGTAGCAAAAACCTGCTGACAGATTCCCTTTAATCTGAACTACGAGATGTTCATGTCTGGGAAATGTTCATTCCAGGGCCTATCTATAGAGGGTGAAGGGGTAACAGTCGCATCTAGATCCTGGTGACTGACGGGGCCAATGGCCCATCTACCTCTTAAGATAGCAGTATTATAAATGCTACATGGTAAGTGGGGTCCCTGTTACTCATTTCTGCATTTGAGCTCAGGCTCTTCAAACTACACCTCTGGAAAACAACAGTCCTGGCACATGATGCTTAGAGGCTTGAATACAATTTTTGCATTGGGGCCAATGAGCTATTTAAAAAAAATGGGTAATGGAATAGGAATCAGAGAAACAACAAAAGAAGATTAAATAGGAGAATGGAAGGTATTTTAATTGTGCATTTATTGTGAAATTTCCTTTGTGACATGTAGGATCGCTTTAAAGATGAGCTGTCACCAGATCAAAAGTGGCCAGTTTTTGTTCTTATTTTATTCCCCCTGCTCCCCTGAATATAATTTTTTTTTAAATAAGCAGTACGATTCTGTAGATATGGGCCATTTTATTAGGTGCTAATTTTTATGGCCTTTGCCAAGGGGGTCTTGATCACAGGGTAATAATGCAAAGCAGCTTAAAGACACACCCCTGAGCATTGTATGAGCCACACCCCCTTGGTAATAACCATAGAAATTACCACTAAGTAAAAAGGCCCATATCTCTGGAAACACATGGGATATGTTCAAAAAAACACCTGGCAGGTTCAAGAAAGCAGCTGGAATAAAATAAGAGCAATACCCAGCCTTGTTTGACCTGGTGAGAACTCCTCATTAAGCTATAATATGCAGAATATGTATTAGTACTGAAACATTATATCCTTTTGAAAAGTTACGTTTGGTGTAGCTCTGCATGCACACAGCCTGTTTTACACTAATACTTAGTGCAAAGGAAATTTCTGCCTCCTAAAGTAATTTCTCTTACAAGCAGTTCGTATCTGGAGTTATTCATGGTTAACATTTCCATAACAAAATCATAATGCAGTACTCACACATAGTTACTCTTTGTTTTTAGTATAGGATGTATGAAAGTCTCCCACCTACAAGTCATTATCTCATCAGCACGTGGGCAGATAGAAGACATCTGAGGGCAATCTTCTACCTTGAAAAACTAACCCGGGAAATTAAATGCATACTGATGATCTGTTATTTGACTGCTGTTGTTACATTTTGGGCATGAAATTACAATGTTTTATGGATGTAAAAAAGATGCAGCGGTAGACAGCTGCTTGAAATGCCTACTGATATATATTTGTTAGTGTTCTAAAAACTCTTTAAAGAGAACCTTTCACCTAATTTTTCACGTTGAGCTGGACATATGTAATAGTGGCTGCAGAGTAGAATATTTTTTTTTTTTCATTTTGCTTCTACGTTAAGGAGATATTAGCAATCAAAGTATTTGGCAGATAGTGAGTTTATTTTTGCTAAGTCCAAGTGTGTTATTAGAGCTTTCTGACCAATCATAAGCAGACAGCAATTTTCAAAGGAAAGAAGAACATGCCCCCATCATTGCTTACCGCAAGTGTCTCAATGTATGAAAAGTAAGGATACAGCCATGATCTCCTGGTCTAATTTCATGTGTGAGTAAGTGTGGGGGTATGGTCAGTGTAGCTGAGTTTAGCTGTGTCACATTACAAACCCTTATAATAGCTCTCCCCCTCTGATAGCACCGCCCCACCCCCACACTGTCGCAATATGATGTGTCATTAAGCACAATTATGGCTATTGTGTTCAACTTGTAATCACTCTGCAGTGAGATCAAAACAGGATCTCATTACATCTCACTCAGGAGTAGTCCAGAACAGCCAAATTATTCATGTGGTAGCAGATATAATTGTGATTACTGGCACACTCAGTAATCAGAAGAGCTGATTGAAGGGATTGTAATGTGACACAGCTAAACCCAGTTGTGCTAACTCTCCCACCACACTGATGCATGGAGGAGGTTAGACCAGGAGATCAGGGCTGTCTGTCATACATATCACATGCTGAAAAAACTCCTATAAACTATGAAGGGCGTGTTCTTCTTTTCTTTGAGTGTTGCTGCCGGCTTATAATTGGTCAGCATCATAGAGAGAGAAGAAGTACACGCCCCCCAGTGAAAACTTTGATAACACCCACTTTGATTTTAAAAATCATTAGGTGCCTAATACTTTGATTGCTAATATCTCTGGAATGGAGAGGCGAAATAAAAAAAAAATTCCACTCTGCAATACCTATTACATCGTGTGTCCAGTTCAACATGAAAAATTGGGTGAAAGTTCTTCTTTAACGCTATGTGCACTTGATGTCGTTCTCAGGTGATTATGCGTGAAATGTAATAACTTGAGAATACCCCTTTAAAATGCTAAAATGAACTAACACATGCACTGCAATCTCAAAACAACTTTCCCTGCACATTTTTATTCAACTTCAGCTTCTTTTAACCACTTCAAGGTTTGATAGCTGTAAAGTGGCTAAAAAAAAGTAACCTGACCATTCTTCAGGTGGTTTCCGATTGGAAGCTGATTACAAGTTTATATTTACAGTTGAAAAAGAAAATTGCTGATGTAAAAACGACCAAGAAGACACCAAATAAGATACTTCAGGATAAAACACCTCTGGCACTTTCCTTAAGTGTCTTCGGCTTCAAAAGCTCAGTGGGTGCGCCGTCATCTAAAATACATAATGTGCGCATACAGTGGTGTGAAAAAGTGTTTGCCCCCTTCCTGATTTCTTATTCTTTTGCATGATTGTCACACTTAAATATTTCAGATCACAAAACAAATATAAATATTTGACAAAGATAACACAAGTAAACACAAAAAGCAGTTTGTAAATGAAGGTCTTTATTATCAAGGGAAAAAGAGATCAAAACCTACAGGGCCCTGTGTGAAAAAGTAATTGCCCCCTAAACCTAATAACTGGTTGGGCCACCCTTAGCAGCAACAAATGCAATCAAGCATTTGTGATAACTGGCAATGAGTCTTTTACAATTCTCTGGAGGAATTTTGCCTACTCATCTTTGCAAAATTGTTGTAATTCAGCCACATTGGAGGGATTCCGAGCATGAACTACCTTTTTAAAGTCATGCCACAGCATCTCAACATCTCAATCGGATTAAGGTCAGGACTTTGATTAGGCGACTCCAAAGTCTTAATTTTGCTTTTCTTAAGCCATTCACAGGTGGACTTGCTGGTGTGTTTGGATCATTGTCCTGCTACATAACCTAAGAGCGCTTTAGCTTGAGGTCACGAACAGATGACCAGACATTCAGGATTTTTTGGTAGACAGCAGAATTCATGGTTCCATTTACCACAGCAACTCTTCCAGGTCCTGAAGCAGCAAAACAGCCCCAGACCATTACACTAACACCACCATATTTTACTGTTGGTATGATGTTCCTTTTGTGAAATGCTGTGTTACCTCTATGCCAGATGTAATGGGAAATACGCCGTCCAAAAAGTTCAACTGTTGTCTCGTCAGTCCACAGAGTATTCTCCCAAAAGTCTTTGGCGATCATCAAGATGTTTTCTGGCAAAACTGAGACATGCCTTTATGTTCTTTTTTGCTCGGCAGTGGTTTTCGTCTTGGAACTCTGCCATGCATGCAATTTTTGCCCAGTCTCTTTCTTATGGTAGTCATGAACACTGACTTTAACTGAGGCAAGTGAGGCATGCAGTTTTTTGGATGTTTGTGGGGTCTTTTGTGAGCTCTTGGATGAGTTGTCGCTGCACTCTTGAGGTAATTTTGGTAGGACGGCCACTCCTGGGAAGATTCACCAATGTTCCATATTTTCGCCATTTGTGCATAATGGCTCTCACTGTGGTTCGCTGGAGTCCCAAAGCTTTAGAAATGGCTTTATAACCTTTTCCATACTGAAAGGTCTCAATTACTTTGTTTCTCATTTGTTTCTCATTTGTTCTCATTTGATTTCTTTGGATCACAGCATGATCTCTAACTTTTGAGGATCTTTTGGTCTACTTCACTTTGTCAGGCAGCTCCTATTTAAGTGATTTCGATTAAGAACAAGTGTGGCGGTAATCAGGCCTGTGTGTTGCTAGGGAAATTGAACTCCGCTTTCCAAAGATGTGATAAACCACAGTTAATTTATATTCACTTTTTCACACACGACCCTGTAGGTTTGGATTTCTTTTTCCCTTAATAATAAAGACTGTCATAGAAAATATTAAGAATCTCTCTCCCCAAGCCACTCTTCCAGCCTCCCTTATCGACCATCTGTCAGAGTAAAATAAGCACTGCATGCAAATTCCAGCACACACAGGAGAGGTGGCAAACTCAATAGTCCATTCAAAATAGCAAACAAATGTATTTCCTAATGGCACAGGCCTGTGATAAATATACATCTAGGTGAGGAGGATGCAGTTCCTAGCTTCAAAAGAATTCTCTCTCACCCCCAGGGCATCCCTATTTGCTCAACAGAAATCTGCAGTTTCGCCGGCACCGACACAAAATATGGAATATCGGAAGTTCTATACTTCCGATAATAATTGGAAAAATATTTTGCGCGGCAGGGTCAGCTAAAGAACAATACACATATTTTTCCATAGCTGTATGCCCCTCCGGTGAACTATAATGATAAAGTACACAGATAACCAACTGCAGTCACATCATGTCTAGTCTCTAAAGAAAGGTAAATTCGTAATAAAAAATATGGCATCACTCGTGAGCTTCTGCGATCACCCAGCGAGAAGTTATCGCGGAAGTTAGATATTTTAATAAAAACATGAAAGGTCGAGCCCCGCTCACGTGATGTCATCACAGTGGGATGTGTGGGCAGGCCCCCCCCTTCGGCATAAAAGACCAGGCTGAAGATGGGTCCATACTCATGCTGAAAGTTACATATTTATGTGTAAGCATAACGGGCATTGGAGTGCTGAACGGGCATTAGAGTGCTTTCCTCCAGCTAGACTGAATCAGCTCTGCGATCTGTATAGTGAGTTCTTCTTTAATCCCATTTTATTTTGTGTAACTGCATATGAATTGTTTTGTCCCCCTTTGTAAAACCTTGTGTATATTTTTTCATAAACACTGCCTCCCTTTTGGATTAAATATAAAATTTAATAGTTCTGTTTCTTTTGCTCTGTAATTGTTCCCTCCCCCGAAGCCATACGCTACCAGAAAGTAGGCGTCCGATCAGACCTGTATTGCATTTCAAATCTGATTGGTGGTGACAGCGAATGATATTAATTGGGTTATCGTAAGGCTATCAGTGATAGTATGAGGGCATATGCACATATTCCATGCGTTGGAAGGTGGTGTGTATGCCGTACGCTCACTGCTAGCTTGCCGATAACTACTTAGTGAGAACAGCCTGCAGCCTCCTATATTGATTGTCAGCCAATCGCGCAATTGTTCTGACCATATAGGGCAGCAGAGAGCTGTTTGCTCAAGAGATATCAGTGGGTGGTCTCTGTGAGTAATCGGGATCATGTGAATCCCTGACAAAGAACTTAATTTAAAAATTGCATTTTGTGTTTGTGTTATCTTTAAACACCAATAAATCATTTGGGCCCAATTTAACATCAATAACACCAAGATAACTTAAAGCAATAACCAACTACATGGCCCAAGTTGAGAATTGCCAAGACAATAAAACTTTATTGAAAACATATAGAAGCACAAATGCACAAAAATAATTAAAAACAAGGCACACCACAGATGATGAAAAAGGTGGAGCACCTGGACCTGAATAATGCAGTAAGTAATATATCATTCATATGGCTCCAGCAGGTAAGTATGTAACAACTAGTATATGGTATACATATGAGAATAATTAGACAGCATAAAATACATAGATGGTAAACCACATATAGAGAGTCAATAAATACAAATACACAAGTATATAAATACATAAAGTAGTTCCAAATAAATAACTATTTTATAAACAATGTCTAAGTAAAGCTGCATATATAGATAAATAATTCCTATAGGGACCACCCAAAGTTACCATAAAATATAACTATAATTACCAAGGAGCGTAGGTCAAAGGTCCAAGCACCCACCACACACCCGACGCGCGTTTTGCACAGGAAATGCTTCATCCAGGGGTGATGGAGTGCTGGGAAGGAGGAATATTTAAATGGATCCTGGCCAATGACGTCCAAAATTGGTGCTCGTATACAGCTGCGCTATAACCCTTATGCAAAATCTTAACCTCGGATCAACGTTGTCATGGGTACCTGTGTAGCGTAATGCCCCCGCAGTAGTACACCGCACGCATGCCGGCCGCCATGTCCCGGTACCGCCGAAGAAAGTATTTCCCGTCATGTGACCGCACGCGGTCACATGATCGGGACTAAATCACGTGATTAGTGTTTAAGGCGCTCAGCGCATGCGCGGAAGCCAGATCTCTGGCTAGAAGAAACAGCAGGGGGAACTCGCAAAAGAAAAAAACCTATTTGACTAAAGGTTTAACCCCTCGTGGGTTACGGGTGCAGGTCGTCTTTTCCTGTCGAAGACGAAAATCTGTGACTACGTTTTGAGGCAGCCTGCAATACCTGTTCTGATACATTTATGGAAATATTGCTGGAGATTAACGGTAAAATTGTGGATGAGTTGGGGGTTGAAATAGAGGAAATTCAGAAGAAATTCCAAACGGAATGTTCTAAGGAGGAAATGGAGGAATACAAAAAAGAGATTGAAAAAACTGTGTGGAATGGGAAAATCAGATCCAATACCAAAACTAAGAAATTTCAGAGAGATCTACAAGATAAGAAACAAAATAGAGTCTTCAGATGGAATTTCCTAAAAAAGACAAAGAAATCGGAGGCTCCCACTATAAGCTCAAGGGATGCATCAACTACTGGTGCATCTAGTGTTTCATCTACGGACAATGAACGATACTATCTCCGGCACAATAAACGTTGCACTGATCAATACCGCTGGTACAATGGGAAGAGACGCCAGGAAATGTCCAGGGCAACCAACACAAGACCTTTATGAAGGTAATTAATCTTTCGGACATTGCATTATCAACTGATCAAATCTCGATATTAAGCCGTGGTCTCTCTTTCTCCCCATCATCTAGCTTTAATCGATTCGCAGCCGTCAAGGATATACAGCTTTTTGCTAGAAAATTGATATTCAGGAAGCTGTATTTTAATAAATTTAATGACCCTGTTTTATCTACATCAACTGAAATTGAGGCTTGAGGATAATGGAGGAATTGGAGGAGGAATCATCCAATACCAGCAGGGATACATATCCACAACAGCTTCTTCCGAAATCCAAGAAGTTTCCTCCAATATCAGGATTTCCTAAAATAGACCTGCTTGTACGAATGGTCATACAGGACCTTGAAAAGGTACCAGAAAAAATTAAATGTGATAATCTTAACAAACAAGAAAGATTGGCCTTGAGAGGCTTTGAATCCCTTAAAGGAGTGGTTATTAAACCATCCGATAAGGAAGGCAATGTGGTCATCTGGCCAACGGCCATGTATGAGAAGGAGATGTATAGGCTACTCAGTAACAATGACTGTTATCGTAGGCGGACTTTTAACCCATTGTCTAAATTCAGGATTGAACTGCATGAATTATTATCGGATGCAGTGGACAGACGGATCATTACCACGAAACAAATGGAAGGCCTCTGGATTGACGAACCAACAGTGGCAGGAATTTATCTTCTCCCGAAAATCCATAAGGATTCCCTCACACCACTAGGTAGGCCCATTGTATCGGGAATAAATAACATCTGTGATCCCTTATGCAAGTTAATAGACCATTACTTGAGACCGATGGTTGAGACACTCCCATCCTACCTTAAAGATACCAACGACGTACTGAGAAAACTGGACAATCTTCAACTTGAGCCAAATATGTGGTTTGTTACATGTGATGTGGAGTCACTATACACATCCATCCGACACAGGGATGGCATTGAGGCCGTGCGTTTTTTTCTTAGCTCCAATGGACTGGATGGTGATATGTGTGCGTTTTTACTTGCCTCATTGAATTTTGTGTTGACACACAATTTTTTTATGTTTCGGGATGCACTCTACCTACAGCTCCAGGGCACAGCAATGGGGGCGTCTTGTGCGCCCTCATATGCTAACCTGTTCCTGGGGCTGTGGGAGAGGAGCATCTTCCAGACTAGTCCCTCTACTTTAGTTAATCGGGTGGTATCATGGTGGCGGTACATCGATGATGTACTCTTAATTTGGCAGGGTTCACAAGATGAACTAAATTCTTTCTTTGATGATCTCAATAGAAATGATCTAAATATCAAGTTAACTTACAAGAGCAGTAGAGACTGCATTGAATTTCTTGATATTCTGATACAGGTGGACGGTCACGGGAATGCTGAGACAGATTTATTTCGGAAGAGCACCGCTGCCAATACTTTTCTCCATGTCTTATCACAACATCCAAAACACCTGGTAAATAATATACCGGTTGGACAATTTCTAAGGGCAAGAAGGATATGCTCCAATACTTCTCTTTTCGAAAACAAGCAGATGATCTATACAGACGGTGTAAAGATCGGGGATATGGGAAGAAGCCTATCTGTAAAGCCTATGCAAGAGCCCGTCATTGTGAAAGAATTGATCTCTTAAAGAACAAATCACGTACAATGAAGCTGGACCCAAAGGTACGTTGTGTACTTGACTAATTCCCACAGTGAGGATGTTTATGCAATTATGCAGAAACATTGGGCAGTCCTATCACTGGACAAGACCATTTCTCAATTTATTGACAAAAGGCCTTCTATTACATATAGAGGAGCTAGAAATCTTCGTGATCATCTTGTTCACAGTTATCATAAGGAACCTGGGACAGGTTTTATCTTTGGTTCAAAGGGTCCAAAATGGGGATGTTCACCATGTAATAAATGTGTAGCTTGTAAAAATGTTGACACCGCGGAATATTTCCTTGACTCTAATGATAGGAGATATAGAATTACGTACAATATTAATTGCACTACCAAATCAGTCATCTATCATGCTACGTGTCCGTGTGGCCTAATATATATAGGGATGACGACACAAGAATTCAGGAGGCGGATTCGTGAACATGTCCTAGACATTGAGGGGGCTGCACAAGTTGAGGATTTATCTATGCTGAAATCCATTCCACGTCACTTCAAAATGACTCATAATTGTGATCCAACGGGATTAGTTTTCAAGGGCATTGATCGAGTTTTTGTGAGCCCCAGAGGGGGAAACTGGAAGAAATTATTGGCTCAAAAAGAAACAAAGTGGATTTATAAACTGAATACTATCTCGCCCCATGGACTCAATGACCATAATAGCTTTGTGCCTTTTCTCTAATGACCCTATATCCCTATATGTATTTGTTTTTTTCCACCTTTTGAGCTGAGTCCTAGTAGTGCTGGTTTTAATCATGGTTTTATTTCAGTTTTCTTTGTGTTTTTTTGTTGTACTGATTATGTTTCTTTTTTAGATGGTCCTGGTCTTCTGAGCCTTGCAACCTGTTTAATGGGCCCCCGGGTTATTATTCCTTGCTTTTATTTTTGAAGTTATATTTAATATGTTTTTTTCAATTGGATGGTTATTTTGGTCAGTCTTTCTTCATACTCTTTCTATAGTATAACTTTCCTATTTAATTTTTTCATTTTTTTTTTATGCTTTAGTCTAATCTTAGTAATATAATAATAATAATAATAATAATAAAAATCATGTTCACTTACACATTTGCACTGTTCACTTTATGCACTTGAGGCACTCTTTAGTCCATCAATTAAAAATCTTTCCCCTCCTTATGGTAGCGGTTTTTAGTGAATTTGCTATTATATCTTGTATTTTAATATTAATATTATGGACACGTGTTTTTGTCTATTCTTAATATGCACTGTACACTTTATGCACATTTCGCACCTTTTTTTACTAGTGAATTAAAAACCTTTCCTCTTTCTTAGGGTAGTGTTTTTTTCTTTATGGTGTCCTCTTCATATAGGTTATTTTATGTTATATATCTTATAATGGTGGCCTTTATCATTATATATCGATACATATATATCTTTATTTATACACCAGGTGGTGGTTCCATTAGGTTTTTATTTGATCGACATCTGCGCTTGTAGGCATTGGCAAGGTTTTTTTCTTTTGCGAGTTCCCCCTGCTGTTTCTTCCAGCCAGAGATCTGGCTTCCGCGCAAGCGCTGAGCGCCTTAAACACTAATCACGTGATTTAGTCCCGATCATGTGACCGCGTGCGGTCACATGACGGGAAATACTTTCTTCGGCGGTCCCGGGACATGGCGACCGGCATGCGTGCGGTGTATTACTGCGGGGGCATTACGCTACACAACGTTGATCTGAGGTTAAGATTTTGCATAGGGGTTATAGCGCAGCTGTATACGATCACCAATTTTGGACGTCATTGGCCAGGATCCATTTAAATATTCCTCCTTTCCAGCACTCCATCACCCCTGGACAAAGCATTTCCTGTGCAAAACGCGCGTCGGGTGTGTGGTGGGTGCCTGGACCTTTGACCTACGCTCCTTGGTAATTATAGTTATATTTTATGGTTACTTTGGGTGGTCCCTATAGGAATTATTTATCTATATATGCAGCTTTACTTGGACATTGTGTATAAAATAGTTATTTATTTGGAACTACTTTATGTATTTATATACTTGTGTATTTGTATTTATTGACTCTCTATATGTGGTTTGCCATCTATGTATTTTATGCTGTCTAATTATTCTCATATGTATACCATATACTGGTTGTTACATACTTACCTGCTGGAGCCATATGAATGATATATTACTTACTGCATTATTCAGGTCCAGGTGCTCCACCTTTTTTATCATCTGTGGTGTGCCTTGTTTTTAATTATTTCTGTGCATTTGTGCTTCTATATGTTGTCAATAAAGTTTTATTGTCTTGGCAATTCTCAACTTGGACCATATAGTTTGTTATTGCTTTAAGTTATCTTGGTGTTATATATATATATATATATATATTTGTGTTATCTTTGTTAAATATTTAAATTTGTTTTGTGATCTGAAACATTTAAGTGTGACAAACATGCAAAAGAATAAGAAATTAGGAAGTGGGCAAACACTTTTTCACACCAATGTATCTTATGTCCATCTGGCTGCTGAAGAGAACAGGAAGCAGGTGTCCAATAATAGCCATAGGGGCCAATCTGAAAATTGTTAGATTTTTTTTTAGTTTTTTTTTAATTAGATATTTACATGAAAATTTTAAAAAATATAATTAATTAAAAAAATTAAACAATTGGTCATATTCTGATGACATTCCTTTTAAGATATGCTATAAGAAAGGAGCAAAATAAATTCTATTTGACAATAAATTTTTGCCCAGTCTCAAAGACATATAGCATGATAAAAGCTGAAGCTGGTCTTGCAAGGCAGTAAGGCTTAGCAGCTATGCTGATGTAGACGGCATGAGCCAATGAGCAGAGTGATCAGCTGCAGCGCTGTTGACGTGATGTCACCCCTGTAACCAGTAAAAATCAGTGGAGCAGCTACAGAGATGCAGCCCTGGACATGGGCAGGGTAAGTAACAGATTATTTTTTATATTTAGCATGGCCACAATGAATTTGTAAAAAAAAAAAAAAGTTAAAAAGGGGAAAGGAAGCCCTTTTAACTTTAATCCATAAATATAGTATGGCCAATTGATGGTGCTGTTCATATTAAATGCACTATAAAAATATTTAAATTTTATGAATGCGTTGCAGATTTTTCCATTTATTTGTTGCAGATTATTAGATACATTTCTTTGTGGCTGTTAATTCTCATCACTGCCTTCTAAAATATTCTCTTTGCAGCTGTGATTTCTGGAAGTCTACAGAATGAACGTGCCGATATCAATACATCACACTGTCCTGAGACATAACCAAGGCTCACACTGACGGAACGGAGGATTGAGGGGAAAAAGTCATTGACAATGCATTCCCAGCTATAAAGATAAAAACAACTGCTGCAACCAAAAAGCTGAAGGTGAATTCTGCGCTTTATGTCTTCGTCTTAGACCATTTCACGTGTCAGTATTTGTAAGCCAAAACCAGGAGTGAAACCTACAGAGAGAAGTGTAGTGGAAAAATGTGCATCCCTTCTGTGTTTTAGAACCTGGCAATAGCTCAGAAATACTCATGCTAAATAGTGGCCGTAATACTGATGTATGGAAGTGCACTCGCTATACAATTAGAGTTGCCTATAAACCATTGAGCCTACAAGCGCATGTGCTCCTTCCAATGAAACTGGGCATTCTGAGACTGCATGGTGGCCAGTAACGTATGAAACAAGCTGTACACTATAAAATTAAAAATCCCTCTGTCATTGAGAATGGAGAGGATTTTTAATAGGAGGGAGATTGTAAGGTTGCTTTCTTTTACAAGTACTTTGCAATTTTACCTATTTAAGAACTTGAGAACTTTTTTAAGCCCCATCCCAAATTTGCTCCTCCCGGGATTGCCCCAACAACCCCCGGTAACTCCCCCGTTCTGCCATGGAATGCCCAGCATAACAGCTCGCTCACACTGGAATAGAATACAGAGGACATCTGATATCTTTACCCCATAAACTATTACCCCGATTGCCACCACACCAAGGCAATTGGTAAGAGCTGGGCCAAGGGCCATAATTGGAACATCTCATGTGATACGCCAATTCTGGGGTGGCTGCGGACTTGTATTTTTAGGCTAAGAAGGGCCCAATAACCAGAGACCTTCCTATCCTGATAATATAAGCCTGCAGCTGTCTGCTTTACCTTGGCTGGTTATCATAAGTAGGGGGAACCCCATGACATTTTTTTTATTTATTTATTTAATAGGTTAGGGTGCTAGATTATTATATGTGTGTGTGTGTGTGTGTGGGGGGGGGGGTTGTGACATTAAATATCTACAGGATATCTATCTTCTATCTATCTATATCTGTACATATATACAGTACAGACCAAAAGTTTGGACACACCTTCTCATTTAAAGATTTCTGTATTTTCATAACTATGGAAATTGTACATTCACACTGAAGGCATCAAAACCATGAATTAACACATGTGGAATTATATACTTAACAAAAAAGTGTGAAACAACTGAAAATATGTCTTATATCCTAGGTTCTTCATAGTAGCCACCTTTTGCTTTGATGACTGCTTTACACACTCTTGGCATTCTATTGATGAGCTTCAAGAGGTAGTCACCGGAAATGGTTTTCACTTCACAAGTGTGCCCTGTCAGGTTTAATAAGTGGGATTTCTTGCCTTATAAATGGGGTTCGGACCATCAGTTGTGTTGTGCAGAAGTCTGGTGGATACACAGCTGATAGTCCTACTGAATAGACTGTTAGAATTTGTACAGTTATATGAAAAAGTTCGGGCACCCCTATTAATCTTAAGCTTAATGTTTTATAAAAATTGGTGTTTTTGCAACAGCTATTTCAGTTTGATATATGTAATAACTGTTGGATACAGTAATGTTTCTGCCTTGACATGAGGTTTATTGTACTAACAGAAAATGTGCAATCTGCATTCAAACAAAATTTGACAGGTGCATAAGTATGGGCACCTCACCAGAAAAGTGACATTAATATTTAGTAGATCCTCCTTTTGCAAAAATAACAGCCTCTAGTCGCTTCCTGTAGCTTTTAATGATTTCCTGGATCCTGGATGAAGGTATTTTTGACCATTCCTCTTTACAAAACAATTCCAGTTCAGTTAAGTTTGATGGTCGCTGAGCATGGACAGCCCTCTTCAAATGATCCCACAGATGTTCAATGATATTCAGGTCTGGGGACAGGGATGGCCATTCCAGAACATTGTAATTGTTCCTCTGCATGAATGCCTGAGTAGATTTGGAGCGGTGTTTTGGATCATTGTCTTGCTGAAAGATCCATCCCCTGCGTAACTTCAACTTTGTCACTGATTCTTGAACAATATTGTCAAGAATCGGCTAATGCTGAGTGGAATCCATGCGTCCCTCAACTTTAACAAGATTCCCGGTGCCGGCATTGGCCACACAGCCCCAAAGGATGATGGAACCTCCACCAAATTTTACTGTGGGTAGCAAGTGTTTTTCTTGGAATGCTGTGTTTTTTTGCCGCCATGCATAACGCCTTTTTGTATGACCAAACAACTCAATCTTGGTTTCATCAGTCCACAGGACCTTCTTCCAAAAAGAAATTGGCTTCTCCAAATGTGCTTTTGCATACCTCAGCCAACTCTGTTTGTGGCGTGCTTGCAGAAACGGCTTCTTTCGCATCACTCTCCCATACAGTTTCTCCTTGTGCAAAGTGCGCTGTATAGTTGACCGATGCACAGTGACACCATCTGCAGCAAAGTTGATGCTGCAGCTCTCTGGAGGTGGTCTGAGGATTGTCCTTGACTGATCTCACCAGTCTTCTTCTCTGCCTTTCTGATGTTTTTCTTAGCCTGCCACTTCTGGCCTTAACAAGAACTGTCCCTGTGTTCTTCCATTTCCTTACTATGTTCCTCACAGTGGAGACTGACAGGTTAAATCTCTGAGACAGCTTTTTGTATCCTTCCCCTGAACAACTATGTTGAATAATCTTTGTTTTCAGATCATTTGACAGTTGTTTTGAGGAGCCCATGATGTCACTCTTCAGAGGAGATTCAAGCAGGAGAACAACTTGCAAGTGGCCACTTTAAGTAGCTTTTCTCATGATTGCATACACCTGGCTATGAAGTTCAAAGCTCAATGAGGTTACAAAACCAAAAAAAGTGCTTTAGTAAGTCAGTAAAAAGTAAGTAGGAGTATTTAAAACAAGAAAATGATAAGGGTGCCCATACTTATGCACCTGTCAAATTTTGTTTGAATGCAGATTGCACATTTTCTGTTAGTACAATAAACCTCATTTCAAGGCAGAAACATTACTGTGTCCAACAGTTATTACATATCTCAAACTGAAATAGCTGTTGCAAAAACACCAATTTTTATAAAACATTAAGCTTAAGATTAATAGGGGTGCCCAAACGTTTTCATATAACTGTATTATGGCAAGAAAAAAACAGCTAAGTAAAGAAAAACGAGTGGCCACCATTACTTTAAGAAATGAAGGTCAGTCAGTCCGAAAAATTGGGAAAACTTTGAAAGTGTCCCCAAGTGCAGTTGCAAAATCCATCAAGCGCTACAAAGAAACTGGCTCACATGAGGACCGCCCCAGGAAAGGAAGACCAAGAGTCACCTCTGCTTCTGAGGATAAGTTTATCCGAGTCACCAGCCTCAGAAATCGCAGGTTAACAGCAACTCAGATTAGAGACCAGGTCAATGCCACACAGAGTTCTAGCAGCAGACACATCTCTTCAACAACTGTTAAGAGGAGTCTTTGTGAAGCAGGCCTTCATGGTAAAATAGCTGCTAGGAAACCACTGCTAAGGACAGGCAACAAGCAGAAGAGACTTGTTTGGGCTAAAGAACACAAGGAATGGACATTAGACCAGTGGAAATCTGTGCTTTGGTCTGATGAGTCCAAATTTGAAATCTTTGGTTCCAACCACCGTCTCTTTGTGCGACGCAGAAAAGGTGAACGGATGGACTCTACATGCCTGGTTCCCACCGTGAAGTATGGAGGAGGAGGTGTGATGGTGTGAGGGTGCTTTGCTGGTGACGCTGTTGGGGATTTATTCAAAATTGAAGGAATATTGAACCAGCATGACTACCACAGCATCTTGCAGCGGCATGCTATTCCATCCGGTTTGCGTTTAGTTGGACCATCAATTATTTTTCAACAGGACAATGACCCCAAACACACCTCCAGGCTGTGTAAGGGCTACTTGACCAAGAAGGGGAGTGATGGGGTGCTACGCCAGATGACCTGCCCTCCACAGTCCCCAGACCTGAACCCAATTGAGATGGTTTGGGGTGAGCTGGACCGCAGAGTGAAGGCAAAAGGGCCAACAAGTGCTAAGCATCTCTGGGAACTCCTTCAAGATTGTTGGAAGACTATTTTCGTTGACTACCTCTTGAAGCTCATCAAGAGAATGCCAAGAGTGTGCAAAGCAGCAAAAGGTGGCTACTTTGAAGAACCTAGAATATAAGACATATTTTCAGTTGTTTCACACTTTTTTGTTACGTATATAATTCCACATGTGTTAATTCATAGTTTTGATGCCTTCAGTGTGAATGTACAATTTTCATAGTCATGAAAATACAGAAAAATCTTTAAATGAGAAGGTGTGTCCAAACTTTTGGTCTGTACTGTACATATAAAGATTGCTTTATTAATTTGAAAACTAGCTTTAAATTACCGTATGTAAAAGATGATGTTAAAAACGCATTGCATACGCATGTCATAAAGATGGTAGGTGAGAAAAATCGCATAACCCTTGCTTGACATAAGTTGAACCATATGGATTCCACTTGTCCAAATTTTCAGGAGCAACATCAGAGCTATTTTATATACGCTAATGTGAGCGAGTATATAGTCACATCCTGCACTAGCCACAGAGTCATGTGAACATTTAGGTCAATATGCAATTACAAATAACAATAAATTCACTATTATTTAACAAAAAGGCTGCAAAAATGATGTTTCAGGTGTTTTTTTTTAGGCTATGTGGATTTTTTCCTGAGCGTTTCTGCATCTCCCTGGCAGAAAAAAACTCATGCGGATTGTACATGCGCTTTTCCTGCCAGGGACAAGCGGATGTGAAGCGTTCTTCACTTGCATTTCCGCATGCGGGTTGACAAACGCTTTCCAAGCGATTTTAGCATCACTTGGAAAGTGCTTGACAACATGGTCACACTATATAAATCCATGCAAACAGCATGGATTTATATAGTGTGACCCGAGAGAATGTCAAAAAATAAATCTATACTTACCTTCCGTTGGCCCGCGCTGTCTTGCTTCACCGTCCCAGCTGCCGGCAGATCGTGTTACACTGAAGGACCTGCCGACGTCATCATCGCGTGACCCGTCACATGACTATGACGTCAGCGCGGGTCCTTCAGTCCACCGCGATCTGCCGGCATGAGAGGAGGAGTGCACTGGGGGCCATCAGAAGGTAAGTATATATACATATTTTTTTTTTATTCTTTTTTTTACAGTTTTCTATGGTACCCGGATCCGGAGGAGAGTCTGCTCTTCTCTAGACCTGGGTACCATCCGCTCATTAGAACGCATGGAAAGCGCATCTACATATACAGTGATGCGTAATCTATGCGTTCTAATGCAAGTCAATGGCGGTGAAAACGCAGCGCTTCTGCAAAATAATTGGTAGTGCTGCGTTTTTTTCCGCAATGATAATCTGCAGCGGAAATTTCCGCAGCATGTGCACAGCACATGCGGATTATCATTGGGGAACATGGCAGGCCTTCTACCATGCGTTTTTTAAGTGTTTCTGCAGCATTTTTGCTGCTGCGGAAACACTTAAAAAACTAATCTTAGGCACACAGCCTTAAATAACATTTTTAAGTGATTTTGAGGCCAATTTTGTCTTACAAATCGCTTTGGCACTGCCGCATAGTGATCTGGTTTCATGAATGTGAATACTGGTTTTAAGGCTCAAAACAATTTTCCAATATTTATGTGACACTTGGTATTCATTTTCATTCTAGCTTATTTTAGTTTGGCCACTTGATGGCGCTGTTCTATAACAATTTTAAAGAAAAGCAAATGCAATTGATTGCACAGAGATTTACAATAAAATATTGGAATTCTATAGAGTTGCTTCAGATTTTTCTGTAGATTTGAGACTATATCCATTTATTACAATATATCGTTCTTTGTGGCAGTTGAATTTGTAGATCCGATTCCCTGCTGCAGTACAATTACTAGCTACATTCCTTTGTGTGCAGCAGATCTGTTATTAGACCTTTTTTCTTGCAGATATATGTCTGATTCAATGTATATTTCCATTAAGTGTAGCCAGCATTTGTATTTGTATGGCCTGCATCAACAAATGGCTTAGTGTGGCTAAAGAGTTATCAAGGCTGTCGTGAAAGTTATCTTCTAAAATATTTTTCTTGCAGCTGTGATTTCTGGAAGTCCACAGAACAAACGTGCTGATATCAATACATCACATTGTCCTGAGACATAACCAAGGCTCACACTGACAGGATGGAGGATTGAAGAAGGGGGGAGTAAATAAGAATGGGTTTCCAGTTTTAAAGGGCATCACAATGTGGTCTTGAAAGAACGTTTATATATATTTATTAATTAGTGGCAATATAACCAACATAAATCATTTATAATTTGTGCCAATATTAATAATTTTTAAATCTGTCCCATTTTGCACATAGCACCCCCTAAGGATAACCCTCCACACTTTAATGGCCTTTTAGCTGCCATTGGAACTGTCTTTTATTACTTTCAGGTCATAGCTGATCATGCGCAGCTGGCAAACTGTTAGCATAGATGTGTGTGCTGTGTCTAGAATTGGGCTTCTACTGTGAGTGATGATGTCACGGAAAGGGGTGGAGCATACTTCATTACACTGTGGGAGCTCAAACCAGGAAGCAATGGTACCTATGTGCTGGTGACTAAAAGGAGCGATATACTGCAGCATGGGGCCATGTACAGGGGGCTGAAAGGAGTGATATACTACAGGAAAGGCATCAGTGTACAGGGCTTGAGGAGAAGGATGTACTGCAGGAGGGGGGCTGAAATAGCGATATACTGCAGGATTGGATTCTGCATAGAGGGGCTGAGAGATACTGCAAGAAGGGGCTCTACGTACATGGGCTGAGATTAGCTGAACTGTGTTTGTTGCCTGCTGTTGAGAGACCAGTGATGTGAAACTGCAAATGCCACTCTATTGATGCATATGACAGATGATTATCTTCTGCTATATGCATCAATCAATAGGGGCACTTGTAGTTTTGCAAAACTGATCTGTCTTCAGAAGGCAACAAACGTACGGCATCTGATTATTTTTTACGCACCCATAGACTTGAATGGGCAAGTCTCATCCAATTTACAGAAGAAACTAGTGCACGTTGCGATTTTTTTTCACATGCAGATTCAGTCAGCAAAAAAAAAAAAAAAAATTGCTCTTCTGCACTGCCCCAATGAAGAACATTGGTTTGAGTGCTGTCCATTTTTTTCATGGATAACACTCGGACCAAAAATACAGTTGTGTGAACGGGCCCTTACAGCAACAAATGCTGAACGATTTGTACAATTCCAGTGAATAGGGCTTTGTAATTTGCAGCATTTTACATATTTCTTCCATGGATTTCACCATTGTCAGTGCAACAAGTGAAATCTGCAAATTTACAATAGCAGAAATTTTATTTTATTGTGATGTAACAACCCCACCAGCAGTATATGATCATCAGAAGGTCAGAAAGACCCAATTCTACTCAAGGCAATCAGAGATCTTAAAAATGGGGAGGAATTGAAAATTAAAATATGTTATGAAGTTGTAAGACTTTTTGTAATATTATGAATAAACTATAGCTCCCCTTACCTAGAAGACACTTAATGTAAAAGTGAATGAATGGTGCGCTTGTGTTTATTATATTTACTATTGGATCTCATATTCATATACTTTTCTGTTACAGGGTAGACGGTAATTGCCCCTGGTAACACTTGGTAATTGCCCTTAATTGAATGCAGAAAATTAGCCTCTGTGCCTTTCTAGGAAGTCTGACCTGCGATTATCTTCGGAGTTCGCTGCCGAGCGGTAAGAATGGATCTTTGACAGTGCTGGCTGCAATATATACACCAGGAAATAAATGTGGCTTGGTGAGACAGGTCCAGACAAAAAGATACTTGCTTCTCTGCTCAGTTTCTTGTTTAAAGAGCGGTTGAGAAGCAAATACAGTCTGCTGGTTTAGGATGGCTGCCACGGTTTGGGCCAGCGGGCACACACAGACTGTGTGTTCAGCAACAGAATCTCCGATAGCATTTACATTGCTAAATTTTACAGCTTCGTGGTAAAGGATCATTTAGACAGTCCGTGGGGGGAGGGAATTGGGTTTGAAAATGACTGATGCAGACAGAAGGTAAATGTGACTTTGTGATAAAGTGTGCTTATAATAAGGTAATCCATTAATAAAATAATAATAATCTTTTTTGTTGTATTTTATGCAGAGTTCTGTTTTACTGTGTATGTTAAAAGATGGCAGAATAACACTGGTAAGGTAACGCTCAGTCAAATGTTTAAAGGGACCCTGGGAATAGATCAGGGATGTCAAACTCAAACACACAGAGGGCCAAAATGAAAAACTTGGACAAAGTCGCTGGCCAACCAGTATACAGTATAATAGACCCCACATAGTCCTCCATACAGAATAACGGGCACCAGGTAGTCCTCCATATAGAATGGGCCCCACATAGTCCTCCATACAGAATAATGGGCCCCACATAGTCCTCCATACAGAATAATGGGCCCCACATAGTCCTCCATACAGAATAATGGGCCCCACACAGTCCTCAATACAGAATAATGGCCCCACATAGTCCTCCATACAGTATAATGGGCCCCATGAAGTCCTCCATACAGAATAATGGCCTCACATAGTCCTCCATACAGTATAATGGTGCTACATAGTCCTCCATACAGAATAATGGGCCCCACATAGTCCTCCATACAGAATAATGACCCTACATAGTCCTCCATACAGAATAATGACCTCATATAGTCCTCCATACAGTATAATGGCCCCACATAGTCCTCCATACAGAATAATGGGCCCCACATAGTCCTTCATACAGTATAATGGACCCCACATAGTCCTCCATACAGAATAACGGGCACCACGTAGACCTCCATATAGAATGGGCCCCACATAGTCCTCCATACAGAATAATGGGCCCCACATAGTCCTCCATGCAGAATAATGGGCCCCACATAGTCCTCCATGCAGAATAATGGCCCCACATAGTCCTCCATACAGTACTATGGGGACCACATAGTCCTCCATACAGTATAATTGGCCCCACATAGTTCTCCATACAGTACTATGGGAACCATATAGTCCTCCATACAATATAATGGCCCCACATAGTCCTCCATACAGAATCCTTTGGAAGTGCATTGAGGTGAAGGGTACATTGCTGGAAAAGGAAGAAAAAAAAAAAAAACTCTTTAAATCTCTTAGTTTGCGAGTGTGAACGAGCTGCGTGTGTCCGGAGCGTAAGTGCGAACGAAAGTAAGTGTGTGACTTGTTTTTCAGTGAAGAGGTATTTGGGAATCCTGCAGAAAATACCTGTGTGAATTGCGGTGAGTGCTGCATTGTGACCTGCTGAGTGCTTTTCTACCTGTTTAGATTTATTGGGCTTTTTAAAACCTATTTTCTCACTACAGTTTTAGTTTCTTAGTTTACTACCTGTGTATTTAAGGGTTAACTACATTGCACTAAAATCCTGAGGTGTAGATTTACTCACAAGGGGTTAATTAAGGGGAAGGGGTCATAATTAAGGGTTTATAAGGGGCAGCTGGTTGGACATCAAGTCCTTTGGAAGTGCATTGAGGTGAAGGGTACATTGCTGGAAAAGAAAAAAAAAAAAAAAAAAACTCTTTAAATCTCTTAGTTTGCGAGTGTGAACGAGCTGCGTGTGTCCGGAGCGTAAGTGCGAACGAAAGTAAGTGTGTGACTTGTTTTTCAGTGAAGAGGTATTTGGGAATCCTGCAGAAAATACCTGTGTGAATTGCGGTGAGTGCTGCATTGTGACCTGCTGAGTGCTTTTCTACCTGTTTAGATTTATTGGGCTTTTTAAAACCTATTTTCTCACTACAGTTTTAGTTTCTTAGTTTACTACCTGTGTATTTAAGGGTTAACTACATTGCACTAAAATCCTGAGGTGTAGATTTACTCACAAGGGGTTAATTAAGGGGAAGGGGTCATAATTAAGGGTTTATAAGGGGCAGCTGGTTGGACATCAAGTCCTTTGGAAGTGCATTGAGGTGAAGGGTACATTGCTGGAAAAGGAAGAAAAAAAAAAAAAAAAGACTCTTTAAATCTCTTAGTTTGCGAGTGTGAACGAGCTGCGTGTGTGCGGAGCGTAAGTGCGAACGAAAGTAAGTGTGTGACTTGTTTTTCAGTGACTTTGGATTCAGGGAGTTTGGAAGGGAGGACTTAGGACTGAATTGCTGACTGTATTTCATTCTTTCTTTACTTTACTTTTTACTTAATTAATCCACCTGACCTACTTATCTGATTCCCCCGTCCATACTTGATACTTAACTGATCCCCCGCCGATATCTAATTGATACACTTGCACATCCCTAATTGATCCCCGTCCATACACCTATATATAAATAATTGTGTTTTGTACTTGTATATATATACTGACTGTATCCCCATATTTAGAATGACGTCCATTTTGGCCGGAGCCGTGCAGTGTACATCTTGCGCAATGTATGCATTCAGTGAGCAACCGCTCGAGGATCCATACTGCTGCGAGAGATGTGAGCATATCGTGCACTTGGAAGCCCAAATTCTGGATCTAAGTGCTCAGATAGCGGTACTGAGGAGCATCGACAACATGGAACGGAGTTTGCTGCTCACCGAGCAGACACTCAATGGGTCAATACTGGGGGTGGAGCATAGAGGGGAAGTGCAGGCTGAACAGGCAGGGAGCTGGATAACAGTTAGGAGGGATAGAGGGAAGAAGTATAGGAAGGCTGGTTCAGAACCGGCATTATTGGAGCACGACAGATCCTCTGACCGCCGGGGGAGTGTATGCTCCAGTAATGAGGGGGAGGGGGGAAGTGTAGGGCAGGCAAGACAGGTTCTGGTAGTGGGTGACTCTATTATTAGGGGGACAGACAGGGCAATCTGTCACAAAGACCGGGATCGCCGAACGGTGTGCTGCCTCCCTGGCGCTCGAGTCCGGCACATCGCGGATCGGGTTGACAGGTTACTGGGTGGGGCTGGCGAAGACCCAGCGGTCATGGTCCACATCGGCACCAATGACAAAGTGAGTGGTAGATGGAGGGTCCTTAAAAATGATTTCAGGGACCTAGGTAGGAAGCTTAGGGCAAGGACCTCCAAGGTAGTTTTCTCAGAAATACTACCAATCCCGCAAGCCACACAGGAGCGCCAACGGGAAGTTAGGGAGGTGAATAAGTGGCTAAAGAGTTGGTGCAAGGCAGAAGGGTTTGGGTTCATGGAGAACTGGGCCGACTTCGCGGTCGGCTACAGGCTCTACCGTAGGGACGGGCTGCACCTCAATGGGGAGGGTGCAGCGGTGCTGGGGAAGAAGATGGCTAATAGGTTGGAGGAGTTTTTAAACTAGAGACGGGGGGGGGAAACCAAGGAAATAGGTGGGATGTGAGGCAAGCAAGGGGGAAGGGGAGAAGTGAATATAATGAGGGTGGAGAGGGGGGTGGGGATAGTACAGTTAGATCGTTAGAGAAGAATAGGATGCTAAATAACCCCAAAGTTTTATCTTGCATGCTGACCAACGCAAGAAACCTGACCAATAAGGCGGATGAGCTGCAGGCGCTTATATCGGAGGAGAGGTATGACATCGTAGGTATAACAGAGACTTGGCTAGACGATAGCTACGACTGGGCGGTAAATTTATTAGATTATAGTTTATTTAGAAGGGACCGGAAACAGGGGAAAGGCGGAGGAGTCTGCTTATATGTAAAGTCATGTCTAAAGCCCAGACTAAGGGAAGATATAGGAGAGGGAGAAGAGGGGGTCGAGTCCATGTGGGTAGAGATAGAGGGAACTAAAAATAATAATAAAATATTACTGGGGGTCTGCTATAAGTCACCAAATATAACAGAGGAGAATGAGAATCTGCTATTAGGACAAATAGACAAAGTAGCAAAACATAATGAAGTGATTGTAATGGGGGATTTCAACTACCCGGATATTGACTGGGAAACAGAAACCTGTAGATCTCAGAAAGGAAAAAGGTTCTTGACAAATATTAAGGATAATTATCTCTCCCAACTAGTGCAGGAACCAACGAGAGGGAAGGCCGTGTTGGACTTAATATTGACTAATAGGCCTGATAGAATAACTGAGGTATAGATAGGGGGGCACCTAGGTAATAGCGACCATAATATTATCGACTTCAAAATGCCCTTCAGTAGGGTTATCAATAAGGGAACAACAAAAACATTAAACTTTAGGAGGGCGAAGTTTGATCAGCTGAAAGAAAGCCTTCAACTTATTGACTGGGACAAAGTTCTTAATCAAAGGAATACTAATAGTAAATGGGAAACCTTCAAAAGAATTCTGAATACTCAGTGCGAGAGATATATATCGTATGGGAATAAAAGGGCCAGAAATAAGAGGAAACCAATATGGTTGAACAAGAACGTAAAAGGGGCGTTAAATAGCAAAAAAGAGGCATTCAAGAGATTAAAACAGGAAAACAGTGAGGAGGCACTAATGTGTTACAAGGAAAAAACGAGAACCTGTAAAAAACAAATAAAAATAGCGAAGGAGGAAACAGAGAGACGTATTGCTAGGGAAAGTAGATCAAATCCCAAACTGTTCTTTACGTATATAAATAGTAAAAGGATTAAATCGGATAATATTGGACCGATAAAAAGTGAGGAAGGCAAAATCATAGAGAAAGATGAGGATAAAGCTAATCTATTAAATAATTTTTTTTCGACAACTTTCACAAAGGAAATAGAACTAACAGGAGAAATGAGAAGTGACAAGCTTAATCCTCCACTAAGTATGACAAATCTAACCCAAGCTGGGGTACAGAAACGCCTCAGTAACATTAAAATAAACAAATCACCAGGACCTGATGGCATACACCCACGGGTACTAAGGGAACTAAGTAATGTGATAGACAGACCGTTATATCTTATATTTAAGGACTCTGTTGAGACTGGGTCTGTGCCACTTGATTGGCGACAGGCGAATGTAGTGCCAATATTCAAAAAGGGAGCGAAAAGTGACGCCGGAAACTATTGGCCGGTGAGTCTGACGTCCGTTGTGGGCAAAATTTTTGAAAGCTTCATTAAAGAGGCAATTACGGAGCATCTTGATGCTAATAATCTTTTAATCCCGAACCAACATGGATTCATGAGGAATCGTTCCTGCCAAACAAACCTGATTGACTTCTACGAGGAGGTTAGCTCTCGAGTAGATCAGGGGGAACCAGTGGATGTCGTGTATCTCGACTTCTCAAAAGCGTTCGATAGCGTGCCACATAATAGGTTGGTATACAAAATGAGAATGATGGGGCTGGGGGAAAATGTCTGCAAGTGGGTAGCTAACTGGCTAAAGGATAGAAGGCAGAGGGTGGTTATAAATGGAATATACTCAGATTGGGTAAGCGTCACTAGTGGGGTACCACAGGGGTCTGTACTAGGCCCAATGTTATTTAATATCTTTATTAACGACATAGTCAACGGGATAAATAGTAAAATATCAATATTTGCAGATGACACAAAGTTATGTAAAACAATTAATACAAAAGAGGACAGTGCAGACCTACAGAGGGATTTGGATAAGCTGGGTAGGTGGAGCATTAAATGGCAAATGAGGTTTAACGAGGAGAAATGTAAGGTCATACATATGAGAAGGAAAAATGGAAGTCACCAGTACTCACTGAATGGGAAATCATTGGGGAATTCAGAGATGGAGAAGGACTTGGGCATCTTGATTGATAGCAAACTAAATTGGAGTGCCCAAAGTCAGGCCGCTGCTGTAAGGGCAAACAGGGTAATGGGATGTATCAGAAGAGGTATAGCTGCAAAGGATGAGAACATTGTTCTTCCACTGTACAAAGCACTGGTCAGACCACACTTGGAATACTGTGCTCAGTTATGGGCCCCAATATATAGAAAGGATATAAATGAGCTTGAAAAGGTACAAAGGAGGGCAACAAAATTAATAAAGGGAATGGAGGGACTGCAATACCCAGAGAGGTTGTCAAAACTAGGACTATTCAGCCTGGAAAAGAGAAGGTTGAGGGGGGACATAATAAATGTGTACAAATATGATAGGGGACAGTATAGAGATCTTGCCCGGGATTTGTTCAAAAGGAGGGATATTATGGTAACAAGAGGGCACTCACTAAGACTGGAAGAGAAAAGGTTCCAGCACCAGCATAGGAAGGGGTTCTTTACGGTAAGAGCAGTGAGAATATGGAATTCACTGAGTGAGGAGACGGTAATGTCGGATTCACTACACCAGTTCAAGCGGGGACTGGATGCATTTCTAGATACCAGGCAGATTTCAGCATATACTTAAAAATAAAATAAAATAGTAGGTTGATACAGGGATTTATTCTGACTGCTGGTTTCAGAGTCGGGAGGGAATTTTTCCTCAGGTGAAGATTGGCCAAATCATTTGGGGTTTTTGCCCTCCTCTGGATCAACTTTAGCAATTACAGAACTAACAGGTCGAACTTGATGGACGCAAGTCTTTATTCGGCTTTACAAAATATGTTAATATGTATATAATGGACCCCACATAGTCCTCCATACAGAATAATGGTCCCACATAGTCCTCCATACAGAATAATGGGCCCCACATAGTCCTCCATACAGAATAATGGGCCCCACATAGTCCTCCATACAGAATAATGGGCCCCACATAGTCCTCCATACAGAATAATGGGCCCCACATAGTCCTCCATACAGAATAATGGGCCCCACATAGTCCTCCATACAGAATAATGGGCCCCACATAGTCCTCCATACAGAATAATGGGCCCCACATAGTCCTCCATACCGTATAATGGGCCCCACATAGTCCTCCATACCGTATAATGGGCCCCACATAGTCCTCCATACCGTATAATGGCCCCACATAGTCCTCCATACAGTACTATGGGAACCACATAGTCCTCCATACAGAATAATGGCCCCACATAGTTCTCCATACAGTACTATGGGAACCACATAGTCCTCCATACAATATAATGGCCCCATATAGTCCTCCATACAGTATAATGGGCCCCACATAGTCCTCCATACAGAATAATGGCCCCACATAGTCCTCCATACAGTACTATGGGAACCACATAGTCCTCCATACAGAATAATGGCCCCACATAGTTCTCAATACAGTACTATGGGAACCACATAGTCCTCCATACAATATAATGGCCCCACATAGGGGTGGTGGTTCTGGTGTCGCGGACCAAATATAATCACCCTTTGGGCCAGATTTGGCCCACAGGCCTGAGTTTGACATGTATGGAATAGATTGCAGCCAGGTATTTTTTACACTGTGGCATTTTGGCATGTCAGAGAAAACATAGTTTGAAACGCCAGCTGGGGACTATAGTGGGAGACCTGACTAGTCCGGCTTCTCTCCGCCCCACTCTAGGTGATTGCATAAAATGTGTGCAATGTTTACTCCTAAAAACACAGGTTATATCCTATACGTTGTTATAGGGTTCCTCTAAACAGTTAAAGAGATAACTTTCACTATTTTTGTGGATGGGGCTAAGAACTAACAGGCAGGCAGTTGCTAACTACCTGCCTATTCTGCACAGGAACGATCTGTTAAGGCTCAGTTGGTGATTTCCCCACTTCATTTCACCTCTCATCGACAGAGCAGCTCTATTCCAATCTGCTTTGTCACTATCGACATCATACTCGTCATGCTAATTAGCAGCCGGCTGTCAATCAGCATTGCACCAGCACAGACGCCTCATCAACACAGCAAAGCGGAAAAGGAGCAGCTCTGTCGACGTGATATGGAAGCCTCTGCAGAATTGCGGCAGGAGCAGTCCATGACCGCTCTGAGCCAGCAGGACCTGCCTGCAAGTTCTTAGCCCCATAAGAAAATATAATAAAAGTCCCAAATAACCCCTTTAAATGTCACAGATGTGGTGATTCAATAATTGGCGAGACCTGCTACTTGCTAAAACATTTAGTTATTAGTTCTATGTTAAATCCCAATCCAAAATCATACATGGTGGAGTACAATTATATGACAATGGCACACATATCATAAAAACAGTTCCATCATTACATTAAAGGTCTTAATAAATCCACCGGATGTGATCTAAAAGCCTGATAGATGTGGGCCACATCTTTATTGAGAATGGAAGTCCCGTGACTCACCGTTTTGCCTGGAGCCTGCATGTGTATTAGGAACTCCCAAAGATGTGAATATAGAGAGCAGAGCATGCCCGGCCACCTCTCCATTCTGGGATCGCAAATCGGAAGGATGGCGGGGGGCAGGGGACACCATTCTGGACATAGATGCTTGCCCCAGAGATGGGGTCTGTATGTATCAGACATTTATGGCAGAAATGCAATCCTGGGGATATGCTATAAATGTTGATGATTTAAAATATGTTTTTATGTTGAGTTGGCCATACACTGTAGATTTGGCCATAAGGTACTGCTCCCGACTGCTCAGATATCTGCAGATTCCTGCTTAACATTCATATGTTTTTAATGGCCAGAGGAGAATATGCCGCTATGAGACGTCTCTGGCAGTGACTTACTGTATCTCCCAGGAGAACAATCAATTTGGTATTTTTAAATCCAACATGTCTCATCCTTCTTTCCCCCCAGAATCGGTTGTAGGTGGACAGTTTGACACTCCATCTGCATTACATAGTATACACATATATTACATAGTTGCTCAGTCCTGCCGAAATTTAACTTTTAATGGATGACTTTTATCTAACATATAAGGCAAACTAGCCTGCTTTATCAGTGTACCCCATTGTGCCCATAAACTGTGTAATCATACAAACAGTGCAGCCAAAAGATCTTCAGTTATTTCTATGCCCTAACAAATGGCCTCAATGTCCTAACCACCCTAAAAGTAAATGTTCAAAAAGTGCTAACCTAAAAAATTATAATTTGTTATAAGCTCTGTAGTAAAATAAAGACTGTCAGAAAAATATCACATGAAATCCTGTGAGCTAAACAGCCTGGACTCTAGACTGGTGTACAGGTGCATCTCACTAAATTAGAATATCATCAAAAAGTTAATTTATTTCAGTTCTTCAATACAAAAAGTGAAACTCCTATATTATATAGAGTCATTACAAACAGAGTGATCTATTTCAAGTGTTCATTTCAGTTAATGTTGATGATTATGGCTTACAGCCAATGAAAACACAAAAGTCATTATCTCAGTAAATTAGAATACTTTATAACAACAGCTTGAAAAATGTTTTTAAAATTCAAAATGTTGGCCCACTGAAATGTATGTTCAGTAAATGCACTCAATACTTGGTCGGGGCTCCTTTTGCATCAATTACTACATCAATGCGGCGTGGCATGGAGGCGATCAGCCTGTGGCACTGCTGAGGTGTTATGGAAGCCCAGGTTGCTTTGATAGCAGCCTTCAGCTCGTCTGCATTGTGGGGTCTGGTGTCTCTCATCTTCCTCTTGACAATACCCCATAGATTCTCTATGGGGTTAAGGTCAGGCGAGTTTGCTGGCCAATCAAGCACAGTGATACTGTTGTTTTTAAACCAGGTATTGGTACTTTTGGCAGTGTGGACAGGTGCCAAGTCCTGCTGGAGAATGAAATTTCCATCTCCAAAAAGTCTGTCAGCTGAGGGAAGCATGAATTGCTCTAAAATGTCCTGGTAGACGGCTGCGCTGACTTTGGTCTTGATTAAACACAGTGGACCTACACCAGCAGATGACATGGCTCCCCAAACCATCACTGATTGTGGAAACTTCACACTAGACCTCAAGCAGCTTGGATTGTGTGCCTCTCCACTCTTCCTCCAGACTCTGGGACCTTGACTTCCAAATGAAAATTGGAACTCTGGGACCTTGTGGAGTGTGTCACTGACTGCCTTCCGGACATCTGTCAAGTCAGCAGTCTTCCCCATGATTGTGGAGCCTACTGAAAAAGACTAAGGGACCTTTTTTATATGCTTAGGAAGCCTTTGCAGGTGTTTTTTGTTAATCATTCTAATTTACTGAGATAATGACTTTTGTGTTTTCATTGGCTGTAAGCCATAATCATCAACAGTAACAGAAATAAATACTTGAAATAGATCACTCTGTTTGTGATGACTCTATATAATATATGAGTTTCACTTTTTGTATTGAAGAACTGAAATAAATTAACTTTTTGGTGATATTCTAATTTAGTGAGATGCACCTGTACTTTACCTACACCATTCATTGTGCCTTAAAGGGGTTGTCCTTATCCTCTGCATAGGTCATCAATATCAGATCGTGGGTATCTTGCACCCGACATCTGTTCTGTACAGGCCTTTTCAATGTTTGCATACAACGGCCTCTGAAGCTAATAACACCTGATTGATGTAGGTACCGGATGTCAGGCCCACATCAATCTGACACTGAAGATCTCCCCTGAGGATAGACCATAGATATGCCTGAAGAAACCCTTTCAACTCTCAACAACAGAGATTTGTGTCACTGACATAGAAGTCCAGACCCATTTCAATGTTATCAAGTTGTAATACCGGATAAAGTCTATGGACAAGGATGCCACTGTTTCTTACAACAAAAAAACTGTACTGGACTAACCCCTTAAAGGGAGTCAGCCAGCACAGAATGCCTGTTCTAGCCAAGTACAAACCAAGTACAGGTTCTCGGTGCTTCATGGTGCAGACAATAATTTAAGTGCATCTCCCCACCAGCTTGTTTTCCATATATCTCCACCTTTCTATGGCTCTGTGAAGCCAGAGTTGTCAATCAAAGAAGAGGGGATGTGGAGACAGAGGGACAACAAGCAAGTGGGAATGTGTACTTCAATTATTGGCCCCACCAGGTGAGCACCAAGCGCCAGTACTTGGTTTGAACAGTCATTCTGTACTGTCAGAGTCCCTTTAAAAGCAGACTCTAAGAGCAGCTCAGTGATTAGCAAAACTGAGTTCCTGGGTTCACATCCCATCAAGGACAACATCTGCAAGGAGTTCGTATGTTCTCCCTTTGTTTGCATGTGTTTTCTCCAGGTTCTCCGGTTTCCTCCCACACTCCAAAAACATACTGATAAGGATTGTAGATTGTGAGCCCCAATGGGGACAGTGATGATGATGTCTGTAAAGAGCTGTGGAATTAATAGCACTAAATAAGTGAGTAAAATAAATAAATAAAGTATTACATAATGAAATTGAGAGTCTAAAGAAAGGAGGAATATACTGACTGAACAAATACCATGATAATCTGAACTACACCCTCTCTTGACCACACTTACTGCTTATGGTGTTGGTGGAGTGTGGCCCCTTGCCAGCCTTGCTATGGTGACCCGTGGTTACTTGTCAAACCCCCGTTTTTTACATACAGTAAAACTCTCCACCTAAACTGCCAATTAAAAAGAAGCAGAAGTTGAAATGTTTATGTTGGAATTAAAGCTACTTGGCCATTTACTAATATCCTAGGAAAGCTCTTAAAATTAGAAAGTAGCACTGAGTAATGATGAATATTATTTGTGGTAAAGCTTTGAACTTAGGCCATTAAGTATTAAGAGCAAAAACTTAGGTTATTAAATATTAAAATCAGCCAAAACAGTAATCTGGTCATACTCTGGGGATGGCAACTTCAAAAGCAACATATTCCATACCTCAACTCTGAAGATATTCATGAGAACCATCCAGAGGGAAACGTTCAGATAAATGATTACCATGTGCTGCACGTTTGTATGTCAGACGTACTTAGCAGAATACTTATCCAGCACTTTCCACAACAGTGTCATGAATGAAACATTTGGGAACCATATAACTAACAAAAATAGTTTACAAATGTTTGGGAGACATGATGTAGTACACGGATACGTCTATGGTTTATTATAGAGAAATCAACCCAATACTTATGAACAGTTGTACGGTTTGTGAAGCTTTTGTGTACATGACACTATAGAAATGAGCTTTTTTTATGTGTATGTCTGCCCAGGGGCATGATTGTACGGTGAAACGACAGCACTCATACCCAGGTCCTAATTGATGGGGCCAGAAGGCTCCTCTGCCACACAAGAAAATGGCAGTATTATAAATGGCATTTGTTAAGAATCGAGCTCTGTTGTAGATTTCACATTGAAGTCCCGGCACTTCAAGTAACATCTCAAGCCTATCTAATAAGAATAATACATAACTACACCAGGACCCCTTCCCTGAATTATGTGGGTGTCAGAACAAGTGCAGGTTGATAAATGTTGCGGTCAAGAGAATTCCCTAATAGTCAGTATAATTTTTCCTGGCCCAGAAGTTTTCCAGACTCTTAAAAGTGATGGCTTATCATTAGAGGTAGTGTGCACTCCTAGGACAACCCCTTGTAAAATAAAAATAGAAATAGTCCCGTCCCTACCAGTGCTGTCCCAGCGATGTCAGTGCCAGGTCTCCTGGGTGTAAGGCAGCGCTAGTCATCATACTGGGGTTACTCGCTTCGCTGCGTCAATCAATGCACACGTGCAATGTCTTTACGTATTTTCTCACAATGCTGCAGTTTATTACTTCATAAGCCACAGTTCGCCGGGTCCAACTCCGTGGCACGCCGACACACATTAACACAATGTTCATGAGCCAAGTGGCACACAGGCCCACTTGCTCCAGGTTACAGCTTACGGCAAGGTAAAAATAGCAATGTTCATATCACAATGTCTATATAGCACAGGGTATTACCTTTGCTGGGTTTAGCTGTCTCAGTCCATTACGCTTGCCACCACTGTGGCTTTGTGGCTTCCCAGGTAGGGGTCTCTAGCCGTCGTCCCCTCATAGGCTACTGGTATGTCTTCCACACTTGACATCCAGCCTGCGCCTTTCAGGGTTCCTCAACAAGCCGGCTCTCCCTCAAAGGCCACTGGCATCCACGCACAGGATCCGGGCTCGGCCTTTCAGGCTGCCAGGCTTCACTCTCGGCCTCACTAGGCCTCTCACAAACGGTGTCCCACACACATGGAGCACAGGCCTCACGCCTCACACCGAACACACCTGTCTCAAATCACCAGGGTTTATATATCCTGTGCACAGACACCCACATACTGACAGGACCTTGCTGATGTCACAGTCATGTGATCAGTCAGCTGTGTGTATAGGTCCTGTGTGCTGTCCCAGTCATGTGTACAGAGCTTTACTGTGCATACAGGACCTGTGTGATATCACAGTCATGTGACCAGTCAGTTAAAGGGGAAGGTACATGGTCAGGTAAAACACATCCTGGACCTTTTACAGTAATGCTAGCAAGCTGCTGCATTACATATCTCCCCCTCTGTTCAAACTTATGGGGTTGAACACATAATATACACAATAACATTATAACCCCCAGCTCACATAGAGACCATGTACTTTACAATTGTGCTACTCAGCCCCTGGAACCTTAGTCAACGACATTAGCCCATTCCTTAGGGACCTACCATTTGTCACTGTCACTGACTTCATCAGGTCACCTTTCCGGGTCGTAACCTTGCCAGGTCTACCCCGCTCCCAGCGGTCAGTCATAATCTTGTCAGACCTCCCCCGCTCCCAGCGGTCAGTCATACAGCGGTGTGACTCACATGCCCTGGTATCTAAGGTCCGGTTCGACTCCGTACTGTCCCGTCCTCTATGGGGTCGTTTGTATGGGCTGCTCAAACCTGAGTTACTGGAAGTCTCACTACCTCTAAACCCACGCCCACTACTCTCAGGACATCTTGAAAGGTCCCTAACTCCAGCTGTAGCAGTTCTGTTATTTAGGGGGCCCTTTCTCTGTCGGGTCTCACTATTTCTAGACGGCTTCCATCTTCTGCTGCTCAGATGATGCTGTCTATCTACTCGCAGTCTAGCGAGATTCAATTGTTCTACCTCCTGCAGGTAGGTCACTCGGTACTCAATCAGGATGCGTATATATTCTAGGCTTTCTTCTGTTCCTACAGCGGAGAAGGACACCATGCCGTCTTCGTCTGGTATCCAGTCCTGATGATCACGGGGACTGCTTACTTTCACCACACCAGACTTCTTGACCATCATCTGCATGGCTCGACCGCTTCTCCCAATGAGCTTTCTCACCAGAACATGAGGCACCCGGATGACCTCTTCACGCATACTGTGAGCTTTCCTCATCAGTTCCAGTTGTCTAACGGCTTGTTCCGTCTTCAACCAGAGAAACCGCTTCGTGCGAATACATCGCCAATGCATATCACTTAGGATCGCCACCCTCTTCACTGTGACTTCGGTCATGGACAGAACCACCAGCTGTTTAGCTTCGGAGGTCAAGTACACCTTACAGGCTCCCACAGCCTTCTTAAACTCTTCATGCACGGACTCACGGGTGCATTCTTCCCTCAAATCCTCAGGTACATCTACGAGGCATTTGTACCAAGACGTTTCGGTCTCACCAGTGGTTTCCAGACGATCAACCAGCTCAGGGTTCAGGGACAACTGACTTTCAGCTTCTTCCCCCTGTATGCTTACCCTGAGCTGACTCACAGCTACAAATTCACGAATTTTTGTCTTGACCACTTCCACTTCATATTTATCTTCTGTTACTCTGCTCTTAGCTCTCCTCAGGTCCACCTTCTCATGGTACAAGGGAGTGAGTACAACGTGTTTGCCCTTTTCCTTCTCCAAGGAGGCCTCGCTCACCGAGTGATACTTTGTCAGGTGACTTTTGAGCCCGGAAACCTCTTCCTCTAGTTCCGTCACTCGCCTCTCAGCGGCCCGTCTCTGAAGCTCTTCCTGCTTCAACTGCTCTTTTAACAGTAGAGTTCTCTCAGACCTCTCTTGCTTCAAATGGGCCTGAAGCAATTCCTTGAGCTCCCTGATCTCGGCTCTTACTTCCACCGAATCATTCAAGCTCGCATCACTCGAGGAGGTATCTGCTTCACACCTCCCCTCACCAGCGGCCAACTCCTGGCCCTGGTCTGTGGCTTCTCCGATGGACTCCTCCATCTTTTTCCGCTCAGCTTCCATCTTGCTGACTGTTTCTTTAAGGCACGTCTCCGCCCTCTGGAGAGTTTCACAGGACATCTGTAGCTCCTTCACCTGAGCTTCCAGACCTAGGGTCTTTCCACAGAGTAATCATTCTCCTCACGGGTCTCTTGCAGAGTGGTCTCACCCACTTGGCGCACTTGCTCTGCACCCGCCTTATCCTCCTCTAGTTTTTCTTTTACCTTGAGGAGATCCTCATAATCTCTCTTAAGTTGTTGCAGTTCCATACCGAACTTTTCATCACACTCCTTCTTGGAGTCACACAGCTCCTGGTTGAACTGTTCGCGCAATCGTTCTAGGTTTTGTTCACGCCCAGCAACTTCATGCTGCAGCGCCTCTTTGAGGGCAGGCAGCTCTAACTGTACCAGGGAGAAGCGATCTTTCACCTCGCATAACTCATCTTCACACACCGCTTTGTCAATCTGTAATTGAAAAACCTCCTCCTTGATTTTGCGGCTGTCCTCCTTAATTCCATAGAACATTTCCTTCCAATGGTTAATTTCCGCGTTGCTTCCCTCCATGTCTCGCTGCCAGTTCCTCATAACCTGGTATATTTTCTGCTGCTCAGACTCCAGGTTCAGCTGGTCTGAGGACACGTTCCCCAGGTTTTCACATAACTGCTGCACGTCAATCTGACACTGCGGCCTGATAGGCTCCAGCTCTTGGTCATGACTGGCCGCCTCCCCTTTCAGGGCAGTCGGATCCTGACTCGTCAGTCTCAGTACCGTACCGGAGGTTGCTACTGGCAACGTCATCTCCTGTTCTACCTCTAAAGGAGGATCCACACTTGAAGCATAGGCACACAGTACTATATTCTCTTTATTTTCATTTTCAGGGAGTACTATCGGAGCAACCTTTTTGTGGCCCTTGCGCCGTCGACGACGAGAGGGGGACTCTCTCCCCTCGTCTAGCTCCTCCTGACTGAACTCACTTTTTACTTTCATAGCGTCACAGTCAGCTACGGGGTCTGTGTCACTCCTCATGGTGTTGTGGACTAACAGGTCACCTCCCACTTTGACGTCACCCCCTTCTACTGGAGTTACCCCGTTATCAACGGTCACATTGTCATTTTTAGGAGGTACCAACCCACAACCAGTAACAATTTTCAGTTTTCTACACTCCACACTCTTGTGAAAATCCGCCCCTTTTTAGACTCCGCCCCCTTTTTAACAACCACACCGGCAGGGTAATTTTTACACAAAAAATCAGCAGTAGTCTTAGGACTCAGTTCACAACATCTCTTACCACCTCCCCGGGCACTCTGGGACAACACTGGCGCCCCCGGAGAGTTCATAGAATGATCCACTGCCGCCATTCCATATGGTGCCCTCAGCTCCTGCGGTTCCTGCACCATGTCCAGTAAAAGTATCCCAAATACCTGCTCTGGTCCCAACCGGCCCTTCAACCGCTCAATAGCTCCAGACAGATCTGCTGCTTTGCTCACAGCCATCGCGGTACGCTGTTCACACTAGCACTTCACCGCTCTCCCGGAAAAATATTCGTGGCCCCACCGAGACACCGCAAACCAGGTTTGAGTGCGACGATAATCTTCGCAACCCCGCCGAGTTGCCGCAAGATGCTTTATCCACACTCGTCGTCCTGTGCCGTTGACGCTAGCAACCGGGTTGTCGTTGCCGCTAGCAACCGGGCTGCCGTTGCCCGCATTCTCCACCATATGTAAGGCAGCGCTAGTCATCATACTGGGGTTACTTGCTTCGCTGCGTCAATCAATTTCACACGTGCAATGTCTTTACGTATTTTCTCACAATGCTGCAGTTTATTACTTCATAAGCCACAGTTCGCCGGGTCCAACTCCGTGGCACGCCGACACACATTAACACAATGTTCATGAGCCAAGTGGCACACAGGCCCACTTGCTCCAGGTTACAGCTTACGGCAAGGTAAAAATAGCAATGTTCATATCACAATGTCCATATAGCACAGGGTATTACCTTTGCCGGGTTTAGCTGTCTCAGTCCATTACGCTTGCCACCACTGTGGCTTTGTGGCTACCCAGGTAGGGGTCTCTAGCCGTCGTCCCCTCGTAGGCTACTGGTATGTCTTCCACACTTGACATCCAGCCTGCGCCTTTCAGGGTTCCTCAACAAGCCGGCTCTCCCTCAAAGGCCACTGGCATCCACGCACAGGATCCGGGCTCGGCCTTTCAGGCTGCCAGGCTTCACTCTCGGCCTCACTAGGCCTCTCACAAACGGTGTCCCACACACACGGAGCACAGGCCTCACGCCGAACACACCTGTCTCAAATCACCAGGGTTTATATATCCTGTGCACAGACTCCCACATACTGACAGGACCTTGCTGATGTCACAGTCATGTGATCAGTCAGCTGTGTGTATAGGTCCTGTGTGCTGTCCCAGTCATGTGTACAGAGCTTTACTGTGCATACAGGACCTGTGTGATATCACAGTCATGTGACCAGTCAGTTAAAGGGGAAGGTACATGGTCAGGTAAAACACATCCTGGACCTTTTACAGTAATGCTAGCAAGCTGCTGCATTACATGGGTTAGAGGAAGTTTCGCCCCCAGCAGTTCGCCCCCAGCAATTTGCCCCCAGGTACATTTCGCCCCCGCATATTTTGCCCCTATCATTTCGCCCCCAGGAAGATTCACCCCTGCACATTTCGTCCCCGGACATTGCGCGAACTGGGGGCGATATGTGCGGGGGTGAAATCTGTGGGGGCAAAACATCCTGGGGGCCAAATGCTGGGGACAAAATGTGCGGGGGCGAAATGTACCAGGGGGCGAATTGCTGGGGGCGAACTGCTGGGGGCGAAACATCCAATTCCTGGTCTCCTGGGGCTCATGTGACATTGTTATGCCACGTGAGCCCGTAGCCAATCGGCGGCAGCTATTGAGTTGCTGTGCTCACTTCCTTCAGACAAACCTCAAACATCTGTGGGAAGTGTGAGCACTGCAGCCGATTCGTGGCCGCTGGTTGGCTGCAGTGCTCACGTGGCATAACAATGTCACAGAAGCCTCAGGAGATCCGGCACGTCATCGCTGGAACAGCACTGGTGGGGAGGTATTTGTTATTTTTATTTTACAAGGGGAAATATAGTATATAGAAGGGCTGTCCAAGTATTGCACAACCCCTCCAAGATATGCCATTAAGATTAGATTGATGGAGTCTTAATTTTGGTACCCCCATTGATCAGCTGTTTGTGACAACTTTGTTGTGCTCTTCACTGTCTGTACAAATCTTGAAGTAGCTGTGCTGGGTACTGTAGTTTTGTCTGATTCAGCTTAAAAATAACTGACATGCTCTGCGTTTAGCAAAACTTAAGCCCTTTGGGAAATTGGCCAAAGTTAGCTGTAGACAGTGATAGATTTCTGTCCCAGGAGGAGCCATTGCTGGTCAGTGTGGGCTGTGCGACAGGTCAAGTTTGATAGAGCGATCAGCAGTTATGGAGAGACTGAGTTTCTTGAAGTCTATAAAATAGTATTTGTTTTTTTTGTTCTGTGAAATTAGTGGGCTGGTGAAAGTTAAGGGAGATAAGTTAGTCCAACAGGTTCTTGGAATATAAGCCAAATAATTAGAGTGTCCTTCTACTATGTAGAAGAAGAAATTCAAGTATTGGCTGATACTTTGAACTTAATGTGCATCAAGGTCAAGGTTGGGTGGTCAAGATTGGGTTTAAGACCTATTTGACGATAAAGTAGACCTGTGTGAATTTTGCTGTTGCAAATTAAAGTAAGGTTGTCCTGAAAAAGGCAGTACCCTATAGCTAACAAGAACTAGGACTGAGAGCATACTGTCATGGCATGGAGTGTTAGCTGCCGGGCACATTTTCACACTTGCAGCCACAAGTAGTTTGGAGTGGATTTGGTGACAGGTTACACTGGGTTTCTGGGTAACAACCTGGAGAAAGCTGGCAGCAACTATGGGAGCAACTAAACTCATGGTACACTGCTCCATCCTCCAGGCCTGACAGTGGACCTGTTACAATTACAGGTAAAGTTAACCTTTGCAACCATGTTGGTATGTACTAGACTATTGACATTATATCAACCTTACAATATATCAACAACTAATCAACCTGTCCCCCCGCTATTCCCCGGCCTCTCCTCTCTGTCAATCTCTTCACTGGCTCCCCATTGCTCAGAGACTCCAGTTCAAAACCCTAACCATGACATGCAAAGCCATTCACAACCAGTCTCCTCCATATATCTCCGACCTAGTCTCCCGTTACATACCTGCACGCAACCTCCGATCCTCACAAGATCTCCTTCTCTACTCTCCTCCTCCCACAACCGTATACAAGATTTCTCCCATGCTTCTGCCCTACTCTGGAACGCTCTACCCCAACGTATCAGACTCTCGCCTACCGTGGAAGCCTTCAAAAGGAACCTGAAGACCCACCTCTTCCGACAAGCCTACAACCTGCAGTAACCACCGCTCCACCATATCGCTGCACGACCAGCTCTACCCTCACCTACTGTATCCTCACCCATCCCTCGTAGATTGTGAGCCCTCGCGGGCAGGGTCCTCGCTCCTCCTGTACCAGTCGCTGTCACATTGTGTTCAAGATTATTGTAATTGTTCTTGTATTATACCCCTTTTTCACATGTAAAGCGCCATGGAATAAATGGTGCTATAATAATAAATAATAATAATAATTATACCGTACATACAGTAATGTTTTAATGAACAACCAAGCTAACACTAGAATAATGTTAATATGCACTAATATTTTCAATACATCTTGTTAGGAAAAAACACCAATCTAACAACCTATGTGTGCACTTATAAATATGGAAAAAAAAAATAACCATACCTGCAGGAGAAAATCAAATAAGGCCAATTTAGACCATTCAGTATGTTTAATGCCAACACATGGTGCTGTATCAATGGAAGTAAGAGAGTTCGCCATGCCACACCTATGCTTCAACATATTCTGATATTCTAGCCAGCCCAGAGCATGAGAATTCTGGTCATTGTTGGAGTCATTTAAATGTTTGATGTCCGGTGCCCACCACACAATAGGCCTTGGCACACCATTAGTATACTTGTATGGCAATAGGTTGTTAGTAAATAATCTGGTCACTGCTGGAAGGCTTCGATTCAACCCAAGGACCCTATCAAGATGGAAAGCTAGAACTTCGTATAAATCACTGGGTCTTTTAATTAATCCACATAAGCCTTGTTTGCAGTGATGCTTTTGATGACATTGTCCATCCATATAGCCAGGGCAAAGAGCAACTTTAAGAACCTGGCCATGAGCAGGGATTCTTGATTTTGCTACAATTTCTCCTTCAGAAAGTAACTTCATCTTCAGCAAATCATCTGATGTAAACCATGGAGGAGAGTTAGAGAATCTGTCTCCTTTAAGATGACCAGCCTTAAGCTTTTCAGACTGCAATTTTATGCAGTCTGAGATTAAATCTCTTTTAGAGTTTCTTGAAGAATCCTGGAAAAAAGCCGTTTTATTACTCAAGTTCTCCCTGGCTCCCTCCCCATTTCTTACAGAGCCCGCTCCCGGAGAGCCTGAAAACCTGCCTAGTGGAAACACATGTGCATCTGTTTTCTGGTGGTGAAATTCTGGTATGACTTTTGAATAGTTCTTGAGTAGGCTTTGAATTTTAGTTTTGGATTTTTCCAAATTATTGTTTTTTGCTAAAATTGGTTTCGGAAGAGAGATGCCACTTTCCTTCAGATTATGAGGATCCTTGCCTGCAAGGATTCCTACTGGACCCAAATAATTATGTATCATTTTGTTTATATGGGTTACCAGTATAAGGCTCTTTGGTTTATGCCCTGTGGCATTGCTTGCAGTCAGTAAATGTTTTTTGGTTGCAGACCTCTTCTCTTTGGTTTGATAATAATTATTTTTCCATCCTTCGTGCTTGCTAAACTGACCTAAATTACTTTTTCCCTTACAGTTGCGGCTGGAGTTCAGAAATGATTGTATGTCTGCCCTATAACTCTCCAGGCCAGATTCCCAACTTTTGTGGTCAGCATTTTGGATTAGGCCAAGACTAGATTCTGTGGTGTGAGTCCATAGTCGTTTATGTCGGACTACTTTTCTGTGTTGGGAACGTTGATGATCAGAAACTCCATTTGTATTTGTGGGTAATGCAGGAAAACTGTTCATTAGCAATAGAGAGAAGATGAACAAAAAGCAGAAACCAACAAAAGGTCTTCTCTTCAAGCGCATCCTCAGCCATAACATCAGGGCCTAAAGTAAGAAATAAAGATAAGTGTTAATAAATGTTTCTATATAGATTGTAATCTAATAATAGACTATTTAGCAACTGATCATGAAATAACAACATTTACTGCATGATCTGTTTGTTTATCAATAATCATAATCATTTATCAACTTTATACAACGTTGGAGATGCAATGGCAGGTTCTTTAAAGCATACATAGTAGGAATGACCCAAAATCCTTACATAATGGAGGGTCATAGACAGATACACTGCCTTGAAAAAGTATTCATGGCCCGTGAACTTTTCCACATTTTTTCATGTGCCACCCACAAACGTAAAAGTTTTTTTTCATTTGGATTTTACGTGATATACCGACACATATTAGCAAGTATCTGTAAAGTAAAAAAGGAAATAATATATAGCTTTCCAATTATTTAAAAAATATCTGAAAATTGTGACGTGCATTTGTATTCAGCTCCCTGTAGTCTGATACCCCTAAATAAAATTCTGACAAATTGCCTCCAGAAGTCACATACTTAATAAAATGAGTCCACCTGTGTGTAATTTATTTTCATTATAACTACAGCTGTTCTGTGAAGGCCTCAGAGTTTTTTTGAGGACATTCGGGATCAACCAGCATCATGAATGCCAAGGAACACACCAGACAGGTCAGGGATAAAGTTGTGGAGTAGAGTACAGCAGAGTTAGGTTATAAACAAAAAATACCCCATGCGCTGAACATCTCACAGAGCACTGTTCAATCCATCATCCACATATAGAAGGAGTATGGCCCAACTGCAAACCTACCAAGACATCTAAGACATAACAGTCCACCTAAACTGACATCACAGGCAAGGAGAGCACTAATTAGAGAAGCAGCCAAGAGGCCCATGGTCACGCTGGATGAGCTACAGAGATCCATAGATCAGGTGGAAGAATCTGTTCAGAAGACATCTGTTAGTTGTATACTCCACAAATCTGGCCTTTATGGAAGAGTGGCAAGAAGAAAGCCATTTTTAAAAGCAAGCCATAAGAAGTCCCGTTTACAGTTTGCAAAAAAATATGTAGGGTACACAGCTAGAATGTGGAAGATGGTGCTCTGATCAGATGAGACCAAAATAGAACTTTTTGGGCTAAATGCAAATAGCTTTGTATGCAGAAAACTAACAGTGCACATCACACTGAAAACACCAACCCCACCGTCAAATATGGTGATGGCAGCATCATGCTGTGGGGATGCTTTTCTTCAGCAGGGGCAGGGAAGCTGGTCAGAGTTGATGGGAAGATGGATGGAGCTGAGTACAGGGTAATCCTGGAGGAAAAGCTGTTAGAGGCTTCAAAACACTTGAGACTGGGGTGTAGGTTCACCTTCCAGCAGCAGGACAACGACCCTAAACATACTGCCAGAGCTGCAATGGAATGGTTTAGATCAAAGCATAGTCATGTATGTGAATAGCCCAGTCAAAGTCCAGACCTAAATCCCAAGACTTGAAAATTGCTGTTCAGACGCTTCCATCCAATCTCACTGAGTTAGAGCGAGTGTGCAAAGAAGAATGGGCAAAAAGTTCAGCTCCTAGATGTGCAAAGCTGGTAGACATAGCCCAAAAGAGTTGCAGCAGTAATTGCAGCAAAAGGTGGTTGTACAAATTATTGACTCAGGGGGGTTGAATAAGAATGCACGTCACCATTTTCAGATTTATATTTTTTAAATATTTAAAAAAACATCTATCATTTCCTTTACATTTTACAAATACTTGCTACTTTGTGTTGATATAGCACATAACATCGAAATAACAAGATTTAAGTTTGTGGGTGGAAAAATGTGGAAATGTTCAGAGGGTATGAATACTTTTTCAGGGCACTGTATCTGTCCTTTCTTTATAGATTTTAATTTACTTTAGATGTCCCTTTAGCACATTATATATATATATACAGTGGATACGGAAAGTATTCAGACCCCTTTAAAATTTTCACTCTTTGTTTCACTGCAGCCATTTGGTAAATTTTAAAAAGTTCATTTTTTTTCTCATTAAAGTACACTCTGCACCCCATCTTGACTGAAAAAAAACAGAAATGCATACATTTTTGCAAATTTATTAAAAAAGAAAAACTGAAATATCACATGGTCATAAGTATTCAGACCCTTTGCTCAGTATTGAATAGAAGCACCCTTTTGAGCTAGTACAGCCATCAGTCTTCTTGGGAATGATGCAACAAGTTTTTCACACCTGGATTTGGGGATCTTCTGCCATTCTTCCTTGCAGATCCTCTCCAGTTTCATCAGGTTGGATGGTGAATGTTGGTGGACAGCCATTTTCAGGTCTCTCCAGAGATGCTCAATTGGGTTTAGGTCAGGGCTTCGGCTGGGCCAGTCAAGAATGGTCACAAAGTTGATCTGAAGCCACTTCTTTGTTATTTTAGCTGTATGCTTAGGGTCATTGTCTTGTTGGAAGGTGAACCTTCAGCCAAGTCTGAGGTCCAGAGCACTCTGGAAGAGGTTTTCATCCAGGATCACTCTGTACTTCGCCGCATTCATGTTTCCTTCAATTGCAACCAGTCGTTGCAGCTGAAAAACACCCCCATAGCATGATGCTGCCACCACCATGTTTCACTGTTGGGATTGTATTGGGCAGGTGATGAGCAGTGCCTGGTTTTCTCCACACATACCGCTTAGAATTATCACCAAAAAGTTCTATCTTCGTCTCATCAGACCAGAGAATCTTATTTCTCATATTCTGGGAGTCCTTCATGTGCTTTTGAGCAAACACTATGCAAACTTTCATATGTCTTGCACTGAGTAGAGGCTTCCGTCAGGCCACTCTGCCATAAAGGCCCGACTGGTGGAGGACTGCAGTGATAGTTGACTTTGTGGAACTTTCTCCCATCCCCCTACTGCATCTCTGGAGCTCAGCTACAGTGATCTTGGGGTTCTTCTTTACCGCTCTCACCAAGGCTCTTCTCCCACGATTGCTCAGTTTGGCTGGACGGCCAAGTCTAGAAAGACTTCTGGTGGTCCCAAACTTCTTCCATTTAAGGATTATGGAGGCCACTGTGCTCTTAGGAACCTTGAGTAATGCAGAAATTCTTTTGTAACCTTGGCCAGATCAGTGCCTTGCCACAATTCTGTCCCTGAGCTCCTCGGGCAGTTCCTTTGAGCTCATGATTCTCATTTGGTCTGACATGCACTGTGAGCTGTGAGGTCTTATATAGACAGGTGTGTGCCTTTCCAAATCAAGTCATATCAGTTTAATTAAACACAGCTGGACTCCAATGAATGAGTAGAACCATCTCAAGGAGGATCACAAGGAAATGGACAGCATGTGACTTAAATATGAGTGTCTGAGCAAAGGGTCTGAATACTTATGACCATGTGATATTTCAGTTTTTCTTTTTTAATGAATTTGCAAAAAATTCTACATTTCTGTTTTTTTTTCAGTCAAGATGGGGTGCAGAGTGTACTTTAATGAGAAAAAAATGAACTTTTTAGAATTTACCAAATGGCTGCAATGAAACAAAAAGTGAAAAATTTAAAGGGGTCTGAATACTATCCATACCCACTGTATATATATATATATATATATATATATATATATATATATATATATATATATATATATATATATACAGTACAGACCAAAAGTTTGGACACACCTTCTCATTTAAAGATTTTTCTGTATTTTCATGACTATGAAAATTGTACATTAACACTGAAGGCATCAAAACTATGAATTAACACGTGGAATTATATACTTAACAAAAAAGTGTGAAACAACTGAAAATATGTCTTATATTCTAGGTTCTTCAAAGTAGCCACCTTTTGCTTTGATGACTGCTTTGCACACTCTTGGCATTCTCTTGATGAGCTTCAAGAGGTAGTCAACGGAAGTGGTGGAAGTGCCCCATCCTCATCTGTTATACCTATGTCCGCCCAAAGTTCCAACCCTTCCTGCAGCGGCCATGTTGCTACACCCATTGCATCACCTCCGGCCTCTGACCTTCTGGTGGCGGCCATCTTGGCACACCCGGAATACAGGCAGCAATACACACTACACCCGGAATGTGTATGGGGAAGATCATCATGATCAGTGTGTGACAGAGCATTAGATGCCAATACGTATGAGCGTGGAGTTGACTTCTGTCAAGCCCTTAAAATGTGGGCTCAGGATAAGTTGGCTGATCAATCCACTACCCTCAACAGCACATATTTATGTCCACTTTGACATTAGGGCTTAAATATGGTGATGTAAACTAATTCTCTAGATGGTCATATATCCTTAAGTGTCTAATAGATGCACATACACGTTGTCTGGTTTACAGTAATTGATTTAGCAAACGTTTTGTTTTTTGTTTTTTTTCAGCATTCCACTACACAAAGACTGTCAGTTTCTGTTTGCATTTACATATCAGGGCAGGCAATTGACTTGGACGGTGATGCCGCAGGGTGCGCAGAATAGCCCTAATCAGTTTGCAAAGAACATGTCTAGCTGTCTGCTGCCGTGGCAGCTGGACAACTCTGAGGTAATACTTTTACAATACGTGGATGATCTTCTTTTGTGTGCCCCCACGGAGTAAGTGTCCATCAGGGCCAGTGTTAGCCTCCTCAAGCATCTAGCAAAACTGAATTATCGAGTCTCAGCCTCGAAACTTCAGTTTTGCCTTGGTCAAGTGGTCTTTTTAGGCCACTGCCTTACTCAGGGTGCCAGACATCTCACAGAAGAAAGGAAGACGGTCATCTACCTACTACTATTCCCAAAAGATCCCACAGAGCTGCAACGGTTCCTCGGACTATGAACATATTGCAGAAAATGGATCCCAGACGCCTCACGTCTAATGCAGCCCTTATATGATGCATTAAAAGAAGACACCCTGGCAGATGTAAACAACAAGAACAGCTGCAACAAGCCTTTGAGCAACTAAAGTCAAGGATAATGACAGCCCCTGTCCTTGGAAATCCAGACTATGCTCAACCTTTCCATTTGTATGTCTCTGAGACGGGAGGGCATGCAGCCGGAGTACTCACGCAGAGACACTGTACAAAGCAGCGCCCAGTCAGGTATTACTCAGCACATCTGGACCCTGTAGCCAGGGCCTCCCCCAGTTGTCTACGAGCGGTTCACGCCACACAGCAACCTAAACATCTATCTACACAGAGACACCTGCGGCTGCAGTGTTCGTTAATTTTGCCAGAAAATGTGAAATTACACCGGTGCACCACCATCAACCAAGCCACCCTGCTACCAGCACCTGAAGGAGAGGGGAAAGAGGCTCCACCGCATGATTGTCTGGAACAAATTACTGCGGAGTCAACTCCACTTGTTCTAGTGGGGGAAGTACCCTTGGATGACCCAGAACTTACGTTATATAGGGATGGATCCAGATATGTTGACACCTCTGGCAGGTTCCATACTGGATACTGGATATGCTGTCACAACTGAAGATACATTGGTAGAGGCTGCAACCTTAGCACCGCCAAGAAGCTGATCTCTGAAGTTGTTTGCCGGTATGGAGTCCCAGAAGTTATCAAAAGTGATCAAGGACCAGCCTTTTCCTCATGTGTATATCAAGAAATACTTACCATGATCGGATCAACAGTGGCGTTACATACTCCTTACCATCCACAGTCAAGTGGCAAGGTGAAGAGATTGAATGGCACACTGAAAAGGCAATTAACCAAAATGATGCAGGAGACTACGGCCCAGTGGCCTGAGCTCCTTCCCATTGCACTATATCACATACGCACCACCCCCATAGGGAAACACAAACTGTCACACTATGAGATACTATTTGGGTCATAACCAGCCATAGCTAGATTTACCCCACAACAATTATCAGAAGAAACAGATTATGTTGTGCAATATGTGATTCAGCTTGCCAAAGCCTTAACTAACACCCATGCATTACATTAGTATCATCTTCTATTCCAGATCCAGCTGATGCAGAAGGTTGTCATACCCTCAAGCCTGGAGATTATGTGTATGTGAAGAGGCATGTTCGGAAACATGGACTAGAGCCATTGTATGACGGACCATACCAAGTGCTCCTGACGACCCCAACAGCAGTAAAACATGAATTTTCTGAATATAAGTCTAGTGATCCAACATGTGGCAATCCGGATGTTGGATATTGTAGCCCCCTGGGACAAATGCCTTCATGGTGTATGTTATCAAATAACACCGTTTTTATCGATTTGGTACATAAATTAGTATTACAGCACTTTGTTTTATGGGACCTGCCATCAGCCACATATTGGGTCTGTGGGAATAATGCGTGTAAATGGCTCCCAGTCGGAGTAGGGGGGACTTGTACGTTGGCCCGGCTAACTCCAGCCACTTATCTTATTCCCCATAGTAAAGCAGATATGAGAGCCATCCCTCTTCATACCATTTATAAAGGTGCCAAAGACAACACCCCACGCCCATCAGGAATACCTCATTTGGTACAAAAGAGTATACCCAATAAGATAGCCAGTACTGTCTTCCTCTACCCTATGGCAACACAAATGTGGGACAAGTTAGTAGAAGTCACTGACTACTTAGATGACCAGATTTGGAATATTTTGGAAGTAATACTACTGTTGCAGTGCAGAATCAACTTATTATAGTGGCTAATCAACACACTTTAGTGCTGGACTATTTGACAGCAGCTCAAGGAGGGATGTGTCAGGTTATAGGTCCAGCCTGTTGTCACTATATTGATCCTGACTCTACCATTCGGTTAAAGACTAAAATGGAAGACATTAGGAAACTCAGAGAAGAGTACAACAAACATAATGAATTGACCAAAGACAGTTGGTGGTCTGATACATTTTCCTTTTTAAATCCTGCTAATTGGTTTAAAGGGATTGGTGGATGGATTGCTGGAATATTACAAGGAGTGTTGCATATTGCTGCTTGCGTCTTGTTAATATATGTTTTACTAAAACTAGTCTTTTATTGTATCCCATTTTGCATGAGGAAAACCTGCCAATCATCAGTGAGCAAGGAGGACACTGTTAACCGACATCCAGTGCTACTGTACACGGACCTCCCAGATGTAACCAGCATTGAGGACCTGAACGACAAGGGAATGATGACCTTTACCCGCATGCCCCGACCAACCTCACGTCTGAAGATCAGAGCATTATGATCATGTCAACAAACAAGGGGGGATGGACATGCCGCGACAGCCTCGATTGGTAACAAGGGCACTAATTGAGTGAAGACCAAAGTCCCTCAGGCTCAAAGCATGACCCTGGGAAAGCACCTCTATTGTTGATAATAACATAATTTTTAGGGGGGAATGTAAAGAACATATTAATATTCATGCTATCCAAGTGTAAAAGACATATTGATACTCATGCTAGAGCAACTCCATTTTGTCTGCTTGCTTTAAAATCATGTTATTATCACTCCTTGCATAACATACATTCTTTCTTTCTCTTCCCATGGAACTTTCCCACACTAACCTTTTTCTCACAAGAACATTTTGTCAGACACCCACTCCTGTTATCTAATTAGTCTAGGCCAGGATTGACCTTGTACATTTCCACCATACTTCGAACTAACGATAATATGACCATATATGTGTTTCCGTAATAATTGTACTAACATTGGTTCAAGCCTGTAGTACGGCAGTAGATGATTGGACATTAATAAACTCAAAACAATATAAAATGCTAAGCAAAATAAACGGGATCAGAGATTCTCTGAATCCTCCCATACAGAGCACACTGTCTCCGTCTGGTTCACTGTTGGATTGTGCAATCAACATAATAATTTGACACTCACTTGGTCAACCGTGAAGGCCTCCAAATCCAGGCCTCCATTGGTTAATAAATTTGATTTCCATTGATGATTTTTGTGTGATTTTGTTGTCAGCACATTCAACTATGTACAGAACAAAGTATTCAATGAGAATATTTCATTCATTCAGATCTAGGATGTGTTATTTGAGTGTTCCCTTTATTTTTTTGAGCAGTGTATATATATACACACAGAAACATTTTCCCGTGTTTTATACAACTGGAATCTTACAAGTTCTAACTGTTGATAGACTAAAAATAGGTAAGTATAACTCAAAGTTCTACCATGAAGGAAATCATTACCAACATCAACTGATTTGAACAAAGTAGAGGGCACCACTGAATGAAAAGGGATCAGCCCCGCACATACCAAAAAGTGCAATATTATATATGAAGAGAGAAGTATGCAATAAACAAGGGATCACTTTTAAAAATTAAATGTACTGTATAAATATTTATTAACACAAGCCAAAAAACATACACATAAAGCCAATTAAAAAGCTAAAAGGCTATAATAAAGATAAATCGGACAGAAAGCAATGATAAAGCTTCAGTCCACCCTAACTGACAAATTACACAGAATGCCCAACAACAGAAATAGCCGACTGGATTAAATAAAGTGCTGGTGTATTGCACGCTGGATTTATAATACATGTACATTGCACAACAAAGGACATAGAATAAAATGCCAAATTGAAAGTTAGCAAAACAAATAGGCACAAGCACAATAAATATCCCACTTCAATAATAAATGTTCTTGGTACACATGTAAAAATTGTGTGATCAGATATAACACTACCTGTGCAAAACTGTATTTAAAATATCTAATACAACATAATACGTGTACAAGAACAATGGTTTTAGAAAAACCATAAACAATATAACATACTACCAGCACAGCACTTATGTTCCTGATGAAGCCACACATTTAGTGGCGATACACATGTGGTTTTCACATCCCTATCTGCTTAATTTATTTCTCTATTCAGGTTGCATCAACATGCTTATCCTTTGATCCCTCCAATAATCCTTTCTTTGCTGGCTGGTGTCATGCTCCAGGATCAGAACCCTTGAGAATGTGTTTTGTGGTCAGCTTCTCTGTCCACTGAGCCACAGCAGACACATTTTTTTCTCTGGGTGTTTAGGCTCTGTTTTTCTGGCTGCAGTCTGTTTAGCTTAACACAGGTTTTTTCATTTGTCTGCCCTATCACCTTTCAGGTGCAGCTTTATAGTATGTTCCCCTATTGGCAATTCCTACTGGTGATAGTTTCTTGTGGCTGTTCAGAAATTCTGCTGTAGTTTAAAGCCAGTCAGTGAAATTTCAGCTAGGGTTTTTTCTCCTTGATGTTTCTGTTCTTTACCCTGCACCTACCTTCTGTTTCTTTTTAGGAAGTAGGAGGCATATAATCTAACAGTACGTACTTTATTCTTTTTTTAGCATTTCGTGGCTTACTTTTCTCACTCTGGAATCTTCCCTTTTTTCAACACACTTTCCTTTCTGTAGGTAATTTACACTCTGCACTGCCCTCTGGTTCTTTAGGAGGAACGTTAAGCGCTCGAAGGCCTTTCAAGTATAGTTCCGAGCCGCCAGCTTCTAGTCTGTAGTTAGGGCTATCTCTGCTCACGCAGAAACTTTACACACTACAGGTCAGGATCTCTAGGCTGTACAGGAACTGTTAGGGTCGGTTGCAGATTTTAGTTTACTTATTTTCCTGAGTGAGTTGCAACTCTATCATAACAGCTGGTAGTATGTTATATTGTTTATATATATGGGAGAAAAAGAGTATCTGCCGTCACACATCCAACATTGTGCTGTCCTTGACATTACATGTTAGGGAAGAGTTGGGAGGCCTCCATACACATTAAACTGTTGGTCAAACCCGCTGAATTTGGCAGTTTGGTAGTATAACATGTATGAGACCCTAAAAGGAGTTTTCTGGTTTCAGAAAAAACGTGCGGTTTGGCTGCAGTTTATTTAAAAAAATAAACAAACTGTGCTTTACTCACCCTACCCAGACCCAGTACAGAGTCTCTGTTGCTCGTCGTGTATGTTATTGTCTGCAGTGTTGACGTCACGTCGTCAACGCTGCAGCTAATCCGTGAGCTCAGCATCTCTGAGCGGCTTCTACTGTCGACTGCTAAGCCGCTGAGCTCAGTTATTGGCTGCAGTACTCTCAACGTGACATCAGTGCTACAGACATTGGGAGCAGCGGCGGAGAGTCAGAGCTAGACCCGGGGAGGTCTCCTTTGCTTTACCACCTGTCCTTGGTAGGTTGGCACCTAAAAACTATGAAGAAACATTTAAGAATATGATCGAATGTGGCATGCTAGCTCTTTATAACTGTACAGTATGGCATTAATAATATGGAAAAAAGAACATCACTGTATGGATTTAGTTGTATTTATTAATTGCACATTTTATCCAAACACTAGAGAAATCCACTGAACATTTTAGCTATGGGATCTTTGATGTCCTGGAACTTGGCAGAAAGATTTTACATGACTGTATAATTGAAACCTCCAGCTAGAACATTCTGCTCAGTACTTTCTCCGCTATTGTGCTCTTATTTTCCAGTAATAACTCAAAGTTATTCTTTATTTTTTCTTAAGCAAATTAAATTTTACCTAAGTAAAATAAAGGGAAGTAATAATACATTAAACGTCTCATCCAGGATTTCTATTCCCCAAAACTCATGGCAATAGCAATACTGTGGTGTAAGTTAGCATGTTGCATCTTAAGTAGATCCCAGTCTTCTAGATCTCTTTGTATTGTAGGATTCCTAACAATGTAAAAAAAGAATTACGCCCAAAAGTGATCTTCTAACAGATTAGCAAAATGTATACAGAACACAATGGTGTAGTCTGTGAACTTCAATTTGGCAGATTTCTAGAGTAGGACCGAATTCACTCAGTCCTGTGTCACAGTCTGAGTATGGACAGCGTTGCACAGCCTGACCGTGGGTCTGAATTTAACAGCCTCATATATGCCTATAAGACTGTTGAGTTCAGGTCAGGAGACCCATGGCTGGTCCATGAATAACGGACCATGACACACTGGTGTGTGAGTGCTGCCTAGCTAAAACCCAGCAGCTAGGTTTAGAATTAAAAGGAAAAAAACGCTTTTAGCTTTTTAGCCGCCGCTGCCTTGAAAGCCCCGCTGCCAGGAGGAAATGAACTTTAATCCTCCAGGCAGCCTCAGGCTTTCAGTCATAGAAGCACAACTGGTGTATCTTCAGTCACCGCTCAGTACGTAGTGAGCGATGGCTGTAACCGTGCCCCAGCACGGACTGACAGCTGGCTCTGTACTGATGCAGTGTAGAGGATCTACCATTTAAAACTGGTGATGGTTCAATCACACCTCCCCCACCTCCAACACTATCCTATCAAAGTCAATGAGCATCTCCAAACTATCGATTCCTATGATCAATATGGCTACTGTAAGTTCAGATCCATAGTCATGGACAAAAAGTAGAACGAAGAAAAATTATCAGAAAATAAAAATAGATCAGAAAGAATATTTCTGGTTTTACAAAGCAAAAAAAAAAGAAAAGTGGATACATTCCCTTTAAATTGGTTCCAGGGAAGCTTTACCATACTGCAGACGAAGTTTATCCTGGTCCTGGGTCAATGATCAGAAAAAGTTACTTTACTACATCTCACGTCAGCATAATAACATTTGTGAATGTTCGACATTTCTACCTAAGACATCAATATGTATGTTTACATATAAAACATGTTTGTTTCACTGGCAGTTCTCCAGGATGAAAAATCGGTCTTTCTGAATCCATCCACTTTTTAGATACTTTTCTAATAACATGACTGCTGAAGTTACTACTATGTGTATTAAGGCATAAAAAAAGACTTCTGAAAATAAACCAATAAACCAGGTCAGACGAGAGCCAGTCCAAACCTCAGCTTCCACCAGGGAGAGAGCACCACGCTATGACACTTCAAGAGGCAAGTCTAAGATGTCTAAACATAAACGGACCACTTACGTTCATGCCCACGAGACAAGATATCAAGTGTTTATGGGCAAACCTGTATTTTTATTTCCCAAAGAAGATTGAGATACACAGTGATATGCAAAGGTTTTACAGTAGACAGGTGTGGAAAGAAGGCTTTCAAAGGTGTTAATAGTTTATTTTTATCAATTAACAATATGCAAAGTGAATGAATAAAAGAGAAATCTAAATTAAACCAATATCTGGTGTGACCACCTTTTGCCTTCAAAACAGCTTCAATTCTTCTAGGTATATACATGTAGTGTTTGAAGGAACATTAACCACAGATCATCTGTGGATGTAGGCTTGTGCAAACTTGTCTGTCTCTTCATGTAATCCTGCTGCACAATAAATTTGGAATCAATCAGAAGCCTAACTGATGGTATAGCATGATGGATACGTATCTGCCAACTTTGAGGACACTGTTAACAAATTGCCAACTCCATTTACTGAAATACAGCCTCACACTTGCAAGGAACCTCCACCATGCTTCACTGTTGCCTGCAGACACTCATTCTTGTACCAAACTCCTGCCCTTCAGTGAACAAACTGTCTTCTGTTACAAATAATTATTTCAAATTTTGACTCATCAGTCCAGAGTACCCTGCTGCCATTTTTATGCTCCCTATTTCCCATGTTTTCATGCATAGTTGAGTCGCTTGGTCTTGTTTCCATGTCAAATGTATGTTTTTTTTGCCACAATTCTTCCACTTGTGACTTCTCCAGATGGACCAGATGGACATAGCATTGTCTCACTTGTTGCTGCCAGTTCTAAACTGATGGCACTGCTGTACAACTTACGATTGCAAAAAGAAGTCAGCATGATGTGTTCTTCATCTTCTGCACTAAGTTTCTTTGGCTGACCACTGCATCTATGGTCCTCAATGCTGAGAAATAAAGCACACATTATCCATCATGCTACACTATCAGAGAAGTCTGATTGACTCAAGAATAATTCGGCAGCAGGACAGCAAACCCAAACCTACAACCAATGTCCTTAATAGCTATCTTCAGAGTAAGGAAGACCAAGGAGTTTTGGAAGTGATGATATTGGCCCCCACAGAGCCCTGATCTCAACATCATTGAGTCTGCCTGAGATTTCACGATGGGACAGAAGGATTTCCACAAACCTACATCCACAGAAGATCTGTGGTTAGTTCTCCAAGATGTTTGAAACAACCTCCCTGCCAAATTGCTTCAAAAATTGTGTGCAAGTGTAACTAGAAGAACTGATGTGATTTTGACAAAGGGCAGTCACACCAAATATTGATTTGATTTAGGTTTCTCTTTTGATCACTTTTCATTTTGTTAACTGATAAAAAAATAATCTATTAACACTTATATTTATTACAGAATGCTTACTTTGCAGCATTTCTTGCACACCTGCCTAGAACTTTTGCACAATACTATATCTCTACATTGATGCAGATGTACCTGGACTTACAATGGACATAAAAAGTCTACACACCCCTGTTAAAATGCTAGGTTTTTGTTATGTAAAAAAAAATCATACCAAGAAGAATGAGGCCTAAGTGTGAACGCTCTCTTCTAATTGGGGATGTGGTGGTGTTCAAAATTAGCAAATCACATCTAAACTCATGTCAAATATGAGTCAGTACACAGCTGCCATCATATACCATGTTTCTAAATAACTCCATATAAAGTTTAGCTGTTCTAGTAGGATTTTTCTGATATTTTTGACTTTAGTAGATGACATTAAAGGTGGAAAAAGTTCTGAAATGATTCTTCTTGGTATGATTTTTTTTACTTGACAAAAAACTGGCATTTTAATAGGGGTGTTTAGACTTTTTATATCCACTGTACTTATCAGGGATGCTGCAGTCGTGCCCAATCCCTGGTTTTAGAGGTGGCCCAGAGGTTCCTTTGCCACATAGGAAGACACAAATGGTAGGTGGGAGCCTGGTTACAAATCCTCAGCGTGGGAAGACTCAGGTGTGCAGATACTGAGCCTGCAAAGAATAATTCATTTCTGGATTGAGTAGAATTGTGAATGCAGCTCTGGGCTATAAGACATGTTGAAACGGAGAACCAGTACATATTATGTTTTGCATGGTTTTAACATATCACTTTTTATTTGAAAACTATGAAACTAACTGATTTGATGGGGAAAAAAAACGTGCATATTGCTTCTACTGTTTTGTCTGAGCAGAGAAATTGAAAAAGGCAATTCTGATAGCTTAAACATTTGCTACGGAAAAGACGGTATCAGATTTCTACAAAGGCATTCAGGAGCTCAGCTGTGAAGTCTGTTAGTTCACGTCTCCAAGCTAAGTGACCTGGAAAGCACGTTCATGAAATTCCACACTTTTCCCCGACATGAAGATAAAAAATTCACAATAATTTACTTTGCTTTTGCTTTTTTTTATTTTTTATAGCGAACATTCTTATAAACATGGCTGCCCAGCTTACTGACATAAATGATTTCCTGGCAAAGATTATGTCTCCTTTCCACACCATTAACAAGTATCGGATGAAAGCCAAGAGCATTCCAACTTCTACTCCATTGTTTTGATATCTTACAAATAGAGCTTTATTACAAATGTATTTCATTACTAACAACATCAGAAGTATTAATGACAATCACATCACCGTAAATTATTACTAATCAGCACATATAATTAATACTTGGCAAAACAAAAGTAGCTCAACACTATGAAGTCAAGCAGATTTTGGGAACAAAAATTACAAGCTACAGTATGTCCTTTTAGGTCCATCCGGGAATTGCAGATACTTAATTTGGGACTAATATCAATGGATCAATATATGCTGGATCTTTGGGTGTTCGATTAAAAGAATGTTATCAATTTATATGGCTGATCACTGCAACATAATTTGATTAAATTGCTGAACTGGTTAAAGTGTGCAACCAATTTTTGAAAAATTGTTGCAGAGATATTAATGGAGGTCCGGTGCCTGACCCCTATAAGGGCACTGAAAACACTTCAAGCAGAATTTTGTACCCCTGGAAATAAAAAGGAAGAGCAGATTGCACTCTACACAACTAACTTCACTATATTCTATGGAGGTTATGGATACAAATGCTGGAGCTCCAATAGACGTTAAAAGCCGTCTTTTGGACTTCCGGTCATGTGCAGTGCAGCTCTGAAGTTGGGAAGTGTACACCTGACTTTAAAGGCACAATGACGTTGTCGAAGAAAGCTGTGCGCATGCGTAAGATTTACAGGGAGCTGGCGATGACACCGCCTCTTGCAAATCATGTTATCACGACCACAGGGGGCAACATAACATGCAGAGAGTGCCGACTAGTCTGGGGAAACTATCGCCCCCTCGACTAGTCAAAAGGTTCATTTGCATAAGAAAAATGGAGTTTCTAAATACTTTTTTTTAAACATGTGTTTAGGTGACTAAGGGTATAAAGGGCTGGTTAGGCAGGGAATTCTGATCGGTTGGAGGGAGTGGGGGACCTGTCAGATCTGATCTTTCTTGTTCCAATTCTTTCAAAAGGTTGGGGTCCTAGAGGTGGGTCCTTCATCTATCAAACTTTCAAGATGTATCCCTTAAAGACATAGAAATAAACTCAACAATATTCAATCTCCCCAGGTCCAGCACTGCCTCTCCGCTGCTGCTCCTCCCTTTTTTTTGTCAGGCTGCAATAGTAACTAAAACTATGGCGAAAGAGATCGCTGCAGGCAATTATTTGGCTCAGCAACTCGTGTTGTCTACATTGACAGAGCTGCTGCACCCTGCACCAAGTGATTGGCTACAGCGGTCATGTTCAATGTGAAAGTTGCAGCCTGTAAACAAAGACCAGATTACTTGCGGTGAGGCAGTGTTGGACAGAAGGAGGGTTAATAATGCTCCATTAGTTATTCACTATATCTGCAACCCAACAGATTAAACAGAATTTACTCTGGACTACCCTTCTAGGCCACTGCCCCACTATCAGTCTTTGGTCAGTATTTTTTCCTAAGGAGTGGGAGCCAAAATCAGGTGAGGAGCAATCAGAGAAAAGGTATAATAGAAAGAAGTCGCTAATTCTGCATTTATCACCCACTCCTGGTTTTGGCTCCCACTCCTGAGAAAAAATACTGACCAGATACTGATAGTGGGGCCGTGGCTTTAGTCTCGTTAAAGACCTAAAAAATATAAAGAACCAATGCATTTTTATGATTAAAGGAAATAGAAAGAAATAGAATGCAATAAAGGGAGAAACTAAGTAAGGTATAGAAAGAGTAGCAAAAAGGAAACCGAATAGTAAAAAGAACAAAACAAAAATGGGGATAATGGAAAGTAGGTGAGAAAAATATGGACGTGTTTGTGTTTAGTCCTGCAATTGATTGTTTTTTTTCTCACCTCCCTGAAATTATTAATAAGGGGTTATTAAATTTCATGCACACAATGTTTTTTTTTTTCTGACTGAATTGGAAATCTGCTGCGTTTTTGTAAACTGCAGCATGTCAATTCTTTCAGTGTATTTGCAACGTTTTCTCATCTTTCATCATAGAAATCAATGAGAAAGGGCAAAAACGCTGCAAAAACCCGCAACCATGTGTTTTTGCTTCTTATTTGGTGAATAAAACTAACTTTATTGAACATGCACTGTAGATAAATGACACATAATCTGCACAAAAAAAGGAGCAAAAACTCATCAAAACCTGATTTTTGTAAGCGTCTTTACTGCCGGGAGCAGGTTTTGCCTACAGAAAAAAAAAATGGCAAAAATACAACATGTGAACACAGCCTAAGCATTCAGACATTTGTTTTGGGAAGTAACGGCATAAAATTCTAGTTTATGAAATGACAAAAGATGGTAAATTTAAAAAAAATGCAACTACATTAAAATAAAAGGCTTATTGCTTGTTTTTTACCATTTTACTACATGCTAATGCATAGGATCTAAAACAAAGGGTTGTTCTCCCCATGCAGTTAGAGGGTTATCTGACAAGTGTAGGACTAATGTTACAAGCTGATTCCTGGAGAATTAGATGTGTACATTCACACTCCCACCCTGATGGTCACAGACAGCCATCCATACCATGTCTTGTAGAGCAGCGGTGACTGTGCAGCCCCCCACAGCAGTCCTGTTCTTTGTGTCCTCCTTTCCATAGGCAGTCAGTGCTGCAGCCTCTTATTCCTTAGGATCCCAGCACTTCACAGCTTGGAGGTATCAGGTTTACATGGTTCCTGCTCAGCTCCAGCACCACTGTCTGTAGTCTCTCTTGAAATGCTCTCCAGATGTTTTGTATCCACAGTTGTATCTGTTTAAAAGTCCTTTCTTCTGCTTAGTTTGCATTAAAATGTGCAGCCCATATACTACCCTCCCCTAAAAACTACTGTGCTATAAATCAGCCTCATGTACCCCTCCTCACATGATGAGATTCCCCTTGGCTAAGTGAGTGTCTATGTATGCAGTTTCTGGGAAAGTTCAGCCAACTTCTGGGTCACTCACAGAGGAGCCAGCTCAGACCAGACTGCTAACAGGAGGAGAGGGTGGGATTAAGGTGAGGCAGAGGAGGGGGCTGCTGATTTTTCAAAGGGGTCTGGCAGGGTGAAAAAGGAAAGGCTCATTTATTTGATGTTCTATCTTCACAATAAAAGTCCTGCCATTGAATATTAAAAAGTTTTCTGGGGAAACAAAGCAACAAAACAAAAAAAAAGATGTGTAATTTGTAATGCAAAAAAAAAATAATAGTAAGGACAATTTATAATTTGCAAATGTAATGACATTTTGATAAGATTTTCCCCAGGAAATATTTGATGTATTGCAATTAGTGTGAAATAAATCTATGTCCTTTATTCATTTGTATAGAGACAATTTGTACAGGAGGTTTCACTAGACAACTGCCCACAGATGTCATCTCTGAGCACAGATAAGTCTTGCTGAAAATATTTTTACGATTATGGAGTTTCAGATCACCCCAGTGAGCTCACTTATGTGTATGCGAACCAGGCTGAGAATGGAAAACAATGGCAAGGGCTTGAAGAGTAACTAAACTTTCAGTTTGGAAAAAAAAACATGTCCAGCTTGGGAAGTTATTAAACTTTGCAAATCACTTCAATAGGGGATTTGTTTTCATTTATTGTAAAAAAAAAATTGTATGGAAATGGCTTCTTCCAAACCATTTTTGCCCCTGTCTATTTGCCTGCCTTCAGATGCATTGATATCAAAATGTTCTCATTTGGAGTACTGATGATGGCAGTGAAAGGATCAGCACTAGTGTTGAGCGAGTATGTTCTATTAACCCTTTCGCCGAGTACCGAGTATTTACAGCTGCTCGGTGATATGTTTGAATCACTCCCGTGTGTAAGATTTGCAACTATTTGACAGTTTTATTACATGTGAGGAATGTCTATTTCTTACACATTCCTCACATGTAATAAAGCTGTCAAACAGTTGCAAATCATGCACACGGGAGCGATTCAACCATATCACCGAGCAGCTGTAACTACTCAGAGCTTGGCCCGAGCGTACTCGGACAGAACATACTCACTCAACCCTAATCAGCACCTGAGTCCTCCTCATACTGTACTGCTGATCAGAGCAATATCCTGCAGCTGGCATGACAAAGCCTCACTGCCCCAGTATAGTATAATAAAAATCTTTTTATTTATATAGCACCAACATATTCCACAGCACTTTACAATTCAGACAATTTAAAGACATTAATGGCACAATCTAGATTCCCTATCAGTATGTCTTTGGAGTGTGGGAGGAAACTGGAGAACCTGGAGGAAATCCACACAAACATGGGGAGAACATACAAACTCCTTGCAGATGTTGTCCTTGGGGGGGGGATTTGAACCCAGAACCCCAGCGCTTCAAGGTTACAGGTTACAGTGCTATCCACTGAGCCACCATGCTGCCCAGTGAAAGCTTTAGGCTGTGTGCCCATGATGCGTTTTTTAAGTGTTTCCGCAGCGGCAATTCCACTGCGGAAACGCTTAAAAAACGCTTGGCAGAAGGTCTGCAATGTTCCCCAATGATAATCTGCATGTGCATGTGTTAATTTTGCGTAATCGCGGCGTTTTCGCCGCCATTGACTTGCATTCAATCGCATAATATCCGCATCACTACGTGTGCACATGCGGATATTAAGCGATTCAATGTGTGGATGGTACCCGGGTCTGGAGAAGAGGAGATTCCCCTCCAAACCCGGGTACCATAGTACCTGTAAAAAAAAAAAGAATTTAAAATAAAAAATAAACATTATACTCAACTTCTGATGGCCCCCGGTCTCCTCAGTGATGCGTCCTGGCTCCCCGGCGGCTCACGATGGTCTAAAAGGACATTCCATGACGTCATTTAGTCATGTGACAGGTAACGCGACCACGTGGTCCTTTTAGACCACCGCGAGCCGCCCAACACACCGGACGCACAGGAGAAGGAGACCGGGGGCCATCAGAAGGTGAGTATAATGTTTATTTTTTTATTTTTTTACCATTCTTTTTAACTATTAACTTGGTCACACTATATAAATCTATGCCGGTTGCATGGATTTATATAGTGTGACCAAGTTGTCAAGCACTTTTCCAAGTGATGCTAAAATCGCTTGGAAAAGCGCTTGACAACCCGCATGCGAAATCGCATGTGAAAAATGCGGGACATACGCTTGTCCCTGGCAGAAAAACGCATGTAAAATCCGGAGCATTTCTGCATCGTGGGCACATAGCCTTAGATTTACTTCCACAAACACCTTGTTAAAGGGGACCAGCCCTAAAGAAAAACTCACTAGCAGCAATGGATGTGGAAATACAAATGGACAGAATTAGTGAGCTGCTTCTTAAGTTAATCTGTGAAGAATTGAGAACAGTAGCAGAACATATAAAGATGTCAGAAGAACAGATTTCCAAAGCACACAACCGCAGGCAACTGTTAGCTGCCATTAATGCAAAAATGGATGAACTGGGGAAGAAAGAAGTTGAAGACGTCATGGGGACATTCCTCCAGGAACTAACACAGTTTCTAACCAGGTTGAAGTTAGAGGATGGAGGGGTTTCACCAATTACCAAAAGCGGAAATCTCCATCCACAGACTGAATTACAGAAATTGAAAGAACAATTCAAAGCCTTAGCAACAGCCCTGCAGGAATCAACCAAAACCTCTGAATGGGTGATAGACTCAGACAGGACCTTTAACCTGCTCAGGTTAGATAAATCATAGAGACAGTCCTCTCTAACACCACAAATCACTATAAGGAAAGAATTCAAGATCTTGGGACAGATTGGAGAGTGTGAACAGAAAGAAAGACTGTCTTATATGAACTTGTTGCACCAGATCGATGCAGGCTTACAGAAAGGCTATCAGCCAGATAAGATCGTTAAGGGGGTGGGGAAAGTGATCAGCCCAGGACTGAACCAGTCACTTGACTTTTCATTTCTAGTATGCTAGAAATGAAAAGTCAAGTGACCTTCCAATAGCTGAAGATGATTTTAAAAGCGCATTATAAAGAAGAGAGTACTTCAGAATTGTTCCACCAACTCATTAACCTCTCACAGAAAAATAATGAATCACCCCAAAGTTTCTTATTCAGAGCAATTGAACTGAAGGATAAACTGTTGTTTGCATCCAGAGATGAAGAAGTGGAAGAGAAGTTTGATGCTGGACTAGTCCAGAAGAAGTTATTGAGATCATTGGGAACGGGATTAATCAGCAAAGATATCAAGTTGCAGCTGAAACAGTACCTAAATGAGTCAGCTGAAGTTGGAGACCCCCAGTGGCCAGTCTGAAGATCATAATAGAGACCCTCCAGTGCCACCTCCGAGAGGGAACCTTAAATCACCAACAAAAGAGAAGACCGCCAGCGCTGAATGGGAGGATGCAATAGGAGAACTGCGAGCCGAGTTGATTGAGGTGAAAAAGTTGATTCGTTCCAGGCCAGAAACGGTATCCCTCAAACCCAGGAGTGGGTTCCAAAACAGAAGATACTCGGCATGTGAAGCATGCCGTTCATCAAATCAGAGTACAGTGTGTGTCCACTGTCTAAGATGTGGTGAGGAAGGACATTATGCCAAGGAATGCCAATGGTCACGGCCATTTGGGTTAAAAGACAGGAGGTTACCAGTGCAGGGTGACTGGTAACCACGACACGAAGGAGGCCCCAGAAGCAAATCCAAAATCTCACCAAACCCCAGAATAGCGCATGAGGTAAAATGGCTGCATCAGTACTATCCCCAAGTGTGTTCCCGTCTACAACAGCTGCAAGGGACACAGTGGCATCAGCTACTTAATGCCCAGTGCGGAGGTCAAACGATGTACTCCTGGGAGGAGGATTCCTCGGTCAGTAAAGATAGCCTCATCAGCCTAATCGGTGAAAGGTGCTTTATACAGTGCCAGCTAGATGGACTCCTAGTAAAAGCACTGTGGCACACAGAAGTCCAAGCGAGCATTTTAAATGAAGAATGGAGAAGGCACTACCTGCCACACACTTGCCTTCGGTCACTAAAAGAACTCTTGGGACCAGTGGACCTCCACGGCAAAGTCGTCAACCAGACCGAAATCCCTTTCATAGGCTGGGTGGAAATGACTTTCCAACTCAGGGCCACAAAGAACAGCAACACCATGAAGCTTTTGGTACCTTTTCTTGTGACCAGTGATCAGAACGTGGCAGAGGATCCTATTCTGGGTTATAATGTAATCAGTGAGGTCATCACGAAACACAAAGCAGGGACGCTGGTGGTGGATGCAATTGCCACATCGCTTGCCTTATCCAACGCCATGTCGGAAAATGTGATTAAAAAAATGTGATTAAAAAAAGCACAGAATACAATGAACCTAAAAGAAGTCAAGGTAGGCTTGCGCCCAACCATCATCCCTGCAAACCAAATGGTGGGGGGTGAGGTGTGGAGTCCGGGTAGAACTGGGAAGAAAAGTTCAGAAAAGACTGTTCATGCCAAAAGACACCTCAGAACTTCCGGAAGGACAAGTTCAAGGTGTGACTGTGCTTACGATTCCTACTGGTGGGATTGCTCGAGTGACAGTACCGGTGATGAATACTACGAAACACAAAATTAGACTGGATCCAAAGACTGTGTTAGGTAACATCAAAACCATTAAAACGGTATATCCAGCCAGTGTGAGACCAGCCCAGAGGTCTACAGTGAATTCAGTCTCCCTACCAAGGAACAGGAGTCGCCCAGGGGAGGAAAGTGCGCAACACACCTCGGGGTCCTGGGATCCTCCAGTACCCCTGGAACACTTGTGTGCAAAAGATCTAGCGGTAGCAAAACCGATGCTGAGAGAAGAGTGTCATGCGTTCTCCAAAGATGACTCTGATATAGGCTGTATCCCGTCATTGCATTTGAAAATCAATTTGAAAGACATGACCCCAGTAAACAGAAGTTACATGTCTGTGCCAAAACCATTACATTGTGAAGTGAAAGAATATTTACAAGATCTCATCAACAGAGGTTCGGTCCAAAAGTCAAAGTCGTCTTATTCCTCTCCTATTGTCTGTGTTAGGAAGAAGGACGGTACATTGAGACTCTGTTGTGATTACCGGGAACTAAACCAAAAGTCAGTACCTGATTGACACCCGATACCAAAGATCCAAGATATGCTTGATAGCCTATCAGGAAGCACGTGGATCAGGGTAAGGCATACCACCAAGGGTCTGTCGAAGAGTCCAGTAGACCCTTGACAGCATTCATCACACTGTGGGGATTATATGAGTGGATCCGCATATCGAGCAGTTCAGCTCCAGCAGAATTCCAGAGGAGCATGGAGACATGTTTAGAAGGATTGAGGGACGATATCTGCCAGCCGTACGTGGATGACAATGTGGTACACAGCAAAACCTTCCGGGAGCATGTTGAACACATGAGGACAGTATTACAGCGGTATCAACAACACGGAGTTAAGTTGACCCCAAAGAAGTGTGAACTGTTCAAAAGGCAAGTCCGATTTCTAGGGATAATTGTGTCCGGAGAAGATATACCATGGACCCAGAAGAAATCGCTCCAGTACTAGCCTTAAAAGACAAGCTGTCGGGGAGTTGAGGCAGATCTTAGGATTCCTCTCCTACTATCGTACTTACGTTCGGAACTTCTCCAGGATTGCTGCCCCGCTATACCTCCTCTTGGGGGGGACGACAGAGTCAACAACACCCATGGAGAAAAAGAAAAACGCGAGTAGGACCGGGCTTAAAAGAAACAGCGCAGTTTCGTCCCAACAGCCCATTCTCTGGAAAGCAGACCACCAGGCATTATTGGAAGAACTAATAGACTACCTGGTAAAACCACCCATCTTGGGATATCCTGAATTCAATTTACCACTTGTTCTTCATTGTGATGCTTCTCAAGTTGGACTGGGAGATGCCCTGTATCAGCATCAAGATGGAAAATTGAGAGTCATCGGTTACGGTTCTACAACATTGACAGACGACGAAAAGAATTACAATCTACATTCTGGAAAATTGGAGTTCCTAGCATTGAAATGGGCTATCTGTGAACGATTTAGAGATTATCTCTGTAGCGTCGGCGTCCCTGCCTCCTGCTAGGCAGGGACGCTGTTCCCCTCACCTCTCCACTCCGTGCCCGGCGTCCTCCTCCCGCTCTGCTGGTAGCGCGCGCTGCTTCCCGGCCACTGTGCTTAGGGCGCACGCGCGCTCTCCCTCTCTTAAAGGGGCCGCGCGCGCCGTCCTAAGGAGTCACCTCACCATATATAAGGCACCTCCTCCAAAATGGAGGTGCCCGAGCAATGTTGTTGCAAAGCCTTCACTCTGCTTCAGCCCTCAGGTCCCGTTACCAGTTACCTGCCAGTCACCTGTCAGATTCCTGCTTGATACCTGCCTGATATCCATTTACCTGCTTGCAAGCCTGCGGTCCGACGGTCTGCCTTCCGACACCTGTCAGTCTGTCTATGGACCAGCCTGCCCGCTCACCTGAGAGCGCTCATCTGCTACCTGCCTGCTAGCCTACCTGGAGGCTCCGCCGTCACTTGCCGTGACCACCTGCCTGTCTAGAGACTCTTGCCTGCTCACCTGGGAGCGCTCACCTGCTACCTGCCTGCTAGCCTACCTGGAGGCTCCGCCGTCTCTTGCCGTGACCACCTGCCTGTCCAGAGACTCTTGCCTGCTCACCTGGGAGCGCTCACCTGCTACCTGCCTGCTAGCCTACCTGGAGGCTCCGCCGTCTCTTGCCGTGACCACCTGCCTGTCCAGAGACTCTTGCCTGCTCACCTGGGAGCGCTCACCTGCTACCTGCTTGCTAGCCTACCTGGAGGCTCTGCCGTCACTTGCCGTGACCACCTGCCTGTCCAAAGACTCTCGCCCGCTCACCAGCCACCTGCCTGCTGTCCTTCTACCCAGAGACTGTCCCTGTCACTTGCCGTGAGTACCCGTCCTTCTACCCAGAGACTGTCCCTGTCACTTGCCGTGACTACCTGCCTGTCCTCCCTGGGAGCCACCCGCTTCCTTACAAGGACCGCCCCCTTGTATAGTTGCTCAGAGGTTCCGCCTCCCAGACCCGTTACAGTTTGCTCGGGCCATGGAACCCGGTGGCACCCAAGCTCCCTCGCTCTCGGACCTATGTCATGAACTGTCCCGTCAGAGGTCCCAACAGGAGTCCATCCTGAGTCATCTGCGGAGTGTCAACTCTCGCCTGGACACTCTGACTACTCCACCAGCAACCATCGCTAGTGTCATGACTCGCAGCTCGGCAGCGCCGCTGCCCACCAATACCATGGCATCCTGCCCCGGACCCCGGCTTTCTGCACCTCCTCGTTTCGGAGGCGACCCCGCTCAAGCTCGGGGCTTCATAAACCAGTGCACCCTGCACTTTGAACTCCTGTCCCACCAGTTTATCTCCGACCGGGCCAAAGTAGCCTTCATCAAGTCCCATCTCTCGGGGGAGGCACTGGCTTGGCTAAATCCTCTATGGGAGAGAGGAGACCCCCTGGTGTCCAACCTGCCAGCCTTTCTCACGGCTTTCCGGAAAGTCTTCGACGAACCCGGACGGAAGACCTCATCCGCATCATCTCTGCTACGCCTCCATCAAGGAAATCTCACCGTGGGCCAATATGCCATACGGTTCCGTCCCCTTGCTTCGGAGCTGGCCTGGGATAACGACGCCCTGGTGTCTGTCTTTTGGGAGGGTCTGACCGGCCGTATTAAAGATGAACTCGCCGGTCGGGACATACCTACCACACTCGACGACTTAATAACTCTTGCCACCCGGATTGACATCCGGTTCCAGGAACGCGCCAAAGAGGTCACCCGTGAGAGGAGGTTTCCACGTCTAGCCCCTACCTTTCAGAAATCTGTCACTTCTCCCACTACTCCCCAGGAGCACTCACCCGAGCCTATGCAGGTCGACCAGACCAAGATGGTCAAAACCCGTCAAGAGTTACGCCGTGCCGAGGGGAGCTGCTTCTACTGTGGCAGTAAGGAGCCCCGGATCCGTTCCTGCCCGGAGAGGTCAGGAAACGCCTGTGTCTAGGATCGCTCAGAGAGGTCGTCCTAGACAAGAGTAAACCCTCTCCATCTCTGTTGCTGTCGGTCTCTATCATCTGCGGGGAGAACCGTTATTTTGAACTAGCCCAACTTGACTCTGGAGCTGCCGGAAATCTCATTTCTCAGTCTCTGGTAGAGACATACCGCATTCCCACCAAACCTCTAGCTGTACCCTTATCTGTCGCTGCCGTGGATGGGGGTCTCTTACCACATACCATCCAACTCATCACCGAATCCATAACCCTGCAGGTGGGAATGCTGCCCTCTGAGAGCATCTTCTTTTATGTTCTGCCTGGACTCTCTCACGCCCTCTTACTAGGCCTACCTTGGCTTCAGAGACATGCACCCTTGCTTGATTGGCAGACCGGAGAAGTCCTTCGCTGGGGACAGGACTGCCATAAGACTTGTTTAGTTCCCGTCCATCCTGTCCGTCCTTCTCCTACTCCAGCCAATCTACCTGGTCTTCCGGCTCCTTATTGGTCGTATGCGGACGTCTTTAATAAAAAGGAGGCAGAGACATTACCCCCTCATAGACCATACGACTGCACAATCGACCTGATGCCCGGCGCTACTCCTCCCCGTGGGCGCATTTACCCTTTGTACGCTGCTGAGACCCGATCCATGTCAGAATATATTGAGGAGAATCTGGTCCGGGGGTTCATCCAGAAATCTACTTCCCCGGCGGGAGCAGGCTTCTTCTTCGTCAAAAAGAAGGACGGCTCACTCTGTCCCTGTATAGACTATAGAGGCCTTAACCAGATCACGGTGAAGAATAAATACCCCCTTCCGCTCATCCCGGAATTATTTGACCGTCTGAGGGGGGCTAGAATCCTCACCAAGCTGGACCTCCGTGAGGCGTATAACCTGGTCCGTATCCGTCAGGGGGATGAATGGAAGACGGCATTCAACACCCGGGACGGCCACTATGAATACCTGGTAATGCCCTTCGGTCTCTGTAACGCTCCTGCCGTCTTTCAAGAGTTGGTCAATGACATCTTCCGGGACCTTCTCTACTCCTGCGTAGTGGTGTACCTGAACGACATCTTGGTCTTCTCTCCGGATCTCCCCACACACCGGAGGGATGTTCGTCAGGTTCTGCTCAGGCTCAGGCAGAACCACCTCTACGCTAAATATGAGAAGTGCCTCTTTGAGCAGACCTCGCTTCCGTTTTTGGGCTACATAATTTCTCACACCGGCCTACGAATGGATCCTGAGAAACTGTCTGCCATCGAGAAGTGGCCTCGACCAGAGGGGTTGAAGGCTATTCAGCGGTTCCTGGGCTTCGCCAACTACTACTGCCTCTTCATACCGCAGTTCTCTTCCCGGACGGCCCCTATCTCTGCGCTCACCCGTAAGGGCACTAATCCCAGAGAATGGCCGCCCGAAGCAGAGGAAGCCTTTCTTTCCTTAAAACAGGCTTTCTCTTCCGCCCCGGTGCTGCATCGCCCGGACGGCAATAAGCAATTCTTCCTGGAAGTTGACGCCTCCTCTTCTGGAGCCGGAGCGGTACTTACCCAAAAATTGTCTTCCGGGAGAATGGTAACTTGCGGCTTCTTCTCCAAACTCTTCTCCTCTTCCGAGCGCAACTATTCTATAGGAGACCGAGAGTTATTGGCCATTAAGCTGGCATTGGAGGAGTGGCGTTACCTGCTCGAGGGGGCTCTTCACCCGGTAATAATTTACACGGACCACAAGAACTTGGCTTACCTCCAGAGTGCCCAGAGACTTAACCCACGCCAAGTCCGGTGGTCCTTGTTTTTTGCTCGCTTTGATTTTGTTCTTCATTTTTGCCCGGCTGACAAAAACATCAAAGCTGATGCCTTGTCCCAATCCTTCCTGGTGTCTGATCTTGAGGAGGAACCTAAACACATCATCGATCCCGCCAGAGTAATGCAGGTGGCCCCCGTGAGTCTAAATTGTCTCCCTCCCGGTAAGACGTTCGTAACGGTACCTGATCGGGAGAAGATCCTACACTGGGGTCACTCGTCTAAGCTTGCTGGCCACGCCGGTCAGAAAAAGACCCTCCAGCTTATCACCCGGCACTACTGGTGGCCTACCCTGCACAAGGACGTAATAGACTTTGTTTCTGTCTGTGTGTCCTGCGCCCGCAACAAGGTTCCGAGACACCTGCCAGCCGGTCGCCTCCTTCCTCTTCCAGTACCTGCTGCCCCCTGGCAGCATATAGCTATGGACTTCATAACAGATCTCCCTGTCTCTGCCGGTTGTACGGTCATTTGGGTGGTCGCTGACCGCTTTTCCAAAATGGCTCATTTCATTCCCCTGCCAGGCCTCCCGTCTGCACCCGAGCTGGCTAAAGACTTTATCCGCCACATCTTCCGTCTCCATGGCCTGCCCCTCCACATCATGTCGGATCGTGGGGTCCAGTTCACCTCACGCTTCTGGAGAGCCACATGCAAGCTGCTAGACGTCACCCTGGACTTCTCCTCCGCATACCACCCACAGTCCAATGGTCAAGTGGAGCGGATCAATCAGATACTGACCAGTTACCTCCGGCATTTCGTTAATGCCCACCATTCAGACTGGGTGGATCTCCTGCCATGGGCCGAATTCTCTTACAATAATCACGAGAGCGAATCTTCCTCCAAGTCCCCGTTTTTTGTAGTCTTCGGTCAGCATCCTCGGATCCCATTTCCCATCTCCACCTCGGTGGACAATCCGGCTGCGGAATCTCTCGTTAGCAAATTTTCCTCCATTTGGGAGAGTACCCGATCCGCATCTCCTTCTGTCGTCCAAGCGGATGAAAAAACACGCTGACAAGAAACGCCTGGATCCTCCACAATTCCGTCCTGAAGATAAAGTCTGGCTCTCGTCCAAGTATGTCCGGCTCAAGATTCCTTCCTACAAGTTAGGGCCTCGGTTCATCGGCCCACTGGAAGTTATCAAACAAATCAACCCAGTGGCCTATAAATTCAGACTCCCGGCCAACTTGCGGATCCCTAACTCCTTCCATGTATCTCTCCTCAAACCCGTGGTACTTAACTCTTTTTCCAAGTCTACAGGTACGCCTCCTGCTCCGGTTTCCGCTGAAAACGAGTTTGAGGTAGAGAACATTCTGGCCACCAAAAGGGTAAGAGGAAAAACCTTTTTTCTGGTAGATTGGAAGGGGTTTGGTCCTGAGGAGAGAACTTGGGAGCCCCGGGAGAACATCCATGCCCCTCTCATCCTTGATAAATTTCTGTCTGGCCTAAAAAAGGGGGGGCCTAAAGGGGGGGGTACTGTAGCGTCGGCGTCCCTGCCTCCTGCTAGGCAGGGACGCTGTTCCCCTCACCTCTCCACTCCGTGCCCGGCGTCCTCCTCCCGCTCTGCTGGCAGCGCGCGCTGCTTCCCGGCCACTGTGCTTAGGGCGCGCGCGCGCTCCCCCTCTCTTAAAGGGGCCGCGCGCGCCGTCCTAAGGAGTCCCCGGCCAATGGCCGGAGGACCTCACCATATATAAGGCACCTCCTCCAAAATGGAGGTGCCCGAGCAATGTTGTTGCAAAGCCTTCACTCTGCTTCAGCCCTCAGGTCCCGTTACCAGTTACCTGCCAGTCACCTGTCAGATTCCTGCTTGATACCTGCCTGATATCCGTTTACCTGCTTGCAAGCCTGCGGTCCGACGGTCTGCCTTCCGACACCTGTCAGTCTGTCTATGGACCAGCCTGCCCGCTCACCTGCTACCTGTCTGCTAGCCTACCTGGAGGCTCCGCGTCACTTGCCGTGACCACCTGCCTGTCCAGAGACTCTTGCCTGCTCACCTGGGAGCGCTCACCTGCTACCTGCCTGCTAGCCTACCTGGAGGCTCCGCCGTCTCTTGCCGTGACCACCTGCCTGTCCAGAGACTCTTGCCTGCTCACCTGGGAGCGCTCACCTGCTACCTGCTTGCTAGCCTACCTGGAGACTCCGCCGTCTCTTGCCGTGACCACCTGCCTGTCCAGAGACTCTTGCCTGCTCACCTGGGAGCACTCACCTGCTACCTGCCTGCTAGCCTACCTGGAGGCTCTGCCGTCACTTGCCGTGACCACCTGCCTGTCCAAAGACTCTCGCCCGCTCACCAGCCACCTGCCTGCTGTCCTTCTACCCAGAGACTGTCCCTGTCACTTGCCGTGAGTACCCGTCCTTCTACCCAGAGACTGTCCCTGTCACTTGCCGTGACTACCTGCCCTTATACCCAGAGACTGTCCCTGTCACTTGCCATGACTACCTGCCCGTCTTCCCTGGGAGCCACCCGCTTCCTTACAAGGACCGCCCCCTTGTATAGTTGGTCAGAGGTTCCGCCTCCCAGACCCGTTACAATCTCTACTACAGCAAAGAATTTGAGGTATACACTGACAACAACCCTTTGACCTATGTCCTTACTACAGCCAAACTGAATGCAACGGGTCAGAGATGGGTCGCTGAACTAGTTGACTTCAATTTCAGCATCAAGTGCAGGCCAGGAAAATGCAATGCGGATGCTGACGGATTGTCAAGAATGCCACTAGAGCCTGAGGACTTCATGCAAGAATGCTCGGAGGAAGTCTGTCTGGAAGCAATTGAGAGCACTACTCAAGCAGTACAAGCTTATCAGGAGGAATACACATCATTGTGGTGTCCATTGACGGTGGAAACCACCATAAAAGTTAGAGAACAAGATCACCCCCGGTCTATTCAACAACTACCGAAAGGAAAAATCCGTAGAGCACAACGAGAAGATCAGATAAATTGGTAGAATACTACTTTATGTGGACCAAAATCAGTTTCTAAGTAAATGGGAGAGAGACAATGAGTCACCAGCAGTATCTTATCATGCCAGGTATGAGTGAAACACAGAGGGGAAAGGGAGCGCAGACACTAAGGAAAGGGGGAAGAGTTGACCTCATAATCTGGACTAGCACACGGCCTAAAGACTCCAGAGAGGACGTGATGCTGGTTCAGCCAAGTTCCAAGTAGAAATGAGTATAACAGGCGACGCCCACCTAGACACACCAGATATATATACACCCAGACTAAAGGGAGGTAGTCGCTAGGTCCTAAACATCCTCTGTCTGCATTGCCAAACGTGGAGATCTCCTGTAAACCACTGCAGGGCGACTGTCTGTCACCTCTTACATATCTGTTTTAATTAAAGAATGGACAAAGCTCTACCTCAGTGTATCGTAAAGGAAGACAAAACCGGCAGTTGGTACTAGCCAGAGTATTCCGTAGGTTGGTTTTCAAAGAACTCCATGAAAACATTGGACACTTGGGAGTGGAAAGGGCAACAAATTTGATCTGCATGGCCATACATGCAGAGAGGTATTGAGAGGTACGTGACCAGGGAGTGTGGGTGTCTGCCCGGGCACCTATGGGCAATATACAAACTACGTATCCATTTGAGATGGTCTCAATAGACTTTCTACATCTCGAGACGTGCAACGGTGGTTATGAATACATCTTGGTGGTGATGGACCATTTCACTCGATTTGCTCAAGCATATGACACCACCAATAAATCAGGTCGAACAGTAGCCGATAAGATCTTCAATGATTTTGATTTGAGGTTTGGGTTCCCTACGAGGTTACACCACGACCAAGGAAGAGACTTTGAGAACCAGCTGTTTGCCAAGCTAGGAAAGTACTGTAGAATTCAGAGATCCCACACAACGCCCTATCACCCAGAGGGTAATAACAAGTAGAACATTTTAACCGGACATTATTGTCGATTTTGCGCACTTTAACAGCTGATGAGAAGGAAACTGGAAGAGTTCTCTGTCAAAAGTGGTACATGCCTATAACTGTACAGTCATGGCCAAAAGTATTGAGAACGAGACAAATAGTAATTTTTCCAAAGTTTACTGCTTCATTTTTTGTAATGGCAATTTGCATATACTCCTGAATGTCAGAGTGATCAGCTTAACAGCAATTACTGTACTTGCAAAGTCAATATTTGCCCTGAAAATGAACTTTAACCCCCAAAACACATTTCAACATCATTGCAGTCCTGCCTTAAAAGGAGCAGCTAACATCGTTTTAGTGATTGATCCATTAACACAGGTGTGGGTGTTGATGAGAACAGCGCTGGCGATCAATCAGTCATGATTAAGTAAGAATGACATCACTGGACACTTTAAAAGGAGGCTGGTTCTTGGTATCATTGTTTCTCTTCAGTTAACCATGGTTATCTCTAAAGAAACACGTGCAGCCATCATTGCACTGCACAAAAATGGCCTAACAGGGAAGAGTATGGCAGCTACAAAGATTGCACCTCAGTCAACAATCTATCGCATCATCAAGAACTTCAAGGAGAGAGCTTTCATTGTTGTCAAAAAGGCTCCAGGGCGCCCAAGAAAGACCAGCAAGCGCCAGGACCGTATCTTAAAACTGTTTCAGCTGCGGGATCGGACTACCAGCAGTGCCGAGCTTGCTCAGGAATGGCAGCAGGCTGGTGTGAGTGCTTCTGCACGCACTGTGAGGCGGAGACTCTTTGAGCAAGGGCTGGTTTCAAGGAGGGCAGCAAAGAAGCCACTTCTCTCCAGAAAAAACATCAGGGGCCGACTGATATTCTGCAAAAGGTACAGGGAGTGGACTGCTGAGGACTGGGGCAAAGTCATTTTCTCTGATGAATCCCCTTTTCGATTGTTTGGGACATCTGGAAAACAGCTTATTCGGAGAAGAAGAGGTGAGCGCTACCACCAGTCTTGTCTCATGCCAACTGTAAAGCATCCTGAAACCATTCATGTGTGGGGTTGCTTCTCAGCCAAGGGAATCGGCTCACTCACAGTCTTGCCTAAAAACACAGCCATGAATAAAGAATGGTACCAGAATGTCCTCCAAGAGCAACTTCTCCCAACCGTCCAAGAGCAGTTTGGCGCCCAACAATGCCTTTTCCAGCATGATGGAGCACCTTGCCATAAAGCAAAGGTGATAACTAAATGGCTCATGGAACAAAACATAGAGATTTTGGGTCCATGGCCTGGAAACTCCCCAGATCTTAATCCCATTGAGAACTTGTGGTCAATCATCAAGAGACGGGTGGACAAACAAAAACCAACAAATTCTGGCAAAATGCAAGCATTGATTATGCAAGAATGGACTGCTATCAGTCAGGATTTGGTCCAAAAGTTGATTGAGAGCATGCCAGGGAGAATTACAGAGGTCTTGAAGAAGAAGGGGCAACACTGCAAATATTGACTTGCTGCATTAACTCATTCTAACTGTCAATATAACCTATTGGTACTCATAATATGATTGCAATTATATTTCTGCATGTGATATAAACATCAGACAAACACTAATAAAAACCAGAGGCCAGCAGATCATGTGAAAATATAATTTTGGTGTCATTCTCAAAACTTTTGGCCATGACTGTACAAAGAGCGATGCAACGGGTTACTCACCCTTTTTCTTATTGTATGAACGAACGCCAAGACTGCCAATCGACTTCATCTTTTGATACTCCGGTGTTAGAGAATTACAGAACGTATCCGGATTACGTTCGGAAATGGAAGGACCGGATGGCAGAGGCATACAACATAGGGTCCAAAGTGGTTACGCAAGGACAGAGCAAGGGTAAGGAGTACTATGATTGAAAATGTTATGGAGCTGAATTGGCACCGGGAAGCCGGGTGCTAGTCAAGAACGTATGTGAGAAAGGCGGTCCAGGAAAACTTCGTTCATACTGGGAAGACAAGGTGTATGTGATCATAAGGAGGAAAACTGATGACAACCCAGTGTATGAAATCTGATAGAAAACAGGAGACAAGAAAACCAGAATAGTCCATCGGAATTTACTACTACCCTGTGAATATCTCTCACCACAACAAGACTTCCCAGAAGTAGACCGACATCGTCCGAGATTGACTAAGGGACCACCACAGACTGAAGCTCAGGAGGTGGATAGTGACCTTGAAAGTTCCGATGGAGAAGAACACACCGTTGTATTTCTCGGACCGGTAAGGAGAGGAATGTACCATCCTCAGGAGAGTGAATTAAGCCCTGAGGCTCCAGAGTTCGTACCAAGGAGTACAGATGAAGTCCAATTCAGATCTGATGATCGAAGGAGTGAATTACCAGACCATCCGGAAACAAGCGACTCAGGAGAAGTACAGGAACTCAGAGAGGCAGATCCAAGAGCATCTGAGGAAGCAGGGGAAATGAGTGTGGCGGAAGAAACTTCTGTGGTTTCTGAGGAACAATCCACTAGGAGGATGTCAACTCGAGAACTGAGAAGGCCTGTGATGCTGACATATGAGACACTTGGTGAACTGGGTCAAGTGCCAAGGACTGTCGACTGGAAACAGGTATCTCTGCCTGCGGACCAGGTAAGCCCACTTGAGTGGTATTCACCATCGAGAAGCAGTATGGAAGATGTTGCCTGGTGGAAAGATTTGTTTTCATGCTTTGATTTTTCTAAAAAGACCTTGTAAAAACAAAGAACTGTTAAAGCATAGAGAGAGAGAGAGAGAGCTGGTTGAAGATGTACAAAAAGCTCCAGCAGAAGAGATGCTGATTGTGTTAATTGTTTATGTCTTACAGGCATCCTACAAGAAAAAGGTCATAAGATTAGGTTGTTATCAATGTTTATGAACGTTATACCAATTTCACAATGCCAATTTGTATATAAAGTTATCCAACTTTCACCACAGTCTCAGAATTGGTCAGATTGACCAGTTAAGATGAATGCCGAGGACAACATTCAAAAAGGAGGGAAGAGTGACATGCAGACGTAGCACTGTTGCAGAGTGTGACATGCAGAAGTAGTGCTGTTGCTTTAAATGCATTCAACACCTATTAGAAGTAACACAAGCACATGAGACGGGAAGTTTTGTGCTCCAGAAGCATCCAGCAACTAGAAGGGTTAACACAGTCACAGGAGAAGGGGAGTGTTTTAGCAGAGCCCCAGGGGGATTGTGGGGAAGTTGTTTACTGTCTGGCCGGAGCCGAAAAGAAAGGTGGCTTATAAATTGTATCTCACAGAAGGCAAGGGAACAGAATTCAGGTCAGAAGGGAAGCTAAACAAAAGTGTGTTAGACTCCCTGAGCTAACAGTGTGGAGTATTATCGGGCAGGAAGATAGGGACTGGAAGGAATTGTGTCACAGAGATCATCTCCCTCATCAAACCCTCCCCCCTCCATCTCCATGCAGGATAAAGAATGCTGTGTACAATTGAGTCCTTGTGAAGGAAAAGCCTGTGATTAAAACTGTGCTGTACTGTGCTACCGGATAATAGACTGTACTGCTGTGCTGCAAAGGAGACTGTACTGTTATTACTGGAGCCTGTTGTCAAGAGACATTTGCATTGCACTGGCCATGCCTCATTAAATGTTACTGTGCTACCATTTATGAAGACTCTTGTCCAGTGACGTACCGCCAATGGCGGCAGACCACGCGACTGCTATGGGGCCCGTGAGCCGGGGGGACCCCATAGCAGTTCAGGGGTGGACATACTGGCGCCGGTGCAGCTGCGCCGGGTCCCCACCATGCCGCTGCACCAAGGGGCCTGCAAGGTGCAGCTGCTCCCTGCACGCGGCGGTCAGGGAGCGATCCCTGCAGCTCCGCTGCTGTCAGGAGGAGAATAGCAGCGGAGCTGGAGGGTTCGTCCTCTGCTTCCTCCCTGATCCAGGCGTGCGCAGCTTGATGACGTCATCATGCAGTGCACGCCTGGGTCAGGAAGAAAGCTGCCGGCAACCAGGAGGATGCTGCTGCAGGGGAGCGAGCTGAGGTAAGTTGTTGTTTTTTTTTTTTTGTTCTTTTTACTGAAATGCTGGGGAGGGGAGTTGGGGGGAGAGCAATGGTGGGGCTGGGGAGAGGAATGATGGGGCTGGGAAGAGCAATAATGGGGCTGATGGGACTGGGGAGAGCAATGATGGGGCTGGGGAGAGAAATATTGGGGCTGGGGAGAGGGCTGATGGGGCTGGGGAGAGGAATAATGGGGCTGATGGGGCTGGGGAGAGCAATAATGGGGCTGATGGGGCTGGGGAGAGGAATAATTGGGCTGATGGGGCCGGGGAGAGCAATAATGGGGCTGGGGAGAGGAATGATGGGACTGGGGAGAGGAATAATGGGGTTGATGGGGCTGGGGAGAGGAATAATGGGATGGTGGGGCTAGGGAGAGCAATGATGGGGCTGGGGAGAGCAATGATGGGGATGGTGGGGCTGGGGAGAGGAATAATGGAGTTGATGGGGCTGGGGAGAGGAATGATGGGATGATGGGGCTGGGGAGAGCAATAATGGGGCTGGGGAGAGGAATGATGGGGCTGGAAAGAGCAATAATGGGGCTGATGGGGCTGGGAAGAGCAATAATGGGGCTGATGGGGCTGGGGAGAGGAATGATGGGGCTGATGGAGCTGGGGAGAGCAATAATGGGGCTGATAGGGCTGGGGAGAGCAATGATGGGGATGGTGGGGAAGGGGAGAGCAATGACGTGTTGCTGGGAGAGAGCAATTATGGGGGTGCTGGGAGAGAGCAATGATGGGGGTGCTGGGAGAGAGCAATGATGTAGGTGCTGGGACAGAGTAATGATGGGGATGCTGAGAGGAAATGATGGGGGTGCTGAGAGAGCGCAATGATGGGGGTGCTGGGAGAGCGCAATGATGGGGGTGCTGGGAGAGCGCAATGATGGGAGTGCTGGGAGAAGCAGTGATGGAGGCGCTGGGACAGATCAATGATGGGGGGCTGGGAGAGAGCAATGATGGAGGTGCTGGGACAGAGCAATGATGGGGGTGCTGGGACAGAGCAATGATGGGGGCTGGGAGAGAGCAATGATGGGGGTGGTGAGACAGAGCAATGATGCGGGTGCTGAGAGAGAGCAGCGATGAGGGTGCTGGGACAGAGCAATGATGGGGGTGCTGGGACAGAGCAATGACGGGGGTGCTGGGAGAGAGTAATGATGGGGGTGCTGAGAGAGAGCAATGATGGAGGTGGTGGGAGAGAGCAATGACGGGGGTGCTGGGAGAGAGCAATGACGAGGGTGCTGGGAGACAGCAATGACGAGGGTGCTGGGAGACAGCAATGACGAGGGTGCTGGGAGAGAGCAATGATGGGGGTGCTGGGAGAGAGCAATTATGGGGGTTTCACTTTGCTTGTACTGTGAAGCCTTGTATGTTTTCCGTGTGCACATAGCCTTACAGTTAATTGGGGAGAGTCAAAGAGACTGAATAATTTATATTATTGTCCGGTGCAGATTATAGTTAATGGGGGCACAGTGCTACTTATGACTTTATATTTTGATTACTAAGTGGCTAATAGTATATTAATGGGGGGGGGGGTTACATATCTGTATTCGAGGACGCAGAGCGGGGGAAAATTACTATGTAAAGGATGGAAAGTTGTGAGATCTGCTCTTCGGTGACCCCGACAATTATTTACATTTTTTTTGGGTGGGGGGGCCCCAAATAGAGCTTCTGCTATGGGGCCCCATGATTCCTATGTACGCCCCTGCTCTTGTCAGTTGCATCTGGTCAGCAACTGAATCTATCGTGTGCCTGAGAGAAGCTGCAGCCTATGGTCCCCCCGAGTAACGGTTCCCCCAGGATTCCAACGAAATCATGTAACCGGTTTCGCCCCTATCTGAACTTAGGCGGCGTGCGTGTAACACAAAACTTGTTTCGTAACTCCGGCTGCTAGTTTTAAATAAGTGTCTATGCTAATTACTTATCCAGAGATCTCCTGCATACAGCTCAAATGCGTGAGTATCAAAACATCTTAGAAGGCTGACCGGCCAGGATTTGCTGAATGAAGTCAACGTGGGTACATAACTGTATATCATTACATGTTGTAGATCATTACATAATATACTCTGACTCATTCTCCCCTGATTTATCAGCATTTCAGATTTGTCTCAATATTAAAAGGTAATCTGTTAGTAGGATCAACCTTCCTAAACTGTCTGTATGGGCATTTAGGTCATAGTAAGCTGAATAAAATGATACCTTGACATTTGTGATCCGATGTCTTATTTCAAAGAAATCCACGTTTTTCTTATATGTAAATGAGCGGTTAAGCTCTATGGCCGGGACACTGATCTCCCTGCTATCTGCCTCCAGAGATTATTTTAAATGAAGGGGGGAGTTACCAGTGTGAGACATGTAGATCAAGAGAGCAGACTGTCAGTCATTTCATGTCTCACACTGGTAACGACCCCTTTCATTTAAAATAATATCTTGAGGTGTTGCGGTCTTGTGCAGATCGGTGACCGGCCGATAAATCTTAACTACTTTACATATTAAGAAAACTGTGGATTTTTCAGGAATAAGACGTTGGATCGCAGATATCAAGGTATCATTTTAATCAGCTTCCTATGACCTATATACCCATACAGACTGCTTAGGAGGGTTTAGCCTACTGACAGATTCCCTTCAAATCTTGAAGTTAAATATATCACATATCCTAGTTATATCCATTATACCATATAGAGAAACCAACAGTCTGGTCTATTGAATCAAGAATTTTTTTTCCACATAAGAGGTAATTGTATGCCAGGTTATTTTTCAGTTGCTGTAATTCCCTTATAAGGCTATGTGCACACAAAGCGTTTTTAATGCGTTTTTACGGCGTATTTTCGCTGCGAAAACTCCACAAAAACACATTAAAATCGCTTGTAATAGGTCTGCCATTTACTGCAATGCAAATCCGCATGTGCGTTGCACATTATGCGGAAATTTCCGCTGCGATTCGCATTGCGGTAAAACCCGCAACAAGATCAATTCTAGCGCAATTTCGCTGCAAAATCGCCTCCATTGACTTGCATTGGATCGCATAAGATGCGCATAAGATGTAGTCATGCGGATCTTATGCGATTAATGCGTGGATGGTACCCGGGTTTGGAGAAGAGGAGACTCTCCTCCAGACCCGGGTACCATAGTACCTGTAAGTAAAAAAAGAATTAAAATAAAAAATAATCTTATACTCACCTTCTGATTGACCCCGCTCGGCTCCCGGCGTCGCTGCTGGCTCCATGGCGGGTACCTGTAATGTAAAAGGACCTTCCATGACGTCAGCGGTCGCGTGACCTCTCACATGACCGCTGACGTAATGGAAGGTCCTTTTACATTACCGGTACCCGCCACAGAGCCAGCAGTGACGCCGGGAGCAGAGCGGGGGCCATCAAAAGGTGAGTATAAGGTTATTTTTTATTTTTTACGTTCTAATTCTTTTTTTTTAACATTATGTTGGTCACACAATATAAATCCATGCCGGTTGCATGGATTTATATTGTGAGACCAACTTTCAAGCACTTTTCAAAGTGATGCTAAAATCGCTTGGAAAAGCGCTTGACAAAAGCATGCGAAATCGCATGCTAAAAACATTGACAAACGCATGCGTTTTTTCTGCCAGGGAGATGCAGAAACGCTCAGGAAAAACCCAGAGCTTTTCTGCATTGTGGGCACATAGCCTAAATCATTAAAATAGTGCTGCATAAGATGTGGCTCTATAGTGAAGCATGTACACATCAATAGCACCATGAATGGAGTACTACTGAAAATATGGCACCAGGTCAGAACCGTTTTGATGGTGAATGAGCCAAGACTAAACATTTTAGTCCATCTATTCCCAGACATCACTCTTAGGCCACGGCCCCAATATCAGTATTTGATCAGTATTTTTTCTCATGAGTGGGATCCAAAACAAGGTGAGGAACAATCAGAGAAAAGGCATAATAGAAACAAGTCACCAATTCTGCATTTATCACCCACTCCTGGTTTTGGCTCCCACTTCTGAGAAAAAATACTGACCGAATACTGAGAGTGGGGCCGTGGCCTTAGAAAAATACAAGACTTGGACATGCAAATTGCCTCTTTAGAGAAAAAGAGGACTTGAACTCTATAGCACCACCTATTGGAAGCAGCGATCCTACAAGTCACAATCAACCCTTTAACGAGTCGTGCAATATAACTTAGGATAAAAGCCAAATCAGAATCTCAATTTGCAGACACGGTGTTTCAGGCTGTTGCAAAGTATGAGAACTGATTTGGCTAGGTGAAAGGCTCTGGACTGAGGTCTAAGAGATAACGTTTCTCCTTGTGGAGAGTGACACATGCCAAGTCAGTTCTCATACTTTGCACTGTCGAGGACCACCAACCCAAAACACTGTGTCTGCAAATTGAGATTCTAATTTGATTATTATCCTAAGTCATATTGCACGATTCGTTAAAGGGTTGATTGTGACTTGTAGGATCACTGCTTCCAATAGGTGGCGCTATAGAGTTTAAGTCCACTTTTTCTCTGAAGAGGCAATTTGCATATTAAATTTCCCAGAGGAGCATTGAACAGCAAATAAGCCTCCTTACCTTGGCATGCCAGAAAAGGTGCGTCACTCTCCACAAGGAGAAACGTTACCCCTAAGAATTGGACAGGGATCTTGGCCTGTCTGATCCTTTGTTGCCCTAGGTGATAAGCAGCACCAAATATGTCAGGATGTTTGAAGACCAAATCAATAAGTTTGCTGAGTAGGGTAGTAAAACACAGGTCCAAACATGCCTTTATAGATATAATGGATATTCTAGTGCTGAGAAAATCAATTTGAATTATGTAAATCATTTATTTAATTAAGGGTGTAAGTGCACCAAGGGTGGGTCAATACCCAACTAGGGTATCAGTTCTCCACAATAATCTCTATCTAGCTCCATCCCATTTGCTTGATTAACATCTGTTGAGACTGCACAGTGCATTACATTCTGTGACCAGACCTCTATCAAAAGCAATAGATGATGAATAATGCAAGGCTTGGTGCAGTTCCCAGGAATCAGTCCTCATCTGACGAATTTGCGGCCATGAAGGTATATTCGAACTTGTCTTTTACTAACTATCCAGCAAAGTAATTAGTGACTCTAGGGGCTCATTCAGATGTCAGTTTTTCACATATACAGTAAGTTTGATCCTTGTTTGTCACGGAACTCTTAGTCTATGTCCGTGAGTTTTTGTTGACTGAGTGATCCCCATTAAGTCACAGAGACATATTCAGTTTAGATCCAAGCCACGGATCAAACCTGCTAGTGCAAGTCCATGGGTCCTGTTATCAGTACTCAGATGCCATTCATGTGCTGTCCGATAAGAGAAGTTTGAGAAAACTTCTTGTACACAAAAAAATGATAAAACACTAAGGCTATGTTCACATGCTGCGTTTTTGCTGCATTTTTATGCAAATTTATGCAAATTAAAAGCTGCATTTCACAGTATTTATTTATTTTATTTATTTTACTCACTTATATAGTGCGATTAATTCCACTGCACTTTACAGACATTATCAGCACCAGCAAAAGCTATCAGATTTCAGAAATCTAATGCACACACATTGTTTTTTTTCCTGACTGAAGTGGAAAACTGCTGCATTTTTAAAAATTGCAGCATGTCAATTTTTTCAGCATTTTTGCCGTGTTTTTGCAGAGTTTTTTCATTCATAGAAAGCAATGAATAGATGCAAAAACGCAGCAAAGAAACACAGCAAAAATGCTGCAAAAAATGCAGCAAAACCTACTTTTTGTAAGCGGCTTCTTTACTGTCAACAGAGTAGGTTTTGCCTGCAGAAAAAAACACAGCAAAAATGCAATGTGTGAAAATAGCGTAATGGTAAAACTGACCCTGACGAAACAATGATAAAAATCTGATCCACAACAGTGATGACAATTGGTCTTTTTTTTTTTTTTTTGCGCACAAGAAAAATCTCTGACATCTGAATGAGCCTTAAATTCCCTGGCAGGTTTTCTTTAACCCCTGCCTTACATTGACATAGCTGTACGCTATTTGTCAGGTCCCGAACTTGATACAAGTTCAGGAACTGTACAGTACAATGAGTTGGAAAATGAATGATGCCATTCAAAACTACAACTTAACCCACAAAAAACAAGCCCTCATATTTCTATGTTGATGAAAAGATGAAAAAGTCATGGCTCTAGGAAGAAGGGGAGGAAAAAAACGAAAGCGCAAAAATGGAGAATTGCAGTATCAGGAAGGGGTTGATGAAACTTTTTTCTCATAGTTAAAATCATACATACTTGTCCAAACTAAATGTTTATGTTTATAGGAGAGACAAGAATGAATAACAAATGTATTACAATGATCGATGAGCACAGGCCTCTCCCCTCTGTTTAACACCTGAATGCATTGGCTTGCAAATATTTTGTGAGCAATACGTCTGCATGACGTAGTCTACTGAGCATCACCTAAGCGCATCATTTAAGTGTAATGCAATGAATTTAACCAGAAGGGTACTGAAGGTAACTGGATACATAATCACAGGAAACAATGTTTCTGTTTATTTTCACTCTCACTCCCATAGACCTTCACTTCCTTCTAACCCCCCTAATCCCTACATCTCGTAATAAATTGATCATCTCTCCCTCCATCCACTCCATCCATCTCACCTTCTCAGCACTGTTCCTCAACATGAAATCCTGTGTCTCCAAACACAGACAGCCACCTCATGCCTTCTCCTCCTTCCACTTACTAACACTTTCTCTGCCCCTCCTCACTGCTGGCGATATCTCTTCAAATCCTGGTCCTCCTCACCACATCCCCACAGTCACTTCAACCTCTTAGCCACGATCTATCACAAATTTCTGCAGTCTTTCTAACCTTACACCCATTCACCCAGCTCCCACTTTCCCAGTCCCTCTAACAGGAGCTCTACGGAATGCTAGCTCTGTCTGCAACAAACTTTTATACATTCATTATCTTTTCATTACTAATAAACTTTCCTTCTTCTGCATCACCAAAACCTGGCTCGCCCAATCTGACAAAGCCTCGAAAGCTGCACTTTCTTACTAACCAGAATCCCACAATGTCTGTCCACAATTTCATCTTTCTTCTCTGCTAGATTTCTAAAACTTAACATGAATGAAACAGAGTTCATCATCTTTTCCCCTTCTCACTCAACGCCCCCAACAGACCGATCCATCAAGTCAATGGCTGCTCACTCTCCCCTGTCCCACAAGCTCGCTGCCTCGGAATAACCTTTGACTCTAATCTCTCCTTCAAACCACATATCCAAGCCCTTTCCACTTCCTGCCGACGCCAACTCAAAAATATTTCCCGGATCCACACATTCCTTAACCAAGAATTTGCAAAAACACTAGTGCATGTGACTTGCCCCCTGGGCCGTGGGGCACTCGGATCCGGGCAATAGGGGAATGATGGGGGTAGTAGTGGCTACCCGGTTCCGTGGCTCAGGGTGGTCAGACCAGTGGTAGTCTGCGACGCGCTGTTGGTGTGTCCGACTACGCTACCCGTGGATTGCGGTCAGTGCGGACCGCCGCTGCCAGGTAGACCGCTGGGGCTGATGATGTATGCAGCTGGGATAGTGTGACTCCCCACGGGAAGAGTGCGGCCCCAGGGCAGTATAATGGAAGATGGGGGTGATGCTGTAGGGCGTTCCAGTACCGTTAGTGCTGGAGGAGCAAGGAGCACACAGACAACAGGTTGCAGTCCAGGGTCTTTACTAGAACAGGTGAACTGACCCACAAACAGTCCCGGCTAGGAGGGGACCTGGATGTCTGAGAGCAATTGGGAAATTGGCCCTGGTCAGAGTGAGGGTGTAGGCCTACCGTGCTCTCTGCGCTCCTTCTGGCTATCCCCTCCTGGTAGGGTAACAGCCCACGGTCCCGAGCTCACCGTGTCCTCTCACCCGTATGGTTTGCAATGTGGGTTCCTTTCTACTCCCGGCCTGGTACGGCTCTGCTGGTCCCTTCTACTGTGGCGGAGCCTCCGGGCTTCTTAGGCCAAGGAACGTACAGTCCCCTGCGGACTGGTTATCTGCTGTAGGACATGGAATCCTCACAGCCTCAGACACCAAAGTCTGGTAAATTTGGTTCTTTATCTGCCAGGACAGGCGTACTTCACCTCTTGTCCCTGGCTTGTGGCTCTCCTACTGCCACACGTCCTCTTTGGGTGCAATACAACTGTCCCCCACTGCTCTGGGACACCTCTCAATCCAGAGACAGGTCGTCCTGTTCTCCTCTAACCCTGCCCCCAGTTCCAGCTTTTATAGGGGCAGCCTGCTCCCCCTACTGGCCTGAGACAGGAGGTATTGCATGCTAATGTTCCGCTGACCAGAGAACCTCCCCCTTGCTCTCAGACACAGCTTTATTATATTTGTGGCATCCAGGCCAGGGTGACACATTCCCCCCTAGTAGAATTTAGTACTCCGGGACTAAACAGTAAACAAAGATAATATACATGACTATAAAACATTAGTAGACAAATGACGCACAGATTGAGTTCTTAAGGTCACAGTGTGGTCTGTGACCGGGTGTCCATATCACCAACACAACGGGGAGCCTTAACCAGGTGGGGGCCTGTCCTACCCCAAGTTCTTCACAGTCTTAGTTCATTCCTTGGTCAGGCTCCGAACGCAGTCCATACAAAGTCCCCGTTATTAAAAGTCCATAACCTTTGAGTCCGTACGGTAACTGCAAGAAACTGAAATACACTGTTAATAATCATGCAGGTAACTTGGCAAACATTTCAACATTTGGCAACAGGGTTATTTACAATTTTAGTGCACCCTATATTCTCCAGCGAGCGGGTATCTGCCCCTTTGTGCTCCTGGTTGACCTCCTTAACCCACTGTCTGGTGGTGGACCAACCTGGCTTTCCCCACTAGCGTTAGGGGTACAGCTACCAGCTGGGTGTACAGGTAGGGCAGGCAGCTGTCTGCGGGTCCTCTGGCTTACCGCAGGCATGGCAGGCTCACTGTCAGCAGAGGGTTGACTCTCCTGGGCTGCTGGTACAGGCTCTTCTGCCTCTGGAGCTGCTTGCTCTTCTTCACCTTCTGGCTCTGGTGTAGGTTGTTGCTGAGCCGGTTGCAGGAAATGCAGGACGGGTACCACTATGGCATCGTTTATTCGAGTCCAGGACTGAGTAAACTCTCCGAGAACTGTGCTGATCATTTCTTCCTTGTCCTCTGCGGGTTCAAGGTCACTTTGATCCTCTTCTGCACTACGGAGTTGCTCGGGGCACCTTTTTAGGTGGTCTGTGGAGAAGGTACTAGTGGTTTCTCCTCCATCCTTAGTGATCACGCACACCTTCGGGTTGTCGTGATCAGACTGCAGTATGGTGTAGGGCTCCCTTTCCCACTGGTCGTCCAACTTGTGAAGCCTTCTCTTTCGCTTCAGGACCTGCTCACCAGGTTCTAGGGGACCAGCTGGGGCGTGTTGGTTGAAGAGTTTTTCTTGCTTCTCTCTCACCTGGGCCAGGCTCTTCTCCACACTCTCCTGTACCTTCTTGTACTGCAGTTGCCATTCCGTATCCCAGTCCGCATCCTTGGAGGTATCCTCAGGTGTTAGGACTCCCATCTCCAGGTGTACGGGCCGCTTACCTGGTCTAGCTCGCATCAGGTAAGCCGGGGTGCAGTTTGTAGCATTCACCGGGATATGGTTGTATAAGTCTATTAGATCCGGCAGTTTTTCTGGCCACAGACTGCGTTCCTCCAGGGGTAACGTCTTCAGGAGATCATTGACTATATTGTTCATTTTCTCACACATCCCGTTGGTTTGTGGGTGGTAAGGCGTTGTCCGAATATTCTTACAGCCATAGAGGTTGCAGAACTCTTGGAAGATTTCGGCTTCGAACGCTGGACCCTGTCTGTCAGGACCTGTTCCGGATACCCGTGTGGACAGCAGAAGTATTGCTGGAAGGCTCTGGCCGCCGTTTGGGCTGTCAAGTCTTTCACCGGGACCACCACTAGAAAACGGGAATAGTGGTCCACGATTGTCAGGGCGTAGATGTATCCTGACCGGCTTGGAGCCAATTTGACGTGGTCCAGAGCTACCAGCTCAAGAGGTTGCTGGGTGACGATGGGCTTCAAGGGTGTCTTCTGGCTGGTGCGGTCTTTTCTCCTTAAGTTACAAGGGCCACAGTCCCTGCACCACTTCTCTACAGCCCCCCTCATGCCGACCCAAAAGAACCGTCCTCTTAGCAGGAACTCCAGCTTCTTCCTACCGAAGTGCCCCGCTCTGTCATGGTAAGCCCCCAGGACCATAGCTGCATCCCGCCTTGGGACCACGACTTGCCAGGTCAGCTCGTGCGTCCGGTGGTTGACAAGTTGTCTGCACGGCTTGCCTTCATAGAGGAACAGCTTGCTCTTCTCTTTCCATAGCTGCTTGGCTTCCTCTGGAGCATCTGGACCGTCTTCCTGGGTCAGCAGATCTTTCACCAGGCGGACTGCAGGGTCACTATTTTGGGTCTCGGCCCAGCTGTGGTGAGGTAGGGGATTGATCATAACGGTTGTTAAATCCTCCTCCTTCACACGGTGGGAGTATTGAGCGGCTCCATACCGGTGAAACGCGGGGAGTTCTACCTCCTCCAGCTCTTCCGGGTCTTCGTCACCTTCAGGTAAGTGAGGCATTCTCGATAGGGCGTCAGCGTTGGCATTGGTTTTGCCTGCCCGGTACTTGATCACGAAGTCATAATTGGAGAGACGGGCCATCCACCGCTGTTCCAGGGCACCAAGTCTTGCACTGTCTAGTTGTGTTAACGGGTTGTTGTCCGTGTACACAGTGAACTTTGCGGAGGCCAGGTAATGCTTGAAGCGTTCCTTTATGGTCCACACCACCGCCAAGAATTCTAGCTTAAAGGAGCTGTAATTCTCCGGGTTCCTCTCGGTGGGCCTCAGCTTCCGACTGGCGTACGCGATCACCCTTTCTCTGCCCTGTTGGTTTTGGGACAGTACTGCTCCCAGTCCCACGTTACTGGCGTCTGTGTGGAGAATAAAAGGCTGACCATAATCAGGGTAGGCCAGGATCTCATCCCCCGTGAGGGCCATCTTCAACTGGCGGAAGGACTCCTCTTCTGGTTGATCTCACTTGAAGGGTGGCTTTTGGCTTCTGGACTTAGACTGTCCTAGAAGGAGGTCCTGCATAGGAGCTGCCATCTTAGTGAACCCGGGGATGAACCTTCGGTAGTAGCCTACCAACCCGAGGAACTGCCTTACTTCTTTGATGCTCGAGGGGCTGGGCCAGCTCTTGATTGCCGTGACCTTGTCAGGGTCGGGGGCTACTCCTTCCGCACTTACCACGTGCCCTAGGTACTGGACCTTTGGTTTCAGCAGGTGACACTTCGATGGTTTCACCTTCAGGCCATAGCCTGCCAGGGCTTCGAACACCTCGGCCTGGTGCTTTAGATGATCCTCGTAAGTCTTCGAATAGACGATCACGTTGTCCAGGTAAAGGAGGACCGTCTCGAAGTTTCGTTGCCCTAGACAGCATTCCATCAGCCTCTGGAAGGTCCCTGGTGCGTTGCAGAGCCCGAACGGCATACAGTTGAACTCACTCAGTCCCATCGGGGTGGTGAAGGCGGTCTTCTCCTTGTCAGCCTCTGCCACAGGAACCTGCCAGTACCTGCTAGTAAGGTCCAAAGTAGAAAAGAAGTTAGCTGATTTTAGTGCGGCTAAAAACTCCTCTATTCTAGGCAGCGGATATGCGTCTTTGTGGGTGATACGGTTGATTTGTCTATAGTCCACGCACAGTCTCATGGAGCCGTCTTTCTTTTTTACCAGAACCAGGGGGGCTGCCCAGGGGCTACAGCTATCTCTAATGACCCCAGCTTCTTTCATTTCCCGCAGCATACCCTTGGCATTCTGATAATGTGCAGGGGGTACATGCCTGTGTCTCTCTTTTATTGGTGGGTGGCTCCCTGTGGGGATGTGGTGTTCTATCCCTTTTACTCTGCCGAAGTCCAGCGGGTGCTTACTAAAGACTCTCTCGTACTCCTGTACCACCCGGTAGACTCCTTGTTTTTGGTGCAGGGGAGTGGAGTCAGCACCCACATGGAGTTTCTGGCATCAGTCCTCCTTTTGTTTCTGGGAGACATTACCCTCCGCCTGTGGAGATGGAGGCAAAGGCTCCACGGCCCTGATAGGTTTGTGTTCGACAACAAACAGTTTGGCAAGTGTAGCGTACCTGGGTAAGTGTACCTCTCTCTCCCCAATGTTGAGAATGCGAACGGGCACCCTCCCATGACGGACATCAACCACCCCCCGGGCTGTCAAAATGGTGGGCCTGCTGTCTGAGTACACGGGTTCTACCATGGCTTGGTAGTCTCTACCTCTCAACCCGATTGCAGTCCGACACCAGATCATCATTTAACTTTTGGGAGGCATGGAAATGGGGAACGGATCACTCAGTCTTACACTACCGATCTCACCACCAGACAGTTCTACCTGCTGCCGTTTCATCAGGGCTTTTATCTCTTTGTTGAGGACTCTCTGTTGGCTGGAACTAGCATTCACCGCCACCTGTTGTAGAATTACAATTACCTCTGAAAGACAATTTTCAATCACGTTAGTACCCACAGTTATTTTAGGGTGACTTTCACGACGGTCAATGTCCACAATAATCACTCCCTGTGCCGGTAGTTCAACTTTACCAATTTTAATGGTCATCTCCTTGAACCCCATCTGCGGCACGGGTAAGCCATTACTGGCGATAATGCTCAAGTTACTGTCTGGATACCGTGTGATATCAGCATCAGTCCAATACTGCTTAAAAAGTACATAAGGGATAGTGGTTACTTGCGACCCAGTATCCAGCAAGGCGCTCATGGGGATACCGTCAAGCACCACGGGTATAACCGGGCGCCCCCCACCGTACTTATCACGCCAATTATAAGGGCCTGGTGATCTTATCCCTGGGAGTCGGCCCTCTGCCCCAGGTTGGGCCCGTTTAAATTACAGTTCCTGGAAATGTGTCCGGGCTGGTTGCATCGACGGCAAATGGGCTGCCCATCCTCTGCGTAGCGGTCTGTGGGCCTCCCTCTGAACGACGGGGTCCTCCTCTGTCGACGCCACGGGACATCCTCCGGACTTGAAGCCAGCTCGATGGGTCTTGACGGGTCCACTTGTAACGCCTGGACGGTCCTGGTCAACGCCGCAACGCTCCTGGTCAGCTCCTGGACTTGGTGGTGCAGGTCTTTCGACGGGACTTGGTTCAGGGCCTGTGCGTCAGCCCCCACAGAGTCCATAAGGGAGGGCGCTGCCTCCTGGTGGTAGGTGAGAGCAGGACGCCGGGGGTTTATAGCGCCACTGGTTGCGGGTTCACAGAGCACCCTTATGGCCCTGTCCTTAAATTGGGCAAAGGTCAGATCAGGGTTCTGAAAGAACATGAGGCGCAGTTGGGCCCTGTGGGCGCTAGACAGCAGAGCTTCTATGAATTGTTCTGTTAGCAGCTTGTCCGTTTCCTGCACGCTGCCAGGGTCAGTTTGTTTGATGGCTCTCAAGGCTTCCTGCAAATTTAGGGCATAGTCTCTGATGCTGTCCTGTGCCTGCTGCTTACATCCATAGAACCGCATTTTAATTTCTGCTGAGGTACGGGTATCAAAGGTACCTCGCAGCCGGGCCAGAATTTCCTTCACAGTCCTTTTCTCCTCAGCGGGCCACGACTTTACCTTCCGCTGGGCTGCGCCAGTTAACTGCCCCGTCAGTATGCTGACCTTCTGTTCCTCTGTCAGGGGGTAAACTTGGAACAAACTGTACAGCCTTTCCTTAAAATCAGTCAGGGCATGGGGCTCCCCTGAGTACTTAGGCAGCCAAGCCACTCCAGGGATGTAGGGCAGGGAAAATGGCATCACCGCTGCTGCAGCTGCGCTGGTGGTAGTGGGCGCCTCTGTGTCCGACATCTTCTTCCCCCCTAGTTAAGCGTGGCCTACCTTCCGACCATCCTCTTCTGTAGGCCGCTGCTCCGCTGATGCTGCTCTGAACGAGGACCTTGCGTCGCGTCCTGGTGACGTCAGCGTCGCTCTCTCTCCCTTCCAGGACCTTGCACAGCGTCGGTGCGTGGGGCGGAGCTTCGGGTCTTGCGCGGTTTGGACGTCCACGCCCCTCTTCTTCCCGTGCGGCATCCTGAAGATGGCGTCCGATGGTGGGAAAACGGCTGAAGATGGCGGGAACCAACGGAAGATGGCGGGAGACGGCTGGAAATGGCGGGAAACGGCTCCGGATGGCGGGAAACCTCTTTTCAGGTGCGTGCATAGTCTTTTTCAGGCACACAATACCCGTTTGTGGTGGGTTGGTTACTATCCTGCCGACTACGCCAAAGCTGACTCGCCCCCTGGGCCGTGGGGCACTCAGATCCGGGCAATAGGGGAACAATGGGGGTAGTAGTGGCTACCCGGTTCCATGGCTCAAGGTGGTCAGACCAGTGGTAGTCTGCTATGCGCTGTTGGTTTGTCCGACTACGCCACCCGTGGATTGCGGTCAGTGCGGACCGCCGCTGCCAGGTAGACCGCTGGGGCTGATGATGTATGCAGTTGGGATAGTGTGACTCCCCACGGGAAGAATGCGGCCCCAGGGCAGTATAATGGAAGATGGGGGTGATGGTGTAGGGCGTCCCAGTACCGTTAGTGCTGGAGGAGCAAGGAGCACACAGACAACAGGTTGCAGTCCAGGGTCTTTACTAGAACAGGTGAACTGACCCACAAACAGTCCTGGCTAGGAGGGGACCTGGATGTCTGAGAGCAATTGGGAAATTGGCCCTGGTCAGGGTGAGGGTGTAGGCCTACCGTGCTGTCTGCGCTCCTTCTGGCTATCTCCTCCTGGTAGGGTAACAGCCCACGGTCCCGAGCTCACCGTGTCCTCTCGCCCGTATGGTTTGCAACGTGGGTTCCTTTCTACTCCCGGCCTGGTACGGCTCTGCTGGTCCCTTCTGCTGTGGCGGAGCCTCCGGGCTTCTTAGGCCAAGGAACGTACAGTCCCCTGCGGACTGGTTATCTGCTGTAGGACGTGGAATCCTCACAGCCTCAGACACCAAAGTCTGGTAAATTTGGTTCTTTATCTGCCAGGACAGGCGTACTTCACCTCTTGTCCCTGGCTTGTGGCTCTCCTACTGCCACACGTCCTCTTAGGGTGCAATACAACTGTCCCTCACTGCTCTGGGACACCTCTCAATCCAGAGACATGTCGTCCAGTTCTCCTCTAACCCTGCCCCCAGTTCCAGCTTTTATAGGGGCAGCCTGCTCCCCCTACTGGCCTGAGACAGGAGGTATTGCATGCTAATGTTCCCCTGACCAGAGAACCTCCCCCTTGCTCTCAGACACAGCTTTATTATATTTGTGGCATCCAGGCCAGGATGACACACATGCCCTCGTCATCTTCCACCTTGACCACTGCAACCTCCTGCTTTGTGGCCTCCCCTCTAACACTATCGCACCGCTCCAATCAATCCTAAACTCTGCTGCCCGACTAATCCACCTGTCCCCCTGCTATTCCCCGGCCTCTCCTCTCTGTCAGTCCCTTCACTGGCTCCCCATTGCCCAGAACTTTCGATCCTCACAAGATGTCCTTCTCTACTCCCCTCTTATCTACTCTTCCCACAATTGCATACAAGACATCTCCCGTGCATCTCCCCTACTCTGGAACTCTCTACCCCAACATATCAGACTCTTGCCTACTGTGGAAACCTTCAAAAGGAAGCTGAAGAACCACCTCTTCCAACAAGCGTACAACCTGCAGTAACTCTGGTTCCACAATACCGCTGCATGACCAGCTCTACCCTCACCTACTGTATCCTCACCCATCCCTTGGGTCCTCTCTCCTCCTGTACCAGTTGCTGACATGTTTTGTTCATGATTATTATACTTGTTTTTTATTATGTATACCCCCTTTCACATGTAAAGCGCCATGGAATGAATGGCGCTATAATAATAAATAATAATAATAATCAAGCCTCTAAAAAGTTTTTACTCTCATAACTCTTAACTTACAGGTTTCTTTGGATATCTATCCATTCTTTCCATATGCACAAGGCATTAAAGAGGTAAGTACAATGTATATTATCCAGAAGCAGAGAAATTTTAATATGCAGTTTATGGAATTATAGAATCTCATTAACATTTTGAAGTAACAATATTATCCACTAACAGTTACTAAATCTAGGGTTAGCGGAGAAAATTAGGGACAATAACACTTTCTGTAAGCAGTCATAGATCTACACCTGATTTCCAGGCTTACTATGCCTTAACATAAAACACATGTACATAATAGCATTCCAGGATTTTATTACGACCATTAAATAAAAGTCAGTGGCACAAAAGATGTTATAATAGTTTCATCGCAGTGGAGTAAATGAAGAAATGTTTTTCCAAGGCAACAGAAATGATCGGTTCATCTGTAAATGATGGTTCCCACCCTACAGGGTAAAGCCTTAGAAGAATTCACATATAGGAAAGTAAAATATGAACTGACATGATCCCGTCACATCTTTATGGTCTGGAGATACATCACAGTTAATGGTGCATATTTAGCAATTTCATATTTATGTATCCCCAGATCGTAACCAATTAGTAAGTTGTCAAAACATGAGCAAAGTCAACACAAAAGATATGTGCAATGTCGTCATTTTATGTAGATTTTACAGAAACTGCAATCCGACGGCAAAATGCATGGCCCATGCCATACATTGCATAAAGCCAGTTTATGCTACTATGGGGCCTATAAGAACAGGAGACTGAGCGCTAGCTGAGTGAACCCCCAAAGATGTTTTTCTACCTAAATTCAATGTAGTATTAGCAAACACTCAAGAGAAAGAGAGCAAAATGCAAATGTGTGGTGACCATGCCACTATTTCTTCATTAGATTGCCAAATTGCCATCACAGGGCCCTGTTTTCCTGAGAGTATGAGGACCCAAAGATGAACAGGGTATACAGAACCCATATAAACAGTGACCAGGAGACTGCTCCCAGTTTGGCTCCTTGCATTTGCAGCACATTTCCACTTTCCCTGGCAAAACAAAATGTCTATCCAGCTGTTCCAGTAGTGTCATGCTGCTGCCCAAGGTGTCCACAATGCAGTGGCAATGCTACGTGTCCTAAAAATTACATAGGGAGATTCACTTGAAAGAGGCCTTGAATTTCCTTTAATAACTCTCGCTAGGACAAAGCAATCTGACCAAAACAACATGCAATGTGCTAATTAGTAATGGTGCTTTGAACAAGTCAGGATGCCCTGGGTTTGGATCGATGATATAGGCACCATACGGCATTGCTAAACATCCATGTGATAGAGGCTGAAAATCTCTGCCACTCAACAAAAAACACTCCATGATCATAAGGTCAGTGTATGGTGCATGATGTCTCGGTTGCGCATCATTGGCCCTATTTTCTTTGATACCACAGTGAACACTGATGTGTGCTGGGCATTTTTGAACAGTCTGTTAATTAACTGGATGATCGTGAAGGTTAATTCCAGCAAGAGTGAGGATAGTGTCACACATCGGCAAGGAGCATGGCAGAGTCCTTTTTCAATAACAAGATAATTTCAATGGGGCTTTGGCCACCACAGTTGGTGGATCTGACACCACCAGACTTCTTCCGTTGGGATATGCTCAGCAGAAAAGTTTATAAGAACAAGCCTTGCACTGTGGAAGATTTGAATGAAAACATTCAAAGTGAAATTGCAGTTATTCCCCCTACATGCTTGCCGATACATTCACGGAAAATGGAGTGCAGCATCGAAATCAGTCTTGCAGAAAACGGAGATCACTTGCAGAATTGCATATAACACAATGAATTACAAACGGGAGTTATAATGGAATATTCCGGGCTTCTTCCGGGCTTCTTCTGAATCTTCCTGTAGAATGACCCAAAAAAAGATAGTGCCTGAATAGTAGTACCACATTTTGTGGATGATGGAGATCTGATCGTTTCCCTGGGTGGAGGAGACCCCAGGGCACTTTATACCTGTGCCCATCCTATAATCCAGTTTTAATTGTACTGAAACTACATAGGCCAGTTTCACATGTCCTTATATTTCCGGTACCGGAAAAAACTGTACCAGAGATATCCGTGTGTCCACGTGTGTCACATGTGTGGCAACCGTGTGCCGCATCAGGATCACACGGACCGGCGCCTTGGTATAAGCGCTAAATTTAGCGCTGTTCCCAAGCACCAGGTGCTGAACACTGCCCTCATCATGGTTCCCTGCTGGCGCTGCTATCAGTACCAGCAGGGACAATTACAGCGGGGGACATCTCAGGACAGGTGAGTATATGGATTTTATTATTTTATTCTTATTTTTACACAGGGACACTGCGGGAGCAGAATACTACTACCCTCATTATTGTCCCTGCTGGTGCTGATCGCAGCACCGGCAGGAACCATGATGAGGGCAGCATTCAGCACCCGGCGCTTGGGAACAGCGCTAACTGTACACTGATTCCCAATCAGTGTACAGTTAGCGCTGTTCCCAAGCGCCGGCCCGTGTCACACTGATGACACACAGATGTCATCCATGTGTGTTCTGCGTGAGACACTTTTGCAGACCGTGCATCCACAAAAAAACAGACATGTCAGCATGTGGAGCACATGAACACACAGTCTGTGGAAACACACTGACATGTGCGCAGACCCATAGATTTGAATGGGTCTAGGTGTGTCAGTGTCTCCGGTACGTGTGAATACTGTCACCACACCTATCGGACACACTGATGTGTGAAAGAGCCCTTAATCTGAATGAAGTCTGTGCCATTTGAACATTTTGGAACAGAACCGCAATTAAATCACCCTATTCTAAGCTTTACAACAGCTGCAAATGAGAGAGTTTATCCTCAGCTGATATTATGTCATCTTGGACACACATCTTATCACAGTATGTTAGCACTCAAGAGGTCATGTCAGAGATGGGGCGTATTGAAAGCTGTCATTCCTGGCAGTGTTATAATTACATTCTTTCAAGTTATTACTGGAAGAAAAATGCTTGTTTACAAGTTTCATCACATAGGGATCATTTATCAGCAGGATCTGATCACACTTCAGGACAGTGAAATCCCACCTGTGCTAGGAATACATCAGGCATTCATTAAGGCATCTCTCAATTCATACTTCATTGCTGTGCCATGTAGGGCATTATACTCGTGGTAGGGTCCTGTACACAGACCACACAGAGTACTTATGTCTATACCGTGTGGGTCCACAGACACATCATGTACTATTAGCTCAAGCTGATAATACAACATAGATCATTACACACTAACCCCACTTCTTTGCCTACCTGGCAATATCGTTAGGTTCAGCCGACCTTAGTCTAATATGTATAAGGGGCCTTAGTGTAAGGCAAGTGTGGCGCCCCTGAGGGTTCAGTCGCCACAGAGGTACTGCATCTCACCCAGAGGTGTGGTATCTCACTCTCAGGTAAGGATGGAGTACTGCCCGGGACCCACCGACTTGCATCCATTACACTCCACTTCAGAGGGCAGGGCGAGATTGCTCCTAAGGGAGAGCACAGTCCCTGGTCCCTAGCTGGAGGGCGGAACCATGTAATGGGTGTCGGTGGAGGAAGAAGTACAGGGGAGCACTTCAGGAGTAGTATAGGAACCATCTAGAAAGGGTTCAGTCAGAGGAGGACAGTGAAAGGAGCAGGAGCTCTGCAGGAGCTCTGCTCGGGAGGAGCGGGCTTGAGTGAGAGAGGCCGAGGAGGTGAGACTGAAGAGAGGAGAGGAGCAGGGAGGAAGGCTCCAGAAAGAACGAGGGGATCCTATGGGTACGAGAAGTGCTGGAGGCCACCTGTACGTCCGAAGCTACCAGGACGTGGAAGGATCAGGCCGCAAAGGGCACCGGCCCCTAACTAGTGGGAATTACGATATTCAGCTAGAAACCGGAGGCTTCTACATTTTCAGGGTGTAGTTTCCACAGCCGCAATTAATTGCCAAAAATGTAGCCTGTAATGCACACGCCCGGGCTGAGCGGCGTGTGCGTGTGATTCCACTGGACCGTGCCGGAGAGTGAATGCCTGGAGGGGCGTAACTAGGTATTCACCCGATCCGACCAGGGTCGCACGACGGCATACGAAGCCAGTGCACCAAGGAGGAACCGAGCAGAGGGACCAGGTGCTACTCCAGGACAGACCCTGGACACGGCTGTTGACCCACACAGGGGAATACAGGAACAGACTGGTTAGGCTGGCTCACAGACTGGTGGGAATAGGCAGGCACGGTTGGTATGCAGGCAGGCGGGTATGCAGGCAGGGGGGTACAGGCAAGCACGGCTAGAGTGCAGACAGGAAGGCACTAGCAGGTAGGAACACAGGCGGGATAGGACCCAGTACACACTGGGACTCTGGAACAGAACCACAGATGTGGCGGACAAACACAGCAGAGTGAGGCCGCCCAGAGAGGTGAGCGAGAGCAGGGCAGGACGAGGCCGCCCGGAGCGGTGAGCAAGAGCAGGGCAGGACGAGACCGCCTGGAGTGGTGAGCAAGAGCAGGGCAGGATGAGACCGCCTGGAGCGGTGAGCAAGAGCAGGGCAGGACGAGACCGCCTGGAGCGGTGAGCAAGAGCAGGGCAGGACGAGACCACCTGGAGCGGTGAGCAAGAACAGAGCAGGACGAGACCGCCTGGAGCGGTGAGCAAGAGCAGAGCAGGACGAGACCGCCTGGAGCGGTGAGCAAGAGCAGAACAGGACGAGACCGCCTGGAGCGGTGAGCAAAAGCAGAGCAGGACGAGACCGCCCGGAGCGGTGAGCAAGAGCAGAGCAGGACGAGACCGCCAGGAGCGGTGAGCAAAGGGTCAGAGCTGAGCAAGACTGCCGGAGCAGTGAGCAAAAGGATAAGAGCGGAGCGAGACTGCTGGAGCAGTGAGCAAAAGGATAAGAGCGGAGCAAGGCTGCCGGAGCAGTGAGCAAAAGGGGTCAGAGCAGGACGGACAGGGCTCTGTTCACACGGAACAGACAGGAAGGGAAAGGCAGAGCCAGATACCCACAGGGTATTTGCAGTGAAGTAGCAAGTGGACCACAAACTCACAAACGGGAGTACAGAGACAACAAGCAGGAGTTAGGTACGAGTTCAGACTCTGCAGAAAAAGGAAAGGAACGGACATAGAGGCAAAACAGGTAAAGGATAGGAGAGAGTTCAGACTGGAACTGAGTGTACGAAAGAGACCGACACTGCAGCGGGATACAGGAGCGGGTCTGGGAATACGGCCCCCAGAGAGGCGGGACGAACAGGCAAGGAGCGTGTTCAGACAGGACAGACAAGATACAGGAGCGGGTCTAGGTAATCGGCCCCTAGAAGGCGGGAGGAACAGGCTAGGAGCGTGTTCAGACAGGACAGACAAGATACAGGAGCGGGTCTAGGTAATCGGCCCCTAGAAGGCGGGGGGAACAGGCTAGGAGCGTGTTCAGACAGGACAGACAAGATACAGGAGCGGGTCTAGGTAATCGGCCCCTAGAAGGCGGGAGGAACAGGCTAGGAGCGTGTTCAGACAGGACAGACAAGATACAGGAGCGGGTCTAGGTAATCGGCCCCTAGAAGGCGGGGGGAACAGGCTAGGAGCGTGTTCAGACAGGACAGACAAGATACAGGAGCGGGTCTAGGTAATCGGCCCCTAGAAGGCGGGGGGAATAGGCTAGGAGCGTGTTCAGACAGGACAGACAAGATACAGAAGCGGGTCTAGGTAATCGGCCCCTAGAAGGTGGGAGGAACAGGCTAGGAGCGTGTTCAGACAGGCCTGGAAATACAGCCTCCAGGATAGGCAGACAAGAGAAACACAGAACGGGACCTGGCACCTTCAGAGTGCAAGCACACACTGAATGAAGCACAATGCTCAGGCAGGGATTGATTGGAGCAGCTGGGTTATATACCAGGTGACAGACAGCAATAGGCTGAGGACGCACAAGGGGTGTGACCCACAGCAGGTACAAAAAGCAGGAAGTGATCGGGCGCCGCCCTTAAGCAGCAGAAACAGACACAAACAGACAGCATGGAGGGAAGCCAGAGAGACATTCTGGACTGGAGATCAAGTGCGCGCTCTTGCACAGTGGGAGATGGACCACCATGCAAGGGCGCCGCCAGGTATGTTACATAGCCGCACAGGATCCAGGGAACTCCAGGTTGCCCGCCAAGATCTGAGGTTACTGGCTTGGGACACTGTTTGCGAGGCGCAGGGCAGGAGGGTGAGAGCCAGCGCAGGAAGTCGACCGAGAAAGGCACACAGAAAGGGGTCCCGTTAAGTGCTCTTGAATTACCTGAGGGATTGCTGAACCCCTGCCTCGGTGAACGCAGAACACCGCGGGTGGTGATAATTTGGCCATTGTAACCAGGAGCAACGTGATAATCGTGAGTAACCCTTGAAGACTGCACCCCACTGTCACTGTGAATTATTGCTGAGCCATCACCAGCCCTGCACTACACTGCACAACAACAGCTACCTCATCATTAACCATCACCACACCTCCCTGGAGCTTAGCTTTACCTGTTGCATTACCAACAGCTACAGAGGACCTGCTCGGCAGCAACAGCTCCATATAGCTGCATACCTCAGGTGGCGAACATTAAACATAAAAACTATAAATCCTCTTTTATTGACCGCCCTGGGTCACGGACCGGGTCACCGCCACTGTGACATTTCCCCTAGCAATGACCGGCCCGGCTGTCGAGTACCCCACAGCCCAGGGGGCGCATCACAAGCATCATGGGAATTAACCCTGGTATGATAAGATAGCCAGTCTGGAAATTCAATCTGTAGTATAGTGTAGTCTAGTGTTGTAGGGCCTCCTTCACACATCTGTGTTTAAAAGGAACCTGTCTCCAGAAAAAAACACTGTTAACCTTCAGATATGGGGTTAATTTGCAAGTTAACAGTGTTGCTAACCTGCCTGGTGCCTGCATGTAGCCGAATGCTGCAGAGAGAAAATTAACTTTATTCCCCTCACAACATTCGGTTTTAGTCACGGGGGGAGGGGCAGGTCCGACGCTGGTTTAGTCACAGCTCTAAGACTACAGCTATAACCGTGCCCCCGGCACTGACTGACACTGACTCTGCACTGGGGCTCAGCTGTCTGTCAGGGCCAGGAGGTGTGATTACAGCCGCCACTCTCTATACTCACAGTGGTGACAGAACCCGCACCGCCACTGCCCTCGTGACTGAAGTCTGAATGCTGTCGGGGAGAATAAAGTTAATTTTCTACCCGTAGCGTTCGGCTACATGCAGGCGCCGGGCAGCATAATAGCGATATTAACCTGCAGATTATCCCCATATCTGCAGGTTAATAGTGTTTTTGCTGGTGACAGGTTCCCTTTAAACATGTACGTAAAAAACAGTACTGGTGCCATCGGTGTTTACCATCAGTGTCAGTGTTTTTCTGGTATGGTTACAGAAAGAATTAATTGACAAAGCTTCTCCTATACTTTGCAATGTTAAACATGGACAGCACACAGAGTGTACACTGATGCCATTCGTGTGCTGCACATGTATTTCACGGACGCATATACTTGTTCTGGCCCTTGTCATCTGTGCTGCCAGGAAATGATAGTAATTTTTTTTGCGTCTCCTTGCATGACCGTGGCTCAGGAAAGCCTAGAGATGGACTGTAGCGTCGGCATCTCTGCCCTCTGCCCGACAGACGCCGATCTACTAACCACCGCGGCTCTGGTCCGGCATTCCCCGCTCCTCCCCCCTGGCCTCATCGCAGTGTCTGTCCGGAGTGCGTGCACCGCGCGTAGATCCTCGGTCTTTGCACTTAGAGCACACATGCGCTCTCTTCCTCTTAAAGGGGACGCACACGCGCCGTCCTAAAAGTCCCAGGCCAATGGCCGGAGGACTGCCCCTATTTAAGGCACCGCCTCAATAATGGAGGTGCCTGTGTAAAGTTGTTGTTTGTGTGCTAACACTCTCTCCAGCCCTCAGGTTCCAGTGCCCGCCAGCCTGTCTATCAGCCGGGCCCACCAGCCTGTCTATCAGCCGTGCCCGCCTGCCTGTCTATCTGCCGTGCCCGCCTGCTTGTCTACCCGCATCACCTGCCTGTCTATCTGCCGTACCCACCTGCTTGTCTACCCGCATCACCAGCCTGTCTACCAGCCGTGCTCATCGGCTGTGCCTGTCGGCTTCGGCCATCAGTCCCGTGGGAGTCGCCTGCTTTCACACAAGGTCGGTCTCAGACTGGCACCTGGTTCACCTTCCCGGTCCCTCCTTGGTTCACGGAGTCAACTAAGCTGCCGTGTGGCCAGGGTCGGTGCGGCTAGGCACTTAGTTACACCCCTCTGGTCCCTCCTTGTATCACAGCACAGAGGTTCCACCACCCGGATCCGTAACAGTTTGCACAGGCCATGGAATCTGGTGGCTCCAAGGCTCCTTCACTCTCAGACCTGTACCAAGAGGTCTCTCGCCAGAGATCCCAACAGGATACTATCCTGTCCTATCTGCGGACAGTCAACTTTCGCTTGGACAGGCTATCCACCCGGACTGTGTCCGCCTCTAACCAAGCGGCACTCGCTCCGGCGGCACCTCAACCCAGTGGCGCTGTGGCCCCCGGCTTAAGACCCCGGCTATCTGCTTCTCCATGTTTTAGTGGTGATCCTACCCTATGTCAGGGCTTCATTAATCAGTGCATGCTGCACTTTGAGCTCCTGGCGCACCAGTTCGCCTCCGACCGGGCCAAGGTGGCATTCATCATGTCTCATCTCACTGGATAGGCATTGGCGAGGCTTAACCCTCTGTGGGAGAGAGGGGATCCTCTGGTGTCCGACCGCCAGGCTTTCCTCACGGCTTTCCGGAAGGTGTTTGATGAGCCCGGATGAAAATCTTCGACTGCCTCCTCTCTTCTCCGACTCCACCAAGGGAGTCTCTCTGTGGGTCAGCATGCTGTGCGTTTCTGCACCCTCGCATCTGAACTTCCCTCGAACAATGAGGCTCTGGTGTCCACCTTTTGGGAAGGCCTTTCCGGATGGATCAAGGATGAGCTAGCAGGTCGTCACATACCTCCCACTCTGGACGACCTGGTGTCATTAGCTACACGGATCGACATCCGTTTTCAGGAGCATTCTAAGGAGGCGACCCATGAGAGAAGACCCCTGCGCCTCGCACCAACCTTCCAAAGGCCAGTCTCGCAACCAACATCCCCTCCGGTTTCTTCTCCAGAGTTTATGCAAGCTAAGATGGTCAAGTCTCCCCAGGAGGCCCGCCGCACCGAGGGGAGTTGCTTCTACTGTGGCAGTATAGAGCATCTAATCCGCTCCTGTCCAGTGAGATCAGGAAACTTCAGTGTCTAGGACCGCTCGGAGAGGTCGTACTAGGCAAAAGTTCTTCCTCTCTGCCCTTGACTCTGTCCATTTCGGTTACCAGTGATAAGACCCGCTTCTTCGAGACTTCCTATCTGGATTCCGGAGCCGCTGGGAACCTCATTCAACAGGTCATTGTGGAGCGATATCAGATTTCTACCATATGTCTGGCTGATCCTTTAGCGGTTTCCTTCGTGGATGGAAAGCTTCTCTCTCAGACCATCTTGAATGATACATTAGGAGAACATCTCCTTCTACGTGCTGTCCGGTCTCTCTCATCCCCTCTTGTTTGGCCTGCCTTGGTTACAGAGACACGAGCCCATCCTGAATTGGAGCTCAGGTGAGGTGCTCTGATGGAGTCAGGAATGTCATAAGTCCTGTCTGGTTCCTGTTCGTCCTGCTCAACCTCCGTCTACTCCAGCTAACCTACCTGGCCTGCCGGCACCCTATTGGTCATATGCGGATGTCTTTGATAAAAAGGAGGCGGAGACACTACCACCTCATAAGCCGTATGATTGCCCCATCCACCTAATACCTGGTGCTTCACCTCCTCACGGGCGAATTTACCCCTTGTCGCTGGCCGAGACCCGTGCTATGTCTGAGTACATAGAAGGGAATCTTGCTAGGGGATTTATCCAGAAATCCACCTCTACAGCTGGAGCAGGATTCTTCTTCGTCAAAAAGAAAGACGGTGTTCTTCGCTCAATGTATCGACTATAGGGGCCTAAACCAGATTACCATCAAAAATAAGTATCCCCTGCCTCTCATCTTGGAGCTGTTTGACCGCCTAAAAGGCTCGAAGACCTTCAATCAGCTCGATCTTCGTGGGGCATACAATCTGGTCCGGATTCACCAGGGAGACGAGTGGAAGATGGCATTCAACACTCGGGATGGTCACTACGAGTACCGCGTGATGCCCTTTGGTCTCTGTAATGCTCCAGCCGTCTTCCAGGAGTTAGTGAATGACATCTTTCGAGATCTCCTGTATTCCTGCGTGGTGGTGTACCTGGATGATATCTTGGTGTTCTCTCCTGATCTGCGCTCTTATTGAAGGGATGTTTGTCAGGTACTGCTGAGGCTCCGGAAGAATATCCTGTATGCTAAGTACAAGAGATGCGTCTTTGAGCAGACCTTTCTACCATTTTTGAGGTATATCATCTCTGAGACCGGACTGCCGATGGATCCCGAGAAGGTGTCTTAAAGTGGCCCCAACCTGAGGAGTTGAAAGCTATTCAGCGGTTTCTGGGATTCGTTAACTATTACCGCCTCTTCATTCCTCATTTCTCCTTTCGGACTGCTCCCATCTCTGCTCTCACCCGTAAAGGGGCAAATCCCAGGGAATGGACTTTCGAGGCGGAAAGTGCCTTTGTCTCTCTTAAGCAAGCCTTCTCCTCTGCTCCAGTGCTACATTGTCCAGATTGCAATAAACAATACTTCTTGGAGGTTGATGCCTCTTTCTCCGGAGCAGTGCTCACCCAGAAATCCTCGTCCGGGCGTATGGTGACCTGCGGCTTCTTCTCCAAACTACTCCATAGGAGATCGAGAACTGCTGTCCATCAAATTAGCGCTGGAGGAATGGGGCTACTTGCTTGAAGGGGCCCTTCATTCGGTGGTCATCTACACTGACCATAAAAACCTCGCTTACTTGCAGACCGCTCAAAGACTAAATCCGCGTCAGGCCAGATGGTCTCTGTTCTTTGCTCGTTTCAGCTTTACTCTCCATTACCGCCCGGCAAACAAGAATATTAAAGCTGACGTTCTATCCTGCTCCTTCCTGTCTACCAACCAAGAGGAGGAGCCTCTACACATCATTGATCCATCCAGAATAATGTCTGTTGCTCCGTTTGACCTGTCTCATCTTCCTCCTGGTATGACCTTTGTGGCGGCTCAGGATCGGAAGAGGGTCTTGCTTTGGGGACACTCGTCCAAACTGGCTGGTCATGCCGGCCAGAGGAAGATGCTTCTGCATATTGCCTGACATTATTGGTGGCCCACCCTGCGCAAGGATGTGGCAGATTTTGTTGCGGCTTTTTCCTCCTGTGCCCGTAACAAGATACCTAGGCACCTCCCAGCTGGTCGTCTTCTTCCTCTCCTCGACTTCATCACTGATCTTCCTGTATCTCCCAGTTCTACCGTCATATGGGTGGTCGCTGACCGCTTCTCCATGATGGCTCACTTCATTCCTTTGCCTTGTCTTCCATCCGCACCTGTGCTGGCTAAGGACTTCATTCGTCACATCTTTCGTCTCCACGGCCTACACCTCCATGTTGTCTCAGACAGAGCAGTTCAGTTCACTTCTGGAGAGCCATGTGCAAGCTGCTAGATGTCACTTTGGACTTTTCTTCAGCCTATCATCCTCAGTCCAATGGACAGGTAGAATGTATTAATCAGATACTCACCAGTTTTCTTCGGCATTTTGTCAACGCGCACCATAGCGATTGGGTAGAACTTCTGCCTTGGGCCGAGTTTTCTTATAACAACCATGTGAGTGAGTCCTCTGCTAAGTCTCCATTTTTTGTGGCTTACATTTAACGCCCCCGAATTCCGTTTCGCGTTTCGTCTTCAGTGGACAATCCTGCCACAGAGTCTCTCATCAGTGACTTTTTGATGATTTGGGAAGACACTAGATCTGCACTTCTACATTCCTCTGAGCGGAAGAAGAGACACACTGATAAGAGACGTCTGGATCCTTCTCTTTTCCGCCTGGAAGACAAGGTCTCGCTTTCATCTAAGTATGTTCGCCTCAAGATCCCTTCTTACAAGTTGGGTCCTCGATTAATTGGTCCGTTCGAGATTCTGAGCCAAATTAGTCCGGTGGCGTACAAGTTGAAACTTCCTGCCTCATTGCGGATCCCCAACTCCTTCCATGTATCACTCCTCAAGCCGGTTGTCCTCAATCCTTTCTCTGATGATCCGGGTACTGCTCCAGTTCCAGCCAGCGCTGAGGACGTTTTTGAGGTCGAGAACATTCTGGCTACCAAGAGGGTAAGAGGAAAAAGCTATTTTCTTGTGGATTGAAAGGGGTTTGGTCCTGAGGAGAGGTCATGGGAGCCCAGGAAGAACATATGACGTGCCCCCTTTTCCTTGGGGTACTCGGTAGCCGGGCCGGTCGATGCTGGGGGATGTCACGGTGGCAGGCTGTGACCCAGGGCGGTCAAATAAAGGGAAAGGTGAAAGGGGAATAAAGTTTTTATAGATAATGTTTGTGATGCCACCTGCGGTAAGCGGCTATATGAGGCTGCCGCTGCAGTGCAGATCCTCTGGAGCTGATGGTGATGCAGCAGAGTTGGTTCAGCTCTCCACAGGCAGAGCTTAGCTCCAGGGCAGTAGATGGTGGTTTTATGAGGTAGATGTTGTTGATGCCGTGTAGTGCAGGGCTGGTAATGGCGCAGCAATTATTCAAGGACACAGAGGGGTGCAGTCTTCAGATTTTACTCACAGTTGTTAAATTCCTCAGGTTACACTTTCCGTATTATAACCGCCCACGTCGTCCTGTGTCCTCTGGGGTAGTGATCCAGCAAACTCTCAAGTATTTCAGGAGCACTTGCACGGGACCCCGTTCTATGTACCTTTCCCAGTCGTTTCACTGTTCTAGCTCTCACCCTCTTGCCCTGCGCCTCACAATCAGTGTCCCAAGCCAGTAGTCTCGGGTCTTGTTGGGCGACCTGCAGTCCCCTGGACCCTATGCAGCCACCTTTTTGGCGATGTAATTGTGGCTGTTGGCTGCAGCACCTTGAAAATTCAGCAGCCTCCGGTTGTCTAGCTGAGCCTGATTGTTCTCCACTAGTTTAGGGGCCGGTCCCCTCTCTGCAGCCTGATCCTTCCACGTCAGCATGGATTCGGGCGCACGGGTGGCATCCGCACTCACCGTGCCCCTGGGATCCCCTCTGTTCCTCCTGGAGCCCTTCTCACTGCTCCTCTCTCCTCCTGGGCCTCTCTCACTGGGCCCTGCTTCTTTCTCCACATCTCCTGAGCAGAGCTCTTCTTGAGCTCCTGCTCCCAGCTCTCTCTCCTCTGACTGAACACTTCCATAACCTTCCTCCCTCTCTTTTATACTGCTACCCTCTGTGCTCCACTGAACTTCTTCCTCCACCCACCTCCTCTACTTAGTTCCACCCTGCAGCTAGGGACCAGGGACTGTGCTCTCCCTTAGGAGCAATCTCGCCCTTCCCTACTGAAGTGGAGTGTATTGGATGTGGGTGTGTGGGTCTCGGGTAGTACTCCCTCCTTACCTGAGAGTGGTGTACCATACCTCTGGGTGAGATGCAGTACCTCTGTGGTGACTGAACCCGCAGAGGTGCCACACATACATGCTCCTCTTCTTCTTGAAAAGTTTCTTGTGGACTTGAAGAGAAGGGGGAGTAAAGGGGGGGTACTGTAGCATCAGCGTCTCTGCCTCCTGCCTGACAGAGACGCCGATCTACTCACCACCGCTGCTCCGGCCCGGCATTCCCCTCTCCTCCCCCTGGCCTCATCGCAGTGTCTGTCCGGGGTGCGCACCGCGCGTAGATCCCCGGTCACTGCACTTAGAGCACACGTGCATCCCCTTTAAGAGGAAGGGAGGACTGCCCCTACTTAAGGCACCTCCTCCATAATGGAGGTGCCTGTCCAAAGTTGTTGTTTGTGTGCTAACACTCTCTCCAGCCCTCAGGTTCCCATGCCCGCCAGCCTGTCTGTCAGGCGAGCCTGCCTGCCTGTCTATCAGCTGAGCCCACTTGCTTGTCTACCCGTATCACCTGCCTGTCTATCAGCCATGCCCGCCTGCTTGTCTACCCGCATCACCTGCCTGCCTACCAGCCGTGCTCATCAGCTATACCTGTCGGCTTCGGCCATCAGTCCCGTGGGAGTCGCATTCTCTCAAACAAGGTCGGTCCCAGAGTGGCACCTAGTTCACCTTCCCGGTCCCTCCTTGGTTCACGGAGTCGACTAAGCCGCCGTGTGGCCAGGGTCAGTCCGGGTAGGCACTTAGTTATGCCCCTCTGGTCCCTCCTTGTATCACAGTGAAGTGACCGTGGGCAAGGCCGCGCATTGGTATCTATGATCTGGCCCAGCAAGATCCCCACACACAGACTCTATCTTGATAACCGTATCTTTACTCGTATACATTTTTAACACAGCAAAGAAAAACAATAAATGACAACCGTAAATATGCACAGTAATAACGTGTACTGATAAGCTGACCCTCACTGTCCCTACTCACACGTTACTAGTCCTTTACTCCAGAAGGATGTGTCCCCCGTCGCAGGCCTGTCTGTCTTTGCAGGAGGGCGTCCCAGACGGAAAAAAAAACAGGAACAGCAGAATTTGCGGAAAGAAAGGAAGGGATACTTCGGCCTCTCGCCAGAGGTCCCGCTTACAGTCTCTCTGATCCGGATAGAAGCTCTGGTGGGTCCCCTTATGTAGTCCACACTCCAGTAGCAGGGAGTGTAATAGCTGTATCCTTCAGCAGTGCAGAAGCTGGGGAAGGCTCCGAGGATATGGTGTCAGATAGAAGAAATCACGTTAAGAGTCTCTCCTGCGCCACACACGAGGGCCTGCACACCGTCCTGGCTCTTTTCACAGACCACAGCAGACTCTTTGCGCGCTTTTTCCTGCTTCCCACTTTGGTCACGTGACTCTCTAGGGTGGGACACAGGAGGCTCAGTCTTTTTCTCTGTCATCACACCCTGCGCAGGTGCAACCTCTGGCCACAAGGTGGCAACATCATCCTGTGTAATCACTTCTGTAACAGGCTCTATATCAATTATCACAGAACAGCCAGAGCCGGCCAGCTCACTACACGCCCCCCCACTCAAAGGTTGGCAGTCCCTGCCAACGACCGGCTCCAGGGCGGCGATGGCTGTGGATGTGACAGGGGGCGGCTGGGAAGAGGGCCACACATATTGGTCTCTGTAGGACTGTCCTGGAGGTACCCCTGCAGTGGTCCTCGTTGTCCGCCTAACAGGTTGGATCCCCTCTCTCCTATCAGTCACCCCACTCTCTTTCCCAGTCGACATGTCAGTAGAGGAGGTAATCGGTTCAAGTGCGTCAGTCGGACGGACAGGGGTAGGCATGCATTCAGTCTCTACATCCCCGGGGTCAGTGTCTCCGACAGTATTAGTGATATCCATCTCTCTAGGTATCACAGTAGGGGAGTCAGGCTGGGAACGGCACGGGCGCAACATATTACGGTGCAAAGTTCGGATGCTGCCGCTGTCTTCACCCTGCACTCGATAGACGGGGCCACCGGGGTACGGCAGTCCAATTACTCGATAGACTTCGGTCTCCAACTTGGGCCGGAGTTTCCCTTGCGGCTTCTTTATTCGGACTAGGACCAGTTGACCTACATTCAGTGGGTCTTCTTGTACCGGAAGTGGGTCAGCGTGCACTTGATCCTGAATTTGTCGGCCTACTAGCCGGTAGACAGTCTCCATTCTCTGGCGGTGTGTTTGTAGCCAGGAAGGATAGGTACCACAGGTATCTTCTTCGGAGCTAGACAGTTGCAACTCATGGATGTCTTTGCCTGGACGGCCAAAGAGAAGGGTGTATGGGGTGTATCCGGTGACGGAATGGACCTGATTATTATAGGCCCACAGCAGTTCCGGGAGGAATCGAGGCCAGTCGGGCTTTTTGTCTTCAGCCAAAGTCCGGATCAGTTGTAAGAGGGTCCGGTTAAAGCGTTCACGCGCGCCATTCCCTTGTGGATGGTAAGGGGTGGTCCTGGACTTCTTGATTCCATACATCCGTTGGAGTTCTTCAATGACTTGCCCTTCGAAACAAGCCCCCTGATCAGAGTGTAGCCGCTCCAGACACCCGTAGACCCGAACGAATTGCTGACAGATAGCCTGTGCAGCTGATTCAGCGGTCTGATCCTTGGTAGCAACAGCGACAGCGAATTTCGTGAAGTGGTCCACCATCACCAGACAGTACTGGTAGCCACTATTCGCCGTTCCGATCAGATAGTCCACCATCAACAGCTCGAGGGGCCTCGACGTCTTAATAGTCTGGACGGGGGCACGCTGCTCCGCGGACTTGTGGAATTCACAGGTACGGCATGCTTGACAGACGTTTTCAACCAACTTACGGAGCCCCGGACAAAAAATGAACTGCTGGGTCCACCGGAGGGTCTTGTCTATGCCGAAGTGGCCGTTCCTCCTGTGAGCTTCGCCCACCATCTCATGGGCCAACTGCACCGGGACGACAATCTGCAAACACTCCTCCAGCATATGGGATAAAATGGCCCTGCGACACAGGACTCCATCTTTCACGATCAGCCGATCCCACTGGGCAAGCAGAGCCAAGGCTCCGGTCGATAGTCGGGCTCTCACTTCGGAGGGCGGTTTCTCTTGTTTATTCACATACTGTTTCAGTAAGACGTGCTCGGGATCTCGATCTTGAAGCTTGGCCCATTCTTGCTGGGACAGGGGAGATCCCACTACGGCTTCAATCCCTCCTACCGCATACTGGCGGCTATCTTCTATTTGCTTTGCGAGCCGGGCAAAGTCAGGCATCTCATCTTCCTCCAACTCTTCATCTCGGTCCCCCACTGGCGGGGATGATGTCACTCTAGACAGGCTGTCAGCATTCTGATTCTCGTTCCCCGCTCTGTATTTAATTTTGTACTGGAATCTAGAGAGCCTGGCCATCCAGCGCTGTTCCATTGCCCCTAGTTTAGCATTCTCTAGGTGGGCAAGAGGATTGTTGTCCGTCATGACCAGCACCTCCGCTCCTGTCAGATAGCCGGCAAATTTCTCCGTCATAGCCCAAGTCAGAGCCAAGAGTTCCAAGCGGAAGGAGCTGTAGTTGACGGGATTCTTTTCGGTGTCACGGAGAGACCTACTGGCATAGGCTATCACGCGTTCTTTATTATCTTGAACTTGAGAGAGGACCGCCCCTAGACCTTGAAGGCTGGCGTCGGTGTGCAACTGAAACGGTAATGTGTAGTCTGCATATGCCAGAACAGGGGGTGATGTTAGAGCAGCCTTAAGTGCCTGAAAGGATTTTTCTCGGTCAGGCCCCCAACTGATGCGTCGTCCTCTGGGGCTGTTCGCGGTCCCTCGGAGAACCTCATGCAGTGGTTCAGCAAGCCGAGCAAAGTCCTTGACAAACCGACGGTAGTAGCCTGCTAGCCCCAGAAAAGCCCGGACTTCTTTGACGGTAGTTGGCTGCGGCCACTCTTGAACGGCTGCTATCTTCTCCGGAGAGGGCTGGACGCCTTCGGCCGAGATCCGGTGACCCAAGTAGTCGATTTCCTGCTGGAACAGACGGCACTTGCTGGGCTTCAACTTCAAGCCGTGTCGCCTCAAGCGCTGGAACACTTGGCCAAGCTTGTGAAGATGATCTTCAAAGGTGGCGGAGTATACCACGATGTCGTCAAGGTATATCAGCGTAAACTCAAAGTTGAAGTCCCCCAGACAGCGTTCCATTAGTCTCTGAAAGGTCCCCGGTGCGTTATTCAAGCCGAACGGCATCCGGTCGAACTCATACAGGCCCATGGGAAAGATGAAGGCGGTCTTTTCCCTGTCCTTCTCACTCATTGGAACCTGCCAATATCCACTGGCCAGGTCTAGGGACGAAAAATATTTGGCCTTCTTCAGGGCGGTCAGTGACTCTTCGATCCGAGGAAGTGGATATGAGTCCCGGATAGTGCAAGCGTTCAGCCTACGGTAGTCCACGCAAAACCTTAGGGAACCATCTTTCTTTTTGACTATCACCACGGGTGCAGCCCACGGGCTCTGGCTTTCACGTACCACTCCAGCGTGTAGCATAGATTCTAACAGGCTTTTCACCTCCTGGTATTGCTGAGGTGGTATCTGCCGGTACCTCTCGCGGATAGGGGGGGTATCGCCCGTGGGTATCGCCCGTGGGTATCTCGTGCTGGATACTGGTGGTACACCCAAAGTCTGTGTCATGCTTTGCAAAGGAGTCTTGGTGTTCCCGCAGGAGTTCCTCCACTTGAGACACTTCTTGTTTGGTGTACTGAGACGTGTCTAGCTGCACTTTTTCCCGTAGTTTTCGCCCAATGTCTTCATCGTCTACTTGAGCGTTTATGGCTGAGACGGTTACCGTCCAGTCGCCTTCTGTAGACGGGGTGAATTCTAGGGGCCCAATGGGATTCACTTCCGTGGGTAGAGTATATACCCTGGCAAGTTGAGTGCCGGCTTCAAGGGCTAGGCCTATGTCTGCGGTGTTGTTTAGCCTGACAGGGACTCTCCCGTTCCTCACGACGGCTAGAGTGCGAGCAACTAGTGTGTTTAGCTTACCCCCACTTGGGGTCCTCGGCTCGATCAACACTTCAACCCCCTCAAGTTGTCGGTGGGTGTTAAGGGGTAAGGAAATGACTGTCTCTTTTTCAGCGGGCAAAGTAATCCGGGTACGGCGTGGCACCGTAATGGCGGCTAGGGGTAGTTGTTCCTCTGCCATCTGTTGAAGTCCAACAGTCCGGATTACGCGCTGGAACGCCAGACGAGTCGGCTTATGTTTGGTGACTTTCTGCCAGTATTTGGGTCCTTTTCTTGTCAACAGCATAAGATCCAGGTCTTTCAAGATGTTCATTCCAACTATCACTGGGGTCTCGAAGCCGAAACCTTCCTTGACGATGACGATCCCTCGTTTCCCTAAGTCCTGTCCGCAGGCCTTTGTGTCCATCCAAGCAACTCCGGTCACTGGAATGGGTAGATTATTAGCCGCAATAATCTTAATGGCGGTGTCTGGGTCACGAGCAGTTCTTGGTTTGAGGTAATTTTCGTAAAACTGTTCAGAGATCGTGGTCACTTGTGACCCGGTGTCCATCAGTCCCTGTACGGCAAATCCTTCCAGGACAACTTCAAGTGTCGGGCTATTCGAGGCAAGAGCACTCCGCCATCGGCTCTGTTTTTCCACACCCCTCTCCTTGGCCTCCCCTGCTGCGCGAGCCTCAGCTGCAGGGGTGTCTAGTTTAAAGGCGGCCATTGTGGTGAGGCCCGGCGTGGTAGCTCTGCTTGTGGATATGGCTGGGGTTCCATTCGCTGGTCTGATCGAAATTCCCTTCGCTGGAGTGACTGAGGGTTTGTTCGTTGGTGCGACGGAGGTTGTTGCGGAGGGAAGTGTTGAGGACAACGATTTGCCCTATGGCGGGGATCACCGCATGACCAACACAGTCTCACGGGACGACTAGGCTGTCTTCGCTGGTCTCCCTGTCGGTCTAATGTTAACTGTAATATCTGTCTCTGTAAGTCTGCTACCATCTGTTTCAGGTCTTCCGTGTCACTGTTCGGATTTTTAATGTCAGATATGGATGTGCACGCAGCACCTTGAATCCCCACATCCATGACGGGTCCCCTTGAACGTTCTATGGCTTCCTGTTTGACTTCAGCAAAAGTAAGAGCCGGCATCATCCGGATCAAGTCCTGTAACGTGCGGTTAAGATACTGGTCTCTCAGTCCTATTACAAATTGGTCTCTCAGTACCAGGTCACGAGAAGCCATACCAGCTAGTTGCTCCCCTTTTCCACAGGTTTGTTCAAGGAGTACCTGAAAGGCGTTCACATATTGGGGAATATCCTCCCATTCAAGCTGCGTCCGTCTAAAGAACATGTGTCGCAGTGTTCCCTGGTATGTGGTTGGCCCATAGGTGTTCTCCAGCACCCGCACCAAATCACCTACTGTACGCTGGCCCCTGACCGTCTCCAGTCTGACTGTCGTCCATGCCTCCCCCTCTAGCGTCAGTACTGCCATTTCTGCCAAGGTCTTAGGGTCAATATTATACATTTCCCCCAGTATCCGGACTTGTTCCGCCCACTCTGGTACAGGGTAGTTTCGTCCACCAAATTTCCTGACCTGATTCACAATAGACACCGGCGGGGCTTTCTGACTGTACACATGGCCTGGGTGGGAATCCTGTTGGTCACAGATCCTGCCGACTACGCCAGATGAAGTGACCGCGGGCAAGGCCGCGCATTGGTATCTATGATCTGGCCCAGCAAGATCCCCACACACAGACTCTATCTTGATAACCGTATCTTTACTCGTATACATTTTTAACACAGCAAAGAAAAACAATAAATGACAACCGTAAATATGCACAGTAATAACGTGTACTGATAAGCTGACCCTCACTGTCCCTACTCATACGTTACCAGTCCTTTACTCCAGAAGGATGTGTCCCCCGTCGCAGGCCTGTCTGTCTTTGCAGGAGGGCGTCCCAGACGGAAAAAAAAACAGGAACAGCAGAATTTGCGGAAAGAAAGGAAGGGATACTTCGGCCTCTCGCCAGAGGTCCCGCTTACAGTCTCTCTGATCCGGATAGAAGCTCTGGTGGGTCCCCTTATGTAGTCCACACTCCAGTAGCAGGGAGTGTAATAGCTGTATCCTTCAGCAGTGCAGAAGCTGGGGAAGGCTCCGAGGATATGGTGTCAGATAGAGGAAATCACGTTGAGAGTCTCTCCTGCGCCACACACGAGGGCCTGCACACCGTCCTGGCTCTTTTCACGGACCACAGCAGACTCTTCGCGCGCTTTTTCCTGCTTCCCACTTTGGTCACGTGACTCTCTAGGGCGGGACACAGGAGGCTCAGTTTTTTTCTCTGTCATCACACCCTGCGCAGGTGCAACCTCTGGCCACAAGGTGGCAACATCATCCTGTGTAATCACTTCTGTAACAGGCTCTATATCAATTATCACAGAACAGCCAGAGCCGGCCAGCTCACTACAACAGCACAGAGGTTCCACCACCCAGATCCGTAACATGGACTCAGCTGGCCTGTGCTAGTGCAACCAGGTATAAAACAGGGCGGGTGACTTGGAGAAGGAGGGCAAACTATGTTCACACTTGCGTTTGGTCATTCCATTTGTTTGTTCCATTTTTTAGAAGATAATAAACAGAATTGATGTCAAAAACTGATCTGTTGCAAAACTAACACAAATGGAAACAGAGGGATCACATTGAATATTAAAAGGTTCATCTGGCTTCCGTTATGTGCCCAGTTTTAGAATTGAAGATAATCTTTTGCATGATGCGCTTTTCTTCCATTCCAAAAACCGACAAATAACGGAACCCAGACGGACCCCATAATAATCAGTATTCCTCTGCTTCTATTTGCATCAGTTATGCAACAGATATGTCTTTTTCACATTAATTATGGTACATTTGTCTGATCTTAAAAACAGAACAGGTGTGAACTAAGCCTTAGTGGGATGTCTACAACCACTTCTTTTTGCCAGTAAAGTATGGTGTTGCGTTAATGAGCTGGATCAAGCACCCACTTGTAGATGAATTTCCTTATTATAACTCTCCTTATTCTACTTGTATCTGTGTCAGATCCATTAGTTGTCTTTCAAGGTCAGAAAATTACTCTAATATAAAAATAAAACATACCTTTGCATTGGATAGTGAAGCAATTCAACTACATCATTAATCATTAACAAGTAAGAAAAAATTGGACCCATAAATTATGTTTTCCATCAGTGGAGCAGATTCCCGTAATTTAAAATTATTTTTAGCGCCGTACAGTATAAAACTGAACTCGTAATATGCATCATAAAATCTTCTGGTTCGTTCAACAATATTTCCTGACATCAGGTTAAGGCCACGGCTCCACTATCAGTATTTTGTCAGTATTCGGTCTCCCACTCCTGAGAAAAAATACTGACCGAATACAGATCGTCGGGCCGTGGCCTTAGGCAAGAGATCCTCCTCTCCAATTCTCATGATACCCCTCTAGCTAGCAGATTGAAGCCTCTATAGTAATTACTGCTGCATTTATAATATATCAGTAACGTTAAAGGCCGGGGCAAACACAGCATTGGGGTCAAGTGGTAAGGGGGCCACTTCCATCTCCGAAACAGCAAATCACTTCTGTCACAGACACATTATTGGTCTACAAAGGGCCCATATGCTGTTTATGCACAGGGACCCTCTTCTGTCTGTGTCCACCATAGGGCCCATATACTGTTTATGCACAGGGGCCCTCTTCTGTCTGTGTCCACCATAGGGCCCGTATACTATTTATGCACAGGGGCCCTCTTCTATCTATGTCAACCAGAGGGCCGATATACTATTTATGCACAGGGGCCCTCTTCGGTCTGTGTTCACCCCTGGTTAAAGGGGTTCTCCAGTAAAATGAATTGTCTGGAGAATGTTTCTAGCACCTTAAGAGTAAAAAAAAGTGTTAAAATCAATGTAAGCCAAACATTATAATGAGTCATGAATGATTATGAATAGAGTACACAATGCAGCTGCTATCAGTGTTCAACTGCTTTTGTCAGTGACAGATGCCTTTGCCTTGACTCATAACTTGATGCTAGTAAGTTTTGCCTTCTTATGTCCCAGGGCTAGACACATCATTACAAAATGAAGGCATGTGATGAAGTGAGTGCTAGTGATGGGCGAGCACTAAAATTCTCGGGTACTTGTTGCTCGGGTCGAGCACATTGGAATACTCGGGTGCTCGACCCGAGCAATGAGCCCAATGTAAGTGACGTGGCCCCCGGGGCCATGTGGGGAACCCGGAACCGGGCCCTTTTGTGGGATGCTGGGGTTTGTAGTCTCCGTGGTGGTGACCCGGTCCCGTGGTTCAGGGTGGTCAAACCAATGGCAGTCTTTTATAGGGGTTTTTATGATTAAATGTCCGACTACGCCACCCGTGGATTGCGGTCAGGATGAACCGCCGCTGCAGGGCAGACCGCTGAGGCTGGTGTTGTGGGTGCAGCAGAGTGTAGTACAACTCCCCACGGGAGGAGTATAGCCTCAGGGCAGTGTAGAGTGATGATGGTGGTTGTGGTGCGGGGAGTCCCAGTACTAGTAGTGCTGACGCGGTGAGAAAGCACAGAGACAAGGTGTTGCAGTTCAGGTTCTTTACTCACAGTTCTCATCCAGGTCACTTGTGCACAGGTAGGACCGCCTGAGCCGTGCTGCGTCCACCAGGCAGGGGGCTCGATCAACCCCCAGGCAATTCCGGAGTGTGGCACAGGATTCCCTTCTATCCTTTCGTCAGCCGTGCCCCACCAGTGACACTACTTCTGTCCAGCAGCCTCAGGTCTTCTCTTGGGAGGCTGGGTGTCCACTTCCCTGACCCTATGTGGTGTGCCTTTCTAGTAGGTGTAGTGAGGGGTCGCACCAGTAAATGATCACGACCGCCGGTCCTTGGCTGAGGATTAGTCTCCTCCACCAACTTGGGATCCGGTACCCTGTTCTGCCAACCCGTCACCCGCAATCTCCTGGGTCCTTAGGGTTCCTTCTGCCTTCGTGTCTCTGGGCCTCTCTTGGTGTTCTGTTCCTTTCTGTTTCTGTTCCTTTCTGTTTCTGTTCCTTTCTTCAGGCTCTGGCCTTCCTCCTAGGCCTGCCTCGTGGAGCTGGGCCCAGACTGAGCCACAGCTCCCTGTCAGCCCTCTCTGGCTGAACTCCCTCTCTCACTGAACTCTCCCCTGAACTCCACTGAACTAAGATGGTGCCCACCTTATATACCTTCCCCTCTGTGTATGAGCCCAGGTGACTTGCAACCAATGGGCTCCTACCTATGCCCAGAAACCCTCCCCTCCTGCTCCTACATCACTGTGTTTTCCTCCCCCCTCCCCACTCCAGCCAGGGACCGATTCTGTTGTGCTTGCATTACTGTACTAATGGGAGCACCGTTGAGCTGTCCCCCGGAAATGGGGTGTGTGTGATGCATGCAGCTAACCGAGCCCTGGTCCACACACCATCCTTACCCGGGAGTGGGATATCACACCTCTGGTTGAGGTGCAATACCTCTGTAGCGACCGAATCCTCGGGGCGCTACATAAGTCTATGGGAAACTCGAGCATTTTTCAGGCGGCTCCCCCCGGCGGTCTGCAGAGGGCCTAAAAATTGCCCAAATCGATGGGAACAGTGCTCAAATGACATGGGAACAGCATGGGGAAGACCCCTGGAAGCATTTCTGACTCCCAGGTCACTGCTGTCAACAACGTTGTCAGAGGTATTACGCCACTTTTACGGACTCACAATAAAACATACAAAAACGAAACCAAAATGGATTTTCCGGGGAAATATGTTAAGGAACATCCTTTCCAGGGTAATGACTTGTATATAAGGTGAAATAAATAACCAAAAACAAAAATGCTCCTCCACACCCTGGCCTATGTTCACATGTAGCATTTTAGATGCGTTTTTGCATTTTTGCATTGCTTTCAACCAAGACAAATGCATTCACCGACAAATGTCATTTTAATATTTTACAGCCGGCTATGCTTTGTTGTTCCCATTATTAACGAGTGGGTCTCCTATACTGTTATTGCGTATGCTGTGACTGCAAGGGCTGCCAAAAATTTGGAGGAACTCCAATGCCCCTTGCAAGAGACATAGAGGTCAGAGAGCCTTCTAAAAACAATGTTCCCATTATTAGGAAGTGGGTGTCCCATAGTGTTTGCCTATGCAGTGAATGCAAAAGCTGCCAAAAATTTGAAGGCACTCCAATGCCCCTTGGAAGAGACGTAGAGTGCCTCATGAAAAAATGTTCCCATTATAAGGAAGTGGGTCTCCCATAGTCTTTGCCTATGCAGTGAATGCAAAAGCTGTCAAAAATTTGGAGGAACTCCAATGCCCCTGCAAGAGACATAGAGGTCAGAGAGCCTCCTAAAAACAATGTATCCATTATTAGGAAGTGGGTCTCCCATAGTGTTTGCCTATGCAGTGAATGCAAAAGCTGCCAAAAATTTGGAGGCACTCCAATGCCCCTTGGAAGAGACGTAGAGTGCCTCATGAAAAAATGTTCCCATTATTAGGAAGTGGGTCTCCTATAGTCTTTGCCTATGCAGTGAATGCAAAAGCTGCCAAAAATTTGGAGGCACTCCAATGCCCCTTGCAAGACAAGTAGAGGAGGAGATATGGTAGATATGATGGTGAATGATATGGTGATGGAGGATGAAGAGAAAGAGGAGGACAAGAGCAAATAGACAAAATCAGGAAGGGTATACCCATGTGTAGGTGTGAAGAGGTGCATGGGAATAGACCTCCCAAAAAAAGGGATTTGAGTTTATGTTACGCTGCTATCATTCGTTGGTGTTGAGAAGTCTGGCCCAATCCAGCCCTTGTTCAATTTTATAAGAGTCAGCCTGTCAGCATTTTCAGTTGACAGGCGGATGCGCTTATCAGTTATAATTCCACCAGTTGCACTAAAAACCTGCTCTGACAAAACGCTAGCAGCAGGGCAGGCCAGGACCTCCAAGGCTTAGAGAGCCAGTTCATGCCACGTGTCCAGCTTGGATACCCAATAATTATAAGGCACAGAGGAATCACGGAGGATGTTGGTATGGTCGGCAAGGTACTCCCTCACTATCTTCCCAAACTTTGCACTCCTTGTGAGAGTACCCCGCCCCTCAGGCCCTGTAAGATGGGAGGGGCTAAGAAAACTGTACCAGAACTTTGACAGTGTTCCCCTGCCTCTGCTGGATAGGAGTTTTGTCTCTCTTGCCTGTACTCCTTGGTTCTCCAACGAACTGTGACCTCTGCCGCCAGCGTTTTCAGATAGGAATTTTTTAATAATCCCGCAACAAGGGCCTTTTGGTACAGACCCATTTTAGTAGACCTGTCCGCCTCGGGAATAAAAGATAGAAAGTTCTCCTTGTAGCATGGGTCTAGAAGTGACACCAACCAATAATGACTGCCACCCAAAATTTGGAGAACGCGAGGGTAATGGGAAAGACAGCGTAAAATAAACTCAGCCATGCGTGCCAGACTGCTAACAGGCAGGACTCACCAAGAGGACGACTGACCATACTTTCCTCCTCCTCATCCTCCTTGTCCACGCTGAACAGATGGTATGACAGTTGTGCAGGTAGTACCCTCTATGGCGCATGAAACTAGCTCCTCCTCCTCCTCTTCATAATTGTCACCCAATCCACATTGGGATGAGATGAGGCTGGGCTGTGTGTAATCACTCTCTATGGTTCCTTGCTCCATCTCATGGTGCTCCGCCTGAAATGCATCCTCTTTGATTGTGAGTAGAGAGTGTTTCAGAAGACAGAGAAGCGGGATGGTGATGCTAATTATGGCGTCATCACCGCTCACCATCTTGGTGGAGTCCTCAAAGTTTTGGAGGATGGTACATATGTCTGACATCCATGTCCACTCCTGAGGTCTTATGTGTGGAGTCTGAACTGAATACCGATGGTCTTATTGATGCTGGTAGTCAACAACTGCCCTCTTCTGCTCACAAATCCTTCCAAACATCTGCAATGTAGACTTCCAACGCGTGGGGACATCACACACTAGTTGGTGAGCTGGAGGCTGCAAACGCTGCTGAAACACGGCAAGGGCGACGGAAGCTGTAGCTGACTTTCTAAATTGGGCACACAGGCGGCGTACTTTGACAAGCAGATTCGGCAGCTCTGGGTAGGTTTTGAGAAACCACTGAACCACGAGGTTAAGCACATGGGCCAGGCATGGTACGCGTGTGAGCTCGCCTCAGAGCTGCCACCAGGTTCCGGCCATTGTCACACACGACCATGCCCAGCTGTAGGTTCAGTGGTGTCAGCCACAGATCTGCCTGCTCTTTCAGAGCTGTCCACAACTCTTCAGCATTGTTTGGTTTGTCACCTAAGCATATTAACTTCAGCACAGCCTGTTGCCGCTTGGCCGAGGCAGTGCTGCAGTGCTTCCAGCTTGCGACTGATGTGGTCATTTCAAAGATGGATGCTGAAGAGGAGGAAGAGGAGGTGAAGGAGCTATAGAATGTGGGGGCAACCCTGATTGACCCAGGGCCCACAATCCTTGGCGTAGGAAGGATGTGTTCCATCCCAAGGTCTGACTGAGTGACGGCTTCCACTATGTTAACCCAGTGTGCAGTCAGCGAGATGTACCGTCCCTGTCCACGAGCACTTGTCCACGTGTCCATGGTTAGGTGGATTTTCCCAGTAACTGCATTGTTGAGGGCACGGCTAATGTTGTGGGACACATGCTCGTGTAATGTGGGGATGGCACACCGGGAGAAATAGTGGCAGCTGGGGACCAAGTACCGAGGGACGGCCGCCACCATCAGGTTGCGACAAGCTTTTGTCTCCACAAGCCTAAAAGGCAACATTTCAAGCGGAAGCAGTAGTGAAATGTGTGAATTTAGTAGTGTGGCCTGTGGGGCATTAGCTGCGTATTTGTGCTTGCGTTCCAAGGACTGGGGTAGGGACAACTGAACGCTGCGCTGGGACAAGGACGTGGACATGCTTGCTGATGGTGCTAGTTGAGAGTGTGCAACGACAGGTGCAGGGCAGGAAGCATCTTCGCATGCACCATGGACAGAGGATTAGCTTGCACGCACAAGAGCGGAAGAAGCAGTGGTGCCACCCGCAGACACTGTTCCTGGACCCTGGGGTTCGGCCCACAAAGTCGGGTGCTTTGCTGCCATGTGCCTGATCATGTTGGTGGTGGTCAGGCTGGTAGTTTTGCTACCCCTGAATAAGGTTGCTGGCCTGGCATGTGGTGAAAATGGCCTTTTTGGGGTTATTGGCTGAGTTTTAAACTACAAGAAGACTCGGGAAGCCCTAACAGTTGTACTGGCAACTTCCTTCATGTTGATGTTACAGGGAACGGTTGCCCGCCTTCTGTCTGTGGCCACCACACTGCTTCTTCCTGCCTGTTGTGGTGCTATGCCTCTGACTCGCCCCCTGGGCCTGTGTTGTGCGTGCACGTGTGTGCGGGGAATACCCGGAGCCGGATCGCTGGGGGTTGTAGTCTCCGTGGCGCTGACACGGTCCGTGCCCAGGGTGGTCAATTCAGTGGCAGTCTTAATAGAATTATGATTGTCCGACTACGCCACCCGTGGATTGCGGTCAGTGGGGACCGCCGCTGCGATGCAGACCACTGAGGCTGATGTTGTATGCGCAGCCAAGTATGGGATGACTCCCCACGGGAGAAGTATAGCCTCAGGGCAGTTAGTGCGATGGTGGGAGTGATGGTGCACGGGCGTCCCAGCACTGGTAGTGCTGGTGTGGCGAAGAAGCACAGAGACGTGTGGTTGCAGTTTCCAATGCTTTACTCACAGTTCTTTACTGGTCCTAGTCACCTCGGTACCGACGGTGACTGCCCAAGCCGTGCTGCGTCCACCAGGCAAGGGGCTCGACCAACTTCCAGGCAATTCCAGAGCGTGGCACAGGGCTCCCTTCTCTTCCATTCTCTGGCCGTGCCCCACCAGTGACTCTACGTTTGTCCAGCTGCCTCGGGCCTTCTCTTGGTACGCTGATCTCTGCGTCCCTGACCCTATGTGGTGTGCCTTCCTGGTAGGTATAGTGAGGGGTCGCACCAAGATATAGTCACGACCGCCGGTCTTTGGCTGAGGATTAGTCGCCTCCACCAATTTGGGATCCGGTACCCTGTTCTGCCAACCCGTCACCCGCAATCTCCTAGGCCTATGGGGTTCCTTCTTCTCTCGTGTCTCTGGGCCTCTCTTAAAGTTCCTTTTCTTCTTTCCTTTCTGTTCCTTTCTGTTTCCGTTCTCTCTGGCTCCGGCCTTCACCCTAGGCCTGCCTCGTGGAGCTGGGCCCAGACTGAGCCACAGCTCCCTGTCAGCCCTCTCTGGCTGAACTCCTTCTCTCGCTCCTCTCCTCTGACTGAACTACTGAACAGAACAGACTCCCCGGACTGAACACTGTTCTAAGATGGTGCCCCCACCTTATATACCTCCCTCTATGCGTGAGCCCAGGTGACTAGCAACCAATGGGCTCCTACCTATGCCCAGAGACCCACCCCTATCTGCTCCTACACCACTGGGCTTTCCTTCCCCTCCCCACTCCAGCCAGGGACAGATGCTGTCGTGCCTGCACTTCTGTCTAGTGGGAGCACCGTTGAGCTGTCCCTCGGAAATGGGGTGTGTGTGGTGCATGCAGCCTACCGAGTCCTGGTCCACAATCCATCCTTACCCGGGAGTGGAATATCACACCTCTGGTTTGAGGTGCAATACCCCTGTAGCAGCCGAGCACTCGGGGTGCTACACCTCCCCCCCCCGTGTGCTGCTGTCCTCACTCTGTATGTTCCCCTGCCAGGTTGGGTCAGTTACTATATCATCCACCACCTCGTCTTCCACTTCCGCACCCTGGTCCTCCTCCTGACTTTCTGGCAATTGTGCCTCATCATCGTCCACCTCTTATGACAGTTTCCCACCAACACCTTCGTGTGACCGTGGCTGCTCAAATATTTGAGCATCGCTACATGCGATCTCTTCTTGCCCCGCTTCAAGTGGACCGGGTGAGAGGCCCGAATCTATAAATGGAAAAGTGAACAGCTCTTGGGAGTGTCCAAGTGTGGGATCACGACTACTGAGACTTGACCGTGTGGAAGACAGGGTGGTGGTGGCTAAGTGACTGGAAGCATTATCTGCTATCCAACCAATAACCTTTTCACACTGCTCTGTGTTCAATAGTGGTGTTCTGCAGTCCCCTATTAATTTGGACAGGAAGGTTGAGAGAGAAGATGTGGGTGCTTGTTGTGGCACAATTTCAGCTAGTCCACGGCCTCGTCCTCTGCATGCACCATCATCACCATCACGTCCACTTCCCCATCTCTTGCCACGCACCTTGCCCATTTTAAATGGAGGACAATATTTTCCACGTTCACTACAAATGGCTGGATTTGAACTGCAGTGATATGTGATACGTACAACAGAAAACCACAGTTTTATATAGCTGGCCTGTAGGTAATTATTTTTAACAGCGACCTCGTGTCAATAACTTCACTGACACACTGCAACAAAATTTCAATGGAGGCCAGAAATGGCAGAATTTTCAGCGCACTTATATGTGATCCGTGTGACGGACAAACCACAGTTTTAAATAGCTGGCCTGTAGGTAACTATTTTAACAGCTAACTGGTACTTTGCTAACACACTGCAACAAAATTTCAATGGACGCCAGAAATGGCAGAATTTTCAGTGCACTTATTTGTGATCTGTGTGACGGACAAACCACAGTTTTAAATAGATGGATTTTTAGCGCTGTAATATGGAAAGGATCTGGCTGTATTCTGCAATGCCAACAAGCAAATGGAGCAGAAAAACGGTGTTCTCTGAAATGCTTTTTAAGCAAATAATCAGGATTAAGATCCAAGAAAAATTATTCCTGGACCCTGGAAATATCTGTAAAAACACCAGCAGCAGACAGAACTGGAATGGGCCCTCTTGCTATATGTACTGCAGTCTGCTACATATATTGCCTGCCTAGCACTGATATCTATGCAGCTGGATTAGGCCTCAGAAGGACTGTTAGTTGAGATGGATATGTGTAGAATATGTTGTGGTATACCTACACTAACTAAGAAACAGGCAAATCTCTCCCTAGCTCAGCAGCATGTCTCCCTACACGGCCTGATTCCAGAGCAGACTGACGAGCATGGCAGCGCCAGGTCTAATATAGACCTGATGACGCTGTGCGGCCTGTTAACCACTGTAATGCCACAACCAACATGGCTGCTGCATTACAGTGTGTGGCAGACAATCCCTGCATGTTCATTGTCTCTCTAAAGAGTGCCAAACATGCAGGGAGGGGACCCGAGCTCCCGCCGAACAACCCTGGAAATACTCGGCGAGCTCCGAGCATTTAGAGCAGTGAGATGCTCGGGCGAGCACCGAGCAGTAGCGAGCATGCTCGCTCATCAGTAGTGACTGCACATCTCACTGTTTAAGGCTCAACAGAGGGGCATCACATACAATTTATTTATTTTAAAGGGGATCTATCACCAGATTTCATAATACAAACAGTATACAATATTGAAGGCGTATTCTCAAGTTATTAAATTACTTTAGTGATTTAGACAGCATGGAAATAAGCTAGTTTGCAAGTGAATAGCTTTTTCTATCTATTGTCATTCTCCTGCTGAAAGAACTTTTATCTTGCATAGTGTACAGTGTGTTTCTATAGAGTTTTCGACCAGGACACTTTGGACAAGTGTGCATATTAGTTACATTCCATTGATATCTATAAAGCAGTTAGCTGCTCACCACCCTGAAGCTCCCTCTCAGCTGGTGATGAGCTGCTCTTATCTGTCCTGTAGAATCACAAACCCTGGCACCCAGCATCATGGCTCTCACTGTCCTAAGCCCTATGCTTGTTCAAATTCCCTGTTATTGCTATATGCAAATACAGTGATAGCAGTATAAACTCAGAACAAACCACTAGTGGCTGAATGTGTTACAGCAGAACTTGTGCTGAGCTTTATAGTTCTACTAATACTACAACTCTGCTACTCACTAGCACTGTCACTCAAGGAAGAGACTCCGCCCTGCCTGAAACCAGGAAGTAAGGAGAGTTTTAAGCTGCTCAAGAGACAACTTGAAAATAACTTTTCAATTGGAGCTCATATACCTGAAGAGGTTGATGCCCTTACTTTGAAAATCCATGTCAGAATGCCTCTGTAATCCTGATTTTCAGATAAGCATTTTAGTTAGAGCAGGACTCAAAAATTTAGCAATTATAAAGTCATTCTGACATGGATTTTCAAAGTAAGTACTCCATCCTGATCAGGTCTAGGTTTATTATGACAAACAGGATTGTAAAATCTGTTGTGCTTTAATTAAACAGTATATAGAAATTAGGTAATTAAATAAAAGACACTAAGAAACTGACATCGAAATAATGTATTTAGCAAAAGTTCACAAATATTTACATGTGATGAAGAACTAAGTACACTCTAGGCAGTGACAACCTTCACCTTGCATTTCTCAAGATGATTGAGAGTAGTCATCAGCATTTTATTCACTGTGAATGCAGCTAATGTCTGTGCATCAGAATTATGGGCTGTAGACATGTATCAATTAAAAACTCAATGATTTATTCTAGTTTTTCAGGGGGTCCGTTACAAATGTTGCCTGTCTGTGAATTTTTGATAAGATGTCCAGAAAAATTAAAAACTCAGCTTTGCAAGCCAGTATTTATATCTGAGATGGCAATGTCTGTCTCTATGGCTAAAAGCACTTCGGACTAGTGTTGAGCGATACCTTCCGATATCGGGAAATATCGGATCGGATTGGATCGGACCGATACCGAAAAAGTATCGGATATCGCCGATTCCGATACCGGAAACCAATGCAAGTCAATGGGACAGAAATATCGGAATGAAAATAAACCCTTTCTTTCCTTGTAGGTTAATTCTACATGAAGGAAAACAACTAAGAATAATGTAGAATGTATTGGGGGAGGTGGGGGAGACAATAAAGGCATAGAGGTTTAGCCCAATCAAATGGAATAGCAGGAATTAATATTTTTTTTAAGACGTTCTGAGTTACGGAAATATTGACTATGTTAAGTATTTTTATATTTTGTCAGATATTTATGTTTCACTACTTCCATGCTCTTCACCTTCTTTTTTACTTCTCCCACACTTTTTCCTTCATCATCCTCAGCATCAGCATCTTTTTCATCCACTTCTTCTTCACCTTCTTCATCTTCTTCTTCTTCACCTTCTTCGTATTATTTTTTTTTTTACATTCTTCATATTCTACTTCTTCATCTTCTTCTTCTTCATCATATTCTTATTTGTGACAGGCATTCCTGTAGTTGTTATCTTTAAAAGTTTGGACATTACACCTTTCGTTCTGCCCGTCACAAAAAGATTTACAACAGGATTTGTCCGCGTTCAGTTTGGCCTGCAGCAGCAGGTCTTTTCCAGGGGCACCACGAGGAGGAACGGACTCACCCCCATACACTGCTTAGTCATCTTCTGCTTATAATTTAGATATTATCTTTTGCTCTGATTTTTAGTCTTATGCTTAATGTTCTTCCGCTTTTTGTTCTGCAGCTTCTTGTACTTCTGCTTCTTGGTTTTCTGTCTCTTGTTCTTCTGTATCTTGGTGGTTGTCTTCTCTTCTTTGTCCTCTTGGTCAACTTCTTCAGGGTCATCTTCTTGGTCTTCTTCGGGGTGGTCTTCAGGGTCGTCGTCTTCGGGGGTCCTCGTCTTCGGGGTCCTCGTCTTCTTCGGGTTGGTCTTCAGGATCCTCGTCTTCAGGGTCCTCGTCAGGGAGATCCAGAGTGATTACCAAGAACCATTTTAAAAAGCTTGAACGTGGAAATGTAGCAGAAGGTACAAGAAGGCTGAGGAACTACTGAGGACCAGCTGACGGTAAAGTGACGTTGACACTACCCGGAAACAGCTGGCGTGCTGGAACCAGGCTGGGCAAGAGGGAGTACCCGTGCCAAAGAAACTACCGAGAACCAGCTGACGGTACTGGAACCCGGATGGGTAGCAGAAGGTACAAGAGCCAATGGAACTACCGAGGACCAGCTGACGGTACTGGAACTCGGTTACTAAGCAGGAGGTACCTGTGCCAGAAATCACTACCAAGGACCAGCAGACGTTGGTGGAACTTGGATACCGAGGAGGAGGCACCTAATCCAAAGGCACTGCCGAGAACCAGCTGATGGTACTGGAACCCGGATGGGTAGCAGAAGGTAGAAGAGCCAATGGAACTACCGAGGACCAGTTGACAGTACTGGAACTCGGTTACTAAGCAAGAGGTACCTGTGCCAGAAAGCACTACCAAGGACCAGCAGATGTTGGTGGAACTTGGATACCGAGAAGGAGGCACCTAATCCAAAGGCACTGCCGAGAACCAGCTGACGGTACTGGAACCCGGATGGGTAGCAGAAGGTACAAGAGCCAATGGAACTACCGAGGACCAGCTGATGGTACTGGAACTCGGTTACTAAGCAGGAGGTACCTGTGCCAGAAAGCACTACCAAGGACCAGCAGACGTTGGTGGAACTTGGATACCGAGAAGGAGGCACCTAATCCAAAGGCACTGCCGAGAACCAGCTGACGGTACTGGAACCAGGATGGGTAGCAGAAGGTACAAGAGCCAATGGAACTACCGAGGACCAGCTGACGGTACTGGAACTCGGTTACTAAGCAGGAGGTACCTGTGCCAGAAAGCATTACCAAGGACCAGCAGACATTGGTGGAACCTGGATACCGAGAAGGAGGCACCTAATCCAAAGGCAATGCCGAGAACCAGCTGACGGTACTGGAACCCGGATGGGTAGCAGAAGGTACCCATGTAAAAAAAAGTTTCAAGGCCGCGAGCCGGCCGCAGTTACCAAAACCCACAATCCTACAGGGGGTGCTTGTCCTATTGGCACTATGGAACCAGCCTTCATTGCCAGATCCCGCAACCCACATAGGAGTCACCTAAACTGCAGGCACCATAGAGTCGGCTAACCCGACCGCAACACGACAGGACAACGCATTGGAGGCAAAGTGACGTTGACACTACCCGGAAACAGCTGGCGTGCTGGAACCAGGCTGGGCAGGAGGGAGTACCCGTGCCAAAGACACTGCCGAGAACCAGCTGACGGTACTGGAACCCGGATGGGTAGCAGAAGGTACAAGAGCCAATGGAACTACCGAGGACCAGCTGACGGTACTGGAACTCGGTTACTAAGCAGGAGGTACCTTTGTCAGAAAGCACTACCAAGGACCAGCAGACGTTGGTGGAACTTGGATACCGAGAAGGAGGCACCTAATCCAAAGGCACTGCCGAGAACCAGCTGACGGTACTGGAACCCGGATGGGTAGCAGAAAGTACAAGAGCCAATGGAACTACCGAGGACCAGCTGACGGTACTGGAACTCGGTTACTAAGCAGGAGGTACCTGTGTCAGAAAGCACTACCAAGGACCAGCAGACGTTGGTGGAACTTGGATACCGAGAAGGAGGCACCTAATCCAAAGGCACTGCCGAGAACCAGCTGACGGCACTGGAACCCGGATGAGTAGCAAAAGGTACAAGAGCAAATGGAACTACCGAGGACCAGCTAACGGTACTGGAACTCGGTTACTAAGCAGGAGGTACCTGTGTCAGAAAGCACTACCAAGGACCAGCAGACGTTGGTGGAACTTGGATACCGAGAAGGAGGCACCTAATCCAAAGGCACTGCCGAGAACCAGCTGACGGTACTGGAAACCGGATGGGTAGCAGAAGGTACAAGAGCCAATGGAACTACCGAGGACCAGCTGATGGTACTGGAACTCGGTTACTAAGGAGGAGGTACCTGTGCCAGAAAGCACTACCAAGGACCAGCAGACGTTGGTGGAACTTTGATACCGAGAAGGAGGCACCTAATCCAAAGGCACTGCCGAGAACCAGCTGACGGTACTGGAACCCGGATGGGTAGCAGAAGGTACCCATGTAAAAAAAATTTCAAGGCCGCGAGCCGGCCGCAGTTACGAAAACCCACAGTCCTACAGGGGGTGCTTGTCCTATTGGCACTATGGAACCAGCCTTCATTGCCAGATCCCGCAGCCCACATAGGAGTCACCTAAACTGCAGGCACCATAGAGTCGGCTAACCCGACCGCAACACGACAGGACAACGCATTGGAGGCAAAGTGACGTTGACACTACCCGGAAACAGCTGGCGTGCTGGAACCAGGCTGGGCAGGAGGGAGTACCCGTGCCAAAGACACTGCTGAGAACCAGCTGACGGCACTGGAACCCTGATGAGTAGTAGAAGGTACAAGAGCCAATGGAACTACCGAGGACCAGCTAACGGTACTGAAACCCGGATGGGTAGCAGAAGGTACAAGAGCCAATGGAACTACCGAGGACCAGCTGACGGTACTGGAACTCGGTTACTAAGCAGGAGGTAACTGTGTCAGAAAGCACTACCAAGGACCAGCAGACGTTGGTGGAACTTGGATACCGAGAAGGAGGCACCTAATCCAAAGGCACTGCCGAGAACCAGCTGACGGTACTGGAACCCGGATGGGTAGCAGAAGGTACAAGAGCCAATGGAACTACCGAGGACCAGCTGACGGTACTGGAACTCGGTTACTAAGCAGGAGGTACCTGTGTCAGAAAGCACTACCAAGGACCAGCAGACGTTGGTGGAACTTGGATACCGAGAAGGAGGCACCTAATCCAAACGCACTGCCGAGAACCAGCTGACGGTACTGAACCCGAATGGGTAGCAGAAGGTACAAGAGCCAATGGAACTACCGAGGACCAGCTGACGGTACTGTAACTCGGTTACTAAGCAGGAGGTACCTGTGCCAGAAAGCACTACCAAGGACCAGCAGACGTTGGTGGAACTTGGATACCGAGAAGGAGGCACCTAATCCAAAGGCACTGCCGAGAACCAGCTGACGGTACTGGAACCCGGATGGGTAGCAGAAGGTACCCATGTAAAAAAAATTTCAAGGCCGCGAGCCGGCCGCAGTTACCAAAACCCACAGTCCTACAGGGGGTGCTTGTCCTATTGGCACTATGGAACCAGCCTTCATTGCCAGATCCCGCAGCCCACATAGGAGTCACCTAAACTGCAGGCACCATAGAGTCGGCTAACCCGACCGCAACACGACAGGACAACGCATTGGAGGCAAAGTGACGTTGACACTACCCGGAAACAGCTGGCGTGCTGGAACCAGGCTGGGCAGGAGGGAGTACCCATGCCAAAGACACTGCCGAGAACCAGCTGACGGTATTGGAACCCGGATGGGTAGTAGAAGGTACAAGAGCAAATGGAACTACCGAGGACCAGCTGACGGTACTGGAACCCGGATGGGTAGCAGAAGGTACCAGAGCCAATGGAACTACCGAGGACCAGCTGACGGTACTGGAACTCTGTTACTAAGCAGGAGGTACCTGTGTCAGAAAGCACTACCAAGGACCAGCAGACGTTGGTGGAACTTGGATACTGAGAAGGAGGCACCTAATCCAAAGGCACTGCCGAGAACCAGCTGACGGTACTGAACCCGGATGGGTAGCAGAAGGTACAAGAGCCAATGGAACTACCGAGGACCAGCTGACGGTACTGGTACTTGGTTACTAAGCAGGAGGTACCTGTGCCAGAAAGCACTACCAAGGACCAGCAGACGTTGGTGGAAGTTGGATACCGAGAAGGAGGCACCTAATCCAAAGGCACTGCCGAGAACCAGCTGACGGTACTGGAACCCGAATGGGTAGCAGAAGGTACAAGAGCCAATGGAACTACCGAGGACCAGCTGATGGTACTGGAACTCGGTTACTAAGCAGGAGGTACCTGTGCCAGAAAGCACTACCAAGGACCAGCAGACGTTGGTGGAACTTGGATACCGAGAAGGAGGCACCTAATCCAAAGGCACTGGCGAGAACCAGCTGACGGTACTGGAACCCGGATGGGTAGCAGAAGGTACAAGAGCCAATGGAACTACCGAGGACCAGCTGATGGTACTGGAACTCGGTTACTAAGCAGGAGGTACCTGTGCCAGAAAGCACTACCAAGGACCAGCAGACGTTGGTGGAACTTGGATACCGAGAAGGAGGCACCTAATCCAAAGGCACTGGCGAGAACCAGCTGACGGTACTGGAACCCGGATGGGTAGCAGAAGGTACAAGAGCCAATGGAACTACCGAGGACCAGCTGACGGTACTGGAACTCGGTTACTAAGCAGGAGGTACCTGTGCCAGAAAGCACTACCAAGGACCAGCAGACGTTGGTGAAACTTGGAAACAGAGAAGGAGGCACCTAATCCAAAGGCACTGCCGAGAACCAGCTGACGGTACTGGAATCCGGATGGGTAGCAGAAGGTACAAGAGCCAATGGAACTACCGAGGACCAGCTGACGGTACTGGAACTCGGTTACTAAGCAGGAGGTACCTGTGCCAGAAAGCACTACCAAGGACCAGCAGACGTTGGTGGTACTTGGATACAGAGAAGGAGGCACCTAATCCAAAGGCACTGCCGAGAACCAGCTGACGGTACTGGAACCCGGATGGGTAGCAGAAGGTACCCATGTAAAAAAAAGTTTCAAGGCCGTGAGCTGGCCGCAGTTACCAAAACCCACAGTCCTACAGGGGGTGCTTGTCCTATTGGCACTATGGAACCAGCCTTCATTGCCAGATCCCGCAGCCCACATAGGAGTCACCTAAACTGCAGGCACCATAGAGTCGGCTAACCCGACCGCAACACGACAGGACAACGCATTGGAGGCAAAGTGACGTTGACACTACCTGGAAACAGCTGGCGTGCTGGAACCAGGCTGGTCAGGAGAGAGTACCCGTGCCAAAGACACTGCCGAGAACCAGCTGATGGTATTGGAACCCGGATGGGTAGTAGAAGGTACAAGAGCAAATGGAACTACCGAGGACCAGCTGACGGTACTGGAACCCGGATGGGTAGCAGAAGGTACAAGAGCCAATGGAACTACCGAGGACCAGCTGACGGTACTGGAACTCGGTTACTAAGCAGGAGGTACCTGTGCCAGAAAGCACTACCAAGGACCAGCAGACGTTGGTGGAACTTGGATACCGAGAAGGAGGCACCTAATCCAAAGGCACTGCCGAGAACCAGCTGACGGTACTGGAACCCGGATGGGTAGCAGAAGGTACAAGAGCCAATGGAACTACCGAGGACCAGCTGACAGTACTGGAACTCGGTTACTAAGCAGGAGGTACCTGTGTCAGAAAGCACTACCAAGGACCAGCAGACGTTGGTGGAACTTGGATACCGAGAAGGAGGCACCTAATCCAAAGGCACTGCCGAGAACCAGCTGACGGTACTGGAACCCGGATGGGTAGCAGAAGGTACAAGAGCCAATGGAACTTCCGAGGACCAGCTGACGGTACTGGAACTCGGTTACTAAGCAGGAGGTACCTGTGCCAGAAAGCACTACCAAGGACCAGCAGACGTTGGTGGAACTTGGATACCGAGAAGGAGGCACCTAATCCAAAGGCACTGCCGAGAACCAGCTGACGGTACTGGAACCTGAATGGGTATCAGAAGGTAGAAGAGACAATGGAACTACCGAGGACCAGTTGACGGTACTGGAACTTGGTTACTAAGCAAGAGGCACCTGTGCCAGAAAGCACTACCAAGGACCAGCAGACGTTGGTGGAATTTGGATACCGAGAAGGAGGCACCTAATCCAAAGGCACTGCCGAGAACCAGCTGACGGTACTGGAACCCGGATGGGTAGCAGAAGGTACAAGAGCCAATGGAACTACCGAGGACCAGCTGATGGTACTGGAACTCAGTTACTAAGCAGGAGGTACCTGTGCCAGAAAGCACTACCAAGGACCAGCAGACGTTGGTGGAACTTGGATACCGAGAAGGAGGCACCTAATCCAAAGGCACTGCCGAGAACCAGCTGACGGTACTGGAACCCGGATGGGTAGCAGAAGGTACCCATGTAAAAAAAAGTTTCAAGGCCACGAGCCGGCCGCAGTTACCAAAACCCACAGTCCTACAGGGGGTGCTTGTCCTATTGGCACCATGGAACCAGCCTTCATTGCCAGATCCTGCAGCCCACATAGGAATCACCTAAACTGCAGGCACCATAGAGTCAGCTAACCCGACCGCAACACGACAGGACAACGCATTGGAGGCAAAGTGACGTTGACACTACCCGGAAACAGCTGGCGTGCTGGAACCAGGCTGGGCAGGAGGGAGTACCCGTGCCAAAGACACTGCTGGGAAACAGCTGGCGGTGCTGGAACCCAGGGTAAATACTAAAAACAGAGTGGAGCCAGAGGTGTATTTGGAGGAGGTTTTAAATCAGTAGTACAGTGGATGTGGACAAAGCAGGAGAATTTGCCGGACACACAGCTGGGGATCAGCTGACGTTACTGAACCCCAATAACACTGGAGCAAGCGTTGACTGTGCAGACGGCACTTCTGAGCAACAACTAGCGGTATTGGAGCCCAGGGTAAATACTAAAAACAGAGGAGCCAGAGGTGTATTTGGAGGAGGTTTTAAATCAGTAGTACAGTGGATGTGGACAAAGCAGGAGAATTTGCCGGACACACGGCTGGGGATCAGCTGACGTTACTGAACCCCAATAACACTGGAGCAAACGTTGACTGTGCAGACGGCACTTCCGAGTGCCAACTGGCGGTGTTGGAGCTCAGGGATAATACTGAAAACAGAGGAGCCAGAGGTGTAATTGGAGCAACTTTAAAATCTGTAGTAGTGAGAATGTGGACAGAGCAGGAGAAATTGCCGTCCGCACAGCAGGGGAACAGCTGACGTTACTGAACCCCAGTAACACGGCAGCAAGTGTTGACTGTGCAGACGGCACTTCCGAGCGCCAACTGGCGGTGTTGAAGCTCAGGGATAATACTGAAAACAGAGGAGCCAGAGGTGTAATTGGAGCAACTTTAAAATCTGTAGTAGTGAGAAGGTGGACAGAGCAGGAGAAATTGCCGTCCGCACAGCAGGGGAACAGCTGACGTTACTGAACCCCAATAACACGGCAGCAAGTATTGACTGTGCAGACGGCACTTCCGAGCGCCAACTGGCGGTGTTGGAGCTCAGGGATTACAGTTCAGGTGGTAGAAACATGAACACAACAGGAGACCTGGATACTGTTGCCAATCAATTATTTATTCTGGAAGTGGACTGGCAAATTCATGAGAGATCCAGGCCTTGTTCATTTTGAGAAAAGTAAGCGGGTCAACGTTATCGGAGGATAGTAGCATGCGACGGTCTGTTAGTACACCACCTGCGGCACTAAAGACGCGTTCCGATAAGCAGCAGGGCAAGCTAGCACATCCAATGCATACTGACTAAGCTCTGGCCATGTATCCAGCTTACAGACCCAAAACTTGAAGGGAGAAGAGCCGTCTGGGAGTACACTAAGAGGGCAAGACATGTAGTCTGTCACCATCTGACGGAAACGTTGCCTCCTGCTGACTGGAGCCGTCTGTGATGGTGTAGACATTTGTGGCGGCGGGGACACAAAACTTTGCCACATTTCGGCCATACTGGTCTTGCCTTGTGCTGAGGTGCTGCTTCTGCTCCCTCTTTGTGCAGAGCTTCCTCCACTGCCTCGACGTACTGAGCTGCTTTGTAAAGCACTAGCAACACTGCTCTCGGTTGGAATGGAGAACATGATGGAATGCACCAGTGCGTCTTGGTACTCCCGCATTTTACGCTCCCGGTTCAACGGTGTTATGAGGCTTTGTAAGTTGTCCCGGAAGCGAGGATCTAGGAGGGTGGACACCCAATAATCAGCCATGTTGAGAATGTGGGCGATGCGGCGGTCGTTTCTCAGGCACTGCTGCATGAAATCAACCATGTGCTGCAGACTGCCTACTGGCCAAGAAACGCTGTCCCCTGCTTGAGGCGTGATCTCTGCCTACTACTGACTACTGACTACTAGAGCATTGTGTACCTCCCTCCTCTGGACAGATGTCTTCCTCATCCATTGACTCCTCCTCATCCTCCTCACAAAGTGTCCCTGTTAGAACCTTGCTGTTAGGTTTTTTTTCCTTTGCTGGTCACATGACCTTGTTGGCCTATTTAGTCCTGCTCCGCCCTTCTGGCTTTGCTGGACTTCATTGTATATCTACTTTCTAGCTAGCCTGTGCTCTGTATCTAACTCTGTTAGTTTGCTTGGTCTACGGACCTCTATGTTCTATCTATTTTGTTTGTTCGTCTGTCTGCTACTATTTCTGTTAGGAGGTGTCCCATATTCCTCCCAGTCCTTAGTACTTGTAGGGATTCCCTCCCCACATCTATAGGTCATCGTACAGACTAGATTAGGACTTTAGCAGGTCTGATCGCAAGATCAGGTTCCCTGTTACATCGTAGGGATTCAGCTGAGTCTCATAGTAGGGACAGATCTCCTCTCTTTCCTTAGCTTTGGTAGCAGAACATATCAGTAAGTCCAGCCAGCAAATTCTCTAAGGAAAGATTTTTCTGTTCCATCATGGTGTCGGTTCAGGATTTGGCTCATCGCCTGCAGGGACTCTCTCTGGAGGTGGCCGAGCTCCGTCAGCACGTGAGTAACTGTCCTGGAGCACATTTCTTGGAGCCTAAGGTATGTTTGCCGGATTTGTTTTTTGGTGAACACCGAGAATTTTTTTCATTTAAAAATGCTTGCTTATTGTATTTTCGTTTGAGACCTAAGTCCTCTGGGGATGAATCCCAGCGCGTAGGGTTCATAATGTCACTTTTGCGCAAAGAGCCTCAGGAGTGGGCCTTTTCTTTGCAACCTAGTGATTCATGCTTCAGATCAGTGGATAGTTTTTTTTCTGCTTTGGGACTATTATATGATGATCCTGACCGTGTCGCATCAGCTGAGACTGAGTTGAGACGTCTAAAACAAGGATCGGGTAATGTGGAAAAATATTGTACACATTTTCGTCGTTGGTCCACTCAAACAGGGTGGAACGATTCTGCTCTGAAAAGTCTATTTCTTGCTGGGCTCAGTGAAAGGGTTAAAGACCTGCTAATTGCTTATCCTACACCTGAAGATTTGCAACAGGCTATGCAATTAGCTATACGGGTGGATAGAAGACTGCGTGCTAGGGTTAATGAGAGCAAATCCTCTGCTATGTCAGTTTCTGGTTATGATAATGTGTGTACTAACAGTGGTGAACCGATGGAGATTGGATCGGTGGCACCTCGCTCTCAAGAAAAAGACCGTCGTTTTTCGCAGGGCTTGTGTTTCTACTGCGGAAAATCTGGTCATTTGATTAAAGGCTGTGAGCTTCGTATGAAGAAAGAAAAAAAAATGGTCAGTCACGCCCGTATTGCCTGTTTAAATTCCAAGGGTATATTTTTAGCTGCTTCCACGATTGCTCAGGAAAAATTAATGGAATTTCGGGTGTTTGTTGATTGCGGGTCTACACTGAATGTAATTGATGGGGGATTCGTGGAAAAACTCAATTTAAAACCTGAACCTTTGTCATCCCCCATTGCTGTGGTTTCTGTGGATGGTTCCCCTTTGAAGAATATTACTCTCAAGGTCAGTGAATTTCCTCTCACTATTAATGGTGTTCACCATGAGAAATTGGATTTGGTAGTGTTGAATAACTTGCCTTCTCCAGTAATATTGGGTTTGCCCTGGTTAAAATTTCACAATCCTGTACTGGATTGGTCTACCAGTGAAATTAAATCCTGGAGCCATAAATGTTATGACAAGTGTTGTAACGGGCGTATTGCAGCTTTGGATAGGGGAGAATTGCCTTTGGAGAGTTTTTTCTGAGAAGGAATCGCAGGTTTTGCCTCCCCATAGAGACTATGATTGTTCTATTGAATTTGTCCCTGGAGCGACTCTTCCTAAGAGTCGTTTATTTAACCTTACTATTCCTGAGAGGAAGGCTTTGGAGGAATACATACAGACAAGTTTGGCCGCCGGTCACATTAGGCCCTCTAAGTCTCCTGTGGCGGTTGGATTTTTTTTTGTAAAAAAAAAGGACGGCGGTTTACGTCCTTGTCTGGATTTTCGTGAGATTAACAAAATTACGGTACGCAATCCTTACCCACTGCCATTGATTCCTGATCTGTTTAACCAGTTATTGGGGGCCAAGTGGTTCTCTAAAATTGACCTTAAGGGGGCATACAATCTGTTGCGCATGAAGGAGGGTGATGAATGGAAGACTGCTTTTAACACTCCTGTGGGTCATTTTGAGAATCTGGTTATGCCTTTTGGTCTCACTAATGCTCCTGCATTTTTTCAGAATCTGATTAATGACATCCTTAGACCTTTGATCGGTAAAAATGTGGTTGTGTATTTGGATGACATTTTGATTTATTCGCCAGATCTGGAGTCTCATTGGCGGAGCGTGCGTGAGGTATTACAGTTATTAATGGACAATTCGCTTTTTGCTAAGCTGGAGAAATGTGAGTTCGCTGTACAGAGAATTAGTTTTTTGGGCTACATTATCTCCAGCAAAGGTTTTGAGATGGATCCAGTTAAGGTTCAGGCTGTGCAGGAATGGCCTAGGCCTATTGGTTTGAAATCGATACAGAGGTTTTTGGGTTTCGCCAATTACTATAGAAAGTTCATAAAAAATTTTTCTAGTATTGTCAAACCTCTGACTGATCTCACCAGGAAAGGTGCTGATGCGGTTCAGTGGTCTTCTGAGGCCATTGAAGCTTTTGTGTATCTCAAGGAGAGGTTCACCTCTGCTCCCATCCTTATGCAGCCTGATGTTACTAGGCCGTTTTTGGTTGAGGTTGATGCTTCCTCTGTGGGGGTTGGCGCAGTATTGTCTCAGGATAACGGGGATGGATTACATCCCTGTGCCTTTTTTTCAAAAAAATTTTCGGAGACTGAATTGAATTACGATATTGGTAATCGGGAATTATTGGCTATTAAACTCGCATTTGAACACTGGCGCCACTTCTTGGAAGGTGCGGAATTTCCCGTTCAGGTTCTTACGGATCATAAAAATCTGATATATCTTGATGCTGCCAAGCGCCTGAATGCCCGTCAGGCTAGGTGGGCACTGTTTTTCTCGCGGTTTAATTTCTCCGTTACTTACATCCCTGGTACTAAGAATGTTAAGGCGGATGCCTTGTCTCGCAGTTTTTCTCCCATAGTCGGTGCTGAGAAAGAGGAAAACATTTTACAAGAAGGTGTTGTGATAGCTGCTTTAGACTCCGTTTTGGAAGATGAGATTCTTAAGGCTCAGGAGAATGCCCCATCTAACACTCCTCATGGGAGGTTGTTTGTGCCTGAGACCTTTAGGAGAGATTTGTTTGAGTGTCACGAATCTCGGTTGGCAGGTCATCCCGGAATCTCTGAGACCAAGAGACTGGTGGGTCGCAGTTTTTGGTGGCCTGGATGGCAGAAGGAAGTCATTAAGTGGGTGCGCCAATGTACTATATGTGCTAGATCTAAGTCCTCACATACTCCTGCTGCGGGGTTGCTTTGTCCTTTGGAGGTCCCCAGTGCTCCTTGGACACATTTGGCTATGGACTTTATAACTGACCTTCCCCCCTCTGAGGGTTTTACTGTCATCTGGGTGGTCGTGGACCGCTTTAGCAAGATGTGTCACTTGGTTCCCTTCGTCAAACTGCCCTGCGCTAAAACTCTCGCTAAGGCCTTTGTCAAGGAAATTGTCAGACTTCATGGCGTTCCTACTGACATTGTTTCTGATAGGGGTCCTCAGTTCGTGGCTCATTTTTGGCGTGCCTTTTGTGACAGGTTGGGAATTCATTTGTCGTTTTCGTCCGGATATCATCCTGAATCTAATGGCCAGACAGAAAGGAAAAACCAGGATGTTGAGCAGTTCTTGCGTTGTTTTGTGGCAGACAATCAAGAGGGGTGGTCTGAGTTTCTGCCACTTGCCGAATTTGCTCTGAACAATCATACATCTTCTTCTGCTGGTTGTTCGCCTTTTTTTTGTTGTTCTGGGAGACATCCGTCGTTTGGGTCGTTCTCCAAGTTGGGATCTGCCGTGCCTGAGGAGGAGAATTTTTCCGGTGATTTGGAAAGAGTTTGGACGGGTGTGCGTGGTAATCTTCAGGAGGCCAACAGAAAATCTAAAGACTACTTTGATAGGAAACGACAGGAGGTTTTGTTCGCTGTTGGTGACATGGTTTGGTTGTCCTCTAGGAATCTGCGGTTGAGGATTCCTTCTAAGAAATTGGGTCCCAAGTTTGTAGGGCCCTTTAAGGTGCTTCAGGTTGTCAACCAATCTGCTGTTAGGTTGGAGGTTCCTACCTCCTGGAGAATTAATCCGGTCTTTCATGTCTCTCTGTTAAAAAAAGCTGTTGTGTCGGATGGTGACGCCTCTGCCTCTGTTCCTCCGGTGGTGGAGGACGGGGAATATGAAATTTCTCGCATCCTTGACTCTAGACGGTATAGAGGTAGTTTGCAGTATCTTGTGGCCTGGAAAGGTTTCGGACCCGAGGATAACTCTTGGGTGAGGTCAGATGATGTTTCCGCGTCCAGACTTATCAGAGCGTTTCACAGGAGATTTCCTGATAAGCCTGGTCCTAGGGGATCCGGAGGATCCTCTTAGAAGGGGGGGTACTGTTAGAACCTTGCTGTTAGGTTTTTTTTCCTTTGCTGGTCACATGACCTTGTTGGCCTATTTAGTCCTGCTCCGCCCTTCTGGCTTTGCTGGACTTCATTGTATATCTACTTTCTAGCTAGCCTGTGCTCTGTATCTAACTCTGTTAGTTTGCTTGGTCTACGGACCTCTATGTTCTATCTATTTTGTTTGTTCGTCTGTCTGCTACTATTTCTGTTAGGAGGTGTCCCATATTCCTCCCAGTCCTTAGTACTTGTAGGGATTCCCTCCCCACATCTATAGGTCATCGTACAGACTAGATTAGGACTTTAGCAGGTCTGATCGCAGGATCAGGTTCCCTGTTACATCGTAGGGATTCAGCTGAGTCTCATAGTAGGGACAGATCTCCTCTCTTTCCTTAGCTTTGGTAGCAGAACATAACAGTCCCCAGCCTAGGCCTTTGTGAGGAACCACGTTGCGCAGACTGTAGAGAAGCAGATGGCATTTGTGACTCCTCATCCTCCACCTCTTCCAAAACCTCGTCCCTTAGTGCTTGCAGTGTTTTTTCAAGCAGGCAGATAAGGGGGATAGTCATGCTGACTAGTGCATCATCTGCACTCGCCATCCGCGTGGAATAATCGAAGGCACGCAAAACGTGGCAAATGTCCTTCATGGAGGCCCACTCAGTGGTGGTGAAGTGTGAACGGTGCGCACTGCGACTTGTTTGCGCCTGCTGCAGCTGGTACTCCATTACTGCTGCCTGCTGCTCACACAACCTCTCCAACATATGTAACGTTGAATTCCACCTGGTGGGTAGGTCACATATGATGCGATGTTCCGGAAGACGTAATCGGCGCTGCAGAGCTGCAATGCGTGATCTTGCGTTGCTGGAACGCCGCAAGTGAGCGCACTCTATGCGGACCTTGTGAAGCAGTGCATCAAGGTCTGGATAGTCCCTCAAAAAACTCTGCACGACCAAGTTGAGCACATGTGCCAGACATGGGATGTGAGTGAGGTTGCCTAGGCCCAGAGCTGCCACCAGATTTCGGCCATTGTCACACACTACCATGCCTGGCTGGAGATTCGCTGGCACAAACCACACGTCGCTCTTCTGCTTGATGGCATTCCAGAGCTCCTGCGCTGTGTGGCTTCGATTCCCCAAATAAAATAATTTTAATACTGCCTGTTGACGTTTGGCCACGGCTGTGCTCATATCGGTCATCATAACAGGTAACCGTTCACGGGTCGATGTGGAGGTAGACCGTGACGGCTCCTGCAGCGCTGATTCAGAGGAACTGGAGTATGAGGAGGAGTCAATGTGTACAGACTGGATTCTTGCAATCCTTGGAGTTGGCAGAACACGTACAGCGCCACTCTCAAGATCTGTACCCGGCTCCACAACATTTCCCCAATGGGCAGTGAGGGAAAGGTATCGTCCCTGTCCATGCTTACTGGTCCACGCATCGGTGGTCAGGTGTACCTTGCTACTGACGGCGTTTTGTAGCGCATGTTTAATTTTTCCCTCCACATGATGTTGCAGGGCAGGGACGGCTTGCCTGCTGAAATAAAAGTGGCTGGGCACGTTGTATTGTGGGACTGCCAATGCCATAAAGTTACGGAAGGTGTCAGTCTCCACCAGCCTGAATGATAGCATTTCAAGGGCCAGTAGTTTAGCAATGCCAGCATTCAGAGCCTGTGCTCGGGGGTGGTTTGCCGAGTATGGGCGCCTTTTCTCCCATGCCTGTGCTAACAATGGCTGTAGATTGGCCTGGGAGTGTGAGGATGACTGGGAAAGTGGTGCTGTGGGTGGAATTACACCGTGTCTCTGTACAACAGTGCCAGAGATTCTTCCATGGCGATCCTGTGAGGAAGCCGAACCAGCTGTGTGTGAGCTGGAGGAAGAGGCTACAACACGAGCTGAAGAGGTGGTAGGTGGCGCTGTAGGTTGGCCTAGGTCTTCAGTGTGTTTTTGTAACTCCACCACGTGCTTGGTCCACACATGTTTCCACATATTTGTGGTATTGAGGTTGCTGACACTTTTCCCTCTTTTCACCTTCTGATTACACAGCTTGCATTTGACAAAGCAAATGTCATCTGCAACTGTGTCAAAAAAGGACCAGGCACTGCAAGTCTTGGGAGCGCCCGCTTTGGATTTTGGAGCCATGCTCCTAATGGGTGCCGAAGTGGAGGCTACAGGCAACCAAGTCTGCCCCCTCCCTCTCCCTCCTTTTTGGGCTGTTCGGGGAATCTCTTCCTCAGAGCTGCTCCCACCACCTTCCTGTCCCTCACGTCATGATGGGTCAAGGACCTCATCATCTACACCACCCTCTTCAAACAACTGCTTCTCCTGGGTAGTCTCGACAGCACAGTACGCACCAGAAAGTGGCACCTGAGTCTCATCATCAGATGCGTACTGAGGTGTGCTGCTGACCATAGGCACTGGCCCACCCGCCTCTTCAGGTTCAGAGAGACAAAACGGTTGCGCATCACTGCATACTACCTCTTCTTCAAATTCTCGAATTCTGCTTGGCTGGCCCCCTCTTTCCAAGCCAAGAGATTCAGAGAACAGAAGTAGAGATGGCTCCTGTCCAGGGCTCTCTGACTGCCTGGGCAATTTGGCAGGTGGTGAAGAGATAGATGGGTGCTCTTCAGTGCTCAGGACCTGAGAGGATCTGGAACTAATTGAAGTCGATGCGTTAGCTGCCATCCATCCGACAACGGCTTCAATTTGGTCCTCCCGCAGCAGTGGGGTACGGCTAGTTCCTACAAAGCTGCGCATAAAGGACTGTTCCCTGGTAAAACTGGGGGATGCTGAGTCACTGGTGCCCGCAGCAGGCACAGAATCCCCACGTCCTCTCCCTGCAGGCACAGAATCCTCACGTCCTCTCCCTGCAGAAACTCCACGCCCACGCCCACGACCACATGCCTTACTCCCTGCCTTCTTCATCTTGGTAGACTGATAAAGATAGGCAGAAAAGTACTAAGGGCTTAGTGTGCTTATTCCTGAACAGCTGCTAACAGGTATAAGAAACACTAATTTTATAAAGTGTGGACTAGACTTTAATATGAGCTAATGTGGCCTACACAACTGTAAAGTGGAGTGTTTGGTGAACTTTATTTAGTTTTTTTTGTCACAAAAAGACACTGGATGTGCCTAAAGATGTAATACCGATAGTATCACAAACTTTTAAACATTTTGTAGCTATTACAATGTAGGAAGGTAACCTACAATGCAATAGATGAGGCTACAAAAAATAGGCTAATGCTAATCTGGCTGGGGCTGCAGGGCCCAATGCTGCAGAAAGGCTCCTCTAACTACTCCTATATAGTGTGTTTGGAACCAATTTAGCTGAATACGGATGGAACCACCACACTAATAGGAGAAATCAGGAAAAATTATGAATTGGCAAAAAAGGACAATGTATGAGGCAGTGACACACACTGAGTGCACTACAACCAGACGTGGCTGAAGCACACACTACAGGGTGAGCTGCACTCACACACACAGACCTTGCAGACAGGCGTGAACAGTGCAGATGCAGAGCACTGTGCACTAGCGCTGCAAAACCAAAAAAATTTCTCTATCTACTCCTATATAGTGTGTTTGGAACCAATTTAGCTGAATACGGAAGGAACCACCACACTAATAGGAGATATCAGGAAAAATTATGAATTGGCAAAAAAGGACAATGTATGAGGCAGTGACACACACTGAGTGCACTACAACAAGACGTGGCTGAAGTACACACTACAGGGTGAGCAGCACTCACACACACAGATCTTGCAGACAGCGGTGAACAGCACAGAGAACTGTGCACTAGCACTGCAAGGCACAGCGATTTATAAAGTAGCTTGGGTAAAGCAGAATAGAGCAAATAGGTAGCTAAAACTGTCCCTCAGAACAACAGCGTCCTATCCCTAACTGAATTCACAGCAGAGTGAGCTCAAAATGGCGGCGGCAGCTTTTATAGTGCATCATGACATCATTTCAGCAGCCAATCACAGCCATGCCATTAGTTAACATGCCTACATGCCTAACAGGATGTGCCCACACTTCTTAGGATCCTCATTGGCTGAATAAAATGAAAATGGCTCATTGCATTATGGGAACTTCCGATTCCGGTATATGATATTGCAAAAGTATCGGAATTAAGTATCGGAATTCCGATACCGCGAATATCAGCCGATACCCGATATTTCAGTATCGGAATGCTCAACACTACTTAGGACTATGAAACATCAAATCAAGCAGAGCTACAATGTTCCTGTAATTCTTATATAAGTGAATGGGAGTTATGGAAAAAGCCTGAGATGGAAATACCCCTTTAAGCTGTCCACAACACAGTGCATAGGATACCCAGCTTACACCGATGTCCCTAGAACAGCGTAAAGCAGCTGAAAACAGCCAAATAATGGCTTTGCGTTGCTTTAAGAGGTGAATTTCTCCTTATACAAAGTCTTATTGTACAAAACCAAAGAAGCTACATGCATTGTTGTATTGGCTCGATGCCAGTGTAGAAAGATACAAATATACTACAAAGAATGGTTGGCGAAACAATACGTTCTTCCAGTGACGTGACTTCAAGCTCATGGGTCCCAATTGGGCCCCAATTATTGCAAGTCTTTAATAGTATTGGCATTTTCATATGGGTCAAAGGAACTTTTTGGGCCCCTTAGGATGCGATTGCAACTAAACTATGGAATGGCTAATTTCTCTTTTAGACATGTGGGGAAGGGGGGCTTTTATTTGGTCAGCATTGAAGACACCTGTCTAGTCACCTGTTGTCTAAAATTGGAGAATAAAATGGCAGCACAAACAGGGTCAGACTGGGCTGGCGGGGTACCCGGAATTTTCCGGGTGGGCCCCGCCCCCTGCTGCAGAGGAGAGGGGGGAGAAGAGAACGAGAAAAAAAACAAAATAAACCTGGGGATTTAAGGGCACGGGCCCTTTAAAAGCGCAGGCACAGTGTATGCAGGGACACGCGCACGTGGCGCTCATTACCTTAACCACCGCGGCGCACGTCCCAGTGAAGCAGCTGAAGCTGCTCATCTCCCTTCACCGGCCAGCGTATGACGTCCTCGTCATGCGCCTGCTGTGAAGGAGGCACGCAACTCAGCCGTAGGAGGAGGATGACACTGCACAGGAGTGCAGGAAGGTAAGATGTATCTTTGTGTGTGGGTGTGTGTATATGTGTATATGAATGGATGCAGAATGGGATGGGGCCCTGATTGGACACACAAGGGGGAACCCTGGCTGGACACATAAGGGGGGAACCTGGCTGCACACACAAGGGGGGCCCTGTATGGACACACAAGGGGGAACCCTGGCTGGACACACAAGAGGGAGGCCCGGCTGGACACACAAGAGGGAGGCCCGGCTGGACACACAAGAGGGAGGCCCGGCTGGACACACGAGGGGGGGCCCGGCTGGACACATGAGGGGGGGTCCGGATGGACACACGATGGGGGGCCTGGCTGGACACACAAGGGGGGAGCTCGGATGGACACATAAGGGGGGGGCTGGCTGGATACATTAAGGGGGGCATCTGGCTGGACACATTAGGGGGGATGAGCCTGGCTGGACACATGGAGGCCAGGATGGATATATAGGGGTCAGCCTGGACACATGGAGGCCAGGAAGGATATATGGTGGGGCAGGCTGGACACATGGAGGCCAGGATGGATATATGGGGGGGGGGCAGGCTGGACACATGGGGGGGCTAGGACGGATATATGGTAGGGGACAGACTGGATACATTGAGGCCAGGACGGATATATGGGGGGGCAGGCTGAACACATGGGGGGACTAGAACGGATATATGGGAGGGGGTAGGCCAGACACATGGAGGCCAGGACAGATATATGGGGGAGCAGGCTGGACACATGGAGGCCAGGACAGATATATGGGGGAGCAGGCTGGACACATGGAGGCCAGGATGGATATGTGGTGGGGCAGGCTGGACACATGGAGGCCAGGATGGATATATGTAAAGAAAGGAGAGAACAAGGCGCAATGGGTGACTCAGTATTGCAATTGTAGAGGGGTGTGGGAATGGCTACTAACCTTATGAAGTTGTGCACCTCTGCACAACCCCAGTGTAAAGCTCCACAAGCTCCGCTCTGTTGGTGGCTGTCATCTATTTCCAGCGGCGTTCACAGATCCTGATCTCTTGATGGTATATCACGTGGTCAGGTTAGTGGCATGTAATGCCGAGATAGACGCCCAGCTTCACCAACACCCCCGGCAGCATTCCGGAGGGGTTAAAGCAGCGCAGCTTGGAAAACCAGGGTAGTGATTCTAATTAAATTGCTCCCACAGGTGAAGAAACAATAGGTTAAAGGCAGCTCTACCGCACCCCAACAGGGGGAAAAGGACAATCAATGGATATGAATAGCGGTACCAGAGCGCCAATAACAGGGCAAAAATATTAAAAGGACTAATTTATTAATACACACACACAACGCGTTTCGGTGGACACAGCCACCTTCATCAGGTGTGACAAGCAGCAAACAATTGATCCTTATATACATTTGACTAGGTATACAATTACTTAAAAGGGGCGGGGCCAGATACAGAGTAATACCTCTATATTAACCCCTTGAGTTCATATATGCTCAATAGAGTAAAAAGGATTGCTATAAATTAATGCCTAATGAAGCATAAAGGGTTCTTATAAAAAGGATTCACTGTATAAAAAACTTGTGAATCCTATAATCATAAATAATAATTTTTACATACAACATAAAACAATATATAAATATAAAGTTATAAAATTACAATCAGTTTCTATCATTATAAGTAGGGAAAAGTAGACAAAGAAAGGAAAGGGAAAAAAAAAAAAAAAAATAAATAAATAAATAAATAAATAAAAATAAATAAATAAATATTTTTGAAAAAAAAAAAAAAAAAAAAAAAACAGAACAAAGTGAAATTATTAAATTGGACAGCTGGACAGAAAGACAATCATCGACCTAACAAGGATTGTTCAGCTTCAGATAGCACATAGCTAGAAATATTAAAAATGCCCCCACAACCGATAGGGGTTTCTATCTGCAGGGAATTTGTATTCTGGTTCATTGGCAAGATTTCATTTTCTTTATATTTGGATTGTGTCTCAGTTTCGGCATTTGAACTATTTTTGTTATTGAGGCCTCGGGTTTTTCCACTCCCTCTACATCCCCTAAATTTCTTTTTCGTTTTGGACAACGTCCGGGGACCACGTGGAAAAAATGTGTAATTTTCGTTTTATTAGTTTGAGATGCAACTGCATTCTGTGTTTGAGAATTTATCAAGATACTATTCTCATTCAAAATCGGAGATAATTCCAAGGATGTCATTTTGTTTATAGGGGGTTTTATGTGGTTTATACCACTTATTTTATCAGAGGGTCTCCCTTGATTAAAAATATTCAGTGTATCCGCTAACGGGATCTGTCCAGATGACTCCCCAGCAATAGGAGTCTGTATTGCACTAGAAAGCTCTGAGATATTAGATCCACTATGGGATATCTCCTGTGTGTTAATATGTAATGTGAAGTTCAGTTCATCAATATCTGCTACTTGTGTGGAAATAGTAGACGGATTAGCAATAAATTCTACATCTGCTGCTTTTGTGGATAAAATAGGTGGATCAGTAATCAGTATGGAGTGAGGAGTAATTTCCATACACATTCCCTCTATTATAAGGTCATTATTTTTTTCCAAATTAGAATTAAATGCAGTATTTTTCTTGTAATTATTGTTAATGGATAACTTCTTTTTATGAGTCTCATATATTGCTTGTTGTTTTTTATTCATAAAAAACTGTTTTTGAAAACTATTCACTTGTTTTGTATGGTTATCAGTATCATTACTTAGAATAGGGGATGATGGATTATCCCTAGTTGTTCTCCGCATAGGGATGATGGGAACAGGTGAAATTTGAAGTGGTGATTGGATTTTTTCTTTTTTAGAGTCTTTTATATCTCTTTCAAATTTTTTTGCTTTTTTATTTATTAAATCATTTTCAAACTTAGCCAGTCTTAGTTTTACCTCATTATCTGTGGCAAAATATTCCGTAGATGAAGAAAAGAACTCCAAATCCCCTTTAATTTTAGCTATTGTTTCTACAGCATGCATAGCCAGAGTATTCCTTTTATCAATCAACAATCTGATCAGTGTTGTTGAGCAATCAGAAATACACCTGTCCCATCTTTCAGTAAAAACAATATCCTGAGGAAAGGATGAATTGAGATTCATTCTCAATCCCTTAGGTATTATGTTATCCTTAATGTAATGTTCTGAAAACATCGTGTCTATGTGATTAGTTATTTCTATTTTGCTATTATTTTCTAAGTTCAAAAACAGTCCACGTAACTTTTTTTGATCTATATCATTCAGCATAGTTGGATTATTATATATGCATCTGTCGCCATCTTTAAAGTCTTTACTAAGGACTGTATTGATCAGAGATAATCTAAATTTCTCTCTATTGGTCACATAAAAGTCCATAATGATCCAGCAATTTAGATTTTAAAGTCTTAAACACAGTTCTTATCTGTTGACGATTCTGCAAGGTTTTTCCGTCTCTCGATGTGTTGAATAATCTGGGTCGCCCAATTTGCAGCTCCTGGTCTTGAGGCTAAGCCCCCAGCAATAGCAGACTCAATATGTAAAGAGAGGAGAGAGCAAGGCGCAATGGGTGACTCAGTATTGCAATTGTAGAGGGGTGTGGGAATGGCTACTAACCTTATGAAGTTGTGCACCTCTGCACAACCCCAGTGTAAAGCTCCACAAGCTCCGCTCTGTTGGTGGCTGTCATCTATTTCCAGCGGCGTTCACAGATCCTGATCTCTTGATGGTATATCACGTGGTCAGGTTAGTGGCATGTAATGCCGAGATAGACACCCAGCTTCACCAACACCCCCGGCAGCATTCCGGAGGGGTTAAAGCAGCGCAGCTTGGAAAACCAGGGTAGTGATTCTAATTAAATTGCTCCCACAGGTGAAGAAACAATAGGTTAAAGGCAGCTCTACCGCACCCCAACAGGGGGAAAAGGACAATCAATGGATATGAATAGCGGTACCAGAGCGCCAATAACAGGGCAAAAATATTAAAAGGACTGATTTATTAATATACACACAACGCGTTTCGGTGGACACAGCCACCTTCATCAGGTGTGATAAGCAGCAAACAATTGATCCTTATATACATTTGACTAGGTATACAATTACTTAAAAGGGGCGGGGCCAGATACAGAGTAATACCTCTATATTAACCCCTTGAGTTCATATATGCTCAATAGAGTAAAAAGGATTGCTATAAATTAATGCCTAATGAAGCATAAAGGGTTCTTATAAAAAGAATTCACTGTATAAAAAACTTGTGAATCCTATAATCATAAATAATAATTTTTACATACAACATAAAACAATACATAAATAAAAGTAGACAAAGAAAGGAAAGGGAAAAAAAAATAAATAAATAAATAAATAAATAAATAAAAAAAAAAAAAGTGGAAAAACCCGAGGCCTCAATAACAAAAATAGTTCAAATGCCGAAATTGAGACACAATCCAAATATAAAGAAAATGAAATCTTGCCAATGAACCAGAATACAAATTCCCTGCAGATAGAAACCCCTATCGGTTGTGGGGGTATTTTTAATATTTCTAGCTATGTGCTATCTGAAGCTGAACAATCCTTGTTAGGTCGATGATTGTCTTTCTGTCCAGCTGTCCCATTTAATAATTTCACTTTGTTCTGTGTTTTTTTTTTTTTTTGATTTATTTATTTATTTATTTTTATTTTTATTTTTTTTTTTCCCTTTCCTTTCTTTGTCTACTTTTCCCTACTTATAATGATAGAAACTGATTGTAATTGTATAACTTTATATTTATATATTGTTTTATGTTGTATGTAAAAATTATTATTTATGATTATAGGATTCACAAGTTTTTTATACAGTGAATCCTTTTTATAAGAACCCTTTATGCTTCATTAGGCATTAATTTATAGCAATCCTTTTTACTCTATTGAGCATATATGAACTCAAGGGGTTAATATAGAGGTATTACTCTGTATCTGGCCCCGCCCCTTTTAAGTAATTGTATACCTAGTCAAATGTATATAAGGATCAATTGTTTGCTGCTTGTCACACCTGATGAAGGTGGCTGTGTCCACCGAAACGCGTTGTGTGTGTGTATTAATAAATTAGTCCTTTTAATATTTTTGCCCTGTTATTGGCGCTCTAGTACCGCTATTCATATCCAAGGATGGATATATGGGGGGGGCAGGCTTAACACATGGGGGGCTAGGACGGATATATGGGAGGGGGCAGGCTGGACACATGGAGGCCAGGACAGATATATGGGAGGGTTTGTTGTACACATGGACGCCAGGATGGATATGTGGGGGGAGGCAGGCTGGCCACATGAGGGGCTAGGATGGGTATATGGGAAGGGGCAGGCTCAATACACGCGGGCTAGGATAAATATATGGAGGGTTCACACTGGAAATATGGGGGCCAGAAGGGATATGGGGGGGTGTCAGTATGTATATATGCGGGGGGAGTGGCCAGGATGGATATATGGGGGGGCAGGTTGGACCCATGGGGGGCTAGGATGGATATATGGGAGGAGGCAGGCTCGATACACGTGGGCTAGGATAAATATATGGCAGGGCCACCCTGGACATATGGGTGCCAGAAGGGATATATGGGGGTGCCAGGCTGGACAAGGGACTTAATTACTGTTTGGGGGCAAGATTGAGGAACATACTTTATTAGTTTATGGTGGTGAGTGGGGAACATTATTACTTTAGAGTCCAATTAGAGACATTATTACTTCTGTAATATAATTTACTTTTTAGGAAACTGTTTTCCATGGGCTGGGACAAAAGATGGGGGTCCTGTTACTGTGCAGGGAGGCACTATGTCGCTTTTTTTCCTTCAACTGTAGTGTAGAAGTGTAGTGTAGAAGTCGGGGGGGAAAAAGTGGGAATGTGCTCTAGAAGAGATCAGTTATTGATAACTGTGTGTTATTTTCTGCAGAGATGATTCCTGGCTGGAAGAAGTGATGGCAGTCTGTGCCAGATGAAGAAGAGAAGCAAAGATGAAGGACTTCACCTAGAGATGTCACTGGTGAGTCAGTGTATTACATGTACACTTACACTACACACGTGGTCATAATTGTTGGTACCCCTCGAACAATTCCTGTAACTGTCAATGAGACTTCTGCATCTCTCGACAGGTATTTTGCCCCACTCCTCATGAGCAAACTGCTCCAGTTGTCTCGTGTTTGAAGGTTGCCTTTTCCAGACGGCATGTTTCAGCTCTTTCCAAAGATGCTCAATAGGATTTAGATCAGGGATCATAGAAGGCCACTTCAGAATAGTCCAATGTTTTCCTCTTAACCATTCTTGGGTGTTTTTAGCTGTGTGTTTTAGGTCATTATCCTGTTGCAAGACCCATCACCTGTGACTGAGACCAAACTTTCTGACACTGGGCAGCACATTTCTCTCTAGAGTCCCTTGATAGTCTTGAAATTTCATTGTACCCTGCACAGATTCAAGACACCCTGTGCCATATGCTGCAAAGCAGCCCCAGAACATAACAGAGCCTCCTCCATGTTTCACAGTAGGGACAGTGTTCTTTTCCTGATATGCTTCATTTTTCCGTCTGTGAACATAGAGCTGATGTGCCTTGCCAAAAACTTCCATTTTTGTCTAATATGTCCATAGGACATTCTCCCAGAAGCTTTGTGGCTTGTCAACATGTAGTTTGGCAAATTCCAGTCTGGCTTTTTTATGATTTTTTTTCAACAATGGTGTTCTCCTTGGTCGTCTCCTATGAAGTCCACTTTGGATGAAACAACGACGGATGGTGTGATCTGACACTGATGTTCCTTGAGCTTGAAGTTCACCTTTAATCTCTTTAGAAGTTATCCTGGGCTCTTTTGTAACCATTTGCATCATCCGTCTCTTTGATTTGTCATCAATTTTCCTCCTGCGGCCATGTCCAGGGAGGATGGCTACAGTCCCATGGATCTTAAATTTATGAATAATATGTGCAACTGTATCACAGGAACATCAAGCTGCTTGGAGATGGTCTTATAACCATTACCTTTAACATGCTTGTCAATAATTTTCTTTCTAATCTCCTGAGACATATACAAATGCACAGGCAACCAGCACTGCAGCGACTCAGTCCTTCTGCAGAGACTCCAGAAGCTCGACCTCATCAGCTGGAGCAATCAATTTACCATCGAGTGCAACTCCCTCCAGAAACAAAGTAAGTCACAATTCATACATGAAAAAAGCGAGGTGGCACACCGATGTAATAAAATCTCCTTTTATTCCATTTCCATTAAAAATGCAGGGAAGCGGCGCCTTTTGCGGATGACGGACGTTTTGCGTGTCTATCACGCTTCTACGGGTCCAGGCATATGGTCATGGGGGTGTGCAGGGGTTAAAATACTCCTGACCCCACCCCCTAGACCAAACAGCCATACAAAATGTTACAACAACAAATACAAAATTAAAAACAATTGTTTTAAAAAAAAATTTTTTTTATACAAAATATTCATGGAACCATCATAAAAATACGTTTAAGCCGAGGGGTCCCTGGGCATTAGTTCGGAGGATCCATTTCGCCTCCCTCTGTAAGAGGATCCTTTTGTGGTTTCCTCCCTTGCGTGGCAATTCCACTTTTTCTAATCCTATGAAGCGCATGACTTCAGGATTACCCCTATGCTCAGTGCGAATATGCTCTATTAACCTTTTAGAGCCCTTCCCTGAAAGGATTGAATTGAAATGCTCTCTGAATCGTGTGAACAGGGGTCTAATTGTTTTGCCTATATAGAAGCTTCTACACGGGCAAAAAATTACATAAACCGTGAATTTGGTTCTACATGTAATCAGATCCCTGATCACATGGTGCACCCCTCCAAGTTCTATTTGCCGGGCATTCTCATGAAAACTGCAAAAATTACACGTACCACATTTGTGATTACCCGTGATTGCTGATTTATTTAACCAATTTCTCGCTGAATTATCCTCTATGCGATTCTTTACAAGCTTGTCTTTCAAATTTGGTCCCCGGCGGTAAGTAATCAATGGATTTCCCACTCCCACCTGGAAATCCCTGTCAGCAGTGACAAGAAGCCAGTTTTTCAGAATTGCTGATCCAATTTTTTTATCCATAGGACGAACCTTGAAATTGAAAATGAATCTCTTAAACTTATCTGTATTGTCCTCATTTTTTGGGGGATTTAATAACGAGGTCTGAGGAAATTGGCATACCCTTTGATAGGCATTATCTATGATATCATCTGGATATCCTCTTTGTTTGAGCTTCATTTTCAGATTTCGTGCTTCTTTTACAAAGGAGGCAGTATTGTTATTAATTTTTCTCAAGCGTAAAAATTGACTGTAGGGTAAAGATTGCTTCGTGTGTAAAGGATGCGCACTCTGATAGTGAAGCAGTGAATTACAGGATGTGGGTTTTGAAAAAGATTCCGTGGATAGATTGCCATCCACAATTTTAAGTTTTACATCTAAAAAATTCAATTCCGTGTTTCCAAACACTGAGGTGAACGACATGTTCACGTCATTGTCATCATTCAAATACTTCACAAAGGAGTCAAAATCACTCCTATTGCCTGACCAGATAATGAAAAAGTCGTCCACAAATCGGACATAGAATTTAAGGAATTGGGAGAAATGGTTACTACTGGAGAAGATGAATTTTTCTTCAAAGGAAGCCAGGAACAAATTAGCCAGAACGCAAGCCGCTGGGGTCCCCATTGCTGTCCCAGTGCACTGAACGTTCCACTGGTCCATAAATTTGAATGAGTTGTGACTCAAAATAAATCCTATTGATTCACACACAAACGATATAAAATTTTCACTCCTGTTTGTGTGGGAGAGGATGTTGTGAACAGCCCCAATATATCCTCTTTGGATGAAAGAACGACGGATGGTGTGATCTGACACTGATGTTCCTTGAGCTTGAAGTTCACCTTTAATCTCTTTAGAAGTTATCCTGGGCTATTTTGTAACCATTTGTATTATCCGTCTCTTTGATTTGTCATAAATTTTCCTCCTGCGGCCGCGTCCAGGGAGGATGACTACAGTCCCATGGATCTTAAATTTCTGAATAATATGTGCAACTGTATCACAGGAACATCAAGCTGCTTGGAGATGGTCTTATAACCATTACCTTTAACATGCTTGTCAATAATTTTCTTTCTAATCTCCTGAGACAATTCTTTCCTTTGCTTCTTCTGGTACATGATGAGTGTGGTACACACCATGTCACCAAACAGCACAGTGAGTATCTGTAGCCCTATATACAGGCTGACTGACTGATTACAAGATTGTAGACACCTGTGATGCTAATTAGTGGACACAACTTGATTTAACATGTCCCTTTTGTCACATTATTTTCAGGGGTGCCATCATTTCTGTCCAGGTGTATTTCATGAGTTTAATTTTTTTTAAAATTCTGTGGAAGCAGGGTTGAAAACCAATGTTTGACTTTCATTTGTTAATTTTCATAGATTTTTAATTTATTATTATTTTTGTCAGATTCAAGTTATTTCTGTGACCATTCTGGGTTTTTCTTTCATTAAATGAGGGGTACCAACAATTTTGACCACGTGTGTATATAGTATATACAGAGCTCCTGCGTATGTCACTGGTGACCACTGTATTACCTATACATTATATACACAGCTCCTGTGTATAATGTCACCGGTGATCACTGTATTACCTGTACTCTATATATAGAGCTCCTGTTTATAATGTCACTGGTGATCACTGTGTTACCTTTACATTGATACTATATACAGAGCTCCTGTGTATAATGTCGCTGGTGGTAATAACAGTATTGTTAATATTGTGGTTTGTATTCATGATGTATTGTAGTATTTGGTCACTATGTAGTGGTAATATGTGGTCTGGTCATGGTGAGGCAGTATTTGCTCCTTGTATGTGGTATTATTCGGTCACTATGTGGTGGTAATATGTGATTTGGTCATGGTGTGGCGATATTTTCCCCTTTTGTATGTGGTATTATTGGTGTTGGTATAGTGGACTGTGTTGTGTATGGCGGTCATTTTGTTCTCTGAGACGGGGCATTATCATGCATGAAATGATCTCGATGGTCCAGATAGATGGAGTGGAGGATGACTGGTTGATGGACACCCTATGCAAACACGGCTACGGTGCTAACAAGGAGGAGGTGGAGTAATGTTTTGGGCTGGAATCTTGGGGAGAGAGATTGTCGGCCCTTTTAGGATCCCTGAAGGGGTAAAGATGAACTCCATAATGTATGTTGAGTTTCTCAAACAGCACTTCCTTCCATGGTTCAAGAAGAAAAACCGTTAATTCCGCAGCAAGATCATTTTCATGCATGATAATGCCCCGTCTCATGCTGCCCATAACACATCTGCATCTCTGGCTGCTATGGGCATAAAAGGGGACAAACTTATGGTGTGGCACCCATGCTCCCCTGACCTCAACCCCATTGAGAACCTCTGGAGCATTATCAAAAGGAATGTCTATGATGGCGGGAGGCAGTTCGCATCTAAGCAACAGCTCTGGGAGGGTATTCTGTCCTCATGCAAAACAATTGAAGCAGAAACCATCCAAAATCTGACAAATTCAATGGACGAGAGAGCTCAGAAGCTCCTTTCGAACAAGCGGTCCTATGTGCAAATGTAACATCACCTAGAATAAAGTTTTGAGTTGAAAACTGTTTGATTTCAGTTTGTAATAACCTGCTAATGCTTATAATTTCAAAAATGACCATTTTTTTGTTCTTTACTAAAATGAAAAGGTTGAAAACTCTGCTGTGCATAATAATTTGGAACATGCATTTTGAGTGCTGTTTGAGTTTTTTATTTTTTAAAAAATATACTGTTATAAGCAGTTTGTACAAAAACCTTTCAATTGTACTCTAATAGTTATTTTACTGGAAAATTACAATGACTGCAATTCATATAGGTAATTTGGGAAAATCTGAGAAAATATTATTTGCATATTAATTTGGAACACAGTGTACAATTGTCATTCATAGATTCAGTGGCCCAATTCGAAAGGAGGCAAATGATGTATCAGGCAAAAACTGGAACTTTAAACTCTGCCCACAAAAGCAAACATAAAAAGACACGCAAAGACATAAAAAATTGGTTTCAAATAAGGCGCAAATGTGAAGATAAACATAACGCAAACAATTGCGCAAACAATAAAAAGATGCAAAACACTGTCCCGTTGTGACATTTTTCTAGTAATACAATAATACAGTAGAATGAGAACAGACTTACATACTGTACATATCATGTTTACAACTGAAGAACCACTAGCGATTATCTGATCATCTCAGGTCTAGTTGATATAGCGCCCCCCACGTATTATCGCCATGTGAAGCTTTAGTTGCGGCACATTCCCTCTGCAGCGGCCTAATGTACTATTATACAGTATTACACAAATAAGCACGTAATGTAGATTTTGAGCCCTCGCGGGCAGGGTCCTCTCTCCTCCTGTACCAGTCGCTGACTCATTTTGTTCAAGATTATTGTAAGTGTATTTGCTATTTATACCCCTTTTCACATGTAAAGCGCCATGGAATAAATGGCACTATAATAATAATAAATAATAATAATGTAATAGTGGGTCATGCCATTTCCTCCACAAATAAGTTTGTCTTGCAATGGCTCTTTAATAAGAAATGGAGGGAAGTGTTTAGGTCATCTCTCCTCTTGATGATACAGTAGTGTTCAAAATAATAGCAGTGTGTTCAAAAACATGAGTTAAGCACAAAATCTTTATACTAGTTTTTATTTCCATGCATTAGGAACATTGCACACTGTTTTCTAATTCAAAACATGAAGAGAAATATATATAATTTTTTAACTACTTTACAGAAAATAACAAAAAATGAACATTGGGTTGTTCAAAAAAAAATAGCAGTGTCTGCATTTGTCTTTACAAACTCACAATATGTACTCTCTTTATGAGGATTTAGAATTCCTGTGAATCACTAACTGAATATTTAGTTGTATACCCACAGTTTTTTAGAACTGCTTCACATCTACAGTTATAAGAAAAAGTTTGGGCACCCCTATTAATCTTAAGCTTAATGTTTTTTAAAAACTGGTGTTTTTGCAACAGCTATTTCAGTTTGATATATGTAATAACTGTTGGGCACAGTAATGTTTCTGCCTTGAAATGAGGTTTATTGTACTAACAGAAAATGTGCAATCTGCATTCAAACAAAATTTGACAGGTGCATAAGTATGGGCACCCTTATCATTTTCTTGTTTTAAATACTCCTACCTACTTTTTACTGACGTACTAAAGCACTTTTTTTGGTTTTGTAACCTAATTGAGCTTTGAACTTCATAGCCAGGTGTATGCAATCATGAGAAAAGCTACTTAAAGTGGCCACTTGCAAGTTGTTCTCCTGTTTGAATCTCCTCTGAAGAGTGGCACCATGGGCTCCTCAAAACAACTGTCAAATGATCTGAAAACAAAGATTATTCAACATAGTTGTTCAGGGGAAGGATACAAAAAGCTGTCTCAGAGATTTAACCTGTCAGTTTCCACTGTGAGGAACATAGTAAGGAAATGGACAGTTCTTGTTAAGGCCAGAAGTGGCAGGCCAAGAAAAACATCAGAAAGGCAGAGAAGAAGAATGATGAGATCAGTCAAGGACAATCCTCAGACCACCTCCAGAGAGCTGCAGCATCAACTTGCTGCAGATGGTGTCACTGTGCATCTGTCAACTATACAACGCACTTTGCACAAGGAAAAGCTGTATGGGAGAGTGATGCGAAAGAAGCCGTTTCTGCAAGCACGCCACAAACAGAGTTGGCTGAGGTATGCAAAAGCACATTTGGAGAAGCCAATTTCTTTTTGGAAGAAGGTCCTGTGGACTGATGAAACCAAGATTGAGTTGGTTGGTCATACAAAAAGGCGTTATGCATGGCAGCAAAAAAACACAGCATTCCAAGAAAAACACTTGCTACCCACAGTAAAATTTGGTGGAGGTTCCATCATGCTTTGGGGCTGTGTGGCCAATTCCGGCACCGGGAATATTGTTAAAGTTGAGGGACGCATGGATTCCACTCAGTATCAGCAGATTCTTGACAATAATGTTCAAGAATCAGTGATAAAGTTGAAGTTACGCAGGCGATGGATCTTTCAGCAAGACAATGATCCAAAACACCGCTCCAAATCTACTCAGGCATTCATGCAGAGAAACAATTACAATGTTCTGGAATGGCCATCCCAGTCCCCAGACCTGAATATCATTGAACATCTGTGGGATCATTTGAAGAGGGCTGTCCATGCTCGGCGACCATCAAGCTTATCTGAACTGGAATTGTTTTGTAAAGACGAATGGTCAAAAATACCTTCATCCAGGATCCAGGAACTCATTAAAAGCTACAGGAAGCGACTAGAGGCTGTTATTTTTGCAAAAGGAGAATCTACTAAATATTAATGTCACTTTTCTGGTGAGGTGCCCATACTTATGCACCTGTCAAATTTTGTTTGAATGCAGATTGCACATTTTCTGTTAGTACCATAAACCTCATTTCAATGCAGAAACATTACTGCGTCCAACAGTTATTACATATATCAAACTGAAATAGCTGTTGCAAAAACACCAATTTTTAAAAAGCATTAAGCTTAAGATTAATAGGGGTGCTAAAACTTTTTCATATAACTGTATGTTGCATAGAGTCAGCCAACTTCTGGCACCTGTCGACTGTTATTCTAGCCCAGGATTCTTTGACTACATCCCAATTTTTTTGGCACTTGTTGGCTTTGCCTCAGAAATGGCATTTTTGATGTTACCCCACAAGTGTTCTATCGGATTAAGGTCCAGGGATTGGGCTAGTCACTCCATAACCTCAATTTTGTTGCACTGGAACCGAGAATTGGCTTGTTTACTGGTGTGTTTAGGGTTGTTGTCTTGTTCAAACACCCATTTCAAAGGCATATCCTCTTCAGTGTAAGGCAACATGACCTCTTCAAGTATTTTAATATATGAAAACTGGTCCATGATCCCTGGTATGTGGTAAATTGGTCCAGCACCATAGTAAGAGAAACATGCCCATATCATGATGCTTGCACCACCATGCTTCACTGTCTTCAGAATGTACTGTGGCTTGAATGCAGAGTCTAAGGGTCATCTGACGAACTGTCTGCGGCCCTTGGACCCAAAAAGAATGACACATATTTCTCAAGCTTTCAAGGAGAAATGCATGTACAACATGTGCTGGCCACCTGATTCCCACCTATTTCTTCACAGAATGATTGACCTCACTAATTGAACTCCACACTGCTATTATTTTGAACACACCCCCTTTCAATTAATTATTCGAATACACAGATTCAAAAACATGCTGATCATGAATGCTGAGTGTGTTGGTTTTCTTAGGATCTACTGCACCAACTGGTAAAATGTTTGACATGTGGTAATATAATTTATACCAAAAACAGTGATTAATCAGGTTAGTCATATTGGTCTATTATTTTGAACATTACAGTATCTATATTCCCTAATTTCTAATCAATGCCCTTAATAGGAATCTGTCAGCAGGATTTCACCCCCAAACTCTTTATATGCACATTTTCACTGGTGTGTCGGAGGTGACAGACAGTCAATCTGCAGTGGTTTGCCGGAGATCTCCACGCTTGGAAATGCAGACAGCTGCCTAGATAGGAGGCTGTCTTTAGGACCCAGCAACTACCTCCCTCTGGCCTGGGTGTATATATACCTGAACTCTCCAGGTGGGCGTTGCCGGTTATACTCATTTCTACTTGGAACTTGGCTGAAGCAGCATCACGTCCTCTCTGGAGTCTTGAGGCCGTGTGCCCTGTTGGAGTTTCTTCTTAAGCTAAGTTGTTATTCCCTTGTGTTGTCTTCCCCTTTTGTCTTTAGAGTGCTAGCAGAGGTTGACTAGTGCTCATCTCCTTCCACCCCCAGCTATAACCTTACGCCAGGGATATTAGCGCGAGGCACGTGATCGGCGACAGCTGCGGAGGCTGTATAGGGACGTTAGGGGGATACAGAGTGATGCTAGTCCAGATTAGGAGGTCACCTCTTCCCCCTTTCCCTAGTGTCTGGGTTCCCTTTCACCTCTATGTTGCACTCACACCTGGCGTGTGATAAGCAAATGACTCTGGTGACTATGAAGCCTCTGTCACTCCAGCTCTATTCCCTGCCCAGCGCCTCCTCCTCCTAATTGACTGACTCATGCTGCCCATACCAGTGCACCTACATATTACACTTATACTAACAATTGTGCTGGCCATTGTTTTTGGTTTTACTTCATGTGACGAGCTAGCCTTGTTCTAAAGACTATTGGACCAATGGACGATAGACGTAGAGCGGAATCCGCGGCTCTGAGGGATGCAGACTTTTTCCAGCACATAGCACCGGTTACGTCAATCTTATTGTTGTGTTCTATTAGAGATTTCCTTGCTGTGCTTTATTAGAGATTGGCTTGCTGGTCAGTTCAGCCTCAGGAATCAATGCTTCCATTCAGTAACAGTAAGCAAAGGGAGACGCAGGTTGTATCTTATGCATACATAAGGCCAGACCCAAGATTGATTACCAATGAAAGCAATCAAGCCATTGTTCTCCCAGCCACTAGTCCCATTGTGTGGATGGGGATAGTAGACCCAACTGAGCCATCACCACAGGGGGTCTCACATGCAGTCCCAGGTGATGGACTTCTGGAATATTCTTCATTCTTTGAGCTAAAAGCAAATGTTTAAGGGGGAGGGTGTGAACACCTCTGCCCATCCAGGGGCTGATCCCAGGGGAGGGAGGACAAGAAGCCACATGTTTAGTCATTGAGTGGGTGCAGTGATGTCGAGGGACTAGGATCTATGGCTGAGGTCCTGGAGTCCATGGATGGATGGCCTATGGAGTTTGGAAATCGGTTGCTGGATGGGCTGGATGCACATGTTACAGTTGTGGGATCTGTTGTCTGGATTTGAGGAACTTTCTTAAGGACTGTTACATGGGCTTCGGTCATGTTATCTGTCATCTGGAGGAGCATGGACTGTGGTTACAGACTATACTGGCAGGAGATACGAAATCTGTGGGCCGACCAAAAGTTGGGAGACAGTGAGTATCGCCTGGTATAGGGGCAATGGGACTACCAACCCCGGGGAGGCGATCTTGTGGACTGGGGGCAATGTATTTTGGCCATTTACCCGGAGCTGTTGTAAAACCATGGATGTAAGGAATAAAAATTAGTTGCATCGTTAAGCTGCCTAGGTGATTATTGCAACCCACAACATCAGATCTTCACACTTCATTTTCTTGTATTCAGTACATTTGGTGGTGTGAATTCCTCCATTGCACCTTTATCTCCTCCGCTGGTCCATCTCAGTCCCCGTCTGTTTGGAGGCCTGGATGGCATGTGTTGAGGTGCGTTACTAGAGTTAGTGACCATCCAGACTGGGTACACCTTGTCACAGTGGGATGGCTCTTAAACTTTTTTGATAAAAAAAAAGTGTGAACAAAGCACCCTATGTTTTTTACATGCATTACTATTTATTTACAGTACTTAATGCAGCATGTGCTGGCCCTTGTTTTTCGTTCTGCCCATGGAGCATGACCAAAAATGACAGGTTCCTTTTTAGATGCAAAATTTAAAAAAAAATTAAAATACGCCTACTCCATTGTGCATATGCAATATCAGACTGTGTTACCCCCCTCAAAAGAAAGAAGAATAGGTGCTGAAATATATCAGAAAAAACAGGCTGCAGACTATGGTTTTGTTGAGGGTTGTATTCTGTGTGCTATTGCATACAGCCACATTAGTCCTAAATCACTGTATACACCCAAAGAATAGAAAAAGCGTTCTCTGTTTCTAATTTCGTTCATTAGTGAAATAGTTTTCCAACACACTGACAATGCTTGCTTTGTAATAACTAGGACAGAGACCACCCAGAATGATAATATCTCTTTTTAAGCATTGCACTGTTAACACATAGCATAATACTTGGATCAGAACTACTAGCACACCCACACAAACTGCTTGTACAAAAGTGATACACGTGGTTTTATGCTGTATAATGACTCTGCTGACATTACAGTAAAATGGATCACACAGCTACATGGCTAGTGCCATTGGATGGTTCGTTTTCAGGTTGTTTTTTTCCCAATACCTGTTTTAGATTGTTCTGAATATATTTTGCATTATGTGAGGCACAAAAATAGATAAACACTGATATAACCATTATATTAATGACGCGCCCCTGGGCCTGTGTCGCGCTGCGCTGCGCATGCGGGAGCTTACCCGGAGCCGGATCTGTGGAGGGTTGTAGTCTCGTGGCGGTGACCCGGTCCGTGCCCAGGGAGTCAAACTAGACGGCAGTCCATTAGTAGTAAATGGTTGATGACTACGCCACCCATTGAGTGCAGCCAGGGGGCTGCTGCTGCAGGGCAGACCGCTGAGGCCGATGGTGGGATTGTGCAGCGTGATAGTATAACCCCCAACGGGAGGGGTATGGCCTCAGGGCAGCCGACGTGGATGATGGGGGTAGCAGGAACCACTCAGAGACGGTACGGTGTACTTCAGGGTCTTTACTGGTAACAACAAAAGACCCTCCCGGAGTACTTGCTAGCGGATGGGGCCTGGTCAGTCCTTGAGCAGATGGGATCTCCCCTGGCCAGGCGTAGTTGTAGGCCTCCCAAACTGACTGTACTCTTCTGGCTACCTTGCTAGGAGCTGATGTAAGTAGCCCACGTCCCTGAGTGTACCGTGTGGTGCTCACCCGTATAGCCGGTGACTCGGGGCCTTCTAATGGCTTCCGCTCCACGATGGCGGTGCTGGTCCCACGCGTGTGACCGTGCCTTCGGGCTTCTGGGCCAGAGGACCTGAAATCCCCTGCCTGACGGATTCTGCTGCTGGGCAGGAATTAGTCCCCACAGCCTCGGACTCCGGGTCCGGTAAAAAGTCTTCTTAGTCAGGGCGAACTCTGCAGCTGCCAGCCCCTGACTCCTTGTAACTGCTGTTTCTTCCTATGCTGTCTCTACTTCTTCTCTTCTTCTACTCACTCACCCTGCCTCAGCCCCAGGTTTATATAGGGGAAGTTCTTCCCCTCCCAAGACTGGGCAGGAGGTGTGGCATGCACAGGATCCCTGACTAAAGGACCTCCCACCTGCTCTCAGACATAACATTACGTTACTGTGGCAACCAGACCCCTGGGGTGTCACATTCCCCCCTAGTAAAATTTAGTACTCCGGGACTAAACACATTTAGAAAACATAACAAGGCAAAACATTAATAATACAATAAGAAAACACATAAAGATGGTTACGGCGTGTCCGCAACCGGGTGCAGTCTCTGAAGAAAGCAAGGTGTCCATTTCACCAACACAGGGAGACGTAACCAGGTAGGGGTCTGTTCTACCCCGAGTCCTTGACAGTCTTTAGTCCATCCTGGGTTACGCTCCAACTATATACAAGGATTCCCGGTAAATCCACCAAGGATTCCTAAAAACAACTAGAAATACAAAATTACACACAAGCAACTATAGACAGGTAAACATTATAAAATAGCTTAAACATTTAGATCCTCCAACGTGCGGGTAACTGGCCTCTAGTGGCCCTAGTGGACCTACGGAGCTGACTGTCTGGCCCTGAACTACAGGGTGTAGGAGCTGTCAAGGGTAAACTGGGCAGCTGTCTACCGGCTCTTTGTCTCACTAGGGGTACGGCAGGCTCACTATAAGCAGAGGGTTGATTCTCCTGTTCTACTTGTGTGGAGTCTTCTGCCTCCTGGACCGGCTGTTCTTCCAGCTCTACCCGTTGCTCCGTAGGTTCTTGGGATGATGGTTGGAGGAAGGTGAGTACGGGTACCACAACTGCACCATTGACTTGAGTCCAAGACCGAGGGAAGTCCCCGAGCACGGTACTAACCATATCTTCCCTTTCTCCCACGGGTCGATGGTCTTCTTGTTCCTCTTCAGGGTTCCTCAGTTGTTCGGGACACTTCTTCAGGTGGTCCCGGGATACAATGGCTGTGGTTTCCCCTCCGTCTTTACTGATGGTACAGACCTTCGGGTTCTCGTGGCTTGAGGGCAGTACGGTGTACGGGTCCTTCTCCCACTGGTCATCCAACTTGTGGAGCCGTCTTTTCCTCTTCAAGACCTGCTCTCCGGGTACCAGGGGAACAGCGGGAGCATACTGGTTGTAAGTCTTCTCTTGTCTTTCCCTAGCCTGACAGAGACTTCGCTCCACGCTCTCCTGTACTCTCCGGTACTGCTGCTGCCTCTCTGTGTCCCAGTCTGTTTCTGGTGAAGTGTCCTCAGGTGTCAGGACTCCCATTTCCAGGTCAACAGGTAACTTACCAGGTCTCGCCCTCATTAGGTAAGCCGGGGTACAGTTGGTGGAACCTACCGGGATGTGGTTGTATAGGTCCACCAGATCGGGCAACTTCTCAGGCCACAGACTGCGTTCTTCCAGGGGCAATGTTTTTAGAAGATCCATTACCACCTGGTTCATTTTTTCACAAAGTCCATTAGTTTGCGGATGGTAGGGTGTCGTCCTTATCTTCCGGCAGCCATACAGATTGCAGAATTCCTGGAAGACCTCCGCTTCAAAGGCAGGTCCCTGGTCCGTCAGCACTTGGTCCGGGTACCCGTGTGGACGGCAGAAGTGCTGCTGGAAGGCCCTAGCTGCTGTTTGAGCCGTTAAGTCCTTGACGGGGACGACAACCAAGAACCGGGAGTAATGATCCACGATGGTTAACGCGTAGACGTAGCCACTTCTGCTTGGGGTCAGTTTTACATGATCCAAGGCTACCAGTTCCAACGGTTGCCGGGTGACGATGGACTGCAGGGGAGTCTTCTGGCTGGCCCGGTCCTTCCTTCTCAGATTGCACGGGCCACAGTCTCTGCACCACTTCTCGATGGTTCCCCTCATGCCTACCCAGTGGAACCGCTCGCGCAGCAGGAACTCCAGCTTTTTCCACCCGAAGTGTCCAGCTCCGTCGTGGTATGCCTCCATCACCATGGCTGCGTCTCTTCGGGGCACCACTACTTGCCAGAGTAGTTCATGCGTCCGGGAGTTGACCATTCTGCGGCACAACTTCCCCTTGTAAAGGAATAGTCGACTCTTCTCCGCCCATAGTTGTTTGGCTTCCTCCGGAGCGTCTGGTTCAAGGCGAGCCTCCGGCCGAGTCAGCATCTCCTTCACCAGTCGGACGGCAGGGTCGCTGTCTTGCGTTTCCGCCCAGTTGTAGTGGGGTAAGGGGTTCAACGTAGCAGCCTGCTTACCCCTTACCCGGTGGGAATACTGGATAGTCCCATGACGGTGGAACGCAGGGAGTTCAACTTCTTCCAGTCCCTCCGGATCTTCTCCTTCGTCCGGCAGGTTGGGCATCCTGGACAGGGCGTCCGCGTTAGTATTGGAGCGTCCTGCCCGGTATTTGATTGTGAACTCGTAGTTGGACAGACGGGCCATCCAACTCTGCTCCAGGGCACCGAGTCTTGCCGTGTCCAGGTGTGTCAACGGGTTGTTATCCGTGTATACGGTGAACCGGGAAGAAGCGAGGTAATGCCTAAAGCGCTCGGTGACTGCCCATACCACGGCCAGGAACTCTAGCTTAAATGAGCTGTAATTTTCGGGGTTCCTTTCGGTGGGTCGCAGTTTTCGGCTGGCATAGGAGATTACTCGTTCTCTCCCCTGCTGAATCTGGGACAGTACGGCTCCTAGCCCGATGTTACTGGCGTCGGTGTAGAGGATAAAGGGCTGGCTATAGTCCGGGTACGCCAAGATTTCATCCCCCGTGAGGGCCATCTTCAGCTGGCGGAAGGACTCTTCTTCTAGCTTTTCCCATTTGAAGGGCGGCTTCTGGTTCTTGGCCTTCCGGGACTGGCCTATCAGGAGGTCCTGCATAGGTGCTGCCTTTTTGGTGAAACCGGGAATAAACCTTCGGTAGTAGCCTACCAACCCTAGGAACTGCCGCACTTCTTTTACGCTGGAGGGGCTTGGCCATCCCTTAATTGCGGTGATCTTATCGGGGTCGGGAGCCACTCCGTCAGCGCTCACCACGTGTCCCAGGTATTGCACCTTTGGTTTCAGGAGGTGACACTTGGAGGGTTTCACCTTTAGGCCGTAACTCGCCAGAGCTTCGAACACCTCCGCCAGGTGTTTCAGGTGGTCCTCATAAGTTTTGGAGTATACGATGACATCGTCCAGGTACAACAGGACCGTCTCGAAGTTTCTGTGGCCCAGACAGCACTCCATTAATCGTTGGAAGGTTCCTGGGGCGTTGCAGAGTCCGAACGGCATGCAGGTGAACTCGCTAAGTCCCATCGGGGTGGTGAATGCGGTCTTCTCCCGGTCCGCCTCTGCTACAGGAACCTGCCAGTACCCGCTAGTGAGATCCAAGGTAGAGAAGAAGTTAGCAGATCTTAAAGCAGCCAATGACTCCTCTATCCTTGGTAAGGGGTACGCATCCTTGTGTGTGATACGGTTGATTTTCCGGTAATCTACACACATCCTCATGGTGTTGTCTTTCTTTTTGACTAAAACTAGTGGGGCTGCCCAGGGGCTACAGCTATCCCGGATTACCCCAGCCTCCTTCATGTCTCTAAGCATCCCCTTGGCGTGTTGGTAATGTGCAGGGGGTACGGGTCGATACCTCTCTTTTATGGGAGGATGATCTCCCGTGGGGATGCGGTGTTCTACCCCCTTGACTCGCCCGAAGTCTAACGGGTGTTTACTAAACACTCTCTCATACTCTTGAACCACCCGATAGACTCCTTGTTTCTGATGTGAGGGAGTGGAGTCAGTACCCAGATGTAGTTGCTGACACCAGTCCTCCATGTCTTTCTTAGAGCCGTTACCTTCCTCCGGGTGAGATGGAGGCAAGGGTTCCACAGATTGTATAGAATTTTGATTAGTGGTATATAATTTGGCTAGCGTGGCATACCGGGGCAGGTACACTTCCCTCTCCCCGATATTTATTATGCGAACGGGCACCCTCCCATGGCGTACATTGACCACCCCCCGTGCTGTCAAAATGGTGGGCCTACTGTCTGAGTAAACTGGTTCTACCATTGCCTGGTAATCTCTACCTCTCAGACCAATAGCTGCCCGGCACCAAATCATCATTTCACTTTTTGGGGGCATGGCAATAGGAAAAGGGTCACACATTCTTACGCTACCAATCTCACCGCCGGAGAGTTCCACTTGTTGCCGTTGCATCAGTGCCCGGATCTCTTTCTGGAGCACCCGCTGCTCGCCGGAGCTGGCGTTCTTGGCAACCTGCTGTAAAAGGAAAATCACCTCTGCAAGACAATTTTCAATTACGTTAGTTCCTAGAGTTATTTTTGGGTGACTCTCATGTTTATCAATATCTACAATGATCAGTCCCTGTGCGGCCAGTTCGACTCTACCAATTTTGAGGGTCACCTCTTTAAATCCGATCTGTGGCACGGGCTGGCCATTGCTGGCGATGATACTCAAGTCGTCGTCAGGGTAGCGGGTAATATCCGAGTCATTCCAGTACTGCTTGAAGAGCACGTACGGGATGGTGGTGACCTGTGACCCGGTATCCAGTAGGGCACTCATGGGAATGCCATCCAGTACCACAGGCAAGACTGGACGTCCTCCCACATATCTGTCGCGCCAGTTCGATGGGCCTGGTGATCTTTTTCCTGGGGGTTGGCCCTCTACCCCAGGTTGTGCCCGTTTAAAGAACAGTACCTTTCCATATGTCCGGGTTGATTGCAGCGGCGGCAGATGGGTCGTCCGTCCTCGCTGTATCGGTCACTGGGTCTTCCTCTGGCCGGTGGGGTCCTCCTTGGTCGACGCCACGGGATGTCCTCCGGTCCGGATGCCAGCTGGATCTTCCCTGGGGTGGAAACCTGTAAAGACTGCACAGTTCGGGTTAGCGCAGCAACGCTCTTAACTAGCTCTTGGACCTGATGGTGTAGGTCTGGAGCCGGGTCATTGTCTAAAGCCTGCGCATGAGCTCCCACAGGCCCTGTCGACAAGGGCGCCGCCTCCTGGTGGTAAGTGATAGCTGGGCGCCTGTGGGTCACAACGCCACCCGGTGCTGGTTCTCGGAGCACCCGGATAGCTCTATCCTTGAACTGTGCAAAGTCCAGATGGGGATCCTGTAAGGCCATTGCCCGCAACTGGGTTCGGTGGGCATTGCAATATAAACCCTCTATAAATTGTTCAGTCAACAGCCTGTCCTCGTTTCCCACCCCATCAGGGTCGGTCTGCTTTATGGCCCTCAGGGCCTCTTGTAGGTTTAGTGCATAGTCCCTTATACTCTCATGCGCTCGCTGCTTGCACCCGTAGAATCTAAGCTTGATCTCGGCTGAGGTGCGGGTATCGAAGGTGTCCCTCAGCCGGGTTAGTATCTCTGCGACAGTCCTCCTCCCAGGTGGCCAAGATTTTACTTCTCTTTTGGCTGCCCCGGTTAGTTGGGCCACCAGGATGCTCACTTTTTGCTCTTCTGTGAGGGGGTACACCTGGAAGAGGCTATCCAGCTTTTCTCTAAAGTCATGCAGGGTATGTGACTCCCCTGAGTACTGGGGTAGCCAAGCTGCTCCCGGGATATAGGGCATGGTGAAGGGCATAACTGCAGCAGCGGTAGCGCTGGCGGGGGTTGAGGCAGTGAAGCTCTCCTCCGTATCCGACATCTTCCTCCCCCCTAGTGGACCGTGGCCTACCTTGCGATGATCCTCTTCCGTAGGCCGCGGCTCCGCAGTGGATCGTCAGGGTTGAGGACCTTCCGTCGCGCTCCTGTGACGTCGGCGTCTGCTGGGCTCCTTCCAGGACCTTACGCAACGTCCGGACGTGAGGCGGGGCTTCAGTTCTCGCGCGCTTTCGGAGTCCACGCCCCTCTTCTTCCCGCGCGGCGTCCTCAAGATGGCGTCCAATGGCGGGAAAACTCCACGGATGGCGGGAAGAAGGTCGAAGATGGCGCCGGATGGCGGGAAAACTTCGCGGATGGCGGGAAGAAGGTAGAAGATGGCGCCGGATGGCGGGAAACCTCCACGGATAGCGGGAATCTTCACCACTGGTAAGTTTGAACAGTCTTTGCTTTTCAGGCACGCAGTACCCGGTGGTTGCGGGCACGAAATCCTGCCGACTACGCCAAAGTTGACGCGCCCCTGGGCCTGTGTCGCGCTGCGCTGCGCATGCGGGAGCTTACCCGGAGCCGGATCTGTGGAGGGTTGTAGTCTCGTGGCGGTGACCCGGTCCGTGCCCAGGGAGTCAAACTAGACGGCAGTCCATTAGTAGTAAATGGTTGATGACTACGCCACCCATTGAGTGCAGCCAGGGGGCTGCTGCTGCAGGGCAGACCGCTGAGGCCGATGGTGGGATTGTGCAGCGTGATAGTATAACCCCCAACGGGAGGGGTATGGCCTCAGGGCAGCCGACGTGGATGATGGGGGTAGCAGGAACCACTCAGAGACGGTACGGTGTACTTCAGGGTCTTTACTGGTAACAACAAAAGACCCTCCCGGAGTACTTGCTAGCGGATGGGGCCTGGTCAGTCCTTGAGCAGATGGGATCTCCCCTGGCCAGGCGTAGTTGTAGGCCTCCCAAACTGACTGTACTCTTCTGGCTACCTTGCTAGGAGCTGATGTAAGTAGCCCACGTCCCTGAGTGTACCGTGTGGTGCTCACCCGTATAGCCGGTGACTCGGGGCCTTCTAATGGCTTCCGCTCCACGATGGCGGTGCTGGTCCCACGCGTGTGACCGTGCCTTCGGGCTTCTGGGCCAGAGGACCTGAAATCCCCTGCCTGACGGATTCTGCTGCTGGGCAGGAATTAGTCCCCACAGCCTCGGACTCCGGGTCCGGTAAAAAGTCTTCTTAGTCAGGGCGAACTCTGCAGCTGCCAGCCCCTGACTCCTTGTAACTGCTGTTTCTTCCTATGCTGTCTCTACTTCTTCTCTTCTTCTACTCACTCACCCTGCCTCAGCCCCAGGTTTATATAGGGGAAGTTCTTCCCCTCCCAAGACTGGGCAGGAGGTGTGGCATGCACAGGATCCCTGACTAAAGGACCTCCCACCTGCTCTCAGACATAACATTACGTTACTGTGGCAACCAGACCCCTGGGGTGTCACATTAACACCACTGGACACTGGAAGATAAAATGAATATTATTATTTATTTTTGGCAGTTGTCAAAGGGTGGGATATATTAGGCAGCAAGTGAACAGACAGTTCTTACAGATTCAAGTAGGAACAATGTATACAGCCATGGCCAAAAGTTTTGAGACTGCACAAATGTTGGATTCCACAGTTTGCTGCTTCAGCGTTTTCAGAACTTTAGTACAATTATAAGAATTTCATAAGTTTTGAAACTTTTAACAAAATTCGTCAAGTTTATAGAAAGACTCAGTATTTACTGTGTTGACTCTTATTTTTCAACACATAGTATTATGGGCCCCACATGGCCCTCCATACAGTATTATGGACCCCACATAGCCCTCCATACAGTATTATGGGCCCCACATAGCCCTCCATACAGTATTATGGGCCCCACATAGCCTTCCATACAGTATTATGGGCCCCACATAGCCCTCCATACAGTATTATGGGCCCCATATAGCCCTCTGTGAGGAGCTGCCCACTTACTAAAGACTATGATTCTTTTCCAGCAACGGACCACCATTTTTGTCAATATTATTATTGTGTTTTATTAGTGATTTACTTGTTATGTTTTATATAGTTCTGCTAACTTGTCAGTATGTGCACTTGATTCACTTGTAAAATGTCCAGCATTCCACAACTCTGTATCTCAGGATATCTGTATCTCAGGAGTATCGAACCATTGTTCCAGCAGTCAATAATCTCATTATGTCTGTGTAGATTGTAGACACAGTGGAGCCGTCACCACAGGGGGTCTTACATGCAGTCTCAGATGAAGGCTTCTAGAATATTCTTCATTGTTTTAGCAAACAGTGAATGTTTAAGGGGGAGGGTGATCACTAGAGATGAGCGTTGTTCTACTCGACCTGTTCGCCAATCTCAAATTCGAGCTGTTTTGGGCGGTGTTCGAGCCGTTCGGCGAACACGTACGATTTGAGAAAAATTCGGCTGTTCGAGGTTATGTTCGATAACTGTTCGTGCACCAAAATCATAACTGGATTTTTTCTCAGTAATGATGAAAATTAATGTTAATACGCAGTTTGAGTGTACAGCGGGGTGGGGGGAGGGGCAGGGGATGGATCTCTGCAGGAATAATGAAGATCTCCATTTTTTTTTCTCTTTCCCGCATTTACAGTGGGGAGGTGCAATCTGTCAGCCTATCAGCAGCGCACACACGGAGCGAAGTGCTTTTTTTCACACAAGCAAGGGCATGTGTCATTGGCAGTGTATGTCACATGTCCTTGCCCTATAAGACCAAGCCATTTTCCCCGTCGCCACCATTTTCTCACTGCTGCAGCTGCGTGTTAGACGGCACCGCTGTTGCTGTGTGCGCTATACCTTGTTAATTTCAAGCCAATTTTCGCACAAATCTACAGATAGCTTGGGAGTAGGGAATAGTTGTGATTGCAGTCCTTTTAAGGACTAGGCTACAGCATTTCCTACGACATTTATCAGGCAGGTCTGTGCTCTTAAATAGATAGGTTGTGGGAGTAAAGACTAATTGTAATTGGAGTCCTTTTCAGGACTAGGTTACATCAGTTCCTATCAGTTTTTGCCAGGCAGGTCTGTGCCAGTGCTGTGCAAGTTTTTTTCACAGCATTTGGCTGAATCTAGCAAAGCTAATCCTTTTTGGCCTATTGCAGAGTGTGTTAGTCAGTGGAGTAGCCTATCTGTGTTGCAAGATATACCACCTGTGTATAGAATACCAATTTTTTTACTGCACCTAGTGAAGTAAAATCTTTTGGGCATAGCATCATTCTATTAGTCCATCTATACTGACCTCCATCAGGTTGCAAATTGAATATAATTTTTTCTGCATCTACCTCTGAAAAAATATTTGGCCTTCTAGCAGTGTGTGGGACTTTCTCTATTAGTCCATCTATACTGACCTCCATCAGGTTGCAAACTGAATATATTTTTTTCTGCATCTACCTCTGAAAAAATATTGGGCTTCTAGCTGTGTGTGGGACTTGTTCTATTAATCCATCTATACAGACCTCCATCAGGTTGCAAAGTGAATATAATTTTTTTCTGCATCTAGCTCTGAAAAAATATTTGGCCTTCTAGCAGTGTGTGAGACTTTCTCTATTAGTCCATCTATACTGACCTCCATCAGGTTGCAAACTGAATATAATTTTTTTCTGCATCTAGCTCTGAAAAAATATTTGGCCTTCTAGCAGTGTGTGGGACTTTCTCTATTAGTCCATCTATACTGACCTCCATCAGGTTGCAAACTGAATATAATTTTTTTCTGCATCTAGCTCTGAAAAAATATTTGGCCTTCTAGCAGTGTGTGGGACTTTCTCTATTAGTCCATCTATACTGACCTCCATCAGGTTGCAAATTAAAAATAATTTTTATCTGCATCTAGCTCTGAAAAAATATTTGGGCTTCTAGCTGTGTGTGGGACTTGTTCTATTACTCCATCTATACTGACCTCCATCAGGTTGCAAATTGAATATAATTTTTTTCTGCATCTAGCTCTGAAAAAATATTGGGCTTCTAGCTGTGTGTGGGACTTGTTGTATTAGTCCATCTATACTGACCTCCATCAGGTTGCAAACTGAATATATTTTTTTCTGCATCTACCTCTGAAAAAATATTGGGCTTCTAGCTGTGTGTGGGACTTGTTCTATTAATCCATCTATACAGACCTCCATCAGGTTGCAAACTGAATATAATTTTTTTCTGCATCTAGCTCTGAAAAAATATTTGGCCTTCTAGCAGTGTGTGAGACTTTCTCTATTAGTCCATCTATACTGACCTCCATCAGGTTGCAAACTGAATATAATTTTTTTCTGCATCTAGCTCTGAAAAAATATTTGGCCTTCTAGCAGTGTGTGGGACTTTCTCTATTAGTCCATCTATACTGACCTCCATCAGGTTGCAAACTGAATATAATTTTTTTCTGCATCTAGCTCTGAAAAAATATTTGGCCTTCTAGCAGTGTGTGGGACTTTCTCTATTAGTCCATCTATACTGACCTCCATCAGGTTGCAAATTAAAAATAATTTTTATCTGCATCTAGCTCTGAAAAAATATTTGGGCTTCTAGCTGTGTGTGGGACTTGTTCTATTACTCCATCTATACTGACCTCCATCAGGTTGCAAATTGAATATAATTTTTTTCTGCATCTAGCTCTGAAAAAATATTGGGCTTCTAGCTGTGTGTGAGACTTGTTGTATTAGTCCATCTATACTGACCTCCATCAGGTTGCAAACTGAATATATTTTTTTCTGCATCTACCTCTGAAAAAATATTGGGCTTCTAGCTGTGTGTGGGACTTGTTCTATTAATCCATCTATACAGACCTCCATCAGGTTGCAAACTGAATATAATTTTTTTCTGCATCTAGCTCTGAAAAAATATTTGGCCTTCTAGCAGTGTGTGGGACTTTCTCTATTAGTCCATCTATACTGACCTCCATCAGGTTGCAAACTAAAAATAATTTTTATCTGCATCTACCTCTGAAAAAATATTTGGGCTTCTAGCTGTGTGTGGGACTTGTTCTATTACTCCATCTATACTGACCTCCATCAGGTTGCAAATTGAATATAATTTTTTTCTGCATCTAGCTCTGAAAAAATATTGGGCTTCTAGCTGTGTGTGGGACTTGTTGTATTAGTCCATCTATACTGACCTCCATCAGGTTGCAAACTGAATATATTTTTTTCTGCATCTACCTCTGAAAAAATATTGGGCTTCTAGCTGTGTGTGGGACTTGTTGTATTAGTCCATCTATACTGACCTCCATCAGGTTGCAAACTGAATATATTTTTTTCTGCATCTACCTCTGAAAAAATATTGGGCTTCTAGCTGTGTGTGGGACTTGTTCTATTAATCCATCTATACAGACCTCCATCAGGTTGCAAACTGAATATAATTTTTTTCTGCATCTAGCTCTGAAAAAATATTTGGCCTTCTAGCAGTGTGTGGGACTTTCTCTATTAGTCCATCTATACTGACCTCCATCAGGTTGCAAATTAAAAATATTTTTTTTCTGCATCTAGCTCTAAAAAATATTTGGGCTTCTAGCTGTGTGTGGGACTTGTTCTATTACTCCATCTATACTGACCTCCATCAGGTTGCAAATTGAATATAATTTTTTTCTGCATCTAGCTCTGAAAAAATATTGGGCTTCTAGCTGTGTGTGGGACTTGTTGTATTAGTCCATCTATACTGACCTCCATCAGGTTGCAAACTGAATATATTTTTTTCTGCATCTACCTCTGAAAAAATATTGGGCTTCTAGCTGTGTGTGGGACTTGTTCTATTAATCCATCTATACAGACCTCCATCAGGTTGCAAATTGAATATAATTTTTTTCTGCATCTAGCTCTGAAAAAATATTTGGCCTTCTAGCTGTGTGTGGGACTTTCTCTATTAGTCCATCTATACTGACCTCCATCAGGTTGCAAACTGAATATAATTTTTTTCTGCATCTAGCTCTGAAAAAATATTTGGCCTTCTAGCAGTGTGTGGGACTTGTTCTATTAGTCCACCTATACTGACCTCCATCAGGTTGCAAATTCAAAATAATTTTTTGTCTGCATCTAGCTCTGAAAAAATATGTGGCCTTCTAGCAGTGTGTGCGACTTTCTCTATTAGTCCATCTATACTGACCTCCATCAGGTTGCAAACTGAATATTTTTTTTTCTGCATCTACCTCTGAAAAAATATTTGGGCTTCTAGCTGTGTGTGGGACTTGTTCTATTAGTCCATCTATACTGACCTCCATCAGGTTGCAAATTGAATATAATTTTTTTCTGCATCTAACCCAGCCAATAGTTTTGGCCTAATACCACAGTTTGGCCACTCAGCTCTGCTCGGTTCCCATCCATTATTTTTTTGTGCAAACAACTCCAGAGTTGTGAATTAGTTAACCACCAAAATGAGTGGAAAAAGGCCTGCTGCTGGTGGAAAGGGGAATAGGCGTGTTGGGAAGGGGAAAAAAGGTTGTGTCCGTGGGGTAGGTGTTAAAGCAACAGTAACATCTGCAGAAGAAAGACCATCTTCCAGCCAAACTAAAATGTCTACTTCTTTTAGCGGACAATGTGATAAGATCCCTTTCTTACGGCCACGCCAATCGCTACAAATTCCAGATGAGGCACAAAAACAGCAGGTGCTTCAACGGATATCAAGTGCTCCTTTAAGTGGGCTCTCCTCCACATCAACTTCAACATCACAAATACTCCAGTCCTCAAAGGTGTCACCCCAATCGCACTTGCTTCCTCACAGCTCCCAAATCTCCAGCTGCCCGTCTGAGTATGAGGTATAACAGATGGTTGAGTCTGCAGAGCTGTTTTCTCATACTATAGCCTGGGAATCAGAGGTCGACTCCAGCGCTTCTGTGAATCCAGACGAGGAAATGATCAGCACTGATGCCCAGAATCTTTATGAGTCGGATCCAGGACCAGACGCAGAAGGTTCTGACCATAATGTAGACCCTCATTCCCAAACTGTAACTCCTGTTGGTGGAGACAATGAGGAAGACGATGATGAGACTCAAATACCTGATTGGAGCGACAACTTTAGTTTTTTGTCAGGGCAGGAACAGGTTGGCTCTGAGGACGACGGGTGTGATAACGCACAGGGTGATGATGATGAGGTTGGAGATCCCACTTACTGTCAACCCACAGTCAGCCAAGAGATGAGGTCAGCAGAGGAGGTGGAGGAAGATGCTAGTGACGACGAGGTCAGGTTGCGCCTTCCTGGACAGAGACGTAGTACTGGAAGCACGTCAACAACTGCATCCTCAAACACAACTCTGCCTCTCACCACAAGTCGTGGTGGCTCTTCAGGTCGCATGGGTGCTAAGCCTTGCATAGCCTGGGCATTTTTTCAGATCGATAAAGATGACCCAACTCGTGTTATCTGTAACATTTGTCAGCAAAAGCTAAGTAGTGGCCAAAAAATACATAGTTTGAGTACTTCATGCATGAACCGGCACATGGACATGAAGCATAAGTTGCAGTGGGAAGCTCAGTGTGCTACAATGCGGCCTAGCCGGCCGGGCCAACCACCGTCTGCCATATCTTGTGCATCCGCGGCCTCTTCATCCTCTGTGACTGGGGGGACAGCAGTCACACCTGTTTTGGGGCGCAGACCTGCCACCTCTTTACCCGCAACAGCCAGCGTGATTGGCAGGTCATCATTTTCTTTGGAGGTGGTAACACCAGCTGGTGTTGAGCTCTGTCCGACATCGATAGCACCACCTTTGGATCAAGGCAACCTAACATGTCCGCCTGCATCTTCCTCACAGACCGGCAGTTTGCCGGGGACACCCTTATCAACCCCGTCTAAGCACAATAGCCAGCCCTCGGTCCCTCAGATGTGGACAAGTAAAAGACCATTTCCTCCTAGCCATGAGAAAGCTAAGAGGTTGAATTTCACCATCTGCAAGCTCTTGGCTACAGAAATGCTGCCTTTCCGCCTGGTGGACACAGAGGATTTTCGAGACCTTATGTCCGTCGCAGTGCCCCAGTACCAGATGCCCAGTCGGCACTACTTCTCAAAGAAAGGTGTGCCTGCGCTCCATCAGCATGTCGCACACAACATCACCGCTTCTTTGAGAAACTCTGTGTGTGACAGGGTGCATTTCACCACAGACACTTGGACAAGTAGGCATGGACAGGGGCGTTACATGTCGCTGACTGGGCACTGGGTAACTATGGTGACAGCAGGACAAGGGGCTGCTGTCCAAGTCTTGCCGTCCCCACGAGTTGTGCGTCAATCCTCTTTATGTCAAAGTTCCTCCACTGCTTCTGCCTCCTCAACCTCCTCTCGGTCTTCCACCTGCACCCAAAGCCTGTCTGGTCATGCCACAAGCTTTCTAACTGCGCAAAAGGGATCCTGCACACCTCCTTACTATGCTGGCAGTAGGGCTCAACGTCATCAGGCGGTTTTTACTTTGAAATGTCTGGGAAATGTGAGTCACACAGCTGAGGAGTTGTGGTCAGCTCTGGAGAACCAATTTCATGAATGGTTGTCTCCACTGGACTTGAAACCAGGGAAGGCCGTGTGCGACAATGCTGCAAACCTGGATGCGGCCCTTCGCCGGGGCAATGTCACACACGTGCCTTGTATGGCTCACGTGTTGAACCTGGTTGTCCAGCAATTTTTAGCCCACTATCCCAGACTAGATGGCCTTCTGCAGAGGGCACGGTCGCTGTGTGCTCACTTCCGCCGTTCGCATCCCGCAGCTCAGCGAATTACATCTCTACAGAAGTCGTTGGGCCTGCCACTTCACCGGCTAAAATGCGATGTGCCTACCCGGTGGAATTCAACTCTGCACATGTTGCAGCGACTGTGGCAGCACCGACAAGCCCTGGTGCAATACGTTCTGACGTATAGACTGGGCCAACGAGATCCAGACGTGGGGCAAATCACGCTGGAGGAGTGGTCTCAGATCAGGGACCTATGCACCCTTCTGCACAGTTTTGAAATGGCGACGAAGATGTTTAGTGCTGACGATGCCATTATCAGCATGACTATTCCGGTGATTTACATGCTGGAGCACATGTTAAACAGAATTCGGAGTCAGGTGGTGGCACAAGAGGAGGTGGAGGAAGTAGAGGAGGAGGAGTTGTATGCGGAAGGGCTAACATCTGCAAGGTCCAGACGGTCGGCAGCACCAAGGCGGCAGGCATGTGAGGGTGGGGGAGATGGTTTTACCAGGGCGCAAGGTAGCAGCCAAACTAGTGAGGAAGGTGCAGGAGCCCAGGAAGAAGTGGAGGACGAACTGATGGAAGACTCATCAGATGAGGGAGACCTTGATCACATTTCTGTTGTGCGAGGTTGGGGGGAGAGGACAAAGGAAGGAAGCATGATTGTTACCTCGCCACCAACACAACAGGGACTTGGTGCTCCTGGATGCGCAACACACATGAGTGCCTTCTTGCTGCACTACCTGCAACATGACCCTCGAATTGGGAGAATTAGAAATAATCCTGACTACTGGGTTGCCACACTGTTAGATCCCCAGTACAAAAGTAAATTTGCAGAAATTATTCCTGCCATAGAAAGGGATGCACGCATGCAGGAGTATCAGCAGAGACTGTTGCAGAATCTTACATGTGCTTTTCCACAAAACACCAGTGGTGCACGTAGTGAATCTCACAGTTCCAACTTGCCAAAAGTGGGACCGTCAAGTGTTCAGCACTCAAACCATAACAGAACCACTGTATCTGCTGGTAACATCAATTTTGCGCAATCATTTCACCACTTTTTTAGCCCATCCTTTGCAAGGCCACAGGAGACAAGAAGTCTGACACATAGTCAACGCCTAGAGACGATGGTACAGGAGTATCTCCAAGTAAACATTGAAGCCATGACTGTGTCACTGGACCCTTGCTCTTTTTGGGCTTCCAATCTGGATAAATGGCCGGAGCTAGCCACTTACGCCTTGGAGATCTTGTCATGCCCCGCAGCCAGCGTTCTGTCTGAACGTGTGTTCAGCGCTGCTGGTGGTGTGCTGACAGATAAGCGCACGCGGCTCTCCACTGATAATGTAGACAGACTCACGTTCATAAAGATGAACAAATCATGGATCCGAAACGACTTTTCTACCCCTGTGTCATCCTGGGGAGAGTAAAAGATGGATGATTGGTTAAAATCACCCTACCAACCGTTTTAAGCTTTCAAATTACTAATCATGTTTATCTGTATCTTGGCTGGAAAATAATTTGGGCTTTGTAGCAGTGTGCAGCACTGATTCTATTAGGCCATCTATAACAAGCTCCACCAGATTTAAAATTACTAATCATGTTTATCTGTATCTTGGCTGGAAAATAATTTGGGCTTTGTAGCAGTGTGCAGCATTGATCCTATTAGGCCATCTATACTAAGCTCCACCAGATTTAAAATTAATAATTATTTTTAGCTGCATCTAGCCCGGAAAATAATTTTGGGGCTCCGAGATGCGCAAGACACATAAGTGCTTCTTGCTGCACTACCTGCAACATGACCCTCATATTGTCAGAATTCGAAGTAATCATGACTACTGGGTTGCCACACTCTTAGATCCGCCAAACTTTTCGATCAACCTTTTCATTTTAATAAAGACCAAAAAAATGGTCATTTTTGAAATTATAAGCATTAGCAGGTTATTAGAAACTGAAATCAAACAGTTTTCAACTCAAAACTTTATTCTAGGTGATGTTACATTTTCACATAGGACCCCTTGTTCGAAAGGAGCTTCTGAACTCTCTCGTCCATTGAATTTGTCAGGTTTTGGATGGTTTCTGCTTCAATTGTTTTGCATGAGGACAGAATACCCTCCCAGAGCTGTTGCTTAGATGTGAACTGCCTCCCGCCATCATAGACACTCCTTTTGATGATGCTCCAGAGGTTCTGAATGGGGTAGAGGTCAGGGGAGCATGGGGGTCACACCATAAGTTTGTCCCCTTTTATGCCCATATCAGCCAGAGATGCAGATGTTTTATGTGCAGCATGAGATGGTGCATTATCATGCAAAAAAATGATCTTGCTGTGAAATACACGGTTCTTCTTCTTGAACCATGGCAGGAAGTGCTGTTTGAGAAAATCCACATACATTATGGAGTTCATCTTTAGCGCCTTCAGGGATCCTAAAGGGGCCGACAATCTCTCTCCCCATGATTCCAGCCCAAAACATTACTCCACCTCCTCCTTGTTGGCGCTGTAGCCGTGTTTGCGTGGGGTGTCCATCAACCAGCCATCCTCCACTCCATCCATCTGGACCATCGAGCGCTGCACGGCACTCATCCGTGAACAAAACAGTTTTGAAATCAGTCTTCATGTAATGTTTGGCCCACTGGAGCCGTTTCTGCTTGTGTGAAATGGATAGAGGAGGTCGACAGGATGGCGTATGCACAGCTGCAAACCTCTGAAGGACCCTGCATCTTGTTGTTCGGGGGACGTTGGAGGCACCAGCACCTTCAAAAACTTGTCTGCTGCTATGACAAGGCTTTTTTGCCGCTGCTCTTTTAACCTGACTTAATTGCTTGTAGGAAAGAGTCCTCAATTTGCCCTTATCAGCACGCACACGTGTGTACTGTGAATCAGCTACATACTTCTTGATTGCCAAGACACTTCATCCTGATCATCGCACAATGTTGATTGTAGTCATGCCTTGACCTAAACACTCTACAATTTGTTGCTTCTCAGCAGCCGACACATCCTTTTTCTTTCCCATTTTGGCAGAAAATGTAGGCTGCTTAATAATGTGAGACAGCCTTCTTAAGTAGTCTTGCCTTTCATTGGACACACCTGCCAAACTAATTAGCACAGGTGTCTGCAATTGCTTACAGTGATATAAAGAGCCCTGACACACATCACCATCAATGAGTTTAACTGACAAACAAACAAATTCTTCCCTTATCACTCCTAAACACTTTTTGCATAATAATTTGGAACACAGTGTACATGTGCTTTTCCACAAAACACCAGTGGTTCACGTAGTGAATCTTACAATTTTAACTTGCCAACCGTGGTCTGTATGGAGTTGTTCAATAAAGGGCCCAAAATTAAGATAACATAGATGGGAGAGGTCTCTATGAATAGGAATTCCTAAGTATTTGATACCCTGTGAGGGCCAGGCAAAGGGAAAGTTGGACTGGATGGAATCCTATATGGATTTGGGGAGGGAGACATCGAGGGCCTCAGACTTCGCTGCATTGATTTTAAAATTTGACCATGTAACAAAGTGATCTATTTCAGCCATAACAGCATGGATGGATATATGTGATTGAGTGATATATACTAGGACATCATCAGCAAATAGAGAGCACTTGTACTCGGTGCCTCCCACCTCAATCCACCTAATATTGGGGTTATGGCGAATTGATGAGAGCAGGTGCTCCGTAACTAGGATGTATAAGAGAGGGGACAGAGAACATCCCTGCCTTGTCCCATTGGTGATTGTGAAAGGTGATGAAAATGTTCTGACGCGCCCCCTGGGCCTTGGGACACCCGGAGCCGGACCCTTTTTGGTGGATGCTGGTGGTTGTAGTCTCCGGTTCCGTGGCTCAGGGCGGTCAAACCAGTGGCGGAACTATTTATGTGGTTTTGATGTTTAAATGTCCGACTACGCCACCCGTGGATTGCGGTCAGAGTGAACCGCCGCTCCAGGGCAGACCGCTGAGGCTGGTGTTGTGGGTGCAGCAGAGCGTAGCATAACTCCCCACGGGAGGAGTATAGCCTCAGGGCAGTGTATGCGGAGGATGGGGGTGATGGTGCAGGGCAGCAGCAGTAACGACACGGAGTCAGTGATGCAGTCCAGGGCCTTTACTCACAGTTCTTATTATCCAGACCACGTCTGCAGGTAACGGCTGCCCACGTCGTAATGTGCTCACCAGGTGAGGGGCTCAGACAACTCCCAGATAACTTTGGAGCGCTTCACAGGACCCCCTTTGTGTGTCCTTTGTCTGGCCTTTCTTACCAACCCTTCTGTCCGGCTGCCTCGGGCCTCCTCTTTGTAAACTTGGCGCCAGTTTCCCTGACCCTATGTGGTGCCTTCCTAGCGGGTGTAGCGAGGGGCTGCGCCACATAAAATGTCACAGCCTCCGGTTTCTAGCTGAGGGTCGTTTCCTGCCTCCACTAGTTTCGGGGACCGGTCTCCCCCTTTGGCCTGACCCCTCCACGCAGGTGGATTCGGGCTTGCGGTGGCGACTCGCCCGTCCGCACCCCTGGGATCCCTTCATTCCTCGTTCCTGGAGCCTTCTCCGCTCCTCTTCCTTCCTTCTCCCTCTTCCAGGCCTGGGCCTCTGTTACTAGGCCCGCCTCTGGAGCAGATCTCATGCAGAGCCCCTGCTCCCTGCCACTTCTGCTCAGACTTCTCTGCCCTGAACTAAGATGGTGCCCACCTTTTATACTCCCTTCTCAATGCACCCAGGAACTGCTTCCTCCCTGCTCCTGCACTACAGGGTTCCCCTTCCTCAGTGTTCCCTCCCCCCACTCCAGCCAGGGACAGAGACTGTCGTGCCCATCTCAGGGGCATATTGGTCGCCCTGCCCCACGGCAATGTGGTGTAATGCATGCAGGTGTCGGGTCCTGATCCACACTCCATCCTTACCTGAGAGTGAGATATCACACCTCTGGGTGAGGTGCAATACCTCTGTAGCAACCGGGCCCTCAGGGTAATACAGTTCCATTTATCTTCAGCCTAGGTGACGTATTGCGATACAGGGCCGTGATTTGGGCTATAAAAGGGTCCCCTAGACCCCTACCCCAAGCTTTTTAAGAGAATCATATATGGCGTGCCAGGAGACTCTATGGAATGCTTTCTCAGCATCCAACGAGAGTATCTAATTACAAATTTTTAACTGCATCTAGCCCAGGAAATACTTTGTGCCTAGTAGCAGTGTCTGCTAGTCAGCGGATTATCCCGGCTGTTAAGCAAGCTACACCACCTGTAGTTTTGACACTTAATTTTTTCAAAGGAAATGCTTCGGGACCACGGGATACTCAGTGAAGAGCATCAGGAGGCACCCCAAGGCATAGGGGCTGGGACTGGCAGTAGGATGCCTTGCGGTGGACAGCCGAGCTCGATCCTTATAAAAGCTTTTTAACCGAAGCAGCTTTAGTGGACGCTACTGGAGCTGGAATTACGCGGCTGCTGGCATGAGACTTGCCCTCCAATAGATCCTTGTAAATGGATTTAAAGTATATTCATTCAAATTAGAGAGACAATTTAAATTAAAAAGCTTAGAGCTGCCTCCACCACAGGGGGGCTCGCTCGACCCACCAGCGGACAGGCACCAGTATTGGGAGAGGGGGGCTGGCCGTCAGGGTTCACCGCGGCTCTGGCACAAACCCGGCGACACGGAGGTGGCACGGGCAGGAGCGGACTGAACGTGTCGGCTTCTCACTTTTTGGATTTAAGAAGGGCATGACATGCCTATATCTGTCTCCCCCTCCTTTTACTCCTCCACCTCTTTTCTTTTCGCATGACTATATGTACTTGTCACTTTTCCATGTGTTAGCTGTGTCTTCAGAGCAGTTTGTCAGCTTTTGGACACCTTAGAAGGTGTTTTCTATGTGTTTCTATGTGTTTTTGTTTGCCTGCCATTGGTTTTAATGGTGTTCAAAGATGTTCGACGAACAGTTCGGCGAACATACGGGTGTTCGACGAACCGAACCGAACTCGAACACTACGGGGGTGGCTCAACACTACTGAACAGTCAGGGAGACACTATTACTGTTTTTTTATGTATGTTTGCCTGCCATTGGTTTTAACGGTGTTCGAAGGTGTTCGACGAACAGTTCGACGAACAGTTCGGCGAACACACGGGTGTTCGACGAACCGAACCGAACTCGAACACTACGGGGGTGGCTCAACACTAGTGATCACTTCTGACCTGGGAGGGGACTGATCCCAGTTACTTACAACCCGCAACCTCAGATCTTTACACCCTCCTTATAATATTATTGGCCTCACACAGTCCTCCACACAGAATGATTGGCCCCACAAAATTGGCCAAATATAATCACCTTGCAGACCAGATTTGGCCCATTGGCGCGAGTTTGGCTTGTATGTTTTACACAAAACGACAGGTAGCACCATACCGATTGGAGGTCGTTTTACTGCCCTTTTACACAGGCAGACCAAAGTAATCGATGCACACTGAGCGATCAATTCTAGATCGCTCAGTGCGCATAGGCTGCCATGGTTCTTGGCTGTTAGAATCCTGTTTACACAGGATGACGCACCGCAGAGAATAATGATTTTTTTTTGTGCTGCAAAAAAGACCATTTCCGCCGATGAACAAGTACTTTGCTCGTTTATCAGGTGATCGGCAGCCAGTTTACATGACAAGATAATTGTGAAATGAGTGGTTGTAACAACGCTGATTCACGATTATGTTGCAGTATCAATGCTGTATACCAATGCAACAGAAATGACTTTCTACTATTCCTGCACTACACAGAGGAAGGTATCCTTTTCTCTCAATATTGCCATTTTTTGGTGGCTGAAAGTTTTTTTTTAAAGATTGATTTTGAGCTGGTTGGGATATTCTCAAAAGTTTAATCATAATCACATATCCAGATTCTTTACTGTAAGAGCAGTGAGACTATGGAACTCTTTGTCGAATGATGTCGTAAGGGTTGATTCACTACTAAAATTTAAGAAGGGTATGGATGCCTTTCTTGAGAAATGTATTAGAGGTTATGGGTACAAAATTCCGTGATGAGGAGTTAATCCCGGGAGCTGGTCTGATTGCCTTATGGAGTCGGGAAGGAATTTTTCCCCTAATATGGGTCTATTAGTGTCTGCCCCATGAGGTTTTTGTCTTCCTCTGGATCAACATGTTAGATTATAGGTTGAACTCGATGGACGTAAACAGAGGTGTATCTAGGTCTTCTGGTACCCGGGGCAAGAATTCAGTTTGGCCCCCCCACCTCCAAGCACATATGTAATTTGCACACTAAGGCCACGGCCCCAATTATCAGTATTCAGTCAGTATTTTTTCCTCAGGAGTGGGAGCCAAATCCAGGTGAGGAACAATCAGAGAAAAGGTATCATAGAAACAAGTCACCAATTCTGCATTTATCACCCACTTCTGGTTTTGGCCCCCACTCCTGAGAAAAAATACTGACCGAATACTGACCAAATACTGATAGTGGGACCGTGGCAGTCACGAGCTGACGAGCTGCTCTCCCTATTCTCTCAATATTCAGTGGAAAAAAACTCGTTGTCAGGTGAGTGTCAGTATGAAAATTGCATATGAGTGAAGTGGCCGTGTGATGACTGATGGAAACAGCAAGCTGAGCTAAATCCTGACAGTGAGTACATTATACGCTGTTAGGATTGGCTACAGGGTTTCATTTTACAACTAAAGGGCTCGTCCAGGTTTGAGATGAAAGTCTGCAATCACTCTATGTGACTGTAGGCTTCTGAATTCTCACAGCGCATGCACTGCACACTTTTAGGAGTCTCCCTTACACAAGTATGTGATTTGTATACTTCTGGCCACATTCCGACTAGATGTGTCCAGCCTCACTCAATTCATTTTCATTGAGTGAGGCTACGCATGTCTAGTCGGCATGTGACTGCATGCACAGTACAGACCAAAAGTTTGGACACACCTTCTCATTTAAAGATTTTTCTGTATTTTCATGACTATGAAAATTGTACATTCACACTGAAGGCATCAAAACTATGAATTAACACATGTGGAATTAAATAGTTAACAAAAAAGTGTGAAACAACTGAAAATTAGTGTTCAGAGAGCACTAAAATGCTCAGGTGCTCGAAGCTCTGGCTGAGCTCACCGTGATACTCAGGTGCTCGACCCGAGCAACGAGCCAATGTTAGTCTATGGGAGGCCAGAGCATTTTTTGCGGCGGCACCCCCCGGCAGTCTGTAGAAAGCCTAAAAAGTGCCCAAAACGATAGTGACAGTGCTGAAATGACATGGGGACAGCATGGGGATTGCCCCAGGAAGCATTTCTGACCCCCAGGTCACTGCTGTCAACAACGTGGTCAGAAGTTTTAAGCCACTTTTACAGGCTCATAATAAAACGTTCAAAAACGAAACTGAAAGTGCTTTCCTGTGAAATATGTTAAGGAACTTCCTTTCCAGGGCAAAGACTTGTGTATAAGGTAAAATAAATAACCAAAAACAAAAATACTCCTCCACACCTTGGGCTATGTTCACAAGTACCATTTTTTATGCATTTTTGCACTTTTGTATTGCTTTCAACCGTGACAAATGCATTCACCGGGAAATGTCATTTTAACATTTTACAACCTTATCTGCCCATGTGCTGTGTGACACATGCATACAGTGCTGAAAAGACATGGGAACAGCATGGGGAAGACCCCTGGAAGCATCTCTGACACCCAGGTCACTGCCTAAAAGTGTGCCCATCAGTAGTGATTCTTGCCGCATCAGACTTGCAAGTCCTTGTCCCAGGGCAGTGTTCAATTGTATCTCCCCCAATCCTTGCAATACAAGTGACGCGCCCCCTGGGCCTGTGTTGTGGATGCACGTGTGCGGGAGTACCCGGAGCCGGATCGCTGGGGGTTGTAGTCTTCCGTGGCGGTGACCCGGTCCGTGCCCAGGGCAGTCAAACCAGTGGCTATTTTAGTATTATGATAATTGTCCGACTACGCCACCCGTGGATTGCGGTCAGTGGGGACCGCCGCTGCAGGGCAGACCGCTGAGGCTGGTATTATGTGTGCAGCTTAGAATGGGATGACTCCCCACGGGAGGAGTATAGCCTCAGGGCAGTTAGTGTGGATGATGGGATTGATGGTGTACGAGCGCAGCAGTAATAACTCAGAGTCCGTGCAGTGCAGTTCAGGGTCTTTACTGGTATTATAAAGCAGACCCTCCCGGGAGTACTGGTTAGCAGTAGGGGCCTGGTCAGTCTGTGAGCAAGCAGGATCTCCCCCTGGCCAGGTAGAGTTGTAGGCCTCCCCGTCTATCTGTACTCTTTCCTGGCTACATTGCATTGTGCGGGTAGAAGAAGCCCACGTCCCTGACTATGCCGTGTGGTGCTCACCTGTATGGCCAGTGACTTGGGGCCTCCTGTTAGCCTCCGCTCCACAATGGCGGTGCTGGTCCATTGCTTGTGACCGTGCCTCCGGGCTTCTTTGGCCAGAGGACCTGGAATCCCCTGCCGGTTGGATTCTGCTGCTGGACCTGGATGTCCCCACAGCCTCGGACTCCGTGTCCGGTTTAGTGTCTTCAGCCAAGGCGAGCTATCTAGCTTCCAGCCCCTGGCACTCGCTCCTGCTCCTACAGAGCTCCTAGGTCTTCCTTTCCCTGTGTCTGCTGTCCTCCAGACCCGACTACGTCTCTGTCTGGGACTTCACTCCCTAATCCCGCCCCAGACCCAGTTTTTAAAGGCAGATTCCTCCCCTCCCAGGCCTGGGCGGGCGGTGTTGCATGCTTAGGGCTCCTGACCAGAGAAACCTCCCACTTGCTCTCAGACATAATATTTCTATTACTGTGGCAACCAGACCCCTGGGGTGCCACACAAGTGCAAGTATGCAGCCTGCGCACCCACCCAGCCCCAGGCTGCAAAACCATACAGCTTGCTTGCTTGCACTAGAAATTGGGCCTTTTAGGCATGTGGAGGCGGAATCTGGCCACCACGTCATGGCTGCATCGGCGGCCCGGTATCCAAACTCAGTCCACAGCCGCCCGGTGGCCGGGTGTCCACGCTTGGTCCCCAACCGCCAGGGGGCGGCCGGGTGTCCATAAACGGTCCCCAGCCACCACTATTTGTCCCGGTAACCTTCCCCACACTTTTCTTAGCCTGGCCTGCTTTAAGGCAGCATTGGCCGAGCCCACCAGACAACCAGACTCCTCCAGTGGGCCCTGGCTTCTCCATCAGGGGAGTTGAGAGTGCCAAGGTGAGGAGCATGATGATGATGATAGAAGTTAGCATCTGCTTTGTTTTCTTGGAATGCAAGCGTAAGTGTGCAGCCTGCAACCCACCCACCCCAAGGCTGCAATACCATACTGCTAACTTGCTTGCATTTGAAATTGGGCCTTTTAGGCATGTGGAGGCGGAATCTGGCTACCACGTCATGGGTGCGTCGGCGGCCTGGTATCCATACTCAGTCCCTAGCCGCCCGGCGGCTGGGTGTCCATGCTTGGTCCTCAGCTGCCAGGGGGCAGCCGGGTGTCCATAAACGGTCCCCAGCCACTCCTATTTGTCCCGGTAATCTTCCCCACACTTTTCTTAGCCTGGCCTGCTTTAGGGCAGCATTGGCCGAGCCCACCAGACAGCCAGACTCCTCCGGAGGGCCTTGGCTTATCCATCAGGGGAGTTGAGAGTGCCAAGGTGAGGAGCATGATGATGATGATAGAAGTTAGCATCTGCTTTGTTTTTTTGGAATGCAAGCGTAAGTGTGCAGCCTGCCACCCATCCACCCCCAGGCTGCAATACCATACTGCTAGCTTGCTTGCACTTGAAATTGGACCTTTTAGGCATGTGGAGGCAGAATATGGGCACCACGTCATGGTTGCGTCGGTGGCCTGGTATCCATACTCAGTCCCCAGCCGCCCGGCGGCCGGGTGTCCATGCTTGGTCCCCAGCCTCCAGGGGGCGGCCGGGTGTCCATACTCGGTCCCCAGCAACTCCTATTTGTCCCGGTAATCTTCCCCACACTTTTCTTAACCACCATCTGCCACATCTTGTGCATCCGCGGCCTCTTCATCCTCTGTGACTGGGGGGACAGCAGTCACACCTGTTTTGGGACGCAGACCTGCCACCTCTTTACCCACAACAGCCAGCGTGATTGGCAGGTCATCATTTTCTTTGGAGGTGGTAACACCAGCTGGTGTTGAGCGCTGTCCGACATCGATAGCACCACCTTTGGATCAAGGCAACCTAACATGTCCGCCTGCATCTTCCTCACATACCGGCAGTTTGCCGGGGACACCCTTCTCAACCCCGTCTAAGCACAACAGCCAGCCCTCGGTCCCTCAGATGTGGACAAGTAAAAGACCATTTCCTCCTAGCCATGAGAAAGCTAAGAGGTTGAATTTCACCATCTGCAAGCTCTTGGCTACAGAAATGCTTCCTTTCCGCCTGGTGGACACAGAGGATTTTCGAGACCTTATGTCCGTCGCAGTGCCCCAGTACCAGATGCCCAGTCGGCACTGCTTCTCAAAGAAAGGTGTGCCTGCGCTCCACCAGCATATCGCACACAACATCACCGCTTCTTTAAGAAACTCTGTGTGTGACAGGGTGCATTTCACCCCAGACACTTGGACGAGTAGGCATGGACAGGGGCGTTACATGTCGCTGACTGGGCACTGGGTAACTATGGTGACAGCAGGACAAGGGGCTGCTGTCCAAGTCTTGCCGTCCCCACGAGTTGTGCGTCAATCCTCTTTAGCTCAAAGTTCCTCCACTGCTTCTGCCTCCTCAACCTCCTCTCGGTCCTCCACCTGCACCCAAAGCCTGTCTGGTCATGCCACAAGCTTTCTAACTGCGCAGAAGGGATCCTGCACACCTCCTTACTATGCTGGCAGCAGGTCTCAACGTCATCAGGTGGTTTTTACTTTGAAATGTCTGGGAAATGTGAGTCACACAACTGAGGAGTTGTGGTCAGCTCTGGAGAACCAGTTTCATGAATGGTTGTCTCCACTGGACCTGAAACCAGAGAAGGCCGTGTGCGACAATGCTGCAAACCTGGGTGCGGCCCTTCGCCGGGGCAGTGTCACACACGTGCCTTGTATGGCTCACGTGTTGAACCTGGTTGTCTAGCAATTTTTAGCCCACTATCCCCGACTAGATGGCCTTCTGCAGAGGGCACGGTCACTGTGTGCTCACTTCCGCCGTTCGCATCCCGCAGCTGAGCGACTTACATCTCTACAGAAGTCTTTGGGCCTGCCACTTCACCGGCTAAAATGCGATGTGCCTACCCAGTGAAATTCAACTCTGCACATGTTGCAGCGACTGTGGCAGCACCGACAAGCCCTGGTGCAATACGTTCTGACGTATAGCCTGGGCCAACGAGATACAGAGGTGGGGCAAATCACGCTGGAGGAGTGGTCTCAGATCATGGACCTATGCACCCTTCTGCACAGTTTTGAAATGACGACGAAGATGTTTAGTGCTGACGATGCCATTATCAGCATGACTATTCCGGTGATTTACATGCTGGAGCACATGTTAAACAGAATTCGGAGTCAGGTGGTGGCACAAGAGGAGGTGGAGGAAGTAGAGGAGGAGGAGTTGTATGTGGAAGGGCTAACATCTGCAAGGTCCAGACGGTCGGCAGCACCAAGGCGGCAAGCATGTGAGGGTGGGGAGATGGCTTTACCAGGGCGCATGGTAGCAGCCAAACTAGTGCGGAAGGTGCAGGAGCCCAGGAAGAAGTGGAGGACGAACTGATGGAAGACTCATCAGATGAGGGAGACCTTGATCACATTTCTGTTGTGCGACGTTGGGAGGAGAGGACAGAGGAAGGAAGCATGATTGTTACCTCGCCACCAACACAACAGGGACTTGGTGCTCCTGGATGCGCAAGACACATGAGTGCCTTCTTGCTGCACTACCTGCAACATCACCCTCAAATTGTGAGAATTAGAAATAATCCTGACTACTGGGTTGCCACACTGTTAGATCCCCGGTACAAAAGTAAATTTTCAGAAATTATTCCTGCCATAGAAAGGGATGCACGCATGCAGGAGTATCAGCAGAGACTGTTGCAGAATCTTACATGTGCTTTTCCAAAAAATACCAGTAGTGCACGTAGTGAATCTCACAGTTCCAACTTGCCAACCGTGGGACCGTCGAGTGTTCAGCACTCAAAAAGTAACACAAACACAGTATCTGCGGGTAACATCAATTTTGCGGAATCATTTCACCACTTTTTTAGCCCATCCTTTGCAAGGTCACAGGAGACAAGAAGTCTGACACATAGTCAACGCCTAGAGACGATGGTACAGGATTATCTCCAAGTAAACATTGAAGCCATGACTGTGTCACTGGACCCTTGCTCTTTTTGGGCTTCCAATCTGGATAAATGGCCGGAGCTTGCCACTTACGCCTTGGAGATCTTGTCATGCCCCGCAGCCAGCATTCTGTCTGAACGTGTGTTCAGCGCTGCTGGTGGTGTGCTGACAGATAAGCGCACGCGGCTCTCCACTGATAATGTAGACAGACTCACGTTCATAAAGATGAACAAATCATGGATCCGAAACGACTTTTCTACCCCTGTGTCATCCTGGGGAGAGTAAAAGATGGATGATTTGTTAAAATCACCTCACCAACCGTTTTAAGATTTAAAATTACTAATCATGTTTATCTGTATCTTGGCTGGAAAATAATTTGGGCTTTGCAGCAGTGTGCAGTACTGATTCTATTAGGCCATCTATACTAAGCTCCACCAGATTTAAAATTAATAATCATGTTTATCTGTATCTTGGCTGGAAAATAATTTGGGCTTTGTAGCAGTGTGCAGTACTGATTCTATTAGGCCATCTATACTAAGCTCCACCAGATTTAAAATTAATAATAATTTTTAGCTGCATCTAGCCCGGAAAATAATTTTGGGGCTTCTAGATGCGCAAGACACATGAGTGCCTTCTTGCTGTACTACCTGCAGCATGACCCTCAGATTGTCAGAATTCGAAGTAATCCTGACTACTGGGTTGCCACACTCTTAGATCCCCCACACTCTTCGATCAACCTTTTCATTTTAATAAAGAACAAAAAAATGGTCATTTTTGAAATTATAAGCATTAGCAGGTTATTACAAACTGAAATCAAACAGTTTTCAACTCAAAACTTTATTCTAGGTGATGTTACATTTGCACATAGGACCCCTTGTTCGAAAGGAGCTTCTGAACTGTCTCGTCCATTGAATTTGTCAGGTTTTGGATGGTTTCTGCTTCAATTGTTTTGCATGAGGACTGAATACCCTCCCAGAGCTGTTGCTTAGATGTGAACTGCCTCCCGCCATCATAGACACTCCTTTTGATGATGCTCCAGAGGTTCTCAATGGGGTTGAGGTCAGGGGAGCATGGGGGTCACACCATAAGTTTGTCCCCTTTTATGCCCATATCAGCCAGAGATGCAGATGTGTTATGCGCAGCATGAGACGGTGCATTATCATGCATGAAAATAATCTTGCTGTGGAATACACGGTTCTTCTTCTTGAACCATGGCAGGAAGTGCTGTTTGAGAAACTCCACATACATTATGGAGTTCATATTTAACCCTTCAGGGATCCTAAAGGGGCCGACAATCTCTCTCCCCATGATTCCAGCCCAAAACATTACTCCACCTCCTCCTTGTTGGCACTGTAGCCGTGTTTGCGTGGGGTGTCCATCAACCAGCCATCCTCCACTCCATCCATCTGGACCATCGAGCGTTGCACGGCACTCATCGGTGAACAAAACAGTTTTGAAGTCAGTCTTCATGTATTGTTTGGCCCACTAGAGCCGTTTCTGTTTGTGTGCAGTGGATAGAGGAGGTCGACAGGATGGCTTACGCACAGCTGCAAACCTCTGAAGGACTCTGCATCTTGTTGTTCGGGGGACATTGGAGGCACCAGCAGGTTCAAAAACTTGTCTGCTGCTATGACAAGGCTTTTTTGCTGCTGCTCTTTTAACGTGACGTAATTGCCTGTAGGAAAGAGTCCTCAATTTTACCTTATCAGCACGCACACGTGTGTACTATGAATCAGCTACATACTTCTTGATTGTGCGATGATCAGGATGAAGTGTCTTGGCAATGTTGATTGTAGTCATGCTTTGACCTAAACACTCCACAATTTGTTGCTTCTCAGCAGCCGACACATCCTTTTTCTTTCCCATTTTGGCAGAAAATGTAGGCTGCTTAATAATGTGGGACAGCCTTCTTAAGTAGTCTTGCCTTTCATTGGACACACCTGCCAAACTAATTAGCACAGCTGTCTGCAATTGCTTACAGTGATATAAAGAGCCCTGACACACATCACCATCAATGAGTTTAACTGACAAACAAATAAATTCTTCCCTTATCACTCCTAAACACTTTTTGCATAATAATTTGGAACACAGTGTACATGTGCTTTTCCACAAAACACCAGTGGTTCACGTAGTGAATCTTACAGTTCTAACTTGCCAACCGTGGTCTGTATGGAGTTGTTCAATAAAGGGCCCAAAATTAAGATAACATAGACTGGAGAGGTCTCTATGAATAGGAATTCCTAAGTATTTGATACCCTGTGAGGGCCAGGCAAAGGGAAAGTTGGACTGGATGGAATCCTGTATGGATTTGGGGAGGGAGACATCGAGGTCCTCAGACTTCGCTGCATTGATTTTAAAATTTGACCATGTAACAAAGTGATCTATTTCAGCCATAACAGCATGGATGGATATATGTGATTGAGTGATATATACTAGGACATCATCAGCAAATGCTGAGCACTTGTACTCGGTGCCTCCCACCTCAATCCACCTAATATTGGGGTTATGGCGAATTGATGAGAGCAGGTGCTCCGTCACTAGGATGTATAAGAGAGGGGACAGAGGACATCCCTGCCTTGTCCCATTGGTGATTATGAAAGGTGATGAAAATGTTCTGACGCGCCCCCTGGGCCTTGGGACACCCGGAGCCGGACCCTTTTTGGTGGATGCTGGTGGTTGTAGTCTCCGTGGCGGCGACCCAGTTCCGTGGCTCAAGGCAGTCAAACCAGTGGCAGAACTATTTATGTGGTTTTGATGTTTAAATATCCGACTACGCCACCTGTGGATTGCGGTCAGAGTGAACCTCCGCTGCAAGTCAGACCGCTGAGGCTGGTGTTGTGGGTGCAGCTGAGCGTAGTATAACTCCACATGGAGGATTATAGCCTCAGGCAGTGTATGCGGAGGATGGGGGTGATGGTGCAGGGCAGCAGCAGTAACGACACGGAGTCAGTGATGCAGTCCAGGGCCTTTACTCACAGTTCTTATTATCCAGACCACTTCTGCAGGTAACGGCTGCCCACATCGTAATGTGCTCACCAGGTGAGGGGCTCAGACAACTCCCAGATAACTTTGGAGCACTTCACAGGACCCCCTTTGTGTGTCCTTTGTCTGGCCTTTCTCACCAATGCTTCTGTCCGGCTGCCTCGGGCCTCCTCTTGGTAAACTTGGCGCCAGTTTCCCTGACCCTATGTGGTGCCTTCCTAGCGGGTGTAGCAAGGGGCTACGCCACATAAAATGTCACAGCCTCCGGTTTGTAGCTGAGGGTCGTTTCCCGCCTCCACTAGTTTCGGGGACCGGTCTCCCCCTTTGGCCTGACCCCTCCACGCAGGTGGATTCGTGCGTGTGGTGGCGACTCGCCCGTCCGCACCCCTGGGATCTCTTCGTTCCTCGTTCCTGGAGCCTTCTCCACTCCTCTTCCTTCCTTCTCCCTCTTCCAGGCCTGGGCCTCTGTTACTAGGCCCGCCTCCGGAGCAGAGCTCATGCAGAGCCCCTGCTCCCTGTCACTTCTGCTCAGACTTCTCTGCCCTGAACTAAGATGGTGCCCACCTTTTATACTCCCTTCTCAATGCACCCAGGAACTGCTTCCTCCCTGCTCCTGCACTACAGGGTTCCCCTTCCTCGGTGTTCCCTCCCCCCACTCCAGCCAGGGACAGGGACTGTCGTGCCCATCTCAGGGGCATATTGGTCGCCCTGCCCCACGGCAATGTGGTGTAATCCAGGTGTCAGGGTCCTGATCCACACTCCATCCTTACCTGAGAGTGAGATATCACACCTCTGGGTGAGGTGCAATACCTCTGTAACAACCGAGCCCTCGGGGTGCTACAGTTCCATTTATCTTCAGCCTAGGTGACGTATTGCGATACAGGGCCGTGATTTGGGCTATAAAAGGGTCCCCTAGACCCCTACCCCAAGTTTTTTAAGAGAATAATATATGGTGTGCCAGGAGACTCTATGGAATGCTTTCTCAGCATCCAACGAGAGTATCTAATTACAAATTTTTAACTGCATCTAGCCCAGGAAATACTTTGTGCCTAGTAGCAGTGTCTGCTAGTCAGCGGATAATCCCAGCTGTTAAGCAAGCTACACAACCTGTAGTTTGGACACTTAATTTTTTCAAAGGAAATGCTTCGGGACCCCGGGATACTCAATGAATAGCATCAGGAGGCACCCCAAGGCATAGGGGCTGGGACTGGCGGTAGGACGCCTTGCGGTGGACCGCCGAGCTCGATCCTTATAAAAGCTTTTTAACTGCAGCAGCTTTAGTGGACGCTACTGGAGCTGTAATTACGCGGCTGCTGGCATGAGACTTGCCCTCCAATAGATCCTTGTAAAAGGATTTAAAGTGTATTCATTCAAATTAGAGAGACAATTTAAATTAAAAAGCTTAGAGCTGCCTCCACCACAGGGGGGCTCGCTCGACCCACCAGCGGACAGGCACCAGTATTGGGAGAGGGGGCTGGCCGTCAGGGTCCACCGCGGCTCTGGCACAAACCCGGCGACACGGAGGTTGCACGGGCAGGAACGGACTGGCCGTGTCGGCTTCGCACTTTTTTGGTTTTAGAAGGGCATGACATGCCTATATCTGTGTCTCCCCCTCCTTTTACTCCTCCACCTCTTTTCTTTTCGCATGACTATATGTACTTGTCACTTTTCCATGTGTTAGTTATGTCTTCTGAGCAGTTTTTCAGCTTTTGGACACCTTTGAAGGTGTTTTCTATGTGTTTCTATGTGTTTTTGTTTGCCTGCCATTGGTTTTAACGGTGTTCAAAGATGTTCGACGAACAGTTCGGCGAACATACGGGTGTTCGACGAACCGAACCGAACTCGAACACTACGGGGGTGGCTCAACACTACTGAACAGTCAGGGAGACACTATTACTGTTTTTTTATGTAAAAAAGGCCAAAAGCTGGATAATACTGTGATTTGAACTGTGGAACTGCAAAACCAAACTTATAGTTATCTGGCCTACACCAGAATATTTTAAACAGATATATTTGTGTCTGAACAGTCAGGGAGACACGATTGCTGTGTTTTTTATGTAAAAAAGGCCAAAGGCTGGATAATACTGAGATTTGAACCGTAGAACTGCAAAACCAAACTTCTAGTTATCTGGCCTACACCAGAATATTTTAAACAGATATATTTGTGTCTGAACAGTCAGGGAGACACTATTACTGATTTTTTTTATGTAAAAAAGGCCAAAAGCTGGATAACACTGAGATTTGAACCGTGGAACTGCAAAACCAAACTTCTAGTTATCTGGCCCACACCAGAATATTTTAAACAGATATATTTGTGTCTGAACAGTCAGCGAGACACTATTACTGTTTTTTTTAATGTAAAAAAGGCCAAAAGCTGGATAATACTGAGATTTGAACTGTTGAGCTGCAAAACCAAACTTCTAGTTACCTGGCCTACACCAGAATATTTTAAACAGATATATTTGTGTCTGAATAGTCAGGGAGACACTATTACTGTTTTTTTTTTTTATGTAAAAAAGGCCAAAAGCTGGATAATACTGAGATTTGAACCGTGGAACTGCAAAACCAAACTTCTAGTTATCAGGCCTACACCAGAATCTTTTAAACAGATATATTGGTGTCTAAACAGTCCTAGACTCACTCAATTTTATTTTTTTGGGGGGGGAAATACCAAAAGGTTAATAAGACGTGTATTTATACAGTCTGACTGAGGAAAAAAAAAAACAGGATTTAGATGAAAAAAAAAGGATTTTTCCTGGCCCCTGAGACTGGGGGATAAGTCTAGCAATTTGACCAGCAGGAGCACACAGGACTGTAATGCACTGTTTGTTGGTATAACCACTGCATCTCCTATACAGCCTGCCTGCCTGCCTGATGTCTGGGATGGATATTAGTCCTGAGAAGGACTGTTTGTTTGATTTGGCAGCCTTTAGAGACCCTACACTAACTATTTCGCACTATATATCTCTCCCTAACTCAGCAGCACTCTCCCTACACTGTCTGATCCCGGGCGACTGTGTCCAAGATGGCGGTGCCCGGTTTTAAATACTCGAGGTGACGGTGTGCGGCCAGCCAATCACTGTAATGCCCACAACCAAGATGGCTGCGGCATTACAGTGACTGGCTGGCAATCCCTGCATGTTCATTGGCTCTATAAAGAGCACCAAACGTGCAGGGCGGAGACCCAAGCTCCCGCCCGAGTAACCCGGAAATGCTCGGTGCTCGCCGAACATCCCGAGTAGCGAGATGCACGGGCGAGTACCGAGCAGTGTCAAGCATGCTCGCTTAACACTACTGAAAATATGTCTTATATTCTAGTTTTTTCAAAGTAGCCACCTTTTGCTTTGATGACTGCTTTGCACACTCTTGGCATTCTCTTGATGAGCTTCAAGAGGTAGTCACCGGAAATGGTTTTCACTTCACAGGTGTGCCCTGTTAGGTTTAATAAGTGGGATTTCTTTCCTTATAAAGAGGGTTGGGACCATCAGTTGTGTTGTGCAAAAGTTTGGTGGATACATAGCTGATAGTCCTACTGAATAGACTGTTAGAATTTGTATTACGGCAAGAAAAAAGCAGTTAAGTAAAGAAAAACGAGTGGCCATTAGTGTTGAGCGAGCACTAAAATGCTCGGGTGCTTGAAGCTCGGGCCGAGCTCACCGTGATACTCGGGTGCTCGACCCGAGCAACGAGCCCAATGTTAGTCTATGGGAGACCCGAGCATTTTTGCAGCTGCACCACCGGCAGTCTGTAGAAAGCCTAAAAAGTGCCCAAAACGATAGTGACAGTGCTCAAATGACATGGGGACAGCATGGGGATCACCCCAGGAAGCATTTCTGACCCCCAGGTCACTGCTGTCAACAACGTGGTCAGAGGTATTAAGCCACTTTTACGGGCTCACAATAAAACGTTCAAAAACGAAACTGAAACTGTTTTCCTGTGAAATATGTTAAGGAACATCCTTTCCAGGGTAAAGACTTGTGTATAAGGTAAAATAAATAACCAAAAACAAAAATACTCCTCCACACCTTGGGCTATGTTCACAAGTAGCATTTTTTATGCGTTTTTGCACTTTTGTATTGCTTTCAACTGTGACAAATGCATTCACAGGGAAATGTAATTTTAACATTTTACAATCTTATCTGGCCATGTGCTGTGTGACACATGCATACAGTGATGAAAAGACATGGGAACAGCATGGGGAAGACCCCTGGAAGCATCTCTGACACCCAGGTCATTGCCTAAAAGTGTGCCCATCAGAAGTGATCCTTGCCGCATCAGAAGATGCAGACTTGCAACTATCCCCATGCAAGTCCTTGTCGCAGGGCAGTGTACCTCCCCCATTCCTTTCAATGCAAGCGCAAATATGCAGTCAACCACCCACCCACCCGCAGGCTGCAATACTATACTTTTAGCTTGCACTAGAAATGGGGCCTTTTAGTTTGGAGGAGGCCGAAGCTGGCCACTACCTCATGGCTGCGTCGGCGGCGATGTCTCCATACTCAGTCCCCAGCCACCACTATTTGTCCTGGGAACCTTCCCCACACTTTTCTTAGCCTGGCCTGCTTTAGCGCAGCATTGGACGAGCCCACCAGACAACCAGAGTCTCCTCCAGTGGGCCCTGGCTTCTCCATCAGGGGAGTTGAGAGTGCCAAGGTGAGGAGCATGATGATGATGATAGAAGTTAGCATCTGCTTTGTTTTCTTGGAATGCAAGCGTAAGTGTGCAGCCTGCCACCCAGCCACCCCCAGGCTGCAATACCATACTGCTAGCTTGCACTTGAAATTGGGCCTTTGAGTTTGGAGGAGGCCAAAGCTGGCCACTACCTCATAGCTGCTTCAGCAGCGAGGTCTCCATACTCAGTCCCCAGCTGCCTCTATTTGTCCCGGTAACCTTCCCCACACTTTTCTTAGCCTGGCCTGCTTTAGGGCAGCATTGTACGAGCCCACCAGACAACCAGACTCCTCCGGTGGGCCCTGGCTTCTCCATCAGGGGGGTTGAGAGTGCCAAGGTGAGGAGCATGATGATGATGATAGAAGTTAGCATTTGCTTTTTCTTGAAATGCAAGCGTAAGTGTGCAGCCTGCCACCCACCTACCCCAAGGCTGCAATACCATACTGCTAGCTTGCTTGTACTTGAAATGAGGCCTTTTAGGCTTGTGGAGGCAGACTCTGGCCACCATGTCATAGCTGCGTCGGTGGCCTGGTATCTATACTCAGTCCCCAGCCGCCCGGCGGCCGGGTGTCCACACTCGGTCCCCAGCCGCCAGGGGGCGGCCGGGTGTCAATACTCGGTCCCCAGCCGCCCCTATTTGTCCCGGTGCGCCTTATACACAAGCGCGCATACCAAAACATTACCTGTGCCCTCCCCAGGGCATTTGACTCGCCCCCTGGGCCGTGGGGCACTCGGATCCGGGCAATAGGGGAACGATGGGAGTAGTAGTGGCAACCCGGTTCCGTGGCTCAGGGTGGTCAGACCAGTGGTAGTCTCTTTATAAGTTTTAAGTGATGTCCGACTACGCCACCCGTGGATTGCGGTTATTAGGAACCGCCGCTGCAAGGCAGACCGCTGGGGCTGATGATGTATGCAGCTGGGATGGCGTGACTCCCCACGGGAAGAGTGCGGCCCCAGGGCAGTATAATGGATGGTGGGAGTGATGGTGGTGAGAGTCCCAGTACCGGTAGTGCTGGAGGCGCAAAGGAGCACACAGACAACAGGTTGCGGTCCAGGGTCTTTACTAAAACAGGTAAACTGACCCATAAACAGTCCCGGCTAGGAGGGGACCTGGATGTCTGAGAGCAATGGGGAAATTGGCCCTGGTCAGGGTGAGGGTGTAGGCCTACCGTGCTTTCTGCACTCCTTCTGGCTATCTCCTCCTGATAGGGTAACAGCCCACGTTTCCGAGCTTTCCGTGTACTCTCGCCTGTATGGCCTGCGACGTGGGTTCCTTTCTGCTCCCGGCCTGGTACGGCTTTACTGGTCCCTTCTGTTGTGGCAGAGCCTCCAGGCTTCTTAGGCCAAGGAATATACAGTCCCCTGTGGACTGGTTATCTGCTGTAGGATGTGGAATCCTCCCAGCCTCAGACACCAAAGTCTGGTAAATTAAGTCCTTTATCTGCCAAGACAGGCTCACTTCGCCTCTTGTCTCTGGCTTGTGGCTCTCCTCCTGCCACACTTCCTCTTAGGAGCAATACAACTTTCTGTCCCTGCTCTGCTCCGGGACACGTCTCAGTGCTGAGACAGGTCATCCAGTTCTCCCTAACCCTGCCCCCAGCACCAGCTTTTATAGGGGCAGCCTGCTCCCCCTACTGGCCTGAGACAGGAGGTACTGCATGCTAATGTTCCCCTGACTAGAGAACCTCCCCCTTGCTCTCAGACACAGCTTTATTACATTTTGTGGCATCCAGGCCAGGGTGACACATTCCCCCCTAGTAAAATTTAGTATTCCGGGACTAAACAGTAAATAAAGAATAACATGCATAACCATAAAACATTATCAGGAAAGTGACGCACAAATTGAGTTCTTTAGGTCACAGTGTGGTCTGTGACCGGGTGTCCATATCACCAGAACAACGGGAGCCTTAACCAGGAGGGGGTCTGTCCTACCCCAAGTCCTTTACAGTCTTAGTTCATTCCTTGGTTAGGCTCCAAACGCAGTCCATACAAGGTCCCGGTTATAAAAAGTCCATAACCTGAGAGACCTTACGGTAACTGCAAGAAGCTGAAACACAGAATTACCAAACATGCATGTAACTTTGCAAACATTTCAACATTTGGCAACAGGGTTATTTACAATTTTAGTGCACTCTATATTTTTCAGCGAGCGGGTATCTGCCCTTTTGTGCTCCTGGTTGATCTCCTTAACCCACTGTCTGGTGGTGGACCGACCTGGCTTTCCCCACTATCGTTAGGGGTACAGCTACCAGCTGGGTGTACAGGTAGAGCAGGCAGCTGTCTGCGGGTCCTTTGGCTTACCGCAGGCATGGCAGGCTCACTGTCAGCAGAGGGTTGACTCTCCTGGGCTGCTGGTACAGGCTCTTCTGCCTCTGGAACTGCTTGCTCCTCTTAACCTTCCGGCTCTGGTGTTGGTTGTTGCTGTGCCGGTTGCAGGAAATGCAGGACGGGTACCACTATGGCATCATTTATGCGAGTCCAGGACTGAGGGAACTCTCCGAGAACGGTGCTGATCATTTCTTCCTTGTCCTCTGCGGGTTCAAGGTCACTCTGATCCTCTTCTGCACTACGGAGTTGCTCGGGGCACCTTTTGAGGTGGTCCCTGGAGATGGTACTAGTGGTTTCTCCTCCGTCCTTGGTGATCACGCACACCTTCGGGTTGTCGTGATCAGACTGCAGTACGGTGTAGGGCTCCCTTTCCCACTGGTCGTCCAACTTGTGAAGCATTCTCTTTCGCTTCAGGACCTGCTCACCAGGTTCTAGGGGACCAGCAGGGGCATGTTGGTTGAAGAGTCTTTCTTGCCTTTCTCTCACCTGGGCTAGGCTCTTCTCCACACTCTCCTGTACCTTCTTGTACTGCAGTTGCCTTTCCGTATCCCAGTCCGCATCCGGGGAGGTGTCCTCAGGTGTTAGGACTCCCATCTCCAGGTCTACGGGCAGCTTACCTGGTCTGGCTCGCATCAGGTAAGCCGGGGTGCAGTTTGTAGCATTCACCGGGATATGATTGTATAAGTCTATCAGATCCGGCAGTTTTTCTGGCCACAGGCTGCGTTCCTCCAGGGGCAACGTCTTCAGGAGATCAATGACTATGTTGTTCATTTTCTCACACATCCCGTTGGTTTGTGGGTGGTAAGGCGTTGTCCGAATTTTCTTACAGCCATAGAGGTTGCAGAATTCTTGGAAGATTTCAGCCTCGAACGCTGGACCCTGGTCCGTCAGGACCTGTTCCGGATACCCGTGTGGACGGCAGAAGTATTGCTGGAAGGCTCTGGCCACCGTTTGGGCTGTCAAATCTTTCACCGGGACCACCACTAGAAAACGGGAATAGTGGTCCACGATTGTCAGGGCGTAGATGTATCCTGACTGGCTTGGAGCCAATTTGACGTGGTCCAGAGCTACCAGCTCAAGAGGCTGCGTAGTGACGATGGGCCTCAAGGGTGTCTTCTGGCTGGCACGGTCCTTCCTCCTTAGGTGACAAGGGCCACAGTCTCTGCACCACTTCTCTACAGTCCCTCTCATGCCGACCCAAAAGAACCGTCCTCTTAGCAGGAACTCCAGTTTCTTCCAACCGAAGTGCCCCGTTCTGTCATGGTAAGCCCCCAGGACCATAGCTGCATCCCGCCTTGGGACCACGACTTTCCAGGTCAGCTCGTGCGTCCGGTGATTGACAATCCTTCTGCACAGCTTGCCTTCGTAGAGGAACAGCTTGCTCTTCTCTTTCCATAGCTGCTTGGCTTCCTCTGGAGCATCCGGATCTATGCGGGCATCTTCCTGGGTCAGCAGATCTTTCACCAGGTGGACTGCAGGGTCACTATCTTGGGTCTCGGCCCAGCTGTGGTGAGGTAGGGGATTGATCATCACGGTTGTTAGATCCTCCTCCTTCACGCGGTGGGAGTATTGAGCGGCTCCATACCGGTGAAACGCGGGGAGTTCTACCTCCTCCTGCTCTTCTGGGTCTTCGTCACCTTCAGGTAAGTGAGGCATTCTCGATAGGGCGTCTGCGTTGGCATTGGTTTTGCCTGCCCGGTACTTGATCACGAAGTCATAATTGGAGAGACGGGCCAAACACCGCTGTTCCAGGGCACCAAGTCTTGCATTGTCTAGGTGTGTTAACGGGTTGTTGTCCGTGTACACCGTGAACTTTGCGGAGGTCAGGTAATGCTTGAAGCGTTCCGTCACGGCCCACACTACCGCCAAGAATTCTAGCTTGAAGGAGCTGTAATTCTCCGGGTTCCTCTCGGTGGGTCTCAGCTTCCGGCTGGCGTACGCGATCACCCTTTCTCTGCCCTGTTGGTTTTGGGACAGTACGGCTCCCGGTCCCACTTTACTGGCATCTGTGTGGAGAATGAAAGGCTGGCCATAATCAGGGTAGGCCAGGATCTCGTCCCCTGTGAGGACCATCTTTAGCTGGCGGAAGGACTCCTCTTCCGGTTTATCCCACTTGAAGGGTGGCTTTTGACTTCTGGACTTAGACTGTCCGATCAGGAGGTCCTGCAGAGGAGCTGCCATCTTAGTGAACCCGGGGATGAACCTTCGGTAGTAGCCTACCAACCCGAGAAACTGTCTCACCTCTTTGATGTTCGAGGGGCTTGGCCAGCTCTTGATTGCCGTGACCTTGTCAGGGTCGGGGGCTACTCCTTCCGCACTTACCACGTGCCCTAGGTACTGGACCTTTGGTTTCAACAGGTGACACTTCGATGGTTTTACCTTCATGCCATAGCCTGCCAGGGCTTCGAACACCTTGGCCAGGTGCTTTAGGTGGTCCTCGTAGGTCTTCGAATAGACGATCACGCCGTTCAGGTAAAGGAGGACCGTCTCGAAGTTTCGGTGCCCTAGACAGCATTCCATCAGCCGCTGGAAGGTCCCTGGTGCGTTGCAGAGCCCGAAGGGAATACAGTTGAACTCACTCAGTCCCATCGGGGTGGTGAAGGCGGTCTTCTCCTTGTCAGCCTCTGCCACAGGAACCTGCCAGTACCCGCTAGTAAGGTCCAAAGTAGAAAAGAAGTTAGCTGATTTTAGTGCGGCTAAAGACTCTTCTATTCTAGGCAGCGGATATGCGTCTTTGTGGGTGATACGGTTGATTTGTCTATAGTCCACGCACATTCTCATGGTGCCGTCTTTCTTTTTTACCAGAACCAAGGGGGCTGCCCAGGGGCTACAGCTATCTCTAATGACCCCAGCTTCTTTCATTTCTTTTAGCATGCCCTTTGCGTTCTGATAATGTGCCTCAAGGGTGTCTTCTGGCTGGCACGGTCCTTCCTCCTTAGGTGACAAGGGCCACAGTCTCTGCACCACTTCTCTACAGTCCCTCTCATGCCGACCCAAAAGAACCGTCCTCTTAGCAGGAACTCCAGTTTCTTCCAACCGAAGTGCCCCGTTCTGTCATGGTAAGCCCCCAGGACCATAGCTGCATCCCGCCTTGGGACCACGACTTTCCAGGTCAGCTCGTGCGTCCGGTGATTGACAATCCTTCTGCACAGCTTGCCTTCGTAGAGGAACAGCTTGCTCTTCTCTTTCCATAGCTGCTTGGCTTCCTCTGGAGCATCCGGATCTATGCGGGCATCTTCCTGGGTCAGCAGATCTTTCACCAGGTGGACTGCAGGGTCACTATCTTGGGTCTCGGCCCAGCTGTGGTGAGGTAGGGGATTGATCATCACGGTTGTTAGATCCTCCTCCTTCACGCGGTGGGAGTATTGAGCGGCTCCATACCGGTGAAACGCGGGGAGTTCTACCTCCTCCTGCTCTTCTGGGTCTTCGTCACCTTCAGGTAAGTGAGGCATTCTCGATAGGGCGTCTGCGTTGGCATTGGTTTTGCCTGCCCGGTACTTGATCACGAAGTCATAATTGGAGAGACGGGCCAAACACCGCTGTTCCAGGGCACCAAGTCTTGCATTGTCTAGGTGTGTTAACGGGTTGTTGTCCGTGTACACCGTGAACTTTGCGGAGGCCAGGTAATGCTTGAAGCGTTCCGTCACGGCCCACACTACCGCCAAGAATTCTAGCTTGAAGGAGCTGTAATTCTCCGGGTTCCTCTCGGTGGGTCTCAGCTTCCGGCTGGCGTACGCGATCACCCTTTCTCTGCCCTGTTGGTTTTGGGACAGTACGGCTCCCGGTCCCACTTTACTGGCATCTGTGTGGAGAATGAAAGGCTGGCCATAATCAGGGTAGGCCAGGATCTCGTCCCCTGTGAGGACCATCTTTAGCTGGCGGAAGGACTCCTCTTCCGGTTTATCCCACTTGAAGGGTGGCTTTTGACTTCTGGACTTAGACTGTCCGATCAGGAGGTCCTGCAGAGGAGCTGCCATCTTAGTGAACCCGGGGATGAACCTTCGGTAGTAGCCTACCAACCCGAGAAACTGTCTCACCTCTTTGATGTTCGAGGGGCTTGGCCAGCTCTTGATTGCCGTGACCTTGTCAGGGTCGGGGGCTACTCCTTCCGCACTTACCACGTGCCCTAGGTACTGGACCTTTGGTTTCAACAGGTGACACTTCGATGGTTTTACCTTCATGCCATAGCCTGCCAGGGCTTCGAACACCTTGGCCAGGTGCTTTAGGTGGTCCTCGTAGGTCTTCGAATAGACGATCACGCCGTTCAGGTAAAGGAGGACCGTCTCGAAGTTTCGGTGCCCTAGACAGCATTCCATCAGCCGCTGGAAGGTCCCTGGTGCGTTGCAGAGCCCGAAGGGAATACAGTTGAACTCACTCAGTCCCATCGGGGTGGTGAAGGCGGTCTTCTCCTTGTCAGCCTCTGCCACAGGAACCTGCCAGTACCCGCTAGTAAGGTCCAAAGTAGAAAAGAAGTTAGCTGATTTTAGTGCGGCTAAAGACTCTTCTATTCTAGGCAGCGGATATGCGTCTTTGTGGGTGATACGGTTGATTTGTCTATAGTCCACGCACATTCTCATGGTGCCGTCTTTCTTTTTTACCAGAACCAAGGGGGCTGCCCAGGGGCTACAGCTATCTCTAATGACCCCAGCTTCTTTCATTTCTTTTAGCATGCCCTTTGCGTTCTGATAATGTGCAGGGGGTACAGGTCTGTGTCTTTCTTTTATCGGTGGGTGGCTCCCTGTGGGGATGTGGTGTTCTATCCCCTTTACTCTGCCGAAGTCTAGCGGGTGCTTACTAAAGACCCTCTCGTACTCCTGTACCACCCGGTAGACTCCTTGTTTTTGGTGCAGGGGAGTGGAGTCAGCACCCACATGGAGTTTCTGGCACCAGTCCTCCTTTTGTTTCTGGGAGCCATTACCCTCCGCCTGTGGAGATGGTGGCAAGGGTTCCACGGCCCTGATAGCTTTGTGTTCGACAACAAACAGTTTGGCGAGTGTAGCGTACCTGGGTAAGTGTACTTCCCTCTCCCCAATGTTGAGGATGCGGACGGGCACCCTCCCATGACGGACATCAACCACCCCCCGGGCTGTCAAAATGGTGGGCCTGCTGTCTGAGTACACGGGTTCTACCATGGCTTGGTAGTCTCTACCTCTCAACCCGATTGCAGTCCGACACCAGATCATCATTTCACTTTTGGGAGGCATGGAAATGGGGAATGGGTCACTCATTCTTACGCTACCGTTCTCACCACCAGACAGTTCTACCTGCTGCCGTTTCATCAGGGCTTTTATCTCCTTGTTGAGGACTCTCTGTTGGCTGGAACTAGCATTCACCGATACCTGTTGTAGAATTACAATTACCTCTGAAAGACAATTTTCAACCACGTTAGTAGCCACAGTTATTTTAGGGTGACTTTCACGACGGTCAATGTCCACAATAATTACTCCCTGTGCCGGCAGTTCAACTTTACCAATCTTAATGGTCATCTCCTTGAACCCCATCTGCGGCACGGGCAAGCCATTACTGGCGATGATGCTCAAGTTACTGTCTGGATACCGTGTGATATCAGCATCAGTCCAATACTGCTTAAAAAGTACAAAAGGGATAGTGGTTACTTGCGACCCAGTATCCAGCAAGGCGCTCTTGGGGATACCGTCCAGCACCACGAGTAAAACCGGGCGCCCCCCAACGTACTTATCACGCCAATTATAAGGGCCTGGTGATCTTATGCCTGGGGGTCGGCCCTCTGCCCCAGGTTGGACCAGTTTAAATTACAGTACCTGGAAATGTGTCCGGGCTGGTTGCATCGACGACAAATGGGCTGTCCATCCTCTGCGTAGCGGTCTGTGGGCCTCCCTCGTAACGACGGGATCCTCCTCTGTCGACGCCACGGGACATCCTCCGGATTTGAAGCCGGCTCGATGGGTCTTGACGGGTCCACTTGTAACGCCTGGACGGTCCTGGTCAACGCCGCGACGCTCCTGGTCAGCTCCTGGACTTGGTGGTGCAGGTCTTTCGATGGGGCTTGATTCAGGGCCTGTGCATCAGCCCCCACGGAGTCCATAGAGGAGGGCGCCGCCTCCTGGTGGTAGGTGAGAGCAGGGCGCCGGGGGTTTATGGCGCCACTGGTTGCAGGTTCACGGAGCACCCTTATGGCCCTGTCCTTAAATTGGGCAAAGGTCAGATCAGGGTTCTGAAAGAACATGAGGCGCAGCTGGGCCCTGTGGGCGCTAGACAGCAGTCCTCCTATGAATTGTTCTGTTAGTAACTTATCCGTTTCCTGCACACTGCCAGGGTCAGTTTGTTGGATAGCCCTCAAGGCTTCCTGCAGATTTAGGGCATAGTCTCTGATGCTGTCCTGTGCCCGCTGCTTACACCCATAGAACCTCATTTTAATTTCAGCGGAGGTACGTGTGTCAAAGGTACCCCGCAGCCGGGCCAGAATACCCTTTACAGTCCTTTTCTCCTCAGCGGGCCATGACTTCACCTCCCTTTGGGCCGTGCCAGTTAACTGCCCTTTTAGTATGCTAACCTTCTGTTCCTCTGTCAGGGGGTAAACCTGGAACAAGCTGTACAGCCTTTCCTTAAAGTCAGTTAGGGCATGGGGCTCCCCTGAGTACTTGGGCAGCCTGGCCGCTCCAGGGATGTAGGGCAGGGAAAATGGCATCACCGCTGCTGCAGCTGCGTTGGTGGTAGTGGGCGCCTCTGTATCCGACATCTTCCTCCCCCCTAGTTAAGCGTGGCCTACCTTCCGACGATCCTCTTCTGTAGGCCGCGGCTCCGCTGCTGCTGCTCTGGACGAGGACCTTACGTCGCGTCCTGGTGACATCAGCGTCGCTCTCTCTCCCTTCCAGGACCTTGCGCAGCGTCGGTGCGTGGGGCGGAGCTTCAGGTCTCGCGCGCTTTCGGCGTCCACGCCTCCCGCGCGGCGTCCTGAAGATGGCGTCCGGCGGGAAAACGACTTCAGATGGCGGGAAAACAGCTGAAGATGGCGGGAACCGACTGAAGATGGCGGGTAACGGCTCCGGATGGCGGGAACCTTCACCACGGCAGGTATGACAGTCTTTTGAAGGCACGCAGTACCTGGTGGTTGCGGGCACGAAATCCTGCCGACTACACCAAAGCTGACTCGGCCCCTGGGCCGTGGGGCACTCGGATCCGGGCAATAGGGGAACGATGGGAGTAGTAGTGGCAACCCGGTTCCGTGGCTCAGGGTGGTCAGACCAGTGGTTGTCTCTTTATAAATTTTAAGTGATGTCCGACTACGCCACCCGTGGATTGCGGTTATTAGGAACCGCCGCTGCAAGGCAGACCACTGGGGCTGATGATGTATGCAGCTGGGATGGTGCGACTCCCCACGGGAAGAGTGCGGCCCCAGGTCAGTATAATGGATGGTGGGAGTGATGGTGGTGAGAGTCCCAGTACCGGTAGTGCTGGAGGCGCGAAGGAGCACACAGACAGCAGGTTGCAGTCCTGGGTCTTTACTAAAACAGGTAAACTGACCCATAAACAGTGCCGGCTAGGAGGGGACCTGGATGTCTGAGAGCAATGGGGAAATTGGCCCTGGTCAGGGTGAGGGTGTAGGCCTACCGTGCTTTCTGCGCTCCTTCTGGCTATCTCCTCCTGATAGGGTAACAGCCCACGTTTCCGAGCTTTCCGTGTACTCTTGCCTGTATGGCTATCGACGTGGGTTCCTTTCTGCTCCCGGCCTGGTACGGCTTTACTGGTCCCTTCTGTTGTGGCAGAGCCTCCAGGCTTCTTAGGCCAAGGAATATACAGTCCCCTGTGGACTGGTTATCTGCTGTAGGATGTGGAATCCTCCCAGCCTCAGACACCAAAGTCTGGTAAATTAAGTCCTTTATCTGCCAAGACAGGCTTACTTTGCCTCTTGTCTCTGGCTTGTGGCTCTTCTCCTGCCACACTTCCTCTTAGGTGCAATACAACTTTCTGTCCCTGCTCTGCTCCGGGACACGTCTCAGTGCTGAGACAGGTCATCCAGTTCTCCCTAACCCTGCCCCCAGCACCAGCTTTTATAGGGGCAGCCTGCTCCCCCTACTGGCCTGAGACAGGAGGTACTGCATGCTAATGTTCCCCTGACTAGAGAACCTCCCCCTTGCTCTCAGACACAGCTTTATTACATTTTGTGGCATCCAGGCCAGGGTGACACACATTTAGTGGGAAGGAAAGCCTATTCCGCTGTAGTGCGTGCACGCCAACCCCCTGTTCATGGCACATGCGAAGATGCCTCCCGCCCTGCACCTGTCATTGCAGACTTGCAACTATCCCCGTTCAAGTCCTTGTCCCAGGGCAGTGTTCAATTGTACCTCCCCCATTCCTTGCAATGCAAGCACAAGTATGCAGCCTGCCACCCACCCCCAGGCTGCAATACCATACTGCTTGCTTGCTTGCACTTGAAATTAGGCCTTTCAGGCATGTGGAGGCGGAATCTGGCCACCACGTCATGGCTGCGTCGGCGGCCTGGTATCCAGACTCAGAACCCAGCCGCCCGGAGGGCGGGTGTCCATGCTTGGTCCCCAGCCGCCTGGGGGTTGCTAGGTGTCCATAAACGGTCCCCAGCCACACCTATTTGTCCCAGTGCGCCTTATACACAAGCGTGCATACCAAAACATTACCTGTACCCTCCCCAGTGCATTTAGTTGGAAGAACAGCCTAACCACAAACACGTGGACAAGTGAATGTGGCCAGGGATAGTCCATCTCACTGACGCTTTCACACTGGGTTAATATTGTGGAAGCTGGGACACAGTTGGACACTGGGATGCAACACGTCCTCCAGACATAGAGGATTGAGGGTCCTGGGTCAATCAGGCTTCAACACAAAGTTCAGAAGGTAGACAGCAGCAGTGGTCGGCCTCCTACACAACGAGTAAATTATTCATGATCTTGAGGCTATCCATCTCCCTAGCTTTCTGTTCCTTGGAATGCAAGCGCATGTATGTAGTAGCGGCTAGGCCTGAGGTGGTCAGCGTTTTGGCGCATATCCTACCTCCTCCGAGGATTGCTGGATGTTTTCCTGCTACTATTCCGGTTCTATGACTCCCGTTAAAACAAAGTGTAACGGGTCTGGGAGGCGGAACCTCTGAGCTACTATACAAGGGGGCAGTCCTTGTAAGGGAGCGGGTGGCGACCAGGGAAGACGGGCAGGAGGTCACAGCAGGTGACCGGGACAGTCTCTGAGTGAACGGGCTGGAGGTCACGGCAAGTGACCGGGGCAGTCTCTGGATGAACGGGCTGATGGTCACGGCAAGTGACCGGGGCAGTCTCTGGATGAACGGGCAGATGGTCACGGCAAGTGACCGGGGCAGTCTCTAGGTAAAGGGTTGGTACGACCTGTGGCGGCTGATGATAGACGTGAGCTCCCAGGTGAGCAGGCGAGAGTCTCTGGATGAACGGGTGGTCACAGCATGTGACGGCGGAGCCTCCAGGAAGACCAACAGACAGGCGGCAGATGAGCGCTCCCAGGTGAGCGGGCAGAAGTCTCTGGACAGGCGGGTGGTCACAGCACGTGACGGCAGAGCCTCCAGGTAGGCTAATGTGGCACCCCAGGGGTCTGGTTTCCCACAGTAATGTAATGTTATGTCTGAGAGCAGGTGGGAGGTCCTTTGGTCAGGGATCCTGTGCATGCCACACCTCCTGCCCAGTCTTGGGAGGGGAAGACCTTCCCCTATATAAACCCGGGGCTGAAGCAGGGTTAGTCAGTCAAGGAGAGTAGAGACAAGAAACAGCAGAAGCAATACTACTACGAGTCAGGGGCTGGCAGCTGCAGAGCTCGCCCTCACTGAGAAGCTTTCTTACCGGACCCGGCGTCCGAGGCTGTGGGGACTAACTCCTACCCAGCAGCAGAAGCCGACCGGCAGGGGATTTCAGGTCCTCAGGCCCAGAAACCCGAAGGCACGGTCACACGCGTGGGACCAGCACCGCCATCGTGGAGCGGAAGCCATTAGAAGGCCCCGAGTCACCGGCCATACGGGTGAGCACCACACGGTACACTCAGGGACGTGGGCTACTTATATCCGCTTCTAGCAAGGTAGCCAGAAGAGTACAGTCAGTTTGGGAGGCCTACAACTCCGCCTGGCCAGGGGAGATCCCATCTGCTCAAGGACTGACCAGGCCCCGTTCACTAGCAAGTACTCCGGGAGGGTCTATCGTTGTTACCAGTAAAGACCCTGAATTACACCGCACCGTCTCTGAGTGGTTCCTGCTACCCCCATCATCCACATCTGCTGCCCTGAGGCCATACCCCTCCCGTTGGGGGTTATACCATCTACGCTGCACCATCCATCCACCGGCCTCAGCAGACTGTCCTGCAGCGGCAGCTCCATAGCTGCATTCAACGGGTGGCGTAGTCGTCCTGCATCTACCGCTGTTACATCGCCGCTCAGTTTGACTCCCTGGGCACGGACCGGGTCACCGCCACGAGACTACAACCCTCAAGAGATCCGGCTCCGGGTAAGCTCCCGCGTGCGCAACGCAGCGCGACACAGGCCCAGGGGCGCGTCAGCTTTGGCGTAGTCGGCAGGATTTCGTGCCCGCAACCACCGGGTACTGCGTGCCTGAAAAAGAGACTTTTAAAACTTACCATCCGTGAAGTTTTCCCGCCATCGGTGAAGATTCCCGCCATCCGGCGCCATTTTCAGCCTTCTTCCCGCCATCTGTGAAGATTCCCGCCATCCAGCGCCATCTTCAGCCTTCTTCCCGCCATCCGTGGAGTTTTCCCGCCGTTGGACGCCATCTTGAGGACGCCGCGCGGGAAGAAGAGGGGCGTGGACTCCGAAAGCGCACGAGAACTGAAGCCCCGCCTCACGTCCGGACGTTGCGTAAGGTCCTGGAAGGAGCCCAGCAGACGCCGACGTCACCGGAGCGCGACGGAAGGTCCTCAACCCTGACGATCTACTGCGGAGCCGCGGCCTACGGAACAGGATCATCGCAAGGTAGTCCACTAGGGGGGAGGAAGATGTCGGATACGGAGGAGAGCTTCACTGCCTCAACCCCCGCCAGCGCTACCGCTGCTGCAGTTATGCCCTTCACCATGCCCTATATCCCGGGAGCAGCTTGGCTACCCCAGTACTCAGGGGAGTCACATACCCTGCATGACTTTAGAGAAAAGCTGGATAGCCTCTTCCAGGTGTACCCCCTCACAGAAGAGCAAAAAGTGAGCATCCTGGTGGCCCAACTAACCGGGGCAGCCAAAAGGGAAGTAAAATCCTGGCCACCTGGGAGGAAGACTGTCGCAGGGATACTAACCCGGCTGAAGGACACCTTTGATACCCGCACCTCAGCCGAGATTAAGCTTAGATTCTACGGGTGCAAGCAGCGAGCGCATGAGAGTATAAGGGACTATGCACTAAACCTACAAGAGGCCCTGAGGGCCATTAAGCAGACCGACCCTGATGGAGTGGGAAACGAGGACAGGCTGTTGACCGAACAGTTTATAGAGGGACTGTATTGTAATACCCACCGAACCCAGTTGCGGGCAATGGCCTTACAGGATCCCCATCTGGGCTTTGCACAGTTCAAGGACAGAGCCATCCGGGTGCTCCGAGAACCGGCACCGGGTGGCGTTGTGACCCACAAGCGCCCTGCTATCACTTACCACCAGGAGGCGGCGCCCTTGTCGGCAGGGCCTGTGGGAGCTGATGCGCAGGCTTTGGACAATGACCCGGCTCCAGACCTACACCATCAGGTCCAAGAGCTAGCTAAGAGCGTTGCTGCGCTAACCCGAACTGTGCAGTCTTTACAGGCTTCCACCCCAGGGAAGATCCAGCTGGCATCCGGACCGGAGGACATCCCGTGGCGTCGACCAAGGAGGACCCCACCGGCCAGAGGAAGACCCAGTGACCGATACAGCGAGGACGGACGACCCATCTGCCGCCGCTGCAATCAACCTGGACATATGGCAAGGTACTGTTCTTTAAACGGGCACAACCTGGGGTAGAGGGCCAACCCCCAGGAAAAAGATCACCAGGCCCATCGAACTGGCACGACAGATATGTGGGAGGACGTCCAGTCTTGCCTGTGGTACTGGATGGCATTCCCATGAGTGCCCTACTGGACACCGGGTCACAGGTCACCACCATCCCGTACGTGCTCTTTAAGCAGTACTGGAATGACTCGGATATTACCCGCTACCCTGACGACGACTTGAGTATCATCGCCAGCAATGGCCAGCCCGTGCCACAGATCGGATTTAAAGAGGTGACCATCAAAATCGGTAGAGTCGAACTGGCAGCACAGGGACTGATCATTGTAGATATTGACAAACATGAGAGTCACCCAAAAATAACTCTAGGAACTAATGTAATTGAAAATTGTCTTGCAGAGGTGATTTTCCTTTTACAGCAGGTTGCCAAGAACGCCAGCTCCGGCGAGCAGCGGGTGCTCCAGAAAGAGATCCGGGCACTGATGCGACGGCAACAGGTGGAACTCTCCGGCGATGAGATTGGTAGCGTAAGAATGTGTGACCCTTTTCCTATTGCCATGCCCCCAAAAAGTGAAATGATGATTTGGTGCCGGGCAGCTATTGGTCTGAGAGGTAGAGATTACCAGGCAATGGTAGAACCAGTTTACTCGGACAGTAGGCCCACCATTTTGACAGCACGGGGGGTGGTTGATGTACGCCATGGGAGGGTGCCCGTTCGCATAATAAATATCGGGGAGAGGGAAGTGTACCTGCCCCGGTATGCCACGCTAGCCAAATTATATACCATTAACCAAAATTCTATACAATCTGTGGAACCCTTGCCTCCATCTCACCCGGAGGAAGGTAACGGCTCTAAGAAAAACATGGAGGACTGGTGTCAGCAACTACATCTGGGTACTGACTCCACTCCCGCACACCAGAAACAAGGAGTCAGTGGTTCAGGAGTACGAGAGAGTGTTCAGTAAACACCCGTTAGACTTCGGGCGAGTCAAGGGGGTAGAACACCACATCCCCACGGGAGACCATCCTCCTATAAAAGAGAGGTATCGACCCGTACCCCCTGCCCACTACCAACACGCCAAGGGGATGCTTAGAGACATGAAGGAGGCTGGGGTGATCAGGGATAGCTGTAGCCCCTGGGCAGCTCCACTAGTCTTAGTCCGAAAGAAAGACAACACCATGAGGATGTGTGTAGATTACCGGAAAATCAATCGTATCACACACAAGGATGCGTATCCCTTACCAAGGATAGAGGAGTCATTGGCTGCTTTAAGATCTGCTAACTTCTTCTCTACCTTGGATCTCACTAGCGGGTACTGGCAGGTTCCTGTAGCAGAGGCGGACCGGGAGAAGACCGCATTCACCACCCCGATGGGACTTAGCGAGTTCACCTGCATGCCGTTCGGACTCTGCAACGCACCGGGAACCTTCCAACGACTAATGGAGTGTTGTCTGGGCCACAGAAACTTCGAGACGGTCCTGTTGTACCTGGACGATGTCATCGTATATTCCAAGACGTATGAGGACCACCTGAAACACCTGGCGGAAGTGTTCGAAGCTCTGGCAAGTTACGGCCTAAAGGTGAAACCCTCCAAGTGTCACCTCCTGAAACCAAAGGTGCAGTACCTGGGACACGTGGTAAGCGCTGACGGAGTGGCTCCCGACCCTGATAAGATCACCGCAATTAAGGAATGGCCAAGCCCCTCCAGCGTAAAAGAAGTGCGGCAGTTCCTCGGGTTGGTAGGCTACTACCGAAGGTTTATTCCCGGTTTCACCAAAAAGGCAGCACCTATGCAGGACCTCCTGATAGGCCAGTCCCGGAAGGCCAAGAACCAGAAGCCGCCCTTCAAATGGGAGGAGCTGGAAGAAGAGTCCTTCCGCCAGCTGAAGATGGCCCTCACGGGGGACGAAATCCTGGCGTACCCGGATTATAGCCAGCCCTTTATCCTCTACACCGACGCCAGTAACATCGGGCTAGGAGCCGTACTGTCCCAGATCCAGCAGGGGAAGGAACGAGTAATTGCCTACGCCAGCCGAAAACTGCGACCCACCGAAAGGAACCCCGAGAATTACAGCTCATTTAAGTTAGAGTTCCTGGCCGTAGTCTGGGCAGTCACCGAGCGCTTTAAGCATTACCTCGCTTCTTCCCGGTTCACCGTGTACACGGATAACAACCCGTTGACACACCTGGACACGGCAAGACTCGGTGCCCTGGAGCAGAGGTGGATGGCCCGTCTGTCCAACTACGAGTTCACAATCAAATACCGGGCAGGACGCTCCAATACCAACGCGGACGCCCTGTCCAGGATGCCCAACCTGCCGGACGGAGGAGAAGATCCGGAGGGACTGGAAGAAGTTGAACTCCCTGCATTCCACCGTCATGGGACTATCCAGTATTCCCACCGGGTAAGGAGTAAGCAGGCTGCTACGTTGAACCCCTTACCCCACTACAACTGGGCGGAAACGCAAGACAGCGACCCTGCCGTCCGACTGGTGAAGGAGATGCTGACTCGGCCGGAGGCTCGCCTTGAACCAGACGCTCCGGAGGAAGCCAAACAACTATGGGCAGAGAAGAGTCGACTGTTCCTTTACAAAGGGAAGTTGTGCCGCAGAATGGTTAACTCCCGGATGCATGAATTACTCTGGCAAGTAGTGGTGCCACGAAGAGACGCAGCCATGGTGATGGAGGCATACCACGACGGAGCTGGACACTTCGGGTGGAAGAAGCTGGAGTTCCTGCTGCGCGAGCGGTTCCACTGGGTAGGCATGAGGGGAACCATCGAGAAGTGGTGCAGAGACTGTGGCCCGTGCAACCTGAGAAGGAAGGACCGTGCCAGCCAGAAGACTCCCCTGCAGTCCATCGTCACCCGGCAACCGTTGGAACTGGTAGCCTTGGATCATGTAAAACTGACCCCAAGCAGAAGTGGCTACGTCTACGCGTTAACCATCGTGGATCATTACTCCCGGTTTCTGGTTGTCGTCCCCGTCAAGGACTTAACGGCTCAAACAGCAGCTAGAGCCTTCCAGCAGCACTTTTGCCGTCCACACGGGTACCCGGACCAAGTGCTGACGGACCAGGGACCTGCCTTTGAAGCGGAGGTCTTCCAGGAATTCTGCAATCTGTATGGCTGCCGGAAGATAAGGACGACACCCTACCATCCGCAAACTAATGGACTTTGTGAGAAAATGAACCAGGTGGTAATGGATCTTCTAAAAACGTTGCCCCTGGAAGAACGCAGTCTGTGGCCTGAGAAGTTGCCCGATCTGGTGGACCTATACAACCACATCCCGGTAGGTTCCACCAACTGTACCCCGGCTTACCTAATGAGGGCAAGACCTGGTAAGTTACCTGTTGACCTGGAAATGGGAGTCCTGACACCCGAGGACACTTCACCAGAAACAGACTGGGACACAGAGAGGCAGCAGCAGTACCGGAGAGTACAGGAGAGCGTGGAGCGAAGTCTCTGTCAGGCTAGGGAAAGACAAGAGAAAACTTACAACCAGTATGCTCCCGCTGTTCCCCTGGTACCCGGAGAGCAGGTCTTGAAGAGGAAGAGACGGCTCCACAAGTTGGATGACCAGTGGGAGAAGGACCCATACACCGTACTGCCCTCAAGCCACGAGAACCCGAAGGTTTGTACCATCAGTAAAGACGGAGGGGAAACCACAGCCATTGTATCCCGGGACCACCTGAAGAAGTGTCCCGAACAACTGAGGAACCCTGAAGAGGAACAAGAAGACCATCGACCCGTAGAGGAAAGGGAAGATATGGTTAGTACTGTGCTCGGGGACTTCCCTCGGTCTTGGACTCAAGTCAATGGTGCAGTTGTGGTACCCGTACTCACCTTCCTCCAACCAGCATCCCAAGCACCTACGGAGCAACAGGTAGAGCTGGAAGAACAGCCGGTCCAGGAGGCAGAAGACTCCACACAAGCAGAACAGGAGGATCAACCCTCTGCTTATAGTGAGCCTGCCGTACCCCTAGTGAGACAAAAAGCCGGTAGACAGCTGCCCAGTTTACCCTTGACAGCTCCTACACCCTGTAGTTCAGGGCCAGACAGTCAGCTCCGTAGGTCCACTAGGGCCACTAGAGGCCAGTTACCCGCACGCTGGAAGATTTGAAGTGTATAAATTGTTTTATTTATGTTTATCTGTGTATTGGTGCTTGTGTATAATTTTGTGTTTCCAGTTATTTTTAGGAATCCTTGGTGGATTTACCGGGAATCCTTGTACATAGTTGGAGCGTAACCCAGGATGGACTAGAGACTGTTAAGGACTCGGGGTAGGACAGACCCCTACCTGGTTACGTCTCCCTGTTTTGGTGAAATGGACACCTTGCTTTTCTTCAAAGACTACACCCGGTTACGGACATGCCGTGACCAACTTTATGTGTTTCTTCTTATTGTACTATTATTGTTGTTATATCTTGTTATGTTTTTTCTAAAATATGTTTAGTCCCGGAGTACTAAATTTCACTAGGGGGGAATGTGGCACCCCAGGGGTCTGGTTTCCCACAGTAATGTAATGTTATGTCTGAGAGCAGGTGGGAGGTCCTTTGGTCAGGGATCCTGTGCATGCCACACCTCCTGCCCAGTCTTGGGAGGGGAAGACCTTCCCCTATATAAACCCGGGGCTGAAGCAGGGTTAGTCAGTCAAGGAGAGTAGAGACAAGAAACAGCAGAAGCAATACTACTACGAGTCAGGGGCTGGCAGCTGCAGAGCTCGCCCTGACTGAGAAGCTTTCTTACCGGACCCGGCGTCCGAGGCTGTGGGGACTAACTCCTACCCAGCAGCAGAAGCCGACCAGCAGGGGATTTCAGGTCCTCAGGCCCAGAAACCCGAAGGCACGGTCACACGCGTGGGACCAGCACCGCCATCGTGGAGCGGAAGCCATTAGAAGGCCCCGAGTCACCGGCCATACGGGTGAGCACCACACGGTACACTCAGGGACGTGGGCTACTTATATCCGCTTCTAGCAAGGTAGCCAGAAGAGTACAGTCAGTTTGGGAGGCCTACAACTCCGCCTGGCCAGGGGAGATCCCATCTGCTCAAGGACTGACCAGGCCCCGTTCACTAGCAAGTACTCCGGGAGGGTCTATCGTTGTTACCAGTAAAGACCCTGAATTACACCGCACCGTCTCTGAGTGGTTCCTGCTACCCCTATCATCCACATCTGCTGCCCTGAGGCCATACCCCTCCCATTGGGGGTTATACCATCTACGCTGCACCATCCATCCACCGGCCTCAGCGGACTGTCCTGCAGCGGCAGCTCCATAGCTGCATTCAACGGGTGGCGTAGTCGTCCTGCATCTACCGCTGTTACATCGCCGCTCAGTTTGACTCCCTGGGCACGGACCGGGTCACCGCCACGAGACTACAACCCTCAAGAGATCCGGCTCCGGGTAAGCTCCCGCGTGCGCAACGCAGCGCGACACAGGCCCAGGGGCGCGTCACTAGCAGACAGGCAGCAGATGAGCGCTCCCAGGTGAGCGAGCAGGAGTCACTGGACAGGCAGGTGGTCACAGCACGTGACAGCGGAGCCTCCAGGTAGACTAGCAGGCAGGTAGCAGGTGTGTGCTCCCAGGTGAGCGGGCAAGCTGGTCCATAGACAGACTGACAGGAGTTGGAAGGCAGACCGTCGGACCTCGGGCAAGCAGGCAGGTGGCTGATGTGCGCTCCCAGGTGAGCGGGCAGACTGGTCCTTAGACAGACTGACAGGAGTAGTAAGGCAGACCGTCGGACCTCAGACTAGCAGGCAGGTAGCAGATAATCAGGCAGGAATCTGGCAGGTAACTGGCAGGTAACTGGCAGGTAACTGGCAACGGGACCTGAGGGCTGAAGCAGAGTAGTAAACAGTGCAACAACATTGCTCGGGCACCTCCATTTTGGAGGAGGTGCCTTATATATGGTGAAGTCCTCCGGCCATTGGCCGGGGACTCCTTAGGACGGCGCGCGCGGCCCCTTTAAGAGGGAGGGAGAGCGCGCGCGCGCGCCCTAAGCACAGTGGCCGGGAAGGAGCACGCGCTGCCAGCAGAGCGGGAGGAGGACGCCGGGCACGGAGCAGGGAGGTGAGGGGAACAGCGTCCCTGCCTAGCAGAGGGCAGGGACGCCGGCGCTACAGTACCCCCCCCTTTAGGCCCCCCCTTTTTTAGGCCAGACAGAAATTTAGCTAGGATAAGAGGGGCATGGATGTTCTCCCGGGGCTCCCACGTTCTCTCCTCAGGACCAAACCCCCTCCAATCTACTAGAAAAAAGGTCTTTCCTCTTACCCTTTTGGTGGCAAGAATGTTCTCTACCTCAAACTCGTCCTCAGCAGAAACCGGAGCAGGAGGCGTACCTGTAGACTTGGAAAAAGAGTTAAGTACCACAGGTTTGAGGAGAGATACATGGAAGGAGTTAGGGATCCGTAAGTTGGCCGGGAGTTTTAATTTATAGGCCACCGGGTTGATCTGACTGATGACCTCCAGAGGACCGATGAACCGAGGCCCTAACTTGTAAGAAGGTATCTTGAGTCGGACATATTTAGACGAGAGCCAGACTTTATCTCCAGGACGAAATTGTGGAGGATCCAGGCGTTTTTTGTCAGCGTGTCTTTTCATCCGTTCGGACGACTGAAGGAGTGCGGATCGTGTACTCTCCCAAATGGAGGAAAATTTGCTAACGAGAGATTCCGCAGCCGGGTTGTCCACAGAGGTGGAGACAGGAAAAGGAATCTGAGGATGCTGACCGAAGACTACAAAAAACGTGGATTTGGAGGAGGATTCGCTCTCGTGATTGTTATAGGAGAACTCGGCCCATGGTAGGAGATCCACCCAGTCAGAATGATGGGCATTAACGAAGTGCCGGAGGTAACTGGTCAGGTTCTGATTGATCCGCTCCACTTGACCATTGGACTGTGGGTGGTAAGCGGAAGAGAAGTCCAGGGTGACGTCTAGCAGTTTACAAGTGGCTCTCCAGAAACGTGAGGTGAACTGTACCCCACGATCCGACACGATGTGGAGGGGCAGGCCATGAAGACGGAAGATGTGGCGGATAAAGTCTTTAGCCAGCTCGGGTGCAGACGGGAGGCCAGGCAGGGGAATAAAGTGATCCATCTTGGAAAAGCGGTCAGCGACCACCCAAATGACCGTACAACCGGCAGAGACGGGGAGATCAGTTATGAAGTCCATAGCAATATGCTGCCAGGGGGCAGCAGGCACAGGAAGCGGAAGAAGGCGACCGGCTGGCAGGTGTCTCGGGACTTTGTTGCGGGCGCAGGACACACAGGCAGAAACAAAGTCTATTACGTCCTTGTGCAGGGTAGGCCACCAGTAGTGCCGGGCAATAATCTGGAGGGTCTTTTTCTGACCGGCATGGCCAGCTAGTTTAGACGAGTGACCCCAGTGTAGGATCTTCTCCCGATCAGGTACTGATACGAACGTCTTACCGGGAGGGAGACGATTTAGGCTCACGGGAGCCACCTGCATTACTCTGGCGGGATCGATGATATGTTTAGGTTCTTCCTCGAGATCGGACACCAGAAAGGATCGGGACAAGGCATCTGCTTTGACGTTTTTGTCAGCCGGGCGAAAATGAAGAACAAAATCAAAGCGAGCAAAAAACAAGGACCACCGGGCTTGGCGCGGGTTAAGTCTCTGGGCATGCTGGAGGTAAGCCAAGTTCTTGTGGTCAGTGTAAATTATTACCGGGTGAAGAGCCCCCTCGAGTAGGTAACGCCACTCCTCCAATGCCAGTTTGATGGCCAATAACTCTCGGTCTCCTATGGAATAGTTGCGCTCAGAAGAGGAGAAGAGTTTGGAGAAGAAGCCACAAGTTACCATTCTCCCGGAAGATGATTTTTGAGTAAGTACCGCTCCGGCTCCAGAGGAGGAGGCATCAACTTCCAGGAAGAACTGCTTGTTGCCGTCCGGGCGATGCAGCACCGGGGCGGAAGAGAAGGCCTGTTTTAGGGAAAGAAAGGCCTCCTCTGCTTCGGGCGGCCACTCTTTGGGATTAGTACCCTTACGGGTGAGCGCGGAAATTGGGGCAGTCCGGGAAGAGAAGTGCGGTATGAAGAGGCGGTAGTAGTTGGCGAAGCCCAGGAATCGCTGAATGGCCTTCAACCCCTCCGGTCGAGGCCATTTCTCGATGGCAGACAGTTTCTCTGGATCCATTCGTAGGCCGGTCTGAGAAATAATGTAGTCCAAAAACGGAAGCGAGGTCTGCTCAAAGAGGCACTTCTCGTATTTAGCGAAGAGGTGATTCTGCCTGAGCCTGAGCAGGACCTGACGAACGTCCCTCCGGTGAGTCTGGAGATCCGGAGAGAAGACCAAGATGTCATCCAGGTACACCACTACGCAGGAGTAGAGAAGGTCCCGGAAGATGTCATTGACCAACTCTTGAAAGACGGCAGGAGCGTTACAGAGACCAAAGGGCATTACCAGATATTCATAGTGGCCGTCCCGGGTGTTGAATGCCGTCTTCCATTCATCCCCCTGACGGATACGAACCAGGTTGTACGCCCCACGGAGGTCCAGTTTGGTGAAGATTCTAGCCCCCCTCAGACGATCAAATAACTCCGGAATGAGCGGAAGGGGGTACTTATTCTTCACCGTGATCTGGTTAAGGCCTCTATAGTCTATACAGGGACGGAGAGAGCCGTCCTTCTTTTTGACGAAAAAGAAGCCTGCTCCCGCCGGGGAGGTAGGTTTCCGGATGAATCCCCTGGCCAGATTCTCCTCAATATATTCGGACATCGACCGGGTCTCAGCAGCGGATAAAGGATAAATACGCCCACGGGGAGGAGTAGTACCAGGTAACAGGTCGATAGGGCAGTCGTATGGTCTATGAGGAGGTAGTGTCTCTGCTTCCTTTTTATTAAAGACATCAGCATAAGACCAATAAGGAATCGGAAGTCCAGGTAGATTAGCTTGGGTAGGAGAAGGACGGACGGGATGGACGGGAACCAGACAGGTCTTATGGCAGTCCTGTCCCCAGCGAAGGACTTCTCCGGTCTGCCAGTCAAGCACGGGTGCATGTCTCTGGAGCCAAGGTAGGCCTAGCAAGAGGGCGTGAGAGAGTCCAGGCAGAACATGAAAGGAGATACTCTCAGAATGCAGCATTCCCACCTGCAGAGTAATGGATTCGGTGATGAGTTGGATGGGGCGTGGTAAGAGGCCCCCATCCACGGCAGCAACAGACAAGGGTACAGCCAGAGGTTTGGTGGGGATGCGGTATTTCTCTACCAGGGACTGTGAAATAAGATTCCCGGCTGCTCCAGAGTCAAGTTGGGCTAGTTCGAAATAACGGTTCTCCCCGCAGACGATTGAGACTGACAGCAGCAGAGATGGAGAGGATTTATTCTTGTCTAGGTTGACCTCTCTGAGCGAACCTAGACACAGGCGTTTCCCGACCTCTCCGGGCAGGCACGGATCCGGTGCTCCTTACTGCCACAGTAGAAGCAGCTCCCCTCGGCACGGCGTAAGTCCTGACGGGTTTTGACCATCTTGGTCTGGTCGACCTGCATAGACTCAGGAGAGTGTACCTGGGTAGAGACGGAGGGAGTGACGGGTTTCTGAAAAGTAGGAGCTAGACATGGTAACCTCCTCTCACGGGTGACCTCTTTGGCACGCTCCTGGAACCGTAGGTCAATCCGGGTGGCAAGAGTTATTAGGTCATCGAGAGTGGTAGGAATGTCCCGACCGGCAAGTACATCTTTAATACGGCCGGACAGACCCTCCCAGAAGACGGATACCAGAGCGTCGTTATCCCAGGCCAGCTGCGAGGCAAGGGTACGGAACCGTATGGCATATTGGCCCACGGTGAGACTTCCCTGACGGAGGCGTAGCAGTGATGATGCGGATGAGGTCTTCCGTCCGGGTTCGTCGAAGACTTTCCGGAAAGCCGTGAGAAAAGCAGGCAAGTTGGACACCAGGGGGTCTCCTCTCTCCCATAGAGGATTTAGCCAGGCCAGGGCCTCCCCGGTGAGATGGGACATGATGAATGCGATTTTGGCCCGGTCGGAGTTAAACTGGTGGGACAATAGTTCAAAGTGCAGGGTGCACTGATTTATGAAGCCCCGAGCCTGGGCGGAGTCGCCTCCGAAGCGAGGAGGTGCAGAAAGCCGGGGTCCGGGGTAGGATACCATGGTATTAGTGGGCAGCGGAGCTGCCGGATTGCGAGACATGGCACTGGCGGAGGTTGCTGGTGGAGCAGTCAGAGTGTCCAGGCGAGTATTGACATTCCGCAGGTGACCCAGGATGGACTCCTGTTGGGACCTTTGACGGGACAGTTCATGACACAGGTCCGAGAGCGAGGGAGCTTGGGTGCCACCGGGTTCCATGGCCCGAGCAAACTGTAACGGGTCTGGGAGGCGGAACCTCTGAGCTACTATACAAGGGGGCAGTCCTTGTAAGGGAGCGGGTGGCGACCAGGGAAGACGGGCAGGAGGTCACAGCAGGTGACCGGGACAGTCTCTGAGTGAACGGGCTGGAGGTCACGGCAAGTGACCGGGGCAGTCTCTGGATGAACGGGCTGATGGTCACGGCAAGTGACCGGGGCAGTCTCTGAATGAACGGGCAGATGGTCACGGCAAGTGACCGGGGCAGTCTCTAGGTAAAGGGTTGGTACGACCTGTGGCGGCTGATGATAGACGTGAGCTCCCAGGTGAGCAGGCGAGAGTCTCTGGATGAAGCATGTGACGGCGGAGCCTCCAGGAAGACCAACAGACAGGCGGCAGATGAGCGCTCCCAGGTGAGCGGGCAGAAGTCTCTGGACAGGCGGGTGGTCACAGCACGTGACGGCAGAGCCTCCAGGTAGGCTAGCAGACAGGCAGCAGATGAGCGCTCCCAGGTGAGCGAGCAGGAGTCACTGGACAGGCAGGTGGTCACAGCACGTGACAGCGGAGCCTCCAGGTAGACTAGCAGGCAGGTAGCAGGTGTGTGCTCCCAGGTGAGCGGGCAAGCTGGTCCATAGACAGACTGACAGGAGTTGGAAGGCAGACCGTCGGACCTCGGGCAAGCAGGCAGGTGGCTGATGTGCGCTCCCAGGTGAGCAGGCAGACTGGTCCTTAGACAGACTGACAGGAGTAGTAAGGCAGACCGTCGGACCTCGGGCAAGCAGGCAGGTGGCTGATGTGCGCTCCCAGGTGAGCGGGCAGACTGGTCCTTAGACAGACTGACAGGAGTAGTAAGGCAGACCGTCGGACCTCAGACTAGCAGGCAGGTAGCAGATAATCAGGCAGGAATCTGGCAGGTAACTGGCAGGTAACTGGCAGGTAACTGGCAACGGGACCTGAGGGCTGAAGCAGAGTAGTAAACAGTGCAACAACATTGCTCGGGCACCTCCATTTTGGAGGAGGTGCCTTATATATGGTGAAGTCCTCCGGCCATTGGCCGGGGACTCCTTAGGACGGCGCGCGGCCCCTTTAAGAGGGAGGGAGAGCGCGCGCGCGCGCCCTAAGCACAGTGGCCGGGAAGGAGCGCGCGCTGCCAGCAGAGCGGGAGGAGGACGCCGGGCACGGAGCAGGGAGGTGAGGGGAACAGCGTCCCTGCCTAGCAGAGGGCAGGGACGCCGGCGCTACACAAAGCTTCAGGTGATGAATGATGGATGAGGTGGTGGCAAAGGAGAAAGAGCAGGAGGAACAGGGACCATTCACATCAATATCAGGCCAGTTAACCACACGTCTTGTAAGATATGTTTCTGTACCAAAAGGAGTGGTTCGGCTACACAGTTATAGGGCATACAGTGAGTGCAATGCCTACCAAAAATTTTGAGGCACTCCAATGCCCCTTGGAAGTGACATGGAGGTCAGAGGGCCTTAACTAAACCTTTTTTTCCATTTATAGCAACTGGATCTCCTGTACACTGTTGGCCTAACCAGTGAATGGAAGGCTTTCCAAAAATTATGAGGAACTGCGATGCCCCTTGAAACAGACGTGGATTACAGCATACTAAAAACCTTCTACTCATTATTGGGGATTGGGTCTCCCTTAGTGTTCGCCTATGCAATGCAATGCCCGTTGGAAGAGTCGTGGAGGTTAGTGGTAATTAAAAACAACATTTCAATGCCCCTTGGAAGAGCTGTGGAGTTCAGAGTGGTTTAACAAGATGGTTTTAATGCCCCTTGGAAGAGACGTGGAGGTCACAGTAGCTTAACAAGACGGTTTTAATGCCCCTTGGAAGAGACGTGGAGTTCAGAGTGGTTTAACAAGACGGTTTTAATGCCCCTTGGAAGAGACGTGGAGGTCCCAGTGGAATAAAAAGACAATATCAATGCCGCTTGGAAGAGTGGTAGAGGTCCCAGTGGAATAAAAAGACAATATCAATGCCCCTTGAAAGAGTGGTGGAGGTTACAGTGGAATAAAAAGACAATATCAATGCCCCTTAGAAGAGTGGTGGAGGTCGCAGTGGAATAAAAAGACAATATCAATGCCCCTTGGAAGAGTGGTGGAGGTCCCTGTGGAATAAAAAGACAATATCAATGACCCTTGGAAGAGACGTGGAGGTCACAGTAGCTTAACAAGACGATTGTAATGCCCCTTGGAAGAGACGTGGAGTTCAGAGTGGTTTAACAAGACGGTTTTAATGCCCCTTGGAAGAGACCTGGAGGTCACAGTAGCTTAACAAAACTGTTTTAATGCCCCTTGGAAGAGACGTGGAGGTCACAGTGGAATAAAAAGACAATATCAATGCCCCTTGGAAGAGACGTGGAGGTTCCAGTGCAATAAAAAGACAATATCAATGACCTGTGGAAGAGACGTGGAGGTCACAATAGCTTAACAAGACGATTTTAATGCCCCTTACAAGAGCCATGCAGTACAGCATATTAAAAACATTATTCCCATTATTGGGAAGTGGGTCTCCTATAGTCTTTGCTTATGCCTTCCAAGCAAAAGCTGCCAAAAATTAGGACGGAGGAACTTGCAATGCCCCTTAAAAGAGCCATGCAGTACAGCATATTAAAAACATTATTCCCATTATTGGGGAGTGGGTCTCCCATAGTCTTTGCCTATGCCTTCCAAGCAAAAGCTGCCAAAAATTAGGATGGAGGAACTTGCAATGCCCCTTCCAAGAGCCATGCAGTACAGCATATTAAAAACATTATTCCCATTATTGGGGAGTGGGTCTCCCCTAGTCTTTGCCTATGCCTTCCAAGCAAAAGCTGCCAAAAATTAGGACGGAGGAACTTGCAATGCTGGCAACACGGACCACGGTCACCCTGGTGGTATAGTGGTGGTGGAGGCTGAGGATAAGGAGAAGAGCAAAAAACAGCCGAAATGAGGAAGCGTATACCCATGTGTGGGTGTGAAGCGGTGCATGGGAATACACCTCCCGAAATAACACAGTGGATTTGACTTTTTGTTACTCTGCTGTCATTTGGTGGTGATGAGAAGTCTGGCCCAATCCAGCCCTTGTTCATTTTGATAAGGGTCAGCTTGTCAGCATTGTCAGTTGACAGGCGAGTGCGCTTATCAGTTATAATTCCCCCAGCGGCACTAAAAACACGATCCGATAACACGCTAGCAGCAGGGCAGGACCTCCAAGGCGTACAGAACGAGTTCATTCCAAGTGTCCAGCTTGGATACCCAATAATTAAAAGGCACAAAGGAATCACAGAGGATGCTGGTACGGTCGGCAAGGTACTCCCTCACCATCTTTTGAAACTTTCCACTCCTTGTGGAAAGAGAGCGTTGCAAAAGACAGACAAGTGGGATGCTGACGCTTATAATGGCGTCATCGCCACTCACCATCTTGGCGGACTCCTCAAAGTTTGTCAGGATGGTACATATGTCAGACATCCAGGTCCACTCCTGAGGTCTTATGTGTGGAGTCTGACCTGAATATCGACGGCCTTGTTGCAGCTGGTACTCCACAACTGCTCTCTTCTGCACACAAATCCTTTGCAACATATGGATGGTAGAGCTACAACGTGTGGGGACATCACACACCAGTCGGTGTGCCGGAAGCTGCAAATGCTGCTGCAACACAGCAAGGGCGGCGGAAGCTGTAGCCGACTTCCGAAAATGAGCTGACAGGCAGCGTACTTTGACGAGCAGATCTGGCAACTCGGGGTACGATTTAAGAAGCCACTGAACCGCGAGGTTAGCACATGAGCCAGGCATGGTACGTGTGTGATCTCGCCTCGCCTCAGAGCCGCCACCAGGTTACGGCCATTGTCACACACGACCATGCCTGGATGTTGGTTCAGCGGTCTCAGCCACATATCTGCCTGCTCTTTCACAGCTGTCCACAACTCACAAGCAGTGTGAGGTTTCTCACCTAAGATTATGAGTTTCAGCACAGCCTGTTGCCGCTTGGCGGAGGCAGTACTGCTGTGCTTCCAGCTTGTAACTGATGTGGTGATATCTGATATGGAGGCTGAACATGAGGAGGAGGAGGAGGATGATGTGCAGGAGCTGTACACTGTGGGGGCAACTCTGACTGACATAGGACTTGTCCACGTGTCCGTTGTCAGGTAGACTCTCCCAGTAACTGCGTTGTTGAGGGCATGGCAGATGTTTTGGGACACGTGCTTGTGTAGTGCGGGGTGGCACATGGGGCAAAATAGTGTTGGCTGGGGACCGAGTACCGAGGGACGGCCACCGTCATAAGGTTGCGGAAGGATTCCATCTCCACCAGCGTAAAAGGCAGCATTTCCAATGCAAGTAGTCGTGAAATGTGCGAATTTAGGACTGTGGCCTGTAGGGTGTTGGCTGCGAATTTGCGCTTTCGTTCAAACGTCTGGTATATGGACAATTGAACGCTGCGGTGGGACGTGGACGTGGACGTTGATGCTGTTTCTTGAGAAACTGCCATAACAAGTGAAGACTGAGAGGAGGGGGCATCTTTGCATGCAGTATGGACAGGGGATTGCCTTGCACGCACAACAGGGGGTTCTCTTACACGCACAACAGCGGAAGAAGCAGTGGTGACACCCGCTGACACTGGTCGTGGACCCTGGGGTTCGCCCCACAAAGTCGGGTGCTTTGCTGACATGTGCCTGATCATGCTGGTGGAGTCAGGCTGGTAGTTTTGTCACCCCTGCTGATGCTGGCCTGGCAGGTGGTACAAGTGGCCTTTTTGGGGTTATCAGCTGAGTCTTTAAAAAATTCCAGACTCTGGAAGACCTACCGATTGTACTGCCAACTTCCCTCGTGTTGGTGTTTTGGGGAACCGTTGCCCACCTACTGTCTGCGGCCACCACACTGCTTCTTCCTGCCTGTTGGGGTACTCTGCCTCCCTCCCCCTGTGTGCTGCTGGCCTCGCTCTGCGTGTCCTCCTGCCACGTTGGGTCAGTTACTAAATCATCCACCACCTCCTCCTCTTCCACTTCCGCACCACGGTCCTCCTCCTCACTTCGTGGCAATTGTGTCTCCTCATCGTCCACCTCCTGTGACAAATTGCCAGCGTCGCCTTCCTGTGGCCGTGGCTGTTCAAATATTTGGCCATCGCTACATGGTATCTCCTCTTCCACCACTTCAAGCGGAGCAGGCGAGGGGCCCAAATATGGAAATGGACCAGTGAACAGCTCTTCAGAGTGTCCAACTGTGGGATCAGTTGCTGTCTGACGACACTCGGCATGGTGGGAGGAAGGAGCATCAGGGTGAGGAGGAGTATGCGGTCGAGACTCACGGCTACTAAGACTTGACCGTGTGGAAGACAGACCGAAGGTGGTGGTGCCCAGGTGACTGGAAGTATTATCTGCTATCCAATTAATAACCTGTTCACACTGATCAGTTCCCAATAGTGGTGTTGTTGTGTGCTTCCCTAGTAATTCGGTCAAGAACTGGGAGCGAGAAGATGTGGCTGTTGGTTGTGGCACATTTTCACCTTGGCCACGGCCCCGTCCTTTGCATGCACCATCACCAGAACAGTTCCACTTTCCTTGCCACGCACCTTGCCCATTGTAAATGGAGTAAAATAGCTTACACTCGCACTATCAATGGCAAAAGGGTAACCAAAAGGAGATTAGAACCGTGGAAGAGGAAATCCACAGTTCTATTTCTCTGGCCTACACCAGAATCTTTTAAACAGATATATTTGTGTCTGAACAGTCAGCGAGACACTTTTACTGCTTTTTTTTATGTAAAAAAGGCAAAAAGGTGGATTACACCCAGATTTGAACCGTGGAAGAGGAAAACCACATTTCTAGTTCTCTGGCCTACACCAGAATCTTTTAAACAGATATATTTGTGTCCAGGGGTGGATTAAGAGTAGGAAGGGCCCCGGGCAGTTTAGAAGGTGGGGGCCCCCCCCCCCACCTGATTTATCACATGACATGTCACATGATCCCCTGTGATAGATCATGTGATAGTTCACGGGAAATTAATTTGGCACAATATTAATTGTGCTGCCCCATCTGAGAGCAGCACAATATTGGGGCAGATACCCTGATTCCAGCGATGTGTCACTTTTTCAGCTGCTTGTTGTCATTTTGAGAAAATCACCGTTTTATCTGCTGCAGATCTAGCAGCTCTCTGAATGCTGCGCTCTGTATAGCCCCACCCACATCACTGATTGGCAGCTTTCTGCCCATGCTCAGTGTACACAAATCTACTGATCAGTGATGGGGGTGGGGTCCTACAGAACTTACTAATCATCTAGTGATAATTACCTTCTGACAAATCAATGATTTTATCAAAACAACACTAAGCAGCCCAGTAAGTGACACATTACTGGAATCAGTGCCTCTAACCCTACATTATGCTGCTCTCAGATTAGGTGGCAAAAACCTGAAGACAGATTCCCTTTAAAGGAGCTGTAAACACAAAAAAAGTTTGTATTAAAAAAATACAAGCCATTTGTTAAATTAACTTTTTTTCATTGTTAATTCACATTAGACTGTATCTTCAACACTTTTGTCAGCAGGTCTTATTACAGACTCTGAATAGGGCAGCTCTCTCCCTCTCCCTCAGCAGAAAGTCACAGCATGGTTAAAAAACGGGATCTTTTATGATTTTCTCATAATAAATAATAAAGGACATGCAAGTCCTCCAAACTATTTTCCGTTTCTCTATAGGGGAGGTCCTAAATCTTTCTTGTTCTTTAGTTGATCACATGTCAAAAAGGCAAAGCATTTACTATGAAGTCGCTTAAAAAAATATATACTTGGAGAGTAATATCATCATCTGCATGTAAATATTCCTTGACTCTAAGGGCTCGCTCACACTGTCGTATAACACGGCCGAATGCTATGTGATGTTTTATCGGATAGGACTCGGCCCTATGTTAAACTATGGGACAGTGCAGATCTGCTATTATTGGCATGAGAAAATAATCTCATTCGATATTCGGACCATGTGCACCCATACAAGTCTATGGGTGCAAGTAAAACATTGGACTGCACTCGGATGTCATCCAAGTGCAGTCCAATGAACACTCACAGAGACTATGGAGAAGATGGAGAAATTAAGTTCTCCATCTTCTCCATATCTGTGCTGTGAGAGAATCGGATCACACTCAGTTGAAGCTCTGACAGAGTTTGAGCCGAGTGTCATTAGCATAATTGGCCCTATTCTCTTGCATGAGAGAATATATGGCTTAGTGAGTGGACCCTAAAACTGAATAGTAGTGACGGACAGGCACCTCACAAGCGGGATCCATGTAGCTCCCAGATGTCATGTAGGTAGGGCTTCATTCCATGGGGTAGGGCTTAATTTCAAGGTATATAAAAAAATGGACTTCAAATAAAAATTAAATGAACACAAAAAGCACTAATTGAATTATTTTTTTTGTATTTATGTTTGCAGCCCCTTTAACCCCTTCCCGACCCGTGTCACACCGTTTGTGACATGGAAAACAGTTCGTTCCCGACCCATGTCACAGCATCTGTGACATGGAGGGAAAGAGCCCCTGCAGCGCCTGCGAGCGGGGTCGCTCAGGTGTCACAGTTGCTACTGCAACTGGACATCCTGAAGTCGACCCCCCGGGGGGTGGATTAACCCCCCCGTGCCTGGGACCCCTCCGATTGGCTGTCTCATTTTCACTTTTAGTGAAACTGCCAATCGGTATGAATTAAATATTTCACCAATGAAAATTGGTGTAATATTTAAATCTGGGCATTGCCTGATGCTTACAGCATCAGCCATTGGCTGGGGGGAGTGTCACCTCTGTTCCCCCCCTCCCCCCAGATCTGATTGGGGGGCTAGCGTCACATGGATACTAGCCCCAATCAGATATGGAGGGATGGCTGAAACCTCCCAGCACCTTCCCAACCCTAGATCATCTGCTGTGGACCCCCTGCTGTGGACCCCCTGCTGTGGACCCCCTGCTGTGGACCCCCTGCTGCGGACCCCCTGCTGCGGACCCCCTGCTGTGGACCCTGTGGATCGCGTCTGCCGCCGCCACCGCTGATCAGCGGTAAGTATTGCCGCCACTCCCCCCCCCGTGACCCCCCCGCCCCCCTCTCCACCCCCCCTTCACTTTCATACCTGCACCCCGACCTCCGCTCCCTCTCCCACGTCTTCATCCACCGGCTGCTGCTCTCCTTCTGACAGCCGGTGGACTGTGATCACAGCAGCAACAGGCTCAGTGTAAATGCCCTGCTCCTGTGATCAAACCCACCATCCCCCAGTCCCAGTGATATCACCCCCCACCTCCCAATAATCACCCCCTCCCCCAGTGTTCACCCCCCCTGTCCCCAGTGTTCACCCCCCCAGTGTTCACCCCCCCTGTTCCCAGTGTTCACCCCCCCTGTTCCCAGTGATCACCCCCCCCCGAAAACCCAGTAATCAGCCCCCTGCTCCTGCCAGCTCCTGCTCCCCTTTCTGCCCCAGTAATCACCCCCCGATGCTGCCGGCCTCCTACCCCCCCTTGCTGCTGCCGGCTCCTGCCCCAGTGATCACCCCCCTTGCTGCTGCTTCTGGCTCCTCCATCTCCTCAGCCCCCTCCTACGTCTGACCGCCCCCTACGTCTGACCGCCCCCTACGTCTGACCGCCCCCTACGTCTGACCGCCCCCTACGCCTGACCACCCCCTACGCCTGACCGCCCCTACGCCTGCCCCCCCCTACGCCTGACCGCCCCCTACGCCTGACCCCCCCTACGCCTGACCGCCCCCTACTCCTGACCGCCCCCTACGCCTGACCGCCCCCTAAGCCTGACCGCCCCCTACGCCTGACCGCCCCCACACGAGACTGCAGAAGGTTACACCAAGCACACACACGTACACTCACACTATAATAAAGTTTTGATTTTTTTTTTTTTTTTTTTACACACGCACAAAGCACACAAAATGTCCCGCCCGTCCCGCTCATCCCAGTCTAGGGCGTACTCAGCTGAGGAGGCTATGTCAGGTTGGTGTGTGTGTGTTGTAGTGTATGAGATTGTGTGTGTGTGTGTGTGTGTGGTGTATGCACTACAATATACCACACCGCACACCAACCTGACATGCACTACACAATGGTGTCCGCTAACAAATTGGAACCCTTTGCGTTTGGAGAGTCCCTGTGTGCCCAAACATTGGAGCTCACCAACAAGTGACCCCATTTTGGAAACTAGACCCCCCAAGGCACCTATATAGATGCATAGTGAGCACTTGGAACCCCCAGGTGCTTCACAAATTGATTGATAAAAATGAAAAAGTGAAAAAAAAAACACTTTTTTATTTTTACGGATTAATTTCCTAAGGACCTTGGGGTCCCAAGTGCTCACTATGCATCTAGATAGGTGCCTTGGGGGGTCTAGTTTCCAAAATGGGGTCAATTGTGCGGGAGCTCCAATGTTTGGGCACACAGCGGCTCTCCAAATGCAACATGGTGTCCGCTAACAAATTGTCGGCTCAAATTGTTAGAAGACACCATGTTGCGTTTGGAGAGCCGCTGTGTGCCCAAACATTGGAGCTCCCCCACAAGTGACCCCATTTTGGAAACTAGACCCCCCAAGGCACCTATATAGATGCATAGTGAGCACTTGGAACCCCCAGGTGCTTCACAAATTGATTGATAAAAATGAAAAAGTGAAAAAAAAAACACTTTTTTATTTTTACGGATTAATTTGTGAAGGACCTGGGGGTTTCAAGTGCTCACTATGCATCTAGGTAAGTGCCTTGGGGGGGTCTAGTTTCCAAAATGGGGTCACTTGGGGGGGAGCTCCAATGTTTGGCCACACAGCGGCTCTCCAAACGCAACATGGTGTCTTCTAACAATTTGAGTCGACAATTTGTTAGCGGACACCATGTTGCTTTTGGAGAGCCGCTGTGTGCCCAAACATTGGATCTCCCCCACAAGTGACCCCATTTTGGAAACTAGACCCCCCAAGGCACTTATCTAGATGCATAGTGAGCACTTGGAACCCCCAGGTGCTTCACAAATTGATTCATAAAAATGAAAAAGTGGAAAAAAAAACACTTTTTTGATTTTTACGGATTAATTTGTGAAGGATCTGGGGGTTCCAAGTGCTCACTATGCATCTAGATAGGTGCCTTGGGGGGTATAGTTTCCAAAATGGGGTCACTTGTAGGTGAGCTCCAATGTTTGGGCACACAGCGGCTCTCCAAACGGGACATGGTGTCCGCAAACAAATTGAATGGAAAATCGGCTCAAATTGTTAGCGGACACCATGTTGCGTTTGGAGAGCCCCTAATGTGCCTAAAAAGTGGAGCTCCCCCACAAGTGACCCCATTTTGGAAACTCGACCCCCCAAGGCACCTATCTAGATGCATAGTGAGCACTTGGAACCCCCAGGTGCTTCACAAAATGATCTGTGAAAACAAAAAAGTACTTTTTTTTTCACAAAAATTTTCTTTTAGCCTAAATTTTTTAATTTTCACATGGGTAACAGGATAAAATGCATCCTAAAATGTGTTGGTCAATTTCTCCTGAGTACACTGATACCTCATATGTGGTCATAAACCACTGTTTGGGCGCATGGCAGGGCTCAGAAGAGAAGGAGCGCAATTTGACTTTTGGAGCTAATTTTCCATTCAAAAAGTAAAATGGCGCTCCTTCCCTTCTGAGCCCTGCCGTGTGCCCAAACAGTGGTTTATGACCACATATGAGGTATCAGTGTACTCAGGAGAAATTGACCAACAAATTTTAGGATGCATTTTATCCTGTTACCCATGTGAAAATTAAAAAATTTAGGCTAAAAGAAAATTTTTGTTAGAAAAATAAAAATGTTCATTTTTTTCTTCCATGTGGCTTTAGTTCCTGTGATGCACCTGAAGGGTTAATAATCTTCTTGAATGTAGTTTTGAGTAGCTTGAGGGGTGAAGTTTTTGGAATGGTGTCACTTTTGGGTGTTTTCTGTCATGTACACCCCTCAAAGGGACTTCAAATGTGATGTGGTCACTAAAAAAAATGGCTTTGCAAATTTTGCTGGAAAAATGAAAATTTGCTGATGAACTTTGAACCCTTCTAACTTCCTACCAAAAATTTTTTTTCTTCCAAAATTGTTCTGATGTAAAGTAGACATGTGGGAAATGTTATTTATTAACTATTTTGTGTCACATCACTCTCTAGTTTAGCAGAATAAAAATTCAAAATTTGAAAATTGCAAAATTTTCAAAATTTTTCCCATATTTTGATTTTTTCACAAATAAACGCAAATATTATCGACCTAAATTTAATACTAACATGAAGCCCAATATGTCACGAAAAAACAGTCTCAGAATCGCTAGGATCCGTTGAAGTGTTCCAGAGTTTTTACTTTGTAAAGGGACACTGGTCAGAATTGACAAAAATGCCAAGGTCTTTAGGGTCAAAATAGGCTGGGTCCTGAAGGGGTTAAAAACCCTTTGAGGACAAGGCACATATATGTCCCATAGTTTTAAACTGGAAAAAAATTTGATTGAATAAAATTTAAGGTCCTCGAAGGTTTAAGTAGGTCATAAATTCATATGAATACATGCTCATACAATTGCACATGCCATAAGATGAAGAAGAACAGAATCAAAAATATGACATTAAGTGGAGCACTTACAGGTAATCAAGGTGAAAGAGACCAGCAAAGGCATCGTCTCGAATGACAGTAAATGAGTTAGAATTCAGCAAGCTGAAAATGAAGACAGCAGGTTAGAAGCGAACCAGACTTTATGGTGCTCAGAATTAGTCACGCAGAATGTATTGACTGCTCTTGCAAAGCACTGAGACTCCCGCTGTGTATAGATGGTGCCGTGCGGCCTCCCGCTGTGTATAGATGGCACCGTATAGATGGCTATGTGCGGCCTCCTGCTGAGTATACGTGTATAGATGGCTACGTGCGGCCTCCTGCTGAGAATAGATGCCGCACGGCGTTCCCCCCAGAGACAGCAGGAGGCCGCACAGCGCCATCTATATTCAGCGGGAGGCCGCACGGCGACATCTATACTCAGCGGGGGGCCGCACGTAGCCATCTATACACAGCGAGGGGCGCACGTAGCCATCTATACACAGCGGGGGGCCGCACGGCACCGTCTATACACAGCGGGGGGCCGCATGTAGCCATCTATACACAGTGGGGGCCGCACGTAGCCATCTATACACAGCGGGGGGCCGCACGGCGCCCCGCCGAGACATCAGGAGGCCGCACGGCACCAACTATACACAGCAGGAGGCCGCATGCAGTCATGCACACACACAAACATATACAGACACGCATAAACACATTTGAAACACAAAAATACATACAATCACACAATGACACCTGCCCCCCCCCCCCACACACACACACACATCTGTGTGTGTGTATGTATAGTGTGTGTGTGTGTGTGTGTGTGTGTGTATGTATAGTGTGTGTATGTGTGTGTGTATAATTGTGTGTGTGTATTTTTTTTAAGTTAAAAACAAGTAAAATGCATGTGGCATCAATATCAAGACTCCAGATATAAGGGCCTATTCACACTGAATTTTGCAATGCATTCATCTCCTCTTTCCAGGCTTCTATCTAAATCCCTAAAAAATGGCATTCAGATGGGCCTTGACATAGCCATTGATTTGAACAAAGGCAAACCGAGGCTAAAGTCTGAATCTTTAGGCTCCATTTGCTCTGCTTTCAGATGTCTAATTTCAGACAGCACAATCCTGAATTTCAGGGATTCAGTTGTAAGCCTTGTGTAAAGACCTGAATGCAGCGCTGGATGTAGTGTGAATAGGTCCTTACATCCTACACCACCACAGGGTATTGTTGTTATGGAGTATTGCCCCTGGGTGGCCGCAGTTATGACCACCACCAGGGCTCGCGGTCACCCACCCTAGCTTTGGTATTCTGGGGAGCTGGTATAATGAATATCTGAGAAGAGCCCTAGAGAAGCAAGAACATTGGACAACCAAGAGGTGGTGGCCTCAAGTCAGGTGTAGTGTTCAACAGGGCAAGACTTTCTAACCTGCCCACACACACACACACACACACACATCTGCCCACACACACACACACACCTGCCCACACACACACACACCTGCCCCCACACACACACACACACACCTGCCCACACACACACACACACACACACCTGCCTCCACACACACACACACCTGCTCACACACACACACCTGCCCACACACACCTGCCCACACACACACACACACACACCTGCCCACACACACACACACACACACACATCTGCCCACACACACACACATCTGCCCACACACACACACATCTGCCCACACACACATACACACACCTGCCCACACACACATACACACACCTGCCCACACACACATACACACACCTGCCCACACAGACACACCTGCCCACATCTGCCCACACACACATCTGCCCACACACACACACATCTGCCCACACACACACATCTGCCCACACACACACATCTGCCCACACACACACACTCAGCATCCCCCGGCTCCATTCCTCCTGCCTGCTCTCTCTCCTCTCCGGTGGTAAGTAGCAGTAAAGGCCAGGCGCGCACTGCGTGACTTCACAGCTAGGAGACACGGCCGCGCACAGGGCCGTGTCTCCTAGTAGTGACGCGGCCGGGCCAGCACAGGGAAGTTAACTGCTGCAGTGCTGGCCCGGCCGATGAAGAAGTAGCGGCGGCCGCTGCTGGGGGAGCGGTCCGGGGCTCCCCCTCTCGCCACTGCTACCGGTATGTGCCGCGGCGGCCCGCACATATAATGAGGGCAATCCGGCATTAGACACCCCGCCCGGAGCCGCGGGCCCCCTGCAGGCTCGGGGCCCCGGGCGGTCGCCCGGATTGCCCTCATTATAATCTGCCTATGTTTGTGTCTGAACAGTCAGCGAGACGCTCAAACTGTTTTTTTTATGTAAAAAAGGCAAATAGGTGGATTACACCCAGATTTGAACTGTGGAAGAGGAAAACCACAGTTATAGTCCTCTGGCCTGCACCAGAATCTTTTAAACAGATATATTTGTGTCTGAACAGTCAGCGAGACACTCAAACTGTTTTTTTATGGAAAAAAGGCAAAAAGGTGGATAACACCCAGATTTGAACCGTGGAAGAGGAAAACCACAGTTCTATTTCTCTGGCCTACACCAGAATCTTTTAAACAGATATATTTGAGTCTGAACAGTCAGCGAGACACTCAAACTGTTTTTTTTTTATGTAAAAAAGGCAAAATGGTGGATTACACCCAGATTTGAACCGTGGAAGAGGAAAACCACAGTTATAGTCCTCTGGCCTACACCAGAATCTTTTAAAAAGATATATTTGTGTCTGAACAGTCAGCGAGACACTCAAACTGTTTTTTTTATGGAAAAAATGCAAAAAAGTGGATAATACAGAGATTTGAACCGTGGAACTGCAAAACCACAGTTCTAGTTATCTGGCCGAAACCAGACTCTTTTAAACAGATATATTTGTGTCTGAACATTCACAGACACACTCAATATTTTTTTATTTTTTGGGGGGGGGGGAATACCAAAAGGTTAATAAGACAAGTATTTGTACAGTTTGAATGAGGACAAAAAAAAAAGAGGATTTAGATGAAAAAAAAGGATTTTTCCTGGCCCCTGAGACCTGGGGCTAAGTCTAGCAATTTGAGCAGCAGCAGCACACAGGCCTGTAATGCAGTGTTTGCTGGTATAACCACTGTGTCTCCTATACAGCCTGCCTGCCTGCCTGATATCTGGGATGGTTATTAGTCCTGAGAAGGACTGTTTGTTTGATTTTGCAGGCTTTAGAGACCCTACACTACCTATTTCGCAGTATAAATCTCTCCCTAGCTCAGCAGGACTCTCGCTACACTGTCTGATCCGGAGCGACTGTGTCCAAGATGGCGGCGCCTGGTTTTAAATACTCGAGGTGACGCTGTGTGGCCAGTCAATCACTGTAATGCCCACAACCAACATGGCTGCGGCATTACAGTGACTGGCTGGCAATCCCTGCATGTTCATTGGCTCTGTAAAGAGCGCCAAACATGCAGGCCGGAGACCCAAGCTCCCGCCCGAGTAACCCGAAAATGCTCGGTGCTCGCTGAACATCCCGAGTAGTGAGATGCTCGGGTGAGTACCGAGCATTGTCAAGCATGTGTGGCGCCCTGCTGTGCATTGGTGCCACAGATCCCTGAGGGGTGAATGGACGGATTCCTCCACAAGAGGCCCTCATAGCATTCACACACCTCCACCTTCCACCTCAGACCACCAGAGGGAGCCCGTTAGGGATATAGAAAGGGAAGGTGGAGCTAGGCAGTTCAGTCTGGAATCTACAGCCTGGAGTGTGCAGTCTACAGTCTGCTGCAGCCAGAGAGGTTGTCAGGTCAGTCCAGACTCAGTGAGCTTAGACTAGTGAGCCAACGGCGTGCCGACTGCCATAAGAGCGGTGAAGAGTAGCGAGGCCTACTGCCAGTGTGAAGCCTAGTGAGGGCCCCGAGCGCGGCCGAAGGCAAGTGGAGTAAGCGAGCTACATAGGGGGCAGAGGAGCTTAACCGGCTCACCCCAAAAAACATTTACCTGACACTGGGTCCGTGTCTGCAAGGATCTCTAGGACCAGCAGAAACAACCGGAACCCCTGGCGAACTATATGTCCCAGGAACACCAGAAGCTGACCGATATCCCAGGGTCAGGAATCACAGAGGCCCAAGAGACCAGAGAGTGTGATCTCCATCAGAAGGCCCTACCACCAGGTCTGCCGGTGCAGGACAGAGACCAAGTTAGGGCTAGCTTCAGGAAGGTCATAAACTTGCGGCACAGTGGCGCTGTGGTTAGCACTGCAGCCTAGTAGTGCTGGGGTCCTGGGTTCAAATCCCACCAAGGACAACACCTGCAAGGAGTTTGTATGTTCTCCCCATGTTTGCATGGGTTTCCTCCAGGTTCTCTGGTTTCCTCCCACACTTTAAAGACATACTGATAGGGAATCTAGATTGTGAGCCCCGATGGGGACAGCGACGATAATGTATGTAAAGCGCTGCGGAATATTTTAGCACTATATAAAAATAAAGATTATTATTATTATCAGGAAAAGGCAAGAAACAGGAGGCGCCACACCCGCTCATTGGGGGAGAGTCCTGAAATGCACCCTTCACCCTGATCGTACCCTGGATCGTGCCTGAAACACCACCAGTAAAGGTACTGAAGTGAACTGTTGTGAGTGTGCCTATTCTTCTTCTGACCCGGCTGGGTCCCCTCTGTCCTGCATCCCTGTCGGGAGCCGCATCAACTAAACTGCCTGACCACCGGCCTCAGAGGATTGTAGCAGCGCTGGTGGTCCTCACCAGACACCACGGGTGGCGTCACGAACATTCCCTATCTCATATATCTTTCCCACTTTCTTTTAAGAGTGACCCCAGGGTACGGACCCGGGAGCTGACCACCGCGACATCCCCCAGATCTAACAACAAGGCCCGGGCACCGAGTCGTTCCCCTTCCCCTGGGCGCGTCATCTCTTCCTGGCGTCACGAACAGGATTCCGTGCCTGCTGCAATGATGGAGTGTTGTGCCCGTTGCCACCGGGTACTGTGCGCCTTTAATCAGAGCTGTGAATTTGACTGTGGCGAAGATTGCCGCCATTGTTGTGCCGCCGAGCGGGAAGAAGGGCGTAACCACGGGAAACTGAGAGGCGTACCTGCTGAAGCGCGTGAAGCCCCGGACACGCCCCATGCCTCGACGTCAAACCAGGAAGCGCCAGGTCCTGGAAAGAGCCCCGGTGAGCGCTCTGACGTAGGACGCAAGCGACGCAAGGTCCTGAAGGAAGACCGTCACCTGCGGTGCTGCGGCCTACAGGAAGAAAAGAAAAGAAGGTAGGCCACGGTTCGCTATTGGGGCGCCAGAATGTCCGAAGAACAGCACAACGCCGGAGTACCGGTTACCGGCTCTGATGATCAACCGAAGGCCGAAGCAGCTTCCCCACTAGCAGGGCTTGTAACCCCTGTCATACCCATGGCCCTACCGTACATTCCTGAAGCGAAGTGGCTCCCCCAGTACAGCGGCAAACCAGATACCCTGTCTGGATTCAAAAGGAAAATATGCGGTATACTGGATATGTACTCTATGACACGCAAGCAAAGAGCCACTGTTGTATTGGAACAATTGGCTGGTGCTGCGGAGCGAGAAGTAGAAACCTTGTCAGCGGCAGACCAAGAGTCAGTGTCCGCAATCTTTAAAAAGTTACAGACTGTCTTTGAAAATCGTACTGAGACAGGCCTCCGGATGAGGTTCTACAACTGCTCTCAGCACCCGGAGGACAGTGTTCGGGACTATGCCTGATGTTTACAAGGGGCCCTGCGAGCTCTGAAACAGGTTAGTCCAACCAGCATCAATGATGAAAATAAAATGCTGAAGGAACAGTTTAACCCGGGAGACTGAGGTCTCAAGAGGAGAGCAGGACTGTGCGTTGGTGGTCCCTGGATCATCCAGATGCCACCGTTGACACCCTTAAGGACATGGCTATAAAACGACTGAAGCCCCTGGAAACAACTGCTATCCAATGTTACCAGGGTGGGGCCACCCCAGTGCCTGCAGCGTCCACCTTTTCCCCGGTGGCTACGGAAGCCAAGGTTTCAGCAACGTCCCCTAGTGAGCTGGACAGCCTGCGCTCTGAAGTGCGTTAGTTAAGCAACGCCCTGACCACTGTACTGAGTGCCCTGCAGCCTGAGAAGGAAGAGGAGGACAACGCCACCCCCTGGGAGGACCAGAGACCAACGCCGCCCGCCGAAAGACCCTGTCTGGCACTGCTGCCACAAGACTGGTCACGCCGTCCGGAGCTGTCCTTTAAACGAGAAAACCCTGGGGCCGAGGGCCGACACCCAGGAGAAGACCCCCCAGGCCCATCAAACTGGTACCGCAGGTTCGTGGGAGGAAGACATTTCCTGTCCATCGTGCTGGACGGCATCGCGACACCCGCTCTGCTGGACATAGGATCTCAGGTAACCTTCATGCCTGATGTCCTCTACAAAAGGTTCTGGTCTATAGACGAACTTCACCCACCAGATCCAAATCTTTCCGTCTATGCCTCAAGCGGCCTCCCCCTTAACCTAGTCGGGGTTAAGGATGTGGCAGTAAAGGTGGGAAGAGTGGAACTGAAGGACCAGGGACTAATTGTAGTAGAGACTAATCCTGATGATACAAACTTGTACTGTATATGGTACTTTTCACTAATATTGTTAGTAACTGTTTGGGAGAAGTGTTGTTCTTGCTTCAACACAAAGCTGACACTGCCAGACCAGGGCAGAGAAGGGCGTTGCAGAAAGAAATCCGAGCCCTTAGGTACCAGCAACAGGTAAAGCTAACAGGCGGTGAAATTGGTATCATACGGGTGACAGACCCGGTACCCATTGTGATTCCCCCGATGAGTGAAATGCTGATTTGGTGTAGAGCAGCAATAGGTCTCAAAGGACGGAGCAACCAAGCAGTAGTAGAGCCCCTTAGCTCGGAACATAGGCCTACACTCTTGACTGCCAGAGGGGTAGTGGATGTACGCAATGGGAGGGTGCCCATACGACTCCTAAACTATGGGGAGAACGAGGTTAGATTACCACGCTGCGCCACTGTTGCCAAACTGTACACAGTAAATAACAACTCCATACACACGGCGGAGTCCTTAACCTCACCAGACGAAGTGGAGGATAATGACCCGGCAACCCAGGTGGAGGATTGGTGTCAACAGCTCCATGTTGGGACAGACACCACTCCTGCCCATCAGAGACAGGGTGTACACTGGGTGGTTCAGGAATACGAGCAGGTATTCAGTAAGCACCCACTTGACTTTGGGAGGATTAAGGGGGTTCAACACCATATCCCCACAGGTGACCAGCCACCCATCGAAGAACGTTACAGGCCTATACCACCAGCACACTACCAGAAGGCGAAGGAGATGTTGCACGACATGAAGAAGGCAGGGGTAGTAAGGGATAGTTGTAGTCCCTGGGCAGATCCCCTAGTTGTAGTCAGGAAAAAGGATGGAAGCATGAGAATGTGTGTAGATTACAGACAAGTGAATCGCATTACACATAAAGATGCATACCCTTTACCACGTATAGAGGAATCCCTGGCTGCCTTAAAGTCTGCAAATTACTTCTCCACCCTTGACCTCACTAGTGGGTATTGGCAAGTAGCTGTTGCTGAGGCGGATCGGGAGAAGACGGCCTTCACCACCCCGAAGGGACTCTGCGAGTTCAATAGTATGCCGTTTGGACTCTGCAACGCCCCCGGAACGTTCCAGAGATTGATGGAGTGCTGCCTGGGACACCGCAACTTCGAGACTGTACTACTATACCTGGATGACGTGATAGTGTACTCCAAAATGTATGAGGACCACTTGAAGCATCTGGCAGAGGTATTTGAGTCGCTGTCCCAGTATGGGATGAAGCTGAAGCCCTCAAAGTGCCACCTGCTCAAGAAGAAGGTACAGTACCTGGGGCACATCGTTAGTCCAGAAGGAGTAGCACCAGACGCGGAGAAGGTCACTGCCATCCGGAAATGGCCGGAGCCAAAGAGCCTCAAGGAGGTACGTCAGTTCCTGGGACTAGTCGGGTATTACCGGAGGTTTGTGAAGGACTATACCAAGAAAGAGGCACCTCTGCAAGACCTCCTGGTAGCACAGTCCCCCAGAGGCAGAAACCCCCCGTTCCAGTGGGGTACTGAGCAAGCCGAATCCTTTAAGGTGATGAAGGAGATCTTGACTGGCGAAGAGATCCTAGCCTACCCTGACTACAGCCAACCGTTCCTGCTGTACACAGAAGCCAGCAACGAAGGATTAGGAGCTGTACTGAGTCAGAAGCAGAATGGCCGAGAGAAGGTGATCGCCTATGCAAGCCGGAAGCTCCGCCAGACTGAGAGGAACCCAGAGAACTATAGCAGCTTCAAGTTGGAGTTCCTGACCCTAGTCTGGGCCATCACCGAGCGGCTCAAGCACTACCTGGCCTCCATTAAATTCACTGCCTTCACTGATAACAACCCCTTGACTCATCTAGAAACAGCCAAGTTAGGAGCCATGGAACAACGATGGATGGCTAGGCTGTCAAACTACCCATTCACTTTTTTAAGTACTGGGCGGACCGCAAGAACGCCAACTCCGATGCCCTGTCCAGGAAGCCTCACCAGTCGGACACTGAAGAAGAAGTGGATGACCTGGAGGAGATTGAACTACCTGCCTTTCATCGGAATGGAGTGGTCCACGAGCAACGAGCCTCCAGGAGGCAACGTGGTAAGACATTAAGCCCCCTGCCTCACTACAGCTGGAAGGAGACCCAGGACAGCGACCCAGTTGTCAGCCATATCAAAGAACTGATAACCCAGGAAGGTTCCTCCCTAGAGAAGGAAGAGTCTCTACAAGCCAAACAACTGTGGAATGAGAGAAGACGGCTGTTCATCTATAGAGAGAAGCTGTGCCGGAGGAACGTCAATCCCAAAACCCATGAGATGGTATGGCATATAGTGGTGCCAAAGACAGACATCCAGATGGTGTTGGAGGCCTACCACGATCAGGCAGGGCACTTTGGCTGGAAGAATCTAGAAACCCTGCTGAAGTGTCGGTTTTATTGGGTAGGAATGCGCAGTTCCATTGAGAGGTGGTGCCGGAATTGTGGACCCTGTAGTCTCAGAAGAAAAGACTACAGCAGCCAGAAGGCACCCCTGCAACCCATCAAGACAACTTGACGTTTGGAGATCGTGGCCCTGGATCATGTCAAGCTGTCACCCAGCAGGTCAGGATATTCCCATGCCCTGACCATGGTGGATCACTACTCCTGGTTCCTGGTGGTCACCCCTGTCAAGGATCTGACGGCAGAAACTGCGGTGAAGATGTGTGACGCTCGCAGCCCTACCCTGGGAAGATGGGGGGGTTACTCGGAGCTGGGTCAGATGTCTGGTGGGGTTGTAGCCGTGGCCTGGACCCGTTCCGTGCCCAGGGCCGTCACATTAAAAAGGGTGTATGGGCTATCAGGGTTGAGTGGTTGCTATCGACTATGCCACCTGTGGTACCTGGTGAAGGCCACCAGCACTGCTGCAGTCCACTGAGGCGGGATGTTGTGGCAGCCGACGTAGGCGGAGCAGGGCCTCAGGGCAGAGACGAGGATGGAGGGAGTCGTAGTGGAGGAGGTCTGGTGCTGTGTGGTGCGGTGCAGAAATAGAGAGTCCAGAGGCCATAGGGGTTGACTTCCAGGGTTTTTTACTCACGGTAAAGCATGCAGCTGCAAGGCTTCTCCCTGCTCCTCACAGAGTTCTGCGGTCACCAGGAACGGGGGTCTGACAACCTCCGAGTAATTCAAGTGCTTAATCAGGACCCCGCACCAGAGTGTTCCTAGACTTCAGACTGAGTCCTCTCCTGTCTGTGTGTGTAGAAAGGCCGGGTCTCCCTCTGGACTACGCTCAGAACAAGGGTACGGGTGGCGACTCCGCTCCTTCCGTTACCCGGTGGGATCCTCTGTGCCTGCCGGGCTTCCCTGACTAGGACGTAGAGTAGCAAAGTCAGGTTTCGGGGGCCGGTACCCCTCTTGCAGCCGGAATCCCTCTGACTAGGCCAGAATAGCGAGGACAGGTGGCGTATACCGCTCCGTCTGCATCCCCGTGGGATCCTTTTGCGATGGAGCTACACTCCTAAGCTCCAGGCCTTCTTGGGCAGGGACCTTGACCGGGATGAGACAGCCGTTAACTCAAACCCGCTCCTCGACTCAAGGCCAGAGTGCGAGGACCGTGTCTCTATCAACTGCAGGTTCACACAGAAAGCCACGTTCGATGATGAAGATCACAATCAAAAGACCATGAGCCCAAGATGGCTGTTTATTAAATATGAATTATTAAGTGTAACCTAAATGTGCATCCTCCACCTTCACCCTCTACATGGTTCCCCCCATCTTTTGGTTCCCCAGTCTCCCATTATCCCGGGAGGGGCAGCACACTGGTGCCTATTAGCCCCCCCCATTGGTGGGAGAAGTGTGGTGTTGGATGTAGAGGTGGGGTCCTGACCATTGCACCGTTCTTACCTCGAAGGAGAGATACCACACCCCATTAAAGAGGTTCAGCATCCCTGTGGCGGTCGGACCTTCAGGGGCGCCACATTCCCCCCTAGTGAAACACAGCACGTCCGCAGGCTGCAAAGAGAGTAAAACCTGGTACAGCCTTTTTTTATATTTTTGATAACAGTTAACAATCTTCCCAATATGGGAGGCACTTCTCCTTTAACGTTACAAACTGCACATATTATAAAAGTATAAAAATATAAAACCATCAAGAGACATTATGCATAGACAGACTGGTTAAAGTGCAAGGAAGAAGAGTCAGTTCAGAAGCGCAAGGGACCTGTCCCAAACCCCCAACGTAGGCCCTGGGGTGGCTGCAGGGCATGAAGATCCCAAGTTGGACGTCCAGGAGAGCCACTCCATACAGGTTTTTCTTCCGAGGTCTGAGGTAGAAATAGCCGCGGTTTTACATAAAACCAATAAGGAGCACCTAAAGAGATGCAAACTATATACAGTGCAAGAGTCTGCCTACTGCAAGTCCGCAGGGACAAATGTCTCTAGAAACCGGAAGGAAACATGGTAAACATAAAAATAACATTATAACTTCAAACAGGTTATGTGTCACCCTGGCCTGGATGCCACAAATATAATAAAGCTGTGTCTGAGAGCAAGGGGGAGGTTCTCTAGTCAGGGGAACATTAGCATGCAATACCTCCTGTCTCAGGCCAGTAGGGGGAGCAGGCTGCCCCTATAAAAGCTGGAACTGGGGGCAGGGTTAGAGAGAACTGGACGACCTGTCTCAGGACTGAGAGGTGTCCCAGAGCAGAGAGAAACAGTTGTGTTGCAGCCTAAGAGGACGTGTGGCAGTAGGAGAGCTGCAAGTCAGGGACAAGAGGTGAAGTACGCCTGTCCTGGCAGACAAAGAACCAAATTTACCAGACTTTGGTGTCTGAGGCTGTGAGGATTCCACGTCCTACAGCAGATAACCAGTCCGCAGGGGACTGTATGTTCCTTGGCCTAAGAAGCCCGGAGGCTCCGCCACAGCAGAAGGGACCAGCAAAGCCGTACCAGGCCAAGAGTAGAAAGGGACCCACGTTGCAAACCATACGGGCGAGAAGACACGGTGAGCTCGGGAACGTGTGCTGTTACCCTATAAGGAGGAGATAGCCAGAAGGAGCGCAGAGAGCACGGTAGGCCTACACCCTCACCCTGATCAGGGCCAACTTCCCATTTGCTCTCAGACATCCAGGTCCCCTCCTAGCCGGGACTGTTTGTGGGTAAGTTCACCTGTTCTAGTAAAGACCCTGGACTGCAACCTGTTGACTGTGTGCTCCTTGCTCCTCCAGCACTAACGGTACTGGGACGCCCTACACCATCACCCCCATCTTCCATTACACTGCCCTGGGGCCGCACTTCTCCCGTGGGAAGTCACTATCCCAGCTGCATACATCATCAGCCCCAGCGGTCTGCCTGGCAGCGGCGGTTCACACTGACCGCAATCCACGGGTGGCGTAGTCGGACATACCAACAGCGCATAGCAGACTACCACTGGTCTGACCACCCTGTGCCGCGGGACCGGGCTGCCACTACTACCCCCATCGTTTCCCTATTGCCCGGATCCGCGTGCCCCACGGCCCAGGGGGCGAGTCAGCTTTGGCGTAGTCGGCAGGATTGTAACCAACCCGCCACAAACGGGTATTGCGTGCCTGAAAGAGACTGTACACGTACCTGAAAGAGAGGTTTCCCGCCATCCAGAGCCGTTTCCCGCCATTTCCAGCCGTCTCCCGCCATCTTCCGTCGGTTCCCGCCGTCTTCAGCCGTTTTCCCGCCATCGGACGCCATCTTCAGGACGCCGCGCGGGAAGAAGAGGGGCGTGGACGTCCAAACCGCACGAGACCCGAAGCTCCGCCCCACGCACCGACGCTGTGCAAGGTCCTGGAAGGGAGAGAGAGCGACGCTGACGTCACCAGGACGCGACGCAAGGTCCTAGTCCGGAGCAGCATCAGCGAAGTCGCGGCCTACAGAAGAGGATCGACGGAAGGTAGGCCACGCTTAACTAGGGGGGAGGAAGATGTTGGACACAGAGGCGCCCACTACAACCAACGCAGCTGCATCAGCGGTGATGCCATTTTCCCTGCCCTACATCCCTGGAGCGGCCTGGCTGCCTAAGTATTCAGGGGCGCCCCATGCCCTAACTGACTTTAAGGAAAGGCTGTACAGTTTGTTCCAAGTTTACCCCCTGACAGAGGAACAGAAGGTCAGCATACTAACAGGGCAGTTAACTGGCGCAGCCCAAAGGGAGGTAAAATCATGGCCCACTGAGGAGAAAAGGACCGTGAAGGGTATTCTGGCCCGGCTGCGGGGTACCTTTGACACACGTACCTCCGCTGAAATTAAAATGAGGTTCTATGGATGTAAGCAGCGGGCACAGGACAGCATCAGAGACTATGCCCTAAATTTACAGGAAGCCTTGAGGGCCATCAAATAAGCTGACCCTGGCAGCGTGCAGGATTCGGATAAGCTACTAACAGAACAGTTCATAGAGGGTCTGCTGTCTAGCGCCCACAGGACCCAGCTGCGCCTCATGTTCTTTCAGAACCCTGATCTGACCTTTGCCCAATTTAAGGACAGGGCCATAAGGGTGCTCCGTGAACTCGCAACCAGTGGCGCTATAAACCCCCGGCATCCTGCTCTCACCTACCACCAGGAGGCAGCGCCCTTCCCTATGGACTCTGTGGGGGCAGATGCACAGGCCCTGAACCAAGCCCCGTCAAAAGATCTGCACCACCAAGTCCAGGAGCTGACCAGGAGCGTCGTGGCGTTGACCAGGACCGTCCAGGCATTGCAAGTGGACCCGTCAAGACCCATCGAGTTGGCTTCAAGTCCGGAGGATGTCCCGTGGCGTCGACAGAGGAGGACCCCGTCGTTCAGAGGGAGGCCCACAGACCGCTACGCAGAGGATGGACAGCCCATTTGCGGTCGATGCAACCAGCCCGGACACATTTCCAGGTACTGTAATTTAAACGTGTCCAACCTGGGGCAGAGGGCCAACCCCCAGGCATAAAATCACCAGGCCCTTATAATTGGTGTGATAAGTACGTTGGGAGGCGCCCGGTTTTACCCGTGGTGCTGGACGGTATCCCCATGAGCGCCTTGCTGGATACCGGGTCGCAAGTAACCACTATCCCTTATGTACTTTTTAAGCAGTATTGGACTGATGCTGATATCACTCGGTATCCAGACAGTAACTTGAGCATCATCGCCAGTAATGGCTTACCCGTGCCGCAGATGGGGTTCAAGGAGATGACCATTAAAATTGGTAAAGTTGAACTACCGGCACAGGGAGTAATTATTGTGGACATTGACCGTCGTGAAAGTCACCCTAAAATAACTCTGGGTACTAATGTGATTGAAAATTGTCTTTCAGAGGTAATTGTAATTCTACAACAGGTGGCGGTGAATGCTAGTTCCAGCCAACAGAGAGTCCTCAACAAGGAGATAAAAGCCCTGATGAGACGGCAGCAGGTAGAACTGTCTGGTGGTGAGATCGGTAGCGTAAGACTGAGTGACCCATTCCCCATTTCCATGCCTCCCAAAAGTGAAATGATGATCTGGTGTCGGACTGCAATCGGGTTGAAAGGTAGACACTGCCAAGCCATGGTAGAACCCGTGTACTCAGACAGCAGGCCCACCATTTTGACAGCCCGGGGGGTGGTTGATGTCCGTCATGGGAGGGTGCCCGTTCGCATTCTCAACATTGGGGAGAGGGAAGTACACTTACCCAGGTACGCTACACTTGCCAAACTGTTTGTTGTCGAATACAAAGCTATCAGGGCTGTGGAACCCTTGCCTCCATCTCCACAGGCGGAGGGTAATGGCTTCCAGAAACAAAAGGAGGACTGGTGCCAGAAACTCCATGTGGGTGCTGACTCCACTCCCCTGCACCAAAAACAAGGGGTCTACCGGGTGGTACAGGAGTACGAGAGGGTCTTTAGTAAGCACCCGCTAGACTTCGGCAGAGAAAAAGGGATAGAACACCACATCCCCACAGGGAGCCACCCACCAATAAAAGAGAGACACAGACCTGTACCCCCTGCACATTATCAGAACGCAAAGTGCATGCTAAGAGAAATGAAAGAAGCTGGGGTCATTCGAGAAAGCTGTAGCCCCCGGGCAGCCCCCTTGGTTCTGGTGAAAAAGAAAGATGGCACCATGAGAATGTGCGTGGACTATAGACAAATCAACCGTATCACCCATAAAGACGCATACCCGCTGCCTAGAATAGAAGAGTCTTTAGCCGCACTAAAATCAGCTAACTTCTTTTCTACTTTGGACCTTACTAGCGGGTACTGGCAGGTTCCTGTGGCAGAGGCTGACAAGGAGAAGACCGACTTCACCACCCCGATGGGACTGAGCGAGTTCAACTGTATGCCCTTCGGGCTTTGCAACGCACCAGGGACCTTCCAGCGGCTGATGGAATGCTGTCTAGGGCACCGAAACTTCGAGACGGTCCTCCTTTACCTGGACGACGTGATCGTTTATTCGAAGACCTACGAGGACCATCTAAAGCACCTGGCCGAGGTGTTCGAAGCCCTGGCAGGCTATTGCCTGAAGGTGAAACCATCGAAGTGTCACGTGTTGAAACCAAAGGTCCAGTACCTAGGGCACGTGGTAAGCGCGGAAGGAGTGGCCCCCGACCCTGACAAGGTCACGGCAATCAAGAGCTGGCCAAGCCCCTCGAACATCAAAGAGGTGAGACAGTTTCTCGGGTTGGTAGGCTACTACCGAAGGTTCATCCCCGGGTTCACTAAGATGGCAGCTCCTATGCAGGACCTCCTGATAGGACAGTCTAGGTCCAGAAGTCAAAAGCCACCCTTCAAGTGGGATAAACCGGAAGAGGAGTCCTTCCGCCAGCTAAAGATGGCCCTCACAGGGGATGAGATCCTGGCCTACCCTGATTATGGCCAGCCTTTCATTCTCCACACAGATGCCAGTAATGTGGGACTAGGAGCCGTATTGTCCCAAAACCAACAGGGCAGAGAAAGGGTGATCGCGTACGCCAGCCGGAAGCTGAGGCCCACCGAGAGGAACCCGGAGAATTACAGCTCCTTCAAGCTAGAATTCTTGGCAGTGGTGTGGGCCGCGACGGAACGCTTCAAGCATTACCTGGCCTCCGCAAAGTTCACCGTGTACACCGACAACAACCCGTTGACACACCTGGACAACGCGAGACTGGGTGCCCTAGAACAGCGGTGGATGGCGCGACTCTCGAATTATGACTTCGTGATCAAGTACTGGGCAGGCAAAACCAATGCCAATGCAGACGCCCTATCGAGAATGCCTCACTTACCTGAAGGTGACGAAGACCCAGAAGAGCTGGAGGAGGTAGAACTCCCCCCGTTTCACCGGTATGGGGCCGCTCAGTACTCCCACCGCGTGAAGGAGGAAGATTTAACCACCGTTATGATAAATCCCCTACCTCACCACAGCTGGGCCGAGACCCAAGATAGTGACCCTGCAGTCCGCCTGGTGAAAAATCTGCTGACCCGGGAAGACACCCGCTTAGATCCGGATGCCCCAGAGGAAGCCAAGCAGCTATGGAAAGAGAAGAGCAAGCTGTTCCTCTACGAAGGCAAGCTGTGCAGAAGACTTGTCAACCACCGGACGCACGAGCTGACCTGGCAAGATGTGGTCCCAAGGCGGGATGCAGCTATGGTCCTGGGGGCTTACCATGACAGAGCGGGACACTTCGGTTTGAAGAAACTGGAGTTCCTGCTAAGAGGAAGGTTCTTTTGGGTCGGCATGAGAGCGGCTGTAGAGAAGTGGTGCAGGGACTGCGGCCCTTGTCACCTAAGGAGGAAGGACCGCACCAGCCAGAAGACACCCTTGAGGCCCAACGTCACCACGCAGCCTCTTGAGCTGGTAGCTCTGGACCACGTCAAATTGGCTCCAAGCCGGTCAGGATACATCTATGCCCTGACAATCGTGGACCACTATTCCCGCTTTCTAGTGGTGATCCCGGTAAAAGACTTGACAGCCCAAACGGCGGCCAGAGCCTTCCAGCAATACTTCTGCCGTCCACACGGGTATCCGGAACAGGTCCTGACAGACCAGGGTCCAGCGTTTGAGGCTGAAATCTTCCAAGAGTTCTGCAACCTCTATGGCTGTAAGAAGATTCGGACAACGCCTTACCACCCACAAACCAACGGGATGTGTGAGAAGATGAACAATATAGTCATTGATCTCCTGAAGACGTTGCCCCTGGAGGAACGCAGCCTGTGGCCAGAAAAACTGCCGGACCTGATAGACTTATACAATCATATCCCGGTGAATGCTACCAACTGCACCCTGGCTTACCTGATGCGAGCCAGACCAGGTAAGCTGCCCGTAGACCTGGAGATGGGAGTCCTAACACCTGAGGACACCTCCCCGGATGCAGACTGGGATACGGAAAGGCAACTGCAGTACAAGAAGGTACAGGAGAGTGTGGAGAGGAGCCTGGCCCAGGTGAGAGAAAGGCAAGAAAGACTCTTCAACCAACACACCCCTGCTGGTCCCCTAGAACCTGGTGAGCAGGTCCTGAATTGAAAGAGAATGCTACATAAGTTGGACGACCAGTGGGAAAGGGGACCCTACACCGTACTGCAGTCTGACCACGACAACCCGAAGGTGTGCGTGATCACTAGTGTTGAGCCACCCCCGTAGTGTTCGAGTTCGGTTCGGTTCGTCGAACACCCGTGTGTTCGCCGAACTGTTCGTCGAACTGTTCGTCGAACACCTACGAACACCGTTAAAACCAATGGCAGGCAAACAAAAACACATAGAAACACATAGAAAAAACCTTCAAAGGTGTCCAAAAGCTGACAAACTGCTCAGAAGACATAACTAACACATGGAAAAGTGACAAGTACATATAGTCATGCGAAAAGAAAAGAGGTGGAGGAGTAAAAGGAAGGGGAGACACAGATATAGGCATGTCATGCCCTTCTAAAATCCAAAAAGTGAGAAGCCGACACGGCCACCTTCGTGTCGCCGGGTTTGTGCCAGAGCCGCGGTGGACCCTGACGGCCAGCCCCCCTCTCCCAATACTGGTGCCTGTCCGCTGGTGGGTCGGGCCCCCCCGTGGTGGGGGGGGGTAACATCTGCAGAAGAAAGACCATCTTCCTGCCAAACTAAGATGTCGACTTCTTTTCGTGGACAATGTGATACGATCCCTTTCTTACGGACACGCCCATCGCTACAAATTCCAGATGAGGCACAAAAACAGCAGGTGCTTCAGCGGATATCAAGTGCTCCTTCAAGTGGGCTCTCCTCCACCTCAATTTCAACATCATAAATACTCCAGTCCTCAGAGGTGTCACCCCAATCGCACTTGCTTCCTCACAGCTCCCAAGTCTCCAGCTGCCCGTCTGAGTATGGGGTAACACAGATGGTTGAGTCTGCAGAGCTGTTTACTCATACTATAGCCTGGGAAACGGAGGTCTGCTCCAGAGCTTCTGTTAATCCAGACGAGGAAATGATCTGCTCTGATGCCCAGAATCTTTATAAGTCGGATCCAGGACCAGATGAAGAAGGTTCTGAGCATAATGTAGACCCTCGTTCCCAAACTGTCACTCCTGTTGGTGGAGACAATGATGAAGACGATGATGAGACTCAAATACCTGATTGGAGCGACAACTTGACTTTTCGGTCAGGGCAGGAAGAGGTTGGCTTTGAGGACGACGGGTGTGATAACACACAGGGTGATGATGACGAGGTTGGAGATCCCACTTACTGTCAACCCACAGTCAGCCAGTCGATGAGGTCAACGGAGGAGGTGGAGGAGGATGTGACTAGCCCAGGGGATGGGGATGACTCGGTACCCGGGCCTTTGCCTGGCCTTGGGGATGTCGCGGTGGTCGGCTCCCTGGCCCGTACCCTGGGGTCACTCTTTAAAAGAGTGGATAATTGTTAATTTTATAAGAGTTCGTGACGCCACCTGTGGTATCTGGTGAGAAGCACCAGCGCTGCAGCAGTCCACTGAGACCCGTGATAAGGCTGCTCGATGGTATAGCTCCCCACAGGTGGAGCTAGGTCTCAGGGCAGCGTATGCAGGGGGAATGCAGGACAGGCGAGACCCAGCTGGGTCTGAGCAAGATCGGGAACGGACACGGTAGTCACTTCAGTACCTTTTACTGGAGGAAATTCAGGCACATCCCGGAGCACTGTAGGGTGAAGGGTGAATATCAGGATCCTCCCCAATGAGCGGGTGTAGGGCCTCCTGTTTCTTGCCTCTGCGTAGTAAGTTTCTGACCTGCCTGGAGTTGGCCTAACTTTGTCTCTGTCCTGCGCTGGCTGACCTTGTGGTAGGGCCTTCTCTTGGAGTTCATGCTCCCACTATGCGGGGCCTAAGCGTCTCCTGGCTCTGTTACGTATCAGCACCTTAGCGATCCTGGGACTTGTAGTTCTCCAGGGATTCTGGTTATGCCTTACTGAATCTAGCTAGCAGGAGCCTCGTGCTCCACTGCTGAACTATTAACTGAGTTCTCTAGACTAGACTGAGCTCCACTGCAGACTGACCTCTCTTAGGCTTCTCTAGTGCAGGAACTCTTCAGAGGAACTGAACTGCCTAGCTCCACCTTCCCTATTTATATCCCTAACGGGCTCCCTCGGCTGGTCTGAGGTGGAAGGTGGAGATGTGTGAATGTTTATGGGGGCCTCTTGTGGAGGATTCCATCAATACACTCTTCTAGGATCTGTGATACCAAGCACAGCGGGGCGTCACAGATGCTATTGACGACGAGGTTAGGTTGCGCCTTCCTGGACAGAGACGGAGTACTGGAAGCACGTCAACAACTGCATCCTCAACCACAACTCTGCCTCTGACCACAAGTCGTGGTGGCTCTTCTGGTCACATGGGCTCTAAGACTTGCATAGCCTGGGCATTTTTTCAGATCGATAAGGATGACCCAACTCGTGTTATCTGTAATATTTGTCACCAAAAGCTAAGTAGAGGCCAAAAAATCCATAGTTTGAGTACTTCATGCATGTACCGTCACATGGATATGAAGCATAAGTTGCAGTGGGAAGCTCACTGTGCTACAATGCGGCCTAGCAGGCTGGGCCAACCTCCGTCTGCCCCATCTAGTGCATCCGCGGCCTCTTCATCCTCTGTGACTGGGGGGACAGCAGTCACACATGTTTTTGGATGCAGACCTGCCACCTCTTTACCTGCAACAGCCAGTGTGATTGGCAGGTCGTCAGTTCATTGGGAAGTGGAAACACCTGCTGGTGTTGAGCGCTCTCTGACATCGAGAGCACCACCTTTGGATCAAGGCAAGATAACATGTCCGCCTGCATCTTCCTCACAGACCGGCAGTTTGCCGGGGACACCCTACTCAACCCCGTCTAAGCACAACAGCCAGCCCTCGGTCCCTCAGATGTGGAAAAGTAAAAGACCATTTCCTCCTAGCCATGAGAAAGCTAGAGGTTGAATTTCACCATCTGCAAGCTCTTGGCTGCAGAAATGCTGCCTTTCCGTCTGGAGGACACAGTGGATTTTCGAGACCTTATGTCCGTCGCAGTGCCCCAGTACCAGATGCCCAGTCGGCACTACTTCTCAAAGAAAGGTGTGCCTGCGCTCCACCAGCATGTCGCACACAACATCACCGCTTCTTTGAGAAACTCTGTGTGTGACAGGGTGCATTTCACCACAGACACTTGGACGAGTAGGCATGGACAGGGGCGTTACATGTCGCTGACTGGGCACTGGGTAACTATGGTGACACCAGGACAAGGGGCTGCTGTCCAAGTCTTACCGTCCCCACGAGTTGTGCGTCAATCCTCTTTATCTCGAAGTTCCTCCACTGCTTCTGCCTCCTCAACCTCCTCTCGGTCCTCCACCTGCACCCAAAGCCTGTCTGGTAATGCCACCTGCTTTCTAACAGCGCAGAAGGAATCCTGCACACCTCCTTACTATGCTGGCAGCAGGGCTCAAGGCATCAGTGTTTACTTTGAAATGTCTGGGAAATGTGAATCACACAGCTGAGGAGTTGTGGTCAGCTCTGGAGACCCAGTCTCCACTGGACCTGCAACCAGGGAAGGCCGTGTGCGACAATGCTGCAAACCTGGGTGCGGCCCTTCGCCAGGGCAATGTCACACACGTGCCTTGTATGGCTCACGTGTTGAACCTGGTTGTGCATAAATTGTTAGCCCACTATCCCGGACTAGATGGCCTTCTGCAGAGGGCACGGTCGCTGTGTGCTCACTTCCGCCGTTCGCATCCCGCAGCTCAACGACTTACATCTCTACAGAAGTCGTTGGGCCTGCCAGTTCACCGGCTGAAATGCGATGTGCCGACACGGTGGAATTCAACTCTGACCATGTTGCAGCGACTGTGGCAGCACCGACAAGCCCTGGTGCAATACGTTCTGACGTATAGCCTGGGCCAACGAGATCCAGAGGTGGGGCAAATCACGCTGCAGGAGTGGTCTCAGATCAGGGACCTATGAAGTTGACGCGCCCCCTGGGCCGTGGGGTACCCTGAGCCGGGCCGGTAGACGCTGGGGGTTGTAGTCACTGTGGCGGTGACCCGGTCCGTGATCCAGGGGGTCAATCCAAGGGTAATTTGTATATATGGGTTTTATAATGTCCGACTACGCCACCTCTGGAGTGGGGCAAAAGGGGCCGCGGCTGCGGAACAGTCCTCTGAAGCTGGTGGTTTTGCAGCAATGGTATTATTACTCACCACAGGAAGAGTGTAGCTTCAGGGCAGTGTGGGTGGATGATGGTGGTTGTAGTGCAGGGAGTCAGTAATGAACACAGAGTCCGTGTGATGCAGTCCCAAGATCTTTACTCACAGTTGTTGCAGTCCAGATTACAGGTACCAGAGCAATCTCACCCGTCGTGCTGTGCGTACTCAGTGAGGGGCTCAGTCCACCCCCAGATAGCTCCGGAGTACTTAGCAGGACCCCCTTCTGTGTGTCCTTTCTCTGGCCTTCTCCCTGCACCTCACACCCAGTGACACTTCTATCCGGTATCCTCGGGCCTTGGCGGGCGACTTGTGTTCCGTCCCCTGGGTCCTATGTGGCTACCTTCTTAGTGAGACTGGTGTGGACTTTTACCTGCAGTACATGAAATGCTGCAGCCTCCGGTTTCTAGTTGAGCCTTGCTGTTTCTCCGCTAGTTGAGGGACCGGTTCCCCTTATCTGGCCTGACCTCTCTACCTCCTGGTAGCAGCAGGAGTACGGGTGGCCTTCTGCATGGCCCGTAGCCCTAGGGTCCCTTCAGTTCCTGGAGCCTTCCTGCTCCCACTCCTCTCTTCTCTCCTTCAGTGCTGGGCCTCCCAGGCTAGGCCCGCCTCTGGAGCTGAGCTCATGCCGAGCCTCTGCTCCTGTCACTTTTCCTCCTCTGACTGGCTTGCTCTTTCTAAGATGGCTTCCTATTTATACTCTCCCTGTCATGTGCTCCGCTAAGCTGCTCCCCTAAGCACCCACTACATAGGACCCTCCCACCAGCTAGGGACCTGGGACTGTGCTCTCCCTTAGGAGCAATCTTGCCCTACCCCCACTGCGGGTATGTGTTGGATGCAGGTGTTAGGGTCCCGAGCCATATGCCTTCCTTACCTGAGGGTGAGATACCACACCTCTGGGTGAGATGCAGTAACTCTGTGGCGACTGAACCCTCAGGGGCGCCACACACCCTTCTGCACAGTTTTGAAATGGCGACGAAGATGTTTAGTGCTGACGACGATGCCATTATCAGCATGACTATTCCGGTGATTTACATACTGGAGCACACATTAAACAGAATTCAGAGTCAGGTGGTGGGACAAGAAGAGGTGGAGGAAGTAGAGGAGGAGTCGTATGCGGAAGGGATAACATCTCCAAGGTCCAGACGGTTGGCAGCACCAAGGCGGCAGGCATGGGAGGGTGGGGGAGAGGGATTAACCAGGGCGCATGGTAGCAGCCAAACTGTTGAGGAAGGTGCAGGAGCCGAGGAAGAAGTGGAGGACGAACTGGCGATGGGCATGGAAGACTCATCAGATGAGGGAGACCTTGATCACATTTCTGTTGTGCGAGGTTGGGGGGAGAGGGCAGAGGAAGGAAGCATGATTCTTACCTCGCTACCAACACAACAAGGACTTGGTCCTCCTGGATGCGCAAGACACATGAGTGCCTTCTTGCTGCACTACCTGCAACATGACCCTCAGATTGTCAGAATTCAAAGTAATCCCGACTGCTGGGTTGCCACACTCTTAGATCACCGGTAAAAAAGTAAATTTGCTGAAATAATTCCTGCCATAAAAAGGGATTGACGCATGCAGGAGTATCTGCAGACGCTGTGGCAGAATCTTACATGTGCTTTTCCACAAAACACCAGTGGTGCACGTAGTGAATCTCACAGTTCTAACTTGCCAACCGTGGGACTGTCGAGTCTTCATCACTCAAACCGTAACAGTAACACAGTATCTGCTGGTAACAGCAATTTTGTGGAATCGTTTCACCACTTTTTTAGACCATCCTTTGCAAGGCCACAGGAGACAAGAAGTCTGACACATAGTCAATGCCTAGAGAGGATGGTGCAGGAGTATCTCCAAGTGAACATCGAAGCCATGACTGTGTCACTGGACCCTTGCTCATTTTGGTATTCCAATCTGGAAAAATGGCCGGAGCTCGCCACTCACGCCTTGGAGATCTTGTCATGCCCTGCAGCCAGTGTTGTCTCTGAACGTGTGTTCAGCGCTGCTGGTGGTGTGCTGACAGATAAGCGCACGCGTCTGTCCACTGAGAATGTAGACAGACTCACGTTCATAAAGATGAACAAATCATGGATTCGCAAGGACTTTTCTACCCCTGTGTTATCCTTGGGAGACTAAAACCTTGAGGATTTGGTAAAATCACCTCACCAACCGTTTTAAGCAACTGTGGGGCAATTGATGCCACTTAACCCTAGAACGCATGACCATAAAAATCTACACTTTCATATACCTGGGGCCTTTTAGGCCCGTGTGCAAATAACATGGAATAACTCAAACTCAAATGACAAACAACTATATACATGAAGAATACCTAGCGTTTCAAAATTCTAACTAAAGTAATCTTGCAGAAAATAGAAAACAATTAACAGGGCGGGCCTGCGAGGCCCCAGGTATGCTTTCTAGGGTTAAGTGGTGTCTGTGCCACAATTTTGGGAAAAAATGGAGACTCTTTTTGGAGTCCCCTTGCTGTGTCTTACGTGACGTTGGCATCGTCAATTCCAGGTGGGTTGGGTCGCTCCCCCCCCCTTTTAACTGTAAGAAACTACATACACTACGGCTTGGGGTAACACAGATGGTTGAGTCTGAAGAGCTGTTTACTCAGAGGTCTGCTCCAAATCTTCAGTGTCTGCTAGTCAGCGTAGAATTTTTAACTGCATCTAGCCTAGGCAATACTTTGGGCGTAGTAGCCCAGCTGCGAAGCAAGCTGCACCGCCTGTGTATCTAATAAGAATTTTTAAATGCATCTAGCCTAGGCAGAGTGTGGGGACCCCCAACCAAACCCAGACGCTCAGCCCCCCTACCGCCCCCCTTTCCTTGACAATACAATAATGTAACTCTTACAACTGGATGGGTGAGGATCGGTCACAGCTTTATTAACTCTTTATACTCATTCCATTAGAAAAGCATTTTATTTCTAAAATAATTCAGCTTGTTGCAGCATGCCCTGGGTCTCCACTCCGGCAAGTTGGCCAACAAGTGTAACTCTTCAACATGTCCTTTCTATTTCCAGGCCACGGAGGATCCTGCGTACTCGTATGCAGTACTCTGACCCCCCACCCATCACTCTTAACGCTTGTTCCACTCCGTCCTGGAGTCCTGACAGGAATATGTCCAGTACAATATCCATTAAGTGAACAACGTGGGGCCGTATGAGGCCTGCTTTATCTCCTTCCAGTTGTCGGTGTCGTACCACTACACCGCCTCTGTCTCTTCTAAATTTTGCCATCCGAATATTTATTACCCGCCTTGTCCGTTCGATGGCCGTGATGTCTCGTGCACCTTGCCATACCGCTATCGGCACAATCTCTGACCATACTATAGCTAGTTTTGTGAAAAATTCTCTGAAGCGCTCAGTGTCTAGTTTCATTATTTCCATTAGTTATGCGCTGTTGTGATGACCTAGGTTGTTTCCCCCGGCCTATATAACTAAGATGACCGGACATCTTGCCTCTCTCCCTACCTTGATTACCTCCATTAGTACCTGTGGCCATAGCAGGCCTCTAATACCTCTCTAGTTGAAATATGTGTTATGAAACTCTAATTTCCTCCCGCCTGGGCAGACTTTCGCCCTTTTTTCTGCCCAATACATATACGAGTGGCCTATCACCCACACTGTTGGCTTAGCGTCACCTGTAAAAGAAACAAACCACGTTAGGATAACAAGTCCGGTCTTATGTATCTTGCCAAACACGTGGATCACCATCTCCCTATCCTCTGAACTTCCGTTTCTGACAGTCCTGCTCTTGCTGCTTCCGTGGCTGCACCTATGCGGAATGAGTGTGTCCCGTAATCTTTGGGGTGGTTCCCTGCTGATGTTATGCATTTATTAAATATAGCTTGGAACTGGTATCTTGATAACGGCATTCCATCAATGTGTGATAGGAAGAAATTACTTTGTGATCTGATGGTTAGATATGTTTTTACTATTGTTACCCGACTCAGTGTACCATTTGTGGGTTGTAGAAGTACCCAAGTGCCCCTGCCCGCTGGAACCGTTTTCGATTTGTGTATGCGTAGACGTATTGCATTATTGGCTATGACTACGTCCTGGTGTAATAAGCCTCCACTGGTGGTAATTTTGGATTGAGGGACTAATTCGCTTATGCATAGCGCCCCGAAGAAGGCGATCACAAATGCAGTAGACAGTAGTGTTGCTTCAAATTGTGAGTGTCATGTTAATGGTGTTAGGGATATGATGTGAGAAATCAGTTTTAGTGACACGGGACGGGACGTCTACACTCCTGACTTGGCTGACCCCTTTTCCACCCTTTTATGGATTGTCTGATGATGAACCTTTGTCACATCTCCCCAATTCAGTAGTTGGAAGTGAAATGCTACTCCGGTCAGACACCTCTGCGCTGACGCCCCTGATATGCCCCTCATAATTAGCTGGTGGAGAAATTCTATGGTGACTTGTGATCTGGCTTGTTCAGATTGGTCAACCCGTCTGCCTGCTACTAGTCGTGTCTACTCTTCCCATGCCTTACCGCATGCTTGCCACGTCGACGGGGCAACTGACGCTCTGATTAATGGCATCAACTATTCGCCACTAGATCCCATAGGGAAGGTGGGCAACTGTTGCCCAATGGGTGGGCGTTGTGGAAGAGCTCTGTGAAAATCTGCCAATTGAATTGTTATAAAGCGTTAGCAGCAGCTTTAGACCCCTCAGCATAGTGGCTAGCGCGGACCCATACATTGTGTTTTAGGCACAGGAATGCTAGCCTGGGTAGTAGGCCTAGCACTGGGAGAGACGATGATGCCATCTTATTAATGCAGTGTGCTAGGCTGGTGTTTTTTGTTATGAAGCGTATATTTTTGTAAGCCAGGCGCGCGCCCCATATTTCTATTGCTACCACTATTGGGAAGAAAAATTATTTTCAGGGCTAGATGCAGCTAAAAATTATTATTAATTTAAAAGCTGGTGGAGCTTGGTATAGATGGCCTAATACAATGAGTCCCACAAACTGCTAGAAGGCCAAATATTTTTTCAGAGCTAGATGCAGATAAAAATTATTTTTAATTTGCAACCTGATGGAGGTCAGTATAGATGGACTAATAGAGAAAGTCCCACACACTGCTAGAAGGCCAAATATTTTTTCAGAGCTAGATGTAGACAAAAAAATATTTTGAATTTGCAACCTGATGGAGGTCAGTATAGATGGACTAATAGAGAAAGTCCCACACACTGCTAGAAGGCCAAATATTTTTTCAGAGCTAGATGCAGATAAAAATTATTTTTAATTTGCAACCTGATGGAGGTCAGTATAGATGGACTAATAGAGAAAGTCCCATACACTGCTAGAAGGCCAAATATTTTTCAGAGCTAGATGCAGAAAAAAATTATATTCAATTTGCAACCTGATGGAGGTCAGTATAGATGGACTAATAGAACAAGTCGCACACACTGCTAGAAGGCCAAATATTTTTTCAGAGCTAGATGCAGATAAAAATTATTTTTCATTTGCAACCTGATGGAGGTCAGTATAGATGGACTAATAGAGAAAGTCCCACACACTGCTAGAAGGCCAAATATTTTTTCAGAGCTAGATGCAGACAAAAAATTATTTTGAATTTGCAACCTGATGGAGGTCAGTATAGATGGACTAATAGAGAAAGTCCCACACACTGCTAGAAGGCCAAATATTTTTTCAGAGCTAGATGCAGATAAAAATTATTTTTAATTTGCAACCTGATGGAGGTCAGTATAGATGGACTAATAGAGAAAGTCCCACACACTGCTAGAAGGCCAAATATTTTTTCAGAGCTAGATGCAGATAAAAATTATTTTTAATTTGCAACCTGATGGAGGTGAGTATAGATGGACTAATAGAGAAAGTCCCACACACTGCTAGAAGGCCAAATATTTTTTCAGAGCTAGATGCAGAAAAAAATTATATTCAATTTGCAACCTGATGGAGGTCAGTATAGATGGACTAATAGAACAAGTCGCACACACTGCTAGAAGGCCAAATATTTTTTCAGAGCTAGATGCAAATAAAAATTATTTTTAATTTGCAACCTGATGGAGGTCAGTATAGATGGACTAATAGAGAAAGTCCCACACACTGCTAGAAGGCCAAATATTTTTTCAGAGCTAGATGCAGATAAAAATTATTTTTCATTTGCAACCTGATGGAGGTCAGTATAGATGGACTAATAGAGAAAGTCCCACACACTGCTAGAAGGCCAAAAATTTTTTCAGAGCTAGATGCAGACAAAAAATTATTTTGAATTTGCAACCTGATAGAGGTCAGTATAGATGGACTAATAGAGAAAGTCCCACACACTGCTAGAAGGCCAAATATTTTTTCAGAGCTAGATGCAGATAAAAATTATTTTTAATTTGCAACCTGATGGAGGTCAGTATAGATGGACTAATAGAGAAAGTCCCACACACTGCTAGAAGGACAAATATTTTTTCAGAGGTAGATGCAGAAAAAAATTATATTCAGTTTGCAACCTGATGGAGGTCAGTATAGATGGACTAATAGAACAAGTCCCACACACAGATAGAAGGCCAAATATTTTTTCAGAGCTAGATGCAGAAAAAAATTATATTCAATTTGCAACGTGATGGAGGTCAGTATAGATGGACTAATAGAACAAGTCCCACACACAGCTAGAAGCCCAAATATTTTTTCAGAGGTAGATGCAGAAAAAAATTATATTCAGTTTGCAACCTGATGGAGGTCAGTATAGATGGACTAATAGAACAAGTCCCACACACAGCTAGAAGGCCAAATATTTTTTCAGAGCTAGATGCAGAAAAAAATTATATTCAATTTGCAACCTTATGGAGGTCAGTATAGATGGACTAATAGAATGATGCTATGCCCAAAAGGTTTTACTTCACTAGGTGCAGTAAAAAAATTGGTATTCTATACACAGGTGGTGTATCTTGCAACACAGATAGGCTACTCCACTGACTAACACTCTCTGCAATAGGCCAAAAAGGATTAGCTTTGCTAGATTCAGCCAAATGCTGTGAAAAAAACTTGCACAGCACTGGCACAGACCTGCCTGGCAAAAAGTGATAGGAACTGATGTAACCTAGCCCTGAAAAGGACTGCAATTACAATTAGTCTTTACTCCCAACCTATCTATTTAAGAGCACAGACCTGCCTGATAAAAGTCATATGAAATGATGTAACGTAGTCCTTAAAAGGACTGCAATCACAACTATTCCCTACTCCCAAGCTATCTGTAGATTTGTGCGAAAATTGGCTTGAAATTAACAAGGTATAGCGCACACAGCAACAGCGGTGCGGTCTAACACGCAGCTGCAGCAGTGAGAAAATGGTGGCAACGGGGAAAATGGCTGGGTCTTATAGGGCAAGGACGTGTGACATACACTGCCAATGACACATGCCCTTGCTTGTGATAAAAAAAAGGACATCGCTCCATGTGTGCGCTGCTGATAGGCTGACAGATTGCACCTCCCCACTGTAAATGCGGGAAAGAGAAAAAAAAATGGAGATCTTCATTATTCCTGCAGAGATCCATCTCCTGCCCCTCCCCCCGCCCCGCTGTACACTCAAACTGCGTAATAACATTAATTTTCATCATTACTGAGAAAAAATCCAGTTATGATTTTGGTGCACGAACAGTTATCGAACATAACCTCAAACAGCCGAATTTTTCTCAAATCGTTCGTGGTCGCCGAACTGCTCGAACACCGCCCAAAACAGCTCGAATTTGAGATTGGCGAACAGTTCGAGTCGAACAACGCTCATCTCTAGTGATCACCAAGGACGGAGGAGAAACCACTAGTACCGTCTCCAGAGACCACCTCAAAAGGTGCCCCGAGCAACTCCGTAGTGCAGAAGAGGATCAAAGTGACCTTGAACCCGCAGAGGACAAGGAAGAAATGATCAGCACCGTTCTCGGAGAGTTCCCTCAGTCCTGGACTCGCATAAACGATGCCATAGTGGTACCCGTCCTGCATTTCCTGCAACCGGCACAGCAACAACCTACACCAGAGCCGGAAGGTGAAGAAGAGCAAGCGGTTCCAGAGGCAGAAGAGCCTGTACCAGCAGCCCAGGAGAGTCAACCCTCTGCTGACAGTGAGCCTGCCATGCCTGCTGTAAGCCAAAGGACCCGCAGACAGCTGCCTGCCCTACCTGTACACCCAGCTGGTAGCTGTACCCCTAACGCTAGTGGGGAAAGCCTGGTCAGTCCACCACCAGACAGTGGGTTAAGGAGGTCAACCAGGAGCACAAAAGGACAGATACCCGCTCACTGGAGAATATAGGATGCACTAAAACTGTAAATAACCCTGTTGCCAAATGTTGAAATGTTTGCCAAGTTACCTGCATGATTATTAACAGTGTATTTCAGTTTCTTGCAGTTACCGTACGGACTCAAAGGTTATGGACTATTTATAACCGGGACCTTGTATGGACTGCGTTCGGAGCCTAACCCAGGAATGAACTAAGACTGTAAAGGACTTGGGGTAGGACAGACCCCCACCTGGTTAAGGCTCCCCGTTGTGTTGGTGATATGGACACCCGGTCACAGACCACACTGTGACCTTAAGAACTCAACCTGTGCGTCATTTGTCTACTAATGTTTTATAGTGATGTATATTATCTTTGTTTACTGTTTAGTCCCGGAGTACTAAATTCTACTAGGGGGGAATGTGTCACCCTAGCCTGGATGCCACAAATATAATAAAGCTGTGTCTGAGAGCAAGGGGGAGGTTCTCTAGTCAGGGGAACATTAGCATGCAATACCTCCTGTCTCAGGCCAGTAGGGGGAGCAGGCTGCCCCTATAAAAGCTGGAACTGGGGGCAGGGTTAGAGAGAACTGGACGACCTGTCTCAGGACTGAGAGGTGTCCCAGAGCAGAGAGAAACAGTTGTGTTGCAGCCTAAGAGGACGTGTGGCAGTAGGAGAGCCACAAGCCAGGGACAAGAGGTGAAGTACGCCTGTCCTGGCAGACAAAGAACCAAATTTACCAGACTTTGGTGTCTGAGGCTGTGAGGATTCCACGTCCTACAGCAGATAACCAGTCCGCAGGGGACTGTATGTTCCTTGGCCTAAGAAGCTCGGAGGCTCCGCCACAGCAGAAGGGACCAGCAAAGCCGTACCAGGCCGAGAGTCGAAAGGGACCCACGTTGCAAACCATACGGGCAAGAAGACACGGTGAGCTCGGGAACGTGGGCTGTTATCCTATAAGGAGGAGATAGACAGAAGGAGTGCAGAGAGCACGGTAGGCCTACACCCTCACCCAGACCAGGGCCAACTTCCCATTTGCTCTCAGACATCCAGGTCCCCTCCTAGCCGGGACTGTTTGTGGGTCAGTTCACCTGTTCTAGTAAAGACCCTGGACTGCAACCTGTTGTCTGTGTGCTCCTTGCTCCTCCAGTACTAACGGTACTGGGACGCCCTACACCATCACCCCCATCTTCCATTACACTGCCCTGGGGCCGCACTCCTCCCGTGGGGAGTCACACTATCCCAGCTGCATACATCATCAGCCCCAGCGGTCTGTCTGGCAGCGGCGGTTCGCACTGACCGCAATCCACGGGAGGCGTAGTCGGACATACCAACAGCGCATAGCAGACTACCACTGGTCTGACCACCCGGAGCCGCGGGACCGGGCCGCCACTACTACCCCCGTCGTTTCCCTATTGCCCGGATCCGCGTGCCCCACGGCCCAGGGGGCGAGTCAGTTACAGCCGCTGGGGCCATTTAATCCACGGGTCCCCACCGGGAAAAAGGCTCATTCCTCCCGACGGAGGCTGACCGGTCCTCAATTGCCGAGCGCGAGGGTGCTTCACTCCTGGACACCTTGTGAACATCCAGGGCGTACCACCCCTGCACCCCGTGGTGGCGGGTGTATGACACAAAGTCACCTGGGAAGAGGTTCCGGCCAGGGTGTCCCTTTTTCAGCCGTGGCTCGACGTCCCGCTGGCTGACGAAGACGTCTTGCTCGTACTGGGGACTCCTGATGAAGCCACATCCCGCCTCATGGTGGAAGCGGACAACTTGCCCCTCCTCACGGGGGCTTGGATGGGTTGCCTCCTCCTGGCGGGCCCTGGACTTTGCAGCCTTGGCTCACACCTCTAGGCGCTCGCAGCGAACCTCCCTCTGTCGTTGCTCCCGATCGAGCTGGAGGATCTGCTGGCGACACAGCTCGCACCTCCTACGCGCTTCAGCCCGGTTCTCCCGGGGGAAGCCCATCAGGTCCCCCCCCCTGGTTGTCCCAGGCCCACTCTTCAGCCGCCGGCCAGGTGACTGTAGGTGCGGGCAGTGGTGACAGCAGGGGCTGCTGCAGGTCCTCAAGAAGTGCGGACCAGTCCGGGTTGGGGTTGGTGGATACCCCAGCAGACTCAGGTTCTTCCGAGTCGGGAGTCGGGAGGCAGTGCAGGTCCCCGCCGATAGCGGAGGCTTCAAGCTCCGGGGCAAAGACCTGCTCCCAGGTGACCGCACCGGGCAGCAGGTACTCAGTCATAAGATCCAGGAGGGGCACTGTGGGCTCAGCAGCCGGGACAGGGGTATTACACTCACCCGCTCTTGGGCTGCACGCGACCTCTGTTGCTGCCTCCTCCTGATATGCTGCTCCTTGGTGGCGGGTCTGGATGCACTGCAGCATTTCTTCCCGCCACGCAGAGGATGCCGCTTGCTGGGCCTCAGCCACTCTCCGAGCAAGGTCCGGGGTTTCCTGGCGGAGAAACTCTATATCTCCCGATGTTAGAGACACGCCACTTTCTTCACCGACGGGAGAAGAACCTGGGCCGGGTTCGGAAGGCTCTGGTTGACTCACTTCAGCAGCGTCCATGTCCGCTCCTAAGGATAGTAAGTCTCCAACTGCTATGGCCGCACCTTGTTGTTTTTCCATTCCCTCCTCTTTTTGGGGCGGCTCCAGGGCAGTAGGCTGACAGGCACGCCTTCGGACATCCCATCCGTTTTGACGGACATTACTCCGTGGATAGTCTCTGATGGAAGGGGCGGTCTGCTCTTTTGGTGCCATGGGGGAGCCTGGCCCACGATAGGAGGTGCTAGGAGACTGTCCTTTCAGTGCGTTATGGCGTCCGTTCTTCTTGGGCGGGCGCCATTTTGAGTGGAAACGACATTCTAAGGTGTAAGGCGCACAGTACCCAGTAGCAATGGGCAATCTCCTTCCGTTGCTGCGGGCACGCGATCCTGCCGAATACGTCAAGTTGTGTGATGCTCGCAGCCCTACCCTGGGAAGATGGGGGGTTACTCGGAGCCGGGTCAGATGTTTGGTGGGGTTGTAGCCGTGGCCTGGACCCGTTCTGTGCCCAGTGCCGTCACATTAAAAAGGGTGTACGGGCTATCAGGGTTGAGTGGTTGCTATCGATTACGCCACCTGTGGTACCTGGTGAAGGCCACCAGCGCTGCTGCAGTCCTCTGAGGCGGGATGTTGTGGCAGCCGACGTTGATACTACTCCCCACAGGCGGAGCAGGGCCTCAGGGCAGAGCCGAGGATGGAGGGAGTCGTAGTGGAGGAGGTCTGGTGCTGTGCGGTGCGGTGCAGAAATAGAGAGTACAGAGGCCATAAGGGTTGACTTCCAGGGTTTTTTACTCACGGTAGAGCATGCAGCTGCAAGGCTTCTCCCTGCTCCTCACAGACTTCTGCGATCACCAGGAACGGGGGTCCGACAACCTCCGAGTAATTCAAGTGCTTAATCAGGACCCCGCACCAGAGTGTTCCTAGACTTCAGACTGAGTCCTCTCCTGTCTGTGTGTGTAGAAAGGCCGGTTCTCCCTCTGGACTATGCTCAGAACAAGGGTACGGCCAGAATAGCGAGGACAGGTGGCGTATACCGCTCCGTCTGCATCCCCCTGGGATCCTTTTGCGATGGAGCTACACTCCTAAGCTCCAGGCCTTCTTGGGCAGGGACCTTGACCGGGATGAGACAGCCGTTAACTCAAACCCGCTCCTCGACTCAAGGCCAGAGTGCGAGGACCGTGTCTCCATCAACTGCAGGTTCACACAGAAAGCCACGTTCAGTGATGAAGATCACAATCAAAAGACCATGAGCCCAAGATGGCTGTTTATTAAATATGAATTATTAAGTGTAACCTAAATGTGCGTCCTCCACCTTCACCCTCTACATGGTTCCCCCTATCTTTTGGTTCCCCAGTCTCCCATTATCCCGGGAGGGGCAGCATACTGGTGCCTATTAGCCCCCCCCATTGGTGGGAGAAGTGTGGTGTTGGATGTAGAAGTGGGGTCCTGACCATTGCACCGTTCTTACCTCGAAGGAGAGATACCACACCCCATTAAAGAGGTGCAGCATCCCTGTGGCGGTAGAACCCTCAGGGGTGCCACAAAGACGTTTCAGTCATACTTCTGCAGGCCCCATGGATACCTGGAGCAGATGCTGGCAGATCAAGGCTCAGCCTTTGAAGGCAAATTGTTCAAGGAGTTCTGCCATCTGTACGGGTGTAAAAAGATCAGGACTACGCCGTACCACCCCCAAACCAACGGTCTCTGTGAAAAGATGAATAACATCGTCATTGACCTGCTGAAGACCTTACCACTAGAGGAGAGAAATCAGTGGCCAGACCTACTACCTGACCTGGTAGATCTGTACAACCACATACCTGTGAGTTCCACCAATTGTACTCCAGCATATCTCATGCGAGCAAGACCCGGGAAGTTGCGCATGGACCTGGAGCTTGGTGTAGTAGAACCAGAAGCAGATATGTCCACTGAGGACTGGGACACGACCAGACAGTAGCAGTACAGAAGAGTACAGGCCTGTGTCGAACATAGTCTCACTCAGGTAAGGGACAAGCAGGAAGCCCGCTACAATAAAAGTGGTGTTAAAGAGGAAAAGTAGAAACCAAAAACTTGATGACCAGTGGGAGAGAGAACCATACACTGTGTTAAATTCAAGATTTGATAACAAGAAGACCTGTTTGATTAGTAGAGACGGAGGAAGAACGACTGCAACGGTATCTAGAGACCATCTGAAGTTGTGTCCAGACCTGCTAAAGCCCCAAGAAGGAGTGCCTCTCTCCGTAAAGGAGGAGCCTAAAGAAGCAGTACTCCATACTGACTTAGGAGATTTCCCGGCAGATTGGCCTCAACTAGGAGGAGCAGTAATAATACCTGTGATCCACTTCTTTCAACAGCCAGAAGACCCCCCACAGCAAGTAGAACCTGTAAGTGCTTCAGAAGAGCCTGCTCAAGAAGAATCCCTGGAAGAAGGATCCCCGGTTGGAGCAGAGCAAGAAGGCACAGCCAATGGTATACTTGCCAGCCCTGTAGAGAGGTTAAGGCAACCCTGCAGTTCCTCCACATCTAGAATTGACAGAATGGGAGGTAGTGCAAACACTAGTGCCTCACGCATCCCAGTACCACGTAGGTCGACACGTAGCACACAAGGTCAGATACAGAGAGTAAAGAAGGAAACTCTGACATGTGGAGATAGTTGCCCTTGGGGTATTATATTGCGTATTTTCATGTATATATATTTATTAATTTGTGTTTTGCCTTATAATGGACAATTTAAGTGATATGGACACTTTCCCTTGTTGCCTCTAGTTACCCGTAAGGGTACATAAGGAACTTTGTGGCTGAGGACTATGTGCAGCCCAAAAACTGCTTCTTGTAAATAATTGTACTCCCTGGAGTGCCCCTTTAGGTGAATTCAGAACAAAAACTTGTCTGGGTGGCACAATCGGAGGTCCAACTCAGGATCGCCACTTCCCTGCAGCCAGCCCTGGGCCTACATGGAGGGTTTGCTTTGGACAGGTCCCTCAAGCTACCAAGTACTCTAACCTGTGAGATGGACATCCTGTCGGGGAACCTCACCGCAAGAGACTTGAATTCTGAGGTTGCTTATTGTATTGTACATATCTATTTATTATTTATAATGTTTTATATGTAACGTTCAAGCAAAGTGCCTCCCATAAAGGGAAGTTATTGTTATTGTTGTTATAAAAAGTACTTCAGTCCGGGTGTTCTGAGCTTTGCTGGGGGGGAATGTGGCGCCCTGCTGTGCATTGGTGCCACAGATCCCTGAGGGGTGCATGGACGGATTCCTCCACAAGAGGCCCTCATAGCATTCACACACCTCCACCTTCCACCTCAGACCACCAGATGGAGCCCGTTAGGGATATAGAAAGGGAAGGTGGAGCTAGGCAGTTCAGTCTGGAATCTACAGCCTGGAGTGTGCAGTCTACAGTCTGCTGCAGCCAGAGAGGTTGTCAGGTCAGTCCAGACTCAGTGAGCTCAGACTAGTGAGCCAACGGCGTGCCGACGCCATAAGAGCGGTGAAGAGTAGCGAGGCCTACTGCCTGCGTGAAGCCTAGTGAGGGCCCCCCCGCGCGGCCGAAGGCAAGTGGAGTAAGCGAGCTACATAGGGGGCAGAGGAGCTTAACCAGCTCACCCCAAAAACCATTTACCTGACACTGGGTCCGTGTCTGCAAGGATCTCTAGGACCAGCAGAAACAACCGGAACCCCTGGTGAACTATATGTCCCAGGAACACCAGAAGCTGACCGTTATCCCAGGGTCAGGAATCACAGAGGCCCAAGAGACCAGAGAGTGTGATCTCCATCAGAAGGCCCTATCACCAGGTCAGCCGGTGCAGGACAGAGACCAAGTTAGGCCTAGCTTCAGGCAGGTCATAAACTTTTCAGGAAAAGGCAAGAAACAGGAGGCCCCACACCCGTTCACTGGGGAGAGTCCTGAAATGCACCCTTCACCCTGAAGTACCCTGGATCGTGCCTGAAACACCACCAGTAAAGGTACTGAAGTGAACTGTTGTGAGTGTGCCTATTCTTCTTCTGACCCGGCTGAGTCCCCTCTGTCCTGCATCCCTTTTCCTACGCTGCCCTGAGGCCCCGCTCCACCTGCCTGGAGCCGCATCAACTAAGCTGCCTGACCACCGGCCTCAGAGAACTGTAGCAGCGTTGGTGGTCCTCACCAGACATCACGGGTGGCGTCACGAACATTCCCTATCCCATATATCTTTCCCCCTTTCTTTTAAGAGTGACCCCAGGGTACGGGCCCGGGAGCCGACCACCGCGACATCCCTCAGATCTAACAACAAGGCCCGGGTGGCGAGTCGTCCCATTCCCCTGGGCACGTCACATGCTCGCTCAACACTAGTGGCCATCATTACTTTAAGAAATGAAGGTCAGTCAGTTCGAAAAATTTGGCAAACTTTGAAAGTGTCCCCAAGTGCAGTTGCAAAAACCATCAAGCGCTACAAAGAAACTGGCTCACATGAGGACCGCCCCAGGAAAGGAAGACCAAGAGTCACCTCTGCTTCTGAGGATAAGTTTATCCGAGTCACCAGCCTCAGAAATTGCAGGTTAACAGCAGCTCAGATTAGAGACCAGGTCAATGCCACACAGAGTTCTAGCAGCAGACACATCTCTTCAACAACTGTTAAGAGGAGACTTTGTGCAGCAGGCCTTCATGGTAAAATAGCTGCGAGGAAACCACTGCTAAGGACAGGCAACAAGCAGAAGAGACTTGTTTGGGCTAAAGAACACAAGGAATGGACATTAGACCAGTGGAAATCTGTGCTTTGGTCTGATGAGTCCAAATTTGAGATCTTTGGTTCCAACCACCGTGTCTTTGTGCGACGCAGAAAAGGTGAACGGATGGACTCTACATGCCTGGTTCACACCGTGAAGCATGGAGGAGGAGGTGTGATGGTGTGGGGGTGCTTTGCTGGTGACACTGTTGGGGATTTATTCAAAATTGAAGGCATACTGAATCAGCATGGCTACAACAGCATCTTGCAGCAGCATGCTATTCCATCCGGTTTGCATTTAGTTGGACCATCATTTATTTTTCAACAGGACAATGACCCCAAACACACCTCCAGGCTGTGTAAGGGCTATTTGACTAAGAAGGAGAGTGATGGGGTGTTACGCCAGATGACCTGGCCTCCACAGTTACCAGATCTGAACCCAACCAAGATGGTTTGGGGTGAGCTGGACTGCAGAGTGAAGGCAAAAGGGCCAACAAGTGCTAAGCATCTCCGGGAACTCCTTCAAGATTGTTGGAAGACCATTTCCGGTGACTATCTCTTGAAGCTCATCAAGAGAATGCCAAGAGTGTGCAAAGCAGTCATCAAAGCAAAAGGTGTCTACTTTGAAGAACCTAGAATATAAGACATATTTTCAGTTGTTTCACACTTTTTTGTTAACTATATAATTCCACATGTGGTAATTAATAGTTTTGATGCCTTCAGTGTGAATGTACAATTTTCATAGTAATGAAAATACAGAAAAATCTTTAAATGAGAAGGTGTGTCCAAACTTTTGGTCTCTACTGTAAGTAAATCGCAGGCCCCAGAGAATCCAGACAGCATGCAGTGCGCACTGTGAGAATTCAGAAGCCTGCAGTCACATAGAATGACTGCAGACTCATCACAAACTTAAACAACCCCTTTAATGCTCCCAACATAAATAAAAATATGAGAATTAGTCAGTATCACGAAAAACATTTACATCCAGGTACCTGATAGATGACATTGTCTCTGGAGTCGTTCTCTTTCTTCTTCATCTTGTCCAGACTCCATGATAATTTTTCCCATCCATAGCTCGTGTCCGCAGACTTCCATCTTCTCTGGTCTTGTGGGGCATATCCCCACATGAAGCCCTTAAAGACAGCAGTGTCATTATAATTCTCCTGAGTAAAAATATCTGCCCTACGCTGAGCCCCTGAATAAATAATTGCCCCTCATTATATTAACCGCACAAAATATGACCCCCACACTGCCCCTCTTATGGTACATGCTGTCCACACTGCCCCCTCCTTTCCATACTGGGCCCCCTCTTCACAGTGTCCTCTCACACTGTGTCCCCCCTATAAGGCCCAGTTTCTATACTGGGCCCCTTCATCACACTCCCTCTCCTTGGCTTAATATCCCTTCCTGGCTCTGCCCTTACACTGTCCCCTCACACTACCCCCCACACTGCTCAGTCTTTATTCTCTGCCCACTCACACTTTTCTTCCCATACTATCTCCTCACTATTCCCCTCAATAGTCTCCTCACATGTTTCCTTCTCCCTCCTAATACATTTACCCTCTCACTTTCAATACTGCCTCCTCACACAATCCCCCCTACTCCCCATACTGTGTCCGCGCCCCCCCCACTCACCATACTGTGTCTGCACCTACTGTGTCTCCTTGCTCCCCAAACTTGTGTCCTCAAATCTTCCAACCATTACACTAAATCTCTCCCACACAGTAAATCTCCCCGAGCCCTGTTACGCTAAATCTCCCCCACACAGTAAATCTCCCCTAGCACCGTTACACTAAATCTCCCCCACACAGTAAATCTCCCAGAGCCCCGTTACAGTAAATCTCCCCCACACAGTAAATCTCCCCAGCCCCGTTACACTAAATAACCCCCAGCACTAGCACTATTACACTAAATCTCCCCCACACAGTCAATCCCCCCAGCCCCGTTACACTAAATCCCCCCAGCCTCACACAGTAAATAGCCCCCCCCACACAGAGTATATACACCCCCACAGTAAATAGCCCCCCATACCCAGAGTATATACCTCCCACACCAAGAATATATATCTCCCACACAAACAGTAAATACCCCCCACACAGAGTATATACACCCTCACAGTAAATACCCCCTCACACACAGTGTATATACCCCCACAGTAAATCCCCCCTGCACACAGTGTATATACCCCCACAGTAAATCTCCCCTTCACAAGTATATATACCCCCACAGTAAATCCCTCCCTACACACAGTGTATATATCCCCATAGTAAATCCCCCCTACACAGTGTATATACCCCCACATTAAATCCCCCCTACACAGTGAATATACCCCTACAGTAAATACCCCCTACACACAGTGTACATACTCCCACAGTAAATCCCCCCTAAAGAGTGTATATACCCCTACTGTAAATGCCCCCTACACACAGTGTATATATCCCCACAGTAAATCCCCCCACACACATAATTCCCCCTACACAGTGTATATACCCACACAGTAAATCCCCCCTCACACACAGTGTTTATACCCCCACAGTAAATCCCCCCTTACACACAGTGTTTATACCCCCACAGTAAATCCCCCCTCACACACAGTGTATATACCCCCACAGTAAATCTCCCCTCACACAGTGTATATACCCCCACAGTAAATCCCCCCCAACACAGTGTATATACCCCCACAGTAAATCCCCCCAACATAGTGTATATACCTCCACAGTAAATCCCTCCTACTCATTGTATATACCCCCACAGTAAATCCCCCTACACACAGTGTATATACCCCCACAGTAAATCCCCACCCTACACAGTGTATATACCTCCACAGTAAATCTCCCCCCTACACCTTGCATATACCCCCACAGTAAATCCCCCCCTACACACACAGTGTATATACCCCCACAGTAAATCCCCCTACACACAGTGTATATACCCCAACAGTAAATCTCCCCCCTACACACACAGTGTATATACCCCCACAGTAAATCCCCACCCTACACAGTGTATATACCCCCACAGTAAAACCCACCCTACACAGTGTATATACGCCCACCTTAAATCTCCCCCTCACACCTTGTATATATCCCCACAGTAAATCCCCCCCTACACACACAGTGTATATACCCCCACAGTAAATCCCCACCCTACACAGTGTATATACCCCCACAGTAAATCTCCCCCTACACCTTGTATATACCCCCACAGTAAATCCCTCCCTACACACAGTGTATATACCCCCACAGTAAATCCCCCCTACACACACAGTGTATATACCCCCACAGTAAATCTCCCCCCTACACACACAGTGTATATGACGCTCCCCCTGGGCCGTGGGGGTACCCGGAGCCAGGTCTGTAAATGCTGGGGGTTGTAGTCACCGTGGCGGTGACCTGGTCCGTGACCCAGGTGGTTAATCCAAGGGTAGTATATGTAAATCTGTTATGTATAGTCCGACTATGCCACCTGTGGGATGCGGTTATTGGGAACCGCCGCTGCGGAGCAGTCCACTGAAGCTGATGGAGTGTGCAGCAAGGTGATGTAACTCCCCACAGGAAGAGTGGAGCTTCTGGGCAGCGAGTATGGATGATGGTGGTGATAGTGCCGGGATCAGTAATGATAACACGGAGTCTTTGCAGTGCAGTCCTAGGGTCTTTACTGGTGGCAATCATATAGGCCCCAACGGGAGTACTTGCTAGGGATGAGGGCCTAGTCAGTCTGGGAGCAATCCTAGAATCCCCCTGGCCAGGTGGAGTTGTAGGCCTGCCGTTCTGAAGGTACTCTTTTGCTATCCCGCTTATAGTCGTGTTGTAGCCCACGTCCCTGAGTGTCACGTGCTGTGCTCACCCGTATGGCTGGCGACTCGGATCCCGTGTATTCCTCGCTCCTCTGTGGCGGTACTGGTCCGTTCGTGTGGCTGAGCCTCCGGGCTTCTGTTGGGCCAGGAGACCTGCAATCCCCTGCCCTGCGGTATCTGCTGCTGGGCCTGAAGGGTCCCACAGCCTCGGACTCCGGTGTCCGGTCCTCTGTGTACACTGGCCAGGACGAGCTAACTCCAGCTCCAGTCCCTGGATCCTTGCTCCTTCGTGTCCTATCTGACTCCTGACACTCACTGAACTCATTAACCCCGCCTCCAGACCCAGTTATAAAGGGCAGGATCCTCCCCTCTCTGGTCTGGAGCAGGAGGTGCTGCATGTAATGTGTTCCTGACCAGGAAACCCCTGCTTGCCTCCAGACATGGCAATACCTCTTTTAAGGGAGGCAATACCACTGTGGCAACCGGACCCTCTGGGGTGCCACATATATACACCCACAGTAAATCCCCCCCCCCCATGTATTCTTCGGTTCGTTAAGCTCCAGTGTGGAGCACTTAACATCACCTATGCTCTTCGCGCTGGGCACTGGTGAGTGATGTCAGCAGTGTGATCACATGACCTGATCACGCTGCTGGCGTCATTCTCACCCAGAGGGGTCAGAGATTCAGGCTATGTGCCCACGATGCAGAAATGCTGCATATTTTTTCCGCTTCTCCCTGGCAGGAAAAACACATGCGGTTTTTACATGCGCTTTTCCCGCCAGGTAGAAGCGTTTGTCAAGCGTTTTTGCATGCATTTCCGCATGCGGGTTATCAAGCGCTTTTCCAAGCGATTTTAGCATCACTTGGAAAAGTGCTTGACAACTTGTTCACACTATATAAATCCATGCAGTTGGCATTTATAGTAGTGTGACCAAGTTAGTTAAAAAAAAAAGAATAAGAATGGTAAAAAATAAAAAAAAAAGATTATACTCACCTTCCGATGTCTTCCCGGTGTTATCTCCGCCGCATCCGGTCTCTTGCACTGCTCGCAGTGGTGTGAAGGACCTGCGGTGACGTCATTCAGTCATGTGTCAGGTCATATGACTCAATGACGTCATGGCAGGTCCTTCACAACAGCGCGAGCAGTGCAAGAGACCGGACGCAGCGGAGATAACACCGGGAGGACATTGGAAGGTAAGTATAAGCTTTATTTTTTATTTTAAATTTTTTTTTTTACAGTTTCTATGGTACCCAGGTCTGGATGAGAGTCTCCTCTCCTCCAGACCTGGGTACCATCCGCGCTTTGAACCGTGTGATATCCGCTTGTGCAGATGCAGTGATGCTGATGTCACGCGGTCCAATGCTAGTCAATGGCGGTGATTACGCTGCGTGTCCGCAAAATTGATGGACATGCTGCGAATTTTTGAGCACAGCATAAATTCTGCGGAAAAATCCGCAGCATGGGCATTGACATTGTGGCTTGTCATTGGGGACCATGGGGGACAGATTACCAATTGTTTCCCAAGCGTTTACGCTGCGTAAATTCCGCAGCATAAACGCTGGGAAAATGCTTCGTGGGCATGCAGCCTAAATTGTACTAGCGTCTCAAAGATGCAGTACAATCACTGGGAGCCGGCAGCTGCCATTCTGTGAGCCAGGTGTCAGCTTGACACCCTGCTCAGAGAACGGCCGGGAGGCGGCACAATACAGCCGCCAGGGAAGACACTTTGGACCGCCACATTAGGCGACCCGACAGCGCCCCCCTGCCGGCTGCCCCCGGGGCACATGCCCCGGCTGCCCCTCCCCTAGATACATACGCCTCTGAACTTAAATCTTCGGATGTCACAAATGGTTGTGAAAAACTTCTTTATTATGTACTGGAACAGATTAACAGAATGTCTGACATAATGATTCATCTATGCATCACACTCCAGAAGTGAGAAAATCAGCCAAGATGCACGCTCTGTAAACACGCTGCACATCCCGCAGCCCATGTCACTGCAGAGCAGGAATCACATTTCAATATATAATAGTTTTTCCTTATAAAGTGAAAGAATTCAGCTCTTATCAGCATGAAAACGAACTGTTCGGTATGGGGGAACACTACAGAGCGAGTCGCATCAAAAAGAAACTATACTAAATATCATGTTCTTTTTCCATACAAAACAGAGCAGTTAGTTCACATGTCCAATAGTTATTTCTGGTTTTGGATTCATTTTGGGATCTTTAAAAAGGAAAAATAAAATTATCCAGTCCAGGATCCATTCACTTGAACGAAGATGGAAATATCTTAGTGTATCTTCCATTTGCCTCCTTTCCAGTTGCTATCCGTGTTTTAGCTGGATTAAAAAATGAAGTTTGCACAACTTTTGTCCAGCCAAAAAAAGAAAAAAAAGAATAGCAACTGGATCCATTTTTTTTTAACACTGAAATCTACGGGAAACGGATGGTCATCTGTTACATCATTCTTTAATAGATTTGTTTCAAGCACTGCGCACGCCTAGAACACTAGAAGTGTTCAGAGACACCTCTAATAAAAAATGAATCTAATAGGCAAGGACCAAAAATGGATAAAGGACGGAAATCAAAATTTGATCCTTTTTTAAAAGGTTCCTGGTGGGTTTTTTTTGTTTGTTTTAATACTGGAGCCTTTAAAAACAGATGACTGCTGGACATGTGAACAGAGCCTCATACAGCCATGTGCATGAGGTCTTTCTTTCAAAATCTTTTCACCTAGAAAGGCTCAGATTGAAATTGCAGGCCCATCCACACATTATTGAAGACTCAAAACAAGAATTGGGCTAAGTTCACATGTCCAGTAATTATCCATTTGACAGGGTTTCAGTAAGCAAAAAAAAAAAAATAATCTGTTTCAAATAGGAGAAAAATGGATGGCCAATAAATAGATACATTTTTCACATACTTTAAAATGAAGAAAAAAAAATGGATTCAGCTGCAATCTGATTTTTTTAGAGGGTCAAAAAAGTTCGGGCTGCACAACTTGATTGCTGCTGGATCTGTTTTAAATGGATTATTACTGGACATGTGACTATACTCATTAGGGTTCGTTTAATGTGAAAAGACCTTGCATTGCACTCGCTACAATGTTAGTCAATGAGTCAGTGCTTATCTGCAAGTTTTTCCTCACCTGAAATTAGGTTGAGGAAAAATTTGCAGCAAGCTGTGTAAAACGTCCGAGACTCACCAATAAAAGTCAATGGGTGCGAGAAAAAAAATTATGCGTGTGCCATACGATTTTTACACATCAATCTCATGGGAAACCCAACATTTCATCAGCTGAGGACAGTAAATTCCAAGCGTGAACTGTCAAAATACAATAGAATACATAGAATAAAAGTAAAAAATGGCATGGGATCCCCCATATTATTCTTAACTAGCTGAGGGAAAGCTGACAGCTGGGGGCTGATGTTTATAGTCTGGGAAGGGGGTAATAAACATGGAGCTACCTAGCCTATTAATATTAGCTCACAGCTGTGTACTTAGCCTTTACTGGTTATTAACAAAAAAAATGGAGTGGGGTCCCCCATATTTTTAAAAACCATCAAAGGCTAGGCAGACAGCTGTGGGTTGATATTAATAGCCTAGCAAGGGACCATGGATATTGGTCCCCTCCCAGACTAATAACACCAACACTCAGCCGCCCCAGAAATGGCGCATCCATCAGATGCGCCAATTCTGACGCTTAGCCTCGGCTGAGGTAATAGTATTGGGGTTGATGTCAGCTTTGTAATGTCAGCTGACATCAAGCCCAGGGGTTAGCAATGGAGAGGTGTCTATAAGACGCCCCCATTACTAACTCCGTAGTTAAAATTAAATAAAGACACACATGCAGGAAAAAGTCGTTTACTTGAACAAAATACACAGAAAAAGTCCTTTATTTGAAATAAACACTCCCCACCCTCTTTGACCCATTTATTAATGTAAAAATAAAAAAACACAGTATTCCTCATCAGTCTGCCGATAATCCATTTGTCCCTCGATGAGCTCAATTCAGCTACATCTGGATGCATAGCTGAGCAGTGGCATGATGCGACCGCTCAGCCATGCATCCAGGAGATACTGAACTGTGAAGGGTCAGTAAGGTGACCGGAGTTCATTGGCTGCTTAACAATAGGTAAATAGGTGAAAAACGCTGAAAGAATTGACATGTTGCCAGTTAGAAACATCTCGAAATTGTCCAGGAAAGAATAAGTGATGTGTGCATGAGTTTTCAGTCACTATGCTGGTACTATAAAATGTTGTGCTTTTATTTGCGGGAGAAACACAGCAAAAACACAATGTATGAACATACCCTAAGGGAAATGTTTTAAGTCAGTTTTGCTTGTGGCTGTGGTGTCGTTAATTTATTTGCACCATTTATAAAAGGTGTTGCTCGACGCTTCATAAATTGGGCACATCTTTACGTATAATACATCTACTTAGAGCTGTTTGTCCAAATTTGACTCCAATGCCCTATGGCTGTTACACTTTTGCCTTTTTAAAAAGTCAACCTTCAACCTTTTTGCCTAGCTAACCATGTCCAGTTTTCTGAACACTTTTACAAAGTGACAAGAGCAGCATTAACTCTAAGTAGCAAATAAATAAATTCCCCATATAACGAAAAAATAGAGGAAAATTAGAATGAGTTATATGAATGTGGAATGTCTATTGTACTTTACTCATCGTATGGAAATGCAGTGAGGAGGAAGATGTAGATGTAATGTAGTCCCTAGGCTCCCACTATCTTGCTAACGGTACCTCCACTTCAGGTGGTCCTGGGACAACATGAGCAATAACGATCTTCTAATTTAAGCAGATGTCATCAGATTTCACTGTGTCCATTATTAAAGTACCACTAAGTTTTTTTTTTATTTCAACACCAGATTGGTTTCAGTAATGTATGTTCCGTGTGTGTAATATAATAATTACCAGTGACGGTCTTCTACTGTTTCTGGCGCTGCTCCGATCCCTCTGCACTATCTTGTGACTGCAGCTCTGACCTGCCGGAAGTCACTCTTACTGGTTACTTTCTTTCTCAGTGTAAGTCTATAACAACGTCGTTTTGAGTCTCGCAGACTTACATTGAGAAATTACTTCCGGTCCACCCAGTAAACATTGGAGTAATCCGGCCAGTCACAACTTTATTGGTAATGAAGAGGACTGGAGTGATGCTGGGAATAGCAGAAGACGGCAACTGGTAAGTACTGTATTTTACTACACACAGGGGAAAAAACATTGTTGATACCTATCCAGTAGTGAAATAAAAAAAAAACACAGTGGTACATTAAATAGATCTCAGACCTGATGCGGCTGGTGTGCTTATTTTGTTACTCCATGGTTGAAATGGATTTATAATCCTTTTAGAAAAATTGTTTCCTTGCTATTAAAATTATTTTTTCAGGTCCAGCTCTAGCTCATTTTCATATTAGGATGATTCTGCCATTTTATCTATTTCATCTTTGCAGGCAGGCTGCAGTTAAGTGAAACAGTGAATCCAGGGGTCTTCCTGCCTTAGGCTTTAAATTAAAGAAATAACTGCGACTGTTCCATTCATCTGAATAATAATAAAAAGATTATTACAGTATTATTACAGTATTATTATTATTATTATCTGAATAGAACTTGCATAAATTCATGTGTTGCAGCTGAGGTCTAAGGGGTAAATTTTCTCCTTATGCAGAGTGACATACCAGCTCTGGCATGTCAAGGTAAGGAGGCTTATTCGCCGTGCAATGCTCCTCTGTGAAATTTAATATGCAAATTGCCTCTTCAGAGAAAAAGAGGACTTGTACTCTATAGCGCCACCTATTGGAAGCAGCAATCCTACAAGTCACAATCAACCCTTTAACGAGTCATGCAATATGACTTAGGATAAAAGCCAAATCAGAATCTAAAACAGTCCAGTTCATGAGTGAACTTGTTTTCAATTACTGCAGTAAATCCGCCATACTTGTCCCTTAAGCATGGAGAATGTGTGTACAAAAAAAGTTAGAACAATTTCCGTGGGCTGATGAATTGCGCCACCTTCTGGCTGACTTTATAAAACCATGAAATCATTTGTTTAATATAAAAAAAACTGCAGCAAGTATACAACACAATCATATGCATATTTAAAAATGGCATGATTAACCAGTGCAAGACTGGACCATTTACCCCCATTCCTGAACAGACACTAAAAAAAGATTAAAAGCTTCTCCTACCCATGAAGCTAAGTACCATGATGAGTATTTAATGCGTTTTTGATACTACAGATTTTCTGCAGCATTTTTGCAGTTTACTTGCATTTTTTCATTGCATTTAATGCACATGACTTTTTATCATGTTTTTTTCAGCTGCGTTTTTTGTATTTTTTAAAAATGCCTCAACAAGCTATGACGTACATTTTCGCTATAGATCAATTAGGAATGTATGGAGCTGGCTCAAGAGCTGAGACTGCTTCGTACCAGGCATATGCTGGTGTTACATAGCCGACATCTGCCTGTAACTACAGCAGCCAGAGTGTGCTCCGATTGCTGCAGTTTAACCACTTAAATGCTGCTGTCAATTTTTGACAGTGGAATTTAGATGGTGTGGGTGCTAGTGTGCATGATTGCTGACTTCCATCGGCTCCCCGCGATGCGATTCTGGATAACTGATGGGTTGTCATGGTAGTAGGGGGCTTACTGAAGGCTCCATCGCTGCTTGCACCTTTTCACACTTGCTTTATTCTGTTCAGAGGTGCTGCTCATTTTTTTGTAATATACTATTGGAAGTGGTGACTGCCTCCTTTTCTGACTATGCAATCCTCCTATCAGCCTTAGGGCTCGCTCCCACTTGTGATTAAATCGGACAAATGCCATCCGATAAAAAAATCGGATTGCATTCAGTCCAATGTTAATCTATGAGTGTGTGCTCATATGTGGGTTTCTTTTCAGCTCCGATCGGATCGCGATCAGACTGCAAAAAAAGTGCATGCTGAATTCGGATTGCACGCACCCATATAAGCCTATGGGTGCGTGTGAAACATCACACTGCACTCGGATATCACCTGAGTGCAGTACTATTCCTGCCTACAGATGCCGGCAATGGAGGAGATGAATAAATTACTTTCTCCGTCTCCTCTGTAGCTGTGCTGCAATCCTCTGATGTGAGAGGACTGGAGCACAGAGCACTGACTCTCCGCTCCCGCTCGCTGCAGAGTAGGAGCCGAGTGTCATTAGCATATCGCATCTGATGCTTTTGCATTGGATGTGATTAGTTAGTGTGACTCCAGCCTAGGGGTTTGCTCACACCGGCGGTGGGTGCAGAGGGGTGCAATGTGAGAAAACATCGCATTGCACTCTGATCAATCTGAGGCCACGGTCCCAACTATCAGTATTTTGTCAGTATTCGGTCAGTATTTTTTCTCAGGAGTGGGAGCCAAAACCAGGAGTTGGTGATAAATTTTTGAATTGGTGACTTGTTTCTGTTATACCTTTTCTCTGATTGTTCTGTCCTCGCTACACGTTATCCTGGGATGTATGTGTACTCCGACAGGCAGCTAAACCTTATCTACTTGTAATCCAATAAGGAGACTGTGTCTTGTAGTCTATGCAGTTTATTGAACGATTAGTAGATGAATTTGGTAAAACTAGGAGCAATGGAAAAACAAACAATCAATATGTGTATACACAACACAGAATTACTTGAAGTCAATAGCAGAACAGCATATAAAATGTAATGAAGCAGCTTGCCAGTCTTATAAGTGTAACTGGAAGATGCAGGGATTAGAGTCCTACATATCAGGTGTCTGCAATCAGGAAAAACATAGTCTGTCTTACCAACGATGCTATCACAAGAGAGATAAAATGGTGGATGTCTTCTCTGCAACCAGTCTGTGTGGAAAAGAACCTTCCTTCTCCCAGAGTGCATCACTACAGACAAAACTATGGTGTGCTGAGTAGATCAAAAAGGAAACAAGTGCAGACAAACAAACTCAGCATTCAGCCGCTAGAAGGAGTCAGTGAGCTGCAAGCAAGAAATGGGTCTGTCTGAAGACATAACACTCCCCGTCTGGCATCAATGGATGTCACCATCCTGGTCCTTGAAGGGTAAAAGTAGAACTAGTTCGGATATTGGTCTGAGGAACGTCTTTGGTTCGTCTCCTCTGGTCATCCTCACTTCCACTTTCTGGACATTTCCATCTTTGCTAGGGAACGTTGCAGTTACTAAGCCAAGTGGCCACTGGTTTCTGTGGGTTTGAACGTCTTTCACAAGTACGAGGTCACCAATGTTCAGATTGTGTCTTGTAGATTGCCACTTTGTCCGTGGTTGCAGTGTAGATAGGTATTGCTTGCGCCACCTGTCCCAGAATGTATTTGCAAGACTTTGTACCTGTCTCCACTGCCGCTTGTAAAGGTCTTTGAATGAGCGAGCTATGTGAGACAAACAGGTGATAGCTCGGATGAGTGACTTCCAGCTTGAGAACTTGTCGAACCTGTGGGATCCGAGTTGAATATCCGAGGTTGTCGTATGAAGTGTAGACACCTGAGAGCGGATTTCGACGTCTGAGTCCTCCTCTACCAGCTCGAAGGTTTCGGAGGATAGTTCTTTGCTGTATAACAGTTTTGGTCCTGAGAGCCATGTTGTACTCTCTAGCCGATTAGCATCTACTGATCTAGTAGCGTGATCTGCGGGATTATGATCTATATCTATGTAATGCCACTACTTTGGATGTATGGATCTTCTGATTCGTAGCACTCTGTTGTTCACATAGACGTAGAACCATCTTGTCTCGTTGTAGATATAACCTAGGACTACTTTGCTGTCCGTATAGAACTTAGTTTCCTCCAGATCCATGTCCATCTCAGATGTAATGAGTTCAGCTAACTCGACAGCTAATACAGCAGCACAAAGCTCTAACCTGGGTATAGTGTGCTCTGGGAGTGGTGCAAGTTTGGCTTTCCCCATGACGAATCCGATATGAATCTGACCTTTAGAGTCCACGGTCTTAATGTAGGCAATGGCAGCAATTGCCTGGACAGAAGCATCTGAGAATACGTAGAGGTTCTGGCTCTGCATCTCTGTAGAAGGCACGGAGGCGTATGGTCTCGGCACGTTCAGTTTTGTCAGGGCTGCAAGGGAGTTCCTCCATTCCTCCCAGAGGATCCTCTTGTCAGGTGGTAGAGGTGTATCCCAGGTGGATGTTTCACGAATTAAGTCTCTTAATAAGGCCTTACCCTTTATCGTAACTGGAGCTGCAAATCCTAAGGGATCATATAGGCTGTTGACGGTGGATAGAACGCCTCTATGCGTGAAGGGTTTTTGTTCCTGGCTGATTTGGAAGGTGAAAGTGTCTGACTTTAAATTCCAAAGAAGACCGAGGCTGCGTTGTATTGGTACGGGGTCAGTTCCTAAGTCCAAGTCTCTAAGACCGTTGCATAAGTCCTGAGAAGGAAACGCTTCCATTCGTACTTGGCTGTTTGAGGCTATTTTGTGAAGCCTGAGGTTAGAGCAGGCAAGCATCTCCTGAGCTCTCCTGAGGAGACTGATGGCAGTCTCATTTGAAGGCATGGCTTTAAGCAGTCATTGACATAGAAGTCCTTGTCTATGAATTGTTTGACATCGGATCCATATTCTGCTTCTCCTTCTTGAGCAGACCTTTTGAGTCCATAAATGGCAACTGCGGGTGAAGGACTGTTGCCGAAAATGTGTACCCTCATGCGATACTCTGTAACTTCATTAGAAGGATTATTGTCTCTGTACCAGAGGAATCTTAAGAAATTCCTGTCTTTTTCTTTCACGAGGAAGCAGTGGAACATCTGCTGAAGGTCGGCGACAAAGGCAATGGAATCCTTACGGAAACGTATCAGTACTCCCAGCAGTTTGTTGTTGAGGTCTGGACCTATTAGGAGGATATCATTCAGAGAGACATTTCCGAACTTGGCGCTAGAATCAAACACCACTCTAATCTGGCCCGGTTTCTTTGGGTGGTATACTCCGAACATGGGTAGGAACCAGCATTCATCAGAGTCTTTGAGAGTGGGAGCTATCTCTGCGTGATTGTTTTCAAAAATCTTTTCCATGAAGCAGAAAAAGTGCTCTTTCATTTCTGGTTTCCTTTGAAAATTGTGCTTGAGAGGAGAAACGTTTTAACACTTGATCTCTGTTATCTGGCAAACGTGGTCTGTGGGTTCTGAAGGGAAGAGGTGCGACCCAGCTGTTAGTCTCATCTTTAACAAGTCCCTTGTCCATTATCTCTAAGAACAGTTTGTCTTCTATAGACATTGCCAGCTGATTGTCTTGTTTGGTTCTCTGGAAAACTGCGCACCCTAACTGATCCTCATAGCTGTTGGGTAATTGGGTGCTGTATGGAAGTTCCTTGATATGAAAGTCATTGTTACAGGGTTGGAAATAAGATGGACGACCATTCCCCAGCGTGTTAGTAAGCATACTTGTCGCAGAGGTGGGAGTGTGCATGCGCCCTAGGCACACGTCTTCTACTATGACCCATCCCAAGTCTAGCATTTGAGCATAAGGAGCGTTGCGGGGTCCATTGATGTGGAGTCTCACTTTATGGACTTGCAGGATATCTCTTCCCAAGAGCAGGACTATTTGGGCTTGACGATCGAGTTGTGGTATAAGATGTGCTATATGTTTTAAGTGAGCATGATGGATCGCTACATCTGGTGTTGGAATTTCAGATCTGTTGTCAGGAATTTGGTTACATTCAATGATTGTAGGTAATGGCTGGCTGAACTGTCCATCTGTGGATTCAATTTGGTAATCGGCAACTTTCCTTCCCGCTGTCATCACAGTACCTGCACATGTTTTTACTGAATAGGGAGTATTTGGCCCTTTGACGTTGAATAGATCGAAGAACGCTGATCTAGCCAAGGATCTGTTACTTTGATCATCCAAGATGGCGTATAGTTTTACAGCTTTGTCTCTGTGGCCCTTTGGGTAAACTCTGACAAGGCAGATTTTGGAGCAGGACCTACTGTCTATTGACCCTTTCCAAATTTCTGTACATTGTGAAGTGATCTCTGGTGTAGTTGTAGTCGTGTTCCTTTCCTCCCCGCCATGCTCACTGTCCGTTGAAGTGTTTTTGGCACTCCAAGGGGCTGAGCCGGCGTGTAGTGCTGTGTTGTGGTCTGCAGTGCCACATTCTGAGCATTTCACACTGACCTTACAGTCCTTAGCAAGATGTGATGTAGATGAACAGCACTTGTAGCATATGCCGTTTTCTTTCAAGAAGCTCTTACGATGCTGCATAGGTTTCTCTCTGAAGGCTCTGCATTTCAGGAGAGGATGAGGCTTTTGATGAAGGGGGCACTGCTTGCTGGGGTCCTGTTCCTTTGTCTCTACTTGAGAGTAGTTGCCAGACCTGTGAACAGAACCTGAAGAAGAAACATTAGTCTTGTGTACTGCTACAGACGTCTTGCGTGGATTGGGAGCTGGTGTCGGTGTGGCATACCACAGCATAAAGTCGAAGCTAGGGTCGTTCCTGATCCTTGCCTGTTGATGCACAAATTCTACGAAAACGGAGAAGGGGGGAAATGGAACATTGTGTTTATATTTGTACGTTGATCCATGTGTGAGCCACTTTTCCTTCAGATTGTCGGGCAACTTTTGGACTATAGGGTTGACACCTCTTGCTGTGTCGAGGAATTTGAGTCCTGGTAAGTCCTCTTCGCATTTTGCAACCTGGACTTTCATTAGCAGGTCACTTAACTCTCTGAGTTTCTGAAGACCTTTGTTAGATATTTTGGGAAAATCGTCTATTCTTTTAAATAAGGCACTTTCTATTGCCTCTGCTGAGACGTAACACTCATCCAGTCTGTCCCAGATCATTTTGAGACCAATCTTAAGGTGGTTTATATTAATGTCTCTGATCATTGATGCGTGTCTACTTGACTCTTTTCCAAGATATTTGACTAAGAGGTCTACCTCTTCTCTCTCTGATAACTCCAAGTCTCTAGTAACATTTTGGAAAGAAGTTCTCCAGGCCCTATAGCCTCCAGCATGGTCGTTGAATTTTAAGAGCCCTTTGGCCACTAGTTCACATCGTGTAAAGAACTTGGCAAAGTCTGTTGTGAACTGGTTATCAGTAGGGTATACTGGTGGAGGATCGCCCTTGTAATGATGTGAGGTGCGTTCATACCTGCTAGTGTCCTCTAGGTGGCGCCAGCTGGTGTTGTCTTGTTTCGGCGTGATGAAAGATGTGCCAGGAAGGTGCTTTGCTTCGGTAACCTGCTGAGTGGCAGGGTTGTCATTAGCAGAATTGTATTCACGTTTATAACTGGTCTGGGTATGCCTGCCATGTTGAATTCTGTTTGTCTCACTGGAGATATCGCATTCTTGCTTTAGTATTGGCTCAGGATCGTAATTTGAATCAGGGAGCTCATTGACATACTGAGTTGTGCGCTGTAATGAATCCTGTGAGATAAGCTTCAGACTCGGCATACTGCTTTGTCTTTGCAAATCAGGGAGTTGTGCAGCCTCTAAGAACTCTGCTTCAGCCACAGCGGCTGCAGCTTCCTTTTCTGCTGTTAGTTTTTCTAAGGCGGCATCCAGACGTGCCTTATCAAGTTCTCTGTCAGCTAATGTTGCTTCTAAGTGCGCTTTCTCTATCTGCATTCTTGATTCTTGCTCTGCTTTTTCTAGCTTGAGATGCATTTCCTGGTTAGCAAATGTTGCTCGTGTTTTGGCGGCTTCAGCTTTTGCGCGGACAATGGCTGCAGCGTTGCTGATAGATGATGCCTTTGAGGAGGCAGAAGCTACGGATTTCGATCTCTATGATTTTTGGGACATGGTGCCTTTAAGGGGATGCTTGGCTGTGCAGAGATTGCTGTAGCTGTATTAAGGCTCTGTGTAGCCGGTGTCCTGAATCTCACTAGCCGGTAGCCGTTGTTTTACTGTTCTGTCCTCGCTACACGTTATCCTGGGATGTATGTGTACTCCGACAGGCAGCTAAACCTTATCTACTTGTAATCCAATAAGGAGACTGTGTCTTGTAGTCTATGCAATTTATTGAACGATTAGTAGATGAATTTGGTAAAACTAGGAGCAATGGAAAAACAAACAATCAATATGTGTATACACAACACAGAATTACATGAAGTCAATAGCAGAACAGCATATAACATGCAATGAAGCAGCTTGCCAGTCTCATAAGTGTAACTGGAAGATGCAGGGATTAGAGTCCTACATATCAGGTGTCTGCAATCAGGAAAAACATAGTCTGTCTACCAACGATGCTATCACAAGAGAGATAAAATGGTGGACATCTTCTCTGCAATCAGTCTGTGTGGAAAAGGACCTTCCTTCTCCCAGAGTGCATCACTACAGACAAAACTATGGTGTGCTGAGTAGATCAAAAAGGAAACAAGTGCAGACAAACAAACTCAGCATTCAGCCGCTAGAGGGAGTCAGTGAGCTGCAAACAAGAAATGGGTCTGTCTGAAGACATAACACTGATTGTTCCTCACCTGGTTTTGGCTCCCACTTCTGAGAAAAAATACTGACCGAATACTGACCAAATACTGCTAATGAGGCAGTGGCCTTAGTAAATGAGTCAGTGCTCACCTGGGAATTTTTCCTCAGCTCCAATTTGACTGAGGAAAAAAATTGCAGCATGCAGCGATTGTCTGAAAGAATCGGATCGCACTCGCCAATGCAAGTCAATGGATGCAAGAAAAAAATTGGATGGCACACAGACCATGCATGTGCCACCCAATTTTTACACACACATCTCAAGGAAACCTGATATTTCATTAGCCAAGTACAGTAAATTCACAGCCCGAACCATCAGAATAGGCTAGATAGATATATAGAATAGAGATATAGAATAGATAGAATAAATATATAGATAGGATAGATACCATGTAGAAATTTAATGTCACAAGCCCCCTACATATAATAAAATAGCACCCTTTAGTGCCATTCATGTGGCACTAAAGATTATGTTTAGCCTTATTAAGCCTATTAAAAAAATGACATGGGGTTCCTCTATTTTTGATAACCAGCCAAGGTAAAGCAGACGCCTGTGGGCTTATTTTGTCAGGCTGGGAAGGACCCTGGTTATTGGCACTTCCCAGCCTAAAAATACAGACTCGCAGCCGCACCAGATTTGGAACATCACAGATCTCTGCTTTTCCTTGGCTGATTATGAAAAATAGGTGGGACCCCATGTCATTTTTTAAAAATTATTTATTTATACACACATCTCAAGGAAACCTGACATTTCATCAGCCAAGTACAGTAAATTCACAGCCTGAACCGATCGAATAGAATAGGTTAAATAAGGCTAAACACCCTTTAGTGTCACATGAAAAGGGTGAAAGTTTATTATATGTTGGGGGCTTGTGAAATTAAATGTCTTCAGGACTCTGTGTGACTGAAGACTTATGAATCCCCCCAGTGCACGCACTGTGCACTGCAGGGATTCGCCGTTTTCTGAGCAGGGACCGGAGGGTATGTATGTATTATACATTCTCCAGGCCAGTGGGCATGGCCTCGCTCCATACACTTGTATTGAGTGAGGCCACGCCCTCTAGTCGACCCTGCCCACTGGCTAGCCGCTTCACTAGACAGTGTGTCCTTACTCAATAAAAGTGTATGGAGCGAGGCCACGCCCACTGAACGGGCCCTGGCCAGGAGTATGTATAACACATACATACCTTCCGATCCCTGCTCAGAAACCGTCGAATCCCATCACAGTGTGTGCGCTATTGGGATTCATAAGTCTCCAGTCACACAGAGAGACTGCAGACTTATCGATCTGAACCAGACAACCCCTTTAAAAATGCATTGCATATGGATTGCATACGCATGTCATAAGGATGCTAGGTGAGGAAAGAATCACACACTCGCATAGCACTCACATGACATAAGTTGAAACATACGGATTTCACTCGTCCAACTTTTCAGGAACAAAATCAGAGTTATTTTTTACACGCTAATGTGAGCGAGCCCTAAGGCTGTTTTTAATTAATGCTGAATCATACATTCCTTTACCGTAGTTTTTGGCCCAGGACAGTCATGTTTGATAAATATTAGGTTTAGGGTCCCATCAAAGAAAGGTCACCTTGGCATTACTAATGGGCTCTCATGAATTGGCCAATTTATGCGCTAAGTACCTTAATGTTTATAAGTATATTCATATAGCAGTAATGCAGTACAAACTTAATATATATTATGTGTGCATATGTGGCACCCTGCTGTTCACAGGTACCACAGGACCCAAAAGGGTGCATGGATGGACTTCTCCACAAGAGTCCCTTGTTACAAGCAAACACCTCCACCCTTCCACCTCAAACCACCAGAGGGAGCCCTGTTAGGGATATATACATATGGAGGGTGGAGCTAGGCAGAGAGTCTTTTCAGTCAGAGAGAGTGCTGGCACTGAGAGCAGTGAAGATACAGCACGTCTTCTGCTGTATTCAGGGCCCCGAGTGTGGCCAGAGGCAAGGAGGAGAGGAGAGAGGAGTTGAGGGGGCAGAGGAGCATCATAGGCTCACCCCAAGAAACGAACCGGACACCGGGTCCGCGCCTACAGGGTCCTTTATACCGAGTAGGGATCACCGGCATACCAGGAGGACTACAAGTCCCTGGTCGACCTGAAGCTGAACCCTTGACAGGAATAGGAACCATGAAGGCCCCAGCGTCCAGGGATAGTGGTTGCCAGAAAAAGGTCCCACTACCAAGCGACAGGTGAAGGAACAGCACGATACAGAAGGTAGGCCCAGTTGCAGGCTGGCCAGCAGCTTAGAGAGAGGGAGACATGGACCAGGAGGCCTTATACCCGCTCTCTGGGGAGAAGTCCTGAAGTGCACCCTTCCTACCGAGTACCCTGGACCGTACCTGACATCCGCACCAGTAAAGGTACTGAAGTGAATCTCCTGTCTCTGTCAGTTACTCCTGCTGCGCCATCTCTCCTGCACTGCAAGCCCCCATTTTCACCTACACTGCCCCGGGGGCCCCGCTCCGCCTGTAGGGAGCAGAAACATCCCAGCTGCCATCCCATCACCCCCCGGAGGTCTGCAGCAGCGCCGGTAACCATTACCGGAAACCACAGGTGGCGTCATGAGGCAAACTGTATACTAAAACCCCTTTTTAAAGAGAGACCCAGAGTACGGGCCCAGGAGCCGACTGCCGTGACCTCCTAAACAAGGTAGAAGGCCCGGGTACCGAGTCCCCTATATTCCCCCTGGGTGACACAGCTCTCTCACATACATCTTAGTACTTACATAGTGCTGCTGAATTCTTTGGCTTGTATATTATGCAGTCATGTGCTGCTCAGTTCTTTGTTTTTTTGTGGCATTAGCAACAATCTTCATGAATGCAGCCGAAGTGACATAGCACTAATGGCATCCATATAATTTTGTACGTTATACCTTTGTTCTCTTCAATAACTTTCCACCAAAATGTATTTTAAATAAATAATATTTGCAAGTGAATGAAGTTCTTGTATTTTGCAGTTTTTAAAGATCAGAAAAGGCTTTATATTATATTTTAGAACAGATTCTTTTTTAGTGATAAAAATCTGAGAAAAAATAAATCTTGTGTCATTTTATTCAGTGATTACACACAGGATGTCTTACAGGAAAGTTTAATTTCATATTCCACCTGCCAAGTCTTGTCAGAAAAGGAGGCCGTTTTCGTCTTTAGGGTCCACTAATTTTGCAGCTGATTTTTTAGTACCAAGAAGAGCATGAACCATTACAATCTGCCCATAAGTTTCCTCATTCATGAGCATGGACCTCTTATGCTTTTCCATAAGAGGTTTAGTCAGTTTTTTTTTTATAAGAATTTACCTATTTGAAATTTTTTTGAATATAAAAATTCAAAGAAGTTGCAGCTGCACAAGAGGTGGAGCGGGGCCATACTAGCTGTGCAATGAGGGCAGTCTGACCTGTCGCTCAAGGCTCTGGGAGGCCCATGACCAGATTGCCCTCATAATCAGTGGCAAGCAGGGCAGTCAGCGATCTTGCAGCTCTGCTGCCTGAAGCTCGAGACAAACTAGTGTATCACATCCGATGCGAGATGCTAATGGCCCTCGGCTCCTGTTCTGCTGTGATCGTGAGCCAAGTGTCAGTGCTCTGTGCTCCAATCCTCTCGCATCGGAGAATCACAGCACATCTGCGGATGAGATGGAGAAAGGAATTTCTCCATCTCCTCCATCGCCGGCAGGAATCCCACTGCACTCTGGTAATATCCGAGTGCAGTGCAATGTTTCACACGTACCCATCGACTTATATGGGTGCGTGCGAACCGATTCATGAATGCAATCCAATTTTTTATAGGATTGCACTCGTCCGATTACATCGCAAGTGGGAGCGAGCCCTATAGTAGGAATTAGTAATGGAGCCACAGGAAATCATCCTCAGCTTGCTGCCCAGCGCTTTCTCTATGACTCAGGGATGCAAAATGACATCAGCATGCCGCAAGTGTTATTTAGAAAGTACCTGGCCTGCAGAGGAAGAGAGAGATGCTGAGCAGGATCGTCTGGAGAAGTGAGTCTATTTTTTTTTAACACAGTAGGGAGAGTACGATGGAGGAGAAAGAAGGATAAATCGCCATACAAGGACTTATAACACAGGCCTGGGGCTTATAATAGAAGGATAGGGACTTAGAATGAATTGGGGTGGTCACATTGACTGACTGAATAATTTATATTAATTGGACAGCAGAAATTATAGTTAAAGGGGTATTCCCATCTCCAAGATCCTATCCCAATATGTAGTAGGTGTAATAATAATAATATTAGCAAATACCTCCAATTAGAAATGTAGTATAGTTCTTCTGATTCGCTATGTCTCTTCCCTCATGTGCAGGCATTGCAGGACCTTAGATATCCATGGTTACGTCCACTGATAAAGTGACAGTTAGCTAGCTGTTAGTGGTCGTAACCATGGATACCTAAGGTCCTGTATTGCCTGCACATGAGGTAAGTGGTATAGCGAATTAAAAATAAATTTCTAATTGGAGGTATTTGCTAATATTATTATTATTATTATTACACCTACTACATATTGGGATAGGATCTTGGAGGTGGGAATACCCCTTTAATGGGGAGCACAACACTGGCCTATGAGTTTATATTTTGAAGTAGACGGAGGCCCGATGCTATCTCATCGGGAGGGCAGTAATGTCATGATGGGGGCAGGCTTTGCTGCGCTGAGAATCCCCCCCCCTGTGCTCACCACCTATCCACACTCTCTTTCCCCCATGTGCTGACTTCTCCCGTCTGTGTTCTCTTCTTTGACCTGTCTACCCCATGTACTATCCCCCTTGTCTGCTGTCTCTCTCCTTCCTGTGCTGTGTTCCCCCCTCATGTGCTGTCCCGTTTGAGCTGTCTTCCCCCTATGCTCTGTCACTCTCCCACATGTGCGCTTTTGTGGCGCCCTGCTACACACTGGTGCCACAGATCCCAGAAGGGTGCATGGATGGACTTCTCCACAAGAGACCCTCACACATTCACACACCTCCACCCTACCACCTCAGACCAGCAGAGGGAGCCCGTTAGGGATATATATAGGGAGGGTGGAGCCAGGCAGCTCAGTTAGTTCAGTCTAGAGTCAGAGTTTAGTGTTCAGAGACAGAGAGAAACACAGCTCAGAGCTGAGCAGAGAGCGTGCTGATGCTCAGAGAGCAGCGAAGAGGCAGCAAGCTGGCTGCCGTGCTTAGGCGAGCCAAGGCCTACAGCACAAGTGAAGGCCTAGTGAGGGCCCTGAGTGTGGCCGAAGGCAAGAGGAGAAGGAAGAAGTAGCAAGGGGGCACAGTAGCATACCAGGCTCACCCCGATATATATATATACCGGACACCGGGTCCGCGCCTACAGGGACCCTTTACACCCAGTAGGAACCACCGGAACCCCTGGAGGACTACAGATCCCAGGATCACCAAATGCTGATTGCAGTACCAGGGCTAGGAGTCACGGAGGCCCCAGCGTCCAGGGAGAGTGATCTCCAAAGAGAAGGCCCTACCACCAGGTCAGCAGGTGCAAAGAGAGACAGTAAACAAGCTAGGCCTAGCTCCAGGCAGGTCAGAAGCTTAGCAAGTAAAGCCACGGATCAGGAGGCCCTAGACCCGCTCACTGGGGAGAGTCCAAAAGTGCACCCTTCGCCCGGAGAACCCTGGACCGTGCCTGCAGCATCACCAGTAAAGGTACTGAAGCTTACCCCCGTGTAAGTGTCCGTCTTTCCTCAGGGACCGTCCTGCCGTCTCTCTCACCCGCATCCACCATCTACCCCTACATTGCCCTGGAGCCAGCTTTACCTGTGGAGAGCCACACCATCCCTGCTGCCATAACACCAGCTCCAGAGGACTGCTCCACAGCGGTGGCACCCTCTTGCCGCATTCCATAGGTTGCGTCACGAACAATTTCCCAAATCCCCTATAAACTATTCCCCCCTTTTACTGACCGCCCTGGGTCACGGACTGGGCCAGCCACCGTGATATCCCCCACCGGCATTAACAGAAGCTTGGCTGCCGAATACCCCATGGCCCAGAAGGCGCGTCAGCCTTGGCGTCACGAACAGGATTCTATGCCCGTTGCCACCGAGTACTGTGCGCCTTAAAAGACTGTGTTACTCACTGTGGTGAAAGTTTCCCGCCATTCCCGAGATTTCTCGCCATTGTCCGCCATCTTCCTGTCACCCAGCGGGAAGAAGAGGGGCGTAACCGCGGGAATCAAAGAGGAGTAACCGCTGGAAGCGCGCGAAGCCCAGGACACGCCCCGCCCCTGACTTTGAACCAGGAAGCGTCAGGTCCTGGAAGGAGCCCAGAGGACGCTCTGAAGTCAGACGCGAGCAACGCAGGGTCCTGGAAAAAGACCGTCGCCCACGGAGCTGCGGCCTACCTGTTGAAGAAAGTGAAGAAGGTAGGCTCCGGTTCACTAGGGGGGCGCAACCATGGCCGACGACCAGCAAGCCGCCGGAGCACCAGTAAACGCTCCTGATGCCCAACCTGCGCACGGCGCTGCACAGGCCGGAGCGGCCGCTCCACCAGCAGGGGTCGTGACCCCGTTGTTACCCATGATCCTGTCGTATATCCCTGGAGCGAAATGGCTTCCCCAGTATAATGGCAAACCGGACACCCTGTCCAGATTCCAGAGAAAAATATGCGGTGTGCTAGACATGTATTCCATGACCGGTAAACAGAGAGCCGCTGTTGTGCTGGGACAATTGACTGGTGCCGCAGAGCGGGAAGTTGAAACCTGGCCAGCCGCAGACCAGGAATCAGTATCCATCATCTTTAAGAGACTGCAAACTGTGTTTGAAAACTGCACTGAGACAGATCTCCGGATGAGGTTCTACCACTGTGTCCAGAAACCTGAGGACAGTATCTGGGACTATGCCTGGCGCTTACAAGAAGCCCTGCGGGCCCTGAAACTGGTTAGTCCAGCCAGCATACAGAATGAAAATAAAATGCTGACGGAAGAGTTCATCCAGGGGTTGAGGTCCCAGGAGGAGAGCAGAACTGTACGGTGGTGGGCCTTAGATCATCCAAATGCCACATTTGACATCTTGAAGGCCATGGCTATAAAGGGTCTGCAGCCCCTGGAAACATCAGATACTGCTATCCAATATTACCAGGGTGAGGCCACCCCAGTGCCCGCAGCACCCACTGCTCCTTCATTAACGGTTGAAACAAAGATGCAAACAGTGCCCCTTAGCGAGCTGGACAGCCTGCACTCTGAAGTGCGTCAGCTAAGTAAAACCCTGGCCACTGTCCTGAGCACCCTGCAGCTACAGATGGAGCCTGAGCCAGAAGGGAGGATCCTACTTGCCGACAGCCCTGAGGATGTCCCCTGGATGAGGAGAAGAAGGAGGACAACGCCACCCCAGAGGAGGACAACGCCACCCCGTGGGAGGATCAACGGCCAACGTCACACTCCTGGAGAATTCATCTGCTACCGCTGCCAGAAGGCAGGCCACACAGCGCGGAACTGTCCTTTAAACGAGCAAACCCTGGGGCCGAGGGCCGACACCCAGGAGAAAATCAAGCAGGCCCATCAAGCTGGTACCATCGGTTCGTGGGAGGAAGACCTTTCCTGTCCATTGTGCTGGATGGCATCGCGACACCTGCCCTGCTGGACACTGGATCTCAGGTAACCATCATACCTGATGTCCTCTACAAAAGGTACTGGTCCATAGATGAACTGCGGCCGCCAGCCCCGAACCTCTCCGTGTATGCCTCTAACGGCCTTACTCTTAACCTAGTAGGGGTTAAGGATGTGACAGTGAAGGTGGGGAGAGCGGAACTAAAGGACCAGGGACTGATTGTAGTGGAAACTAACCCTAGTGATACAGACTTGTACATGATACTCGGTACAAATATTGTCGGTAACTGTTTGGGAGAAGTGTTGTTTTTGCTCCAACAGATTGCTGACACCACCAAACCAGGGCAGAGGAAGGTGCTCCAGAGAGACATACGAGCCCTACTGTACCAACAACAGGTAAAGCTAACAGGTGGTGAAATTGGTAATGTACGGGTGACAGACCCGATACCCATTGTGATTCCCCCAATGAGTGAGATGCTAATTTGGAGTAGGGCAGCAATAGGTCTAAGAGGACAGAACTACCAGGTGGTAGTGGAGCCCATTAGCTCAGAGCACAGACCTACATTCTTAACTTCCAGGGGGGTGGTTGATGCACGCAATGGGAGGGTACCCGTACATCTCCTAAATTGTGGGGAGGATGACGTTAAATTACCAAGATACGCCACTGTTGCCAGGTTGTATACTGTGAATGATGAGGCCATACACACAGTGGAATCCTTGACCCCACCAGATACAGTGGAGGACAATGACTCCGAAGCTCAGTTGGAGGATTGGTGTCAACAGCTCCATGTTGGGACTGACGCCACTCCAGTCCATCAAAAACAAGGTGTATATGTAGCACCCTGAGGACTCGGCTGCTACAGGGGTATTGCACCTCAAACCAGAGGTGTGGTATTCCACTCCCGGGTAAGGATGGAGTGTGGGACTGAGCTCAGTAGGCTGCATGCACTACATACATCCCATTTCTGGGGGACAGAACTACGGTACTCCCACCAAGTAGATGTGCAGGTACGACAGCGTCTGTCCCTGGCTGGAGTGGGAGGGGGGGTGGAACATCCCAGTAGTGTAGGGGCAGATAGGGGAGGGGCTCTGGGCATAGAGATAGGAGCCCATTGGGTGCTGGTCACCTGGGCTCACACATAGAGGGAGTATATATGGTGGGCACCATCTAGAGATAGGGTCAGTCTGTTAGTCTGTCAGGAGAGTGCGGAGGAGGAGTTCAGCCAGGAGGGCTGACAGGGAGCTGTGGCTCCGGCTGGGCCCAGCTCCAGGGCCAGGCCTGAAGCAGAGAGGAAGAAGAAAGGCCCAGAGACGCAGAAAAGAGGGAACCCTAAGATCCCACGAGTGAGCTAAAAAGGGTGAAGGGTTGGCAGAAGAGGGCACCGGATCCCAAGCTGGCGGAGGCAAAAGTAACCCTTAACCAGGAACCGGAGGTCGTGGGCAAGCTTTGCCACGACCCTCACCACATCCACCAGGAAGGTACACCAAGAGTAGGGTCAGGAAAGCCAGAGAAGGTTTTACCATAGAAGGCCCAAGGGAACCGGACAAAGGTGGATCCCTGGTGGGGACGGCCAGGAGAAAGAGAGAGAGGGAAGCTCAGGACCACGCTCCGGAACTGCCTGGGGGTTGGCCGAGTCCAGCACCTGGTGGATGCAGCACGGCTCGGGTGGTCACTCAAGGCCAGAGTGACTGAAGGAACACCTGTGAGTAAAAACCCTGAAACTGCATCTCACGTCTCTGACTCTCCTTTCTGCACTATCACTACCCCCATCATCTACACCTGCTGCCCTGAGGCCATACCCCTCCCGTTGGGGGTTATACCATCCCAGCTGCACCATCCTTCCACCGGCCTCAGCGGACTGTTCTGCAGCGGCGGCCTTGTGACCGCAAATCAACGGTTGGCGTAGTCGACACAGAAACAACATCTACCAAGACTGCCACACACTTAGTTTGACACCCTGGGCACGGACCGGGTTACCGCCACGAGACTACTACCCCCATCTGATCCGGCTCCGGGTAAGCCCCCGTGCGCGCGATGCCGCACGACACAGCAGGCCCAGGGGCGCGTCAACTTTGGCGTAGTCGGCAGGATTACGTGCCCGCAACCGACGGGTACTGCGTGCCTGAAGAGAAGTTCACATTTACCGAAAAAAGGAGTCTCCCGCCAATTCCAGAGGGTCCCCGCCATCGGACGCCATCTCGGATCGTTTCCCGCCGTTTGCCCGCCATCTGCAGTCTTTTCCCGCCGTCCACGGAGTTTCCCGCCATTGGGAGACGGTTCCCGCCATCTGAGAAGATTTCCCGCCCTGGCAGAGCGGACGCCATTATGGGCGTGCCAGAGGGTGGTAAGAGACGACCTCCCATCGTGGGCCTGGTCCCAGAAGAGCGCCAAAAGCAAGGACCGCCCCCACCAGCAGAGACTGCAATGATAGAGATGTCCATCAGCGTGGGGGGACTGCCCCTGGAACTGACAATCACCAAGTTGCCCCAGGACCGCCCTCAGTGTGGGCGGATCAAGAACAAAAGAGTGAGGATGGGTGCAGCCTGGGGGAGTCTGGTGAGGTCGCACCCGGAGATGGAGGGAGAGTCAGGCAGCACCGACCCTGTGGTCAGGAGCCTGTTGAAAGCCACCACCCCACAAGACCTGGTGGAGATCTTGGCACAGCTCCCCCGAGACCGGGAGCGTGCACAGACCGCGCTGGAGGGCCTCGCACGGAGGATGGCCCAGGTGCAGCGAGAAACGCTGACTGAGTGGAGTAGGGAGATGGCCCAGCAGGCTGGAACCCGCCAGCGGAGCACGCCACCCGAGACGAGGAGTCTGACCGCCTCTGAGGATGGTACAGGAGGAATGAAGGCCGGAGACGACGCCGTGGAAGGAGCTGAAGAGACGGAGGCAGGTAAAGGGGACGACACTACCCCAAGCCTAGAAACCGTGAGCCTGCCCCAGCTCCCCGTCGCAGAGCCCGAAATTCCCCCTACCGTGCCCGTCGCTGCACCGCCACCGCTCCAGACTAGGCCTCAAGCAGGAGCCGCGGCCACGCCCCCTGTGACGTCACGCGCCTCAACCCCGAGCGCGGCCAAGCAGGAGACGCCACCGGCCTGGTCGCAGGGCCGAGTACCCCCGGGCGCCGCAGTTCCAACAGAGCCCTCTATCTCCACCAAGTCACTGGCCTGGTCGCAAGGTCGAGTGCCCCCGGGCGCCGCTGTCTCCACAGTGCCCTTTACCTTTAGAGTGCCACCGGCCTGGTCGCAAGGCCTGGTGAATCCGGGCGCCGCTACCACCATCGCGCCCTCAACCTCCACCGTGCTACCCTTGGGTGAAGACCTGTTCGCCCAGCACACTTGCCCGGCTGGGCAGCCCTTTGAGTGGCCACCGGAGTACCTCCATCCCCGACTCCGGAAGGAAAGGCCTCTGTGTGAGCCCCTGATTCCGGCTCCGGCGCCCGCCAAGATCACCCCACTCCCGTTGGAGGAGGCGCAGTTCGAATGGGACCCCACCGGAGAAAACCTCATTGGGTTCACCCATGAGACCCGGGCCCAGCGAGTGCTGCCGGCAACAGCTGGAGGTCTTCGACCGGGAACGGCGAGAGAGGCGGGTCCGCGAGGAGCGGCTGCAAGTACAGAGTGCGGAACAGAAAAGCCGGACCAGACGAAACCCCCGTGCAGCCCATGGTCCCCGCGCCACCGGGACCGTAATCAAGTTTCAACTGCAGCACGGTTGGGGTTTTATCCGGGACCACAGAACCCCCGGCGACGTCTTTGTCACCCGCAGGGACGTCGAGAGCCATCTGCCGGAGGGACACAGAGGACGTGATCTTTACCTGGGTGATGAGGTCACCTTCACCCGGCATCAATGTGCCAAAGGTCCATATGCTCTCCATGTGCACAGATTGACTGAGGAGGAGCTGCGGTTTGAGGAAGGTCAAGAGGACCCGGACGGGTCTGAAGATTACCCTCAAGAAGGAGCAGGAGGATGCCGTTATTAAAGTACGGTACAGTGAAGCTGTAAATAGTTACCCGTCGGGGTACCAGAACTGTTACAAGAACTGTTATGTGAATTGCTGCTAAGTGAAGTGTGGTCCCCGTTGGGACTAGTGAACTGTTACCTGTGTGTCCCTATCCCTAACCAGGCTGAGGACTGTGAGCAGCCATCCCTTTATTCCCACTGGCCGAGGACTGAGAGCGGCCATACCCTTGTAAATAGTTGCGCTTCCTAAGGCGCCCCCTACCGGTTTTATAGGAGGATTACTGTTTTCCTCCCAGTGACTGTGGCACTTTACCTGGTCACAAGTGCACAGTGGCCAGAAGCTCAAGAACATTTTATATAAAAGAGTTTTATATGAAAAAGTTTATATTGTTAGAATCTGATAATGTTTATAATGTTTTATATGTTGGTGTATGTTTTAAAAGGTTTGTATGTTTTGGTATGTTTTATTCTTTTACAGCCCGAGGACGTGCTGTGATTTACCAGGGGGGAATGTAGCACCCTGAGGACTCGGCTGCTACAGGGGTATTGCACCTCAAACCAGAGGTGTGGTATTCCACTCCCGGGTAAGGATGGAGTGTGGGACTGAGCTCAGTAGGCTGCATGCACTACATACATCCCATTTCCGGGGGACAGAACTACGGTACTCCCACCAAGTAGATGTGCAGGTACGACAGCGTCTGTCCCTGGCTGGAGTGGGAGGGGGGGTGGAACATCCCAGTAGTGTAGGGGCAGATAGGGGAGGGGCTCTGGGCATAGAGATAGGAGCCCATTGGGTGCTGGTCACCTGGGCTCACACATAGAGGGAGTATATATGGTGGGCACCATCTAGAGATAGGGTCAGTCTGTGAGTCTGTCAGGAGAGTGCGGAGGAGGAGTTCAGCCAGGAGGGCTGACAGGGAGCTGTGGCTCCGGCTGGGCCCTGCTCCAGGGCCAGGCCTGAAGCAGAGAGGAAGAAGAAAGGCCCAGAGACGCAGAAAAGAGGGAACCCTAAGATCCCACGAGTGAGCTAAAAAGGGTGAAGGGTTGGCAGAAGAGGGCACCGGATCCCAAGCTGGCGGAGGCAAAAGTAACCCTTAACCAGGAACCGGAGGTCGTGGGCAAGCTTTGCCACGACCCTCACCACATCCACCAGGAAGGTACACCAAGAGTAGGGTCAGGAAAGCCAGAGAAGGTTTTACCATAGAAGGCCCAAGGGAACCGGACAAAGGTGGATCCCTTGTGGGGACGTCCAGGAGAAAGAGAGAGAGGGAAGCTCAGGACCACGCTCCGGAACTGCCTGGGGGTTGGCCGAGTCCAGCACCTGGTGGATGCAGCACGGCTCGGGTGGTCACTCAAGGCCAGAGTGACTGAAGGAACACCTGTGAGTAAAAACCCTGAAACTGCATCTCACGTCTCTGACTCTCCTTTCTGCACTATCACTACCCCCATCATCTACACCTGCTGCCCTGAGGCCATACCCCTCCCGTTGGGGGTTATACCATCCCAGCTGCACCATCCTTCCACCGGCCTCAGCGGACTGTTCTGCAGCGGCGGCCTTGTGACCGCAAATCAACGGGTGGCGTAGTCGACACAGAAACAACATCTACCAAGACTGCCACACACTTAGTTTGACACCCTGGGCACGGACCGGGTTACCGCCACGAGACTACTACCCCCATCTGATCCGGCTCCGGGTAAGTCCCCGTGCGCGCGATGCCGCACGACACAGCAGGCCCAGGGGCGCGTCATATACAGGGTGGTCCAGGAATACGAACAGGTATTCAGCAAACACCCACTTGATTTTGGGAGGATTAAAAGGGTACAACACCATATACACACAGGTGACCATCCACCCATCAAAGAATGTTATAGGCCCATACCACCAGCACACTACCAGAAAGCGAAGGAAATGTTGCATGACATGAAGAAGGCAGGGGTAATAAGAGATAGCTGTAGCCCCTGGGCAGCTCCCCTGGTCCTGCTCAGGAAAAAGGATGGAAGCATGAGGATGTGTGTAGATTACAGACAGGTAAATCGCATAACACATAAAGATGCATACCCTTTGCCCCGTATAGAGGAATCCCTGGCTGCATTAAAGTCTGCAAATTACTTCTCTACCCTTGACCTCACTAGTGGGTACTGGCAAGTACCAGTTGCTGAGGAGGACCGGGAGAAGATGGCCTTCACTACCCCAATGGGACTCTGCGAGTTCAACAGTATGCCGTTCGGACTCTGCAACGCCCCTGGAACGTTCCAGAGATTGATGGAGTGCTGTTTGGGACACCGTAATTTCGAGACTGTGCTGCTATACCTGGATGACGTGATAGTGTACTCCAAGACGTATGAGGTCCATTTGAAGCACCTGAAATTGAAGCCTTCCAAGTGCCACCTGCTCAAACGGAAGGTTCAGTACCTGGGGCACATCGTCAGTCCAGAAGGAGTAGCACCAGACCCGGAGAAGGTCACTGCCATCCAGAAATGGCCGGAACCGAAGAATCTCAAGGAGGTACGTCAGTTCCTGGGACTGGTCGGGTTTTACCGGAGATTTGTAAAGGACTACACCAAGAAGGCAGCGCCTTTGCAAGTTCTCCTGGTAGGACAGTCCAACAGAGGCAAGAACCCCCCTTCCAGTGGGGTAAAGAGCAGGCTGAGTCCTTTGCAGTGATGAAAGAGATCCTGACTGGCGAAGAAATCCTGGCCTACCCTGACTACAGCCAACCTTTCCTGCTGTACACTGATGCCAGGACTAGGAGCTGTGTTAAGTAAGAAGCAGTATGTCAAAGAGAAGGTGATTGCCTATGTCAGCAGGAAGCTTCGTCCTACCGAGAGGAATCCAGAAAACTATAGCTCCTTCAAGTTGGAGTTCCTGGCCTTGGTCTGGGCCATCACTGAATGATTCAAGCACTACCTAGCCTCTACAAAGTTCACGGCCTATACTGACAACAACCCCTTGACACATCTAGAGACAGCCAAGTTGGGAGCCATGGAACAGCGTTGGATGGCCCGACTGTCAAACCATCAGTTCACCATCAAATACCGGGCAGGCTACAAGAACGCCAACGCCGATGCCCTATCCAGAATGCTTCACCAGTCGAACACTGAAGAAAAAGTGGATGACCTGGAGGAGATTGAGCTACCTGCCTTCCACAGAAATGGGATGGTCCACGAGCAGCACACCTCCAGGGGGTATCGTGGTTGTTAGAACCTTGCTGTTAGGTTTTTTTTCCTTTGCTGGTCACATGACCTTGTTGGCCTATTTAATCCTGCTCCGCCCTTCTGGCTTTGCTGGACTTTATTGTATATCTACTTTCTGGCTAGCCTGTGCTCTGTATCTAACTCTGTTAGTTTGCTTGGTCTACGGACCTCTATGTTCTATCTATTTTGTTTGTTCGTCTGTCTGCTACTATTTCTGTTAGGAGGTGTCCCATATTCCTCCCAGTCCTTAGTACCTGTAGGGATTTCCTCCCCACATCTATAGGTCTTCGTACAGACTAGATTAGGACTTTAGCAGGTCTGATCGCAGGATCAGGTTCCCTGTTACATCGTAGGGATTCAGCTGAGTCTTATAGTAGGGACAGATCTCCTCTCTTTCCTTAGCTTTGGTAGCAGAACATAACAGTAAGTCCAGCCTGCAAATTCTCTAAGGAAAGATTTTTTTTTTTTTTTTGTTCCATCATGGTGTCGGTTCAGGATTTGGCTAAACACCTGCAGGGACTCTCTCTGGAAGTGGCCGAGCTCCGTCAGCACGTGAGTAACTGTCCTGGAGCATATTTCTTGGAGCCTAAGGTATGTTTGCCGGATTTATTTTTTGGTGAACATCGAGAATTTTTTTCATTTAAAAATGCTTGCTTATTGTATTTTCGTTTGAGACCCAAGTCCTCTGGGGATGAATCCCAGCGCGTAGGGTTCATAATGTCACTTTTGCGCAAAGAGCCTCAGGAGTGGGCCTTTTCTTTGCAACCTAGTGATACATGCTTCAGATCAGTGGATAGTTTTTTTTCTGCTTTAGGACTATTATATGATGATCCTGACCGTGTCGCATCAGCTGAGACTGAGTTGAGACGTCTAAAACAAGGATCTGGTACTGTAGAAAAATATTGTACACATTTTCGTCGTTGGTCTACTCAAACAGGGTGGAACGATTCTGCTCTGAAAAGTCTATTTCTTGCTGGGCTCAGTGAAAGGGTTAAAGACCTGCTAATTGCTTATCCTACACCTGAGGATTTACAACAGGCTATGCAATTAGCTATACGGGTGGATAGGAGACTGCGTGCTAGGGTTAATGAGAGCAAATCCTCTGCTATGTCAGTTTCTGGTTATGATAATGTGTGTACTAACAGTGGTGAACCGATGGAGATTGGATCGGTGGCACCTCGCTCTCAAGAAAAAGATCGTCGTTTTTCAGAAGGCTTGTGTTACTATTGCGGAAAATCTGGTCATTTGATTAAAGGCTGTGAGCTTCGTATGAAGAAAGAAAAAAAAATGGTCAGTCACGCCCGTATTGCCTGTTTAAATTCCAAGGGTATATTTTTAGCTGCTTCCACGATTGCTCAGGAAAAATTAATGGAATTTCGGGTGTTTGTTGATTGCGGGTCTACATTGAATGTAATTGATGGGGGATTCGTGGAAAAACTCAATTTAAAACCTGAACCTTTATCATCCCCCATTGCTGTGGTTTCTGTGGATGGCTCCCCTTTGAAGAATATTACTCTCAAGGTCAGTGAATTTCCTCTCACTATTAATGGTGTTCACCATGAGAAATTGGATTTGGTAGTGTTGAATAACTTGCCTTCTCCAGTAATATTGGGTTTGCCCTGGTTAAAATTTCACAATCCTGTACTGGATTGGTCTACCAGTGAAATTAAATCCTGGAGCCATAAATGTTATGACAAGTGTTGTAACGGGCGTATTGCAGCTTTGGATAGGGGAGAATTGCCTGTTCCTATTCAGGATTTTTGGAGAGTTTTTTCTGAGAAGGAATCGCAGGTTTTGCCTCCCCATAGAGACTATGATTGTTCTATTGAATTTGTCCCTGGAGCGACTCTTCCTAAAAGTCGTTTATTTAACCTTACTATTCCTGAGAGGAAGGCTTTGGAGGAATACATACAGACAAGTTTGGCCGCCGGTCACATTAGGCCCTCTAAGTCTCCTGTGGCGGTTGGATTTTTTTTTGTAAAAAAAAAGGACGGTGGTTTACGTCCTTGTCTGGATTTCCGTGAGATTAACAAAATTACGGTACGCAATCCTTACCCACTGCCATTGATTCCTGATCTGTTTAACCAGTTATTGGGGGCCAAGTGGTTCTCTAAAATTGACCTTAAGGGGGCATACAATCTGTTGCGCATGAAGGAGGGTGATGAATGGAAGACTGCTTTTAACACTCCTGTGGGTCATTTTGAGAATCTGGTTATGCCTTTTGGTCTTACTAATGCTCCTGCATTTTTTCAGAATCTGATTAATGACATCCTTAGACCTTTGATTGGTAAAAATGTGGTTGTGTATTTGGATGACATTTTGATTTATTCGCCAGATCTGGAGTCTCATTGGCGGAGCGTGCGTGAGGTATTACAGTTATTAATGGACAATTCGCTTTTTGCTAAGCTGGAGAAATGTGAGTTCGCTGTACAGAGAATTAGTTTTTTGGGCTACATTATCTCCAGCAAAGGTTTTGAGATGGATCCGGTTAAGGTTCAGGCTGTGCAGGAATGGCCTAGGCCTATTGGTTTGAAATCGATACAGAGGTTTTTGGGTTTCGCCAATTACTATAGAAAATTCATAAAAAATTTTTCTAGTATTGTCAAACCTCTGACTGATCTCACCAGGAAAGGTGCTGATGCTGTTCAGTGGTCTTCTGAGGCCATTGAAGCTTTTGTGTATCTCAAGGAGAGGTTCACCTCTGCTCCCATCCTTATGCAGCCTGATGTTACTAGGCCGTTTTTGGTTGAGGTTGATGCTTCCTCTGTGGGGGTTGGCGCAGTATTGTCTCAGGATAACGGGGATGGATTACATCCTTGTGCCTTTTTTTTCCAAAAAATTTTCGGAGACTGAATTGAATTACGATATTGGTAATCGGGAATTATTGGCTATTAAACTCGCATTTGAACACTGGCGCCACTTCTTGGAAGGTGCGGAATTTCCCGTTCAGGTTCTTACGGATCATAAAAATCTGATATATCTTGATGCTGCCAAGCGCCTGAATGCCCGTCAGGCTAGGTGGGCACTGTTTTTCTCGCGGTTTAATTTCTCCGTTACTTACATCCCTGGTACTAAGAATGTTAAGGCGGATGCCTTGTCTCGCAGTTTTTCTCCCATAGTCGGTGCTGAGAAAGAGGAAAACATTTTACAAGAAGGTGTTGTGATAGCTGCTTTAGACTCCGTTTTGGAAGATGAGATTCTTAAAGCACAGGAGAATGCCCCATCTAACACTCCTCATGGGAGGTTGTTTGTGCCTGGGACCTTTAGGAGAGATTTGTTTGTTGAGTGTCACGAATCTCGGTTGGCAGGTCATCCCGGAATCTCTGAGACCAAGAGACTGGTGGGTCGCAGTTTTTGGTGGCCTGGATGGCAGAAGGAAGTCATTAAGTGGGTGCGCCAATGTACTATATGTGCTAGATCCAAGTCCTCACATACTCCTGCTGCGGGGTTGCTTTGTCCTTTGGAGGTCCCCAGTGCTCCTTGGACACATTTGGCTATGGACTTTATAACTGACCTTCCCCCCTCTGAGGGTTTTACTGTCATCTGGGTGGTCGTGGACCGTTTTAGCAAGATGTGTCACTTGGTTCCCTTCGTCAAACTGCCCTGCGCTAAAACTCTCGCTAAGGCCTTTGTCAAGGAAATTGTCAGACTTCATGGCGTTCCTACTGACATTGTTTCTGATAGGGGTCCTCAGTTCGTGGCTCGTTTTTGGCGTGCCTTTTGTGACAGGTTGGGAATTCATTTGTCGTTTTCGTCCGGATACCATCCTGAATCTAATGGCCAAACAGAAAGGAAAAACCAGGATGTTGAGCAGTTCTTGCGTTGTTTTGTGGCAGACAATCAAGAGGGGTGGTCTGAGTTTCTGCCACTTGCCGAATTTGCTCTGAACAATCATACATCTTCTTCTGCTGGTTGTTCGCCTTTTTTTTGTTGTTCTGGGAGACATCCGTCGTTTGGGTCGTTCTCCAAGTTGGGATCTGCCGTGCCTGAGGAGGAGAATTTTTCCGGTGATTTGGAAAGAGTTTGGACGGATGTGCGTGGTAATCTTCAGGAGGCCAACAGAAAATCTAAAGACTACTTTGATAGGAAACGACAGGAGGTTTTGTTCGCTGTTGGTGACATGGTTTGGTTGTCCTCTAGGAATCTGCGGTTGAGGATTCCTTCTAAGAAATTGGGTCCCAAGTTTGTAGGGCCCTTTAAGGTGCTTCAGGTTGTCAACCAATCTGCTGTTAGGTTGGAGGTTCCTACCTCCTGGAGAATTAATCCGGTCTTTCATGTCTCTCTGTTAAAAAAAGCTGTCGTGTCGGATGGTGACGCCTCTGCCTCTGTTCCTCCGGTGGTGGAGGACGGGGAATATGAAATTTCTCGCATCCTTGACTCTAGACGGTATAGAGGTAGTTTGCAGTATCTTGTGGCCTGGAAAGGTTTCGGACCCGAGGATAACTCTTGGGTGAGGTCAGATGATGTTTCCGCGTCCAGACTTATCAGAGCGTTTCACAGGAGATTTCCTGATAAGCCTGGTCCTAGGGGATCCGGAGGATCCTCTTAGAAGGGGGGGTACTGTTAGAACCTTGCTGTTAGGTTTTTTTTCCTTTGCTGGTCACATGACCTTGTTGGCCTATTTAATCCTGCTCCGCCCTTCTGGCTTTGCTGGACTTTATTGTATATCTACTTTCTGGCTAGCCTGTGCTCTGTATCTAACTCTGTTAGTTTGCTTGGTCTACGGACCTCTATGTTCTATCTATTTTGTTTGTTCGTCTGTCTGCTACTATTTCTGTTAGGAGGTGTCCCATATTCCTCCCAGTCCTTAGTACCTGTAGGGATTTCCTCCCCACATCTATAGGTCTTCGTACAGACTAGATTAGGACTTTAGCAGGTCTGATCGCAGGATCAGGTTCCCTGTTACATCGTAGGGATTCAGCTGAGTCTTATAGTAGGGACAGATCTCCTCTCTTTCCTTAGCTTTGGTAGCAGAACATAACAGTGGTAAGACACTAAACCCTTTACCTCATCACAGTTGGAAGGAGACCCAGGGCAGCGACCCGGTTGTCAGCCGTATCAAAGAACTGATAACCCAGGAAGGTTCCTCCCTGGAGGTCGCTCCTCCACAATCCAAGCAACTGTGGAATGAGAGAAGCCGGCTGTTCATCTATAGAGAGAAGCTGTGCTGAAGGTATGTCAACCCTAGGACCCATTAGATGGTATGGCAGATCGTAGTGCCCAGGACTGACATCCAGATGGTGTTGGAGGCCTACCACGATCAAGCTGGGCACTTTGGCTGGAAGAAGCTGGAAACCCTCCTGAAGAGTCGGTTTTATTGGGTTGGAATGCGGAGTTCCATAGAGAGGTGGTGCCGGGATTGTGGACCCTGTAGCCTCAGAAGAAAAGACTACAGCAGCCAGAAAGCACCCTTGTAGTCCATCAAGACAACCCAGCCCCTTGAGATCGTCGCTCTGGATCACGTCAAGCTGTCACCCAGCAGGTCAAGCTACTCCTATGCCCTGACCATGGTGGATCACTACTCCCGGTTCCTGGTGGTAGCCCCCGTCAAGGATCTGATGGCAGAAACTGCAGCAAGGATGTTTCAAGCATACTTCTGCAGGCCCCATGGATACCCGGATAAGGTGCTGACGGATCAAGGCCCTGCCTTTGAAGCCGAGCTGTTCAAAGAGTTTTGCCATCTGTACGGGTGTAAGAAGATTCGGACTACCCCGTACCACCCCCAAACCAATGGTCTATGTGAAAAGATTAACAATTTCGTCATAGACCTGCTGAAGAACTTACCTCTAGAAGAAAGGAATCAGTGGCCAGACAAACTACCTGACCTGGTAGATCTGTACAATCACATACCTGTGAGTTCCACCAATTGTACTCCAGTGTACCTCATGAGAGCAAGACCGGAAAGTTGCCCATGGACCTGGAGCTTGGAGTGGTAGAGCCAGAAGCAGATATGTCCACTGAAGACTGGGATACGACTCGACAGGAGCAGTACAAGAGAGTACAGGCCTGTGTCGAAGACAGTCTAAATAGGGTGAGAGATAAGCAGGAAGGACAGTACAACAAGAGTGCACCAGCAGAATCCTTAACACCTGGAGAAGTTGTGCTGAAGCAAAAGAGAAGAAACCACTGACGCGCCCCCAGGGCCGTGGGGTACTTGGCAGCCGGGCCTCCGGTAGCCGGGGGATATCACGGTGGCTGGCCCGGTCCGTGGCCCAGGGCGGTCACTCAAAAGGGGGATATATATAGGGGATTTGGGAAAGTTCGTGACGCCACCTGTAGTGTCTGGTGAGGATCACCAGCGCTGCAACAGTCCTCTGAAGCAGATGTTAGGGCAGCTTGTGATGGGACGGCTCCCCACAGGTGGAGCAGGCCTCAGGGCAGTGAAGTGAGGGAGAGTGGGTTGCGCTGGGTGCTGTAGTGCAGGGAGAACAATGGCGCCGATGAAAGAATGGACGGAGGCAGTACAGTGTAGTCATCCAAGGTTTTACTCACAATTCTTCAGACAGTCCACAGGTGCACCGTACAGGTGCAGGCCTCCCACGTCGTGCTGCCTTCACCGGGCAGGGGTTCAATCCTTCCTCAGGCAGTTTGGGAATACCTGGCAGGACCCCACTTTCTCTTGTTCCTATTTTGACCGTCTTCACACTAGGTCCTTCTCCCTCCTGCTCTGCGCTGCCTACTCTCAATCCCGCTCGGGTGCTCTGAAGTCCTTCCTGTACGTCGAATCTGGGACCTACTTGACCCTACTGGGGATTAGAATGCTGCAACGATCCCTCTGTCTTCTGACAGATGCGGGGCGTACGGGTGCCGTCCTGCACGCGCTGTACCCCCTGGGATCCTTTCTAGAACGGAGTCAACTCCCTGCTCCCCTCCTAGGCCTCCTGACTTGGCTGACCAGTGGGAAAGAGAGCCTTACACTGTGTTGGATTCCAGGTTCGACAATAGAAAAACCTGTCTAATCAGTCAAGATGGAGGTAAGACAGCTGCAACAGTTTCAAGAGACCTCTTGAAGTTGTGCCCAGGTCTATTGAAGCCACGGGAAGAAGTACCTCTTATGGTGACTGAAGGACCCAAAGAAGATGTACTCCATACTGTCTTAGGACATTTCCCGGCAGATTGGCCTTAACTGGATGGAGCTGTAATAATACCTGTGATGCACTTCTACCAACAGCCAGAAGACCCTCCACTGCAAGTAAGACCTGTAAATGCCCCAGAAGAGCCTGCTCAGGAAGCATCCCCGGAAGAAGGATCACCGGTAGAAGCAGAGCCAGAAGGCCCAGTAAACAGTGTACTTGCCAGTCCCATCGAGAGGTTAAGATAGTTCTACAATTTGCCCACACGTAGATCTGACAGGGTAGCAGACAGTGCAAACACAGACATCAACAACACCCCAGTACTACGTAGGTCAGGGGTCTCAAACACGCGGCCCGCGGGCCGCATGCGGCCCCTGAGGCTGCTTTATGCGGCCCGCAGGCACAGACCCCTTGACGATCCCGACCTGGTCCAGGAGGAGCCGCCGACAGCAGCGCTGAATTGCCACAAGAGACTGTTTCCCAGCACTGCATTTCCAATGCCAGCCGCTGGCCAATCAGAGGCCAGCAGCTGATATCTGCGTGTCGGCGCAGCGAGTATGACGTCATTGCCATATGCAGATGTCAGCTGCTGGCCTCTGATTGGCCGGCGGCTGACATTGAAAATGCTGTGCTGGGAGACGGTCTCTGTGCGGCAATGCAGCGCTGCTGTCGGCGGCTCCTCCTGGACCAGGTCGGGATCGTCAAGGGGTCGGACTCTGTGGTGCCTGCGGGCCACATCTGCAGGAAGGCCGCCGAGGGAACGGAGGACAGGTGAGAATCATCTTTTTTTTTTCTATTTTATGTGTGTGAAGAACAGCACAGGGGGCACATAGCCACAAGAGGGGACCTGGATGGGGCACATAGCCACAAGAGGGAACCTGGATGGGGCACATAGCCACAAGAGGGGACCTGGATGGGGCACATAGCCACAAGAGGGGACCTGGATGGGGCACATAGCCACAAGAGGGGACCTGGATGGGGCACATAGCCACAAGAGGGGACCTGGATGGGGCACATAGCCTCAAGATGTGGACCTGGATGGGGCACATAGCCACAAGAGGGGACCTGGATGGGGCACATAGCCACAAGAGGGGACTTGGATGGGGCACATAGCCACAAGAGGGGACCTGGATGGGGCACATAGCCACAAGAGGGGACCTGGATGGGGCACATAGCCTCAAGATGTGGACCTGGATGGGGCACATAGCCTCAAGATGGGGACCTGGATGGGGCACATAGCCACAAGAGGGGACCTGGATGGGGCACATAGCCACAGGATGGGGACCTGGATGGGGCACAGAGCCTCAAGATGTGGACCTGGATGGGGCACATAGCCTCAAGATGTGGACCTGGATGGGGCACATAGCCACAAGATGGGGACCTGGATGGGGCACAGAGCCACAAGATGGGGACCAGAGCCACAACATGGGGACCTGGATGGGGCACATAGCCACAAGATGGGGACCTGGATGGGGCACATAGCCACAAGATGGGGACCTGGATGGGGCACATAGCCACAAGATGGGGACCTGGATGGGGCACATAGCCACAAGATGGGGACCTGGATGGGGAACATTGCCACAGGATGGGGACCTGGATGGGGCACATAGCCCCAAGATGGGGACCTGGATGAGGCACATTAGTACAAGATGGGCGCCAGGATGGGGAACGTTGCCACAGGATGGGGACCTGGATGGGGCACATAGCCACAAGATGGGGACCTGGATGGGGCACAGAGCCACAAGATGGGGACCTGGATGGGACACAGAGCCACAAGATGGGGACCAGAGCCACAAGATGGGGACCTGGATGGGGAACATTGCCACAGGATGGGGACCTGGATGGGGCACATAGCCCCAAGATGGGGACCTGGATGAGGCACATTAGTACAAGATGGGCGCCAGGATGGGGAACGTTGCCACAGGATGGGGACCTGGATGGGGCACATAGCCACAGGATGGGGACCTGGATGGGGCACATTAGTACAAGATGGGGACTTGGATGGGGAACATTACTACAAGATGTTTTCCATTATTACTATATGATGCTAATTGTAAGACAATATTACTGTATGTGGCCAATTGGGGGAAATAAAATTGTAAAAAAAATAAAAAATAAAATAAAGCATGAAAAAATATTGGGCACTAAAAATGCTGTTTTATATGTAAACTAAAGTAAACACAAAAAAGTGCACGTTTATTATCGCCACATCCATAACGACCCAAGCCATAAAAAAATAAACACGGCAAAAATGTTCAAAAGGTGTATACAAAAAAAATGGTATCACTAAAAATGTCACATTGAACAAAGAATGCGGCCCCCCAAATTCAAATTTTTTCCATGTGCGGCCCATATACCCAGCCGAGTTTGAGACCCCTGATGTAGGTCAACACTCAGTACAAAAGGCCAGGTTCCTGCCAGGTATAAGGAATAAGTTAGAAATACCTGCAGTGTAAATAGTTACCCAGTTGGGCATTGCCGACTGTCATTATTAATTATGTGAACTGGACAATATACGTGCATTTAGTTACCCGCACGGGTAAAAAGACTTGTTGGCTGAGGACTGTGAGCAGCCCAAAAACTGTTCCTATACCTAGTTGCACTCCCTGGAGTGCCCCTTAAGTGACCACGGAACAAAAACCCGTTTGGCGTGGCCGAAGACGTGGTCCAGCACCTGGATCACTTATGCCCTGTAGCCACGCCCAGGGCCTACGTTGAGGGTTTTCAGGCGGGTCCCTCATGTTCTTTCATCGGTGAAATGGACACCTGGTTACGGGACTTACTGTAACTATATTAATGTTATTATACTTGTTATTGTTGTAACCTGTTACAAAATGCTTCCGTCCAGGAGTACTGAATTATACTAGGAGGGAATGTGGTGCCCTGCTGCATATAGGTGCCACAGAACCCAGTAGGGTGCATGGATGGACTTCTCCACAAGAGGCCCTCACACATTAACACACCTCCACCCTACCACCTCAGACCACCATAGGGAGCCCCATTAGGGATATATAAACTGGAGTGTGTTTGTTTAGAGTAGAGTTGAGTGTCAGTGTGTTTTTTTAGAAGGGAGTCTAGTGTGCTCAGAGAGAGAGCAGCACGCAGGATGCTGTGTGAGGAAAGTTCAGGCCCACAGCGCGCACTGAAGCCTAGTGAGGGCCCTGAGAGGAGAGAAGGTGAGAGGAGAGAAGAAGTAACAAGGGGGCTGAGGAGCGTACCAGTCTCACCCCGAACTATACACCGGACACCGGGTCCGCGCCTACAGGGTCCCTTTATACCCAGTAGGGACCACGGGATATCTGGAGGACTACAAGTCCCAGTTCGACCAACGCTGACTACCGTACCAGGGCTAGGAGTCACGAAGGCTCCAGCATCCAGGGAGAGTGATCTCCAAGAGAAGGCCCTACCACCAGGTCAGCAGGTGCAAGAGAGAGAGGGACAGTAATTAAGCCAGGCCTAGCTCCAGGCAGGTCAGAAGCTTAGCAAGTGAAAGCAATGGATCAGGAGCCCTATACCCGCTCACTGGGGAGAGTCCAGAAGTGCACCCTTCGTACCGAGTACCCTGGACCATACCTGCATCTACACCAGTAAAGGTACCGAAGCGAACCCCCGTGTGAGTGTCTGTCATTTCTCCCTGAACCGTCCTGGCTGTCTCCCACCTGTACCACCATCCATTTCCCCACGCTGCCCTAAGGCCTGCTCCACCTGTGGGGAGCCGTTCCATCATAAGCTGCCCTAACATCTGTCTCAGAGGACTGTCGCAGCGCTGGTAGACCTTACCAGGCACCACAGGTGGCATCACAAACTATTCCAAAACCCCATATAAACCCCAAACCCCTATCTTTTTGTTGACCGCCCTGGGCCACGGACCGGGCCAGGCACCGTGATATCCCCCACCAGCATCCATAGGCCTGGCTGCCGAGTACTCCATTGCCCCGGGGGCGCATCATTTGCATATGTGAAGGACGAGGGGACAGCATGAGCCCTGTGTACTATACCGATATTTCTCTGCCGTATCTGTGCATCATGAATGGTGGTATGTACTAACGGGGCCCAATAAGACTCTTTCGCCCGGGGCCCACGAAAACCTGCAGCCGGCCCTGGTTGAAATCAATGATGGAGGAGGGAGCATCATGTGACACTCCCTTTCCCATCTCTCCTCTGTGTCTGACGCAGTGGCATGATGACGCACCATGCTGTGTCAGACAGTGGAGCTGGCAGCTGCTGAGGTGATGACAGAGATGCGCTGCAGAGACTGAAGCAGCGGGGAACGAGGAGCGGTAAGTATGTATTTATTTATTTTTTAAATCAGTGGTGGGGGCCGCATTCTACCCTTTGAGGGACTACATTATACTGCGTACCGGACCATGGGGTGCATTATACTGTATGGAGGACCATGGGTAGTGAATTAAACTGCATGGAGGACCATGGGGAGTGCCTTATGATGTGTGGAGGACCATGGGGAGTGAATTAAACTGCGTGGAGGACCATGGGGAGTGTATTATACTGTGTGGAGGACCATGGGGAGTGCATTATACTGTGTGGAGGATTATGGGGGGTGCATTATACTGCGGGGAGGACCATGGCGAGTGCATTATACTGTGTGGAGGACCATAGGGAGTGCATTATACTGCGTAGAGGACCATAGGGAGTTCATTATACTGCATGGAGGACCATGGGGAGTGCATTATACTGTGTTGAGGACCATGGGGAGTGCATTATACTGTGTGGATGACCATGGGGAGTGCATTATACTGTGTGGAGGACCATGGGGAGTGTCTTATACTGTGTGGAGGACCATGGCGAGTGTCTTATACTGTGTGGCGGACCATGGTAAGTGCATTATTCTGTGTGAAGGACCATGATGTGTGCATTATACTGTGTGGAGGACCATGGCGAGTGTCTTATACTGTGTGGAGGACCATGGCGAGTGTCTTATACTGTGTGGAGGACCATGATGAGTGTCTTATACTGTGTGTAAGACCGTGGCGAGTGTCTTATACTCTGTGGAGGACCATGGCGAGTGCATTATACTCTGTGGAGTGTGGAGAGTTGTGGGGCCATTATACTGTATGTAGGCCCATTATACTCTATGGAAGGCTGTGTGGGGGTCACAGTTGGGGGATCATACTGTGTTGGGGTAATGATACTTTGCCCTGGGAGTTGAGGTGGGGTAAAGTACGGTCATTATACTGTGCATGTGGAGGAATTCACCATAGGGATATCATACTGTGTTTGTGGAGGCACTTTTGTTGGCATCATACTTTATGAGAGCAATGAAAAAGGAATCTAGGACTTCAGCGGGAGGAAAATTACTATGTAAAGGCTGGAAAGTTGTAAGATATGCTCTTCTGTGACCCCGACAATTATTTACATTTTTTTTTGGGGGGGGGGGGCAATTAGAACTACTGCTATGGGGCCCCATGATTCCTATGTACGCCCCTGGTCCCATTGACTTCTATGGGGTTCAGGTTCAAGTTCGGGTAGAGTTCTGGTAACTGAACCAAACCCTGGACTAAAGTTCGGTCGAACCCGAACATCCACCGGTCCACTCATCCCTAGTTATAATATGTTGTCAACTTGTTCATTCTATGCCCAGAACGCTTGGTGTTGTCCTTAAAAATCATGGAGGTCATACAAAATACTTGATGTAGTAGTTTTTGATATAGGGTGTATTCATTTTTGTATGAACTAATGTGAGTAAAACTGAAGATTTTGTAATGAAAGTTATATTATTAACCTTACTTTCATGTTATGGGATAAAAAAATGTTCTATGAAACTCAGTCTTGTCAAAATTTTGGAAATTGTTCTTGTATTCAGTGAGAATTTGGCTAAATTCTTGCTTTTTTAAATGGGGTGTACTTTATGCTGAGAACTGTTTGTCTGCATATTAGTTGCATTAGAGAATGAAAAGAAATGGTTGCAATGATGGACACAACCATTAAAGAATATCTTGCTCTCTCCTACAGATATACTTATTGCTTGCCTTGTTTTCTATCATTTCAGCAGTTGAATTGCCATTTGTCTTTCATTATTATCTATTATATTACTGACAATTGGATGTAGATACTAATGTGTAATTACTAGTGTTGAGCGAGCACTAAAATGCTCGGGTGCTCGAAGCTCGGGCTGAGCTCACCGTGATACTCGGGTGCTCGACCTTAGCAACGAGCCCAATGTTAGTGTGTCACCCAGGGGAATATAGGGGACTTGGTACCCGGGCCTTTTACCTTGCTTAGGATGTCACAGCAGTCGGCTCCCGGGCCCGTATTCTGGGGTCTCTCTTGAAAAAGGGGGTTTTTACTGTACAGTTTGCTTCGTGACGCCACCTGTGGTTTCATGTAACGGTTACCGGCGCTGCTGCAGACCTCCAGGGGTGATGGGATGGCAGCTGGGATGTTTCTGCTCCCCACAGGTGGAGTGGACCCCCGGGGCAGCGTTGATGGAAGGGATGCAGGTGAGAGATAGCCAGGTCAGGGGGAATGACGGACACGCACACAGGGGATTCGCTTCAGTACCTATACTGGTGTAACGGCAGGTATGGTCCAGGGTACTTGCTAGGAAGGATGCACTTCAGGACTTCTCCCCAGTGAGCGGGTATAAGGCCTCCTGATCTGTGTCTCACTCTCTCTAAGCTTCTAGCCTGCCTGGAACTTGGCCTAGCTTCTCTGTTGTGTTGCTCTCTCACCTTACCGCTTGGTAGTAGGACCTTTCTTTGGCAACCACCATCCCTGGACGCCGGGGCCTTCGTAGTTCCTAGTCCTGTTATTGCTGGTTGCTTCAGGATGACCAGGGGTCTGGAAGCCTCCTGGTATGCCTGTAGTCCCTACTGGGTATAGAGGACTCTGTAGGCGCGGACCCAGTGTCCGGTTTGTGTCTTGGGGTGAGCCTATGATGCTCCTCTGCCCCCTCGACTCCTCTCTCCTCTCCTCTTTGCCTCCGGCCACACTCGGTGACCTCAATACAGCAGCAGACGTGCTGCGTCTTCACTGCTCTCAGTGGCAGCACACTCTCTGAACAAATAACTGGACTGCCTGGCTCCACCCTCCATATATATATCCCTAACAGGGCTCCCTCTGGTGGTATGAGGTAGGAGGGTGGAGGTGTTTGTTTGTAATGAGGGCCTCTAGTGGAGAAGTCCATCCATGCACCCTTTTGGGTCCTGTGGTACCTGTGAACAGCAGGGTGCCACATTCCCCCCTAGTACAATTCAGTACTCCTGGACTGAAGCATTTTGTAACAGGTTACAACAATAACAATAACAAAAACAATAATAAAGTTACACTAAGTCCCGTAACCCGGTGTCCATTTCACCGATGAAAGTGTAAAATGAGTAACATGAGGGACCCGCCTGAAAACCCTCAACATAGGCCCTGGGCGTGGCTACACGGCATAAGTGATCCAGGTGTTGGACCACGTCTTTGGCCACGCCAAACGGGTTTTTGTTCAGTGGTCAAATAAGGGGGCACTTTTGATGAGTGCAACTATTTACAAGTACAGTTTTTGGCTGCTCACAGTCCTCAGCCTACAAGTCTTTATACCCTTACGGGTAACTAAATGCACACATTATTTTCAGTTTACACAATAAACAATAGGCAATACCCAACTGGGTAACTATTTATACTTTAAGCATTTTGTATTTTAATCCCTAAACCTGGCAGGGATTTGGCCTTATGTGCTGCGTGTGGACCTTCGTAGCACTGGGGTGATACTGGTGTCTGTGCATGCACTCTCTGCTAACCTATCAGGTGCATGTTGTAACATCCCTGGTGGTGTGCTTGCATAGTGCACCACCTCCCACTATGCAAGACCGCAATCTTACCTGTCTGTCCAGTCTGCTATTCCTGCTCCTGTTCATGGTGTGTGCTTGTCCCTTGACTGACTGCTTAGGGTGGCGGCCCGGTTACTTCCTGATTCTTATAGCTGCTGTGGGTGCACCCCTTATGCGTCTCCAGCCTATTGCCGTGAGTCATTGGATATTTAAACCCCCTCCACCCTGTAAGAGGCGCCTGAGCAACACCTTCACTCAGTTAGTCCTTGCTACTGAATTGCCAGGTCCTGTCCTGTTATCTCTGACTTCTAGTCTGTTCCCGCCACTCTGGGGGCCGCATTCCCAGATCTGTTACCTGTGACTTCTAGTCTGTTCCCGCCACACTGGGGGCCACATTCCCAGACCTGTTTCTTGTGACTTCGAGTCTGTTTCCGCCTCTGGGGGCTGTATACCCAGGCCTGTTCTTGTATCTCCTTGCAGTAGCAGTTAGTGTCTGAACTGCATCCTAGCCTGTTATTTGTTTGTCTCTATGTCCGTGTTTCACCCTGGCCTGGATGCCACAAATATAATAAAGCTGTGTCTGAGAGCAAGGGGGAGGTTCTCTAGTCAGGGGAACATTAGCATGCAATACCTCCTGTCTCAGGCCAGTAGGGGGAGCAAGCTGCCCCTATAAAAGCTGGAACTGGGGGCAGGGTTAGGGAGAACTGGACAACCTGTGTCTGAAGAAAGAGGTGTCCGAGAGCAGGGACAGACAGTTGTGTTGCAGCCTAAGAGGCCGTGTGACAGTAGGAGAGGCACAAGCCAGGGACAAGAGGTGAAGTACGCCTGTCCTGGCAGACAAAGAGACTACTCTGCCAGACTTTGGTGTCTGAGGCTGTGAGGATTCCACGTCCCACAGCAGAAACCAGTCCGCAGGGGACTGTATGTTCCTTGGCCTAAGAAGCCCGGAGGCTCTGCCACAGCAGAAGGGACCAGCAAAGCCGTACCAGGCCGGGAGTAGAAAGGGACCCACGTTGCAAGCCATACGGGCGAGAGGATACGGTGAGCTCAGGAACGTGGGCTGTTACACTACCAGAAGGGAAATAGCCAGAAGGAGCACAGAAAGCACGGTAGGCCTACACCCTCACCCTGACCAGGGCCAGCTTCCCACTTGTTCTCAGACATCCAGGCCCCCTCCTAGCCGAGCCTGTTTCTGGGTTGTTTTACCTGTTATAATAAAGACCCTGAACTGTTTAAGAGGCCTCCGTTTCCTGGCTATCGCGGTCGGAATCATCCCCTCCATCATCCATTATATATTCTGCCCTGGGGCCATACTCTTCCCGTGGGGAGTTGAACAATCCAGTACTGCACATCTATATCAGCTCCGACGGTCTGCACTGCAGCGGCGGTTAACCCTGACCGCAATCCACGGGTGGCGTAGTCGGACATCACTTAAAACTTATAAAGGACTACCACTGGTCTGACCACCCTGAGCCACGGACCGGGTTGTCACTACTACCCCCATCGTCTCCCTATTGCCCGGTTCCGAGTGCCCCACGGCCCAGGGGGCGAGTCAGCTTTGGTGTAGTCGGCAGGATTGTAACCAACCCGCCACAAACGGGTATTGCGTGCCTGAAAAAAACTGTTCACGTACCTGAAGAAGAGGCTTACCGCCATCCGGAGCCGTTTCCCGCCATTTCCAGCCGTCTCCCGCCATCTTCCGTCGGTTCCCGCCATCTTCAGCCACTTTCCAGCCATCGGACGCCATCTTCAGGACGCCGCGCGGGAAGAAGAGGGGCGTGGACGTCCAATCCGCGTGAGACCCGAAGCTCCGCCCCATGCACCGACGCTGCGCAGGTCCTGGAAGGGAGAGAGAGCGACGCTGACGTCACCAGGACGCGACACAAGGTCCTCGTCTGGAGCAGCACCAGCTGAGCCACGGCCTACAGAAGAGGATCGTCGGAAGGTAGGCCACGCTTAACTAGGGGGGAGGAAGATGCCCACTACCACCAACACGGCTGCAGCAGCGGTGATGCCATTTTCCCTGCCCTACATCCCTGGAGCGGCCTGGCTGCCTAAGTATTCAGGGGAGCCCCATGCCCTAACTGACTTTAAGGAAAGGCTGTACAGTTTGTTCCAAGTTTACCCCCTGACAGAGGAACAGAAGGTCAGCATACTGACAGGGCAGTTAACTGGCGCAGCCCAGCGGGAGGTAAAGTCATGGCCCACTGAGGAGAAAAGAACTGTAAAGGACATTCTTGCCCGGCTGCGAGGTAACTTTGATACCCGTACCTCCGCTGAAATTAAAATGCGGTTCTATGGATGTAAACAGCGGGCACAGGACAGCATCAGAGACTATGCCCTAAATTTGCAGGAAGCTTGAGGGCCATCAAACAAGCTGACCCTGGCAGCGTGCAGGATACGGATAAGCTACTAACAAATAGTTCATAGAAGGTCTGCTGTCTAGCGCCCACAGGACCCAGCTGCGCCTCATGTTCTTTCAGAACCCTGATCTGACCTTAGCCCAATTCAAGGACAGGGCCATAAGGGTGCTCCGTGAACCCGCAGCCAGTGGCGCTATAAACCCCCGGCGTCCTGCTCTCACCTACCACCAGGAGGCAGCGCCCTCCTCTATGGACTCTGTGGGGGCTGACGCATAGGCCCTGAACCAAGCCCCGTCGAAAGATCTGCACCACCAAGTCCAGGAGCTGACCAGGAGCGTTGTGGCGTTGACCAGGACCGTCCAGGCGTTGCAAGTGGACCTGTCAAGACCCATCGAGTTGGCCTCATGTCCGGAGGATGTCCCGTGGCGTCGACAGAGGAGGATCCCGTCGTTCCGAGGGAGGCCCACAGACCGCTACGCAGAGGATGGACAGCCCATTTGCCGTCAATGCAACCAGCCCGGACACATTTCCAGGTACTGTAATTTAAACGGGTCCAACCTGGGGCAGAGGGCCAACCCCCAGGCATAAGATCACCAGGCCCTTATAATTGGCGTGATAAGTACGTGGGGGGCGCCCGGTTTTACCTGTGGTGCTGGACGGTATCCCCATGAGCGCCTTGCTGGATAGCGGGTCGCAAGTAACTACTATCCCTTATGTACTTTTTAAGCAGTATTGGACTGATGCTGATATAACACGGTATCCAGACAGTGACTTGAGCATCATCGCCAGTAATGGCTTGCCCGTGCCGCAGATGGGGTTCAAGGAGATGACCATTAAAATTGGTAAAGTTGAACTACCGGCACAGGGAGTAATTATTGTGGACATTGACCGTCGTGAATGTCACCCTAAAATAACTGTGGGTACTACCGTGATTGAAAATTGTCTTTCAGAGGTAATTGTAACTCTACAACAGGTGGCGGTGAATGCTAGTTCCAGCCAACAGAGAGTCCTCAACAAGGAGATGAAAGCTCTGATGAGACGGCAGCAGGTAGAACTGTCTGGTGGTGAGATCGGTAGCGTAAGACTGAGTGACCTATTCCCCATTTCCATGCCTCCCAAAAGTGAAATGATGATCTGGTGTCGGACTGCCATCGGGTTCAGAGGTAGAGACTACCAAGACATGGTAGAACCCGTGTACGCAGACAGCAGGCCCACCATTTTGACAGCCCGGGGGGTGGTTGATGTCCGTCATGGGAGGGTGCCCGTTCGCATTCTCAACATTGGGGAGAGGGAGGTACACTTACCCAGGTACGCTACACTTGCTGAACTGTTTGTTGTCGAACACAAAGCTATCAGGGCTGTGGAGCCTTTGCCTCCGTCTCCACAGGCGGAGGGTAATGGCTCCCAGAAACAAAAGGAGGACTGGTGCCAGAAACTCCATGTGGGTGCTGACTCCACTCCCCTGCACCAAAAACAAGGAGTCTACCGGGTGGTCCAGGAGTACGAGAGAATTTTTAGTAAGCACCCGCTAGACTTCGGCAGAGTAAAAGGGATAGAACACCACATCCCCACAGGGAGCCACCCACCAATAAAAGGGAGACACAGGCCTGTACCCCCTGCACATTATCAGAACGCCAAAGGTATGCTGAGGGAAATGAAAGAAGCTGGGGTCATTAGAGATAGCTGTAGCCCCTGGGCAGCCCCCTTGGTTCTGGTAAAAAAAGAAAGACGGCACCATGAGAATGTGCGTGGACTATAGACAAATCACCCAAAAAGACGCATATCCGCTGCCTAGAATAGAGGAGTCTTTAGCCGCACTAAAATCAGCTAACTTCTTTTCTACTTTGGACCTTACTAGCGGGTACTGGCAGGTTCCTGTGGCAGAGGCTGACAAGGAGAAGACCGCCTTCACCACCCCGATGGGACTGAGCGAGTTCAACTGTATGCCCTTCGGGCTCTGCAACGCACCAGGGACCTTCCAGAGGCTGATGGAATGCTGTCTAGGGCACCGAAACTTCGAGATGGTCCTCCTTTACCTGGACGATGTGATTGTCTATTCGAAGACATACGAGGACCATCTAAAGCACCTGGCCGAGGTGTTCGAAGCCCTGGCAGGCTATGGCCTGAAGGTGAAACCATCAAAGTGTCACCTGTTGAAACCGAAGGTCCAGTACCTAGGATACGTGGTAAGTGCGGAAGGAGTAGCCCCCGACCCTGACAAGGTCACGGCGATCAAGAGCTGGCCAAACCCTTCGAACATCAAGGAAGTGAGGCAATTCCTCGGGTTGGTAGGCTACTACCGAAGGTTCATCCCCGGGTTCACTAAGATGGCAGCTCCTATGCAGGACCTCCTGATAGGACAGTCTAAATCCAGAAGTCAAAAGCCACCTTTCAAGTGGGATAAACCGGAAGAGGAATCCTTCCGCCAGTTGAAGATGGCCCTCACAGGGGATGAGATCCTGGCCTACCCTGATTATGGCCAGCCTTTTATTCTCCACACAGACGCCAGTAATGTGGGACTGGGAGCCGTACTGTCACAAAACCAACAGGGCAGAGAAAGGGTGATCGCGTACGCCAGCCGGAAGCTGAGGCCCACCGAGAGGAACCCGGAGAATTACAGCTCCTTCAAGCTAGAATTCTTGGCGGTGGTGTGGGCCATAACGGAACTCTTCAAGCATTACCTGGCCTCCGCAAAATTCACTGTGTACACGGACAACAACCCGTTAACACACCTAGACAGTGCAAGACTTGGTGCCCTGGAACAGCGGTGGATGGCCCGTCTCTCCAATTATGACTTCGTGATCAAGTACCGGGCAGGTAAAACCAATGCCAACGCTGACACCCTATGGAGAATGCCTCACTTAACTGAAGGTGACGAAGACCCAGAAGAGCTGGAGGAGGTAGAACTCCCCGCGTTTCACCGGTATGGAGCCGCTCAATACTCCCACCGCGTGAAGGAGGAAGATTTAACAACCGTTATGATCAATCCCCTACCTCACCACAGCTGGGCCGAGACCCAAAATAGTGACCCTGCAATCCGCCTGGTGAAAGATCTGCTGACCCGGGAAGACGCCCGCTTAGATCCGGATGCTCCAGAGGAAGCCAAACAGCTATGGAAAGAGAAGAGCAAGCTGTTCCTCTACGAAGGCAAGCTGTGCAGAAGACTTGTCAACCACCGGACACACGAGCTGACCTGGCAAGTCGTGGTCCCAAGGCGGGATGCAGCTATGGTCCTGGGGGCTTACCATGACAGAGCGGGGCACTTCGGTAGGAAGAAGCTGGAGTTCCTGCTAAGAGGACGGTTCTTTTGGGTCGGCATGAGGGGGGCTGTAGAGAAGTGGTGCAGGGACTGTGGCCCTTGTAACTTAAGGAGAAAAGACCGCACCAGCCAGAAGAGACCCTTGAAGCCCATCGTCACCTAGCAGCCTATTGAGCTGGTAGCTCTAGACCACGTCAAATTGGCTCCAAGCCGGTCAGGATACATCTATGCCCTGACAATCGTGGACCACTATTCCTGTTTTCTAGTGGTGGTCCCGGTAAAAGACTTGACAGCCCAAACGGCGGCCAGAGCCTTCCAGCAATACTTCTGCCATCCACACGGGTATCCGGAACATGTCCTGACAGACCTGGGTCCAGCGTTGGAGGCTGAAATCTTCCAAGAGTTCTGCAACCTCTATGGCTGTAAGAAGATTCGGACAACGCCTTACCACCCACAAACCAACGGGATGTGTGAGAAAATTAACAATATAGTTATTGATCTCCTGAAGACATTGCCCCTGGAGGAACGCAGCCTGTGGCAAGAAAAACTGCCGGACCTGATAGACCTATACAACCATATCCCGGTGAATGCTACAAACTGCACCCCAGCTTACCTGATGCGAGCCAGACCGGGTAAGCTGCCCGTAGACCGGGAGATGGGAGTCCTAACACCTGAGGACACCTCCCCGGATGCGGACTGGGATACGAAAAGGCAACTGCAGTACAAGAAGGTACAGGAGAGTGTGGAGAAGAGCCTGGCCCAGGTGAGAGAAAGGCAAGAAAGACTCTTCAACCAACACACCCCTGCTGGTCCCCTAGAACCTGGTGAGCTGGTCCTGAAGCGAAAGAGAAGGCTACATAAGTTGGACGACCAGTGGGAAAGGGAACCCTACACCGTACTGCAGTCTGATCACGACAACCCGAAGGTGTGCGTGATCACCAAGTACGGAGGAGAAACCACTAGTACCGTCTCTAGAGACCACCTCAAAAGGTGCCCCGAGCAACTCCGTAGTGCAGAAGAGGATCAAAGTGACCTTGAACCCGCAGAGGACAAGGAAGAAATGATCAGCACCGTTCTCAGAGAGTTCCCTCAGTCCTGGACTCGAATAAACGATGCCATAGTGGTACCCTTCCTGCATTTCATGCAACCGGCTCAGCAACAACCTACACCAGAGCCGGAAGGTGAAGAAGAGCAAGCGGTTCCAGAGGCAGAAGAGCCGGTACCAGCAGCCCAGGAGAGTCAACCCTCTGCTGACAGTGAGCCTGCCATGCCTGCGGTGAGCCAAAGGACCCGCAGACAGCTGCCTGCCCTACCTGTACACCCAGCTGGTAGCTTTACCCCCAACGCTAGTGGGGAAAGCCAGGTCGGTCCACCACCAGACAGTGGGTTAAGGAGGTCAACCAGGAGCACAAATGGGCAGATACCCGCTCGCTGGAGAATATAGGGTGCACTAAAACTGTAAATAACCCTGTTGCCAAGTGTTGAAATGTTTGCAAAGTTACATGCATGATTAGTAATTGTGTATTTCAGTTTCTTACAGTTGCCGTACGGACTCAAAGGTTATGAACTTTTAATAACCGGGACTTTGTATGGACTGGGCTGTTACACTACCAGAAGGGAAATAGCCAGAAGGAGCACAGAAAGCACGGTAGGCCTACACCCTCACCCTGACCAGGGCCAGCTTCCCACTTGTTCTCAGACATCCAGGCCCCCTCCTAGCCGGGCCTGTTTCTGGGTCGTTTTACCTGTTATAATAAAGACCCTGAACTGTTTAAGAGGCCTCAGTTTCCTGGCTATCGCGGTCGGAATCATCCCCTCCATCATCCATTATATATTCTGCCCTGGGGCCATACTCCTCCCGTGGGGAGTTGAACAATCCAGTGCTGCACATCTATATCAGCCCCGGCGGTCTGCACTGCAGCGGTGGTTAACCCTGATCGCAATCCACGGGTGGCGTAGTCGGACATCACTTAAAACTTATAAAGGACTACCACTGGTCTGACCACCCTGAGCCACGGACCGGGTTGCCACTACTACCCCCATCATCTCCCTATTGCCCGGTTCCGAGTGCCCCACGGCCCAGGAGGCGAGACATTCGTACCTTCCCTTTCTCCTGCATTGTCTGAACCTGCACCTAACTCCTACTCGTTGTCTCTGTACTTCTGTTGTGAGTTTAGAGTCCACTCGCTACTTCATTGCAAGTACCTTGTGTGTATCTGGTTCTGCTTGTCCCTTCCAGTCTGTTCAGTGTGAACAGAGCCCTGTCCTCTGCTCTGCCTTGCTCACCACTCCCGCGGTTCCTCCCTGCTCTGCCTTGTTCCCCACTCAGGCGGTTCTGCTCTGCTCTGCCTTGCTCACCGCTCCGACGGTACCTTCCTGCTCTGCCTTGCTCACCGCTCTGGCGGTTCCTTCCTGCTCTGCCTTGCTCACGGCTCTGGCGGTTCCTCTCTGCTCTGCCTTGCTCATCGCTCCGGCGGTTTCGCCCTGCTCTGCCTTGCTCACCGCTCAGGCGGTATCTCTCTGCTCTGCCTTGCCCACCGCTCCGGCGGCTTCTCTCTGCTCTGCCTTGCTCACTGCATCAGCGGTTTCTCCCTGCTCTGACTTGCCCACCATTCCGGCGGCTTCTCTTTGCTCTGCCTTGTCCTCCGCTCCAGCGGTTTCGCATCTGCGGCTCTGTACCTGTCGCCAAGTCTGTACTGGACCCTACCCAGCCTGCGCTCCAACCTGCTAGCACCTCCCGGTCTGCACTCCAGCTGTGCTTGCCAGTATCTCCCTGTCTGCATACCAGCCGTACTTGCCAATACCCACCTGCCTGTATGCCAGTCTACCTGCCTGTTCCTGCATAACCCGGTGTGGGTCAACAACTGTGACCGGGGTCTGACCTGGAGTCACACCTGGTCCCTCTGCTCGGTTCCTCCTTGGTTCATGGAGTCGTTAGCCGCCGTGCGTCCTTGGTCGGATCGGGTAGATACTTAGTTACGCCTCTCCAGGCACTCCTCGGTTCATGGTACAGTGGGATCACTAATCACGCTCACGCCAGTGAGTCCGGGCGCGAGATTAACACGTGCTGGTAGATTATAAAACTGCCTCAATCTCTCTATGGGACTGGCAACTGCACTGATTACTGGGCCTTCAGGCTCTGCCTCAACGGGTGATCCTCCTCTGACTGGGGACTCTTCCTGTTCCTGAGCATGTTCTTCTAGGGCGATCACAGGTTGTTCTTGTGGTTGATAGAAGTGTATTACTGGTATAATAAATGCTCCATCAAGTTGAGGCCAGTCTGCAGGGAAATCTCCTAGAACTGTGTGAAGCACATCCTCCTTGGGTTCTTCCGGTGCTATAGGAGGTACTTCTTCCTCCGTTGTCTTCAGTAGACCTGGGCACACTTTCAAGTAGTCTCTTGAGACTGTTGCGGTTGTCTTACCTCCATCCTTACTAATCTGGCAGGTTTTACTGTTGTCAAATCTGGAGTTTAACACAGTGTAGGGCTCTCTTTCCCACTGGTCATCGAGCTTGTGACCTCTTCTTTCCCGCTTTAGCACTATCTCTCCAGGTGCCAAGGGTTCTGCTGGTGCATGCTTATTGTACTGTTCTTGCCTTTCCCTCACCTTGTTTAGACTGTCTTCGAGACAGGCCTATACTCTCCTGTACTGCTCTTGCCGACTTGTGTCCCAATCTTCAGTGGACGTATCTGCAGCAGGTTCTGCCACTCCGAGCTCCAGGTCCATGGGCAATTTTCCAGATCTTGCTCTTATAAGGTACGCTGGGGTACAATTTGTAGAACTCACAGGTATGTGGTTATACAGGTCCGCTAGGTCAGGTAGCTTTTCTGGCCACTGGTTACTTTCTTCCAAAGGTAGGGTTTTAAGCAGGTCTATAACGATGTTATTAATTTTCTCGCACATACCATTGGTTTGCGGATGATATGGCGTAGTCCGGATCTTTTTGCATCCCTACAGGTGACAGAATTCCTTGAATAGCTCAGCTTCGAAAGCAGGGCCTTGATCTGTTAGCACCTTTTCCGGATATCCATGGGGTCTGCAGAAGTAGGCTTCGAACGTTCTTGCTGCAGTTTCTGCTGTCAGATCCTTGACAGGGGCTACCACCAGGAACCGGGAATAGTGATTCACCATGGTCAGGGCATAGGAATAGCCTGATCTGCTGGGCGACAGTTTGACGTGATCCAGAGCGACAATGTCCAGGGGTTGGGTTGTCTTGATGGACTGAAAGGGTGCTTTCTGGCTGCCATAGTCTTTTCTTCTAATACTACAGGGCTCACAATGCTGGCACCACCTCTCTATGGAACTCCCCATTCCAACCCAATGGAACCGGTCCTTCAGCAGGGTTTCCAGCTTCTTCCAGCCAAAGTGACCTGCTTGATCGTGGTAGGCCTCTAACACCATCTGGATATCTGTCCTGGGTACAACAATCTGCCACACCATTTCATGGGTCTTGGGGTTGACATACCTTCTGAACAGCTTCTCTCTGTAGATGAACAGCCGGCTTCTCTCATTCCACAGGTGTTTGGCTTGTGGGGGAGCATTCTTCTCCAGGTGAGAACCTTCTTGGTTTATCAGTCTTTTGATGAGGCTGACAACCGGGTCACTGTCCTGGGTCTCCTTCCAGCTGTGATGAGGTAGAGGGTTTGGCGTCCTACCATGACATCTTCTGGAGGCGTGTTGCTCATGGACCATTCCATTTCTGTGGAAAGCAGGTAGTTCAATTTCTTCAAGATCATCCACTTCATCCTCGGTGTCCGACTGGTGGGGCATTCTTGATAAGGCATCAGCATTGGTATTCTTGTGACCTGCCCGGTACTTGATTGTGAACTGATAATTCGACAGTCTGGCCAGCCAACGCTGTTCCATGGCTCCCAACCTGACTGTCTCCAGGTGTGTCAAGGGATTATTGTCGGTAAAAGCTGTGAATTTAGTTGAGGCTAGGTAATGCTTGAATCTTTCAGTGATAGCCGAGACCAAGGCCAGGAACTCCAGCTTGAAGGAACTGTAATTCTCCTGGTTCCTCTCAGTAGGGCGAAGCTTCCTGCTGGCATACGCAATTACCTGTTCTCTGCCGTTTTGCTTCTGGGACAAGACAGCTCCCAGTCCCTCATTGCTGGCGTCAGTGTACAACAGGAAAGGCTGGCTGTAGTCAGGGTAAGCCAGGATTTCTTCACCAGTTAAGACTTCCTTCATTACTGCAAAGGATTCAGCCTGTTCCTTACCCCACTGGAATGGGGGACTTTTTCCTCTCTTGGACTGTCATTTCAGGAGATCTTGTAAAGGTGCTGCCTTTTTGGTGTAATCCTTTATGAATCTCCAGTAGTACCCGACCAGTCCCAGAAACTGACGTACTTCCTTGATGCTTCTCAGTTCAGGCCACTTCTGGATGGCAGTGACCTTCTCTGGGTCTGGTGCTACTCCCTCTTAGCTGACTACGTGTCCCAGGTACTGAACCTTCTGCTTGAGCAAGTGGCATTTAGAAGGTTTTAGTTTCATCCCATACCGGGACAATGCTTCAAATACCTCCGCCAGGGGCTTCAGATGGTTTTCATACGTCCTCAAGTTCACGATAACGTCATCCAGGTACAGCAGCACTGTCTCAAAGGTCCAGTGTCCTAAGCAACACTCCATCAGCCTCTGGAACATTCCGGGGGCGTTACAGAGCCCAAACGGCATGCTGTTTAACTCGCATAATCCCATCGGGGTGGTGAAGGCTGTCTTCTCCCGGTCTTCCTCAGCAACAGAGACTTGCCAGTACCCGCTAGTGAGATCCAATGTAGAGAGGTAATTGGCAGATTTTAGTGCAGCCAGGGGCAAAGGGTATGCATCTTTATGTGTTATTTGATTAATTTGTCTATAATCTACACACATCCTCATGCTACTGTCCATCTTTATGACCAGGACCAGGGGAGCTGCCGAGGGGCTACAGCTATCCCTTACAACCCCTGCCTTTTTCATGTCATGCAACATTTCCTTGGCTTTTTGGTAATGTGCTGGTGGTATGGGTCTGTAATGCTCCTTAATGGGTGGATGGTTACCAGTGGGTATGTGGTGTTGTACCTCTTTAACCCTTCCAAAATCAAGTGGGTGTTTACTAAACACCTGTTCATATTCCTGAACCACTCTGTAAACACCGTGTTTCTGATGGACAGGAGTGGTGTCAGTTCCAACATGGAGCTGTTGACACCAATCCTCCAGCTGAGCCTCGGAGTCATTGTCCCCACTGTATCTGGTGAGGTCAAGGATTCCACTGTGTGTATGTCATCATTATTCACAGTATACAATCTGGCAACAGTGGCGTATCTGAGCAACTTAACTTCCTCCTCCCCACAATTTAGGAGACGTACAGGTATCCTTCCATTGTGTACATCAACTACCCCTGTAGCAGTTAGGAGTGTAGGTCTGTGTTCTGAACTGATAGGCTCCACTACCACCTGGTAGTTCTGTCCCTTGAGACCTATTGCTGCCCTACACCAAATCATCATTTCACTCATTGGGGGAATCACAATGGGTATCGGGTCTGTCACCCGTACATTACCAATCTCACCACCTGTTAGTTTTACCTGTTGCTGGTACAGAAGGGCTCGAATTTCTTTCTGGAGCACCTTTCTCTGCCCCGGTTTGGCAGTGTCAGCCATCTGTTGGAGTAAGAACAACACTTCTCCCAAACAGTTACCAACTACATTTGTACCAAGTATCATATACAAGTCTGTATCACCAGGGTTAGACTCCACTACAATCAGCCCTTGGTTCTTTAGTTCCGCTCTCCTCACCTTCACTGTCACGTCCTTAACCCCTACTAGGTTAAGAGGAAGGCCATTGGATGCATACACAGAGAGATTTGGGGATGGCGGATGGCGTTCATCTAGGGACTAGTACCTTTTGTAGAGGATGTCAGGTATGATGGTTACCTGCGACCCGGTGTCCAGTAGTGCAGATGTTGCTATGCCGTCCAGCACGATGGACAGGAAAGGCCTTCCTCCTACAAACCGGTCGTACCAGCTTGATGGGCCTGATTGATCTACTCCTGGGTGTCGGCCCTTGGCCCCAGGGTTTGCCCGTTTAAAGGACAGTTCCGCGCGGTGTGGCCTGCCTTGTGGCAATGGTAGCAGATGAAGTCTCCTGGAGGGCGAAGTTGGTCGTTGGTCCTCCCACAGGGTGGCGCTGTCCTCCCACGGGGTGGCATTGTCCTCCTTCCTCTCCTCATCCAGGGGACATCCTCAGGACTGTCGGCGAGTAGGATCCTTCCTTCCGGCTCGGGTTCCGACTGTAGCTGCAGGGTGCTCAGGACAGTGGCCAGGGTTTTACTTAGCTGACACACTTCAGAGAGCAGACTGTCCAGCTCGCTAGGGGGCACTGTTTGCATTTTTGTTTCAGCCGTTAATGAAGGAGCAGTGGGTGCTGCGGGCACTGGGGTGGCCCCACCCTGGTAACGCTGGATAGCAGTATCTGATGGTTCCAGGGGCTGCAGACCCTTAATAGCCATGTCCTTCAGGGAGTCAAAGGTGTCACTTGGATGATCTATGGCCCACCACCGTACGGTTCTGCTCTCCTCCTGGGACCTCAACCCCCGGATGAACTGTTCTGTCAGCATTTTGTCCTCACCATGTATGCTGGCTGGACTAACCTGTTTCAGCGCCTGCAGGGCTTCCTGTAAGCGCCAGGCATAGTCCCGGATACTGTCATCAGGTTTCTGGGTACAGTGGTAGAACCTCATCCGGAGATCTGTCTCAGTGCGGTTTTCAAACACAGTTTGCAGTCTCTTAAATATGATAGATACTGATTCCTGGTCTGCGGCTGGCCAGATTTCAACTTCCCGCTCTGCGGCACCAGTCAATTGTCCCAGCACAACAGCGGCTTTCTGCTTACCAGTCATTGAGTACATATCCAGTACACCGCATATTTTCCTTTTGAATCCAGACAGGGTGTCTGGTTTGCCGTCATACTGGGGAAGCCATTTTGCTCCAGGGATATACGGCAGGGCCATGGGTATCAACGGAGTCACGACCCCTGCTGGTGGGGCGGCCGCTCCGGCCTGAGCAGCGCCGGACGTGAGTTGAGCATCAGGAGCGTTAACCGGTGCTCCGGCGGCTTGCTGGTCATTGGCCATGGTTGCACCCCCCTAGTGAACTGTAGCCTTCCAGGACCTGACATTTCCTGGTGCTGCATCAGAGCGCGAGGTAGGGCTTGAGCTTCGCGCGCTTCCAACAGTCACGCCTCTCTGGTTCCCGCAGTTACGCCCCTCTTCTTCCCGCGCGGTGACGCGATAATGGCGGCGATGTTCTCCACAGTTTAAACACAGTTCAATTACGGCACACAGTACCCGGTGGCAACGGGCACAAAATCCTGTTCGTGACGCCAGGAAGAGAGATGTGTCACCCAGGGGGATATAGGGGACTCGATACCCGGGCCTTTTACCTTGCTTATGATGTCACGGCAGTCGGCTCCCGTGCCCGTACTCTGCGGTCTCTCTTGAAAAAGGTTTTTTTTAGTGTACATTTTGTTTCGTGACGCCACCTGTGGTTTCCGGTAACGGTTACCGGCGCTGCTGCAGACCTCCGGGGGTGATGGGATGGCAGCTGGGATGTTTCTGCTCCTCACAGGCGGAGCGGACCCCCTGGGCAGAGTTGATGGAAGGGATGCAAGTGAGAGATGGCCAGGTCAGGGGGAATGACGGACACGCACACAGGGGATTCGCTTCAGTACCTTTACTGCTGTAATGGTTTGTATGGTCCAGGGTACTTGCTAGGAAGGATGCACTTCAGGACTTCTCCCCAGTGAGCTGGTATAAGGCCTCCTCATCCGTGTTTCACTCTCTCTAAGCTTCTAGCCAACCTGGAACTTGGCCTAGCTTCTCTGTTGTGTTGCTCTCTCACCTGGCCGCTTGGTAGTAGGACCTTTCTTTGGCAACCACTATCCCTGGACGCCGGGGCCTTCGTAGTTCCTAGTCCTGTTATTGCTGGTAGCTTCAGGATGACCAGGGGTCTGGAAGCCTCCTGGTATGCCGGTAGTCCCTACTGGGTATAGAGGACCCTGTAGGCGCGGACCCGGTGTCTGGTTTGTGTCTTGGGGTGAGCCTATGATGCTCCTCTGCCCCCTCAACTCCTCTCTCCTCTTTGTCTCCGGCCACACTCGGGGCCCTCAATACAGCAGCAGACGTGCTGCGTCTTCACTGCTCTCAGTGGCAGCACACTCTCTGAACAACTAACTGGACTGCCTGGCTCCACCCTCCATATATGTATCCCTAAAATGGCTCCCTCTGGTGATATGAGGTGGAAGGGTGGAGGTGTTTGTTTATAATGAGGGCATCTTGTGGAGAAGTCTGTCCATGAACCCTTTTGGGTCCTGTGGTACTTGTGAACAGCAGGGTGCCACATTAGTCTATGGGAGACCCGAGCATTTTTGCGGCGGCACCCCCGGCAGTCTGTAGAAAGCCTAAAAAGTGCCAAAAAAGATAGTGACAGTGCTCAAATGACATGGGGACAGCTTGGGGATCGCCCCAGGAAGCATTTATGACCCCCAGGTCACTGCTGTCAACAACGTGGTCAGAGGTATTAAGCCACTTTTACTGGCTCACAATAAAACGTTCAAAAACGAAACTGAAACTGAAATGTTAAGGAACATTCTTTCCAGGGAAAAGACTTGTGTATAATGTAAAATAAATAATCCCAAAAAAAATACTCCTCCACACCTTGGGCTATGTTCACAAGTAGCTTTTTTTATGCGTTTTTGCACTTTTGTATTGCTTTCAACCGTGACCAATCCATTCACCGGGAAATGTCATTTTAACATTTTACAACCTTATCTGGGAATGGGGAAGACCCCTGGAAGCATCTCTGACACCCAGGTCATTGCCTAAAAGTGTGACCATCAGAAGTGATTCCTGCCGCATCAGAAGATGCAGTCTTGCAACTATCCCCGTGCAAGTCCTTGTCCCAGGGTAGTGTTCAATTCTACCTCCCCCATTCCCTCCAATGCAAGGGCAAATATGCAGCCAACCACCCACCCACCCACAAGCTCCAATACTATACTGCTAGCTTGCACTTGAAATGGGGCCTTTTAGTTTGGAGGAGGCCGAAGCTGGCCACTACCTCATGGCTGCTTCGGCAGCGAGGTCTCCATACTCAGTCCCCAGCCGCCACTATTTGTCCCGGTAACCTTCCCCACACTTTTCTTAGCCCGGCCTGCTTTAGGGCAGCATTGGCCGAGCCCACCAGACAACCAGACTTCTCTGGTGGGCCCTGACTTCTCCATAAGGGGAGTTGAGAGTGCCAAGGTGAGGAGCATAATGATGATGATAGAAGTTAGCATCTGTTTTGTTTTCTTGGAATGCAAGCGTAATTGTGCAGCCTGCCACCCACCCACCCCCAGGCTGCAATACCATACTGCTAGCTTGCTTGGACTTGAAATGAGGCCTTTTAGGCTTGTGGAGGCAGATGCCGGCCACCATGTCATGGCTGCGTCGGCGGCCTGGTATCCATACTCAGTCCCCAGCCACCCGGCGGCCGAGTGTCCCTGCTTGGTCCCCAGCAGCCAGGGGGCGGCTGGGTGTCCATACTCGGTCCCCAGCCGCCCCAATGTGTCCCGGTAACCTTCCCCACACTTTTCTTAGCCTGGCCTGCTTTAGGGCAGCATTGGCCGAGCCCACCAGACAACCAGACGCCTCCGGTGGGCCCTGGCTTCTCCATCAGGGGAGTTGAGAGTGCCAAGGTGAGGAGCATGATGATGATGATAGAAGTTAGTATCTGCTTTGTTTTCTTGGAATGCAAGCATAAGTGTTCTGCCTGCCACCCACCCACCTCCAGGCTGCAATACCATACTGCTAGCTTGCTTGCACTTGAAATGATGCCTTTTAGGCTTGTGGAGGCAGACGCCGGCCACCACGTCATGGCTGCGTCGGCGGCCTGGTATCCATACTCAGTCCCCAGCCGCCCGGCAGCTGGGTGTCCATGCTTGGTCCCAAGCCGCCAGGGGGCGGCCGGGTGTCCATACTCGTTCCCCAGCCGCCCCGCGGCCGGGTACCCACACACGGTCCCCAGCCGCCTGGGTGCGGCCGGGTGTCCGTAAACGGTCCCCAGCAGCCCCTATTTGTCCTGGTGCGCCTTATACACAAGCGCGCATACCAAAACATTACCTGTGCCCTCCCCAGTGCATTTACTGGGAAGGACAGCCCAATCACAAACACGTGGACAAGTGAATGTGGCCAAGGATGGTCCATCTCACTGACGCCTTCACACTGGGTTAATATTGTGGAAGCCGGGACACAGGTTGACACTGGGATGCAAAACATCCTCCAGACATAGAGGATTGCGGGTCCTGGGTCAATCAGGCTTCAACACAAAGTTCAGAAGGTAGACAGCAGCAGTGGTCGGCCTCCTACACAATGAGTAAATTATTCATGATCATGAGGCCATCCATCTCCTTAGCTTTCTGTTCCTTGGAATGCAAGCACATGTATATAGTAGCGGCTAGGCCTGAGGTGGTCAGCGTTTTGGTGCATATCCTACCTCCTCCAAGGATTGCTGGATGTTTTCCTGCTACTATCCCAGTTCTATGACTCCCGTTAAAACAAAGCTTCAGGTGATAAATGATGGATGAGGTGGTGGCAAAGAAGAAAGAGCAGGAGGAACAGTGACCATTCACATCAATATCAGGCCAGTCAACCACATATGTCTTGCAGGATATGTTTCTGTACCAAAAGGAGCGGTTCGGCTACACAGTTTTAGGGCATACAGTGAGTGCAATGCCTACCAAAAATTTCGAGGCACTCCAATGCCCCTTGGAAGTGACATGGAGGTCAGAGGGCCTTAAATAAACCGTTTTGTCCATTTATAGCAACTGGGTCTCCTGTACACTGTTGGCCTAAGCAGTGAATGGAAGGCTTTCCAAAAATTATGAGGCACTGCAATGCCCCTTGAAACAGACGTGGATTACAGTGTACTAAAAACCTTCTATCCATTATTGGGGAGTGGGTCTCCCTTAGTGTTCGCCTATGCATTAAAAAACAAAAGCTGACTAAAATTAGGATGAAATGCAATGCCCGTTGGAAGAGTCGTGGAGGTTAGAGGTAATTAAAAACAACATTTCAATGCCCCTTGGAAGAGCTGTGGAGTTCAGAGTGGTTTAACAAGATGGTTTTAATGTCCCTTGGAAGAGACGTGGAGGTCACAGTAGCTTAACAAGATGGTTTTAATGCCCCTTGGAAGAGTAGTGGATGTCACAGTGGAATAAAAGGACAATATCAATGCCCCGTGGTAGAGACGTGGGGGTCACAGTAGCTTAACAAGACGGTTTTAATGCCACTTGGAAGAGCTGTGGAGTTCAGAGTGGTTTAACAAGACGGTTTTAATGCCCCTTGGAAGATACGTGGAGGTCACAGTAGCTTAGCAAGACGGTTTTAATGCCCCTTGGAAGAGTGGTGGAGGTTACAGTGGATTAAAAAGACAATATCAATGCCCCGTGGCAGAGACGTGGAGGCCACAGTAGCTTAACAAGACGGTTTTAATGCCCCTTGGAAGAGCTGTGGAGTTCAGAGTGGTTTAAAAAGACGGTTTAATGCCCCTTGGAAGAGACGTGGAGGTCACAGTAGCTTAGCAAGACGGTTTTAATGCCCCTTGAAAGAGTGGTGGAGGTTACAATGGAATAAAAAGACAATATCAATGCCCCGTGGAAGAGACGTGGAGGTCACAGTAGCTTAAGAAGACGGTTTTAATGCCCCTTGGAAGAGCTGTGGAGCTCAGAGTGGTTTAACAAGACGATTTTAATGCCCCATGGAAGAGACGTGGAGGTCACAGTAGCTTAACAAGACGGTTTTAATGTCCTTTGGAAGAGTGGTGGAGGTTACAGCGGAATAAAAAGATAATATCAATGCCCCTTGGAAGAGACGTGGAGGTCACAGTAGCTTAGCAAGACGGTTTTAATGCCCCTTGGAAGAGTGGTGGAGGTTACAGTGGATTAAAAAGACAATATCAATGCTCCGTGGCAGAGACGTGGAGGCCACAGTAGCTTAACAAGATGGTTTTAATGCCCCTTGGAAGAGCTGTGGAGTTCAGAGTGGTTTAACAAGACGGTTTTAATGCCCCTTGGAAGATACGTGGAGGTCACAGTAGCTTGGCAAGACGGTTTTAATGCCCCTTGGAAGAGTGGTGGAGGTTACAGTGGATTAAAAAGACAATATCAATGCCCCGTGGCAGAGACGTGGAGGCCACAGTAGCTTAACAAGACGGTTTTAATGCCCCTTGGAAGAGCTGTAGAGTTCAGAGTGGTTTAACAAGACGGTTTTAATGCCCCTTGGAAGATACGTGGAGGTCACAGTAGCTTAGCAAGACGGTTTTAATGCCCCTTGGAAGAGTGGTGGAGGTTACAGTGGATTAAAAAGACAATATCAATGCCCCGTGGCAGAGACGTGGAGGCCACAGTAGCTTAACAAGACGGTTTTAATGCCCCTTGGAAGAGCTGTGGAGTTCAGAGTGGTTTAAAAAGACGGTTTAATGCCCCTTGGAAGAGACGTGGAGGTCACAGTAGCTTAGCAAGACGGTTTTAATGCCCCTTGGAAGAGTGGTGGAGGTTACAATGGAATAAAAAGACAATATCAATGCCCCGTGGAAGAGACGTGGAGGTCACAGTAGCTTAGCAAGACGGTTTTAAAGCCCCTTGGAAGAGTGGTGGAGGTTACAGTGGATTAAAAAGACAATATCAATGCTCCGTGGCAGAGAGGTGGAGGCCACAGTAGCTTAACAAGACGGTTTTAATGCCCCTTGGAAGAGCTGTGGAGTTCAGAGTGGTTTAACAAGACGGTTTAATGCCCCTTGGAAGAGACGTGGAGGTCACAGTAGCTTAACAAGACGGTTTTAATGTCCCTTGGAAGAGTGGTGGAGGTTACAGTGGAATAAAAAGATAATATCAATGCCCCGTGGAAGAGACGTGGAGGTCACAGTAGCTGAAGAAGACGGTTTTAATGCCCCTTGGAAGAGCTGTGGAGTCTAGAGTGGTTTAACAAGACGGTTTTAATGCCCCTTGGAAGAGCTGTGGAGTTCAGAGTGGTTTAACAAGACGGTTTTAATGCCCCTTGGAAGATACGTGGAGGTCACAGTAGCTTAGCAAGACGGTTTTAATGCCCCTTGGAAGAGTGGTGGAGGTTACAGTGGATAAAAAGACAATATCAATGCCCTGTGGCAGAGACGTGGAGGCCACAGTAGCTTAACAAGACGGTTTTAATGCCCCTTGGAAGAGCTGTGGAGTTCAGAGTGGTTTAAAAAGACGGTTTAATGCCCCTTGGAAGAGACGTGGAGGTCACAGTAGCTTAGCAAGACGGTTTTAATGCCCCTTGGAAGAGTGGTGGAGGTTACAATGGAATAAAAAGACAATATCAATGCCCCGTGGAAGAGACGTGGAGGTCACAGTAGCTTAAGAAGACGGTTTTAATGCCCCTTGGAAGAGCTGTGGAGCTCAGAGTGGTTTAACAAGACGGTTTTAATGCCCCTTGGAAGAGACGTGGAGGTCACAGTAGCTTAGCAAGACGGTTTTAATGCCCCTTGGAAGAGTGGTGGAGGTTACAGTGGATTAAAAAGACAATATCAATGCTCCGTGGCAGAGACGTGGAGGCCACAGTAGCTTAACAAGACGGTTTTAATGCCCCTTGGAAGAGCTGTGGAGTTCAGAGTGGTTTAACAAGACGGTTTAATGCCCCTTGGAAGAGACGTGGAGGTCACAGTAGCTTAACAAGACGGTTTTAATGCCCCTTGGAAGAGTGGTGGAGGTTACAGTGGAATAAAAAGACAATATCAATGCCCCGTGAAAGAGACATGGAGGTCACAGTAGCTTAAGAAGACGGTTTTAATGCCCCTTAGAAGAGCTGTGGAGTTTAGAGTGGTTTAACAAGACAGTTTTAATGCCCATTAGAAGAGCTGTGGAGTTCAGAGTGGTTTAACAAGATGGTTTTAATGCCCCTTGGAAGAGTGGTGGAGGTCGCAGTGGAATAAAAAGAGAATATCAATGCCCCGTGGAAGAGACGTGGAGGTCACAGTAGCTCAACAAGATGGTTTTAATGCCCCTTGGAAGAGCTGTGGAGTTCAGAGTGGTTTAACAAGACGGTTTTAATGCCCCTTGGAAGAGACGTGCAGGTCACAGTAGCTTAACAAGATGGTTTTAATGCCCCTTGGAAGAGTGGTGGAGGTTACAGTGGAATAAAAAGACAATATCAATGCCCCGTGGAAGAGACATGGAGGTCACAGTAGCTTAACAAGACGGTTTTAAAGCCCCTTGGAAGAGCTGTGGAGTTCATATTGGTGGAGGTTACAGTGGAATAAAAAGACAATATCAATGCCCCTTGGAAGAGACGTGGAGGTCACAGTAGCTTAACAAGATGGTTTTAATGCCCCTTGGAAGAGTGGTGGAGGTCACAGTGGAATAAAAAGACTGTTCTTCCTCCTCTTCCTCCTCCTCCTCTCCCTCATTGTTCCCCAATGCACGTTGGGATGAGATGAGGCTAGGCTGTGTGTAATCGCCCGCTACGGCTTCTTGATCCATCTCATCATACTCTGGCTGCAATGCCTCCTCTTTAATTCTCTGCAGAGAGTGTTGCAAAAGACAGACAAGTGGGATGCTGACGCTAATGATGGCGTCATCGCCACTCACCATCTTGGAGGACTCCTCAAAGTTTGTCAGGATGGTACATATGTCAGACATCCAGGTCCACTCCTGAGGTCTTATGTGTGGAGTCTGACCTGAATATTGACGGCCTTGTTGCAGCTGTTACTCCACAACTGCTCTCTTCTGCTCACAAATCCTTTGTGGAGGGTAGAGTTCCAACGTGTGGGGATATCACACACCAGTCGGTGTGCCGGAAGCTGCAAACGCTGCTGCAACACAGCAAGAGCGGCAGAAGCTGTAGCTGACTTCCGAAAATGAGCTGACAGGTGGCGCACTTTGACGAGCAGACCTCGCAACTCGGGATACGATTTAAGAAACCGCTGAACCACGAGGTTAAGCACATGAGCCAGGCATGGTACGTGTGTGATCTTGCCTCGCCTCAGAGCCGCCACCAGGTTACGGCCATTGTCACACACGACCATGCCTGGATGTAGGTTCAGCGGAGTCAGCCACAGATCTGCCTGCTCTTTCACAGCTGTCCACAACTCACAAGCAGTGTGAGGTTTATCACCTAAGCTTATGACTTTCAGCACAGCCTGTTGCCGCTTGGCTGAGGCAGTACTGCAGTGCTTGGTCATGAGGAAGAGGAGGAAGGTGATGCGCAGGAGCTGTACACTGTGGGGGCAACTCTGACTGACATAGGGCCCGCAATCCTCGGTGTGGGGATGATGTGTTCCATCCCAAGGTCCGACTGGGTCCCTGCTTCCACTATGCTTACCCAGTGTGCCGTCAGGGAGATGTACCATCCCTGTCCACAAGCACTTTTCCACATGTTCGTTGTCAGGTGGACTCTCCCAGTAGCTGCATTGTTGAGGGCATGACAGATGTTTTGGGACACGTGCTTGTGTAATACGGGGATGGCACACCGGGCAAAATAGTGTCGGCTGGGGACCGAGTACCGAGGGACGGCCACCGCCATAAGGTTGCGGAAGGATTCCATCTCCACCAGCCTAAAAGGCAGCATTTACAATGCAAGCAGTTGTGAAATGTGCGAATTTAGGACTGTGGCCTGTGGGGCGTTGGCTGCGAATTTGCGCTTTCGTTCAAAGGTCTGGGATATGGACAATTGAACGCTGCGGTGGGACGTGGACGTGGACGTTGATGCTGTTTCTTGAGAAACTGCCATAACAAGTGAAGACTGAGAGGAGGGGGCATCTTTACATGCAGTATGGACAGGGGATTGCCTTGAACGCACAACAGGGGGTTCTCTTACGCGCATAACAGCGGAAGAAGCAGTGGTGACACCCGCTGACACTGGTCGTGGACCCTGGGGTTCGCCCCACAAAGTCGGGTGCTTTGCTGCCATGTGCCTGATCATGCTGATGGTGGTCAGGTTGGTAGTTTTGTCACCCCTGCTGATGTTGGCATGGCAGGTGGTACAAATGGCCTTTTTGGGGTTATCAGCAGAGTCTTTAAAAAAATTCCAGACTCTGGAAGACCTACCGGTTGTACTGGCAACGTCCCTCGTGTTGGTGTTACGTGGAACGGTTGCCCGCCTTCTGTCTGCGGCCACCACACTGCTTCTTCCTGCTTGTTGGGGTACTCTGCCTCCCTCCCCCTGTGTGCTGCTGGCCTCGCTCTGCGTGTCCTCTTGCCACATTGGGTCAGTTACTAGATCATCCACCACTTCCTCCTCTTCCACTTGCGCACCACGATCCTCCTCTTCACTTCGTGGCAATTGTGTCTCGTCATCGTCCACCTCTTGAGACAAATTGCCAGCACTGCCTTCCTGGGGCCGTGGCTGTTCAAATATTTGGCCATCGCTACATGGGATCTCCTCTTCCACCACTTCAAGCGGAGCAGGTGAGGGGCCCAAATATGGAAATGGACCAGTGAACAACAGCTCTTCAGAGTGTCCAACTGTGGGATCAGTTGCTGTATGATGACACTCCGCATGGTGGGAGGAAGGATCTTCAGGGTAAGGAGGAGTATGCGGTCGAGACTCACGGCTACTAACACTTGACCGTGTGGAAGACAGACCGGAGGTGGTGGTGCCCAGGTGACTGGAAGTATTATCTGCTATCTAATTAATAACCTGTTCACACTGATCAGTTCACAATAGTGGTCTTGTTGTTGTGTGCTTCCCTAGTAATTCGGTCAAGAACTGGGAGCGAGAAGATGTGGCTGCTGGTTGTGGCACATTTTCACCTTGGCCACGGCCCCGTACTCTGCACGCACCATCACCAGAACGTCCAGTTCCACGTCCCTTGCCACGCACCTTGCCCATTGTAAATGAAGTAAAATAGCTTACACTCGCACTATCAATGGCAAAAGGGTAATAAAAAGGAGATTAGAACCATGAAAGAGGAAAACAACAGTTCTATTTCTCTGGCGTACACCAGAATCTTTTAAACAGATATATTTGTGTCTGAACAGTCAGCGAGACACTGAAAATGTTTTTTTTTTTATGGAAAAAAGACAAAAAAGTGGATAATACAGAGATTTGAACTGTGGAACTGCAAAACCACAGTTATAATTTCCTGATTTGTCTAGATTTGTTAAGCCAAAAGAAATACTCTATTGCGTTTGTGTTGACTTGTGAATGTATGTGTTTATATAGCTGATCAAGAAGGACAGACCAGTATTTGTGCAACCCTAATTGTTGTCTTCTCTTGGTTCTGAAACAATGATGTTTGTTACTATGCTAATTGCATATTATACTAAGACCAGCCAGATGTTTATTTACAAGAGCCCCCTGCTATACAAACTATGTAAATTGATTAAAGGCTGAAACAATGAGACCTGAGCCCTGTGGAATAATACCCTCCCTAACCCTTGCCCTGTGGATGTGTACTTGGAATAACAAATGTGAACTATTTAAGGAACTTATGCCTCTGTAGCAGGCAGATTTGAAACAGAGAATTGACGAAGACTTTACAGGGAGAATCAAGGATCAGACTCTCTTCAGACCATCAGCTTGGTAGCACGGCTTTACCCAAAGAGACACAGATTTGGAATCTACATGATTCCAGCCTAAGGGTATATGGCCCTGACTGGAAAGATACGGATCTGCTCCACTGACCACCAGAGAGCCCATGGATACATTTGGGGAGACCAGGTTGGGACAATGAAGTCACCTGGCCCCATGGATATGTTGTTTAGGGTTGCCAGGTGGGACCCTTCGGTCGCCTGGAACTCATGGAGACATTCAGAGAAGCCAGATTGAGACCAGCCGGTCATCTGGCCCCATGGAAAATCTCGGAGAGGCGAGGGTGGGACCTACGGGTCTTCTGGCCTTGTACCTCGATGGACTGTCAGCTTCCTAAGCTTGCCACCATCTCCTCTCTGTGGGGGCCTGCCAGAAGCAGGGAGCCACTGGTTGAGGTAGCTGGCCCTGCAAGTACAAAAGTCGCAGCTGTTCTATCCCAGGAAGACCAGCGGAAGGGTGAGACTGTGTACTCATGTACTATCTTGGGTATCTGCTGGGACTGTTCGATGTGTTTATTGTCAATTTGGTGGTTCAATAAAGTATTGCCACGCTGTTTTACTGACACCCTGTGTTGTCTGAGTAGTTTTATGTCCCCGGAAGATACCGGGTCTTCACACATGCATTATAGCTGGATCTTTATATTTACACATCCTTTTATTATACAGGACGGCATTACTACAATGTTTATTTGAATTAACCATTTAAAAAAAAAAAGTTTATACTATCAGTGTGCTCTATATGCATGAGTATATACTGAATATATGTGTATACATACAGTACAGACCAAAAGTTTGGACACACCGTCTCATTTAAAGATTTTTCTGTATTTTCATGACTATGAAAATTGTACATTCACACTGAAGGCATCAAAACTATGAATTAACACATGTGGAATTATATACTTAACAAAAAGGTGTGAAACAACTGAAAATATGTCTTATATTCTAGGTTCTTCAAAGTAGCCACCTTTTGCTTTGATGACTGCTTTGCACACTCTTGGCATTCTCTTGATGAGCTTCAAGAGGTAGTCACGCTTAGCACTTGTTGGCCCTTTTGCCTTCACTCTGCGGTCCAGCTCACCCCAAACCATCTAGATTGGGTTCAGGTCTGGTAACTGTGGAGGCTAGGTTATCTGGCGTAGCACCCCATCACTCTCCTTCTTGGTCAAATAGCCCTTACACAGCCTGGAGGTGTGTTTGGGGTCATTGTCCTGTTGAAAAATAAATGATGGTCCAACTAAACGCAAACCGGATGGAATAGCATGCCGCTGCAAGATGCTGTGGTAGGCATGCTGGTTCAGTATGCCTTCAATTTTGAATAAATCCCCAACAGTGTCACCAGCAAAGCACCCCCACACCATCATACCTCCTCCTCCATGCTTTACGGTGGGAACTAGGCATGTAGAGTCCATCCGTTCACCTTTTCTGCATCGCACAAAGACATGGTGGTTGGAACCAAACATCTCAAATTTGGACTCATCAGACCAAAGCACAGATTTCCACTGGTCTAATGTCCATTCCTTGTGTTCTTTAGCCCAAACAAGTCTCTTCTGCTTGTTGCCTGTCCTTAGCAGTTGTTTCCTAGCAGTTATTTTACTATGAAGGTGTGACGCTCGCAGCCCTGCCCTGGGAAGATGGGGTACTCGGAGCCGGGTCAGATGTTGAGAGGGGGTTGCAGTCATGGCCTGGACCCGTTCCGTGCCCAGGGCCGTCACATTAAAAAGGATGTAAGGGCTTTCAGGGTTGAGTGGTATTTGTCGACTACACCACCTGTGGTGTCTGGTGAGGGGCCACCAGCGCCGCTAGCAGTCCGCTGAGGCCCGGTGTCATGGCGGCTAAAGTTCTCGCTGCTCCCCACAGGGGGAGCAGGGCCTCAGGGCAGCGCAAGGCAGGAAGAAGGGGGTAGTAGTAGTAGCGCGGGGAGTGCGGGCACCACGTCGCGTGGTATGGCGTGTAATGAACAGTCCGGAGGCCATAGGGGTGAACTTCCAAGGCTTTACTCTCTCAGATGTATTAGCGGGAGGGCGACTCCCTGCTCCTCGCGGAGTCCTGCGGCCACCAGAGACGGGGGTCCGACTACCTCCGAGGAAGTCCTTGGCCGGGTTGAGAAATTCCTTGTCTGCAACCTACCTCTCGTCCCAAAGATCAGGGAACGAGGGCTGTGTCCCATGCCGGTGCAGGCCCACACAGGATCTGCGCTCCTGGAGGGAAGTCACATCACACACAGTTCATGACAGCACAGTACAACCACTAAGAAGGACAGGTCCACACAGAACCAAAAGGACCAGCCAGAGACAAGAGACCAAGATCAAAGATGGCATTCTATTAAATATGAAATTAGAAGTGTCACTAACTAACTGCTCCTCCACCCACACCCACTAACTGGTTCCTACCACTTTGTGTTCCCCAGTCTCCCTGTAACCAGGGGAGCAGCACCTAGTGCATACTAGCTCCCTCTGGTGGAAATGTGGTGTTGGATGCAAAAGGCTAGGTTACTACCATTACACTGGCCTTACCTCAGAGGAGGAACACCACACTCCATTGAAGAAGTGCAGCATTCCTGTGGCGGTCGAACCCTCAGGGGCGCCACAAAGGCGTGCTGCACAAAGTCTCCTCTTAACAGTTGTTGAAGAGATGTGTCTGCTGCTAGAACTCTGTGTGGCATTGACCTGGTCTCTAATGTGAGCTGCTGTTAACCTGTGATTTCTGAGGCTGATGACTCGGATAAACTTATCCTCAGAAGCAGAGGTGACTCCTGGTCTTCCTCTCCTGGGGTGGTCCTCATGTGAGCCAGTTTTTTTGTAGCGCTTGATGGTTTTTGCAACTGCACTTGGGGACACTTTCAAAGTTTTCCCAATTTTTGGGACTAACTGACCTTCATTTCTTAAAGTAATGATGGCCACTCGTTTTTCCTTACTTAGCTGCTTTTTTCTTGCCATAATACAAATTCGAACAGTCTATTGAGTAGGACTATCAGCTGTGTATCCACCAGACTTCTGCACAACACAACTGGTGGTCTCAACCCCATTTATAAGGCAAGAAATCCCACTTATTGAACCTGACAGGGCATACCTGTGAAGTGAAAACCATTTCCGGTGACTACCTCTTGAAGCTCATCATGAGAATGCCAAGAGTGAAAATACGGAAAAATCTTTAAATGAGAAGGTGTGTCCAAACTTTTGGTCTGTACTGTATATACAGTATGTATATATATGTATATATATATATATATCTACAGTATATATATATATATATACACACACACACCATATTTTGCAAATTATGAGACAAATATTTATTTAAATAAAGTGGTTCGCCTTATAATCCTCTTTACTTGGGAAGCAGCGGTGGTTGATCGGGGGTCACACATACCGGAGTTTGGCGGTGAAGATGGCTGCGGCAGGAGTTGGGTCATGCTGCGGTCCCCGGCCTCAGAAGTCGGTGGTGAGCGGAGGTGAGGTTCCCTATCCGGAGCATACAAAAATCGACATCTCGAAAGACAAGATCTTATCTCCCAAAATCTCAATCTGCGCATTGTTCCCTGCTCACCAAGCTGCTTGCCTTTTTTCCTATAGCTCATCCCAGCCTTGTGCAGGTCTACAATTTTGTCCCTGGTGTCCTTAGACAGTTCTTTGGTCTTGGCCATTGTGAAGAGGTTGGAGTGTGATTGGTTGAGTGTGTGGACAGGTGTCTTTTATACATGTAACGAGTTCAAACAAGTGCAATTAATACAGGTATTGAGTGCAGAGTAGGAGAGATTGTTAAAGAAAAACTAACAGGTCTGTGAGAGACAGATTTCTTGCTGGTTGGTAGGTGATCAAATACTTATTTCATGCAATAGAATGTTAATTATGTAAAGATCATACAATGTGATTTTCTGGTTTAATTTTTAGATTCTGTCTCTCACAGTTGAAGTGTACCTACGATAAAAATTACAGACCTCTCCATTTTTTGTAGGTGGGAGAACTTGCAAAATTGTCAGTGTATCAAGTACCATATTTTTCAGACGAAAAGACACACTTTTTCCCCCAAAATTTGGGAGGAAAATGGGGGGTGCGTTTTATGGTCCGAATGCAACTTACCGTTGGTGCTGGAGCGGGATCGCAGGTCCCTCAGTTCCCTCGGCGATGGAAGTAGAGGTAAGGTGGGCCGGTATCTGGTTGGGGGCCGGGGCCTGGCCGGGTACTGGGGCTGGTGACTGGCTGTGAGGCAGAGCTGCGTGAGCGGCTTTCCGGTGGCCGCGGCCATGTTCCTAAAGCTGTGATCTACAGGAAAATGGTCGCCAGAGCCGGCACATGTGCTCTTCCACACCGGCGGCCATTTTCCTGTAGATCACAGCTTCAAAAAGATGGCCACGGGCATCGGAAGCCGTTCACGCCGCTTTGCCACGCCGCTCTGCCACACCGCTCACAGCAAGACACCGACCCCGGTACCAGCACCCCAGCGTCAGTCCCCCCAGGTACCAGGCCACTAGGTACCAGGCCCCCAGCGCCAGGGCCCCAGGTACCAGGCCACCAGGCCCCCAGCCCCAGACAAGGGCCCAGCAGCATCTCACCTTTTCTGCTGCAGCCGTCTGGTTCCTGAGGGAGGGAACAGAGGGCCCTGCGATCCTGCTTCACCACACCGCATCTCCCCACTGCTGGAGCTCCGGCTTCTCGCATCCAGGGTCCGCAGCATTCCTCCTCTTCCTCTGGCTTCCTGAAGGACCTTGCCTCTTGTGACACCCGCTCCACCACCCCCCAGGTAAGATACCTATTCAGACTATAAGACGGACGCCCATTTTATAAAAAATATTTTTTTTCCTATTTTCCACCCCAAAATTTGGGGTGCGTCTTATGGTCTGGTGCGTCTTATAGTCGAAAAATACGGTAATTATTTTCCATACTGTATATAATGCTCGACTCTGCACTGTGCCACATATGTCACATTTTTATTCATTTTATAAGCGTAATGGATTATAATGACACACATGCCGCTTTACTTTTGAACCAAACACAGTACATGTGAAAGACTATTCTTACAGGTTCTTTTATCCCCTGATCAAAAAATATTAACATGCATGCTTATGATGGAGGGATTTTGTGAAATTGCACAGATAGAGTATATAGCTCTTTCACAAAGGTGTTTCCTTTGTTTTAGCAGACAGCCTACAAATTAAGGATGAGAGGGTTGAAGTCACCACAGTTCATTATTATATGCAGGTGCTTCAGTAATGGCCTGTGAAGGCATATAATTGGAGAACCAGAGAAACTTCCATGTGATAGCCAATGTTACCCATTGTCGGAACTTACATTGAGTGGGTCATGTGTTAATCCTGGAGGAAAAAAAATGCCTATCCTCATACTGGTTATTAAAAAGATGCACCCCCCTCCAAAAAATGACGTGGGGGTTCCCCCCTATTTTTAAAAACCAGCAAAGCCTAAGCAGACAGTTGCGGGCTGATATTAATAGGCTGGGAAGGGCCATGGATATTGGCCTCTACCCAGCCTAATAAGACCAGCCCTCAGACGCCCCAGAAATGGCACATCCATTAGATGCATCAATTCTGGCGCTTGGCCTCAGCTCTTCCCGATTGCCCTGGTGCGTTGGCAATCGGGTTAATGGTTTTGGGGTTGATCTCAGCTAATGTACGCTGACACCAAGCTCAGGGCTTAGTAATGGAGATGCGTCTGTCAGACACCCCCATTACTAACCCGGTCAAAAGAAATAAACACACATACAGAGAAAAGTTATTTAATTGGAAAAAGTACTCCCCGACAATTACCCTCTTTTACCCATTTATTAAAAAAAACGCCCTAAATCATTAATATGGAGGTCCCACGATGATCCCAGTCTTCTTTATCCAGTCTATCGAGTTCCATTCAGAGAACGCAGGTCGATAGAGTGGAGCTGCAGCCACTGCCGGGACTCACGCTGCGTAAAGCAAGAACCTGGCACGGAAGCCTTGACGAGTGGTGACAGCAGGCATCACAGGAAACATTTGAGGATGGCGTAGGCATCACAGGAGACATTTGGGGTGATGGCTAGTGTATCCACATAGAGGGATATGAGTGTCCCGTCTGGCGTGTGCCATAGATTCGCCACCACTGATCTATGACATCATGTGATTAGAAACAGACTAGCTGAATCCTTCTAAGCCATATGTAGAAACAGGAAGTCTCTTTTCCCTGCATGAGACATCAAGAGAACTACAATTCTACATCACTGCAAAGGGCTTAGCAGACCAGCTTCATCCACTTTTCAACTCCTGAACCAGCTGCTCCATTCCTTCCTCTGCCAGAGACCTTGCAGTGATGCCAACCAAAATTATGTTGGGGTAGTATGATGTTCAGATCACACTAGAAAAATGCCTTAGTGGGTAGCTCATAACATCTTTCATCAAATACCCATTAAAAGATAAACTGTTGTTGAAGTATTGGTTGCATTCCCTTTGGTGAGCCCTGTTATTGTGATCCATTATTTAATGTATCTGGATAGTACCTATTGAAGCACTAACTAGTAGTCGCTCCTGTGATTTCATTCACAGGGGTATGGGATACTATAGCTAGTTTATCAGGATTGGCCATCGATAGGTTTGGATCACTTTACCTATCCTTTTTGTCTTTTTTGTGTTGTCTAGTACTTGTTATTAGTGTTGGGTTTGATTTTATTGGCACTAATAAAGGTTATCTTTTAATGGGTATTTGATGTAAGATGTAGTATGATGTTCAGAAGATGCCAATTAGCAAAACTGTGACTGTAACAAATCACGCATGTAACCTCTCATTTGAAGCAGACAGCAACTTTTAAAAAAAATTGATGACTTTAAGGGCTTGGTGAGCACAGGGTTTTCTAGAATTCTAAAGTGTCTTCGGTCAGCTACACATGACTATGGAAAAGACAAAGCAAAATGCGCGCTCGTTATCTGTCTGCAGGTCCTTTACTAAAGCCGTCAGAGACTTTTATGTCAAACAATGCTGCTGATTTTAATATCTGTACAATTTAATGCCAGTGGGAATGGACATTGCACAGAAGAACATTCAAACAAGAAAAACCAAAAATCTGACACGATGAATTAGATTTAATTTGTTTTCTTTTAAACTGAAGATGTGTAGCATCATCTTATCTTTTCCCAAGTTCTCCTAATATAACCGTCTTCTTCTGAGTTTACATTTTAACTTCCACCCCAGAAGAAGGCAGACGCCGAAACGTACGGCAGGTTTTCTTGGGACCTTGGATCGGCACCACATTCCTCTATAGGTATTATACCTTATTCCCACAGGGTTGTATGTACATTTGGTTAAGGGTTTTATTTTGGCTACGATGTCAGGAGATATGTCAAATGGTCAATGGGGTATACATTGAGTACTACTGTAGCCAATTGTCAACTTAAATGTAGTTTGTGAGGCTGCGGTGCCACCTAGTGGTTACCTAGCTGATTACACATTTTTTTATGTGATTTTAACTTCTATGTAATTTTTCTAAATAAAAAGTTTATATCGTTATTGTATCTATGTGGTTCTTTTGTACATGTTTGTCTTATAGGATATATAAATACACCGAAAAAATCCAGAAAAAAGGCCATAAAGTATAGATAATATAGTATACCCAAGAAAACAACTTTACAAAAGGCCAAGTACAAGATAAAAATTTATTTTTATTGAAATTTGAATTAAAAAGACACACATAATGCAAACATTAAAAAGTGAGATAAAACACACACAAGAAGGCACAGGGTGAGCATACCCAGCTAAGGAGGCAGCGTATAGTATAGAGATAGCTATAGCACTGTAACCATTATCCAAAGTCAGTTACAAAGGTATAAATAATCTTGTTACTACTATGCACATAGAGTCACAATCAATGCATTACACATAATATTAATATAGAAAATGTATGAAACAATTCAAGACACATTATAGACTCAGAAAGTGCATAACTGCCGCATTCCCTCCTTTCTAGTTCCTTGGGTCCCACCACACCCGACGCGCGTTTCACTTAAAATGTTTAGTCCAAGGGTCAGCTTAAATGTAGTTTATGAGGCTGTGGTGCCACCTAGTGGTTACCTAGTTGCGTACACATTTTTTATGTGATTTTAACTTCTATGTAATTTTTCTAAATAAAATGTTTATATTGTTATTGTATCTATGTGGTTCTTTTGTACATGTTTGTCTTATAGAATATACAGTATGCTATGTACTGAACCCGCTACACTTTCCGTGTGGAATTTCCAATACAACACACCCATATGGGGGCGTTTGTTTATTGGGTATGTGACTGCAGACTTTTTTACTAATTATAACTTCTACTGACAAATACTTGACATTTACGGCACCATGTATATACACACTATATGTTTCTAGTAAGGTAGTTTACAAATTACCATTATGCAAATATAGTTATGATATTCCTCTATTCACTAGCTTAAGAGATGTCCAATAGCAAAAAGAAAAAAAATACAAGCTAAATGTTCTGAAGTGAAACCTGGAATCAATATTAAATATTTAATCTATTGAACTTCTTCCATTGTTATGAAATATCACAGTACAAAAAATGAATAATAAAAACCGACTAACTAGTCAAAAGACTACTTTAAGAAAGTTGCCACATAAACTCATTAGGTTCAATCATGGCATATGCACCCTCCCGTATTACATTAAAACCGGTGTTTAAATATTTTTGTAATTCAATTTGTGTGTGATGCATCAGCACTAAATAGTAAATAAAGTTGGTGAAGTGTGAAAAATGTAAGCATAAATGAAATTTATCGGATCAAATAACTAAAAATTGGCATGCGCATATGTATTCACCCCTTTTTGATACGAAGCCGCTAAAAATTTCTAGTGCAAGCAATTACCTTCATAAGTCACATGCTTAGTGAAAGAAAGTCCACCTGTGTGCAATATAAGTGTCATATGGTCTGTCAGAATATTCACACCTTTTCTGAAAGTCCACAGAGGCTGCAACACCATTAAGCAAAAGGCACCACTAACCACATAACACCATGAAGGCCAAAGAAATTCCCAAACAAGTCAGGGACAAAGTTGTTGAGAAGTACAAGTCAGGGTTAGGTTATAATAAAATATCCCAATCTCTTGATAATCCCCCGGAGCACCATCAAATCCATTATCATCAAATGGAAAGAACATGGTACCACAACAAACCTGCCAAGAGACAACCACACACCAAAGCTCTCAGCCCAGGCAAGGAGGGCATTACTTAGAGAGGCAGCACAAAGACCAAAGGTAACCCTGAAGGAGCTGCAGAGTTCCCAAGCAGAGACTGGAGTATCTGTCCATACGACCAACCACAATAAGCCGTACATGCCATAGAGGTGGCCTTTGTGGAAGAGTGTGCAGAAAAAAGCTTTTATTTACGCACAAAAATTGTAAGGCTTGTTTTGAATCTGCCAAAAGACATGTGGGAGACTCCCCAAATGTATGGAGGAAGATGCTATGGTCAAATTAGACCAAAATTGAACTTTTTGGCCACCAAAGTAAACGCTATATCTGGCACCAAACCAACACAGCTCATCACCTTAAGAACACCATCCCTACAGTGAAACATGGTGATGGCAGCATTATGCTGTGGGGATGTTTTTTGGCAGCAGGGACAGGGAAAATGGTTTGAGTCGAGGGGAGGATGGATGGTGCGAAATACAGGAATATTTTTGAGCAAAACCTGTTTCAGTCTGTCAGTGAATTGAGACTTGGACAGACGTTCACCTTCCAACAAGACAAATGACCCAAAGCATACTGTTAAAGCAACACTCGTGTGGTTTAAGGGGAAACGGGTAAATCTTTTGGAGTGGCCTAGTCAATTACCAGACCGTAATCCAATTGAGAATATTTGGTCAGACTGAAGATTGCTGTTCACCAGAGGAAACTAACTTGAAGGAGCTGGAGCAGTTTTACCTTGAGGAATGGGCAAAAATCCCAGTGGCAAGATGTGGAAAGCTCAGAGAGACTAATTCCCGCACAAACAGCCCTACAAAATATTGACTTTGTGGGGGATAGGGGGTAAGGGGTGAATAGTTATGGACACTAAAGTTTTCAGTTATTTAGTTATATTCATTGTTTGCTTCACAATAAAAAGAAAACAAAATGTTCACAGTTGTAGGCATGTTCTTCACATGAACTGATGCAAACCCTAAAAAAACAGTGAAATTTCAGGTTGTGAGGTAGCAAAACACGAAAAATGTCAGGGGGTGAATACTTTGCAAGTTAATGTACGATCCGATGTCTTATTCCAGAGAATTCCACATTTTTTAGATCCTCATTGAGATCAGTATCCATCCCATAGTCTTTAACAGCTCATTTATATATAAGAAAAACGTTGATTTCTCAGGAATAAGACATCTGATCGCAGATATCAAGGTATCATTTTATTCGGCTTACAATGACCTACAGTATGTTTCTATATAGATTGCTTAGGAGGGCTGATCTTTCTCCCAGATTCCCTTTAAATCAAAGGGGGTAGTCTCATCAGAGACAAAATTTGGACACCAGAACGATTAGTTAATTACCCAACTCAACCACCATTTAAGTCTCACTCCTGGTAAACAGAATTACCATTAAATTTGCCACAGCCCGGCAGGCTAGTGTACTAATATACGAACATTCAGATGAAAGCATTACATTGAGAGCAAGACTCGACCAGAACAGAAGCTCTGTGCTTTGGTTCAAAGATTGGGTTCCCAAGTGGGCCTTTATAGAGCATATAGACAAAGAATGCCTTCATTAGACAATTTCTTTAAAATGAAAACCTGAATATCAAGGAGTCTGACTAGAAAACCTCAATATCCCACCTTACCCATGTCCCAATCCTAGGCATCTAGGTCTTCACACTGGAGGATCTAGTGATTAGTAACAAAGTATCTCCCTTGTCAGTCATGGAAGCCTGTTACTCCCTTAAGAATGTTATCAAAAATAGAAGTATAATAACTTTATTTTTATCAGTTAAAAAAATGCAAAGTGAATGAACGAGAAGTCAAAATCAGATTGATATTTGGTGTGACTATTCTTTTGCATTTAAAATAGCATCAATTCCTTTATGTACTCTTGCATAACGTCAGGGATTTTGTAGGATCATAGTGTAAGGTGTATCAGTAACCAATTATACCAAACAGGTATCCATCCTATATTTAGGTTGAAACACAGTAATTAATAAACAGCTGTGTGGGAGGCTTAACTGGGCGATTAACAACCAAACTGGTACAAAAATGTGGTGGTGGATGACCAGTGACATGAAATTGTCTCTCACAATGTCAAGACTGAGCACAGCAACTAGACACAAGGTAGTTATACTGCATCAGCAATGTCTCTCCCCTGCAAAGATTTCAAAGCAAACTGGTTTAAGTTATTTTAAAGATGCACCAAGAAATGAGCACATAAAACACATCATGCTTCCAATCTGAAGATGTCCAGCAGTGCCTTAAGCTCATAACTAGCAGCAACCAGTATGACACAACTATGACTCGTGCATAGTTCGGAGAACAGGTGTGATCTTCATGGTATAATTGTGGCCAAAAGTCATATATTCGATGTGTAAAAAAGACCATGCAACTTAACTATGCAGAAAGGAAAAGAATCTAGGGTTCAGAAAAAGGAATGACAGCAAGTGCTTTGGGCTAATCAGTTAAAATATGAATTGTCTTGCTGTAACAGAATGTCAATGGTTTCCTGCAAGGCTGGAAAGTGGTACAATAATGAGTGTCTGCAGGCAAAAGTGAGGCATGGTGGAGGATCCAGGCAAGTTTGGCGGCATTTCATCAAATAGAATTGGGATTGTGTAAGGATTAATGATGACTTCAGTGCAGAGTAATACAGGCAGATACATATCCATCATGCAATACCATCAAGAACGCATCTGATTGGTTCCAAATTTATTCTGCAGCAGGACAATGACCCCAAACATACAGCCTATGTCAATAAGAACTATATTCAGTGTAATGAAAAACAATGAGTCCTAGAAGTTATGACATGATTCCGCTGAGTTTATGTTCGCAACATCGAGTCTGTCAGGGATTCCATGAAAAGACAAGGTTTTGCACAAGTAAATCTGCCTTGTTCCAAGCCTCTAGGAAAACTCCCACAGTCGAGTTTCTTCAAAAAACTGTGTCTGTGTACCTAGAGGAATTGATGCTTTTTTGAAGGCAAAGGGCGGTCACACCAAATATTGATTTGATTTCTTTTGTTCATTCACTTTGCATTTTGACAAAATTAAACCTATTAAGATGTCTGTTTTTGAGAGCATTGCAGCACTTTTTTTCCCCACAAATGCCTAAAACATTTGCACAGTACTAAATAATTACACTGAAATACTTGTGACTCACCAGGAGGCAGGGTGGCATCAGATTCCCAAATGGCGGCTATGCAAGTGAAAGTGCTTTTTGTGTTAAAGTGTGAGAAGTGTAGATCAATTGTTACCATGCAGCGAGTGTTCCAAAGAGTGTATGAAAATGACCCACCTGGTCACCAGAGCATTCTGCGGTAGTATCGACAATTTAAGTACACCAGATGCTTGTGTAAAGATAAAAGCCCCACACGACCAAATGTTACAGGGGAAGTTGACACGCCCCTGGGGCAATCTGGGCGGTCAACCAAAAAGGGGATTGTAACTTGGATAAAAGTAAAAATAAAATAGTTTGTGACACCACCTGTGGTACCTGGTAAGGTTTACCAGCACTGCTGCAGACCTCCGGGGGTGATGGGATGGCAGCTGAGGTGTTTCTGCTCCTCATAGGTGGAGTGGGCCCCCAGGGCAGTGTGGAGTTTGATGGTGGTGATGCTGGGACTTGTAGTGCAGGCGGATGGCGCAGCAGGAGTAACTGACAGAGACAGGGGATTCGCTTCAATACCTTTACTGGTGAGGTTGTCAGGTACGGTCCAGGGTACTCAGTAGGATGGGTGCACTTCAGGACTTCTCCCCAGTGAGCGGGTATAAGGCCTCCTGGTCCGTGTCTGCCTCTCTGTATGCTCCTGACCAGCCTGCAACTGGGCCTAGCTTATGTGTTGTGCTTTTCCTTCACCTGTCGCTCGGTAGTAGGACCTTCAGCTGGTAACCACTCTCCCTGGACGCTGGGGCCTTGTGGTTCCTGGGCCTGTAATGGGTCTAGCTTCAGGTCATCCAGGGACTTGTAGTTCTCCTGGGATGCCGGTGATCCCTACTGGGTATAAAGGGACCCTGTAGGCGCGGACCCGGTGTCCGGTTTATATACTGGGGTGAGCCTATGATGCTTCTCTGCCCCCTCAACTCCTCTCTCCTTTCTCCTCTTGCCTTCGGACACACTAGGGGCCCTCAGAACTCAGCAGCAGATGAGCTGCGTCTTCGCTGCTCTCAGCGTCAGCACGCTCTCAGACTCTCAGTCTGACTGAACACCAACTGACTGACTGCCTGGCTCCACCCTCCATATATATATCCCTAACGGGCTCCCTCTGGTGGTGTGAGGTGGAAGGGTGGAGGTGTTTGTATGTAATGAGGGCCTCTTGTGGAGAAGTCCGTCCATGCACCCTTGGTCCTGTGGTACCTGTGCTCAGCAGGGTGCCACAGAAGCAGTGGAGAGGGCTTGAGAGACCTTTAAAATCAACACGTCGTGATCTTGGCATTCTTCAGCCATCAGGGAGATTCTGCAACTGAGCTAGAAACAATATCTCTTACAGTTATTGCAACATTTACCGCCAGCCGACCACGGCATCCGATGTGAGTTCTGTGCACTTTCAGGCAGCATTGGAAGATGACGAATTTGCTTCCCGGCTAGTGCTCACTGTCACAATGTCCGAGTATGGGGAACAGAAAATCCCAATGCCACTGGAAATCGCAAGATTCTTCTAAAGTAAATGTATTCTGCGCAAGCTCAAAAACAAAGGTGTAAGGCCCCCCTCCCTTTTTCAGCTGAAAAGACTGACTAAGACATGTTCTGCTGAACGCCATTCAGAGTTGTGTCGCTATCTTAATGTGCAACTCCAAAACTAGTGGATTGGGCGCTGTACTGGTGTTGACTTGGTACTCTTCTGATGGCCCTCCAGGTCTCCTGATCTGACAGTGTGAATTTTTCATTTTTGGGGGTACATCAAAAACATTGTTTAAATGCCACCTTTGCCAGCAGCACTGGATGAGCTCTGGGGCCGCGTTACCGCTGCTCTAATGACCATTGACAGGGATATGTTGTAGCATGTTTGGGTTGAAGTGGATTACCGACTTGATGTGTCATGTGACAAAAGGAGGACACACAGAACATTTGTAAACCTCAAGTGCTAAACTTGGAGTTTGTTAGTTATCAAGTGGCATTTACTATTGTGCATGTAAGGCACTTTGAAATATACCTCTTTGAAGAAAAACAATTATTATTATTATTATTATTATTAAAGTTGTTTTAGGTTAATTAGGATTACCATAATTTTTAATATTTGACAAATTCCAGAGTAATCAGAGAACGTTTTAAGGCATTTTTATTACTGCAAAGTCAAAAGTTTACATACAGGAAGATTACTATGCCTTTAAACAATTCTGGACTTCCCATATGATGATGTCATGTGTTTGGAAGCTTTTGGCAACATCTGAGTTAGAGACACACCTGTGGATGTATTTTAATGCACACCTGAAACACACGGCTTTTTTATGTAGCATCATGGGAAAGTTTAAAGAAATCAGCCAAGATATGAGGAAGAGAATTGTGGACTTGCACAAGTCTGGCTCATCCTTGGGTACAATTTCAAGATACCTGAAGGTGCCTCGTTCATCTGTACAAACAATTATAAGACCAATTTTCACCCACTCAATGAGTATTCTAATGCGTTTGAAAGCTTTCAGAAAAACGTCATCATGGATATCCAAAAAATCAATGACAAAAGATGTGAGAAATCTATAATATAACGCTACAAGCGTGTCTCTGTCTGAAGCCTTTATAGACTGCGCATGTGTGACGCGCAGTCTGGCTCCAGACAGAAAACCGCATCCAGCCGCTATAGGTAAGGAGTGTATGGCGCCGGAGATCACGGTATGCGTAGGCGTATGCGTAGGCATACTTACATACTTACCTGACAGGGAGGAGCATTGCCGCGGCGCCTCTCTTCGCCGGAGACTGGGGCAGGAGTGAAGCGTCGGATCGATGCATTCGCATAGCGCTATCTGGTGCCATTTTACTGAAGACACATTTGCAGTGTGTCTTCAGCAAAATGGCGCCGGACAGCGCGGTGCACCGGCGCCGCACTCCTCCCCTGGCCTCGGCTGAACAGGACACAGCAGTGCTGGAGCACAGGGAAGAAAGGTGAGTATAAGTGTTTATTTTTTTGTATGTGTGTATAGCGTGGAAAGGATGAGGGGGCCACACATACCAGGATTGGGGGGATGAGGGGTACCACACATACCAGGATTGGGGTGAGGGGACCACGCATACCAGAATAGGGATGAGGGGTGCCATGCATACTAGGATGAGGGATTGGGTGCCATGCATACCAGGATTGGGGTGAGGGGACCATGCATACCAGAATAGGGATGACAGGTGCCATGCATACTAGGATAAGGGATTGGGTGCCATGCATACCAGGATTGGGGGTGAGGAGGCCATACATACTAGAATTGGGATGAGGGGACCATGCATACCAGGATTGGGGTGAGGGGACCATGCATACCAGGATTGGGGTGAGGGGACCATGCATACCAGAATTGGGATGAGGAGACCATGCATACCAGGATTGGGGTGAGGGGACCATGCATACCAGGATTGGGGATGAGGGAGCCATGCATACCAGGATGGGGGTGAGGGAGCCATGCATACCAGGATTGGGGATGAGGGGTGCCATGCATACCAAGATTGGGGATGAGGGGTATCATACATACCAGGATGGGGGTGAGGGAGCAATGCATACCAGGATGGGGTTGAGGGAGCCATGCATAGCAGGATTGGGGATGAGGGGAGCCATGCATACCAGGATGGGGGTGAGGGAGCCATGCATACCAGGATAGGGATGAGGAGTGCCATGCATACCAGGATGGGGGTGAAGGAGCCATGCATACCAGGATAGGGATGAGGGAGCCATGCATACCAGGATGGGGGGTGAGGGAGCAATGCATGCCAGAATTGGGGTGAGGGAGTCATGCATCCCAGGATTGGGGATGAGGGGTACCATACATACCAGGATGTGGGTGCGGGAGCAATGCATACCAGAATGGGGGTGCGGAAGCCATGCATCCCAGGATTGGGGATGAGGGGTGCCATGCATACCAGGATGGGGGTGAGGGAGCCATGCATACCAGGATAGGGATGAGGAGTGCCATGCATACCAGGATGGGGGTGAGGGGGCCATGCACACCAGGATAGGGATGAGGGAGCCATGAATACCAGGATGGGTGTGAGGGAGCAAAGCATACCAGAATGGGGGTGAGGGAGTCATGCATACCAGGATTGGGGATGAGGGGTACCATGCATACCGGGATGGGGGTGAGGGAGCCATGCATACCAGGATTGGGGGTGAGGGGTGCCATGCATACCAGGATTGGGGATGAGGGGTACCATGCATACCGGGATTGGGGATGAGGGGTGCCATGCATACCAGGATTGGGGATGAGGGCTGCCATGCATACCGGGATAGGGGATGAGGGGTGCCATGAATACCATTATTGGGGGGTGAGAGGACCATGCATACCAGGATTGGGGTGAGGGGACCATGCATACCAGGATTGAGGGGTACCATGCATACCAGAATAGGGATGAGGGGTGCCATACATACTAGGATGGAGGGATTGGGGGCCACGCAAATCAAGTTTCTGGAATGAGGAGGCCATACATACCAGAATTGGGATGAGGGGTGCCATGCATACCAGGATGAGGGGTACCATGCATACCAGAATTGGGATGAGGGGTGCTATGCATACCAGGATGAGGGGTACCATACATACCAGGATAGGAATGAGGGCTACTATGCATACCAGAATTGGGGATTAGGGGTGACCTACATACCAGGATTGGGGATGAGGGCTATCATACATACCAGGATTAGGGATGAGGGAGCCATGCATACCAGGATTGGGTTTGAGGGAGCCATGCATACCAGGATTGGGGATGAAGGAGCCAAGCATACCAGGATTGGGGATGAGGTAGCCATGCATACCAGGATTGGGGATGAGGGGTGCCATGCTTACCAGGATTGGGGTTGAAGGAGCCATGCATACCAGGATTGGGGGTGAGGGGTGCCATGTATACCAGGATTGGGGATGAGGGGTGCCATGCATACCAGGATTGGGTTTAAGGGAGCCATGCATACCAGGATTGGGGATGAAGGAGCCATGCATACCAGGATTGGAGATGAGGGAGCCATGCATACCAGGATTGGGGATGAGGGAGCCATGCATACCAGGATTGGGGATGAGGGAGCCATGCATACCAGGATTGGGGGTGAGGGGTGCAATGCATACCAGGATTGGGGGTGAGGGGTGCCATGCATACCAGGATGGGGGTCAGGGGTACCATGCATTCAAAGGATAAGATGGTGGGGACAGGATGGGGGCAGCACAAATACCAGGAGGGCGCAGCACATACCAGCATGGGTGACCATATACCAATAAAAATGTTCGCCACCTGGGCGTAGAATGGGTTCAATAGCTAGTTTAAATATAACCTGATATTCCAGGAACGTAAAGCTATTCAACTATTACAAACCAATCACAATATTGTGATTTGCCTCGCTGACAAAGGGGGTGGTATAGTCATACTAGATTATAACCAATATCAAAAGGAAGCCAATAGACTACTGAGTGACAGCCACACCTACAAAATTTTGAAAGAAAATCCGAGTCAAGCTTACCTAAAAGAAATGAAAAACCTTACAACAAAGGGCTTAGAATCTGTTTTTTTAAACAAACAAGAATTTGATTTCATCAACATCCTCCACCCCAGGCTAGCCATCTTCTATTACCTACCTAAAATCCATAAATCTCTTTCAAATCCACCAGGAAGACGAATAATTTCCGGTATCCAATGCCTTACTTTAAATCTGTCCAGATTTGTAAACTCATCTTCATGACTTAGTCTCCTCACTCCCAGCTTATTTGAAAGACAGTCAACATGTCCTATGCCTGTTAAACCAAGTCATCTGGCAAGACCACTATGTCCTAGGCACCTTGGACATATCATCACTGTATACAGTAATTCAAAACGAAAAAGGGTGCAATACAGCATTTTTTCCTCACAAAACAGAAAAAATTACCAACGGACCAGATTTTATTTATTCAAGAATGTATGAAATTCATCCTCACCCACAACTTTTTCAAACATGAGGAGAACTACTACTCCCTTCAGTGGGATACAGTCATGGGGACCAGGTTCACGCCAGGGTATGCTAACCTGTACGTGGGTGGATGGGAGGAAACTACCATCTTCCCCAGGGGCTGCCTTCGGACGAACCTGGTCCTCTGGCGATGATTCATCGATGATGTCTTATTCATTTGGTCAGACGACCAAGAGTCACTCAATAATTTAATAAAATAAATTAATAGCAATGACTTCTTCCTAGAATTTACCTCTACCACCAGTAAAGAGCAAGTTAATTTTCTTTACTTAAACATTTATATAAACAATAACCAGATACTAACTCGGACGTACACAAAACCTACCGATTCCAATAGCTTCATCTCCATAGAAAATTGCCATCTCCCTAGTGGCTATTGAATATTCCACGTAGCCAATTCATGCGCTTTCACCGTAACTGCTCAAATCATAGATTTTGAAAAAGAAGCCACCTCACTTGCTAAAAAGGGTATGACCCACATCTTCTTAACACTGCTAAAATAAGGTCAAGGAAATGGCCAGGCAAACAATCATACAGAACTCCCCGAATAAAAACAAAGACAACTACAGCTCGTCAGATTTTGACATTCCCATTACCACAACATATAACTCCAATAGCCATCTGCTAAAAATAATTATACATAAGCACAGGGATATCCTGAAAGAAGATAAAATCATTGGGGACAAGATTTCCAAAAACCCAAATTCATTTGCAAAAAAGCCTGAAATCTGGGTAACCTGATAGCACCCTCCTTTCAAAATCCACCTAATGAAAATAAAAATGGTCCAATGCTGCCATATACTGCAGAAACAACTGGCTTCTACCCTTGCAAAAAATGGAAGGTATGCAAAAAGATCCACACAAAAAAAACATTGAAAAAGATGATAAGGTATACCAAATATTAGACTTCATAACCTGTACTCGCAAAGGAGTTATCTATAGCCTCAAATGCCCATGTCAAAGATTGTATGTAGGGAGAACAAAACGTCCCATGTACATTAGAATAAATGAGCATTTATGTAACATAAAAAATAAGTTTGATGGTCAACCCCTTTCCAAACACTTCGCTGAAAAACATGGGGGCTCTCTACAAAACATTCAAGTGACAGGCATACAACTGGTACACAGACAATGGAACCAAGGCGACTTTATCAAACTGATGTCGCATACAGAAAGTAAATGGATTTTTTACCTTGACACACTGAAACCAAAAGGCTTAAATTCAGAGATTGAACTCTTTGCCTTCAATGAGTGTCAGCTGCAATCCATCTGCAGCAGCTGCCATTCAACCAATCATAACGATGTGATGGATATAAAAGGGACCCCTGACCAGCCCTGGACCAACCCTGAGGAAGGAAACCGTTGTTTCTGAAATGCGTCGGTCTTTTTGGTCCCTACAGGCTCCCGTACTTGGTACGTACCACGTGACACAGCGTCACGCAGGTCCTTCAGACCTTCACAACCACGCCGATGCCAGGAGAACGCGGGAAGCATTGAGTCACCGGCCGGGACTCTGATCCTCCCCTTGCTATTTTCATCCACTTGCCGTAACGCCGGGGAGAACACACGCCTTACCGCACAGCCTCGCCGGCCTTCCAAGCCTCACCAACCACCAGTACTCTGGATCCCCGATGACCTGGACGCCGGTACCGTAAGTGAAGACCTTATCTGCGGTCTCATCACCTCTTCTGTTAAGCGCTTATACACGCAGCCGCTCACCACAACACCAACGCTTCTGCAGAAAACTGCAAGTGTGCATATGGAAGCAGCTACCTGAGAGGAATCTCAAGCACATAATCCACCCTACTCTGCAGTACCTATCTTCCTCTACCACAGGGGTTATCAGCTGCAGATAGAGACTCCACACTGCTTTGCTATACCCCTCACAGAGCAAAGGGGATACTGGATTGCTGAATCAGCAGTGAAGTCTCCTCCGCTAACCACCTTTGACAGAGAACTTGGGCTGGCATTATTCTATTGCTTCCATCTTCAGCAGTTTATAAACCGTCACTGCCAAGGATATCTGCCAGAAAAGCCAGCCACTTATCACAAAAAGACTCTAGTCACTTAAGTTACACTATGTCCATTGATTCAACAGGTAACCTTATTGTCCTACCTGCTGCTTCATCATAGTGGCAATTTATTTAGTCTTAATTACCTCTGTCACACTGTGCCATCTTATTCTCAGCCTCTGAGAGCCCATCTATGTACCACCCACAAGGGCTGCATTGACTCCCACTCAGAAGTAACTTACAGGTATATATCCATATCCTAACATTTTCTCAATTGTCTTAACCACTTTTTACCTTACCTGGCTATTTTTCCTTCAGTCCACAGAGAATGTTTCCTACCCGGATCCTCCCTCCATAACACCCCTCCCCCACCCCTAGGAAGGTAACTGTTTTTCCATCCACAGTTCCACAGGCAATTACTCCTGCACCTGAGGTTCTTATCTTTTTTTTTCTCTTTTCCTCCAGGGAATGACCCAGTTCTAAGTCATGTTATACCCATTGGAAAACTAAGCACCATTCTATATACTAAACCAAAAGCTACAAGGAAATCTTTTACTCCCTGCCTACAACGGTTTTCATCTTATCCGCACGCCATCTTTTATCTCTAATAATTGTTTTAACTGTATCAATAAAATTGTTTGCTTTTACTCACTACTGTACCATTCTAATGATTATTACCATTACCTTGGTTTTTTAACTACCCCATTGATATCACCCCTTTAACTACCCCGTTGATATCACCCCTTTTCCCCCTACGTCTCCAGCGCAAGTTGCTTATTTTATTAAGTAAATATTAAAAATTATGGTAATCCTAATTGACCTTAAATTGGGAAAGGTTTATTCTGATTTCATGTCAGATATTAAGAAAAACATGCATATGTGTCTTTTTATATAGTGTATGTAAACTTCTGGTTTCAACTGTATGTATGTATGTTATGTATGCTCCCCGTCCTGGTATGTTATATATGCTCCCAGTCCGGGTATGTTATGTATGCTCCCCGTCCTGGTATGTTATGCATGTTCCCCTTCCTGGTACATTATGTATGCTCCCGGTTCTGGTACGTTATGTATGTTCCCCGTCCTGGTATGTTATGTATGCTCCCCGTCCTGGTATGTTATGTATGCTCCCCGTCATGGTATGTTATGCATGTTTTCCATCCTGGTATGTTATGTATGCTTCCCGTCCTGGTATGTTATGCATGTTCTCCATCCTGGTATGTTATGCATGGTCCCCAACCTGGTATGTTATGTATGCTCCTCGTTCTGGTATGTTATGCATGTTCCCCATCCTGGTATGTTATGTATGCTCCTCGTTCTGGTATGTTATGCATGTTCCCCATCCTGGTATGTTATGCATGTTCTCCATCCTGGTATGTTATGCATGTTCCCCATCCTGGTATGTTATGTATGCTCCTCGTTCTGGTATGTTATGCATGTTCCCCATCCTGGTATGTTATGTATGCTCCCCGTCCTAGTATGTTATGTATGCTCCCCGTCCTAGTATGTTATGTATGCTCCCCGTCCTGGTATGTTATGTATGCTCCCCGTCCTGGTATGTTATGTAAGTTCCCCATCCTGGTATGTTATGTATGCTCCCCGTCCTGGTATGTTATGTATGCTCCCCGTCCTGGTATGTCATGCTTGTTCTCCATCCTGGTATGTTATGTATGCTCCCCGTCCTGGTATGTTATGTATGCTCCCCGTCCTGGTATGTCATGCTTGTTCTCCATCCTGGTATGTTATGTATGCTCCCTGTCCTGGTATGTTATGCATGTTCTCCATCCTGGTATGTTATGCATGTTCTCCATCCTGGTATGTTATGTTCTCCATCCTGGTATGGTATGCATGTTCTCCATCCTGGTATGTTATGTATGTTCCCCATCCTGGTATTTTATGTTCCCCATCCTGGTATGTTATGTATGTTCTCCATCCTGGTATATTTCTCTTCTGTAATACATAGAAAAATAAAATTCTACTCACCTTCCGTCCGCTCCCTCGCCGCGCCCAGTCCTCTTCTGAAGCAGGCAGCTGACTTCAACGTGAAAGCGACGGGAGCGCATGACATCACTGCCATGCACCCCCAGTCACGTGTCATGCATGCCCATGTCAGTTGCTGGCCTCTGATTGGCTGGCAGTATGTATTGCCGTACACAGACCCGACCAGTTCTCTGCACCGCAATACACTTCAGCTGAAAGTGCATCCAAGGATGCAATTCCAGTTGAAGTTTCCACAGACGAGGCCCTCACACGCAGGGGGCCCAGCATGGTCACAACTAGAGATGAGCGGTGTTCGACTCGAACTGTTCGCCAATTTCAAATTCGAGCTGTTTTGGGCGGTGTTCGAGCCGTTTGACGAACCCGAATGATTTGCAAAAAATCCGGCTGTTCGAGGTTATGTTCGATAACTGTTCGTGCACCAAAATCGTAACTGGATTTTTTCACAGTAATGCTGTTAATCAATGTTAATAGACAGTTTCAGTGAAGAGTGGGCGGGGGGAGGGGCAGGGGATGGATCTCTGCAGAAATAATGCCGATCTCCTTTTTTTTTTTTCTTTCCCGCATTTACAGTGGGGAGGTGCAGTCTGTCAGCCTATCAGCAGCGCACACACGCAGCGAAGTGCTTTTTTTTCACACAAGCAAGGGCATGTGTCATTGGCTGTGTATGTCACATGTCCTTGCCCTATAAGACCCAGCCATTTTCCCCGTAGCCACCATTTTCTCACTGCTGCAGATGAGTGTTAGACGGCACCGCTGCTGCTGTGGGCGCTATACTTTGTAACTGTGTGAATTGCAAGCGAATTTGCTCTTAAATAGACATATAGGTTTAGGGAGTAGGGACTAGTTGTAATTGCAGCCCTTTTGAGGGCTAGGTTACAGCAGTTCCTAGCAATTTTTGCCAGGCAGGTCTGTGCCAGTGCTGTGCAAGTGTTTTTCACAGCATTTGGCTAAATCTAGCTAAGCCAATCCATTTGGGCCTCTAGCAGTGTGTGTTAGTCAGTGGAGTAGTCTATCTGTGTTGCAAGCTACACCACCTGTGTATCTAATACCAATTTTTTACTGCACCTAGCCATGTAAAACCCTTTGGGCATAGTAGCAGTGTCTGTTACTCATTGGAGTAGCCCATCTGTATCAAGCTACACCACCTTTGTATTTAATAATTTTTTACTGCATCTAGCCCAGTAAATACTTTTGGGCCTGTAGCAGTGTCTGTTTCTCATTGTAGTAGTCCATCTGTACCAAGCTACACCACCTTTGTATTTAATAACAATTTTTTACTGCATCTAGCCCAGTAAATACTTTTGGGCCTGTAGCAGTGTCTGTTACTCGTTGTAGTAGCCCATCTGTACCAAGCTATACCACCTTTGTATTTAATAACAATTTTTTACTGCATCTAGCCAAGTAAAACCTTTTGGGCCTGTAGCAGTGTCTGTTACTCATTGGAGTAGCCCATCTGTACGGATATGCAGCGATACTAAATAACCAATGGTGCACAAGCTTATGGCCTCCGTATTGGGCAGAACAAGTGCAGACAAAAAAAACAGACACTCCTGGAACTCTTCCCAATAGTGGTAGCAATAGAAATATGGGGCGCGCGCCTGGCTAACAAAAATATACGCATCATAACAAAAAACACCAGCCTAGCGCACTGCATTAATAAGATGGCATCATCGTCTCTCTCCCAGTGCTAGGCCTACTATGCCGGGTAGCATTCCTGTGCCTAAAACACAATGTATGGGTCCGCACTAGCCACGATGCTGAGGGGTCTAATGCTGCTGCTAACGCTTTATCACAATTCAATTGGCAGATTTTCACAGAGCTCCTCCCCAACGCCCACCCATCGGGCAACAGTTTCCCACCCTCCCTATGGGATCTAGTGGCGAATAGTTGATGCCATTAATCAGAGTGTCAGTTGCCACGTCGACGAGGAAAGCATACGGTAAGACATGGGAAGAGTGGACACGACTAGTAGCAGGCAGACGGGTTGACCAATGTGAACAAGCCAGATTACAAGTCACCAAAGAATTTCTCCACCAGCTAATGATGAGGGGCATATCAGGGGCGTCAGCGCAGTGATGTCTGCCTAGAGTAGCATTTCACTTCCAACTACTGAATTGGGGAGATGTGACAAAGAGATTCACCATCAGACAATCCATAAAAGGGTGGAAAAGGGTCAACCAAGTCAGGAGTGTAGACGTCACATCCCGTGTTGCTAAAACTGATTTCTCACATCATATCCCTAACACCATTAACATGACACTCACAATTTGAAGCAACACTACTGTCTACTGCATTTTCGATCGCCTTCTTCGGGGCGCTATGCATAAGCGAATTAGTCCCTCAATCCAAAATTGCCACCAGTGGAGGCTTATTACACCAGGACGTAGTCATAGCCAATAATGCAATACTTCTACGCATACACAAATCGAAAACGGTTCCAGCGGGCAGGGCCACTTGGGTACTTCTACAACCCACAAACAGTACACTGAGTCGGGTAACAATAGTAAAAACATATATATCCATCAGATCACAAAGTAATTTCTTCCTATCACACATTGATGGAACGCCATTATCAAGATACCAGTTCCAAGCTATATTTAATAAATGCCTAACATCGGCAGGGAACCACCCCAAAGATTATGGGACACACTCATTCCGCATAGGCGCGACCATGGAAGCAGCAAGAGCAGGACTGTCAGAATCGGAAGTTCAGAGGATAGGGAGATGGCGATCCACATGTTTGGCGAGATACAAAAGACCGGACTTGTTTGTTTCTTTTACAGGTGACGCTAAGCCAACAGTGTGGGTGATAGGCCACTCATATATATATTGGGCAGAAAAAAGGGCGAAAGTCCGCCCAGGCGGGAGGAAATTAGAGTTTCATAACACATATCTCAACTGGAGAGGTATTAGAGGCCTGCAATTGCCACAGGTACTAATGGAGGTAATCTAGGTAGGGAGAGAGGCAAGAGGTCCGGTCATCTTAGTTATACAGGCCGGGGGAAACGACCTAGGTCATCACAAGAGCGCATAACTAATGGCAATAATGAAACTAGACACTGAGCGCTTCAGAGAATTTTTCACAAAACTAACTATAGTATGGTCAGAGATTGTGCCGATAGTGGTATGGCAAGGTGCGCGAGACATCACAGGCATTGAACGGACAAGGCGAGTAATAAATATTCGGATGGCAAAATTTAGAAGAGACAGAGGCGTTGTAGTGATACGACACCGACAACTAGAAGGAGATAAAGCAGGCCTCATACGGCCCGACGGTGTTCACTTAATGGATATTAGACTGGACATATTCCTGTCAGGACTCCAGGACTGAGTGGAACAAGCGTTAAGAGTGATGGATGGGGGTCAGAGTCCTGCATACGAGTACGCAGGATCCTCCGTTGCCTGGAAATAGAAAGGACATGTTGGAGAGTTACACTTGTTGGCCAACTTGGCGGTGTGGAGACACAGGGCATGCTCCATCAAGCTGAATTATTTTAGAAATAAAATGCCTTTCTAATGGAATGAGTATAAAGAGTTAATAAAGCTGTGACCGATCCTCACCCATCCAGTTGTAAGAGTTACATTATTGTATTGTCAAGGAAAGGGGGGCGGTAGGGGGGCTGAGCGTCTGGGTTTGGTTTGGGGTCCCCACAGTCTGCCTAGGCTAGATGCATTTAAAAATTCTTATTAGATACACAGGCGGTGCAGCTTGCTTCACAGCTGGTCTACTACGCCCAAAGTATTGCCTAGGCTGACTAGCAGACACTGAAGCTTTGGAGCAGAATCTTCAGACTCAACCATCTGTGTTACCCCAAGCCATAGTGTATGTAGTGTCTTACAGTTAAAGGGGGGGGGGGGTGACCCAACCCACCTGGAATTGACGATGCCAACGTCACTTAAAACACAACAAGGGGACTCCAAAAAGAGTCTCCATTTTTTCCAAAAACTGTGGCACAGACACCACTTAAGTGGCATCAATTGCCCCAGAGTTGCTTAAAACGGTTGGTAAGGTGATTTTAACAAATCCTCAAGCTTTTAGTCTCCCCAGGATGACACAGGGGTAGAAAAGTCCTTGCGGATCCATGATTTGTTCATCTTTATGAACGTGACTCTGTCTACATTATCAGTGGACAGCCGCATGCGCTTATCTGTCAGCACACCACCAGCAGCGCTGAACACACGTTCAGAGAGAACGCTGGCTGCAGGGCATGACAAGATCTCCAAGGCGTGAGTGGCGAGCTCCGGCCATTTTTCCAGATTGGAAGCCCAAAATGAGCAAGGGTCCAGTGACACAGTCATGGCTTCGATGTTCACTTGGAAATACTCCTGTACCATCGTCTCTAGGGGTTGACTATGTGTCAGACTTCTTGTCTCCTGTGGCCTTGCAAAGGATGGTCTAAAAAAGTGGTGAAACGATTCTACAAAATTGCTGTTACCAGCAGATACTGTGTTACTGTTACGGTTTGAGTGATGGAGACTCGACAGTCCCACGGTTGGCAAGTTAGAACTGTGAGATTCACTACGTGCACCACTGGTGTTTTGTGGAAAAGCACATGTAAGATTCTGCAACAGCCTCTGCTGATAGTCCTGCATGCGTGAATCCTTTTCTATGGCAGGAATTATTTAGGCAAATTTACTTTTGTACCGGGGATCTAAGAGTGTGGCAACCCAGTAGTTGGGATTACTTCGAATTCTGACAATCCGAGGGTCATGTTGCAGGTAGTGCAGAAAGGAGGCACTCATGTGTCTTGCGCATCCAGGAGGATCAAGTCCTTGTTGTGTCAGTAGTGAGGTAAGAATCATGCTTCCTTCCTCTGCCCTCTCCCCCCAACCTCGCACAACAGAAATGTGATCAAGGTCTCCCTCATCTGATGAGCCTTCCATGCTCATCGCCAGTTCGTCCTCCACTTCTTCCTCGGCTCCTGCACCTTCCTCAACAGTTTGGCTGCTACCATGCGCCCTGGTTAATCCCTCTCCCCCACCCTCCCATGCCTGCCGCCTTGGTGCTGCCGACCGTCTGGACCTTGGAGATGTTATCCCTTCCGCATACTACTCCTCCTCTACTTCCTCCACCTCCTCTTGTCCCACCACCTGACTCCGAATTCTGTTTAACGTGTGCTCCAGCATGTAAATCACCGGAATAGTCATGCTGATAATGGCATCGTCAGCACTAAACATCTTCGTCGCCATTTCAAAACTGTGCAGAAGGGTGCATAGGTCCCTGATCTGAGACAACACCTGCAGCGTGATTTGCCCCACCTCTGGATCTCGTTGGCCCAGGCTATACGTCAGAACGTATTGCACCAGGGCTTGTCGGTGCTGCCACAGTCGCTGCAACTTGTGCAGAGTTGAATTCCACCGTGTCGGCACATCGCATTTCAGCCGGTGAACTGGCAGGCCCAACGACTTCTGCAGAGACGTAAGTCGTTGAGCTGCGGGATGCGTACGGCGGAAGTGAGCACACAGCGACCGTGCCCTCTGCAGAAGGCCATCTAGTCTGGGATAGTGGGCTAAAAATTGCTGGACAACAGATTCAACACGCGAGCCATACAAGGCACGTGTGTGACATTGCCCCGGCGAAGGGCCGCACCCAGGTTTGCAGCATTGTCGCACACGGCTTTCCCTGGTTGCAGGTCCAGTGGAGACAACCATTCATAAAACTGGGTCTCCAGAGCTGACCACAACTCCTCAGCTGTGTAACTCACATTTCCCAGACATTTCAAAGTAAACACCGCCTGATGCCGTTGAGCCCTGCTGCCAGCATAGTAAGGATGTGTCCATGATTCCTTCTGCGCAGTTAGAAAGCGGGTGGCATTACCAGACAGGCTTTGGGTGCAGGTGGAGGACCGAGAGGAGGTTGAGGAGGCAGAAGCAGTGGAGGAACTTCTAGATAAAGAGGATTGACGCACAACTCGTGGGGACGGCAAGACTTGGACAGTAGCCCCTTGTCCTGCTGTCACCATAGTTACCCAGTGCCCAGTCAGCGACATGTAATGCCCCTGTCCATGCCTACTCGTCCAAGTGTCTGTGGTGAAATGCACCCTGTCACACACAGAGTTTCTCAAAGAAGCGGTGATGTTGTGTGCGACATGCTGGCATACCTTTCTTTGAGAAGTAGTGCCGACTGGGCATCTGGTACTGGGGCACTGCGACGGTCTCGAAAATCCTCTGTGTCCACCAGGCGGAAAGGTAGCATTTCTGTAGCCAACAGCTTGCAGATGGTGAAATTCAACTTCTTAGCTTTCTCATGGCTAGGAGGAAATGGTCTTTTACTTGTCCACATCTGAGGGACTGTGGGCTGGCTGTTGTGCTTAAACGGGGTTGAGTAGGGTGTCCCCGGCAAACTGCCGGTCTGTGAGGAAGATGCAGGCGGAAAAGTTAGGTTGCCATGATCCAAAGGTGGGCTTTCGATGTCGGAGAGAGCTCAACACCAGCTGGTGTTTCCACTTCCAAATGAAATGATGACCTGCCAATCACACTGGCTGTTGCGGGTAAAGAGGTGGCAGGTCTGCGTCCAAAAACATGTATGACTGCTGTCCCCCCAGTCACAGAGGATGAAGAGGCCGTGGATGCACAAGATGGGGCAGACGGTGGTTGGCCCGGCCCGCTAGGTCGCATTGTAGCACAGTGAGCTTCCCACTGCAACTTATGCTTCATATCCATGTGACGGTTCATGCATGAAGTACTCAAACTATGGATTTTTTGGCCTCTACTTAGCTTTTGGTGACAAATATTACAGATAACACGAGTTGGGTCATCATTATCGATCTGAAAAAATGCCCAGGCTATGCAAGGCTTAGAGCCCATGTGACCAGAAGAGCCACCACGACTTGTGGTCAGAGGCAGAGTTGTGGTTGAGGATGCAGTTGTTGACGTGCTTCCAGTAGTCCGTCTCTGTCCAGGAAGGCGCAACCTAACCTCGCCATCAATAGCATCCTCCTCCACCTCCTCTGCTGACCTCATCGACTGGCTGACTGTGGGTTGACAGTAAGTGGGATCTCCAACCTCGTCATCATCACCCTGTGTGTTCTCACACCCGTCGTCCTCAAGGCCAACCTCTTCCTGCCCTGACCGAAAAGTCAAGTTGTCGCTCCAATCAGGTATTTGAGTCTCATCATCGTCTTCATCATTGTCTCCACCAACAGGAGTTACAGTTTGGGAACGAGGGTCTACATTATGCTCAGAACCTTCTTCTGGTCCTGAATCCGACTCATAAAGATTCTGGGCATCAGTGCAGATCATTTCCTCGTCTGGATTAACAGAAGCTCTGGAGCAGACCTCAGTTTCCCAGGCTATAGTATGAGTAAACAGCCCTGCAGACTCAACCATCTGTGTTACCCCATACTCAGATGGGCAACTGGAGACTAGGGAGCTGTGAGGAAGCAAGTGCGATTGGGGTGACACCTCTGAGGACTGGAGTATTTGTGATGTTGAAGTTGAGGTGGAGGAGAGCGCACTTGATGGAGCACTTGATATCCGTTGAAGCACCTGCTGTTTTTGTGCCTCATCTGGAATTTGTAGCGATGGGCGTGTCCGTAAGAAAGGGATTGTATCACATTGTCAACGAAAAGAAGTAGACATCTTAGTTTGGCTGGAAGATGGTCTTTCTTCTGCAGATGTTACTCCCCCCCCACCGCGGGGGGGTCGACCCTCCAGCGGACAGGCACCAGTATTGGGAGAGGGGGGCTGGCCGTCATGGTCCACCGCAGCTCTAGCACAAACCCGGCGACACGGAGGTCGCACGGGCAGGAACGGACTGGCCGTGTCGGCTTCGCACTCCAGCATAGTCCCTCTGCCCGCTCACGCCCGTAACCTCAAAGCGGCTTTTCTTCCCAGGGCTATTCCTGGCCCAGCAGGAATGTGGGGGAGCTCAGGTCGGCCTTCCACTGTACTCCCTTACCTCCTTCGCCCTCTTTCCTTTTTCCGTTCTCCATCTAACCCCTCGGCTCTGTGGTGTCCGCTCTCCCTCCAGCTCTCTCCTTCTCACAGGTGGACTACTGCGTGTATTCACACTGTGGCGAATCTTTTGGGCCCAGGCATAAGAAGTTGTCGAGGTAATGGATAATATGTGCCCCCTTAGAAACGTCCATTACAACCCATTCGAGGAAGCAACTAAACGCCTCAAATAGTGAGCAGGATCTGGACCACCCCATGGGCAAACAGCGATCTATATAGTATGCTCCTTCCCAGAAGCAGCCCAATAGGTGGACACTATTCTGAGGCACAGATAGTAAGTAACCGGAACGGCACAGCAATGTCTGTTTTGGTCATTAGGGTGACCCTTCCCAACTTCTTGATCCGCCTGATTGCCTTGTCAAAGAATGTACCGTATATACTACTGTACTTGGTTCCGCGTCGATGTTGTCGTTTACTGACCTGCCCCTTGGATATGACAAATGGTGGATTAGTCCGAATGTATTGGGTTCCGTTTTTGGCACAACTCACAACGGGGATACCACTACGTCTTGTAAGGAAAGTGTTCTGAATGGAACCGCCATTCTACCTAAAGATATTTCTTTTTTTAATTGTCTTGTCACGACGTCTGGGTGTTGGTAGGCTGATTTTAGATTTTTACTCCTTTCTTGATTTTAGAAGGGCATGACATGCCTATATCTGTGTCTCCCCCTCCTTTTACTCCTCCACCTCTTTTCTTTTCGCATGACTATATGTACTTGTCACTTTTCCATGTGTTAGTTGTGTCTTCTGAGCAGTTTGTCAGCTTTTGGACACCTTTGAGGTTGTTTTCTATGTGTTTCTATGTGTTTTTGTTTGCCTGCCATGGGTTTTAACGGTGTTCGACGAACAGTTCGACGAACAGTTCAGCGAACACACCGGTGTTCGACGAACCGAACCCGAACACTACGGGGGTGGCTCAACTCTAGTCACAACCTCTGCGACCGCGATCATTACACCCCTGTCCTCTGTCTATGCTATGGCCAACAACAATGATTTTTAGGTCAGCATAGACAATCCTATTACCAACAATTGAGCACTTTGCTTGTTAATCAGGTGAATGCCAAAATATTTACACAGCCCACAATCTTACAAAAGCTTGTTCAGCGATTTTTGTTTCCCTGTCTAAAATTCACTTTTAATAGGGATTGAATCATTTCAGTTTTAGAGATGGGCAAAAAAATTTACACTGCCTTTATCCAACTGAGATTGAGTACTGAAGTGGATGTCAGATCAGTCTACTGGGAACTTTTCTGCTCAACTCTAGTTATATACCTTATACTTCATCATTTTTATTAGGATTTTCAAAAAAGAAAAAGACATATAAAGACATATGAACAATGCCAAAATGAACATTAATCAGGAGCCCGTACGCAGATCAGGCGTAATGTATAATCAATAAATTGTGATTAGCTGGCACAACAAATAAACAAAGATTAAGTATTAACAACTTACAGTCATCATTGTCAACAAAATGAATTAAGTAAATATAAATAATTCGTACTGATTATCTCCCATGTTTTAGTTTGCGCGTAATAGTCCTAAGTTGTTATTTAGATCCTCTAGAATATACCATTCTGTAGAAGAAAATGGTTCCACAATTTTGTTGCTTTCAGTCAGAGAGCAACATGTTACAATAAACTGTCTTCCATTTTGACAAAAATTTGCCAGTCTGTTGCTCCTTGTTACTGAGGGCATCTAGTTTTTCTACTCCCATAAAGTGTTTCAATTGGATTATCAGCTCTGCTATGGGGGGACTGTTAGGGTCTAGCCAATGTTTGAGTATCTGTTTTTTTGCCAGGAAGAGTAGAGTATGGAGCAGTTTTGGTGGGCTTTTTGTTATTTTGTAGGGATTCTCTGGGTTACTCCAATAATGTAGTAGGGCTAAGTATGGACAGAGGGTGTTCTCTGGACCCCATATAGTATTCATCAAATCTGAAACCTGATCCCAATATGCTGTTGAATTTGTGCAGAACCCTAGGCCGTGCATAAAGTCAGAGTATGGATGATGACGACACTTAGGGCATGCAATTAGTCTATTTGATAATGGATCTTTTTTTGGTAAATTAAAGGTGTATATGGCCCCATGTATTTTATATTGAGTTTCTCTCCATGTTTCATTTATAATGTATTTTCTAAATATCTTCCAGCCTAATCTGATCTTAGTAGGAATTTCAACGTCTTCCAATTGTTGCTTCCAATATTTAAAGAAAATGTCAGGATGTATCTTTAACAAATTAGATTTCATTACCGAATAAAGACTAGATATTGAGGGGGTGCCCATTGGGGATAGTAGAATGACGTCCAATTCATTTTGGGAGGTCTCGAAAGTAACATCCCTTAAGTTTGACATAACGGAAAGTCTGATTTGTTCATATTGAAAGCCATGATGGAGAGGTAGACCATACTTATCCATACACTCTGGGTATGTCAACCATCTCTGATCGGTTGGGTGGAGGAAATGAGATATGTTATCTATACCCGCTTGCTGCCATTTGAAAAATAATTTGTTTTCAATGCTCTGTGGAAATTCGGGATTCCGCCAAAGTGGCAGGTGCTTAGAAATTCTGAAAGAAATGCCATATTTCTTCCTAACCGCTTTCCAAGCGGAAATGGTGTCTTTAAAAGTTACTGATTTTTTTATTTCTAGGGGTAGGGAAGTATAGCGAGAGTGCAGAAGTGCAGTTAAATTGAAGGGGTACGCATGGTCTGATTCCAAAGAATAATCAGAGTATGTATGTCTTTTATGGAGCCAGTCTATTATGTAGCGAAAGAGGCAAGCAAGGTTATAATTCCTGATGCTTGGAAAATTGATGCCACCATCGTCTTTGGATGACATAAGTTTGTCTAGATTAATCCTAGGACGTTTTCCCCTCCATATAAAATGACTAAAGGCCCTGTTGAGTGTAGTTACGTCAGAGTGTTTCAGTAGCAATGGTAAAGTTTGGAGTTGATACATCATTTTAGAAGTACTGATCACCTTGACCAAATGTGCCCTGCCGAAAGAAAGACAAGGGCAAATCCTGCCATGACTTCAATTGATTAGTGATTTTTTTGATGAGGGGTGGATAATTTAACGTGTACAAAGAGAATGGCAAGCGACCCATTTTGATGCCCAAATAGGTGATATGTGAGGGAGCTATAGTAATATCTTTAAAAGATCCTTTTGAGTAAAGTTTTATTCCTTTTTCAGTTAATGGTAATAATTCACATTTTTAGCATTTATTTTAAACCCAGAGTAAGTACCAGGATGGGATCAGACATAAACAGAATGATATCGTCTGCAAAAAATGCCACCTGAATTGATTTCTTATTAAATTGGATGCCTGAGAAAGTTTTAGGGTCCGATAGAATACGAGCTAAGGGTTCTAGTGCTAGGTTAAAAAGTAGGGGAGACAAAGGACATCATTGTCTCGTTCCCTTCTCAAGAGGGAATTAGAGATGAGCGTTGTTCTACTCGAACTGTTCGCCAATCTCAAATTCGAGCTGTTTTGGGCGGTGTTCGAGCCGTTCGGCGAACACGAACAATTTGAGAAAAATTCGGCTGTTCGAGGTTATGTTCGATAACTGTTCGTGCACCAAAATCATAACTGGATTTTTTCTCAGTAATGATGAAAATTAATGTTAATACGCAGTTTGAGTGTACAGCGGGGTGGGGGGAGGGGCAGGGGATGGATCTCTGCAGGAACAATGAAGATCTCCATTTTTTTTTTCTCTTTCCCGCATTTACAGTGGGGAGGTGCAATCTGTCAGCCTATCAGCAGCGCACACACGGAGCGAAGTGCTTTTTTTCACACAAGCAAGGGCATGTGTCATTGGCAGTGTATGTCACATGTCCTTGCCCTATAAGACCAAGCCATTTTCCCCGTCGCCACCATTTTCTCACTGCTGCAGCTGCGTGTTAGACGGCACCGCTGTTGCTGTGTGCGCTATACCTTGTTAATTTCAAGCCAATTTTCGCACAAATCTACAGATAGCTTGGGAGTAGGGAATAGTTGTGATTGCAGTCCTTTTAAGGACTAGGTTACAGCATTTCCTACGACTTTTATCAGGCAGGTCTGTGCTCTTAAATAGATAGATTGTGGGAGTAAAGACTAATTGTAATTGGAGTCCTTTTCAGGACTAGGTTACATCAGTTCCTATCAGTTTTTGCCAGGCAGGTGTTATGTTCTGCTACCAAAGCTAAGGAAAGAGAGGAGATTTGTCCCTACTATAAGACTCAGCTGAATCCCTACGATGTAACAGGGAACCTGATCCTGCGATCAGACCTGCTAAAGTCCTAATCTAGTCTGTACGAAGACCTATAGATGTGGGGAGGGAATCCCTACAAGTACTAAGGACTGGGAGGAATATGGGACACCTCCTAACAGAAATAGTAGCAGACAGACGAACAAACAAAATAGATAGAACATAGAGGTCCGTAGACCAAGCAAACTAACAGAGTAGATACAGAGCACAGGCTAGCTAGAAAGTAGATATACAATGAAGTCCAGCAAAGCCAGAAGGGCGGAGCAGGATTAAATAGGCCAACAAAGTCACGTGACCAGCAAAGGAAAAAAAACCTAACAGCAAGGTTCTAACAGTACCCCCCCTTCTAAGAGGATCCTCCGGATCCCCTAGGACCAGGCTTATCAGGAAATCTCCTGTGAAACGCTCTGATAAGTCTGGACGCGGAAACATCATCTGACCTCACCCAAGAGTTATCCTCGGGTCCGAAACCTTTCCAGGCCACAAGATACTGCAAACTACCTCTATACCGTCTAGAGTCAAGGATGCGAGAAATTTCATATTCCCCGTCCTCCACCACCGGAGGAACAGAGGCAGAGGCGTCACCATCCGACACAACAGCTTTTTTTAACAGAGAGACATGAAAGACCGGATTAATTCTCCAGGAGGTAGGAACCTCCAACCTAACAGCAGATTGGTTGACAACCTGAAGCACCTTAAAGGGCCCTACAAACTTGGGACCCAATTTCTTAGAAGGAATCCTCAACCGCAGATTCCTAGAGGACAACCAAACCATGTCACCAACAGCGAACAAAATCTCCTGTCGCTTCCTATCAAAGTAGTCTTTAGATTTTCTGTTGGCCTCCTGAAGATTACCACGCACATCCGTCCAAACTCTTTCCAAATCACCGGAAAAATTCTCCTCCTCAGGCACGGCAGATCCCAACTTGGAGAACGACCCAAACGACGGATGTCTCCCAGAACAACAAAAAAAAGGCGAACAACCAGCAGAAGAAGATGTATGATTGTTCAGAGCAAATTCGGCAAGTGGCAGAAACTCAGACCACCATTTGATTGTCTGCCACAAAACAACGCAAGAACTGCTCAACATCCTGGTTTTTCCTTTCTGTCTGGCCATTAGATTCAGGATGATATCCGGACGAAAACGACAAATGAATTCCCAACCTGTCACAAAAGGCACGCCAAAAACGAGCCACGAACTGAGGACCTCTATCAGAAACAATGTCAGTAGGAACGCCATGAAGTCTGACAATTTCCTTGACAAAGGCCTTAGCGAGAGTTTTAGCGCAGGGCAGTTTGACGAAGGGAACCAAGTGACACATCTTGCTAAAACGGTCCACGACCACCCAGATGACAGTAAAACCCTCAGAGGGGGGAAGGTCAGTTATAAAGTCCATAGCCAAATGTGTCCAAGGAGCACTGGGGACCTCCAAAGGACAAAGCAACCCCGCAGCAGGAGTATGTGAGGACTTAGATCTAGCACATATAGTACATTGGCGCACCCACTTAATGACTTCCTTCTGCCATCCAGGCCACCAAAAACTGCGACCCACCAGTCTCTTGGTCTCAGAGATTCCGGGATGACCTGCCAACCGAGATTCGTGACACTCAACAAACAAATCTCTCCTAAAGGTCCCAGGCACAAACAACCTCCCATGAGGAGTGTTAGATGGGGCATTCTCCTGAGCTTTAAGAATCTCATCTTCCAAAACGGAGTCTAAAGCAGCTATCACAACACCTTTTTGTAAAATGTTTTCCTCTTTCTCAGCACCGACTCTGGGAGAAAAACTGCGAGATAAGGCATCCGCCTTAACATTCTTAGTACCAGGGATGTAAGTAACGGAGAAATTAAACCGCGAGAAAAACAGTGCCCACCTAGCCTGACGGGCATTCAGGCGCTTGGCAGCATCAAGATATATCAGATTTTTATGATCCGTAAGAACCTGAACGGGAAATTCCGCACCTTCCAAGAAGTGGCGCCAGTGTTCAAATGCGAGTTTAATAGCCAATAATTCCCGATTACCAATATCGTAATTCAGTTCAGTCTCCGAAAATTTTTTTGAAAAAAAGGCACAGGGATGTAATCCATCCCCGTTATCCTGAGACAATACTGCGCCAACCCCCACAGAGGAAGCATCAACCTCAACCAAAAACGGCCTAGTAACATCAGGCTGCATAAGGATGGGAGCAGAGGTGAACCTCTCCTTGAGATACACAAAAGCTTCAATGGCCTCAGAAGACCACTGAACCGCATCAGCACCTTTCCTGGTGAGATCAGTCAGAGGTTTGACAATACTAGAAAAATTTTTTATGAATTTTCTGTAGTAATTGGCGAAACCCAGAAACCTCTGTATCGATTTCAAACCAATAGGCCTAGGCCATTCCTGCACAGCCTGAACCTTAACCGGATCCATCTCAAAACCTTTGCTGGAGATAATGTAGCCCAAAAAACTAATTCTCTGTACAGCGAACTCACATTTCTCCAGCTTAGCAAAAAGCGAATTGTCCATTAATAACTGTAATACCTCACGCACGCTCCGCCAATGAGACTCCAGATCTGGCGAATAAATCAAAATGTCATCCAAATACACAACCACATTTTTACCGATCAAAGGTCTAAGGATGTCATTAATCAGATTCTGAAAAAATGCAGGAGCATTAGTAAGACCAAAAGGCATAACCAGATTCTCAAAATGACCCACAGGAGTGTTAAAAGCAGTCTTCCATTCATCACCCTCCTTCATGCGCAACAGATTGTATGCCCCCTTAAGGTCAATTTTAGAGAACCACTTGGCCCCCAATAACTGGTTAAACAGATCAGGAATCAATGGCAGTGGGTAAGGATTGCGTACCGTAATTTTGTTAATCTCACGAAAATCCAGACAAGGACGTAAACCGCCGTCCTTTTTTTTTACAAAAAAAAATCCAACCGCCACAGGAGACTTAGAGGGCCTAATGTGACCGGCGGCCAAACTTGTCTGTATGTATTCCTCCAAAGCCTTCCTCTCAGGAATAGTAAGGTTAAATAAACGACTTTTAGGAAGAGTCGCTCCAGGGACAAATTCAATAGAACAATCATAGTCTCTATGGGGAGGCAAAACCTGCGATTCCTTCTCAGAAAAAACTCTCCAAAAATCCTGAATAGGAACAGGCAATTCTCCCCTATCCAAAGCTGCAATACGCCCATTACAACACTTGTCATAACATTTATGGCTCCAGGATTTAATTTCACTGGTAGACCAATCCAGTACAGGATTGTGAAATTTTAACCAGGGCAAACCCAATATTACTGGAG